>NC_079547.1:4622923-6013134 GCF_015846415.1 Triplophysa dalaica | reverse complement strand
CCTCCTTCAAAACTCACCCCCCCAAGATCATATTTCCAGAGAGTCTTGGGGCTCATGTTCATCTAGGAGTAAAGATTTGGATGCATAAGGACATAGTTTGGTCCTGCAAAAATACTACAGATGCTTTCAAAGAACAAGGCTAACGTTCTGCTTTTTTAATATTTGACAAAAACAAGAGTTAATCAAACCCAATCAGGATTCCAGTGTAAAGAAAAGGAAATTTGCCTAGTGATCTTGCGCCAACACAAATAGGGTGGGTGTGACGGCCTTTTAAAAAGATAACACTGATTGTCTCTATTGGCCACTGAAAACATTATTACGGTAAAAGCGTTTTTTTACCCTAAGAGTTGTTGTTTGTGACTGACTCGCCTTCAAGATGAAAACAGCATGATCGTTCAACAACAAACATCTATCTGTTTGCCATAGTAAAAGATATATCAAAATAAAGTGTACTCAAATTCACCATCAAAAGTAAACACAAGGAAAGAAAATATGAAAATCTGTTACATATTTAGTTATCTAGACAGTTTCATTGGGCTCATGCCCTTGACCCAAAGTTAATTTACGGTATGTGTTTCTTTATAATCCAACAATTGATTTACTATTTAATGTATTTTAATATTATTTCACATGAATATTCGATTGTTTTAAATTAAATTGAAACTACTCAACAGTTATTGATTGTTTGGGAAAGTCTACCGGAAGTTAAGTTTGGGTCACATAACATTAGTTTATGTTGTCGCCGCTGAAACCATAGGTACTTAAATGTATTTTTATTTATTAAATGGATAGTTAACCCTAAAAAAATCGTACATTTATTCATCCTCATGTGATTCAAACCTGTATATGAAACGTTTATACGGAACACAAAAGAAGATATTTTGAGAAATGTCTATGTTATTTAGAGTCCATTGGGGTCAATGTTGTTCGATTACCAACCTTCTTCAAAATACCTTTTTTCTGATATTCCGAAGAAAGACACTCATGCAGGTTTGGAATTGACATAAGAATGAGTAAATAATGAAGTGATTAAGAATTTTGAGTTTTTGGCGAACTTATGCAAAGAATGACCACCAAATATATCTTCACATTATCCATACATTTTATATAGGTTATGCTCAATGTGGAAAAGTGAACGATGCTGTTGCCAATCATCTATTGTCTGTATGTGTGGCATTGTTGTTATAGAGTGAAAAATGTGAAATGGGTTGAAGTCAGTCTCCACTAAGTATTTTCACAGCGGGGCTGGTGTCCCTGTGGGTTTGCAGCAGGAAACTGCCTTCCAAACAGCCACTTCCCCTAAAATAACACACACATTTATCCGTTTATCACACAACAGACTCTTGGGTGGTGAAGTGGGAAAGTATTGCAATATTCGCGAGTGTGTATTGGTATGGTAGAAGGTTTATATGTGTAATTCGAGAATATAATATCATAAATGTGTGTGATGACATTGTGTCCATGTGTGAGAATTAGCCGTATGAAATGTACTGTCCAACATGTGTTAAACCACTTACAGATACAGTAGCATTTGTTTGCTCACTGTCCAGGCCCCAGGAACTGTGATTCATTTGTAAATGATCTTGGTTTTACTGACCTCCGTGGCTCCAGTCCTTTTGGGTAAACATGCTAAGGTTTTGGGGGTCACCGGGGTTGTAAAGTGTCTATTTGCCCCGCTCGGGTCAATCCGGCAGGACCCGTGAGTGGCCGCTAATAGTCTCAGACATGATCTCCTTCCTGCGCTATGGATGTCAATAGCTTTACCCTCTAACCCTCGCCCTGCTCATAAGTGGAAAAACACATGCAGAGCTCTGAAACCTGGCCCTTGAATTTTGGGGACATTTTTTACTCTCTCAAAATTTGGGATTTAGGGAGCAAGGTAAATAAATATGCAGTTTTATCTCCACCCACATCTATACACAGAAATATAAATTGACTGCCAGTAGAGTGGGTTTAAAAGCAAAAAATGACCAGCTCTTAAGGAATGTTCACTGACCACTTACCTTTCTTGCGGCCCCCCGGGGAACAGATGCCTGATGGGACACTTAACGCTCTCAGACATGCAAATCTTTCACACTCAACATTAGAGCCCAATGCTGGTGCTCAACGGGCTCACCGGTCCCCGGTGTTAGTCCTTATTGTCCTTACGCGTGGATTTTGGTCTTCAATGGGTCGACCCTCACGCATTTCCACCTCTTAACGTGGGGGCCTGGGTAGCAGCTTTTGCAATGCAGAGGTCACGGACTCTTGTTTCCTATAGCTCTGCGCTGCTGTGCATTGCTGTAGTTCATTCTCTCTTCCTTGTAAAGACCTCCCGTGGTGTTCTTATGGCTCATCTTCATCCCATTTGAACTAAATGCTACTATCTTGCATAACAAGTGAGGTATGGATGTGTAAACATTGAAACGCAGAAGGGTTTAGAAGTAATCTAGTATCAAGCATGATTTGGGTTAGTGTAGAAAGGGGTATTGTATGTTTGCCTGTGTATTGTATGGCAATACAATCTATACAGTATGTAATTCAATGCACAATACATATAAGGCCAGTTGCTTTTTTTAGCTGCATAGTTTGATTTTTGTTCACTCTGTGTGAAATGTTCACACAAATGGGGGACTGACCTACCAAATACTGCTATTTACCATTAACTTTACACACACGTTTACTTGCTTATCTATCAAATAAGGACATTCTATGGATATATGGATTGTTTTTTACACAGCTAATTATAAACATTATACCCTAACCCATACTTTCACATCAAACAACTGTATTCCATTTTTCAATATTTTCGAACATTACAGAAAATATAAATGTGTATATACAGTATTAAGATATGTATATTACACACACATTTGCATTTTCTGTTATGTTGCATTACTGTGTTGTTAGTTTCACTGAAAGTGAAATTATCAGGTGTCTCACATTTTCTACTGAACTGCGTTTTACTGAAAATTTTACATGTATCCTCTCAACTCGAACATTAGGATTTTACCTAGACTTCCTTAGAGATAATTCACCCAAATTGTTTTTACTCGCCCTCATGTTATTCCAAACGTGTATGACTTTATTTTTTCTGCAGAACACCAAAGAAGACTTTTTGAAGAATGCTGGCAACCAAACGTTAAACCCAATTGACTTACTTTGTATAAACAAACCACTGAAACATTTCTCAAAATATCTTACTTTATGCTTGATAAAAGAAAGTCATAAACAGGATTTGAACGAAATGCGATTGAATAAATGATGACATTGTTTTATTATTGGTTATACTATCCCTTTAAGATGTCGCACTAAATCAATTTTCATGGTTTTATTCGTGTCATGCATAATGAGGTTGTATGACTCATACGGGGTATGTTTGTGACTGTTAACCCATGACATACACATGGCGACATTGTTATGGAACCACCTGAATAAACACAATCCCTTTGAATTGAATGGACATTTGTGGAAAAAATAACAAAACACCAAAGAAAGAGAGAGAGATCATAGAAAGATATGAAAGTTGAATGAAAACAAGACTTGATCATTCCCTACTGCAAAGTTTTGTTCATGGCTGAATGGATTCAGCAGCCTATTTCAGATTCTGCCGTGTGTTTTTGTGTGCATGATCGAACTGAGAATGTTTACATCTCAGGGAATCCCCATGTTAACTGTGTATGTGTCAGACGTGATATCCACATGGGGACCACATAATCGCGGTTCTATTTTACACTTCACATGCTTGGATAGGTTTTGATAAGCCTGCTTTACTACTCTAGTGGTTTCCCTGGAGTAAACGTGCTTTCCTTTTTGTCATATGTGCAGAGTGAAAGAATACAACTTTAATATTGGTTATTTGGAAACCCCATTGTGAAAAAAAAAAATTAAGAGAGGGTATGTGACAGACATGCATGCAAACAACCAAACAACGTAAAATCTTGAGTATTTATTGCAAAGACTTCACATAGCAAAAGCAGCTTTTCGGACTGAAATGGACTCAAATAAGCAGTAATTCAGGTGTCTGTCCTATCATGTAATAAATAATTGCAATGGTCTACATAAGTGCAGAAAAGAATCAGTAAAAAAGTTATATACATGCTATATACAGTGTACGTTTTGGACATTTCATGTTCTCCTCTTCTCCCTATGAAGAGATTTTACAGTAATACTGGAAGCAAAATTCATTATGTGATCCAAACTGCCAAACATATTTACATTCGAGCAATGTAGAATTTAGGCTCTGCCTAAAGCACACATGCGTTTTCATATCAACATCATAAAAAGTTCACTATCCAAGGCTTGCGAGCCCATGTGTTAACTAGATTGAAAGCTGGAAGATTCGGACTCTGTTGATACAGATGACATACCGCCTCTCTTCTTTGGCAGAATCTTCAGACTGGACCCCCGGCTTGGGGAGAGCGCGCTGCGGGCGCTTTTCTTGAACTTCACTCCGAGAAACGCGTACAGGATCGGGTTGAGACAGCAGTGAAAGTACGCCAGAGCCTCCGTCACGAAGATCCACTTCTGCAGCCCCTGCTCCAGCTCGCAGCTGTGAGGAATCACCTCCAACATCATCAAAGTGTCCAGCAGGATCCCTCCACAATACGGCAACCAGCAGATGAAAAAGCACAAGATCAGAACCACGGTGGTCTTGAGCGCTTTGCGCTTCTGCGTTCCCTTGGAGCCGCGCGACAGCTTGGAGATGATGATGCAGTAGCAGATGAGAATCACGAGCCCGGGCAGCACGAAGCCCACCAGGATGTGCTGAAAGCGGAAAATCGCCACCCATGTTTTGTAAGAGTCCTGCGGGTAGATTCGCTCGCAAAAGGTTTGGATGGAGCTCGACTCCGCCTTTGCGAACACCAGGTCGGGTACCGTGAGGAGCGCCGCGGGGAGCCACACGCCCACGTAAATGATGCGATTGGCCAGAAGTTTCCTCGGACCTTGGCTGTTCGTGGCCCGCACCACGGCGAGGTACCGGTCCAAACTGATAAAGGCGAGGATCAGCACGCTGCTGTATAAATTGACCGTGTAAATCATGTGCACGGTCACGCACATAAAACCACCGAAGCACCAGTCTTTGGCCGCGTCTACGGCCCAGAACGGCAGGGTGAGCACGAACAGAAGGTCCGCCACGGAGAGATGCAGACGGTACTTGTCCGTCATGGTTCTGGATTTTCTCTGGCAGCCCATCACCAAAACCACGAATCCGTTTCCGATTAAGCCCAAAACAAATATGATCCCGTACACGGTGGGAAGAAAGATCCGCTGGAAGTCGTGACTGACTTCCACGTCGCATGGGGCATCGAGGTTGGCTCCGATGTCCCCGGAGCCGAAGTCCGAGCTGTTATCGGATGATAAATCATCGTCGAAATAGATATGCTGCAAGAGAAGTAAATAGACAACATTAGAGACTATCAAACACATTTCTTAAAGATCAGCAAATCTGCGTAAACTTCACAAACATTGTGCGTAAATGTCGACTTACTTCGTAATATGCCATCTTTAAAACACCAATTTAAAGGCTTTCAGTCACTTGCAACTCCACGCTGACTTTCTCAACTCTTCTGTTTAGTGCGCGCAGAGGTTTTTAAATACCCCACGGGAGCCCTCGAGCTCCGCCCCCAACAACACGCGCGCTCGAGCGTCCGCTGCTTTCGCGCTCTGAACAGGTAGCTGCAGCTGGTCGTCTTCCGCAAAACACTCTTTTCCTGTTTACGTGTTTCTGAAATTTGACACAATCTATGAAAACCAGGCACCTTAAGTCTCTAAATTTTTAGTTTGAGATAACACGCATCAAAGTTTGACGAAAAGTTGAACTATCCCACATGTGTTTTTTTTCTTGTAGTAAAACCAAAGTAACCACAAATGGATTATGGTCTGACCACAGTAACCATTGTTTTTGTAGTAATACAAATGGTAATCATTCGCCAAAAATACGGTTTTACTCTAATAAAACATGCATGGTTTACTTATAAAGAATCTCTAATGGACAACATTACCACTCACAACTTCACAACTTAAAGTAACCGTTCATTCAAAAAGAATAACCTTCCAGTCATTTCAAACCTGTCTGACTTTATTTCTTCTGCAGAACACAAAATAAGACATTTATAAGAATGTTGGTAAACAAACAACATTGGACCCTGTTGACACAAAACCCCGTTTCTCAAAATATCTTTGTGCTTTGTGAAAGAAAGTCCTACGGGTTTGGAATGACATTGTGACAGATTTGATTTATTTTGTGAGACTTGTTCCTTTAAATCCATTATGCATTTCTGTTTAGTTTTACAAAAGCAAGGGGACAAACTCTGTGTTTAGTGGACTTTTCTTGAATGTTCACAGTGATGTTAAATTCCCAACAAAGTGTCTCACTCAATACAACCCTCAAAGCACTCAAACATGTCATTCAACCAGAGGCTTCAGTTCAGATTTTAAGATTACACAAACACTCACACATTTTTGGAAGTGTTAATCATACTTTGAGGTTTGTAAGTGAATAATAAACTCTCTTTCTTTATCAAAAAGTTCAATTTAATTTAAAAATAAGGAACTGTTTTTTAAGGACTCACATGCACTACACTGTATGTTAATCTCTTAAAATGCTCTGAGCTGTTTGTACTTTGCATATGTTGAATACCTTATTTTCACACGTATAAGGTGTTAATGATCAGATAAAATCAGAGACAGTGATCACAGGCCGTTCAGTTTTCCCATTGTTAAACACACACCAAACCACTTAAACTGCATTATGTATGTATGTACAGTATGTATAGGTGTGTGTTAGGGAGATTATTCCCATCTAATTTCTCTCTCCTAATGGCTTCTGTCATATATGCTAGTTAGACACAGATCTGTAGCATGGTCGGGACACCTGGCTGAAATGAGAGGTCAGATTTATGGATGTAGGGAGGAAGGGCAGTTCTCAAAGGGACAAAAACCCTTTGGCGATGTGTGTGTGTGTGTATGTGCTCCTTCCTTTGGGAGAACATGTGTTCTCACCTGCCCCCAGCCAACAGAGATGGGTTCCTGAGCTCAGCTTCTCAAACTGGCAGCGTGGTAAGGTGATCCGCTTGTGTGTGTGCTTGTGTGCCTTTTAGATCGGATTCTTTCAAATGGTTTGTAACCACAAAATCTGTTGTCTAAATAACAGGCATGATACTCTAGAGTAATATAATTGTACAAACAAAGTTCACTCTAAATTAAAATTCCGTTATTATTAATTCACCCTCATTCAAAACCATTATTTGGATCTCTCTTCTGTGGAACAAAAAATAAATATTTTGAGAAATGGTTTGTGTCCATACAATGCAAGTCAACAGGGTCCAGTGTTGTTCGGTTACCAGCGTTCTTTAAAATATCTTTCTTTGTGTTCTGCGAAAGAAAGAAACTAACAGAATTTTCATTTTTATAAACCTTGACATCATTAATCTCTCAGTTAGTATATAAAACCTCAAATCTCAATTATCACAGTTCATCAGAACTACCCCTTTTTTTTCATTCTCAGTTTTTCCATGGGTACACTGGCACCCTTTGTTTGTGTGTGTGTTCATATGTGGTTGTGTGAAAGTGTGTGGGCTGATGAAAGTAAGCTAGTGCAGGAAGAGCCTCTCTTTTATGTCTGCAGAAGTGTATATGAGAAGAGTGTGAGGCATAAGTGCAGTCACCACACTTTTGTCAGTATAGCAAATGAAATGATCATCCATAAATGTTTGATTTTCTCTTCCTGTGTGGGGCAACACAGCTTTGAATGCAATCAAAAGGAAGTTGATCGTTTGTATGATGACAGAGATTTGGAGACAGATGTGATTGTATTGAAAAAGGGAAGGAAAACTTAGAAAAATATGTTTTTTGGTGGTTCATCTTAAAAATGGTTGCCTTAAAATTGTAAGTTATTTTAACTAAGTTTACTCAAGTAATTTCTCATTGAGGTGACTAAACTAGTTGGGTTGTCTAATATTTTTAAGTTTAATTAACTCAAAATACTAAGACAACCAGGAAACTTATTTTTTTAAATTGAACCAACATGGTTTATAAAGTGAAAGAATAAATCAACTGAAAACATATTCAGATAAAAAAACTGGGTACAGTTTGCACACTTGGCAGTGCATTTTTTGTTCAGTGGACAAAAAGTGAATAAAAGTGCCATGCCAAAAACATAAATATATATTTCAATAACCATCTTTGAATGCAAAAATTATTTATGATCTATTATCAGTTACTCAAAACGGTAATTTTTTGCTTGCTGAATGCTGGTTGTCAAGTTCAGACACAATTTGCGTGATTTATTTCAATAATATATAGCGCTACTGTCCCTGAAACGTCATATTTTTTTGCCTTAAATCATTATTATTAGTCACCCTTTATTTTCGTCACTGGGTTATGCAAATATCTAACCAATTAAACAGTTTAAACATGATTACAGAGCAGAAAAAGTGAGTTTTTTTCCATTTCCTGAAAATCACAGACATCCAAGGTTTTGGAAGTACAGCAGCGATAGGATGTTTGACATAAGAAGCTGCATGCTAAATTGTTTATTTTTTAGAAGAAAACATTGCAATTCATTATATTTATTGTATACTTTTTAAAAAAACAAACAAAACAAAGCAAATCTGAATGGTTAACGTACCAAATGAGCTAGGACTACCAACGGTTCTCAATTAAAATAATATACTCTTTGTTTCCACAAACTAGGATTTATGTTTATTATTTAGTCTTTGTTTCAAACATAAACTGCTGCAAAATTACAATAAGTTTATTCTTGTGTGTGAATCAGTTAACTGCATTCAATGTGTAACTGATAGTTTTTTCAACAACAAAAAATCACAGACACACAGACACTGAAATATCCCTGCGACACATGGTTTCCTCCCTTCTCCACAGAGCATGACAATAGCCCTCAGGACAGGGCAGAGAGATTCTGATAAGAATACAATAGGTCTGATGATTCCAGATAAGAATTCTGCCTTTTCTGAGAATCATTAGGCTCACTTATGCGTGTGCGTATGTTTCTTTCCATACACGTTAATAACGATTAAAACAAAGATTCATTTAGTGCTGAAGGACAAGAGCTTGCTGGAGCTGAGCTATTCTTTACAGAGAGATTGTGCTCTTTTTGCATAGCTACCATGTAGCGCTATTGACGACACAGTGGTGCCTTGAAGTCTATACGCTGGCCACTAAAGTTCCAGCCTTAAGGCGACAGAGAACAAATCACTGCTTGGCCATCCCATTCATTGAGGTGAGCATGGGCAGGGGGAGAGAGAAAAGGTAGTATTAGGGTAAGAGGAGACACCTGTTTGAGTAGCCGACTGTCCATGCTCCTCTGTCTTTCATCCAGCTCGTCTGGTCATGGAGACAGGTGAAAAATCTGTTATGAAAAGAAACGGAGGCGGTGACAGCCTCTTATTAATTAAAAAGCCATTTGAGATGAATCAAAGACTACTTCACGCTGTATTGATTTATATGGAGTTACAAATCCAATTCAGGCACTAGTTATCAGTGAATGAGAGAGAGATTAATAGCACACAAAAGAGACATTTTGGAATCTTTCTTTTCTCTTTAATGTAATTGAATTTAAGTTGTTGTATTGAACAGATTTTTGTAGTGACATTCTATGTTTGTCTTCCCTTTCTGGTGGCTAGAAATCTGACTCTGAAACTAAATGCTGGAATTGTGTTAAAGGTCTTTGAGAGGATTAGATGGGCTGATCTGAGCACTGATATGGAACCCTCCTGTCTGTCCATTTGCATCCTTTGTTAAATGACATTCACTGCTCTGTGTGTATATGTGTAACTCGAGGGGGGGATATTTCATGCTAAATCGCTAGCACACTTTAGGTGCATACATCAATGAGTGCACATTCAGTGTTATGTCCTGGTGGGCAGAGGATTGGAAATACTCAAGTATTTTACTCTAAAGCACATTTTTATTTGTCTTAAATATATGATCTTCTACCTGTGTTTTTACTTCAAAACTTACTTACATTCTACTTCACTATTTTTAAATACATGCCTTTTTTACATTTAAAGGGATAGTTCACACAAAAATGAAAATTCTGTCTTGAATTACTCAACTTTAAGTTGTTCCAAACCAGTATACATTTCTTTGTTCTGTTGGACACAGAGAAAGATAATTAGTAGAATGTAAGCACTGACATTACACTGGGGCACTATTGAGTACCATTTAAAATGATTGTCAAATGTGCCCAGATTTCTTTTTTTTGCTAAATTCCTCAAAATATATAATTTTGGGTTTAACACAACAAAAAAATACATCCACAATTTTTTCTACTATGGTAGTAAATGGTGTCCCAGAAATGTCAGATGCTAACATTCTTCTAAATATTTTTCTTTGTGTTCAGCCAGACAAAGAAATTCATACAGGTTTGGATCAATTTGAGGGTGAGTAATCCATGACAAAAGGTTCATTTTTGGTTGAACTATCTGTTAATCCTTAAGTAGGTCTACGTTAACATATTACTCAAAAATGTTACTTGAGTAACAGGAAGAAAGTTTATTTTTTAATGTGCTTAAGTATTAAAGAAAAGGGAATGCGTTATAATGTAGTCAACTTTTTCCTAAATTTATTTGAAAACTGTTATTGAGTAGAGGTGAGCTAATTTCCTTAACAGACATTTGACTCGTTTTTGCCACATACATGCGGTTTGTCGGTTGTATCGCAGGGTCTCCTCCTATCTTTTCAGACATGTGCTTGGGTTATAGATCGAGTGCCACTCCCAATGTGAGTGATATTGAAAGCACCTAGTACAGTGAAGCAGTTTTCACCAGCGTGTCTGGAAAAAAATATGATGTGCTTTCGAAAGTGAAAAGCTGTCATGATTTTGATTTACAGTTGAAAGAAAAAGTATGTGAACCCTTTGGGCTTACTTGGATTTCTTCATATATTGGTCATAAAATGTGTTCTGATCTTCATCTAAGTCACAACAATAGAGAATCACAGTCTGCTTAAACTAATACCGCACAAACATTATTACGTTTTTATTGAACACAACATGTAAACATTCATAGTGCAGGGTGGAAAAAGTATGTGAACCTTTGGGTTTAATAACTGGTTGACCCTCCTTTGGCAGCAATAACCTCAACCAAACGTTTCCTATTGTTGCAGATCAGACCTGCACAACGGTGTTCAGCAATATTCTTGGGATGTCTGGTGTGAATCGCTCTCCTGAGGTCATGCCACAGCATCTCAATCGGGTTGAGGTCAGGACTCTGACTGGGCCACTCCAGAAGGCGTATTTTCTTCTGTTGAAGCCATTCTGTTGTTGATTTACTTCTATGCTTTGGGTCGTTGTCCTGTTGCATCGTCCATCCTCTGTTAAGCTTCAGTTGGCGGACAGATGGTCTTAAGTCTTCCTGCAAAATGTCTTGATAATTTTGGAATTCATTTTTCCATCGATGACAGTAATCCGTCCAGGGCCTGAGGCAGCAAAGCAGCCCCAAACCATGATGCCCCCTCCACCATATTTCACAGTTGGGATGAGGTTTTGATGTTGGTGTGCTGTGCCTTTTGTTCTCCACACATAGCGTTGTGTGTTCTTTCCAAACAACTCAATTTTGGTTTCATCTGTCCACAGAATGTTTTGCCAGTAGTGCTGTGGAACATCCAGGTGCTCTTTTGCAAACTTCAAACGTGCTGCAATGTTTTTTTTGGACAGCAGTGGCTTCCTCCGTGGTGTCCTCCCATGAAGTCCATTCTTGTTTAATGTTTTCCTTATTGTAGATTTGTCAACAAAAATGTTAGCATGTGCCAGAGATTTCTGTAAGTGTTTAGCTGACACTCTAGGATTCTTCTTCACCTCATTGAGCATTCTGCGCTGTGCTCTTGCAGTCATCTTTACAGGATGACCACGCCTAGGGAGTGTAGCAACAGTGCTGAACTTTCTCCATTTGTAGACAATCTGTCTTACCGTGGACACATGGACATCAAGGCTTTTAGATATACTTTTGTAGCCATTTCCAGCTTTATGTAAGTCAACAATTCTTGATCTTAGGTCTTCTGAGAGCTCTTTTGTGCGAGGCATGGTTCACATCAGACAACGCTTCTTCAGAACAGCAAACTCAAAACTGGTGTGTGTTTTTTATTGGACAGGCCAGCTTTAATCAACACATCCAATCTCATCACATTGATTGGACCCCAGGTTGGCTGACTCCTGGCTCCAATTAGCTCTTGGAGAAGTCATTAGCCTAGGGTTTCACATACTTTTTCCACCCTGCACTATGAATGTTTACATGTTGTGTTCAATAAAAACATGAAAACGTATAATGTTTGTGCGGTATTAGTTTAAGCAGACTGTGTTTCTCTATTGTTGTGACTTAGATGAAGATCAGAACACATTTTATGACCAATTTATGAAGAAATCCAAGTAAGCCCGAAGGGTACACATTTTTTTTTCAACTGTATTTGCACGAGTATCATCATAACCTTCCCAACTGGAATTCAAGATTTATAACAAATTTATACGTGTGCCATACCCCCAAAGGAAAAATATACTTTTTTGTTTTGAAGTGCACGTCTCGAGTTCACATCGAACACAACTCAAGACTGGCCCCCTGAAACAAGCTGAAGCTCCTCGCCATCAGCATCATAAAATTAACTTGGACTGAAGAGGTTCAGCTGATTCATTTATTATCTCCCACCAGACAATCTAATAACAAGTGAATACAGTATGACATACAATGGTCTGGCTGTGTGATTATATCCCCAATGTTAACACCATTAGCTGTTGTTCACTGCTAGGATGAGGAGAGGACCAAGTTGTCCATTGTTCTCAACAAATAGAAGCTAATTGAGAGAAAATAAATTGATTGAATAGAATGGTCCATTATAGAGCACACACGCATATTTAAATTGAACACATTCAGCCCGTTTGTGCACTTACTAGGTCTATTTTTTGAGGGGGAAGGGGTAGCAGGGGTTGGGGCAGTGTGTCTGTCCTCAATCCTATGTGCAGGGTCTGTAAGACTATACTAAACAGACGTTTGTTTGCTGTCCAGATGTGCACAAGCTTGTTGTTCACCTAAGTCTGGAGTCTGAGAACTAAGAGTTTACTGTTTGATGATTTGACTTTAATCTTGTCAGAATCAGTCAGCCTGTCTATCTGCCTGTCGTTTTTTTGTGCAGATTTTGCAGACGTTAATGCCACAAAGCTGAAGACAAGTGTCTTGTTGTTAAAGATTTGTGGTTGGCAGGGGTGTGGAGTTGGCATATGCCTGTCTATATATGAGTATGTCTGCATCTACTGTGTGTCTGGGTGTGGATGTAGCTGCATATGTGTGAGAAGGCTATGCATAATAGCAAGAGTACGAGTTTTGTATCAGTTTTTTTCTCTTTGATTTTGTGCGAAAAGGTACCATGCGAAACCACAGCTTCCTGATTTTTTACACACTTGTTTGTGTCTTAAGCTTAAGCTGTTGTGGAAGTATTTGTCATGCAGAAAGTCTTATGCTTTATGCAAAATCTGCTAATTAACAATTCACATAAAATCTTTAAATATTAAAACGTATTATAAATATATACAGAATATAAACTTTTTCTCTGTCTTTCACAGTCAAGTTTTTAGTCATGATATGGTAGAAGTCACACACATAAATCTTCTTGTTCCTGTTGTATAGTGTGGAAATTTTATGTGCAGAATTGGAGTTAATAAACAAATAAATTAATAACTAGATCATTTAATTAAATTTCCAATTTCAGTCGAGGCGCATTTTCCATGTGGCCTTCACGCCATCTAGTGGACAAATGCTTTCATTACTTCCGTTATTGAGGCTATTCTTTCAGCATAACTTGGCCGTCGGTTGTCTTTTCAAGGCCAACTCAACACTTGTATTTTGGAACTGATGGAATAAATACAAATATAAAGAACTATATTTTTGTAACAGTTTAATTTATATTTTTGCTTTATTTTGTGTGTTTTTTTTCGCGTCAGAAGCATCTCAATTTCAGAAATTATACTATTACAAACTATGTGTATTTACACTATTGCATTGAAGTACATTTTTCTGTTGTCTATTGTCTAATCTTTAATTGCATTCATTTTTTAGGAAACAAATAATCGAAACAATCGCGTTGTGTTTACCCAATTAAGCAAGAAAAAAGTAAACTACAAATAAAAATATGAGCACAAAATATATAAAATCTAAAATATCCCTATCTATTAACACCTTTCTATATTTAAAATATCTGCATTATGTGGCAAATAAACTCAGATAAATGTATCAGTCAGGACTGTTTGGCGCATGCGCCGTCGCGCTTTCTCATGTCACGGGAATGACGTGCGTGAACGTTCCCAGGGCTGCTGAAGGCAACGTCAGCGGGTAAGGAAATGCGATGCCCTATAACATTTCAATAATCTACACATTGCTATTTGATTAATGCGTCTGGAAAACTATAAGCACCGGTATATTGTCAGTTTTCACTTATGAACTGAAGTCGTGATGTCATTGTTTGTAGCGCAAGTTAGCGTTTAATAAGGTATTAATAGGAAGACGCAGCCCGAACTCGATGACTCCTTATCTTGTTTGGGATCCGGTAGCTGCTTTTTGGGGATAATTATGCGTTTATTTTCCTACAAAATCATGTATTTAGTATGCATACACAGTGGAACCCGTTCATTGCTAGAAAGTATCACCGATGTACCAAACAAATGCGAGCAAATGTAAGAAAAGCGAGCAGACTGGTTGCAACATTGTAACCGGAGCCCATGATGAGCTGGATGGGAGGAAGGTGCGATCCGAGCAGGTCAGCTCTGAATGAAAAATGACTTGTAAACAGCTGCGTTTGTGTGCTAAAGAAATGTCATTTCCACTGTATTTAGTTGCGAGCGCAACACCTCTTTAAATCGCGTAACACAAGAGTCTTAAAGCGCAATAGACATCAGGACAGGTGTGTGTTACAACCTTATTGTTTTTCTTAAGAATCGACTGCATAAAACGTTTGTTTGCTTTATATAGCCTGATATGTGTCATTGGAAACGGAAATGATTACTGAGAGAGTCATGGCATACAGACATCGTTCAGTTAACAGCTGTTACTAATGGACAAAACATATGGAAAGAATACAGAACTCCAAAGCTCAAATTCATCAGCTGTAAATTGGCTTTGTCTGTGAATATTCTAGTAATTTCTAATATGTTTTAATCATATTTTCCAGTTACTTCAGTGTCTGCTGAATGCATTCGCTAAATTTAGAAAAGTGAGTATTCAAGTTTTTCCTTTTGAATGTGTGGTTATGATTCATGTCAGAATGTCAAATTTGATTTCTTTCATTTTGCTCTACAGTTCTAAACCGAGCTCACCAAAACATGGACAGCTATGGGTTTGTATATTGACTTTGTTTCCAATCCTTACATTAGATTAAATCTGTACATATCTATAGATCACCCTTTGATCTCTCAGGTTCTCCAGCGATATGTTCAGCGGCAGAGCTGTTCTGGGGGAGGACAGCTCCGTCATGGCTCGAATGCAGAAGAAGTTCTGGAAAACCAAGCAAGTTTTGATCAAGGCCACAGGGAAAAAGGAAGATGAGCATGTGGTGGCTTCTGACGCAGATCTGGATGCCAAATTAGAGGTAGGAGCATATTTCTAAATCTCAGCTCTCTGTTTGAAAGGCTGTGTGACTGAATGATTAAAAGCAATGAAAATGTCTTTTATAGAAGTCTGTGAGCCAGGGAAAGACTGAGGAACAAACGAATGAGAGGGAGGGAGGTTAATGGAACATGAACTCATGATGATAGAGATGAGAGATGATGTCTGAGCTCTAGATGATGATGTGCTTTGATCAACGGTGCTTGATGTTACACCATTTTGACGGTCAGTCAAAATGGCTATAAGCATATCTGGAACCCCTATCTCTGCGTCTTTTTTTGATTTTAATTTAAGTTTATTGGCAAGACAACATCAGCATTTTTGGATATTATCAAAGTATTTTCAGCGTAGCCGCATTCAAAGAAAACAATGCTTCTTTATTACTTTAATTTCGATCTCTATCTTAAACAGTCTGGTTGTGCATTTCCTACATATCAGCATGTATATTTTCTTAACTAAGTCCAAATCAAATTGAGCCTGGATTCACACATGTAGTTATAGGCCTAGGGGAGCTCTTGTTTTTCCTGTTTGCGTTTGCTGACATTGGATTGGCCAATCTCTCTTTGGAGGGTTGGGTTTTGGCCAATAAATTGTGCAAAATGGCTCTGATCATAGTCGTATACTCCACATACGGCATTTTTGATTATTTAACATAAATTTAGAAAACCCTGAACTTTATTTAATACACAACATGAAATGCACCGATGACACAGAAACTCTTTAGTGGAAGCACCGTGTTTGGCTATATGTGTGAGCAATGTACATTATTCAACAGCTGAGGTTTTTTTTATTATTTGAAATCAAGATCTTATAAAAGACTGTGTCGACCACTCATACTTTGAGGAAGTGTTTGTTTACGTGTGCTCGTCTAATCTAGCCCTGCCTCGGGCTGTTACACTTAAGCATATCCTGGTTAACAGGCCATTAGACCGTTTCCTGACGGTGTGTATGTGTTTGAGAGCAGAGAACAGTCCTCGAAAGCCCCCCAGCGTGCTTGTCTATTGAGCAGATGTCTGAATTAGAACTGCCCTAAGTAGGTTGTTTACTTAAAAAAGCTATGTTTCCTGGTAGAGTAATGTACACAGATACCTAAGTCAGAATTTGCAGGTAAATCTGAATAAGCATCGAAAAGAAAACGTGCATAGCTGCTGCCTAATGATGAAGGGTGTAACTGTTGAATGTGTGTCAGGCGTGTAGTCGGTTAAACAGTAACCTGAAGGTCTCTCCTGCGAGGGTTACACCTACCTGGTGTGTAGCTCTGAATCTTTCCAATATTTCTGGTGAACAGAAATGTAACGTTGATGTAAACCGTGTTGATGTAATTTCAGAACATAGATTGTCTTATTTAGGCTCATTATTAAATGATTCCTGTTGTTGTGTTTGTCTCTCTGAAACTCTCTTTGTGAGGGAACACTTTGAAACAATTGACACATTGTGGTTATGCATACAGAGTTTCTCTTTCCAGGTAGAACACATGTACACACTCTTCCATTCCTATCACTCTAAAAGTGATACTTCACCCAAAAATGAAAATTCTGTCATCCTTTACTCCCATTTGAGTTGTTTTTAAATGTGTGTACATTTCTTTGTTTTATTGAACACAAGAAAAATATTTGGAACTACCATAGATGGAAAAAAACAATGGTAGTCAAGAGTGCCCCAGAACTGTTTGCTGTCCTACATTCTTCAAAATGTCTTCTTTGTGTTCAACAGAACCCAAAAAATGATAACGTAATTTGTCCTACTATGGTAGTCAACGGGTGTTGAGATCTGTTTGGTTATAAGCATTATTCCCAATATCTTTCTCTGTGTTCATCAGAACAAAGAAATGTATACAGATTTGAAACAACTCGAAGGTGAGTAAATGATGACAGAATTTTCATCTTTGGGTGAAGTATCACTTTAACAGCCTCAGTTGCCGTGACAGCGAGGCTTGCTACCAGGCTATTTTATGTGTTCTGACGTGTTGTCTGGGTTTGGAGATACGAGATTTGTGTGTGACTGACCGACTGTATGAGTGTATAAATGCTGAAGGCCATGAAAGACTCTGAGATTTGATCTGGTGAGCACTGAATGCTTTACAAAGGATCAGCCAGGCCTGCATGCTAGATTTTAGTTTGAAGCTTTTAGTCACTTTTTGCAAGCTTTTGTAAGAGGTCAGGTTTGCTTGTGGTAAATATAGAAAAGCTTTTGAGCACCGCAACAAAAAATGCTGGTACATGCTGTTAAGGGGCGTGGTTAATAGATTTTTCTCATAGGCTGAATTCTGTGTCAGACATGGCATTGTGGCCAAATATCTCTAATTTACTGTAATATATACCAGGTCCTTAGTCGGGGGACTGCACCAAAATTAGTGAAAAATAAGTATACCTATGTTTACCGTTCAGAATTTCTACTTGTCCAGATTATGTTACATGAATCGAAGCAGAGTAAATGCTGGATTTATTGGTAAATGTTTATAAGCAGGTGTGTTTGGTGTGTCCAGCATTGCGCAGACAAAACATAATATGACATCAGAGTACGTTGAAAGCGATTAAAGAAGAAAACGTCCCATGTGGTTTTAAATTGCTTTAAATTGTCGAATTTCGATCGTCCTGTACAGAGCTGCATAAAGTTCAATTCCAGAGATCATCTTTCTTCAAAAGTGGCATCAAAACAGCCAATTACATGACAGTTTTAGTCAGTGTTTGTCATTTTTTTGTGTGGATCATGCATCAGAACATGTTGGTAAAACTCAGTGTTTGCAAAACGTTTGAATGTGTGACAAAAAGATCACATCAGCGTCTTTCTTCTCTGCAGTTTTTTCGTTCAGTCCAGATCACCTGCACAGAACTTCTGAAAATGATTGAGAAATACCAGCAAAGAATCACACGTAAGTGAGGAACACGCTCTTCTACCCTCTATGTCTGCTTAAACAATACAAAGACTCTTGTTCGGCTTGTTTTGAATGAGATGGCATACGATTTCTTGTAGTTTCCATGGGTACAGATAGTGTAAGTTCAGCAGTCACTTATAAAGTTAAATATTTATATGAAGGTGTTTTACTAATGATGGAAATGAATATGGCTTGTTAAGCCAATGTTATTTCTTATGTTAATGATGCTGTTCTTGCTTGTGATCTTGTCTTTTCAGACCTCTCTCAGGAGGAGAATGAACTTGGGCTGTTCCTGCGCTTTCAAGCAGAACATGATAAAACAAAAGCAGGCAGTATGATGGACGCCACCAGTAAGGCCCTCTGCTGCTCCGCCAAGAAAAGGTTAGCACAAACACACATTAAAATAAGTATATTTAAATGATTTATTGTGATTATTGTAATTTTAGTTGCAAAGGTTGGCCTTATATTTGTGTAAGGTAATGCTTTAACAGTAATAATTTTTTTACAGGCATCTTATGTTTTATTGTTAAATTATGTGTTTTTCTTGCTAATTTATTATATTATTTTTGGTCAATATATTTGTATTATTGTCATTCTGTGGCAGATGGATTTATTAAAATTTGGATTTTACTCTGGCAACCAGTTTCCTGCACTATTCTAGTTTCAAATCTCCAATAGAATGCTGAAGTCTCTATCTTCACCACAATAACGTACTTTCAATGCAAATAAAAATGTCATGCATACTTATTTATTTGGTTAGTAGCCAAGTACTAAACACAATAAAGCCTGCAAAAAAAGATCGTGGAATAAACCCAGACAAGGTGATCAGGACATGTGTATGGAATGGGCTGTACAATGGTTGTCCTTTACCATTTAATGCGGAATGTTCTTCTAATACTAAATACCTTGGATGGAATATGTTTATAATTGCATGCTACATTAATCCTGCGGTTATTAATAATGAAGCTATTAACACCAGTGTTTTGTCACCCTGTTGTCACCCTGCCTGTCAAATCCAGACTGGCTTTGTGTCCCCCTCTCTATCGGATGGAACAGGAAGTGGAGACGTTCCGGAGGAGAGCCATCGCCGACACTCTGTTGACAGTGAGCCGGATGGAGAAGGCTCGGACCGAGTACCGCGGAGCTTTGCTCTGGATGAAGGATGTCTCGCAAGAACTGGACCCAGACACTTACAAACAACTGGAGAAATTCCGTAAGGTAATGTAACCGAAATCTAATGGAGGAGGAAGGGCATCTTTATAGGTCAACCTTCCCATCAACATTTAAAGCTCAAATTCACATTAGTTTAAGATTACTTTAATCATAAGTCATTTTTACAGGTATAAAGGATGTCCTTGAGCTATCATTTTAAAATTAGCTGCAGTTCACTTTTGAAAGAAATGAACGGTAAAATAAGTTCTATTTACTTTTCAACTTTTTACTTGTGTCTTATCAACATGCATATTGACAATATAAACTCCCAAAATCAGAGACCCTAAGCTTTAAATCCAAGTAGTCATGAGAAACGCATTGGAGACACATCCTAGATCTTAATATCAGGTGTAAACGGGGACTCTGTGTGTTTTGAACAGGTTCAGGCTCAAGTAAGAGGAACAAAAGTGCATTTCGAAAAGCTGAAAAACGATGTGTGTCAGAAAGTGGACATGCTGGGAGCCAGTCGCTGCAACATGCTATCACATTCTTTATGCACATACCAGGTATAACATTAGCAGATAGAACCGATAATAACATACATTTAATATTAATGTTAATTCTCCTTTACACTTACCTTTTTTTGGTTTATTTTCTTCAGACGACCCTCCTACAGTACTGGGAGAAGACCGCACATGTGATGTCTGGCATCCATGAAGCCTTCAAAGGATATGTGCCCTACCAGTTCACCACCCTTAAAGTGTGTGTTTGTATATGCCTGTCAGAAGATAAACAGATGATATTATACACATTGTATGTAATGAATGTCCGATTGCAGGAACTTAGGGACCCATTGGATCAGATTGCATCCGGACAGCCAGCAGAGGAGAGCAAAGAGGAGGACAACAATAAACATGCAGACAAGTGAGGATTTCTTTCTTCTTGAGGCCGTCACGTTTGCTTTTTGCTTTAAGATTTCTCATTCAGCCATGTCTTTTATTCACTGCAACCCTTCACTTCTCCTATCTGCTATGTTCAGACAAAAGGTCTTTCTGAAGGCTCTTATTTCTGATCTGTGAGTTTATCGCTGTACTCTAGTTCTATTA
This sequence comes from Triplophysa dalaica, assembly GCF_015846415.1. Classification (NCBI taxonomy): domain Eukaryota; kingdom Metazoa; phylum Chordata; class Actinopteri; order Cypriniformes; family Nemacheilidae; genus Triplophysa; species Triplophysa dalaica. The sequence goes on along the minus strand of NC_079547.1, from coordinate 5,992,414 downwards.
CAAACTCCCCTTGTAAACAGGAAAGACCGCTTTGAGTTCCACTGTCATTTCCTGTTTGGGTACTAGTGCGAGATTAGACGTATTTTGTTTCTCCAATACCCTGTAATAAGGCCCACACCCTTTCCCTCAAAAACATCTCTTAAAGTCCCAGTGAAATAAAAAATTACAATGAAATATTGCAGCGTTTATTGTAAATCGTTTATCAATGTGGGTCATTCAATCGCAACTTCTGGTTCACGGGGACTTTAAGTGACATACCCTTTTGAGATTTTATTGAATGTGTTTTGTAATGCTAATCTGATACTGTGCGTGTCTAGGAAACATGCTTACGAAAGATTGCATGCATATAACTGTCAAATTAATTTGCTGTTTGTGTTTCTGGGTTGCAGTCTGGTGTCACTTGAAGATGAACAATTCGGTGAATCATCTGAGACCGGTATGTTAGGGAACACACCCACTGGAACAACGGGATTGTTGTTAGCCTCATTATTATTAAAATGCTAGTTATGAGAACATGTTTTGATCATTGTTGTTCACAGTTTCCACCCGTGCTTTGGATGGACAAAGCAGAGAGTCTGATAGTTCTTTGTGTGCCAGTCTGGACTCTGGTAAGATAGGTTTTATATATGTGTGTGTGTGCCCTAGGGCTTGTATCTGTGTTGCCGTCCAGAATAGTCAACAATGTAGAACTATAAATAACGAAGAAATATCTTCATTTTTAGTGCTTGTTTAGTCTTATTTGTAAGACAAATTATTCTTAAGACCCCAGTCGAAATTTTTTAAGCCCATTGATATATGACAGTAGTGGCCAAAGAAATGTTCCTCCTGGTGTCACAACTGAAGTTTTATGATGCTTAACTAGGTGCCACAGACCCAAAGAATCAAATAGAACTGTTTGACCAACCGTCTCTTTGTTTGCACCAATGTGTGTGACCGAATGTTTTTAAAACACCTGTTTGCATCTCTGATGTTGATCTCCATGTACTGCAGCTTTGAATGAACAGTTAGGCCCCATCAGTGAAGCTAGCGTGGACGATGAACTGCTACTCATGACCTCAGACCCTGCCCCCATAATGACCCTGACCCCTTCCCTCACTCCAACCCTGAACCCCGCCCTGCCTGCTCTCCAACCCCAAATACCTCAATGGGATTTAAACACTTCAGATGAGGGAAGGCAAGAAGGTTTGTCCAAAACACTACGACCTGGTATAAATTCCAAACCGGGCATCTCTTTAACGCCCACCGCTCCCTCCGTTCTTGCTCAAAATCAATCTGCTTTGGATGTGTTTAAACATCCTTTTCTGTCAGCCTTAACACAGCGGTGCAGTTTTTATGCTCATGATTCTGTCCAACTTCCAAATCTCCTCTGAACGTTAAACAATGTCTTCAAAATAAAGTGTGTATTCTTTATTCTTCATACTTGGTCTTTTTCAATCTTTTTGAGAGCCTTTGTTTGCTCGTTGTTTTATTCTCTCTGAAATACTGAATATTTATATTCTATTATTTGTGAAAACTTTTTTCCTTTTCCTTAACCTTTTTTGTGTTAACAGGCAGGGACCTGATGTCTGATGTTTTACACGCTGGAGAAGTGAAAGAAGAGGAAGGAGAGAGAGGCGATCTGTCATTCTTGCAGGATCTGCTCAGTCCTGGGGCTGCGGGGGGCGCTAGTGATTTCAGTAAGGCGTGGCAGGACGCTTTTGGCTGTTTCGAGGATCCTTCTGCTCCGGTCGCTGCCGCTTCACAGCAGACTGCAACAGCAAACACACACACTGGCTTCCTGCCATCTCATCTCCTGGACCACAGCCTCAGCACCACAGGTTTGCCAATTATTTTAGACCGCCCTCTAGTGGCAGGAGGAATAAAATGCAAAGCGTTGTTTCTCCTAATATGTGGCTCACTCTTACTAGTTTTTTACTGTTATTCAGGATGGGCAACACCCCCTATGTTTCAAGCCCCACCCCTTCAACCACCATCTAGTGGAGGACAAACTCATCCCACCCAGAATAGCCCAAACTCTTCTGTCAATGGTGCGAGTTTTAAGATTTTACTAAATGCCAGAGTTATTATAGTTTTGATTTTAGTTTTTATCAATATTTTAATTTAGCTTTTAGATTGTTTTCATGGTAATTCTAGCAACTTTGTTATATGCTTTATCAATCTTTTATTTAATTGTTTATTTTTGTATATAAGATTAATAATCAAAATAAAACATAAAATCATAATTTCAGTGCTTAAAACGTATTTCAGTTTATTTATTTGTTTATTTTTTCCCATTATTTTTTTTAGGTCAGTATTTGATTTGATTTAAAGAACAAAAATGCTTTTAAAGTTTAAATTTGAGTAAACTAAAATAACCTTGCTAATTACCTATAGACAAAGAATGTTGTTGTTGTAGATCAGTGTTGTTGTTGTAGTTGCTGTAACATTTGATATTCTGGTCTCAATTTGATAATTTCTGATGTCATAAATCCCTTGAACGTTTACTGTTTGTGTGTTGATTTGTGTAATGTGATGTCAGCCCCTAAGGGAAGCTCCAGGGATATGTCTGCGTGGTTCAACCTCTTCGCAGATCTAGACCCTCTGTCCAACCCCGACGCTATTGGACGCAGCGATGAGGAGCTTCTTAATGCCTGAGGTGTGTGTGACCTTTATTCCAAACGACAACATAGCACAGTCTCAAGTCAGACGTCAGGAATTATAACTGACAACTTTATTGTATAAGGCTCCCTTTTCTATGGAAGACCGTGTGAGCATCAACCATACTTTTTCCTGCTTTGATTTCCTTCAGTGAGCAAAGACGTGAAGTTGGAGCCCATCCAAAACAGTTCTGTGTCCATAAGAATGAAGGAAATGAGCGCATATCCCAAAACCTCTGTCTGGAGCTGGAACGCTACCTCTCCTAAACAAATCAACCTGAGCCAAGGACGGATCCAGAAATCTGAATCCAGTTATGGGAATATGTCTCTTCATTCTCGTTCTTACAGTGTGTGTGTGTTTTTTGTGTGAGTGACTCTACTGTATGTTTATTAATACACGGAAGGGAAAAACTTTGAAGACTTTACTATACATGTAAATCACTATATCTGAGTTTTGTTACATGGGAAAGTATCCTCATGAAGTGCATATCTGCAAAGGGAAATAAAGATTTGAAGGCTGTAAGTAGATCAAATGCGGGACCAAAAAAATAAAGTGTATACTTAATATCTCTCCTTTGTACAACAGGAAAGTTTTAAATGTCCAGATACAGGGTTACAGATTTATCACACGTTTTTTAATCATGAGATACCCAAAGTTCACATGCATCACAAATATTTATTTTTGGAGATACACTGGAGAGTTTAACTCTAATAATAAAACAGAATAAATTATTTATCACCATATCAAAAGTGTTACTATAAACTACATATGCAAGTTGTGCCATTAGTTAGGGAGGTGAAAAGGTGAGATTCTGAGATATGAGATTCTGTTTCACATCGAATTTTATCCTGATGTTCTCCACGATCACTGTGCTGAAACACTGGAGTGGATTTTGTGTGCCTGTGTTGTGTTTGTATCACATTTCTTTTTATTCCATTTTAGTGATCTAAAACTACGACAAATTTGGTCTTTTCTATTGCTTTGTATTAAAAACACAAATTGTCACTTGCACTAAATGGTCTCCGAGTAATATCTCGGATGGTTATAGAATGTATCTTGTCTTTTTGAATAGTAGACTTCAGAATCGAACACTGAAACATTTAGCAACATTTCATGTAGGAATATCACTCCGTATTCTATCTTTTATTATTCAATCTTTTCTTGTTTTAGGGACATTATTGTAACTCTGTTTTTGTACTTGTAAAAAAAAAAGAATGTACACTGCACCATTTAAAGCTGCTTTCTTCTGTTTATTTTATGCAAACGTTTTGTCTCTGTTAAATAAACAATGTACTTGTAAATTTTCATTGAAGGAAACTGGAAGTGGAAAGCCAGCGTCAGCAATGCTTTCGTACCCCATGAGTGGAAATAAATTTGAGTAAATTTCCGTAAGAGTTTGGGGTCTGTGTTGTTACTCCCATCATTTTTGCCACAAATCTGATTTAGGATACAGCTTAAAGGTTATTTCACAGAAAATAAAACAAATTATTAAACAGTCGAACTAAGATGTAAAACTGGTAGGCTAACAACTAAAAACAAATTTATTCAATTTTCTGTAAATGGTCTAATTTACACATTTTCAGTATTAAGGCAATAACATAGCCTACATTTTACGTTGGATTCCTTGTTTTCCTGGTTTCAAATGTGTTTTTACAGGAAGAAAGTTGGGTGACGTAACTGAATGACTAATATATCACAGTATAAAGATGCTACAGTTGAAATTCGTACATTTTCGGTCAAAGCCATGCTTATCTCTTATGTAGTTGCAATACAATCTCACGGGTATACGTAACTTTTTTACGAGGTTGCTAAATTCGTAAAATCTCGTTTGTACGCTTTAGTATGATTTGCTTTCGCAACCGTGACGTTAGGTTTAAGGGTGGAGCTAGGGGAGGGTCCCCAGTATTGATTTTTTCATAATAATCATATGTTTTTGTAAGATTAAGTTACCTCGTAAAATAGTCACGAATAAGCACCGTTTTTCTTTCCGCTTTTTGTTTTGCTTTTTTTAAGCATTTAAAACAAATATTTTGTTTACCAACACTTAGCTTTACCTCATTCTATTCAAATAACAGCATTGAGTCTTGAATAGAACCAATCGTATTGTAAGATTTTGTGTTACTGCATCATAGTATTCAGCAAAATTCCAAAATAACGTCTAAGTGCATGTCCAGTTTGTTCATGTAGGCTACCATCAAAATGTCCTGTTGCACCAGTAGATCACAGTAAGCACATATACAGGTTTATGTATATGGGGGGAGGGTTCTATACATTTAAGAGACGAACATAGACTTGGATGAAAAAGGACTTTAAGCAAATGGGATGGTGGGATTCAGGCACATTTGTTAGTCCTCCTCGAATTTGCTACAGCATCTCTGTACCTCCAGCACCATTCAAACTGAATGTTAACCATAAGCAAGCAAAAACTGCAATCTATATCCTTCATTTCACAACTAAATCAAATCGCATGTAGGTAAACAATGCATATGTACATAAGTAAATCCAAAAGGCTTCATGGTAAAATGTTATTAACTGCTGAGAAAGTAAAAAGCAGTGCAATGCGAAGATTTTTTGGCAATATACATTATACAACATCCTTAATCACATCCCTCCTAGAAGACGTAATCACCCTTGTTACCAAATGCGCTTCTTGTTCAAGTTTTAGATCGACATCTCTCTGAGTTGTTTGGATCACTGCATTTTTTAAAATGAAATCAACAAGACAGGAGTGGGAAATAAGTCCTTTCTGTTCACCATCTGGGATTTCAGGGCTTTAACCCTCTGGCTCCTCAAGGTGTCGGGGGAGACACGGCGACTGCCGTCCACGGGACAGGACGGTGCCCATGGAGGGGGACAGACTCCTGACCCCGACCCCACCTAGAGGCACCAATGAGGGGGAGATGCTACGATATCCCACTCCGCTACGGAAGTTCATCTCCTGGGTGGGCATCAGGGGCTTTAAGATGCTCACCAGGCAGAATGCGGAGCCGCTTTTGGGAATGAAGTTCACCTTGTTCCTGTCTGGGCAGAGATATTGAGGAATCTCGTGAAGAGGTCTTGGCCTAGAGGAGAAGAGGGAAACAGATAGATGATTAAAACTGGAAAAAGTGATGATAGATTTAAGCTGTGTCCTGGTTTACAACAGCTTGAGAAGTAGCTAGTTCACTACATTCCCAATTTATTTTTGCCTTTTTGTAACATTGACATAAACTGTAGAATGCTTGATTTTCTTTGACAAATATTTTTATTAAATATTATAAAAAATGAGTACATAAATACTCAGTGTGGAAAAGATCGTCTTAGCCCAATTGTTAAATATAAGACACAATTTGACAGGAAGCGGTTTTTATGTCATTTAACCATACCATGTGTAGGTAAGAACATAAATTAAATTTCCTCATTTATTTTTCTCTTGTAATGTTTCTTTATTTTTCTGGAATGATTAAAGGTATCTTGGTATAGCTATATATTGTTGTCATTGGTCATTTTATAATTCTTGTGGCAAATTTAATTTTCACAAACAAAGATTTCTTAAGAATAATTTTATATAATTATCATGTAAAGCAGAACATTTAATCAAATCACTAAGAAAAATTTACAATAAAAACAAAGATTTTTTCAAGAAATATGATGAGATCGTTCATGTTCTGTAAATTATATTGTTTTGTATCCTTTTTGTATCATTTTACTTTATTGTTCATTTTCACATAAATTACAACGTAATCTGCAATTTTATGCGATAGAGAGACAAAAGCTTTCAAATCTGTACATTTTCCCCCAATATGTTATTTTACATTATATAATATTTAAATTGTATTATTGTGTAAATTTGGTTTAAAAATGTATTATAACTGTACAAATCTGTATTATATGCAAACCATATTAAAAACAGATTAAAATGTTTACAAAGCTTTTAAAAGTTTCAGCATTTCTATTTGTCTGAAATATTTAAATCAAGCTCTATATTGTACTTTATTCATAGGAACTGTAGATTTTTATTGTTAATCCACAGAACATATACAGATTGTTTACTTACTGGTTTTCCTCAAAGGCTTTAATCCTCTCGCAACCCTCAGGAGGCTCCCGTTTGAACATGTAACTGTTATTGGGCTTTGGAGATGAAGCGTATTTGGGGAGAGGAGACCAAGGTCCGAAGTCTAAATCAGGAAGGAGGAGAATTTAGTAATGGGGGTAGCTGGATTGTGTGTTTTTCTGTGAAGATGATGTTTACGTGTCTCACCTCTTTCTCTGCTCTCATTGAGTGTGTCATCGTTTGGGAGCGGACTGTTTCCCACCGTGTCATTGAGGATGCTGAGGTACGATGGTGAGACGGAGTCAGCCCGGCTGCTGTTGTTGCTACGGTTACTGCCGAGCCCACCATTCGAGGGCGTCTGCGTGTCGATGCTGCGGGTGCTGCTGCTCCGCTGGGGGAGGGGAGGGGGGGCGCGGTGCCCATCTGGAACATCCTGTGGCTAAAACACACACACGCCGATGGTGAATCCATAAAACAAAGTATTTTCAATAGATCCCAATTAGAGACAATGTGGTTAATAAAGATTTACTATTATGATCTCATCCCGTTCCACAGTGTCCCGTATGATGATGCGTTCAATCTCCTGGTTGAGACCCTCTATGCTGTTTCGGAATCTGGGAGGTGTGGATTTGGAGATGGGGATTGGGATCAGGATGGTTTTGGGCATCTGAGACTGAGAGACCACCAGAGTAAAAACCAGAAGTTACAAAGCTGAATGTTTTCTAGTCCAATGCATATGTTTATGCCAATGCCGAATGAAACCAGATCTTGTAATCCTGTTAAAACATCTCCCACACACACACAGTAAACCCACACAAAACCCTTCATCGCCAGGAATCCAACATTCTGCCAGGATACGCTCCATCATTACACACAAATCAGAGAGCATTACTGTTAAGAACCCATTACTGCCAGGCTTGAGGGGACTTTTTGGAGATGGTGTATGATGTAAGTGCTCTTTCTCTTTTCTATTCTTCGTTTTGTTCTTATTGTCATCAGTCAAAACGAGTATGAGTTCCCTTAGCAAGTACAGAAAGAGAGTACTGACATTTAGCATGTGATGTGACCTCAAAAAATATTCATATAATTGTATGAATATAGTTGTTCTGCGAACACAATAAAAGATATTTGATTTTTTTTTCGAGTCGTTGGTTGCAAATTCGCGACCTCACCTATAAATAGCCTACCACAAAAATTTCCACGTTGCTCCTTTAATGTTAAAAACTACAACTTAATTTTCTCCAAAACAAGCCACGGACCTCAGGGACCGTCCTGTCCTACAATTTCATGTGTCAAAAAAGCCTCAAAATTGGGACAGACAGGAAAATGGGACGCTATTAAAATGCTCCAGATGTTCAGCCTACTTTAAAGGGATACTTCAACCAAAAATGAAAATTCTGTCATCATTTACTACCTACGAGTTTCTTCCGAATATATTTCATCAAAACAAAGACATTTATACAGATTTGGAACAACTGGAAGGTGAGTAAATGATGACAGCATTTTCATTTTGGGGTGAACTATCCCTATAATATTCACACAGGCACAATCGGCCTTCTGAAGCCTGCTGGGATGTGATGATGACTACCTGAGATTGGATGATGGCATGGTTGCCATTAAAGGGTGACTTGCGGTCTTTGTCACGGCGATGGCGGCTGCTGCGTTTGCTGCGCTGGAGCTGCTGCCGTAATTTGGCAATCTACAAGAAGCCAACAACGGTAAATAACATCAAAGGAAAAGAGAAAAACTCAACCAGAATCGATAAAGAGATGCTCTGTAGAACTTCTAGAATATGACGAGCCCGACCACTAAACCTTGTGCGAATGTTCTAAAACCTATCTCACCTCTTTAAGCTGGTCAGTGCTGCCGCATGAAGCCGATCGCTTATGAGAGCCTCTCCTCCGCTCATCTACCCAGGCCCTAGGGGTCTGATATTGAAAGAAAGAATAAGAAAGTGGAATTGTGTGTTTGAAATGAAAACGCTGATGAGAAACAACTTAAAATGATTTAAGATTTGTAATTTCTACACCACTAGAGTCACTAAAAACAAAATAAAATAATAAAAAATTATTTATAAATAATAATTGTTTTCAACAAGATTGCTCAAACAAACGCCCATTGCCAATGGTTGAGCAGAAGTTGTTGTGCCTGGCGAATCAGGTTGTGAGGTTTCTTCATTTCTTCATCAAAATTTTGAAATCTTTAGGTTAGTCTATGCTCACTCTATAAAACATAAAATCTATACTAGTATGCTTGTGTTCAATCAAAATGATTTCAAATTTAATTTGTAGGATTTTAAGTGTGTTTATCGTGAACTCGATAGAAATTGTTTTATTTTGTTTTATTATTTGAAATATGTGAAAAAAATGTCACATTACATAAATAGAGTGATATGTAAAATAACATGAAAACATGTAATTTACATTTTTTTTACAAAATAGTTATTTTATGGTAATTTTCTGGCTCCCCAGCTGACTTTCATATTTCTATTTTGAATAGTTTTTTTTACAGTGCACTTTTTGTAGTATAGATCAGCATATATTTCTCACCTGAGTTGCCTTGTCCCTCATTTAGAGGGTGTAGTGGGCGGAGCCGCCGTGCCGCTGCCAGGTCCTTGATAGGCCAGAACGTACAGGTGAGGTCAAGGGATGATCCCTTTGTTTCAGCTGGAGGAGGGGTTTTCGCAATGGAGAGTGACTAATGTAAAAAGAAACAGATAACAAAGTTGACAGATTACTGATCAATATTTTGATGATTAGATTGTATTATTTTAATCTTGTAGTATTTTTTCTTTCACTGCGAAAATGCTGACCAGCTGAGCCAGCATTTACGCCCCCCCCCCCCCCCGCTTTCTGTAAAATATTCATTATCTCCTGCCTCTCATCATAATCTCTTAATCCATGTGTGGCCTACGTTTTGTTTTAGCCTCTGTCCCATATTATCCATATCGTCCCCTCATCCTTCATTTTCACTGCTCTATTTTCACACGCATAAACAAACAAAAACTTAATTGTGGTCTCTGTGAAATGCAGTCTGCATTTTTTCAAATTTACACTATGTAAACATTTTGCATCTTCTTATTTATACATTCCATAATGCAAAAATGTTAATTCATATTAAGCCAAAGGCTACATCAAATGAATATTGTTCATAAAGCAATGTTGTTTACCCAATGCAGTGCCCCCTAAAGCCTGCTTTCAACCCTTGTGTTTGCCATGGCAACCAATCTTGAAAAGCCAAGATATTAATGCAATGCACAACACGCTGGCTTTCAGTCAAAACAATTGCGGTAATATTTTTTTATAAAATAATAATAATCACCAATGTGCTTACACACAGAATCACATTATCCAAAACAATATCACGTTTCTCGAATCAATAAAAACGGCCAAGCTTCATTTTGGTTCATATTTCCAATGCATAAATACTAATGTCACATATATGCCTCATAAATGCATTGCTCGATGACTGCAACAAATGCCCAGTCGCATTAAACGCTGGGCTCGGTGTGATATCTGCAGCACCGCACCCGCATGAAGGAATAACGAAAACAAGGCGACGACCATCATGCATCTCATCATGTGCTAATACACAGATCGCATCATCTACATTCTTCATAATCCACAACACATTCATCCATTCACTATATCTGATTGCAAAACAATATCCACAATAGAGCATAAAAAATGCATTGATAATAAACGCTAGTTAAATACATTCAGCTTGGTACCCACCGTTGACTGATGAGGGAAGGACGTCACACGCTTTCATGGTCCTATGAAATAAAAAGAAAAGGACAACAGTGCGTGATGAATCCAGCGCAATAACGTTAAGAAGGTCGTTTAAAAACCGGCTGGTTGTCGGTGGAGGGCGGCCGGTGTTGCTGGGTCAGAGAAACAGAATGAGGATGCGCAGAGGCGTTGCTATGGGCGTCGCTGAGCTGCTGGTGGTCGATGCGTAGCTGATCCTAGAGTTGCTGTAATACCGAGGCTTGCCAATGTATGAATAAATCCTTTGAAGGAGAAATGGTTCTATTCTGCTGGCAGATGGACGGAATATGGTCGGCACTGGTGTGGTTTTTGCGGGTGCACACGTGTCTTTGGGGAGGGGGTGATAAGGGTGCCCCTCGGTGGACAGCTGACGTTAGATGATGCGCGCTCCCTCTGCCAACCACTCTCAGTGGCTCAGTGACCGTGCTCGCGCACACCACACTACGTTACTGTTGCTGAGGCGCGTGGGGCTGTTTTTCCACCGCGTTTGCTGATGTGCTGCTCCACGACTACAGATAGGCGCTAAAACACTCAAATTAAAATTCAAAGGTAGGCTGTAAAGTAGGATGCTTCAAAGGAAATTGCTATATTTAATTTAGTTAAGTTAAATTCAAATTGATACCCAGCAGCGTAAGAAATCTGCGCTCTACGTGACACGTAAATCACAAAAGTGTAGCCTATTGGTTATAGGTTGAATTCCACACTAAATGTGATACTATAAAGATAAAATCATACGTTAAATAAAAAGTATTTAAACACACAATATTTGAGTTATTTTGTATAATGCATTTGTACTTTATTTATTTAGCAACATTGTAACAACACAGTGATGTTAACATTGGAACTTTGGAACATTCTTAAATAAATTCTACTTTTCAAGTTAATTGTTATTTAAAATAAATGTGATAAATGATCTGAATAGATCAAAAATTGATTGTATAGAAAACCAATAAAGAGTCTGTATTTATCATCCTGGTTCATCTCTAAAGCCTTTTTATATTGTAATTCTTCCAGTCTGCCGCGTGAGGGCGCTTCGTCTCTTTTCTCTTACAAATCAGCCCCCACATCGAACAATCGGATCGCCGAGACAATCTGACGACGAGGCGTGCCGCGTTTCCAGCCAGTGTCTGGTTCGCTGTAGCTTCCTCGACAGTCTTCGGCTTCCCGTCCCGGTGTTTGATGTGCGGTCGAAAAAACGCCGAAAAACGCAACACCACATTCCAGAAACGAAGATGAAAAGATAACGAACGCGAGGAAGAATATGACGACAAATAGACATTTTAACAGTCCGGAATCACGAAACGGATGTTTCCCTTTCCAGGATTTCGTGTTAACATCGAGGAGACGTGCCGTCTCGGGATGTCCGATCTAACTACGGGCGAAGTCGAATTTTCTGCGAATGTTTAAAGTGCGTCCTGAGGAACAAAGGAAAAGAGAACAAAGTTTGGTGTAGTCGTTAAATCTATTTATACAACAGCACACGTAGACTTTTCAGTCTTTCATGTGGATACAGTGGATGCTTTTGGGCGAAGAGCAAATGAATATTCACGCGAGGTCTTCACTATAGTTTTGGACTGTGATTTATACTGTCACTTAATCGCTTTAAAATGTTTAACAACTTGTTTAAGAGGCTTCTTTTCTAACATCGGTGTGATGCTCGATTCAAAACCAGTTTTTTTGCTCACTCACCACTAGACAATTATCAAATTTACACGTAAGAAACCTAATAATATAGACTTTGAAGAGGACACACTAAGTAAACATGGCAGATGAAGGCCGAATAACAATTCTCAACATTGGACTGTTTACCATGTTGGTCGTTCTTGGTCCAGTGGCTGGTAAGTAACAAAAACATAATTTTATTGAAACTTTAAAAACGACAGAATTGGTGTTAAATGTTGTTCCTCACCCCTTGTTACGGATAATTCATATCTTCTCAAATTGTAGGCGTGATTTAAAGCATTGTTTATGTGTCTCCCTGCCTCCCTCATCCATCAGGAACACTGTATTTCCTGTGAGTGTGTATGTGTGTGTACTGTGTTTGAGTGCGTGTGTACTCGGATTAGGAACACACTGGTGGGTGTATGTCAGCAGCAAGGGGTTAGACGTGACTATATCAAACAACGTTGCGTGTTTGTGAGCGTGTACAAACACATGTGTCTCCATATCTGTTTGTACCTCTGTGTCCATTATGTTTATGTGTGTGTGTTTGTTTGTGCTCTTGTTTGGCACCAGCCCCAGAGCTGCAGTGGAGCTACCGAGCATCACACAGATAAGATAAGATCCGACCCTGCTCGTGGTTCACGATCGGGTCAAATGAACAGCTAAACACCGATCTACTGTTAAGACGTGAAAATGAATTTCTCATTGTGTGGTTTGGAACATTAACGGACACATGGTGGCTCATAGATGGGCCTCCTCCACAGCTAACCCTGCAATATGACCATGAACCAGAGCCAAATCTCTGCTCAAATAGATATCTGAGCCTGAGGACAGTGCATTGCTCAACGGGGCTAAACACTCACATTGAATTCACTCTGTTTTTTTCTGCATTCTTGACTTGCAGAATTTTTACATCATAATCTGTGTGTGTGAACAGTTTCCTACACTATAATTCTATTGTGTGTTTCCTGAAATAGTCACCATTACATAGTGTGAAGCAGTCAGGATATCTGTGCAGGTTGTGCATCTGTACACAACCATACACTACACCCTGTATATTCCTAGCAGGACAGTCACATGTTGCCATAGAAACAGCCATGTTTCTTGACACAGTAAATTGTGAAGCATCAAAGAAGTTGTGTAGTTGTGATTTGATGAGTACTTTTTCTAGCATCAGATGTGTCACTGGATAACGGAGGAATTATCTTCATAGAGAAGGAAAGTTGCAATTCCTGCATTTAGAAGAACAAAAAAAAATTGATTGTAGACTATTATTTTCAAAAGTTTGGAAAATAGTCAAGGCACACAGTAAAAAAACAGCAATTTTACTGAATTTTACTGTCGTTTTTTAATAGATTTTCACGTACAATGTAAAAAAGGTAATTTTACAGAATTGTACTGTGATTCTTTACAGAGTTTTCACGTATAATGTAAAAAATCCTGTAATTTTACAAAATGTACATATTTTACATGTTTTTGAAGAACGACAGAAAAATACGAAATTTGCTAGAAAACTCAATTTGACAGTTTATGTTACAGTGTAGAAATCTTGGGTACTTCACCCAAAAATAAAAAATCATGACGTATCAACACAATGGAAGTCAATGGGGGCCAATGTTGGTTATCAACGTTTTTCAGAATATCTTTCATGTTCACCGAAGAAAGAAAGTCACACGGGCGGGTACTGTGCTGTGTTCCTTTTCTGGAAAATATGGGATGCTGGGTGACAAGTCGCCCCAAGCTACTGACTGTTATTCACCTCTGACTCATTCAACATCTGAACACGCATAAATATTTTTTAATTTTGTGCATGTTTTTAGTGTGCTCAAATAGTTAAGTATAGCATCTGAGTGAAAGAATGGATGTTGGACAGATTGTAATAAGGCTGGAAGCATTAGAGGGGAATCAGTATGTAGGTCGTGAGCCTGTTGCTGTGCTTCAGAAGTGGAGAATCATGAATTATACACTTCACTGAGTTGAATTTTGTTTGCTGTTGAGTTACTTATTTGCGTTTTTAATTTTATATAATTTTGGAGATTTATAATGAGGAGGGAGTATAAAGCTGGCATGGAGTTTAACAATACATCAATGCTCCATGGTTCTGCTGTGAACATTTTTAAGACGTTCTTTTCCCTTTTAGCAAGTTTTTCCCAGCTCATACTGTCAGAGACAGTCATCTTCAAAAACACATACACACATAGACACAAACACCCACACACAGTTTTCCTCCCCAAGGTGCTCTTCTCTTGCATACCAAGAAGGATGAATAGACCACATCCATTATCCCGATAAGTCAAGCTGCGTCTGAGGCTAAGCTTCCTATTGGCCGACTGCTCGTTAGGTTGATGTGTCCATTGTCAGAAACCACCATTGGCTGGTTCTGTACAGTTTATTCGATGTAGTTTTTGCTTCACTGAGCAGTGTGTATGCGTATTATTAATGTTTCTTAGTATGCTGTACATTAGGTAGTTCACTTGTTTTCTGATGTATTTAGGACGAGTGTGGGGAGTAACGCATTACATTACAACAGATCCTACAAAAGAATAGAAACAAAAAGAATGTAAGTAGAAAGAGGTTCTGCGTTTTACCCTGTCATTTGGCTATAAGTTGCATTACAGTGGTCTCTACCTCTACCATAATTCACCAGATGGCCGTTTGTCTACTTTTGCAATTCTGACAGCCATTGTTTGTTAAATTGTGCAATGAGCTTTCTCTGTGCCTCTTATATTTGGGCTCCATATATTTCACTTGTGTATTTAAAGTGATACTTCAACCAAAAATGAAAATTCTGTCATCATTAACTCTCCTTCGAGTTGTTCCAAATTTGTGTACATTTCTTTGTTCTGATGAACACAGGGAAATATATTTGGAGTAATGCTTATAACCAAACAGATCTCAACTCCCATTGACTGCCATTGTTGGGAAAATTACTTTATCGTTTTTTTTATTCTGTTGTTGAACACAAAAGAAGACATTTTTGAAGAATGTAGGACAGAAACAGTTCTGGGGCTCTTTTGACTACCATTGTTTTTTCCTACTATGCATACTAAAAATGCAATAGAACCATCACATAAATTCTACTGGATTTAATGGTTATGATTGGAATTTTATTGGTTGTAATAGAAACAAAAGCCTCTACTGGTAGGGTATGTGTTGGGTTCTGTTGACGAGACCAGTAGCCTGTTAACTGTCACCCGTTCCGTATACGGGACACCTAAGCTTGCGTCAATATTGTGCATATAATTTTTAATCGAATCATGACAAACTATATATCTTTGGAAAGGTCTAAGACTCTAGAATACAGATTTCTTTGGCGTTTTTTTAAATAATTTATGTAGGGAGAGTAATTGATTCTTTTTTATAAAGAGTGTGCTTAGATTTTTCGTTATCCTTTTGCGACCAGTATTTTTTTAATGTATTTTTTAATCAAAGAAATATAAAACTTTGTTTATTTATTTTTTACAATAAACCTAACAACATACCTTTAATTTTTTTGTCTGTGTGATTTTTTTTTGTGTAAAAATCAGCAACTTTCCTTTTTTCAAACGAGACCAACTGTAAGTCTGTATTCCAAAGAATTCACGAGTTACCGCCATTTAAGTTCCAACATGCTTTTTCATGTTAAGGCTCAAAAAGGGCTCCGACACTTAACAGGTGTCATACTCAAATAATGACCAAAATAGAAAAAGATATTTAATAAAACCTAATGGTTTTATTGGAAACCATTCGAATTTCTGTGGGGGGGGTTTCAGCAGAGTATTCATACCTTTGTGGTTATTTTGATAAAAGTTACTCAAAAGTAGAGTAACGCATTACAATTCAAAGACAGTAACCTTTTAACGTAACTAATTACTCTTAAATGACTGTCACTAGTAATTTATAATTTATTACATTTTTGAGGTAACTTCCCAACACTGTTTAGGACTTTTTGGGTGCCACTGTTTTAAATATTCCACCACCTGGTTAACTTTATGCCTTGACTGGTTCATTTCAATAATCCTTTACATTTTGTGAAGTACAAATATTCCTCGTAGTCCCACTATTAGTTGAAAGTTATAAAAAATGTGTGCACAATATGCATAAAATGTAATTACACATAAAATCTTAAAAATCTTTCTAGTTGTCATTCGAGTTCCTTATCGATAATTTGAAAAACATTATGATTATTAAAATATAAATATAACTTTTATATTTTAAAAATAAAATGTCTGAATACAGCAGTTACATTGCCATCTGCTTGTTTGCATACCTGTGTTGTTTACACATTGCAAAATGGTCTATAATGTGTTATCTTGTGGACGTGTATACAGTATATTCATACGGCCATATGTGTTTGCGTATGCAACTTTTTACATAAATCTGTTGGCAAAATGTAGGTTTACGGTAAAATGTGTCTTTCTAGTAACTGCTCGGTTTTGTCGCCATCTGAGAGTAGGCGGTACAATGTAAGAACACTGGTGGGAGACCAGTCTCTGTGGACATCACAGCAAAGAATGACCATGGACATAATCTTCTGAAGTAAAGCTCCCTCCTAAGATAAGCGATATCTGCATTCCTCTCAGAAACTATAAAGAACTGTTGAAAACATCACCTGCAGTTCTTGGCTGTCTGACCCTGCCTGTCAGTGAGATGCTTTGGGAATTTTGTTCTCACAAAACAACCGATGGTCACGTTGCAGTCACCACTCTCATAACTTCCTTGTTTTTCCTCCTGTGCTGTTGGACAGATCATGTCAAACACCGGTTGTATACATTGAGGATAGAGGGACAGGGATGAAGAACTGTGAATATTGTAAATATAGCTATTGCTAAAGGGCATTGAATTGAAAAGGATATTGTAATATGTAACACTGTCTGCTTTTGTGTAACTGTAGCTTTAATCCCCTTTTGTCTCTTGTAATCTTTCTCCGTAGCTGCTCAAATCGAGCGGAGGGAGTGCGCTTACACAAAAAATCAAGAGGCCCAGACAGAGCCATTTGGAGATAAATATGGAGACCTGGAGAAAGAATCCGAAGGAGGGACTATCTTTCATGAGAACGCTACGATCCGCTGTAATCACCAATGCTTTGGACTCTGGAAGGAAGAAAATAATGAATTCCAAATAGTGATGCAGGGTAATACACTCTAACACAAAAATAAAAACGCAAATAAATTACTAGTCTCTCACCATATCTCCGTGTCCTCAATTTAATACAGCTTGCTGGTCAGGAAGTGACAACCCCCCAGTGTGCGACAGCCGCTGCGTGGTGACTAACCAGCCACAAGTGGTCAACAATAAAACCTTTCGCTTCTGCTGTTGTAACAAAGATATGTGCAACATGAACTTCACCGATGACTTCCCGACACTCACCACCGCACAGCCTTCATGTGAGTGTCTGTGTAACAAAAAAACTTGACCATTCAATAATTTTATTTTTATTGTGTTGTCGCAATAAAACAATTTCAATGTTTTATGGGGATTTGAGATGTTTTTATACCGTACAAGCTGTGTTCAAACCTTTATGCATTTTGACATTTTCAAATCATCATTATTTGTTTGATTTAACAGCTGTTTTGACCAAAAATGTTTCAAAAGGTCACACTCACACAGTACATCCTTGTGGTCTTAACCCACTCTTGAAACTGATACTGTATATTTACATTATGAATATTTGTAAAAAGTTTACTTTCTGCACCACTCATGCAGTTTTTTTGACCCCTTCAAGATTCTCGCCGGCAGGTTGCAATAGTTGTCCCCTTAGCAACCGTCTTCATGTTTACCGTGCTTGTTGTTCTGCTTTTCTTCTACATCTTGAGAAGTGAGTTACCGTAGAGATTTTACATTACCTGCATAACATATTTATTATCTTGAGCACGTGTGGATTTATATGTCACTGTGTGTGTGTGTGTGTGTGTGCGCGCGCAGGGCCCGGTAAACACACTCTGCACAGTCTGGATGTGCTGGAGTCTGTGTTTTCCTCCCCATCTTTAGATCCTTTAGATCTGGACAACCTTAAATTTATGGAGGTACATGACACCAATCACAGCCTTTCTCTCTTATTTTCCTCATCTTATTTTTTGTAATGCAGACATTTCCTTTTTAAAGGCGCAGTTTGTAAAATCTGCCGCTAGAGGGCGCACCTTCAAAACAGAACAGGATGATGTAAAGTTATAATGTTTTACAAATGTTGCGTTTGACCACATCGTTTTATTTCATTATAATGAATTTGATGCATGAGATGTAATTCATCAAATTAATTTATTACTATTTTGTCAGATGATCTTATAACAATTACTGATTGTTGAGTAAATATACAAAAGACACTCTTGGTAAATAAAGGAAAAGACTTAACCTTTTACTGATCAATATAATAATCAATATTATGTCAGTAAAGGAATATAAACAGTTGCTCACCTGTCTAGTAAAACACATGCAAGATCAGCGTCTCTGTCTAGTTAAAATGTCTTTTTTACAACAGTACAGAATAATTGTGCTCCATAACGACTGCACAAAACAATATAGTTGAACAAAATATATAACACTGGCCTAGTGGCTTTTGGATATTTTTCAGAAAAAAGTTACAAACTGCACCTTTAAGTAAAAAATATATGGTATTACTGGGTTATATGAAATATGTCAGAATGTAGCAGAATATACAATACGCATCTAAATAATAACACAAGACAGATTGTTTCAGAAGTTCTCTTGATTCGTACATAGCAACAAAAAAATGCCTTACGTTGCATTCCCTTAACAAAAAAGAAATGCAAATAATGAAAAGCAATTGTGAAATATTACTGAATTCTATTTTGTTTTTCCTGACAGCTGATTGGCAGAGGTCGGTACGGCTCAGTGTATCGCGTTTTGCTGGATGAAAAATCGGTGGCGGTGAAAGTTTTCATCGCAGCTAACCGCCAGCAGTTTACCAACGAGAGGATGATTTATCACCAACTACTGAAGCACGAAAACGTAGCACGCTTCCTAGACAGCAAGGAACGCGTCAGCACAGAAGGGAGGAGGGAGTATCTTCTCCTGCTGGAGTTTTACCCTCACGTGAGTACCTCAAGAACACAAACCTTAAACGGCACAGGTGTATAACAATGTTAAATTTAGCTGGACAAAAGAAAATCCTACTCGATTCCGGTTTGCATTTGAAGAGTTAACTTGCCAAACAGATAAACAATTTTCTTTTCAAAAATCATGTTTTTATTGTAAAATTCAAGTTATATCAACTCCTCTTGGGTTGCTTTGATAATGTACTATTAACTCTAACAAATACAGCTAACTAACAGAGTAAAAACATGAGTTTTGAAAATGTAAGAAAACGGAATGATCTGTTTCTGCAAAGGAACTCTTTATTTATTTCTCACCTCTTGTTCCCGTTTTATTTCCCACAGTCGTTTTTCTCAACATCACACATTAGCTCCAAAAGTCTGTGCGCTGGCATTTATTTTGTGGTTATATTTAGAAATCTTAGAGATCTGCTCACAAGCGTGATTTGATCTCCAGATATTGAATAAACTCTCTCACTGTCTTCCTGTAATTGTCCTCTCCATTTTTTGTACCCTCTCCTCTTCTTTGCGTTTACGATCGGTGGCAGCTCAGCACAGTGTCCTCATTTAACCCTGCGTGTGTTTGGGCTCCCGTCGCATAAAGATTCACAAACAATTTTATGGAGGAAGAGAGATTATTGACTGAGCTGAGAATTATTTAATTATTCATAAACGTGGGCTTTCTGCCTGTACTTCCTGTGGACTAAACCCAGGTTGCCATGGCGACCGGTGGCATCCCCGTGGTAGTACTGTGGTAGGGCAGGAGTGTGCGATTTTTATCCTGTAACTCTGAGATACACAGCTTATATTTTTTTATTACTCTATGCTTTACCCCCTTTTACTCTATGTGTTTTTCTTTGGCGTTCCTCCCCGTATGTAGCAGTTGCTTTGCTCTGAAAGGAATACTCCCTCACTTGTTTTTCCCAGGGCTCTCTCTGCACGTATCTCAACGGGTGTACCGTGGACTGGCTGAGCTGCTGTCGATTGGCGCTTTCAGTCACCCGAGGCCTGGCGTACCTGCACACAGAGATAAGAAAAGGAGGTGAGACACGCATTTAATACACAAACGGTTCATCCACTCACATGAACATAAAGATGTTTTCTCTCTCGTGGCACACCAAACTAATATGATTTTCTTTCCATTATCTGTGGAACACAAAGGAAGATGTTTTAAAGAAGTGGTTCTCTTCCATGGAGAAAAAACATGAATGACTAGGGAACGTGTGACTAACTCGCTATTGAAAGTAATTAAAAGCATACATTTGTTTTTATCGACGTTTAAAAATTAGAATTAAGCATTTATGCTGATATTCGGGAAAAAGCTCTCCTGCTTGTGAGCTATTGCTTATATTTAAAAGAGTTAAAACCTAAACCCACATTACTTTAATTAAAACTCGTTCTAACTGGATTCTAATACACACAGTGGACGCGTGCACTCTCCAGGGTTGGTTTTGTTTAGTTTTGCATAGCAAGATCAACACATTTTTTACTTTAAATGGACTGGATTAATGAGTTGAATTGACAGACATGGTAAACAAATTTAGGTTAACTTACTAGTTTTTAATAACATTTAACATATTTAAACAATTTAACAATACCATTGTAACTGTGGGAATAACGTTGTGACTAAAAACATCCCCCCTAAAAAATGTACCCTTTGCCTAGAATTAGCAAAATTATAAACATAGCATTTTATCACCCAGTTTCTTGATATCTCGATCTATGAAGCTTTTTAAACAGTATTGAAATTATTTCAATCTATGCTGGACTACTATTTGCTGCTTTTGATTTATTATTTGGTCCAAATATTTTATTTAGTGCTGTAAAAACGATTAGTTGCGGTTGATCGTATGCAAAAAAAATGCTGTTTACATAATGTATGTGTACTGTCTATAATAATTATGTATTGATAAGTACACGCACATGCTTGTATAATTTTAAGAATAATTTATATATTTATGTATTAAATATTTATATATAATATAAATTATATATAACTAGAAAAATGTAATGTAAATATTTCTTCAATATGTATATGTGTGTATTTATATATACATAATTATATTATAATAATAATATTATGTAAACCAAGACTTTTATTTTGCATATGATTAGTCATTTGACAGTCCTATTTCAAAAATATATATTTTTGAAAAATAATAATTTAGTTTTCTAATGAAATAAATTAATATGGCACAATTATATTGTTTACAAAAGTCAATTCAAGCATTAAAATACCTTGAGACTTTTAAGATCATGAAATCATTTTTGTCAAGTGATCCTAAACTTTTGACCAGTAGTGTATAAAAATTTTACATTTGAGTTTAAATGCTTAATGGATCCCCGAGTCACACTATAGATGAAAATGTAGGTGTATTTTATATTTATATTCTGAGTTTGAGAAAACTATGTAGCAGACTCTTGAGGTTTAAATCTCACTAATTTTTATCTTTGTTTCCGTAAGAAAGGCACTGAAGCTGTTTGTTAGATGCTGTTAGTGTTGAAAAAAGTGCATGAAATTAAGAGAGCGCGAGAGAGAGAGAATCTTGCTAAAACTGGGTTTTGGAACAACACGGCTGGTTTCTAGCTGGTCATTAGCTGATTGGATGGTCCTTGTTCAAAACAACATGTGCGCAAGCCACGCCTGTGACCTTAACTGGGCTACGTGGCAGAAGAAATAATTATGAAGATTATTCATAATATGCTATTATATATTGAATATTGTTGTTTTTTATAATGTTGCTTTTATAAAAGCTGTAAAACACGGTTAATATGCTGGACAGCATATCATGTTGAGTTATTCTGTATTTTTGTTTCTTCCCTCACTAGTGTGTTCTAGCGCGCTCTAGTGGCTATTATAGTAATGGATATTATTCTGATTTTCTCTCTCCTCTGTTTATCTGTTTCTGTCATCTCCACCCTCCCTTCCATTTCCCTTACACTACCCCTTCCTCTAATTGTTAGAAGTTTATAAACCCGCCGTGTCCCACCGGGATCTTAACAGTAGGAATGTGCTAGTGAAGGCAGATGGTTCATGTGTGATCAGTGATTTCGGACTGGCCATGATTCTGACGGAAAAGAGACCGCCCGCTCAGGGAGACGTGGACAATTGCTCCATCAGTGAGGTCAGCAAACACAACTCACACAGGTCCAATTCAATGCATTCCAGCCCGGTGTTTCAGACGATGAGTTTCTTTTTAAATCTGTGATACGGTCTCTAGGCTGGTACGGTGCGCTACATGGCCCCAGAAGTGCTGGAAGGCTCTGTCAATCTGAGAGATTGCGAGACTGCATTGAAACAGGTGGACGTTTACACGCTGGGTCTGCTCTACTGGGAGACTTTTATGCGCTGCTCTGACCTCTTCCCAGGTTTGGGAAAACACGTACACATATGTACTGTACTTCCGTGTCTTAGCTGCCATTTTTTAAGTGCTTTCTCCTTTCACATCAGGTGAGACTGTGCCAGCGTTTCAGATGGCATTTCAGGCAGAAGCGGGAAACCACCCGACCATAGAGGACATGCAGGCGCTTGTGTCAAGAGAAAAAGAAAGACCCAAATTTCCAGAAGCCTGGAAAGAGAATAGCTTGGTTAGAAATGTGAACATAAACATACAGCTTATTAAACGGTAACGCATCTGTGATATATATGTGCGTTTGTGCTTGTAACGCAGACTGTCCGCTTACTGAAAGAGACGATGGAGGACTGCTGGGATCAGGATGCCGAAGCACGACTCACAGCTCAATGCGCGGAGCAGAGACTCTCCGAGCTGCTTTCTATTTGGGAACGAGAGAAATCGGCCAGCCCTGCTCTCAACCCAAACACTGCGCTATATAATCATAGGTAATATATAACCAATAAACACTACAGAGCTAAAGATAATTAATCCATTGTAATTAGATTGATTTCAACAATCCACAAATGAGAAAACAAACATTGAAATTGGGACCAACAAACATGCCTGAACACCACACATTTAAAACATTTAACATACAAAAAATATTCCGATTTTGTAACCAGAAGTTGTTGTGTATTTTTATGTATGTAACACTTGTTTGAATCTCATGAACTTTTATTTTCTAGAAACATCTCTACTGGACAGCAGACACCCGTGGGTTCCCACGCTGAATATTCATCCACACGCCCTGAAGACCATGACACCTTTGCCGACCCACCCTTAGTTGGAGGGTCTATTCCGGCAGAGAAGAACAGGAACTGCATCAACTACGAATGGCAGCAGGCCCAATTAAGGCATGCCGGAACGGAAACCTCCTCCGCCACTCCTGTTGCAGAGTCCTTCAATGCCAGTTATCCTCCACCAGGGGGCAGCATTGGTCCTCCCTGCATTCAGCTGACCCAGGAAGACCTAGAGATTCCCAAGCTGGACCCAAGCGAAGTCCAGAAGAACCTGCGGGAAAGCTCTGATGAGAGCCTGATGGAACATTCCCAGAAACAGTTCTGCTCTCCGGAAACGTTGACCTCACACAGCACGTTCTACCCCCTCATGAACATGGCTTCTGAAGTTTCAGGGTCGCAGGGTTCCAGCCGCAATGCCGACGGCCCTGAAACCATCTTACCCAAGCAGCAAAACGTCCCTAAGAGACCAAGTAGCCTGATCCTCCACTCGAAAACATCTTCGCTGCGGATGAAGTTTGGAAAACTTGGCAAATGCAATTTGAAGAAAGTCGAGATGGGCGTGGCCAAAGCCTGTGCGGTGAACCCGGCCAATGAGGCGCAGCCGATCCCGGTTGCCAACAATGATTCTGCAGCAAGGCCGAACAAAATTGTGTCCGGTTCGGCACCCGAGTCAACGTGTGAGGTGAGTTCAGATGACCTGACCTTCAGCCTCCTGACCACTAGCCCCGACGAACAAGAGCCTCTTCTGAGAAGAGAGGCGTGTCCCGACAACGCAAATAATAATAACAGCAATAACAACAATGGAGAGGGGGATGGAGATGCTGAGGATGAAGGGGAAGGAGGGGAGAGCAACGAGAATGTTGGTTCCACAGGTGTAGCTTCATCCGCATCTAACACGGAGGCTGTTGCACCAACTGATACCTGTCCTGCTTCGCCCACGGTTCCCCCACAGGCCCAGAGCCAACCCAAGATACACGGAGAGGCTCTGCTCAGACAGAACCGGGGGCGCAGACCCGAGAGGCCCAACTCGCTGGATCTGTCCTTCACCACACTGCCTTTACTGGGTGAGTATATAAAATATACTGTAAGTTATATCCATTAAACACAATTGAGCCTTAAAGAAAAGTTTGATTTTCCTAGGAGGCAGATCTGATGTGACGGAGGGATCGGCAGATAAAATCAAGAAGAGAGTGAAGACGCCTTACGCTCTCAAGAAGTGGCGTCCCAGCAGCTGGATTATCACCACGGAAACCCTGGATGCTGAAGTGAACAACAACAGTCGTCATGGAGGTCAGAATCAGGCCGGTACCAGCAGACCCAAATCAGCCTCAGATGTGTATTTAGGCGGTCGGGGAGGATCCCACTTTTCCACAGATCCCAATGATTGTGACTTTTGACCTCACTTTCATTTCATCAACATTGAGGATTTCTGAAGGCTGTGGAGAAGTATTTGCCCAGTCTTAAAGTTAGTCCCAGTAATAAGCACAGTATGAGTCTTTGTGGCTTTATAATGAAAAGAGCTATGCAGCCATCAGTGTCATGTTCGGTGATCTTTTGATGTGCATTTGTTTGTTTTTTGTTAATCACGTCTTTATTTTTTTGGTGCACTTTTTCTGAAAGAAAATTATAAATCAGATCCAAGATCAGATGGTTCATATGAGACCCTGTCTGGGAAAACCCAGCTCAAGTCATTTTTTTGTGAATTACGGTTTTCTACATAAAATCATTTTAAAAAATGTTAAAAGCACTCCGCAAAAATTTAACCTATATATCTTTATTATTGATTGAGGCAATTAAATCAATGTTAAGAAATCATACTCTGTACAAAATCATAAAATGTTTTGTAAATCTAATAATTAATTTCAGTAATATAATTTCAGTATTGTACATGAAAATGTAATGACTGTATATCAAATTCTATCATATTTTTTGATTTTATGAGACCTTGGATGTCCAAATTCACAATATTTCAGGAAATTGAAGAAAAAAACCCCACTGTGTTAAATAATGTGTTATCAAAGTTGACAAGAACTTTTAATCATTTTTATCGGTAAGATATTTGCAAAACCCAGTGACAAACATAAATAGTGGATAATAACAATTATCTATGGCAAAAACTTTAAATTACTGGTGTAATTTAAAAAATGTGGAGTAAACAAGAAACAAATATTACCCCTTTTCCTCATTTTATGACTATGACTCATAAAAACATATTTTTCAAAGACAGGGTCACATATGTAAAAATGGTGACTACTTTAATCTAAATGTAATAGAAAACTTCATCGGATTTCCAAAGTCATTGAAAAACTGGAAATATCAGGGAATTTTGAAATTGTGATTTCCGGGCCTGAAAAACATCGAGTAGATACAATACAATCTTTAAAAAGGAAATTCCCCAGTGATGCTCATTTCAAAATTATTGAATCTCCTAAAATTTGCTCCATGTTAGTACAATCTTTATAAAATACATTTAAAATTGATTGGAAGGTAATGTTAAGGATATAATGTTAAGAGAAGTGCAGTGTGGTATAACAAATCGGAATACATTTACTATCATCTTCCTATGAGCTTTTACATGTATGAAACCTTATTCACTGACGTTCCTGTGTGATTCTGCGGGCACAGCATCTAGTACTCAAATGCTATTGTGTGTGCGATAAACCATTTCATAAATACAGTAACATATTTCACTGTGGTGAAACAACATATCTCTCAGCATCAAATAAAAAAGAATAATAAGAAATGGTTTAACTCTACAAAGACCACTGACATAACCACAGACACTGAAGTCGCACTTTTCTGCTTTCTGTACAATTACAAGTTTACTCAGAGACAAAAGACAATGCTGCACTTGGTCTGGAACACTTGCTGTTCTGGATCACCCTGTTAATATGTCTGTATGACATGCTTTGGACCTGCTTGTTATTCACTTATTTTCTATGTTTCCGAATGATCTTGTGTTCCTCTGTCTTGTCTCAAGTTGTGTGAAAGGTTTTTGTGCTGCATGTCTGTTATGATTTTATGGGGATTGTCATGTGACCGTTTCAATCATTTGATGATAAAGCACAACACAAACGAGCTGCGTTTTACAAAGACATAGCAGCTTTGGTCTGACATCGAAAATTCTTGTATTTATGATCTGCTCTGACATGTAAGTAATAATTAAATGGACATTGTCATTTTAATCCTATAAGCAGTGTCCCGTATTATCCGCACGTGACTGCTGCATGTCTCGCATTCATCTTGTAGATCACAAGATATTTTCACCCGAGACCCTCTAATGTGTGCGTGTATATGCATTTGTATGTAAGTGAGTGTTATTGTGATGTTACTCTTCTGTGAACCCAATCATTGTAATCGTGTTGTGGTCAATCATTTTTTATCCCTTTGCTGAGACATTTTAAAAATTGTGATTTGTATAACAAGCTGCAGATTGTATTGTTATTTGCAAACTTGAATTAAATTATGCTTTGCATTTGCATAATTAAAAGATTTGACTATCATCAATTGGTGCAAACATTTGGAACTTCAATATGACTGTTTCACCACTAGACGGCGCACTGAAACTCGTTACACACGTCCATAAGAGGGCATGCTTTCTCATATATTTTATTCATATTATTTATGTCAAAATTATACCTGCTACATTATGATACGCTATCTATAAAGCGTACACAGTGTATGCTTCATAACTTTCAACACATGACAATGTTATGCTTTAAATACGCAGACACATACAACTATAAAGATTTCTAATGAAAAAAGGGCATGTTTTTAAAGTTCAGGACACCATGTGGTGCTTAACTGACCCTACCAGACCCTAAATATCTGCTGTTTAAACTGAAATGGGGTGTCGCTGTCTCAACGCGCACTCGCACTCGCACGCGCACGCAATCTGGCACGGAGCGGCTCGGGACTCCGGGGAACTGGCGCTCATGAACGTGAACGCGTTACCGTTACCAACCCTTTCTGTTTCGTGGAGCGGGAATCCGACGCTGCGAAAACAAACGCAGAAGTACGAAGTGCCGAAGATGATAGATGACCAATGTCACTGCATGATATTATATCACTGTGAGCACCGAGAATGCGTCGTCGCATCTTGTTGCGAAGAACAGGTCACAATTGAGGACTTCGTCGGAAGACTGCGCGTCACTATAGAAATGTGTCCGTAGACTTGGTTCAAATTCAACTCAATGGCGTTGTTAGCTCAGCCCGAGACGCGAAAGTTTACGCGCGGTCTGAGTAAACCCGGCACCGCGGCGGAGTTGCGCCAGAGCGTCTCTGAGGTGGTGCGCACTTCTGTATTAGTGGTGAGTGAGTGCATCTTTAAAGTTTGCTTGATTCAGGTGTGTCTTTTATCAGAGCTACCCACTTTGGTAATTGCTTTCAAATGTAATTTAACAGCATTATGACCTAAATAGTCAAATATAGGACAGGGTTAACTTATTAACGGGCTCAAAGGAGAGTTTCAAACTAAACCAGGGCATCACATATTTCACTTGACATCTCCTCATACATTTAGTGTCAGATTAAACAGCCTTACATAATATTATTCTGACAGATTCCTGCCACGTGTTATGCGTCCATCATTTCAGCCAAGCCTCTTTATGATGGATAGTTTTCCACCATTGGCGTGTCGATGATTTTGTGGTTGTTTTTGACCGTAGAAATGGGAAAAAAACTCTCTGCTGCTTAAATGACTATACCATCAGCGAACAGTTGAAATGTCACCTGCGTTACTTCATCTTTCAGAACAGAAGAAGGAGTCTCAGGAACTGTTAGAATGCTGCCTCTTCATTTGTTACCTTATATGAATGCAGAAAATTCTGGAACTAATGGGATGCTAAGATCCTTGACCTGTCTTATTCTCACATAATTCATTTGTTGCCTTACAAAGTAACACTTGGAAAGCACATAAAGTTTGCCATCCTCGCTGTGTGCAAAAAAAATGTCTCTTGTGCCAGAAACTCCATTTACGGGTCAAGGAATTCCATGATGGGTTATGCTATGTTGCTTTATATCTGGTTGTTCTTGGCTTCTTTTTGCACTTGGACGTATTGAAAGTGTTAAGAATTTGGGGCACCTTTAATGAAGAGTGCAGATTCATAGTAGGTTTATATTATGAATTTATTTCCATTGTGACTATATGCAAGCACTTAAGTGGGGTGTTCCATAAAACAAATGAACACTTTCTGCAGTTGTTACTCTCCAAGTCACAGCTATATGAGACTGTATTTAAATGCTGGTATATACATTTTCTACTGGAAGGAACTGCGGCAGTTTAGCAGATTTGTGGGTCAACCCACCAGGGCCCACTTTGTGGAGTGTTGGATCAGACAAGGATGTTTTTCAGTCCAGTGAGTATTACCATGGTTACTCACGGTTCAAGGATTAGACTTAAGCCTGGGGCATACTTCTTTTTTTACTTGCGAGCGCAGCCTTGACGCATGGGCATTACGGGAAATCGATGCTGCCAGGACACGGTTGCCACCTGCTGGTTAAACTAATTACTGCAAGAAATGGAATGCGCGTACGCAACTTGGGCATACTTTGTACACGAGGTAACAAAATGCCCTTTTGACTCATTTTGACTGTGAATTAGTGATGAAAACTTTAAGGACATGCTTTGATAATCAAATAAACAAATAAAATATACTCAGATGAAACAAATGATAGACAGTTCATATACTGTTTAGTAAACGTTTGATATGTTTGATACATACAGCACGTTTGACCTTGAGACATACTATCTCATACTATCATACCCATTATAATTTCAAATTTTGTCCACACTGGATGCGGTGTGACAAACTCATTAAGAACAAGCAGGTTGTCATGTTGCGTCTCGCCTGTCGCGTCCTGTGTAGACACGTTGGTAGCCTGTTTACTGTCACCCGTTCCGTATACGGGACACCTAAGTTTGCGTCAATATTTTGCATGTTATTTCTAATTGAATCATGACAAACTATATATCATTGGAAGATTTTTTTATTTTATTTATGTAGGGAGAGTAATTGATTATTTTTTATAAAGAGTGTGCTTAGATTTTTGTTATCCTTGTGCGACCCGTATTTTTTTATGTTTTTTTTTAATGTTTTTTTATTTATTTTTTACAATAGACCTTGAAACATACCTCGTGTGTGTCATTTTTTTTAGCAATAATAAGCTACTTTTCTTTTTTCAAACGAGTATTCCAAAGAATTCACGAGTTACCGCCATTTTAGTTCCAACATGCGTTTTTATGTGTAGGCTCAAAAAGGGCTCCGACATTTAACAGGTTAAGTTGTTCTAAAAATGTCAATTTCTTTTTGTTAATTTTGTTTTTGTTCAACCAGTTTTGTTCTGGGGCACTATTGACTGCAATAGTAGGAAAAAAAACAACTATGGTAGTTAAAAGTGCTCCAGAACTATTCGCCACATTCATCAAAATATCTTCTTGTAGGTTCATCAGAACATAGAAAAGATTAAGTTCTAAAACAAGCTGAGTGGAGTTAATGATGACAGAATATTTATTTTTGAGTGAACTATCCCTTTAAGTGAAATCTCATCTGAACATTATTCTTAATATATCACTTTAACAGAGTAAAGGGTTTTCAAGCTAATCTGCCCTTAAAACTAAATCCAAAGGATTTGTCTCTTCTGATGTTCACAGGTCGCTTGATCAAACAAATTTTCACATAAGGGGGCCGGCAGGGTCTTAATTTGAATTCTCAAAGAGCACACTTTTATATACACACCAATATGATCACTCTCGCGCAAACACATACTGCACAGATGAATGAGCAGACACACTACAAAAAATCTGAAAGTGATACACTTTCCCAGCTTCTCTTGTATGAACTGTTTAATAGACTACTTTCAGTTATTTGGCAGTACCTATTTTAGAAAAAACGACTTGTTAGCAAATATATAGTTAAAAGATCTGCACTGCAGTTTCTGATACACTGTGCGACAGGTTACTTGGTTAACACTATGGTTGTGGTGACATCAGCTCAGTGTGGAAGTGACCAGGGCCACGAATGTGCTTTTGGATCAATGTGAGTGTTACATTTCAATTAATGGCATAGCCCCCTCACCACCACATGCACACACACACACAAGCTACTGCGGGTCATTCATAGTGACAATTACACAGCGGTCCGTGTCTGTTTCCTTAATGACATCTCTGCACGTGTGTGTTTGTGTGTTGCGTAGCACATATCAAAGGCCCTGCCCAAGGTTTCTGTTACTCTCCCAGATGGGTTGCCGGTGTCCCAGCATACGTTAGATAGAACTCTCACTACAGCAGCTCATATTGCGTGGACTATAATCACATATAAGAAAGACAATTATTTTGTGTTTATGTGTATAATGTTTTATACTTTGGAAAATGTAGTACATTTATATCTTCGGTCATTTACCTAATACCACATAATCTTGGGCATACTATTTATTTCATGTTTTCTATTCAAAATTAAGTGTATTAACTGTATAACTGTCAATGTGTGTGTCATAATGTAGTTCACTGGCCTCATTGGTGTGGTTGCTTTAAATGAGTGTGTGTGTGTGTGTGTGTGTGTGTGAGGAGCAGGTGAGGCCTGCTGACTAGATATCTACAACCATTTATAATGGATGAGAGCAGCTTGGGTGTCTATTCTATTTTTAAACGCTCTTTGTCCTGTGGACTTGTTAAAGGACACTGAGAAGCTTCTGATCATGTGACCAACTCACTGCCAGAATGGTATAAACACTGAGGGCAGAGAGTTAGAGAGCGAGTTCTGATAAATGCAGTAACCAATGAACTTCTAGTGTTCTGACACAATATTGAGATCACCCAGCAATGCTTACATTTAAAGAATTGTTCAACCAAAATTCATAAATCTGTCAAGCTCCACAAAACTGCACTGAATAAAGCATGAAAATTAGGCTATTGTAAAAGTACAATCCAAGTTTTTCAAAGTACTCCAATACTATGTGAGGAGTATACGGACAGTGATAGGATATTATTACAAATATATTTGTTGGGGTTCACTTGTAAAACCTCATTGGATGTCAGGGATCTGTGTCTTGATCTTGTCATGTCTTTTGTTTTGAAGTTGTGTTTTGTAGTTCAGGTTACTGGTCTTTGTAGTCTTTTGTGTTACTAAGCCCTAATGTTCTGTGGCCTGGATCACGAAGGGAGGTGAAAAAACAGTGAGTTGCATTGTAAGTTTGAGAAAGATGCTACTGACTATATCAATACAGAATCAACTGAATTCAAATTATTATATAGGTTTACAATGAGACAATCATTACTTTAAAATGATTTATATATTAAAGTTTGTTTTTAAACAAAAATAGTTAATTAATTTAAATGCTTTGTTTAATATTAATGAATAGATATTCATTATCAACACATATAATAATTATATGAATGTGTTTTGAATTCTAATCAATAAATGTAAATATACAATACCAAAAACCCTCTAACGTCTTATCACTTAAAAAAAAATATTGAGAGATACGAGGGAGATGACTTGAAATACAGGTGAGGGGAGGTTATTTCTAAAGCACATGAGATCCCCAGATAATACTAATCTCGTGCGAATAGGGCTTTAGTTTCACTTACCGCATGCGGTTCGTGTGTGGTATCGTTTAGCGCTGGGACCGCTCCATCTATCAGTTTCAAACGATATCCAAATCCAGTATTATATCCACCATTAATACAACATCCATCACTGAATTGCCGTTTACAAAGAAACACACCTCGACTTCTTTCTCTAACGCAAGAGTAACGAGCAGCAGCTGCACACCCACAGCGCAACCAATCTTGACGCAGCGCAGCCAATCTTGATGGTAAGCTTGTCTTCCTCACTCGTCGGTTGACTCATGGATGGGCTATTTCTTTCTCCTTTTCCTGGAGAATTGAAGAAAAGTTGTTACGAAACAGATTTTCATGTAAGAAAAGAACTTTCTGGAACCTATACAAACACTGGGGGAGTGTATCCAGCACATGTCATATGTTCAACACGTTTTTTGACAAGTTGACCATGTTAAGCATGAGAAACATTGTAAATATGTCAGAATGCATGAAACACCATTTCATGGACCCTTTAAATCTCTGCCAAAAGACATGCAAATTACTTGATGTAATCTGTCATTGTGTTTGTCAATGCCACTGTTAGTTCCGCTGAGCTCTTAACTTGATTTACAGAGGAACCAGACTACCAACTATCAACCCATCAGGGAGAACATCAGCCCTGCCTTTCCGTTATTAAATCCTGCTACCGATGTAAGCAGCAGGCCAAGCTTGCTGTGTATTTTGCCTGTAGTGATATTGATGCTGTTTCCCTTGGCAGCAAAAGTAGGTCTCTGTTAAACTGTCTGGCTATTAAAAAGCTAAATAGATGCAGTTTTGCGATGGACTTATGTTCCAATGTTCCTTCAACTTTAAAATTGCCTTTGAATCAGAAGTGATATTGCAATAATAGGATGACAAGCTCCTTTTGGTTTGAGCTAGCAAACTTAAGGCTCGTTTCTATGGCAATGTGGCCATAATTTTAAAGTTGCAACCAATTACATCAATAACTACTCGGGAAGGAAACTCTGGAAAATGTCTCTTGCAGATACTTCAGCTAATGAATTTGCATTCTTCACGTCAAGAGATTAAAACCAAGCTTTTAAACCTTAAATAAACAGTTCTCTCAAATTTCTGTCATCATGTACTCAGACTTTCTTTCATGGAAGCCGCAAGGTGATATTTTTAAAATGAATATTGGTAAATCTGTTCAATTTAGTTTACCCGAAAATGAAAATTCATGAATTACTTGTTGTCTAAACTTGTATACATTTCTTTGTTCCGTTGAACACAAAGAAAGATATTTTAAAGAATAGCAACTGACAACTCTGAGGCACCATTGACCATAGTAGGATAAGTCGTCAATTTTTTTCATATCCGTTGAACACAAAAGAATATTCTTTTTAAGGAATTTAGGAAAGCAAACAGTTCTGGGGCATCTTTGACTACCACTAAAAATTGTTCTACTATGGTAGTCAATGGTTTCTCAGAATTGTCCGTTGCTAAGATTCTTGCAAATGTCTTTCTTTGTGTCCAACTAAACAAAGAAATTGATACAGGTTTGGAACATCTGGAAGGTGAGTAATTTATGACTGAATTTTCAATTTTGGGTAAACCGTCCCTTTAATAAAGGAAATCAGTCACGCTCCAATATAAAAAACTCCAAAAAGTTTCACGAAAGTGGTCCAAACAACCAATGTGTTAAATGATGACAGAACTTTTTTTAAACTTAATGTGAAATAATGGAGACATTCTCTTTCCAGAGAGAGACACATCCACACGCACACCACCACTGGAAAACCTATCAAGACCTTTTTTACTGTGGAAATTTGGACGTCCATGTTAAAAGTGAGGGAATGGAAATACTATTCAAAGATTCTCCATTTTTAGTTACTGCACTCATTTGTCCATTCTTTCTCTCAGTCTCTCTCTCATACACACTCTCACTAACCGATGTATATGAAGTGCTAATTAGATTTTCTTTTATGCTAAACTGGTAATAAAGGAAGAGGTATACAGTCATTTTGTGTAAAAACAAATATTTGTCTCTTAGTTCCACCTGCAGGCAGGGATGTGATACAATTTCATAGTTTCCTGGGACTCCACACCTTTGTGTTTTTGGATATCACCATATCACACTGGTTAATGTCCGACCATGATGCGAAGGTTGAAAACTTAAATTTGTTACAAATATGCAACAACCTGGTCTTTTAAATATCTTTCTGCAGAAAATCTACTCCATTGACTCATCATTGCAGAGGGCTCCTGGGCACAATATTTGCTGTAGCAGACATTACATAATACTCATCAATATTTCCGTCAAATGCCCTCAGGGACCATGTGTTAGATAGTAATGCTATGGAACTAATGGTAATATGTTGTACTCTAACATTACCATGGTTGTGCCATGGGACATATGCTGCACATGTCCAGAATAGCATGGCAAAACCATGGTACATTGTCCAAAACAGTGTAGTAATTTTAAGTCTTTTTCTTAAGGTCAAGTGTGTGAACCTTCAAAATGTAATACATTTTTCTGTTTTTCATGCCTTTGTTTCTGTTTCAAGATATAAAATTTGATTAACACACTGTATGCAGACTTGAATTTTGACGCTGACATGGAGAAATATAAAACATTGTGTCCCACAATTCTAGTCACCCGTCTAGATGATAAAAGGCAGCGCAGTTAGCTGCGAGGTGTCGGTTAGAATTTTTCCCTCTTGCAGTCTGTCCTCAGTCAGCTTTTTGAGAGAATAAAAGGCTTTGTTACATAAACCCAGCTGACTCATGACTGAGTGAGAAAGCAGACAGCTGAGAAAGAGATTTGATCTGAGACCTGTGAGCTTTGAAGCAGGTCTGTCTGACTCTGACCAGCAGGGCCATGTGTCTGGTTTGCATGAAGACTGTTTTTCTTCCAAAAAAAAATTGTGCTTCTTGAAATTATCATTTCTGCAGTAGCTTTACTTACCTCAACATCGATTAGCTGTAAATCATTTTAGCAGTTTTGCTTATAGGGGTCATATGGCGCAAATATGTGTTTTTCTGTATATGTATTAGACACTTAAAATTGCAAAAAATAACGTTTCGGAACAAAAGATGCATTCTTTCTAAAAGGGAATAATCACCAAACCTGCCTGAAACACTTTGTGTAACCCCACCCCCACAAATCAACGTCAGTTCGTGGTATGATTTGACCGCCCAAACGTTTATGCAAGTAAGGTGGACGTACCTGTCAGTAGAATTGGCTTGGAACCTTCGAAATATGGTGAGAGGCGTTACATTTCCGTCACACGCTTGCCGTATTCGACCAATCACTACGCACCGATTAACTGGCCAATCATAGAACATCTCGCTTTTCAGAGTGATGAGCTTTGTAAAAAATCTAAATGTTTCAGAGAGGCGGGGCAAAGAAGAGATACAAACATGCACGGTATGTGGACAATACAGCCTTTTTTAACCTTAAATCATGTATGCAGATTTCATTACATCTAAAACGAGCGATAATATTTGTTTTTTCCTTGTCATATGACCCCTTTAAATATTCTCATCTGGTCTGTTTATGCGACCAAATCTATAATGCTATACATGACTGTATCAGAAAGTCACATAGGTTTAAAATGACATGAGTGTGATGAATTTATGAAATCGTTTTCATTTTAGTGAACTATGTGGTGGTCGGGTGCTGTTTGGTTGGGTGGTCATCCAAATTATTAGTGTCTGGCATCCAATGCTTTTTATCAATTTCTTGGTTGAGTTGTTTGAATTAATTTTCCTGATATTGTGTTTCTATGGAATTGGGTTACTGTATCTTCAACGATTTTTGAGCAGAGAGCTTTTAAAGTTTAACGTCTAAACAGGAGTTTATGCAGGAGAGATCAAAGGGCAGTCCTGTTTCTACTGTTGTTTGGTTCCTCAGGGAGTTCAGTTTATTGTTATGGTATATGGTCTGTGTCTGGTGTTCTGTAAGTGATTGACTAATCTTTACTCTGGTGTATGCACACAATTATTTTCCAGTTTGAGAAGTGCTAGGTCAGCTTGCATCACAGGGAACTGCTTGTTCTGTGCCAGCACAGTCATTAAACCAGCCCTTGTTTTAATACTCCTTAAGTACTAAAAGTCAATCGTTTCTCATAATGCACTTTGTACTACACAGGACTGTAGAAACTGGAAATATCTAAGCCTGGCCCTATAGTGAGTTTTTGTGGTGAACTCAATTTACTATGTTTATTGTTTCTGTGTTGTCTCAATGTTTGCGATTGATCAATTGTTTGTCTTTTTAATGTTTTATAAAAAGCAACACTTGTTAAACAACTCTTTTAGCTGATTGTCCTAACCTTGTAAATCTCTTCTCATTTAATACTGTTGCTCCAGTATGTATTTTAAATTTTTCACAGTTCTAATGTACAGTTAGAAATTAAGGCCTGCATAGTTTTTTCTTTAATTTAATTTTATATTTATGCGGGTATAAAAATATCATTTCATTTACAGTTTCACTTTCATTTTTTTTAAAAGTGAGTTTTATTTAATTATGAATTTCATTTATGTTCATATTTTCCTTCACTACACAGTATATATTAGTCTAATTTTGCTGAAAATGGAAGGTTTGATACTCTCTTTCTGATGCAGTGCCCTGTTTCAGTGCTTGCCTGTTCTGAAGAGGATTTCCCATGATTAAAGGAGTGGATTATCTCTCAAACTGGCGCCCTATATTTCTATGCGCTTTGGGATTACAGTTAAATCAAGCAGCGGGTCATAGTTACACCAGCCATTGGGTCACCATTAAACCACCATTTGCTGAAGCTCTATAGTGTGTAACCTTTGGACCCTTTGCTATCCCATAATGCCATTGGAGCTGAGTGATCATCAGATGTGAAAAAAATGGCAGATAGTTAAGTGTAAGATTAAGATATGGGATGGCAGTGAAAGTCGTTCTTAAAAACATTACTGTAAATTGTGGGCTACTTGTTAAACAACAGCAAAGTAACGTTTTTTCACGAAGTCAAGTTATAAATTGTATGAAAAATTTACAGATTTAAATGAAAAGTTCCCCCAAAAAATACGCAGCCTCAAGTTGTTCCAAATCTGTATACATTTCTTTGTTCTGATGAGAAAGATATTTGGAAGAATGCTTGTAACTAAAGAGTTTTTGACCACCATTTACTACCGTAGATAGATTTCAATGTTCTGTTGTACACAAACAAAGATGTTTTGAAGAATGTTGGAACTTTTGACAGCCATTGTCATTTTCCTACTGTGGTTGTCAATGATGGCCAAGAACTGTTTGGTAACAAGCACATCTTTCTCTGTTTATACAGATTTGGAACAATTTGAGGGTGAGTCAATTTTTTGGGGGGTGAACTGTCCCTTTAAGACATTGTGTTGTTACGTTTAGCCTTGCCTTGCATATGAAGACATGAGAGTGTATTGATGTCAATACGTTCTGCATGTCCGCAATAAGAGATGAGGTTCTGAGAAATGAGCATCTGTGACTGATAAGCTTGAAGTGATTTTAGACTATCTTATAGAGATTGGAAATTGAATGGAAAATTATTCTTATTCTGATAATTGGAGAGTATTCTGAAATGCAAGATGACTTTGCAGCTCTCTCATGGTTAAGCGCTTAACTGACTAGCTCAGCCAAGCTTTGGTAAATGTGTGTTTGATTGACAGACATCATATGTGTGGATGTTTAGTGTGGAGTATATTTTTAATAAGTTTAATAGCATATCAATCATTTTACATTGAGAAGATTGTCAGCATCCTCCAATGGGTGGTTGGCCTGATATTTGCTTGTGTGAGTAAAGTGACATTACTTTATTACCACTTTATATCTGCATGAAGTGATGATTTTAGTTTGTGTGTGTGGCTTCTGTGTGAACCTGGTACTCTTAACTACTATAAAAAATGTTGTAATAAATCCCCAGAGGATGGTGTATATTGTTATGGTGGATTCTATTTGTAACTTAATTTTCAAATTAAAAGCAAAGGGACTTTTATATTTTATATGGGACCTTTATTACACATCATGAAAATGTATAGATAAATAAATGTATGTAATCATAAGGGCTTTTAAATGTAGAACCACTGCTATTAAAATGTTGGACCATAAAAACCTCTGGCGATACAACATAATTTTACAGGAATTCTTAGACTAAATGTATTATCTTTTTATTTGTGTTCATGGACATGATTTTTTTATTTAATGTATTTAAATAATATTTTTCAAATGTAGCCTATATAAGATTTTAACATATATATTGCAAATTTTCCACATCTCCAGCCCCGACTCCTTGTGTAGACTTTTTAAGCATCCAATTTTGGTTGTCCAGGATTATACACACGTTAGCATGAAGACATACTTTCCTGAGATTTGAGGTTTATTACATAACGTAATAGGTTACTTAGAACATTATATAGACATGAAATGTGTCCCAACCAAAAGGACAAAAGAGCCACAAGATTTTTGTTTACGTAGAGTATGACTCAAGAATTTTTCTGTTTTATTCTTTTCATGTCACCAACAACAATAAAACTGAAACTGGAAAATGTTCCAGTGCATCCCTTCTGCATTGTCCTTGTACTTTAGTAGATTTTCATGTCCATTCAATATTCTTCACAGTATTGGTTTCGAGAGGGTCTAGTCAACGCCTGAGGGTCCATGTGAGGAACAAAGCTAACACTGTCCTGTGTTCTGACGATTAGCACCCGGTTAGTGAAGTGCTAGTGAAGTGTGAGCATAACCAGAGTCTGTGGCTGCTAAACTTGAGCCAAACTCCTTACGTAACCTCTCCCCCACAGGGCCCTATGGGGTGATGTAGAATTCCCCAGTGCCCCGAGAAATGGACATTAAAAGTTTCTCTATAACTCTCATTTGTTCAGTGGAACACAAAATGAAAAGATGTTGGGCAGAATGTTTGACAGACAGCTGCAGTTCTCATTTACTTTCATTGAGCGTCAGCATTCTTCAGGAATTTACATCTCGAGCTCCACAGAAGAAAGTCGTATGGGTTTTAGTTTTCATTTTTAGATGAACTCTGAGATAAAATGTACAGTGGTTTTGAAGCATATATCATTAGTGTATGTGTAGCCTGAGAAAAGCAATGTTTATTTTAAGGCGTTTTGTTTTTTCGCCTGTAGGTGGCAGAAGAGCCCAGCTGTGCACACAGAAAGCTTTGTGACTATTGACTGTCTAAAACATTATTGATTTGAGCTAATTGTGTGCTGATTTTTTCAGCTTTCATTGTACTTTTAAGTACATTGAATCATTAATGTGCCTTTACATTCTGTTTTCTTTCCTCTTTGTATTCCCACGTTCTCTCTATACCACTTTTGCCTTTATTTTCTCTCACAAAACACCTGCTGTTTAATTATTCAACTTGCAGGCGAATTCTCTCATTTTTTTCTGGCATTGATTATTTCCATATGCGCGTACACTCTATGGATTTGCGCTTGTAAATGAACAGGTTTTTTCAGACTCATTTACAATATTGCATTATCTCTATGGCAACTGCACACGCTACATCACTTTTGGACGGATCTTCTTGGACCATCAGGCCTCTGACGTCAGTAACCCTACGACCCGGTTCAGCTCCGAAATCAAATCCAGATGCAAACCAAAACAATACGCACGAAACTCGGCACAAGCAGCCAAAATGGAGCTATTAAAATACAGACTCCGAGAAACAAATGTTAGAAATAGACTTTCAAAAGAATAAACTGGAATTAGATGAAAGCAGCAAAGATCACACTGTTATTATTCGGTTTAGGCGCAGAGTTTAAAAACATTGTGTAAAGTGTGTTTAAAACGGGAACTCGGATCTAAACTTTGACGTTTTTATTTTTATGAGGTCCGTTTTAGTCAACATACATTTTTTTAATTACAGCGGGATGGTTCACCCAAAAATTCTGTCATAATTTACTCACACATGTAAATCTGTATGACTTTCTTTCTCCTGCAAAACACAGAAGAAGATGTTTTAAAGAATGTTTTTGACTTCCACTGTATGGACAAAAAAACTGAGCAATTTCTCAAATTATATTATTTTGTGTTCCACAGAGGAAAGAGTCATATTCAGGATTTGAATGACATGAGGATGAATAAATGTTGACAGAATTTTTGGATGAACTATTATTTTATTTGTTGTTCTTCCCCAAAAACAGTACTGTGCATTTCCTCAGAAAATGTTTTATACAGCATTGATCTTATTTGACTAAATCAAATTTTGTTTTATGTGAAGTTAGAATGTTTAAAATCATTAAAGAAGGGGCTTTTTGAAAAATGGGGTCTTTTGATCTTTAACTGACATTCTGTCGTGTGTGTGTGGGTGTGTTATAGAGCGTTTGATGTTGAGGAGGGATGTGTCTGTTCTAAAAACATCCCCAGCTTGATGTTCATTAGGTTTATGCTCCCCGCAGTCGCTCCATTTTCAAAGAGACCCTCATAAGAATATGAAACCCCATACAGTGAGTGCATTAATCTTTGTTCATCTTCATATGAGTCTGAACCAACACATCCAATCAACTTATAAAAGTAGGCCGGTTCCATTTTGATGAGCTTACAAGTTGTGTGTCTCTATCTCTTAAAGGTTCAGTGCATGAAATTTAGCGGCGTCTAGTGGTGAGGTTGCAAATTGCAACTTACGCTCACTTGACCGCTTCATTTCGAAGCACTATGGCAGAACTATGTCGTCTCTTTTTTGCTTATTTGCTAAAGGAAATATCGTATAACGAATTGTGCTCTATTGAGTTTGTCCATTTAGGGATACTGTGGAAACAACATGACAATAAATGGCTCATTGTACGGCTGATAAAAAAACATAACGCTTCATTATTAAGAACTCCAAAAGAATGCCGAAAGAATCTCATTGGTGGAGGCACTTGACAATCACCATCAGTGTTAATGTTACTCAGCTTGCATACACCAGCATTAAACGCAAAGTGGCGGCTTTGATAAATCTGTTCTAAATATAATGTCATAATGTCTGGTGATTCAGAGCGGGTATTAACACAGTCTTAACATTGGTGAGCACAACATACTGCACAAGCTCTGTAATTTATTAATATTAGAAGGCATTGTGCTATCGAAGAGAAATACAGAACATTTACACTACGGTTACACACACTTGACGTAATGTCCTGTGATGTCTTGTTGTAGTAAGATAGGGACACGAGATGCGGTCACGTTTGTTTGAGACCTTGCAGCATGTCATCCTTGATATGTGAGTCATTGACTCTCTGAAGTAGGTGACTGTGTCAGCGCCTGATGAAATATTAACACACAGGGGCTTTTATGTGTGTTAATTTCATCTAAAATGTACTGTAAGGTCATTTGTCACAAGCTTGATGTGTGTAGTTGTGAATTTTTTTTATATTGTTTTATTTTTATACTGTATATTAGTTATCAAAGGATTAGTTCACCCTTCCCCAAAATTCTTTATTTATTCACCCTTGTGTCATTCCAGACCCGAATGAATTTCTCTCTCCTAGATAGATTCTCAAGCAGATTTTTTGAGTTGCTCCCAAAATGTTATAGACCACTTTTATAACACTTATATCGTATTTCCATTTCTGAAGCTTAAAAGCATCAGTCCTCATTCATGGTCATTATAAGTAAAGCAGCTATAACACTTTAAAAACGTTTGGATTTTTTTGGATTTGGAAAGACAAGTTTGAGTAAATAACGAAAGAAGTTATTTAATATAGGTGAATTATTTTAAATAAATGATTGATGAAGTGTAACATGTTTACATGTGTGTTATTGTTAACATGAATGGATGCTCAGATGTTTCTGTGCTGCAAGATATAGGCCAAGAAGCACAGAGACAGCAATGTTAAAAGGAGAACGAGAGAGATGGGGGCTGTAGAGGAAGCAGACAGTGAGCATGGCACGAGAGAGAGAGAGAGAGAGAGAGAGAGAGAGGGAGAGATCAGCAGATCAGCATCTCTAGGATGTGGAGAAGTCGACGCCCAGCACTGATTCTGAAAGCAGCTCACCACTCACTCCTTCAATTCTCAGCACTTCTCTCCCTCGTGTCCTCGATTCAACAGAGCAGAATCACTTTCTCGTGAAGGACATTTTATCCTTACAGTGCCCAGAGCTGTATCGTATAAAACATACACTTTTAGAAAGCTGCTTACTTTGAATCTCTCTCATTTGAATGGATGAAGTCAGTCTGCTGTCATCTTTGAAGAAGATTCCTCCTTTGCCTTCTGATGTAATCCTGGTTCAGGCCGGATGATTGAGTGATGTGTCCCAGGTCGGAGAGGTTTGTGGGGCTTAATATCTGAAAGCTGGGCTGGTTCTCACTGGACTTCGGACGGGTGCCTTAGAGAAAGAACTTCGAAAAGCCTACTGAAGGAGCCAACTTTGATCTGATCAAAGAAGAGTGTGCATATGTTTTTGGGACTGAGTGCGATGGGTTGCTCAGCGAGTGTAATCCTGTTCGAAGGACTGCGGCGTGTTCTGTACAGGAACTGTGGTTATGTGTGTAAACCAGAGCTGGAGGCTTCAGAAACGACAGAGGAGGAAGATTCACTCTGTCACAGAGAATCTCTGTCAATCACACCTGCAGTAACAGCATCATCGGTAATATTTATGCCTATTTTATTTTATTTTTTTATTTGTGCTCACCATCATTAGTGTTGTTTTAATTTTGCTATGGCAGTGGCATTTATATTTATTTCTCATGAATTGTTGAGCAGATTTGCAGACTTTCCTCTAGTATTACTCAGCACTCTGGGAAGTAGCAATGCACTAGGAAGGATTCTTCAAGCGTGTGTGTGTGTGTGTTTGGAAGTATGCCTGAAGGTTTATGTATTATGTATCTCATTTAAACTTGTGCAGTGGTTATTAAGTGTGCCTGGGCATTCCTTGATCAAAATAACAAGATGCAAAATAAACAGAGTATAATAGCATAGGGATAAGCAATATCACAAATTTGATATCGTAATCCAAATTTGGAGAATATTTTATATATACTTGATATTTTTACTTTTGCCCTAAAATAATTTTTAAAATCTG
Organism: Triplophysa dalaica; assembly: GCF_015846415.1. Taxonomy (NCBI): domain Eukaryota; kingdom Metazoa; phylum Chordata; class Actinopteri; order Cypriniformes; family Nemacheilidae; genus Triplophysa; species Triplophysa dalaica. The sequence goes on along the minus strand of NC_079547.1, from coordinate 5,949,590 downwards.
ATTTTCTTTTGCATGATTTGGATAGAACAGTTAGTCTAAAACAATTTGGCTCAAGTAACACCTTTAATAGACAAACCTACTATAGTACATAGAAAATTACACACCATAATAAAAATGTATTATATTATTATTATTATTGTATTACTATTTATGTAAATGTATAATTATTATCAACATCGTTATTATTATTATTATTAATGTAGCAGTATGTTACTACTGTTACTTACTCGTATACAAGTTATGAGACCTAATTTAAATTCATATTTGTGCATAAAACATTATTTAAATTGCACATACATTTGAGATTTATTTTTCTGTTTTAATCAAACAGTTTGAGGTTGTATTAAAAAACTAAATGTAAATCAATCCAAAATATTTGCTTTCATTTTTCTGTCATGTCACCTACCACAAGGGGGAACCGCTGGGATAGATTATTAAAAATGTTAAAAAATACACACCTGGTGTATAACTACCTTTTATTAAATTGATACTTAATTAATCTTGCTTAAAGTGATGAAGACCTTACAATTTGTGGTATTATATTTATATTCTGTTCTCAGAAAACCAAACCATCATAATTTTATAGATTTTGCGTGTAGAGATGCAACAGTGTGAAATTTTCACATCACGATTATAGTGAACGCATCTATCAAGGTTTTCGGTATTATCGCGGTTTTGTTACAATGTGCTAGAAATATCCAAAAGGTTCTAATACAAGGTTTTACAGTGATGTGACTTGTTAAAAGCACTTTTGGTTGTCATAAACATCAAATAATTAACATGAATATTAATTCTGGCACAATGCGATCATTAGGTAAAGGTTTCTCTTGTTAAGGTTGAAAACAACCTTGAGTAAATCAGACATTCATTTAAGCGCAACACAAATCAGAAAATCATCTGTCTGCATGTGTCGTGAGTAATCGGGTGAAATATAGGATCCAAGAGAAACCTGCAGCCATAAGAGCGATTGCCAAAGGAACAGACTGAGTTGAATGGAGCTGTAAAATTCATCGTTCTGTCTAAAGAAATATGAAGGAAACGTGATTCAGTGTATCTATATTTTCCCCAATTTGCACATTTTTGGGCTAAAAGTCCTGTGATGTCAAATAAACGGGAGCAGACGAGGATGAATATGCATGTCTCATATCAATAACATTATTTTGTTTGTTTACTTTCCACGTTTGGACGTTTTTATCGTGGTTTATCACAAAAATGGTAATCGTTATCCCTAGTTGCATGCTGTCGCTATTTTGACAATGACGAGTTACATTTTGCGCTACTTGTGAGATATAAAGAGGGTAAAAATTCCTATTGGTGAAACCTTTCGCACATTCATAATTATCTTTGACAATATTCACAACTGTAATTTTATATTTTCTGTACAATTATCTCCAAAAAGATCTAGGGACTCTACTGCACAAAATAAGTTTTGAGTCTGATTTACTTTTCATTGGTCATTGAGCTGTTTTTTTGGCATCTCAAAAGATCAGAAAACTGTGAACTCATGTCACCCACTTGAGTGTAAAGACTCACTACTTAGCATGTTGAACATTTTCTTGCTAACTGTTAGAACTCTACAGCATTTTTCACAGGGAAAGAGACAAGATCCATCACTTTTGCACACATTTATCGACCCCACTGGTCCATCTCTAGCAAGCCTGCATAACTGCGGCCTGATTACTGGTTAGCCTTCCTTGTTCCATACTAAAGAAGACATTGGCTTTTCCAGATCACATATCACACATGCTTTTAATCTGAAGCACTCATCTCATCTCTAGATAATGTACTGCTCTCTCGTAGCCTCTGATTTCACTGAAGGGTGTGTCAAATTTAGAGTCTCTTCAGGTTGTCATCAGTGATATGCAGCACCAGCTGGCTGACGTTCAGCCCAGCTGTGAGACTCCCACTGTGGTTGGGTGTAGACAGTGAGGAAGGGGCTTCTGGTTTGTGGTCTCCACCCTGGCCTCCTGCCTTGACCCCCACTGGGAATTTTCCTACTTATTTCGTCAGAGTGAGATTATGCAACATACGCAAGATGTTATAGATCAGGGTGTGGTGAACAGGGTGTTTGTGCTTTGGTCATTGATGAGTTCATGAATTTGATCAATGCTGCTCATAAATATGATTTTATTGATTGCAATAAAGACAGCTAAATAATCATAAAATCCCTTTGAATTGCTTTACAACAATGTTTGTTAACAAATGCATCAGCTAACATGTTGTTCTAAAAGGTTAAAGCCAAGAGTGTGTACCGGGGGTCTCAAACACGTCGCTAACAAGATTACGCAAATCAGGTTTCATTTTTTTGTTGAAAATATGACTATATGCATATGTGCCACCTGTTGTCCAACAGTGGATTTACAATTTCATAATATCCGAAGTGTTGAGATTTATTAGCTTATGTAGAATTGTTATGGAGCAGATCACATATAATTTATCATTAGAACGCATCCTTTAATATATGATTTAAAGGCTGAAATTTTTTTTGGTCAAAACTTTATTTAAACATGTAGTACATGTCAGATAACATGTTATGAGTACTTTTGTTAGTGTAAAAGTAGGCCTGCCCTAACTTTTGTTTGGTTTGGACAGAAGACCTGGCGAGATGATTTGAGTGTGTGTATCACGTTTTTGCACATTTTAACAATTAACAGTATTGTATATCATCTCTCAGCCACATCTCTCTTTTGTTTAAAGCTCTAATGAAAAAAGGTTGGAGACCCCTGGTATAGACTCTTCCAATTTAGCCTAATCTCTCTGTCAGCTATTTCAGTTACAGTCCTATCTATTTGAATGATCCTAGACAAAAATCACAATTAAATAACATATTTCTGGTCGACAATTCACAGTTGTACCTAAACTGAAATCACGCTGAAAACATTTCTCAAATTCGCTACTGCGCATGTGCATCACTTGGCAAATGCTCCACAAGACTCTGTGTAGAGAGTCATCAGTCTGCATTGATCGATGATTGGCTCTTTTTACTGGAAGGCGGGAGTTCTTCCTCTAAAGCAGCCATATTGAGTGTGCATTCCCTCCATTCATACAATGGCAGTGGCGCATCTTGTTAAATGTACATTTTACATATAGTCATTTAGCAGACACCTTTATCCAAAGTGACTTTCAAATGATTGAAAAAATGGAAGCAATTTGAACAACATAAGGACAACAAATCAGTGGTGGTCTTGTAGGCCAGGAGCAGAGTCTTCAATTTGATGTGAGCGACTATAGGGAGCCAATGTAACTTAATGAAGAGAGGAGAGCTCTCTTCGGTTCATTGAAGACCACTCTTGCCGCTGCATGCTGAATCATCTGTAGAGGTTTGGTTGTGCAAGCTGGAAGTCCAGCCAGTAGCAATTGCAGTATTCCAGTCTGGACAGAACAAGAGCCTGGACTAGGACTTGCGTAGCATGCGGAAAGGTCTAATTTTCCTAATATTATAGAGGATGAATACACGACTGGGTGGTGCTGGCCACCTGATCTGTGAAATTAAGATGATTTCTGGGCGTTCTGAAGATGTAATGGTTGATGACCCCAGTTTAATGGAGAAGTTGTGATGAATCTTTGTGTCGGTCAGGATTACAAGCAGTTCTGTTTTTGCAAGGTTCAGCTGCAGGTGATGGTCCTGCATCCAGAGCAAAATGTCTGCTAGGCATGCTGAAATGCATAGAGAAGAAGTTGGATCGTCAGGCTGAAATGACAGGTGGAGTTGTGCATCATCCGCAAAGCAGTGATAGGAAAAGTAATTTTTCCGAATAACAGAGCCTAGGAATGTCATGTATACAGAAAATAGCAACGGACCAAGCACTGAGCCCTGAGGCACCCCTGTATCTAGATGTTGGGACTCAGAGACCTCACCTCTCCAGGATACTCTAAATGACCTACCTGTGAGGTAAGACCTGAACCACTGTAGCACCACTCCAGAGACACCCAAAGCCTAGAGGGTCGACAGGAGGATCTGTTGGTTAACGGTCTCAAAGGCACCAGACAGATCCAGTAGGATAAGTACAGATGAGTTAGAGGCAGCTCTTGCCAATCTCAGGGCTTCAAAAAAAGAGAGCAGCGCAGTCTGAGTGGACTGACCATTCTTGAAACCAGACTGGTTGCTATCCAGAAGGTTGTTCTGGGTGAGAAAGGATGAGAGCTGGTTACATACAACACGTTCAAGAGTTTTAGCAATGAAAGGGAGGAGAGATACCGTTCTGTCATTCTCAAACAGTGCAGGATTAAGAGTGGGTTTCTTCAGGAGCTGGGTGATACGAGCCTCTTTGAAGACAGTGGAAAATATACCAGTTCATCAGAACAAAGAAATTTATACAGATTTGGAACACCTCGAAGGTGAATAGATGACAGAATTTTCATTTTCATATCCGTTTAATGTCTTTTATCTTTGACTGTGCCTATTATGTTGCTTGTTCTGAAAGTAATCTTTGACCTTTAAGAGGTTTGCATGTGCGTTTATGTGCACAAAAGCTTTTGCTTAGTCTCTGAATATAAATGAATGCCAAGTGTAGGCAATTTTGGACTGTTGACCTTTTACTGTACGTATACGCCAGTGGAGAAGAGCAGCTAAGATGATCAGTTATTGTGTATCTGTGTGTTATGATTTCCGGAGGAGAGAACCCAAGTGTAGGCAAACACTGTGGTGGAGGGGTTAAACCGATATTTATTTACAAAAGACACTACAAATGGACAAAACCCACGATGGGGAAAACAAGACTGGATAAACTACAAACAAAACAAGAACACAGCCTAACTAAACTAGAAAATAAACACTGGTACAAACACAAAACTAGACTTACTAAAACTCGAGGAAACAGGAACTAGGTAGACAAGGTAACTCTTACAGTGAACAGTGAACAGTGAACAGCGTACAAGGAACAGAGCACAGTACAGCAACATCAAACAATCCAAGAGCCCAAGACAATAGACAAGAGGATGCTTCATAGGGAAACAAACACAGGATAATTGGCAAGGGAAAGGTTGGCTAATGGAAAGATAACAAGGAAACGAGACAGCGGGAGACACAGACAAGACATGAGAAAGCGCATGTCAGCCAATATATAAGCAAAACCATGTCTTTCTCAGCCTTGATGCCCGATGACTCCTGAGATAGGCACAGGCTCCCCGTGACCCGAGGTAGTTCGGATAAGCGGTAGAAAATGGAATGGAATGGAATGTCTTTCTCACACAAAACCCAAGGGCTATGCCATGACTCCGCTGCAAGAGAAGAATAACCATGACATGATAGCGGAATCATGACACTGTGTTTGTCTGATTCTGTTTTATGAATGTTCTTTGCAGAAAGTGAGTTATTTCTAATATTACTAGTACTATTTTATTCTTAAGAAAGAGCTCCATATGGGGTAAAAAAGAAAAACAGACACAGCATCACACACAACATCACCCAAATTCTGTATGACATCAAACAGTTTGCAAAACGTTGGCTTTGTCATTCTCTATCAAAGGCCACGTGAAATTGTCTAGTCCCTAGATATCTAGTCCCATTGTCTAGACCCATGAAACATTGGGCAGATTTGATCAAATTGGTAAATTCATACAAAATTCTATACATATCATGCACAATACATGTTTATTAAAATAAATAAAAATCGTCCATCTGTCTGTCTGTCCTGTAGCTCAACTACTATCCATTCTAACAAATAGGTGCTACATGATGCCATATACGTAGTAAAAAATCACAATCAAATTGTCTTTATGGTTTAAGCTTTTTTGACATTACTTCAACACATAGTAATTCAGCTTTTTAAACTTATTTTAAGTTACATCAACTTAATTTCAAGTTATATCAACTCACCACTGTCCAAAACTTAAAATAGTAAGTTGAAATGACTTGCAAAGCTAAGTTGATTGTACCTAAAGGGATACTCAATCCAAAAATGAAAATTCTGTCATAAATTACTCAACCTCAAGTAGTTGCAAACCTGTATACATTTCTTTGTTCTGTTGAACACAAAGAAAGATATTTAGAAGCATGTCAGCAACTGAGATTTCTGTAGTCAAATGTGCCCCAGAACTGCTTGTTTATCTCAATTCTTCAAAATATTGTGTTTATAACAATGAAAAATATGCAATATTTGGTTCTACTATGAAAATCGATGGTTCCCCATAAATCTCAGTTGCTTTCATTTTTCCTAATAACTTTTCCATATCTTTGTGTTCAACCAAACACATAAATGTATATGTGGTTTGGAACAACTTGACGGTAAGTAATTCATGATAGAATTTTTATTTTTGGGTGGACTGTCCATTTAAAACTGTGCACTAGCGAAGGCTTTTGGTTCCATATTGTATGGTTCAATAAAGAATCTTGAACTTCTATAAAACCTTTCAAAAACCTTTGACTGAATGGTTCTTTTGTGCCGTCGCTGTGAAGAACCTTCTGTAGTACATTTATTTTTAAGAGTGTAACATGGTTTGTAATAGTGTGTAAAATCTACTTTATAGCTAGAATCCACTACAAAGCTGTCAAATTTCGAAAACAAACGTACCCTCATCAATCTCTTGTGTAATACATTCATCTTTCTGCATCTGTAATAAAACTAATCTCTTTAGCAATTTTGTCATTCTTTTGGCAAAACCTGGTCACAAAAAGGGGGACTTTCCATTGCTTTCCATCTCTTCATTTATTCGTTTCACGTTCGTTCGTCTCGAGAGCTTTCGTCTGTTTTTCTCTGGCAGGTGAAGCAGACAGTTAAGATCTCTGTTTCAGCACAGAGGGAGGACAGATGAGTGTGACATAATACAATAACAATAGCGGACGCACAAATTCCCCCATACCAGAACAGCTGTGGGAAGGAGTGGTCTTTGCCTCTGACAAGAAAGAGAGGGAGAGAAAGAGAGCGGGAGGGTCTGAACTGATAAACACTTGAGAACTCCACATGCTAAAGTTCAGCAGCAGAGAAGAGTGAAACACCAGAAAGAGAGAGTCAGCTGGGAGGAAAGCAGAAAACAGGGAATCCCCTCGGGGTGCGCAGGCAAAAGCAGAACTCCAGTGATAGTTTGCATTTAAAGTACAGAAATAGATAGAGCCTGGTAGTAAGGTGACTTTAGGTTTAGCTCACGGTTCTTCTGAAGGAAGGGAGTCCTGGATCATGCAAGGCAGGGCTGGACGAGCCGCCCGTAAGGATGCAGTGTGTGACATTCCACAGCAGGGTAGGAGTCTGGGGGAGATGGAGGTAGAGGGGGAAACATCGGCAGCCATAGGGGTAAGTCATTTGAGGCACAAATAACAGTTTAGTATTGTGTATTTCTAAGCATAATTCTCATCTTATTTTTTTGTACAGTTATATGTTTTTGAGCTCACTTTGAGTTAATCTCATTATTCTCAATAGCAATTAATTTCTCTGATACAGTTTGTACTGTAAACATAACTTTTAGACTTCCAATCAATCTAAGTTACAGTCAGTACAAAAGGAGTAGTTTACTTCAGAATTTGCCAATGGAAAAGTGCATGGGGGCACATTTTGAAGTAAACTACTCCTTTAAGTCGTATAGTTTTTGCTCGACAGTAATGAGGATGTGATTATTTAACACAACCAGAACATGGGTGGGTGTGGATGAAAAAGTCGTCATGACAAAACGTCAATATTTCTATACTACATAAAAGTCTTAAACATAGGTTTCATGTCACTACGCAATATATAATCCTCTTATTTAGTTCTTATTTTTGAGTAAAATAATAACTGGTCATATTCTTGACAGTTTCGTGACATTAACCCAACAAGTAAAAACAAATTTACTTAGAGGATGCAAATGTGTATATGCAAATATCCGAGAGAGAGAGTACTTCCATCGTGAACTGTAGCACCTGTATTAATGCATAACCTCTTAAATAAATCTCAGCTCAATTTTTCAACGTTTTTTCCTTAAAAAATTCTTTTTTTTTAATTCCAGCATATAGTTGTGTGCATTTGTGTCTATACAACTGTGTGTGTTTATGTCTGTAGCAAATCAGACCAAGGGCTACAAAGATTTACAGTCTAGTTAAACAGCAAGGGACGTCTGCTCCCACCTTAAGATCCTCCCTCGACCTAAGAGGAGTGAAGCAGTTTAATGACATTCCCTTTCTTCTCTTCCTTTGCTCTTCCAGCTTGACATTTGGCACAACGCATTCTGCAGTCGTGCACACATGAACATGTGTGAGTGCAAATGAGTGTGCCAGAAGTGTCAGGATGCGCTTCCAGGGGCCCGTTTCAATAAGGAGGTTCAACCAACACAGTTAAAATGTGAGCTCTGAGTTGTTTAAAACCGAGATGCGAAACTTTGAGTTTGGGTTTCAGAACAGCGTATTCGAGTTAGTTCTATCAACTCTGTGTAGACTTACCTTGACTTAAGTGCACCACAACTATGACAAGCCATGATCAATGGAGCTCCGAAATTACGATTCACCATGGCACCGGCACCAAAAAAAGCAACATGGCGGCAGGAAGCGATTGAGAGCGAGGCACACTTCCCGCTCTGCATACAGTTGATCTACTAATGTGCTTTAATGTGTTAATGACTTAAGTTTAAATAGATAAAAAGATAAATGTACCAATAAACAAGCAAATTAATCAGTAAATGAATAAAACAACAGAAATAAATCTGAAATAATGAGTATTAATCGTGATGAGTCATCATGGTGTATGGGATACTTGTTAGTGTGTCAGACTCTTGTGTCAAATTTAGAGTGATCATCGGTATGAACCCTGCTCGCAACAGTTTTGGGAAGGAATGGCTGCACCTCTAAATTCATTGTTTATTACCTTTATCAATGCATTTGTCTGTATTTCTTTATTTCTTTATCCATGCACTTTATTTGCATACTTTATTAAGTCATTTCTTATCCTCCATAGAAAACGAACAATTGTGAGAAAATGTACGGGAAAAAAATCTGCTCGGATGTTATACACGGCCACGATGGCTGATGTTATTGATGTACGGATGGATGAGATATATTTTGATATGTCTAATTCACTGTGAGGACAAATGGTACAGATTTAATAAAAGTGCAAAGGGAAATGACATGATTCCACTCGGGTCCTAAATTCCTCTCCTGAAATCAAAGAGCATCCATATGAATTAATGCAGCCACATTACATACAGGATCCTGTATAAAAGCACATTTGACATTTTAGTCACTGAGATGGTCTCTGTGTGATCAAAATGTGTGCCATGAATGACTGTATTAATGAATGAATGAATGAGGTACACCACTTGCGCTTTAAAAAGGGGGAGGAGTTCGAGAGAAACTCTGGGTTTTCCAAAGAAAACCTGCTCCTGACCAGGTTAGGTTCACAGAGTAAGTTACTATGGTTACTGACTCTAAGTATAAGTTACCTCTCTTTTAGAAACGGGCTTGACTTACCCGGCTTTCTCTTGTTTGACATACCTACATTCTGAAACGAAAAACCCAGAGTTTCCCTTATTTCAGGGTTGATATACTCACAGTTTTCACTAAACCTCCTTTCTGAAATGGGCCCCAGATCTTCCAAATGTTGCACACACATACAAAAATGTTTGTTTGTGTGTGTGCGTGCGTGAATGTGTTGGCAAGTTCCTAATTAATCTCACACTGTATTCATTAAACAGTGTTGTTGGCTGTGCTGAGTGACCTAGCCTATAGGAATTGTGTTCTGGTTGGCTGTTTTGGTTTACAGATTATTTAACTTTTTTAAGTTACAGAAAGTTGAGGTCTGAATACTTCGTTCTGGTAGAAACTTACATCCTTTACATGTATGCATTTGGCTGAGGCTTTTATTCAAAGAGATTTACTATTTTTTTAGTCTGTTTTATTAGAATGTGTAGAAAACCTGTGATCTTGTTGTTGTTTACATCATGCTTTACTAGTTAAGGAAGGAAATATGATGATTCCGAGAGCACATGCAAATTTCTGCTGCTGGCTGGTTCTGGTGCTTTGGAGTGTCTGTTTGAGTTTGGAATTGTTTTCAGCAGTTTGTTTTCGTTACCCATATGACAAAACTTTTGATATTCAACTGGGTTTTTTAAAGAGTTTGTAACTAGAGATTTTTAAGGTTTATACTTTGGTTTAGTCCAACAACAAGTTTACATACATAGAAGGTGTAAAAACACAATTATTTTGTAATAAATAGGAAGTTATTCTTACATTCCTTCTTGACTTACTATCAAATGATTATTTCCGCGATTCATCTGTCTTATCCCCTCCTATACGTTAGCCTAGTCGTAGCCTGATGTGATTGGTCTACTGCGAATGAGGCTCAGGAGCTATAGTGTCTTAATATCAAACACGGCATGATCTCATGTTATATACTCTTTTTGTAAACTGTTTGGGAGCACAGACTTGATTGGTTGATTGATTGATAGATAGAGCTTCATGTGACGTCTATATTATTTGAACTTAGCTTGGAATGTATAGAAATGTAGCGCTGTAGATTCAGAGCGCATTCCTCAGCAGGGAGTCCCCATCAACACACGGGATAAGTGGAGTACGGCCAAGATTCTCTACATATGCTCATAGACACCCACACACACATGCGCAAGCATGCACGTGCACACACACATACACACACTGGTTTAAACCTGCAGTCTCAGTTATATTAAAAAATCAATTGAGCCTCCAAAGTTTCTTCTAAAATTCTAAAATCTAAATTATTTTTGATTGATTTTTGATTGCATGCTTGGGTATATAGGCAATCTGACTTTGTAACATTGTTGAGATTTATCATTGTTGTCAGGAGAAACGTAAAGAAAAACTATTTAAAAAAAGGTTGTATTGTTGAAACATTCAATGTTTGTTAATGGTAGTTATAATGTCAATAATATTTTTCTTTATTTGAGGCTAAACCTAATGTAAACAGGTACAATTTCTGATGTTACAGTAAAGTGTATAAGAAGTTTGGTGAAATGAAAAATAGCAAAGATGAATAAATACAGTAGAAGTGCTGTACATTTTTAGTTCATGTTAACTAATGAATTATTTTAACAAATACAATCTTTTTATAAAATGTTACTGAAAAACTTTCAATGTCTATTTACTCCCCTTTTTAATATTATTGCTGACTAGGAGAAACAATTGACATTGAACATTTTATGTTATAAATATTTTTACATGTTTTTGTGATTGTTCCGACAATTAAATAGTTTAGTTGATGAGAATATTTCTGTGAAATAATTTTTTTTGTATTCTAAAAGTATTCACTGACTCGGTTTATTTCATTTGATTGTCTGCTATGATGTTTTGTATATATCACGTGGCGTTGTATTGAATACCTCTATCTTCAGAACTAGGAATTAGGCTGGAGATTAACGTCACAATGTTAACCGTGTTTACACAGATATCTTGTAAACGTATAATGTTTTGTTTGTGTTTGCTTGCTTCTTTAAACACACTTGAGAGAGGCTGTGGCAAACAGCTTCATGAAAGTGTGTGTGTGTTGAACAGGAAACATAACCCCCCTGAGGGAACCATTCTGTTCATGGTATCAGAGTTCTGCCGCTCAGTTCTGTGTGTCCGTGTTAAGCTATGAAGTCACAATAGACATTGTAACAGAGACCTCCATTCCTCCATCTTTATTGGATGAGTCAGACAGTTGACACTGACCTTAGCCAATCATAATGTGGCTAATAGAAAGCCATGTGTGTGAACTGTGCCTGGTACAGTAAAACACAATACTCATTCACAACTCTCTCATGCCCTCTCTTTCTCTCTCTCTCTCTCTCTCTCTCTCTCATACTCATGAACAGAACAGATCTGTGAACAAAGGTTTGTCTTTGAATAATGAACACCGTCATCAAATCACAGAATATTGTCAGAAATTGTACCACAAATAAAATGTATTTGATTGACTAAAGGAGAATGCACCAGATACCTTTTGGGGCTTAAATGAACATAATGACTTAAAGGGAGATCAAACTTGACATCATATTTTCCTTGATCTTCTTTTGAGGTAAAACAGGTACAATGTACCTTTCAAAACTCTAATTTGACACCCCAGTCCTAAAACATTTATTTAAGCTGAAAGAGACCCACACTTATAAATCAAACTGTTTTGGCGTCTAGGTTTACTTCCTCAATAACTTTCTAAATATTTTTTGTAATAGTTTAATCTGTTACAGTACAGTTTTGTCATGGGTTTGATCCCTATGAATCATGCACATTCTTATAAAAAGTACACTGCACCCAAAGCACTACAAGTCGCTTTGTATAAAAGCTAATGCAAATGCTAAATAATGCTAATATAAATGTTTTTATCAGCACAAATTATGTATTATACAAAAATAGACACTCCATCCAGGGTGTATCCTGCCTTGATGCCCGATGACTCCTGAGATAGGCGCAGGCTCCCCGTGACCCGAGGTAGTTCGTATAAGCGGTAGAAAATGGAATGGAATGGAATGGAATACAAAAATAGACTAAATATAAATAAACGTTACATGCCAAAATATTGCTTTGTTTTAGAGGGAACAAAAATTGAATAAATAATGTTATATGACTACTATATGTTATAAGAACTATATGGCCCTCAAACTAAATTATTTTGGTCCTTAAATGATTTATTCATTTTAGAGATATAAAAGTAACAATGATTCCAGAAACCTTGGAAGTCACTCGTGACGGAGTTGATTTGAACCCCTATGGGTCAACATTTGATCTGTTCATCTCCTTTGCTCCTGCTGAATTTGTGTGTGTGTGTTTTGTCTCTAGATAAAACCAAAAGTGATTGAGCCACTGGATTATGAGAATGTTCTCGTCCAGAGAAAGACACAGATACTCAGTGATGTCCTCCGGGACATGCTGCAGTTTCCTATTGATGACTTTCAGGTAAGAACCCTCAGTTGTCTTCCTAACTATCTGTTTAACTTTAAAAATCGGACCATCTATTCCACCCAAAGTTCTTTATTCCATCTACTCCTTCCTCAATATTAAAATGTTGTTTCTGAGAATATTTCTGACTGCTGCATGAAGGTAACCTGCACATATGTTAGCTGTTGCAGTGCTCAATTGGGTGTGTTGAGTTTGTATTTGACATACACACACTTCTTACTGGTTAGACGTCTGTTCTCTGACGTCTTTATGCGAGCCAGATTTTCCATCACAACCATTACACAACCCCTATATAGCATTACTGTAACATTCTCTCAGGGGAACTCTCAAGATGTGCTTCTCTGAATTGAGCCATCCACTTGTTTTCGTTTATGAATGGGTGTGTGCTGGAGAGATCATTGTTCCGAACCAACAGTTTATGGAGAACAGAAACATAAAATAAGTGTTCTGAAAAAACGTCCAAAAACAAACATCAAATCAAATGTGTACATTTTTATGAAGATAATGTTAATATACAGTACAAAGTTGTAAAATAACATATATTGTATGCCGTCACAAGATATCCCAAGGGTGCTGTATACCACACACTGAAGTACTTTCTCTAACACACACCTGCACATTTTATAGGCTAACCAAAGCCCTGCTTCTTACATTTTGTTTCAAGTAATGATGTAAAAATATTTAAGAATTGTTTTCAGGATTTCAAATTAGGCACATTTTATTAATCCCCTAAATAGAAACCCCCCCTCACCAAAACACACACACAGGGCTATAGCTCCATCTCCATTGCCGGAAGCAACAGTGCATAACACACACTCTCTCATTCAACGCTTCAACTGTGTCTGGAGTCATGCCCAATTCAGTCATGCCTTCAATACCAACTTCGGAACCGAACGGCCCAAACTAGTTGGGGATGAGTTCCTGGAGATTATTTTGAAAGCATAGTTAGTTTATTTAAGTTTTTACAATGTGTATAAGAGACGCAACGAGCTCAGATCTCACTGGCTGTAAAGAGCAAATTCTAATGTAAAAAGAGCGGATGGTTTGCCTTTCATGCTACATATCTCAGGTCTCAGGTCCTATGAGCATACATGCATTTGTGTGTGTGCAGGATTAGGAAGGAACACTTGTGTTAATTTACAAAATACAGTGTGTCTTGGAAAGCACATCTGATCCTCTCTATAATGACAAATCCAGTAAACATGTCTGCCTTACCCAAATCCTAGTTTTAATCCACTTAAAAAAACTCCACTCAAATAAAATCCACTGCTTTTATTTGTAATTCAGGTTGATTTGTTTTGCTACAGGAAATGTTAAGATTAACATTAATAGTTTTGTCTAAATTACACTTTTCTAATGCTCACGTGTGTCTGATATCTGGAACACTTCCACATCCATCTGTGTAGATCTCCACTTTGAAGCGTCAGGGCAGAACTCTGTATACTTCATTACCAGATGGGGCAGAAAAGAGTGCCAGCAGCCTGTTCGTCCAGGAGGTAAGACTTTTACTAAACAATCTAAACCCATCAAACCATCTGATCCATATAAGACTTACTATTATATGAAACCAGAGTGATTTGTAATAGGACGGTAAAACAGATCAACATGAATTCAGCTGGGAATACAGTATGCACACATGTGTGTAAGAATGTTCATGTGTGTGCGTGAGGTCCGGGTCAGGATTGGGTTGTGTGGATATATGTCATGTGCATTGGGCGTCGTCAGCAGAGCGTGTAAAATGATACTTCCTCCCATTAAATAGCTCAATGACATCATCAAGGGCAGCTGGGCCAGATCCCGGCAGTTCTCCAGCTTTTTACAAATCAAAACATCTGCATGGACCGCGAGTCAAGTGCACACGCACTCTAAAGCAATACATGCTCTCAAGGATCGTTCTGTTAGACTTGGCAAACGAACTCTGGTGAATACCTTCAACACTGACTTTAGTGACGTAAAATATGTTTAATTGAAACATTGAGCAAACATTTGTCATGCTAGGACTAGAGCTAATGTCATTGTGTTTTCTGAGAGGAGTAATTAAATCTGATCCACACTGAAATGCAAACAAGATGAGCTGGCCAAGAACAGATTGTTTTGATCAGATTTGGCCATAAGTCATCAGTTGCTGGTGGGTTAGCTGTTTTTCTGTTTAATATTTTTTTGTTGCAGTTAGCAATAACGACATTTGTATAGTAAATGTATATTCAATGGATGTGTTTCTGAAGCCAAATGTCACTATAACCACTGCTCAAAATTTACAGATACAATGTGATGCTTGTGGGGCTAGTTCACCCAAAAATGAAAATATTTTTATAATTTACTCACTCTCATGAAAATCCAAACCTGTGTGACTTAGTTTCTTTTTCAGACACAAAAGAAGTCATTGGCCAAACAACATCGGTCCTAATTGACTTCCATTGTCATTGAGACAAAACAATATTTCTCAAAATATCTTATTTTGTGTTCCACCGGAAAAATTGTTATGTATAGGTTTTGAATGACATAAGTGGGAGACTGGTTAAAGCTAACCAGTCCTTTAAGCCCTAGATAAAAATTCACTCATAATTTACTATCGCAATGGCCCGGTTTCAGAGACACGGCTTAGTTTAAGCCAAGACTTTGCCTAAATTGAATTAAGATATTAAAGTCGCTTTTAAAGAAATACCTTAGAAGAATACATTACTGGTGTGCACCTTGAGATAAAACAATGGCACTGACATATTTTAAGATATTTCTGGGCAAGATATTATCAGTTAAAACAGCTCAGATTCATTTTAATCTGGAACAAGCTTTAAGCCTTGTCTATGAAACCGGGCCTATATGTCCTTATATGGAATTTAACATCATGAAGCTCCAAAATACACCGTACATCCATCCATCATGAAAGTCATTATTAAAATTATACTGACTTCAGTGGGTTAAAATAATATATTATTATAAAACAATATTTTGATGTAATTTAGTAAAATTAAATATGGCTTTATATCAGTAAATGTTTTTTTTTAATATTATTCTAGTCATGAGACACGTAAGAACCAGTAAGTTTGATGAGGTCATGTTTTTATTAAACATTTTGTGTTCAGCTGAAGAGAATAAGGTGCATTCATCTGGGACAGCATAAGGGTATATAAAGAGATCCTTTTTCCAATTTTGGGTAAACTATTCCTTAACGCATTAAAAGTAATATTTGGTGTATTATAAAAAATATTGTATATGTATTACATTATCTTAGAGCATCAGTTCACCCAAAAATCTGAATTCTGTCATCAATTTTGTACCCTTTTGAAGTTTTTTACTCTGTCTTTGAAGAAAACAAAATTCAGTGTATCACAAAAGGAGACATTCTGGAGAAGTCGAAAAACTGATTCATATGACCTGTGCACTATATTACTAAAATGAATCAGACCCAGTTATCCCTGTACCCATTCATTGTAATTGTATGGAAAATTATAAGCACTCCATTCTTTAAAAGTTAAACATCTTTTCTACAGAAAAACGAACATCATACAGGTTTAGATCAACATGAAAGTGAGCTCTCCACGTGGTGAAAATAAATTGTGACATTAATATTCATTTAGGTTGATCTATTTCTTTAAATCTACTGTGTCAACTAATCCTCTCTGTTAACCTCTCTTTCTTGTCTACTTTCTTTCATTAATTGGATTTAAAGTGAGAGAAGAACGCTGTTTTGTGTTTTGGAGGCATTTTGTTTTATCTAATCCTTTAAGACCTGCTGAGGACTGAACATGTGTCATGCTATCTAATTGTTTTAAAAAAAAGAAGCTGCCACAGAGGGCTATGGAAAACATGATTACTAGAAATGTATACACAGAGTGTGTACAGTCATGCATGTATATTTGTGTTGTCCTTCTTACGGTGTAGAGTTGTTTTCTTGCACAGTGCCTCAAGACCTACAACTCTGACTGGCACGTGGTGACCTACAAGTATGAGGATTATTCAGGAGACTTCCGCCAACTTCCAAAGTAAGGAGCATTACAACCCTAACAGTAGCATAAAGAGTAAATAATAGTGATAAATAAGCAAAAGAGAGAAAGAGAGAGAGAGAAAGATTTTAGGTTGAACAACAGCTGGTTTTCAAATGGTACTGTAGTCAAAAAGGTTGAGTTGTACTATAATGTATTAAAGGCCACAGTTCCAAAACCTGGTGTCCTGACACGCAGTCCTTACACCAAGGAAATAAAAAAGCTAAAAAATATATTTATTTTTTCACTTTTGAAAATATAGATAAAACAGCTGAATCATAATTATAAATATAGCAAACTCACAGATAAAAAATCAACTTATAAATATACTACAAACTTTTAAATATACCAATTATAAATATGTCATGAAAATTGATCTTAATTATGTCTAAGGGGCACTTTCTTCTCTATTTAAGCTATAAACTGCACATTTCGAATTGGTCACTTATAAGGTACTAGTGACATTTTTAATCGAGTTTCATATTAAATCATATTTTATATTTATATATATTATATGTTTGCAGACAACGTGCTTGTAGCTATAGAATCATGTTGAATTCCTTCTGGTCAAGACACAGTGTTAGACGGTAGCTGCAAATACAGTAAAGGCAGTAGATAGCATCACAGGTCACTAGATTTTGAAACAGAGCCAGGAGTCATTGTCTGGCCACAGTGTGTGTGTGTTCAAGAGAAAGAGATGCAACACTAATTTTATCAGTGTCCTTATCTTGCCCTGCCTCGGTGTTGACACTGACATCTTGCCTATTCAGGAAATAAGTCTCCATGCACACAACAAAGAGTCATTAGCACCTCTTTCCTACATCCTCCTACCTTTCCCCTTACTTCCTCTCTCCACTGTCAATCAGCACACAAATACTCCAACTGTTTAAGGACGAGACCACACCCACCCCTCTCAGACAAGTGTCTGTTAGACTTGAAGACCAGACTCGCTTCCTGTCTCCACTAGCTGAGGGAAAGGAATCATGTCTTAGCGGTCGATGGCTAATCACATTGTGGAGATGTGCAGGTGGTGTGACGTGTTTAGTAGAGGTCGCAGGATGATGATGGTGGAGTGTGCTGGATAAGCTAGGAATCATCATCATCGAGTATAAATAAACATCATAGCTCAGCTAATGCAGATTTCTTATGGTCTTGCGATCACACAAGCATTCCATCCAAGTTCTTTGGATGAAGTCCCAATAAAAGTTTTGTTATCCTTAAGGTTGACTATAAGCTTATGTTCTTAAAAACAAAGAGAAACGTCTTGGTTACGTATGTAACCTCAGTTCCCTGATGGAGGGAACGAGACGTTGTGTCGAGAACGACAGATGGGGGTTCGCCCTTGAGAACCAATCAACTCTGACTACTATAGAAAAGGCCAATGAAATTTGGCGAATGCAATTTGCATGCCGGGCTCCGCCCCCGGAAATCCGGTATAAAAGGAGGCCGGCGTGCAGCATTCACTTACCTTTGTTCTGAAGAGCCTGAGACCTCTCAAACTGCAGCAGAATACGATACGTGTTCGTGGCATAAGGGACACAACGTCTCGTTCCCTCCATCAGGGAACTGAGGTTACATACGTAACCAAGACGTTCCCTTTCTGTCGGTCTCTCGACGTTGTGTCGAGAACGACAGATGGGGTTGCCTATGGAAAACGCCACAACGCTGTATCGCGTCACAATCTCTAGCGAAGCGACGGTAACAAGCCTGGGCGTGTCATCTCGAAGCTTTCGTGAGACTGTAACCTTCCAGTGTGGTGGTCGGGGGGTTCCAGAGCTTTCTTGGAGAAAGATGGGTACAGCCCTGACCGGTAACTTTCACGGACGGGGCCTTAGCTCTCTATAGGCGAGAGGCCATCCAGATCAGTTTACACCGGGTAAGCGCGACTCTTAATCAGAGAAGCGCTACAGAGGCCACCTCCTACCCGTGGGGAGGAATATGGTGGATATAGGTATGGTCTCGTCCTTGGAGGAGAACGCATGGAACGTGCGGACTGAGTAGTTAACCGCGAGGTGGAGGCCCACCTGGGGAAGCTCATGGGTTACCAGGAGTGGGAACCATTCTCATGAGGATACATCAGACGGAACAGCCCACGGAGGGGGTGTTACAGACGTCCGGTAGCACTAGGTCCGGTTAGAGCTATCTGTGATAGCTCACATGGTATCCCGGCCTAAGGGGGAAGGCTGCTCTGCCCAGCCAGCCCCCAGGGGGTGCTTGTTTGGTGATGGATGGAATGCCTATTCTTAACCAGTGTCTGGGTAAGAAGGGAGGCTGGTGAGGTACCAGTTTCTTAGCGATGTGTTCGGGTAAGAAGAAAAGGTAAATAGCACACTGACCCAACCTGTTAGAGGGTGGAAAGGTGCTTTCGCAGGCATACGCCCCCCCGGATGCCAGTCCTACATGTCGCCACGCAGGACGTGGGCTGACACCGGGTTTACGCGAAGGTTGTTAACCCTTGCGAAGGTGTTTGGGCATAGCCCAACCCGCAGCTCTACAGATGTCTGCTAGAGAGGCGCTTCTGCCAGTGTCCAGGAGGTGGCTAAACTCCGTGTGGAGTGAGCCCTCACTGCCAATGGGCATGGGAGATTCTGAGATCGGAATGCCGTCGTAACGGCGTCCACGACCCAGTGCGCCAGCCTCTGTTTGGAGACAGCCTTCCCCTACTGCTGTCCTCCAACAGACACGGAGCTGGTCAGAGCTTCAGAGCTCTGCGTGCGGTCCAGTACGTACTGGACACAACACTAATCGGGTTGGGTCTTCCTCCCCTATGGGGAGCGCCTGCAAGTTCACCACTTGGCCCCGGAGGGAGTAGTGGGAACTTCTTGGGCACGCATCCGGGCCTGGGTCTCAAGATAACGTGAGAGTTTCCAGGGCCGAGTTTAAGGCAATCCAGGGACACGGAGGATGCTCGGTGGTCCCCTACCCTCTTGAAAGAAGTGAGCGCCGTCAGGAGGGCCGTCTTACTCCATGAGGAAGATCGGAACCTCCGAGGGGCTCTTTGGGGGGCCCTGAGGCTCCCCAGGACCACTTAGGGTCCCAAGAGGGTATGGAGCGGAGATGAGGCGGATTCCGCCCTCTCGCTGCTTAGGAACCTGGTGACCAGGTCGTGTTGCCCTAGAAACTTTCCACCGACTGAGTCGTGATGAGTGGCAATAGCGACTACATACACTTTCAGTGTGGAAGGGAGATGTTAGTCTCCAGTCTCGTGAGGAGGGGAACACAATCCTGATCAAGCACCTCAGTGGGTCTTTCTCGTTGAGAAAGACACCAGGACGAGAAGAGGCACCGTCTAGAGGCGTGTAACCGCCTAGTAGATGGGGCCCTAGCCTGGGTGATGGTCTCAGCCGTATAGGGGGAGTAGCCATCTTAGGATCTTCTCGTCCCGTCTAGAGACCAGACATGGGTGTTCCAGAGGTCTGATCTGGGATGCCAGAACGTGTCCTTCCCCTGAGAGAGCAGGTCCTCTGTCAGGGGAATGGTTCAGGGGGAGTCGCTGTCCAGAGCATCGGCTCTGAGGCCAAGTGCGGTTAGACCGGTGTGGTGTAACCAATAACACTTGGTGCTCCTGCTCCCTGACCTTGCACAGAGTCTGTACAAGAAGGCTCCTGGGGGGGGGAAGGTGTGCTTCCGCCCATCCCGCGGCCAGCTGTGCGCAAGGATATCCGTGCCGAGGGCAGGGACTATCAAGCGGGCAAATGGTGGTGTTACGGGAGGTGAACAGGTTTTACCTGGGCCTACCCGAACAGCCTCCAAATGAGCTGGACTGCACGGGGGTGGAGTCGCCACTCTCCACGAGGCATAAACTGGCGAGAAAGCACGTCGGCTGTCTAGTTCAGTTTGCCCGGGGTGTGTGGCCAGCAGGGAACGAGTCACCTGTTGACTCCACCGGAGGAGGTGTCGAGCAAGTTGTGTTTAGCTGCTGTGTGCGAACGCCACCCTGACGATCTGTATTCGCTACAGCTATAGTGCTGTCCTCGGAACAGCACGTGCATGTCTCGCACGAGAGGCCGTAGCCTGCTCAGTGCAAGTAGCATAGCCCACAACTCTTGGCAATTGATATGCCAGCGCAGGCGGGGGTTCGTCCAACACCCCACCTGCGTGCCCGTTGCACACTACACCGCACCCCTGCAGGGAGACTTCAGTCGTCACCACGACCTGCCTCATAACCTGCTCAGAGGGACCTGAGTCCGTCGAAAAAGTCATAAAGACTAGGGGTTATGGTGCGTCGGCAGCAGGGCGGCATCACCATGCGCCTGCTGCCGGTGTGCCACGCTCTCCTCGGAACTCGACTCTGAAACCAGTGTTGGAGCGGTGTCATGTGCATCAACTCGAGGGGTATTAGCCCGCGAGGACGCCATGTGTCCCAGGAGCCTCTGGATTGTTTCAGGGGGACCGCTGTCTGCCTAAAATGTTCATTTCAGACAGTTCAACACTGGTTGGGCACAACTGCGGACAGGTGTGCCGACATGGTGACAGAGCTGAGTTCCATACCGAGAAAGAGGATGCTCTGCACTGGGGAGAGCTTGCCCCTCTCTTGGTTGACCTGGAGTCCCAATCGACCTAGGTGCCGGAGCACCAGGTCCCTTTGTGTACATAACAGATCTCGCGAGTGTGCCAAGATAGGCCAGTCGCTGAGATAGTTTAGTACCCGCTCGCCTTCCTCCTCTCAGGGAGAAAGGGCGGTCAGGGACAGACCGAAAGGGAGGACTCTGTACTGATATGCCCGCCTCTCGCACGCGAACCGTGGGAACGGCCGGTGTCGAGGAGGATCGAGACATGAAAGTAAGCGTCCTTCAGGTCGATTGCCACGAACCAATCCTGACACCTCATAGATGTCAGGACGCGCCTCTGTGTGAGCACCCTGAATGGCAGCTTGTAAAGGTGCTCTGTTCAGGGTACGCAGCCTTTGGGGGCAACCCGCCGTCTTTCTTGGGAACGATGAAGTGCGGGTGGTGACCCACTGAACATCTTGGTTTTGAGGGACGAACTCGATGCCTGTTTTGCCAGAAGGGTGGTGACCTCTACCCGAAGTACGGAGGCGTCCCTGCCTCTGACAGAGGGAGAGATGATGCCCCGAAACTTGGGTGAGTCTCTGGCGAACTGGATCGAGTAACCAAGACGGACCGCCCTCATTAGCCAGCGAGACAGTGTGGGCAGCTCTCGAGCTCCCAGGGACTGTGACAGGGTGACCAAGGGGACGGTCTGCTTCATCATTCCCACGGGGGGTGGTTCGTCGGCTGGCGGAGCTAACCATGTCGCGGGGAGTCCCCGGAGGGAAGGTTTTTGCTCCGCCTGCTTATCTGCCTGGCGGGACAACGGCACGCACTGTCAGTTTGAGAGTGGTGACGGCTGTCGTATATGTGTACGACCTCACGCCTCGCCAGGGTGTGAGGTCGGTTCGCCGAGCACAGTCCAGTGGAGTGTGCGATCGGCTGCAAGTAAACCCGGGGAGAACAGAAAACTCAGTGAGTAAGTGGGCGCCAAGCCCTAACAAGGGCCCGGCTTTGGTGACGAGGCAGGAGTCGTCCCGTACCGACCGATCAGAGCCGTGGCTGTGAAGGTTCGGGCCCGATGTTGTTCTCCCTGGGGTCTTCCCGTCAGTGTCCCTTCTCGCGAGGAGGTTGCTGACGGGGTGGAGGTTTCCCCCTCGACCTCTGCTTCCGGGGTGCCGCCTGTGGGGGCACAGGAACCGGAGCCGATGTCGAAAGGGTCCTGGGTTGCAGGGAAGCAGACGTCACGTGAGATCTCGGAGGCCTGTAGGCGGCCGAGTCGCGGCGTGAAAAAAATGTGGTTAATTGCCACTGTCTGCTTCGCCGTCAAAAAACTGCTGAGCGCAGTCCTCGACGGTGTTACCAACAACCCACCCTGCGAGATGAGTGCATCAAGAAAGCGGACTTCCTTGCTGTCACTCTTCTGCACAAGGTATAGCCGGGGGTGTCTCTCCTGGACCACTACCGTGGACATCGTCCGACCCAGGGCCCGTGCCGCCGCCTTAGTCGCCCGTAGAGCGCTGTCAGCGGCGGCACGGAGATCCTGCATTATACCCGGGTCGGCCTTACCCTCGTGGAGCCCTCTCAACGCCCTGGCCTGGCGGACCTGCAGGATGGCCAAGGCATAGAGAGAGGAGGCAGCCTGGCCCGCAACATCGCAAGCCTTCGACACCAGTGATGCCGAAGTCTTACGTGCTTTGGACGGTAGGAGTGGTCGATCCCCCCCCAGGTGGTAGCCGTCCGCGGCACAGGTGCACCGCAGGCGGACGTTCCACCCGGGGGATCTCGACGCAGTCCTTGGCTGCCTCACCATCGAGGGAAGTAAGGGAGCCGGAGCTGGTTTCACTGGAACGGTCCGTGAGAGGAGCGTTCCAAGTTTTACACAGCTCCTCATGCACCTCCGGGAAAAACATGGCACCCGGGGTGGGCGCGGTTTGCACCGCGCACCGACCTCGGGAACCACGCATCCCCGGGTTAGCACGGATGACATCACTTCTGCTTCCTCCTGAACTCGACCGCTGGGGGTGGAGTTTGGATTCGGCAGAGTCGGATGCCAGTCTCCCTCCGATGCTGCGAGCGACATCTCATCTACGTCACACATCGTTTCCGAGTGTGTGCGTGAGGATCCGGACGGTATGCCACCGCCGGTTGGGGAACGTTCAGAAGAGCGAATCGGGGTGCGATCGGCCCGTGAGCACTTGGCTGGCGGGTTTACGTTCGCAGAGTTCCCCGTATCACTAACGCTGCTAACGTGGGTGGTCATCGGGGCCGTAGCCACAGATGTCACAGCCCGGGTAGCAGACGAAATGGTGGCTGGTTCCCGTAGGAAGACAGCCACCCGTGACCGCAACTTCTGAATGACAATCTGCCCGCAGTGCAGGCAGATGTGTCAACGAACGCTGCTTCAGTGTGCTGGACGCCCAGACACCTAATGCAGCGATCGTGTCCATCCCCCTCCTCGATGAGGGTGCCGCACCCAAGAGAACAGCGGGACATGCCGCGCTGGAGAATGCTCAGTCAGTCCTGAAAAGGACTTTTAGAAAAAATCTCTAACACCTCCGGAACCGCCGAGACGCCCAGGGGAAGGTCGCTGCAGAAAGGGACGATCCGCTGTAACACGTCGTAGCACCAGCGTGTAGTTGTAGAGGATTGAATCCTGAGTTGTACTCATGAGCGATGGCTCTGAAGAACAAAAGGTAAGTGAATGCTGCACGCCGGCCTCCTTTTATACCGGATTTCCGGGGGCGGAGCCCGGCATGCAAATTGCATTCGCCAAATTTCATTGGCCTTTTCTATAGTAGTCAGAGTTGATTGGTTCTCAAGGGCGAACCCCCATCTGTCGTTCTCGACACAACGTCGAGAGACCGACAGAAAGGGAAATTCACTTTAGCATCCATTTAATAATTTGAAGCGTTCAGCTTCTCAAATACTTTTAGTGACATCATTCTCCACTTAAACTTCTATAGAAATCTGGAAGCTGTGCCTGATATCATCCACTTCTTCATATATTTACATATTGGTTTAGACGGAACTTACATTCTAAACAGCACTGATGAGTACAAGAGGAGACAAACACAACATGTTACAGTCTATTTGTCTTGTTTACCTCACACGTGTTGTGTTGATTTACAGTAAAGTTCCTCGGCCAGAGAAGCTAGCCAGTCACGTGTTTGAGGTGGACGAAGATGCAGATAAGGAGGAGGTGAGGACAGTTCTCATAAGACCTCACTGTGTGTCTGTAAATATGCTGTTATCATTATGTGGTGATTTTTGTGTCAAAAATGCACTGTGTTGTTATAACATAGACATAGGCCGATTCATAAAAAAAAATTGCATGACCTTTTCATAGTTCTTGTACAATTCTGCGGCGCTAATTGTGGTGGACATGTTTATTGTCATGTAGCATCAATGATTTCGTGTTTATTTAGCTCAAGTGAATTTTGAGCTTATATCATTAATTACGATTAAGTACGCAAATAACACTGTACAAATTTTCACATATTTAAAGACATATTTTCCAATTGTTACAGTCTGAAAATTTTAGAAATTTCTGGGGAAGATGGGATGAAGCGATGAGGGGTGACTACGTATAGAGCTTGGTTTGTGACGACAGTATTAGTCATTAAATAAGATCAAATTTACACTTCTGAAGTTTTGGACGACTCTTTTATAGTAACTGTCATGTTAAACTGTTGTTTTGAGCTCAATGTTATGCCAGTACCTTGTAATTTCTGCATGCAAGTAATAATATTGAAATGTAGAAATGTGTGAAAGTATGTTTTCTTTTTTTTGCGAGTACCGTCAACAGTAAAAAAATAAGTGACTTTTGTATTCAGCTAGTTAAACTTTATAAAGAAACAGTAAAAAATGTAATCCAAGTTTTTACATGGTCTCGGTAAATATTAAAGACATGTTATAATTTCATGTAATGTTCTTTGGACGCGTTTATGTAGAAAACATTCAGAACAAATGACTAACCGGGTAGGTTTGGGGAGGATAATGTGGTTCTGGTTTCTTAGTCACCCTGACTCTTCACATATCAAACTGACTTTACTTTATCCAGTTCCGCTTACTATTATAATTTCATTTACACAGGATGGGCAGGTGAAAGCATTGAATATGCATTGTAAACAAAATACCATACAGAGTAATGAGAATGAGATCGATAACTGAAATATTATATTACAAATAAAAAAAACAACGTGTATGACATATAGAAAAAAGTCAAATTAGATTTTTTGGGGGAGGCTGGGTTGAAGCTTTTGAGCGCATTAGTCACCACATATCGTTCACAAAGAGGAGGAGGACCTGTCATAGTTATGTGGTAATATTTCGTATTGTGTCAAATCAAGTGCATTGTAATTAACATTTAATGCAATTATTGACCACCTCGTTATTGAATATTCAGAGTCAAGAGGTTTGTTTGAAGGAGTTATTAAAAAGAGACTTGTGTGGTGTTGCTTATTAACTGTGCTTGAGTATAGAAACAGGCAATGAAAATGATATTCAACATTGCCTATTGCAACACATGTGATTTCTCTCTCGCTTCTCCACCTTCACACTGGCCTATCGAGCAGAATAAATAAATGATAAGGAACTTACAGCTCATTAGTAATGCGTTTGTGCCTGCGGGACTACATTAGCCTTAGAGAAAGAGCAGACACAGGACTCCGCTGTGTCCGGGCTATATGATCCCCTGATTGGGTTTCACCTAGATTTCCCAGAATTCCATCACAGAGTCTGCCGCTTTGTCTGAGCTCTCTGTCAGGAACGGAGTTTGTTTGTTTAGTTTTAAAGCGGCTCCCCATTGAGACGAGGGAGAACATGAATAATTGAGAGGGTCAGGTGAAAATGGACTTCATGTTGAAACAAGGAGGAAGGCGTCCAGGGGCTCTAGTGTGGGAAATGATGCTGGATATCAACGTGTTTTTGTTTGGGCTTAAAGAAACAGAAAAAAATCACACTTTGTGTGCTTATGTTTGTGTGGCTCTGGGTGGCATGTTTTATCCCTCCCTTGTTTTCTGCAGGATGCTGCCTCATTAGGCTCTCAAAAAGGGGGCGTGTCCAAGCATGGCTGGCTGCACAAGGCAAACATGAACAGTGCCATCAGTGTAACAATGAGGGTGAGTTAGCACGAGTCAACACGTTGGTATCCCGTTAGCCATTGTAATGATGTTGAAGATTTTGTATTAAAGATTATACTTTATTGGCTGGGTTCGAATAGAATGCTTACTTAATACTATAACTATTATGCTACATTGTTATCACACGACCATGAATTTTTATATTATCCACATTATAACAACATGTTGGCTGATTCTTTATAAATTTGTCTTGAGCCGGTTGGGTTGCAGTACAAACCCTTGACCCTTAGCTTGGCCCTTAGAGCCAGACAGGAAGTGGGACCTTACCAGTTCAGTCCATTTTCCCATGGTCCCCTTCCTCTAGGTGTTATTTTTAGAACAGTCACAAGATTAGCATCTTAACATAGCGAATCTGAACGTTTCATGCAACGCTCATTGCGTCTCTTTCTTTCTCTTTGCCAATAGTCTTTTAAGAGAAGGTATTTCCACTTGACCCAGCTGGGTGATGGATCATACAACTTGAATTTCTACAAAGATGAGAAAATATCCAAAGAACCCAAAGGAACCATCTTCCTGGACTCCTGCATGGGTGTTGTCCAGGTGACTATCGGAACATTCCACTTTGTCTCATAGTTGAATCGACACCAAAGTTTTGTGTGAACATGATCAGTCTACATTGGTTCATCTATGAAAAAGGGTCATAACCAAAAGGTCAATGACACATTGCAAAATGACATCTCCTCATACTTGTTTATAAGCTGAACCTCTCAGTGTTCTTTATCTTGAACTGAAGCTGGAACATTCCTTAAAGAGGGAGTTCTTAAGGATGTTCTAGCTTCATTTTGAGCAAAGGTCTGTTGAGAACATGCGTGTTCCAATGTTGATTATGACAAAAATATATATTTTTGTCATATCACTTAAGGAAACTCTTGCACATAAAGGGGTTTAAAAAAATGACATGAGAACATTCTGATTTGGATTATATCTTTTGTTGGCACTTACAGTATAACCCTATTTAAAATCGTAAAATCTATATTGTTTAAGTCTACGTAATTTTACACCGCATATTTTATGTATTATAACTTTACGTTCACACCGCCGGTGTCGAGAGCGTCAAAAATTGTCTCTGGCGCTCTGATGTAGACCAAAATTACACGGCTGCGTTCTCTGGAATCCTCTCAAGTGGTGGACATCTGCGTTCCGATTGGTTGCCGCCGAACCGCGTCATAGCTCATTACCATAAAGTTGACCTGATTTCAACTCTCCTCGATGCCCTCAACGGCCAAGACGCACCGCCGCTCCCTGCCAGTTCACATTTATAATGAATGACTTCCGGCCATTTTGACGCTCTCGCCGGCGGAGGTGTGAACACACAGCAATACTTTTTGCTTGCATTAAAAGTACCTTTTGTTATAATTTGTCCACCCTCATGTTGTTCAAAATCTGTACAAATGCTTTCCTCTGACAGTGGTTCTCAAACTTCTTTGCTTAAGAAGTTGATTTTTTCAAGCCAAGTACCCCTTGACCAGACAGCAACATTTTGCATTAAAATACAGTGAAATGAGAGTCAGACAGTTATTATATCTGATGCCCCCGAGCAGGTTTATTGCTTATAAACATTTCTGTATGTAGCTTTATGCAACTATGTTAATCTCTTAAGTATTAGGCAAAACAGTTAAAGGTAAATCAGTGTTTTTCAGTTCAGGAAAATCAACATTTCTTTAACATTTAACCACAACCTCTCCTAACTTGTATTATTTCGCACCCAGACACTGCTCCTGATTCTGGGTCAGGGTCTCAAAAATAACTCTTATAAATTGAAATGCGTTTTAAATGTATGAATTATTTTTTTATGCATATTTGTGTAGTCCTCATTTCATATAACAATACTATTACCATAATTTATTGACTTATTGATTTTCATTATTTATTCCTAAATTTCAGTTTCTCTCACGTACCCCTGAAGTACCCCTGCAGTACCGCTGGGGGTACGCGTACCCCCATTTGGGAACCACTGCTCTATGAAACACAAAACTATGTAATTTTGAGAAATATCATAGTGAATTTGTATCCTTACAATGCAAGTCGATGGGGACAAATGTTGTTTGGTTACCAAGATTTTTCAAAATGTCTTATTTTGTGAATTTTGTGAATGACATGAGGGTGAGTAAATGATGAATGAATTTTAATTTTTAGTTGAACTTTCCCTTTAATATAGTTCTGTCAAAAAATGTTTGAAAATGTTCTGTTCTGGGCAAGACACACAGCAAACAGCTATAACCCCCCTTAGAGTAAACAGAACAACAAATATCATTAGTTCCTAAGGACAAGAGGGCGTGTAAATGATGACAGAATTTTCATTTTGAAGGAGAACTACTCCTTTAATGACAAATACAGTCAAGAAGAATTCTGGGTAGTAAGGTCATCATCACCTTTGGTGGTTTGCATGAAACGTGAATTTTAAAATGACTTTTAAAGATCTATCCACTAGAGAATATGCAGTCAACATTACCAATGCTGTAGAGTTTAATTTGTATTGAACCTGGAACATTTCTTTGAGGTTCATGAGGGCACCTGAAGAATAGATGCTTTGTTTTGCGTATTTACCGCAGCAGCAAATAGTTTATAGAAAGAGGCTGTGTCTTTAATAACATCCTCATGAAGTTCTTCCTTTGTCTGGTCTAGAGGGAATATCAATGTTTGAACCTTTAGTTCCTCGGAATGGTGCTGCTCAGAGTTGCAAAGAAAGATAAAAAGAGAGAGATGATAAGTCCAGTCCAATTCACCCATGGTTTCTCTCAGGGTCAAATATTTCCACTTTCTCCTGTGGTGCACTTGGTGTGGGTGTGTGTGAAAGCAAGTGTGATAGACATTCTTCAATTCACCAGCCCTCCTGAAAGAATAACTTATTCCTGTGGTATGCACACCCTGCTTTGTCTTTTGTCGACATCTGTTTTTGTACATTTTGTCTGTTTTCCACATTTCAGACAGGAGAGAAACAGCAAAACGTAATTTCTAGATCCAAAGCATAAACATTTCAACAGGTGCTCATGCACTGCAGCCAGTCGTCTGGGTATAAATTACTTTCTGCTTCTGTAGATACTATTCATTGTCCAGATTAATAGCAGATTAAATTTGATATCAATTTAAACTGTCTGAAATCATTGTAAATCTGGTGATCTCAAATCGTCTCCAATAGGTAAGAAATTTGCAAAAGAGAATTTCCATTCCATTGTTCTTGATAAAATTAAATGGAGAAGACTGCAAAAAACCTGTAATTTTACAGAATTGTATTTTTTACAGATTTTTCACGTATAATGTCAGAAAATTTTGCCCCAGCTGCCAGAAAATATCAGATTTTTTACAGTGTAGGCCAATTACAGCATATGGGTGTGACATTTTTTGTCAAATCTTGAAATATAAATTCTAAGAGAATGTATTTATGACCAATATGTTGAATCATTTGTTTATATTGTACTTAACCCCTGATGCTAGTTTAGACATCAGAAAAATATCAATCGAAACACCAGTTTTATACTTAAGAAGAGGCAAATATGCCTGCGTTATGGGTGTGACAAAAAGTGACACGTTATTGAGGGACAACATACTTTGTCGGACTTTTGTGAATTTAAATGTCCAAACAAGAAGCAGTATTACCCAACGAATGGAGAAGGGAATAATTTATGTCATAGGAAGTGAAATGGTTACTATATAAAAAAATTGTGTGCCTTATGAGGAGTATGAACCTTTATGGATTCGATGATCTGCAATGGACAGTTTTTCCTACCTGAACACGGAAAATATGCTTTAAAAACTTAAGACTTTACATGGGTACTTAAACCACTAAATATTGAAACCTTTAGAAAAACATATTTTTTTATCTTAAGGTTGACATTTGCATGCATTGCCAATACAGTAAGTCTTGTAAGCTAAAGTTTAAAACAAAAAAAGTAAAAGAAAATACTTTGTAGAGCTCTTACAAACTATACTCAGATGACCATAATGCCAAATACCAGATCAAACATTTTAATATGAACTCAAACATGTCATCATCTATATTAAAAGTCTGACCCACTCCTTATATATCAACAATTACCTCAGTGATTATTTTTCTTCTCCAAAATCATTTTAACAGAAACAGAAAAATTGAATAAAATGTCGGAATAGAAATCTTCTCTTCTTCTGTTACTCTGTGTGTGTGCAGAACAGCAAGGTGCGTCGTTTCGCGTTCGAGCTGAAGATGCAGGATAAAAGCACTTATCTTCTGGCTGCTGACAGCGAGGGAGAGATGGATGACTGGATCAGTACCCTCAACAAGATCCTACACAGCAGCTTTGAGATCGCCATGCAGGAGAGGAGGAACGGAGAGCTCCACGATGGTGCGTTTGTGTCATTAACAGTCTGTTTGCGTATTATTGCCATTGCACAGATGTGACAGGTGTGTGTGTTCGGCCATGTAACATGGGTGGAGTTGACCGTTGCGCTCTTGTCTTACGTCTGTATGTGTGTGTTCTGTCGAAAGACCACCCGCTCTTTAAAACATCTTATATTCAATCTCTCCACACTCAACAACCATGAACTGACTCACACACAGCCTAACATAAACACACACTTTGCTACACTTAACACCTCCTAAACCCTTAGGATTTCACGTGGGAGAAAAGGTTGGGAGTCTTTATTTATATTTGATAAGTTTCGAGAGAGACAGCACATTCCTTTCTCTTCCCCGTGTGAAACAACAAACACATGCCAGCCAATCAGAAAGCAGATCCAAACAGTCAATCCCTTATGTGTAACAGACATAAATGTTATCTATAAATATGCATCTTGTTAAGTAGAGATACAGGATGAGTTCACACTATATAGAGTATAACAGGAGTAAAGTACGTAAGATTTTTGCATTGCATGTGATTAAAATCTCACAGATTTGCATTGAAAGAGGAACTCAGGCTAAATGAATGTACTAGCATTGGATAGAGGACTGTTTTTGGTCTGGGATAGTAAACAATCACACAAACAAAACGCTGCATGTTTCTACCCCATACAGTACCAATTTGATAAAAGCACCTAACAACAGCATAGCAACACCCTAACAACCATCTACAGAAAAGCATCACTTTCTATTGTGTAACACTCGATTCGCCGACTTTAACAGTTTTAATTCGACATATGTGTTTTCTGTCATACAGAGGATGAGCTGGGGAAGACAGACACTGTACCAGGGAATTTTCAGGACAGTTTCCAGGTAAACACACACACACACGACTGGTTTACTATCTCCGTGGGGACAGTCCACTGTCCTTAATGTTTTTAATACTGTACAAACTGTATATTTTATCCTCTAACCCTAAACCTAAAGATCAAAGAAAACGTTTTACTCTTTTAGATTTAAAAAAATAATGTTCTGTACGATTAATAAGCTTTATTGCCCATTGGGACCTCAATTTTGGTCCCCATGGTGACACGAGTCCCCATGTGTTGGTCTGCATTCAGGTTGCGATGATGTCCACGCGCGCACACACACACACACACACACACACACACACACACACTCAATTAGCAGATTGTCCAAACAATCATCTACAGTTTCACAGATGAGTACAGTTTGTGTGTGTGTGAAGGACAGCTGAATGAATGGTAAAGACCGCTCCTCAGCTCTTATGTCTTGATTGTAGTATGATCTCAACGCTGGCGTCCTCGCTGTCTGCCCTTTCTCAACACATCCACAGATTTTTCCACACACACTCACACAACCTCAGCTAAGGTTTTCCGACCATTCGACACTAAACCACCCACTCTTACTAAAAGATGCACACACATACATTTGTGGTTTTTTGCTTTCTCTCTATCTCTCCTACCCGAAATCTGCTGTCTAGACCATCTTCCTCTCTTGGATATTTATTTAACCCTTCGCTTTAACACCGCAATATTCTGCATTCTGATCTCAAAATACTGAAACAGATACACACAAATGAACTCGGTTTTCTTTCATTTAGAGTGCAAGAGACATTGAGACCAAAATGAGAAGTGAGACTCGTCTCAAGCTCTTCACTCTGGATCCTGACACACAGGTGAGCCAGTTGCAACAAACACACAGTTTATAGTCACATGATAAACTGCTGTTTTTGAGCTTTGAAATAGTAATGTGTAATAAGTTTGTCTGTGTTTGCTTGGCATGCAGAGACTGGATCTGTCTGGCATCGAGCCTGACGTGAAGCAGTTCGAGGAGAAGTTTGGGAAGAGAGTTTTGGTCAACTGTAATGATCTTTCCTTCAACCTTCAGAGCTGCGTGGCGGAGAATGAGGAGGGACCTACTACAAATGTAAGATTGAAACACACAACCGCACACATGCATTTGCAGTTCTTCTATTGTCTTAGAGCTGATCACTTGTTAGTTGAGTTGAGTGTAATGCTTAATAAGACTTTCTCTAGCGCCAGTTTAATGGGCACACACAAATATGAATTGTAGACACTTTTTGTTTGTTCTATAAAAGGTTTCTGCAGCTTTCATTGTGTTCTTCAGGTGGAGCCCTTCTTCGTGGTCCTTTCCCTGTTTGACGTGCAGAACAGCCGAAAAATATCTGCAGATTTTCACGTGGATCTGAACAATCCACTGGTCCGATCCATGATCCTTCCACCTAGCGCGCAGATGAATGGAGGTGTGGACCAACTTCATGGAGAAACACTGCTCTCTGAACTGCCAGAGAAGGAGCTGCAGTACCCTAGAAAAGTAAGATTTAAAAAAAGAAAAAAGCTGCCAGACAGATGGAAAAATAGAACAAACGGATATTTGCTGGTACACTTGACTCTAGTATGTACAATGTGAAGAACAGACAGGGGGCATATTTGTAAAATATTTTTTTTATTGCCTCCTCAGGTAAGATTAAACCATCTTAATATGATGTGTATCGTACAAAACACTAAATGGGCCAAACAATTCACTTCAAAGTTGTTTATTGTACAAAATGATTTGGCAAAAAGACAAACTATATTTCAGGGAATATGGAGTACATTTAAATAATTCACAATTATTTTTTTCCTGTTTTCATGATATAAAGCATACATATTGACTCCGATATTTTTTTATTAAAAAAATAAATATAAAAATATATTATAAATATAATAAATCTTATAATTGATTTATTGCTATAACAATAATACATATTTATACACAAAAAAATTGCAGAAGCTCTTATGTGCTAATATTTTGCAGTCATTCTCCTGGGCCATGACTCAATAAGCTTTGCGCAGGTGTTTTGTGTAATTTTTGTTACCAATCCTCCCAAAATTTCCCCAATACTGATCTTCAGTTACAGTTTTATTCAACTATGCAACATGAATAAAAAGCTTTAAATACATCTTTAATAATATATTAAATAAAATGCCAAGACATAATTATTTCCTTAGATGGATTTCACTTTTGGCCTGGACTGTAGATCAACATAACAAAAGTGACATGTTTATGTTTCAGGGTGTCTTCTCTGTAACGTGTCCACACCCTGACATCTTTCTGGTCGCACGGATCGAGAAAGTTCTGCAGGGAGGCATCACCCACTGTGCCGAGCCCTACATGAAGAACTCCGACTCCAGCAAGGCAATGTGCCCAACATACATACACACACACAACCAAATCAAATGACCCTAATCAGAATAATCAAAACAATATCTGGTTATGGCATGGATAAAGAAATGCATTATCAGAGTTTTGAATCTGTAAATTCGCAGACACATCTTACTTTGACCTCTGCTATATCCTTCCAAAAACTACACTGCGATACCAACCCAAAGTTCGCACATCATCCAGGAACATACTGTCTGCCCAGTTCTCTGTTAATAAAGCATCTCTTGAGAGCTTCTGGAGAACATTGTGCATGGTTTTTTTCCACAGGTTGCTCAGAAGGTCCTAAAGAATGCCAAGCTGGCCTGCAGCAGACTGGGCCAGTACAGGATGCCTTTCGCATGGGCGGCCCGGTGAGCCAGAACCGCCTGGAACCATCGTTCTTGTCTGTGTGTGTGTGTGTTTACTGTCCATCTCAATATTTAATCTTTCTGTTCTGTTCCACAGGCCTGTGTTCAAAGACGCCTCAGGAGCTCTGGATAAAAGCGCTCGCTTCTCTCCCCTTTACCGGCAGGATGGTAATAAACTCTCCGAAGAGGATCTCTTCAAACTGCTGGCAGATTTTAGGAAGTTAGTATTCAGCTCATATCATCACCGAGGTGTTAACCTTCTTTTTTAAAGCAGTTTTAGAAAAATAAGCTGTCTGTTGAAAAAATGGATTTTAAATGGGAATGTTTTCCAAAACTAATGTTCTCCTGCAGTGTTTTTGCAGCTGTAGGAATGTGTTTGTTAAACCTCCCATAGGGACAGTCTTTAAACCTCTTGCAGTTCTACATTATCAAACTGTATCAAAAAAAATCTATCCACAGACCTGAGAAGATGTCCAAGCTACCTGTCATCTTGGGTAACGTGGATGTGACCATTGATAATGTCCCTCCTGATATGGCTAGTAAGTATTGAAGAGCTTAACTTGACTCAAGCATCTCACTAAACATTCTAAGGAAAATATTATTGTCCTGTTTTTTTTCCTTCATTTGCTCAAATTCGCATCCCATCTTTGCGTGCCATGAATACTTTGCTGTGATTGGTCGACTGAGACCTTGAGGTCACTAAATCTCTTCTCGCCGTTGGCTAGATTGTGTGACCCCATCCTATATCCCGGTTAGACCCTTTGAGAACAACGGGCAGAGCGATGGTTTCCTGATGGAGATGGAAGAGTTTGTTCCCTGTATTGCCAAGTGCTCTCAGCCCTTCACCACATACAACAATCATCTCTACGTCTATCCCAAGCACCTTAAATATGACAACCAGAAGTCGTTCGCCAAGGTACCGTACCATCGTCAGCTTAAACCTACATGCATTGTATCTCTTGACCAAAGGTTCTGGCGTACTGTCCAGATGGCCAGTTTAATATAGACTCTGTTAACACCAGCTGATCATGAGACCTGCACTTAGAGATCGCACTCCAAGTAGTGTTCTGGCTCACTGGCTTTCTGCGTTTCTCTTACATGACTCAGGCGAGGAACATTGCGGTGTGCGTGGAATTCAGAGAGTCAGATGAAGAGAATGCTCAACCTCTGAAGGTACATTTTTCCCCAGATATCGATTTTTTATAGACAGTATATTCTACATATTTAGCCCTGTAATAGAATTACACCTGTTTCCCTGCGTAGTGTATCTATGGTCGTCCAGGAGGTCCTCTCTTCACCAAACATGCCTACGCAGCGGTTTTGCACCACCAACAGAATCCAGAGTTTTATGATGAGGTAATGAGATGCTGTTTAAAAATAAATAAAATCAAATTACATAAATGTAAATCAAAACATACAGTTATGGATTTCATATACATTGTTTCATGTGATGTGACATTGTTGTATGTGTGTGTACTGCAGATTAAAATCGAGTTGCCCACACAGCTCCATGAGAAGCATCATCTGCTCTTTACTTTTTACCACATCAGCTGTGACAGCAGCACAAAGAAACGGGATGTAGTGGAGACCCCAGGTACTGTTCTTCTGCAAGGCATGCTGGGTAATGGGGCTGCTAAGCCATGGGCTAAGGATTGTGCTGGACACATCTGTCTGCAAAAGGTTCTAGTGCTCTGGAAGCCCCGTGTTTACATTAAAGGAGAAATTCACTTTCAAAATTAAAACTGTTATCATTTACACACCCTCTTGTCATTGGAGAATACCTGAATGACTGTCTTTCTTCTGCACATCACAAACGAAGAGATTTTGAAACGCACATTCCCCCATTCACTTTAAATGTAAATGATTTCAAATCACGATCATTGGAGTTTACTTTAGGACCCAGGACAAAGCGGCATAACATCTGCGCTCATAGCAGCGATAGCAGAAGAAATAAACTGAACAGAGTTTCAAACTCATCATATCACATCATTTAATGGAAAATGAATAGAAAAGATGGATCTGTATAAAGAAATATGAAGTGTGTCAGTATATCTACATTTCCACAAATGTGCAGATTTTGGGATTAAAGTCCTGTTAACACAAACTCAAGGGAGCAGATGTGAATAATTTATTAAAAAATTATGTCTCACGTTATTTTGTTTTACGAATGTCAAAACTCCTGACTCCTGATTTACTCTCTTGACATAATTGAACAAAACCCACGTTTCATGCTGCATCTATGTTCATCTCTTTATAACTTTGTTTGATACTGGACAGGGTTTTTCAAGCCGTAACACACGGTTTATCCATAATTAAAATATGATGCTGTAATACTAACAGTTGGACGTTTTTATCACTATAAACCAATAAACCGGTAATAGTTACATCCCCAATTGTAACCAATGCAAGTGAATGGGGGGCTATCAACAAAATATCTTCTTTAGTGTTCTGCGGAAGAAAGCCACAAGAGGGTGCGTAAATGATGACAGAATTTTCATTTTGAAGATGAACTATTCCTTAAAACTGAATGGTTATTTTTTATTGACAAGAAATTATTTATACATTTAAATGTCTAAATGTGTTGAAGGTCTTCTATATTACACATGGTCTCAATCTCTCTTTCAGTGGGCTCAGCCTGGCTTCCTCTGCTTAAAGATGGACGTGTTGTTATGAGTGAGCAAAACATCTCTGTGGCAGCCAACTTACCAAATGGTTACCTCAGCTGCCAGGAGGGTGTAAGCAAGGTACAGCACTGTAAATCCACAGTCATAACAAAAACATGCCCTCCTTGACAAATATCTCGCCCATTTGCTGACCATATGTTATCTGCCCATTTAATGTGTGACTTAAATGATGCATGTGTGGTCTAGTCTGCTTTTTGAATACACCTGCATTTCATTATTACGGATGTTTTGACTTGAGTGTAAGTGGATCTTATTGCATTCTATTAGATTTTTACATATGTGTCCGTTGGTAAATTGTGTATTTTTACAGGTAGCTTTTTTATATCTTAAGAAATGTTAATAGTGGTCTAGCTGTCAAATGAGACATTGACATGCAGTATTAGTTTAAAGCTATAAAATTACTGTGGAGAGTATACTATAGCTTTAATAATTTAGTTTTGGGAAAATGTATTAATAAATGTTTGCGTTCATATTGAGATCTCAGATTTTTTTTGACAGATTAAGATATTGTTGAAACAACATATACGTTTATTTGTACAAATCTACTGCTCAATATTTCCAGGTAATATTGTGTTGCTTAACAAAGATACATTTTTTTGTGTGTCTATAAGCAAAAGTGAGCCGAGTTTAAGAAAGAGTTAAAATCTGTTTTGAAACCCTGGTGTATTGCAACCATAATCCTTCCTTTCTCAGGAGGAGAGGCAGAGAAATAGGAAATTGATCTTCATGTTTACTCTCATTGCTGTCTACCCGAAACATTAACTTCGAGACATTATGGACATTTGGGATATATTTTGGTTGGAATAGATTTTTGAAACATGATGTTTGTTTACAGCACTCCAGCCCTGAGATAAAATGGGTGGATGGAGGACGTCCTCTGTTCAAATTTTCCACACATCTGGTCTCTACCATCTACACTCAGGTACAACTCTACACCTATCTACATCCTTATGTTGATCTTATTAATATCAGTAAAGTAAAATTCAGCCAAATACAGATTATAAATTCTTTTTATTCTGGTCCCAAACTTGAATTCAAATACCAATTCTAAATCTCTTCAGGATCAGCACCTGCACAACTTCTTCCATCATTTTCAAAGTAGTCAGTCTGTAACTCCACATCCAGCTGAGGGTGAACTTGTGAAATACCTCAAGGTGAGAAGGTTCTACTTCTAATCAGAATTCCTCATGTTTTCCAATCCACCGGTGATTGTTGGTCTCCAAAAATGATTATGATATACCCAATGACATGACATTACCCATAATTCCGCAGAGTCTTCATGCCATGGAAGGTCATGTGATGATCAAATTCTTGCCGACTATTTTAAACCAGCTGGTTCATGTTCTGACAAGCACCAGTAATGAAGATGTGGCTGTTAACACCACCAGGTGAGAAACAAATAAACAGACTCCTTTTGTGCAATTTTTACTTCTGCGTCGACCCTACACCGTAGCCTTCGCAGAGACGCGTACCCTACGCCGTAGCCTTCGCAGAGACGCGTACCCTTCACCGTAGCCTTCACAGAGACGCGTACCCTACGCCGTAGCCTGACGCAACTTCTCCAAAAATGTAACAGCGCGTCAATGCGACGCAGACTGCAAGCGCTGTAATTGGTCTGCTTGATCCCATCCCATCAGGACAAACAACTCCACGATAGCATCAGGTTCACTCAATATTTACATTCATTTGGCAGACAATTTTATCCAAAGCGGTTTATAAGTAGGATAGAATATAAACATTTTGTCCACAGGCTAAACAGTACCGTTAGTTTACAAGACCATGCTACTAGGAGGATTAAAGCTGGAGTAAGCAAGGGAGAGAATGAATTACAAGATTTTTATTTTAGACGCAGACAGACAGTTATTGGTAAGTGAAATAAATGCGGAAGAGGTATGTTTTGAGAGTTTTTTTGAAAGTTGCAAAAGATGCTGCAGTTGGGGTGGATGCTGACAGTTCATTTCACCACAGGGGAACCGATTGAGTAAAGGTTTTCGAATGCGATTTGGTGCCTTGCTGTGATGGAACAACCAGGCATCGCTCATTTTCAGACCGAAGAAAACTAGACGCGATGCGCATTCTGGATCATTTGCATGGTTTGACTGCATAGGCCGGTGTTGTGCCGAATGTTAACCCCCTGCCAGATTACGACTCCCCTCATTGACTCCCCAACATCACCCCCAGGTTCCTTGCAGACTTGGTGATGCATCTAAATAAATTACGTGCATTTCTGTATTTAACAACTCAAGCTGCAAAAGGGACTGTTTACTTGCCGATATCTTCTTCTTCGGCTCTTGTCTTGGTTACACAAACAACACGCCTCTGGACACTGACGCCTAGTGACCATTCCCTGTCGACGCAGACAACGGCACACAAGTATAAACGAAAACCGGCGCGTCGCCTACAGCGTAGAGGCAACGGCGTAGGACTGACTCAGAGGAAAACATCCTCATTTAAGGCTCACATACTCATATTTTCCCTATTTCTTCTCACTTGCAGGGTCATGGTCCACATTGTTGCCCAGTGCCACGAGGAGGGTCTAGAGCACTATCTTAGATCATATGTTAAAGTAAATAAAGTTGTAGCAAAAACGTTTTATTTCAGAATAAAATTGAGCAACATCGGCTAAATGTTAATCTTGTTATCTTTGGTTTTTCTAGTATGTATTTAAAACGGAGTCCTACTCAACTAATAATGGTAAAACAGTGCATGAAGAGTTGGCCAAGGCTATGACTTCCATCTTAAAGCCTTCGACTGACTTCTTAACCAGCAACAAGCTTCTCAAGGTACTATGAATTCTTTTTTGGATAAGGGTTTACTCCTCAGTTGAGAATCCTATCATTCTCTAAATAATCCCGAGAAAAAAAACCTGAATGTGTCTGATGATGAATTAAAAGAAACCTATTGGCTTTGTGATTTTGAAGTCATTCTTTAAAGATAAAGATTCCAATTCCCAACTGAAAAATACTGATGTTGTGTTTTTGCAGTATTCGTGGTATTTTTTTGAAGCCTTGGTAAAGTCGATGGCTCAATACCTGATGGAGAGCGGCAAAGTGAAGGTCAGGATCATTCCATAATTCTTTAATCTCTGTAGATACATTTGTCTGAGCTGTGTACAGACCGCAGATGTGTTTTTTTATACGTGTAGCTGTCCAGGAACCAGCGGTTTACGGCATCATTCCATCATGGTGTGGAGACGTTGGTGAATATGCTGATGCCCCACATCACACATAAGTATAAGGACAATTTGGACGCTGCCCGAAATGCCAACCACAGCCTGGCTGTCTTCATAAAGGTACAATGCGGAGCCAAGCTGATTCAATCCTCTGATTAAAAATATTGAGGAGTATTTGATCATTTGATTTGGATTTCATTTATGAACTTTTATTGACTTCTCACTTTCAGCGCTGTTTTACCTTTATGGATCGAGGATTCGTCTTTAAACAGATAAACAATTACATCACCTGTTTTGTGCCTGGAGATCCCAAGGTACACATTTATAATAAATACAACCTTAATTTGAAATATAGTGTACATTTTAGTATAAATAAAGTAAATAGGAGACCT
The DNA here is from genome assembly GCF_015846415.1 of Triplophysa dalaica. Taxonomy (NCBI): domain Eukaryota; kingdom Metazoa; phylum Chordata; class Actinopteri; order Cypriniformes; family Nemacheilidae; genus Triplophysa; species Triplophysa dalaica. The sequence continues at coordinate 5,909,009 of NC_079547.1, read as the reverse complement.
AAGATTAGACCTAATTTTGCAAAGGTTGTATAATTTTTCTATCAGTAATGTCTTTCTGTCCTGCAGACGCTGTATGAGTTTAAGTTTGAATTCCTGCGGGTGGTGTGTAACCACGAACATTACGTCCCCCTCAACCTGCCCATGCCTTTTGGAAAGGGCCGTATTCAGAGGTTCCAAGGTAAACATAAAGCTTCTTCAAGACCCTGTTATTGGAATTATTTAAGAATTTCTCCGCTGTCTTTCTCCAAAGGTTAAGCTGTTCATCAGGAGAATTCAATTTAGTTGAATTTGTAGAAATCTTCTTTCGTCTCAATTGCCTCTGTCCTTCAGGCTTTCTGTACCGATTGCTCATGTATGTCGTCCGCTGTGCTACTCTCTTTCTTTCTTCTGCTGTCTTTCTCTCTTTCTGCCTGAAAGCGTTTCTGTCTCATAATAAGGAGGCTCATGCCAGATGTGTAGGTGAGCAGTCTTGCTTGCCCCGTTTTCTCAGCAATTTTTGTGTCTGGTCTTAAACGGATAGTTCACCCAAAAATGAAAATTCTGTCATCATTTACTCACCTTCCAGTTGTTACAAATCTGTAAACATTTCTTTGTTCTGATGAACACAGAGAAAGATATTTGGAAGAATGCTTATAACAAAACAGATCTTGCTCCCATTGACTCCCATAGTAGGAATGTAGAACAGCAAACCGTTCTGGAGCACTTTTGACTACCATTGTGTTTTTCATCAGAACAAAGAACAAAGAAATTTATACAGATTTGGAACAACTGGAAGGTGAGTAAATGATGAAAGAATTTTCATTTTTGGGTGAAGTATCCCTTTAATAAATGACACGGCGCGTTGACCGTATCATCTGTGTCTATAGCCTTGTTCCATTTTCCTAGTGTGAGAGAGTCACTTGTACATGTAAACTAGTTAATTTATTAGTCTAGATGATCAATGATTGTTTTTTTTGTTTGACTCATCTTTCTGGACATCGTCTCACTGTATTCACTTGTGTATGTATTTAGTTTCATTGTGACTTACTTTTAGATTTAAGTCATTCTGTTATATAGAACTGCAGGGAAGTTTTGTTTAAGACATCATTTAAAACATTTTTCCCAAAAATGCTCTAAATATTTGTGCAGAAAATTTCGGTCACGGTTTATTTTAAGGTCCAATTCTCGCTATTAACAAAACAATAACTACGACCTTTGCCTCAATGAACTCCTTATTTGTTCATTATTAATAGATAGTTAGGTAGTTGTTAGGTTTAGGTATTGGGTAGGATTAGGGATGTAGAATATGGTCATGCAGAATATGTACTTTATAGGTACAGCCAATATGCTAATTATAAGCATTATAATAGGTAACTAGTTAATAGTGAGAATTTGTCCATAGCTGGAGACTGAATGCTATATCTATGGCATCTGTAATGGCTTCCCGTCTCTTCCCGTCGTCTTGCAGATCTGCAGTTGGACTACTCCCTGACTGACGATTTCTGCAGGAATCACTTCCTAGTGGGCTTGCTGTTAAGGGAAGTATGTGGAGCCCTTCAGGAGTTTGGAGAAATCCATCAGATCGCCATTCAAGTGCTGAAGAGTCTGATGATAAAACACGCTTTTGATGACCGCTATGCCTCAAAGGTGGGCTATTTTAATGCAATGCATAATTTTAATACAAGTCAAAGATAACGCTGTATTTCTGTATTTATTTTAAATCATAGATACCTAACCTGTGTATGTGTGATTGTTTAGAGCCAACAAGCTCGGATGGCGACACTCTATCTGCCTTTGTTCGGGTTGCTACAGGAGAATGTTCACAGACTAAATGTGAGAGACACATCTCAATATAGCACCAACCAGGTGAATAATGCTTTTTGGTATTCGGTCATTTTATCATCAGCATTGTTATTATGACCTAAGATGCCAGCAGGTGGGCCGGGTGGGTTTAAATATATAGAATGACTAACTGATGTGTATAATGTCTCTCAATTAGTGTTTCACCCATGAAACAACATACAGATAGTAATGAAGATATTGATTGTTTTTTTACTTAATATGTTAGGGATGTCTTCATTATTTAATATAGGTTTGAACTAGGTTTTTTAAACAATTAATCGCATTCAGAATAAAACTAATATATACAAAATAAATATGCATAGTACACAGACTGTATATTATGTACACACAAACTTTTTTTCTGGATGTGATAAATCTCGATTAATTTGCACAAATCTTCAAAACAAATAATTGCAGCAATTGTTTAAATGGTTGTTTTTCACCAGCAAATCGGAGTAAAAACATAACGTTCATGTTCATTTTTGTTAAACTCAGTTTTATTTGAGTGTTGATAATAAAATAACTTCCATTTTCTAATTCATTAAATAAGCTCTATTTTAAGTAAAATTATTAAATTAAATAAGAAGTCTAAAATAATACTTAATAATAAAAAGTGTTCATGATGGAGACACGAAAAGATGGCTTTTTACATCTGTTTAGAACGGGCGAGATGACCCCAGCATCTCCACGGCAACCCCCCAGAAGCCTGTTGGTAACCTTGACAACAGCCTTCATAAAGATGTGTTCGGGGTCATCTCAGGCACTGGTAAGTGATTGGTTTACATTTCATATTTTTATCTGTACATGATTTTATGAATGAGTTATGATACGAGTTCTTTCTGTGTGCAGCTTCTCCTCACACCTCCACGCCCAACATCGGCTCTGTGCGCCACGCTGATTCTCGAGGCTCTCTGGTGAGCACTGACTCAGGAAACAGCCTCCCTGAGAAGACCAGCGAGAAAAACGTCTCTCTGGATAAGGTAGAGCAGATACTGAACTCATGTCAATGTTTCCCAAAAAAAAAAAAATGCATTTGCCTTGTACAGTTCTAATCCTAACAATATTAATAGTACCGGAAACTATTGTAAATGTGTGTTTCAAGTTCAATTTTTATAAATGTAGCTGTAAAAATATAAATAATGGTTTCCCTTATCATAAGTAACTGTTATCATCCTCACCCCTGACCTCTTAGCCGAAAGAGAGGTTCACACGTAGACACACCCTCACTGTGTTTCCCCTCCCCCCTGAACGGGAGGACCCCGCCCCCCTCAGCCGTGCAGCCAAACGTGTCACGATGGATTTTTCACTGCTCTCAAGCCCCGCCCTCCACGACTACAACACTAACCCAATTACTGACACCATACAAGTACACCACTAGAGTGTCCCCTTCTGGGGAGTTAACCTGCGTGTGTGCTTTCATCTTTATTCTTTGGACATCATTTCATGTATATGCATGTCTTTCTTGCATGGGTTCACTTTCGCTATAAAATGACAAACTGAAAAAAACAAACAAAAAAAACCTCTTTTGCCATTCGATGGCAAGGCTTTGACGGTCTTCCATCTGCTGTGATGTGTTCATTGGTATATATTTTATTATGTGACTCTAATAAGTGTATGTTTGTGTATGACAGACCCAGTCCGCCTCTGCTCTGGGCAGCTCTATGCTACGCTGTGATAAATTGGATAGAGAAGAAATCAAAAACCTGCTCTTGTGTTTCCTCCATGTCTTAAAGAGCATGTCCGAAGGTAAGCACACAACCATGGAGCAGGTATCTCAAACTATGAGCACTTTGGGCCTTTTTGGAAATGAACCTGACAAACCCCTTAGTATGTTTTTTTACACATTGGAATTGTCCAGTAGTGGGTAAATATGGAAACATCTTTATTTATCACCCGCTCACATTTCCAGCACATCTTAAGTTTTGTATTTAAGTTATTAACATTTAACAGCAATTGCTTAACTCGTGCAAATGATGGTGTTGGAAATTGCACGGCCAGTATTTTTAGAACTCCGCTTCGCGTCGGGTGGTTCTTCGATTAGAATGCAATGTTACTATTGCAATTTTCTGTACGTTGACGAAAACCTGTACATTGATGAAGCCCAGGGATGGATTACTTACCGGGCCAGTGGGGCCAGTACCCAGGGGCCCCTGACTACCATGAGCCCGACGGGGCCTTGAGCTTCAAGTTTGCACCATCCAGTTTGATACAGAGAACCCAACAACAATGAAAACAAATGAGTATATTTGTTTAATATATGGGTCCCCTCAGCCTATACAAGGCCTCTGTGGATACCCTGTAAAAAATGCTTTTGTGTTAAATTAACTTATTAAATTAAATTAAACTTATTAAAAGTTAATAATAATTCAACTACAGCACATTTAGATTGCATTTTCGGAATCTTTTGCTTGATGATCTGATGTTAACAGATATGTGTCACAAGGGCATTATATGGTGAATTTTTTATTTTTATTTATGTAATGCAAATTACATAATTTACATGTGTAAATATATGTTTGATAGTAAATTAAAGAAATGTGTTTCATCAACCTTAATTTGCTCCATTATTGATTTTTCGCTGTGTAGCTAAAAGTAAGATTTTTTTTCGTATTTGGCTCTCGTTTGTACGGTGTCTCTGAATTGTTAGGCCACTCAAAATGCTTGCAACGGATGCGAAAACGCAGAAAATCGAACCTGGTCCGAATTTCTTTATGACGGACGAAAATATTGGAGGCAGTGTGTAAATGTGATTGACACAACGTGAAGTCGTATTTGTTTTTTAACGTGCGGAAATTTCGGATGCAAATTTCGGAATCAATGTTCAATGGCTTTTGACTTCTATAACCCCTGTACAGATTATTTTTAACGTAGCGCAGGCATTTGATGCAGAGCAAGAACAGTTTAAATATTCATTATCTTCTTAACTTTCACTTTCTATAATGTGGGAGGGGGGCCCTTGGACGTAACTGGCCCCGGGGCCTTTGAAGTCCTAATCCATCCCTGATGAAGCTGTAGTGTGTTTGTGTGTCACATTTATTTTAATCGGATGTTTATACTAGTAATACTAACTGTAAAAATGAATGTCCATTAAACATGTGAGAAGTAGCAAAAAAGATGTATAGTGTATAATAAACAGTCCAGTACTTTTTTAACATGCAATGTTTAATTCAATAAAAATCTAATCCACGTAACTGATACATTTGATCACCTTTGATAAATGATTTTATCACATTTGATTTCACAGACGCCTTATTTACATACTGGAATAAAGCCACAACCTCTGAACTGATGGACTTCTTCACATTACTAGAGTAAGTCATGCAATGCAGTACTAATCACATCAGAGTATCAAAGTACCTGTAACTCAATACTGATCACTCACTTTATCTCTCTCTCTTTTTCACACACAGAGTGTGTCTGCATCAGTTCAGGTATATGGGCAAGAGATTCATTGCCAGGTAACAATATTTAGCTTTTTTCCTTATTTTGGGTTGTTGGGCTATTGATTGGTGAATAGTAGACAATGTTGCAGGAACACAGGAAACATCAGTAATTGTATTGTTGTTTACTTGGATATGAAAAAACAAGTACGCACAACTGCTTATGTGTGTATATGTTTTATTGGCTGAAATGCGGGCGAGGGTTCAGTTAGTCAGTGATGCTGTAGCATCCTGGCACCCCTGAACAGGGTAAGAGCTGTGTGCGAGTGTGTAAGTGTCTGTTACTAACAGCATGCTCACTTATTATTTCCACTAGTTGAACTAACTCACTCATTGCTTTGTGTGTGTGCGTAACCGAAACATTTCAACGGTATGACTTTTTGATCAAAGAGCAGGAGGACAAGGCTGTGTAGTTTGTTGAGTTATTAATGACCTGCATCTTTGATGTCCATTAAAAACAAGAACTACAGTCTTAATGTGCTAACATCATCACATCTCCCGCCAGGCACGCTGGAATGAGTTGTAACCCAAGCCTCTCCAGGTTTAAGTCCACTTAACCTTAGTCAGCTTATATGACAATATAAACATTTAGTGTGTCGCATTTTAGTATGGCCTGGTACTAGACTGCATTAATTGGGGAGGGGTGGCAATAGCATATTCTGGTTGGGCAGATCTATAAGTTTATTGCATGCAGAATTTTTTTATTTAACTGTGAATAAATTGACAGATCATTATTAAGTAGACAGCTTAAATAAGTATTAAGTAATTTATAAGTATATATTTTTTTATTTAATTTGTATTGTCAGCTGAATATTGGATATGCCCCCCTTAGACCCGGCCCTGGACTCAATCTCCATATTAATTGATACATTACAAAGGTCAAAACTTGATATTGTATCTCACTCCCAAATATGTGTGTAACTGTAGCGACATCGGCATAGATTCTGCCTTTTGCATGTTTGGACATCATCTTAACCCAACTGTCTATGGTAACCCATCTCTACACTTCGTCCGCTGCCACTGTCTCCTGCTGTCTGGTCAACATGAAACCAGTCATATGACTACAACAACATCTATAACACCTTAAAGTCAGAGTAAAGTGACATTGAAATATGTGTTTTGAGTTTGTCACACAACAGAAAAGTGTGTTATTAACCACCCTGCCAAATTTGAATGGAGAAAAAAACATCCAAGTAAATAAAATAAGTTATCAAAATCTTGGAAAAACAAGCAGGTCTTGTTGTGGTTACAAATAGCAATCGGCAATGTTCACAGATAGCATTTGTGCATGGAGGCAGCTTAGAGAGACATGGCTTCATAGGCAGCTTTACGGAAGTCTATTTGAATTATAAACAGAGTGCGTCTTTGCCATATCCAATCACATATTTAAAAACAACAATACTAGTTTATGCAATCAAAAGGTATTGAAAGTGAAAACTTACATTTATACAAAATTATGCTCCAACAGGCGTTTCAGCCTCCATTTATTTTTTTATCGACTAATAACATTCCCCACATGTTGATATGGAAACGACAAGTCTCCGTCTTTGGTTAGCTGTGAAAAGTTTTTTTCAGAAAAGTAGAACTTTTTTCAAACTCAAAAGATGCAGGAAAAGAAGCTGATGTTTTAAAAAAGCGATCAGGACTTTTTTGAAAACATGATTTAAAACCGACGCTAGTAGCTTAAAAAAGGAAGTCGAGTGTGAACACAGACAACATTGTCTATTTGTAGTGGTTCTGTCTTGAGCTGATAAGGTAGATGCTGAGATTGCTGATAGCGAACCAACCGGGGGGATTATCTGCTTGTTCTCGTCTCGAAATTTGTTCATTGAACATCATTCACTGAAGCACTTCGTGATCACGTGCAGTGATCCTCCTTCCGTTCATGTCGGCGTTCCCATTTGTGTGTTATTTGGCGAGAGATTTGTTTAGTTGAGCAGATTGAGAGCCTGAAAGCTTGTGTGAAAAGCTTACAACCCTGAGCATTTGATTGAGCAGACACCTGACGCTAGGCACTCTAGTGAAAGGGGAGGGGCCATGCATGCTCTGACAATCCATTGCGTCATCGATCCCCTGTTTAAGCCCCGCCCAAAAAAATCCTGAATAGAGAATAGGTTAAAACCATTTAATGGTTTAACTCCACAATTCAGTACTAATTACTTCTGAGTCGTTGTAATGTGCTTCAGCAATTCATTTCTAACACCTTTAATGTCTTTAGAAACAATTCTCAGAATTCTCTTTACCCGGACTTTAACATTATTTACACTAAAGTGTACACAATGTATAGCTTACTGCATGAATAACCTGATAAGATCTTTCACAAACTTTGTTTAACACCATCAAAAGTAAGATGAGAGGACACTCTACTACAAATTATATACTACTGTATGTATTATTTTATAAGGCACATAGTGTAAGACATCTCCATGAATACAGGTGATGTAATGTAACATATTCAATGTAAAAAATAAAAATTATACTTTCAACAAATATGTTTAAAATTATGTAAAAAAAATAAAGACACAAAAGTAGCCTGGAAAAATATATATTTTACTTTTAATGGTTCATTCTATCAAAATCCATCACTCATTTTACATTCGTAATTCATTTATTATTAAACACTTTCGGTTTTGACAGTTGTGTCATATTGTTTCTGTGTCTATACATGTCTGTATAAAGTCTGCTGTATAGTCCAATATCATATCAACCGGTGAAACATAAACAAAAAAGTACCTAATTTATATATGATTTACAGCTCAGTTGAAGTCTAAAAATAGCTTTGTTTTTCCTCAGAAGCCAGGAGGGGGTGGGGTTTATGGTTCCGGACAGGAAGTCGTTGACTCTTCCTGTGTCTCGTAACAGAGGGAGCGTCATACACACACGCTTACACCAGCTGGGCAACCTGGAGAATGCACACACTTTCAACCACAGTAAGACATTATCACATGAACGCACTCATGTTCAATGGACAAAAGTGATGTCCAGATTTGGAGGTCTTTGTTCTTTACTACAATACATTATTAAACAAATTTGGCATGCATCTTACATAGTTGTGCTTGGAATGTAAACAGAACCTCGGCTTTAAAAGAATTTCAGCTTTGGCAAAAATTACACAACACAAACACAACACTTAAGTAGTCAAGGCCTACAAATGGCTACAAAATTTAACAGTGATGGATCAATTCGGTATAGATATCATCCAACTAGCGACAGTTGCAATACTCAGTAGAAATAAAAATAATCAGTTCTGGTCTGTTTAGTTATTAACTTATACAATAATTTCCCTCTATTTCTCCTTCAGCGTATTGTCATGGTGATGCTGACGCGTGTCTCCTGGAGGCTAACGTCTCAACGGAGGTCTGTTTGACAGTGCTGGACACACTCAGTGTCTTCATCATGGGCTTTAAGGTAGAAATGCCTGTTTTAAGTGCAAAGAAAGAAAATCTTGTCCTGATGTAATTCCAAACAAATCTCTTTCCCACAGACGCAGCTGTGTGCCGATATGGGCCATAACCCGCTGATGAAGAAGGTTTTCCAAGTGCATCTCTGTTTTCTTCAGATCCCCCAATCAGAGACGGCGCTGAAACAGGTCTTCACCTCTCTGCGTACCTTCATCTATAAGGTAAACACTGTTTCACATTTATGAAACATGAAATGGGAGAATTTATGATCAACAGTGAGAATATGTATGTTTTGTCAAATTGACCTATTGGTTTATGAAGGTAGTTTGGTGCTGCACTAAATGTCAAGTAACAAGCATCATTGTTCTCTTTATCAGTTTCCCTGTACGTTTTTTGACGGACGGGCAGATATGTGTGCCTGTCTGTGTTATGAGATCCTGAAGTGCTGTAATTCCAAACTGAGCTCCATACGGAGTGATGCGGCCCATCTGCTGTATTTCCTCATGAAGAGCAACTTTGAGTACAGCGGCAGGAAATCATTCGTCCGCACACACCTGCAGGTAGCAGAGGAAAAAAGTCATATTGACCTCATAGATACAATATAGAATATTATATATCAACACTTTTCTCAGGTAGTGATTGCAGTCAGTCAGCTGATCGCTGATGTCATCGGGATCGGTGGCACGCGCTTTCAGCAGTCGCTGTCCATCATCAACAACTGCGCCAACAGCGACAAAAGCATAAAGGTAATAACATTTTTCTTTGAGACATTTGCTAAAAACACAAATTTATTGTATGATGACAACTTCTCTCTTCCGACCAGCACACTGCTTTTCCCTCGGACGTGAAGGACCTGACCAAGCGGATCCGCACGGTGCTGATGGCCACCGAGCAGATGAAGGAACACGAGAAAGACCCGGAGATGTTGGTGGACCTGCAGTACAGCCTGGCCAAATCCTACACCAGCACTCCTGAACTGCGCAAAACCTGGCTGGACAGCATGGCCAAGATCCATGTGAAGAACGGAGATCTGTCTGAGGCAAGATGGCCAATGAATCTCTAACGCAATTCTCTATAGGTTTAAGGGATATTATAGAACCTTTATGTAAAGAATAGCAAAACCTGTTACATATATTTGAAGAGCTCTTTTCCAAAACGGTATTAATCCATTTGAATAGTTTTCATAAAAATGACATTTTTTTACCTAGACCCATAATTTTTGTTAATATTCAATTTATCCTGTTAAAATGGTTTGTTGGCTCTGTCTGAACATGTTAAACAATGATTGTTTAATGAAACAACAATAGTGTCGAATTGTCTCAAAACACTAATAATTCATCCTTTTTTTCCTTTTTTAAAAACAAATAAATAACAGCCAAATAAAATAAATAGTAACAAACTAAATTGTAAAATAAAATAAATATTTTCTATTTCACTTTTCAATATTGTCAACCACATAAAACATATAATTTAAAAATAACTCGCATACAAATACCACTAACGAGACAAACTTTTTTTTTATTTGGCGTTTAATATGTTTGGAAAAGAGCTCTTCTTTTGTTAACTTCATAATTTACCCTATTTAAATATTAAGTATTTTGAAAATGGTTAAGCAATGTGTTCAGAAGTATTTAGCTTGTTAGCTTATAAAATTAAAGCTAATTGGAGGATAATGAGGACTAATCTTTGCCTTAATGTGGTTGTTTTTTAGGCTGCAATGTGTTATGTGCATGTGGCAGCGCTGGTGGCCGAGTACCTAAAGAGGAAAGGTAAGGATTCACTAGGGGGTGCAATAGGGTTTGTCCCTTTACTCATATTAGAACTCATTCTTGTATATACTTTAACAAAATAATTCATCAAACCTTTTATTTGTGGGGCTGTTATTTTTATTTTTCATCTGCAGAGCTAATAAAATATCTAGTACTTTTCTACATAGAACCTTAGCTTGGCTGATTTCTCAAATATAGGTTTATTGTGCATTTATGTGTGGCATTCAGGTGAAAGGTGATTTAACATGTTTTACCATCCAAGCACACACACACGTAATGTGGCGTTCTTTGTAATTGACCTTGACAAAAGTGATAACAGCACATTCCTGGGGCCAGGAAAAGAAGACATGCATGCACATTCACACATACACACTTATTTGTTATGCAACATTAATATCAATTACATGGCTTTTAATTAAGAACTGCAAAGACTTTCTCGAAAATGAATCTTTTTCTTTTGACGCACTATATGTTTATTGCAGGAATGTTCCGTCAGGGCTGTACCGCGTTTCGTGTGATCACACCCAACATTGATGAGGAGGCGGCCATGATGGAGGATGTGGGGATGCAAGACGTTCACTTTAATGAGGTTCCACACAGCTTGCTCTTGACTACACCCACTGTCACATATGCCACACCCACAGCACATTGAGCCACGCCCCCTTACCTTACCATCCTTTAATAATGACGTCAATACGCACTTGAATAAATTAAAAACAACCGTTAAACCTGTTGAACAATGTCTGTAATAACCTGTGGCAGAAAGTGTTCTGTCTAATCTTATCAGTATTAATAGCTCCTCTTAAGTGGGTGTGTTAGTAAAGTATGTCCAGATAATAAACCACGAGTGCAGAGAGTCCCTTATCACTATGAATAAACAGTTTTTACATTAAATCAGCAGTGTAAACATCTAATTTTACAGATTTTTTCAGAAATTAGATTTTATTTCACTGAAATTTTACATACATTTTTTAAATGCTGTAAAAATGGTTCAATTACTGAAATAAAATTTGAATTTGGGTGTAAAATATCATAAAAAACATTTTACATTCTACTTTTTTTCTGGCACCTCAGCTGCCTGAATATTACCATTTTTTGCAGGTACTTTTATTTTTGAATGCAATTATTTATTGCATTTTTGTTCAGTGAACCTGCTTTTTGATTTTATTTTGAGTAACATGCAGAATAAACAGACCCAGAAGGAATCTGCTGATGTTTGTTTTTGCTTTTAATTTTTTTAGGGAAATTTGCTAAATTGCGCCAGAATTCAAACATGATAAAAGTCACACAGATTGTAAATGATGTATTAGGGCGATCACAATATCAGATTTATCAGATTTACAACTGTTCATGGCTGCTTGAGGAATTCATGATAATGAGATCATTTTGTGATATTTCTTTTTCAAAAACATTTTAATAGTGCTATCAGTGCTTTTCGTCTTTAATAAAAAAAATCTCTTGATTTAAACAATGAATCGTACTCCAAATACAGATGTAGGGAGATTGTGAGAGAGTTTGTTTACATTGTGACTCAAATCATCTCTTGCTTAATTTTTTTTATATTATCATATGCGTAGAAATAAAATAATATTAATAATCATGGTTATTAATATCACGGTTATTGCCGATTCTTGTTTTTGCATCATTGCTTAATACTTAGCTTCTATTGTTTGTAAGTAGCTTTGGATAAAAGCATCTGCTTAATGTACTTTGGGATTTGTTTAAATCTATATATCTAGCCAAAGTAGTAGCAATAATAACAGTGACATGGCATTAGCATTAGCATGAACCACTAACTACATAAAATCCCTGAAATGAGTAGTTTTGACCATGACGTTTTTGTGGTGTGGCTAGTCATTTGCATCATGAACACACATGGGGGTTTGTGTGCATGTACAGTAATAATATGTGTGTGTGTCTGTCTGCAGGAGGTGCTGATGGAGTTGTTGGAAGCCTGCGCTGATGGATTATGGAAAGCTGAACGTTACGAACTCATTGCAGACATCTACAAACTCATCATCCCGATTTATGAACAACGCAGAGACTTTGAGGTGCGCACACACACAGTTTACTTGTGTATCTCTATGTCTCAATGCAATTTTAACATTTACCAGAACTACTGTATGTATGCGTTAATAGTGTCCTCATTTACAAAGGTTGAATATAGTTTTTGTGTTTTTGTGTAGAAACTGGCCCACCTGTATGACACGTTACATCGCGCCTACACTAAAGTGATGGAAGTGATGCATTCTGGGAAGAGGCTGCTTGGGACCTTCTTCAGAGTGGCGTTTTTTGGCCAGGTAAGACTTTATAATCGTTTTTAAGAGTCCAGCTGACACCAATAGTTTGATTTAGGATTTAGACCTACAGTCTAAAATACTCCGGCAATTTTTTCTAAAGGGGTCTTATCATGACAAATTAAATATTCCTTTTATCCTGTTAGATAAAAGAGTTCAATGTGCCATGAAAATATGTATTAACAATATATTAACTCAAAACTAAAAATCAATTTTTATCCTTGTATTACTGACATTGTATGCAAAACATTAACATAACGGCGTCCACATTTACACATCGATGACACTTATTTAATGTTCAGAATCTTGCCCCGCCCCTTCATGATGATGTTATATCATCCCAAAACGGCATTACACTGGTAAATGCCAGATAAACTATAAAAAACTCATAATAAATGAAATTAGTAGAAATTAGATTTGCCTTTTATGAAACAGTTCTTGGAAGAGAGGTCAGGAAGTGTAGTAGAAGAGAGAAGGGGGTGGGGTTGAGAAACCTCCCCGAAGCGCAACTGCGCCACATGTTGGAGAACTGCCCTCAAATCCATCGGCTCTGACAAATTACAACAGATTTTGAATTGAAATATATTATAGTTAGGCCTCAGGAAGGAAAAATGTATTCCCTTAACGATAAGTCCCCTTTAAGATTTTTAATTTAAAAACAGATCCCTGGAAAATGGATGTATAAAGAAGCATTTGTATATATGCGCATGCTAATCTAACCTGCATGAGTTTTGTTCAAAGCATGTCCAAAGCATTGTGGGTCTCAGTTAATCAATCTTTTCTGCTCTCTTTTCTGTCCAAAGGCTGCGGTAAGTTTTGTTTTAAACAGTGTATGTCTGTTTTACCATTGACATAGTCAGGCGAGGCCTCGCCGTGTGACCATAATGGTCTCGCTAAATCACCGCTTGATTCGCCAGCATGCATAATGTCTTTAGTCGGGAAATTGAGGTCATGTTCCTCCGTGTGCTTCTAACATCCTACTGTCCATCAATCTGTAAACACATAACGCATCTCCTCATCTGTACATCCCGTCATTTACTTCAGCCTGATGGAGATAGGTAGCTCTGTATGTCTTTGTTTAATATGGAAGCCATTTTTAAATGGGTTTTGGCCATAAAAATGAGCTAGGCAACACTTAGCGAGCTCTTTCGCTATACGCCGTGTCCATAAACCTTTCAGAAGCCGTGTGATTTTATGGCTTTAGATGTTTTAACATGAGAACAAAAGCTTGGTGAAAGCTTTGGGTGCTGACATCTCCACATCTATATTTCTAAACAGAACAAACAGAGAGATTATTAAAAGATTGGAGTATAAGGATAGTGAAAAAATTCATCTCTTGTTGGTCTCAGGGTTAGGATTTCGTAATGAGCTCTAAGAGCACAACGTTTGCTTTGATATTCTTGATGTTTAGGAGGTTCATAACTTTTCATTTCCGCCTGTGTGATATTGAGGTTTGTTGATTTCTAAGATTAAAAGCTGTTTTTGTTTGTTGTACGTGCATTGAATACTATAGGCAATATATCCATCGAGTATGTGCAATACTACATTAAAAAAAAGTTAATACAGAAATATAACTAGAATTAACCTCCAGACCATTCTTAAAGGGATAGTTCACCCAAAAAATCAAATTTGCCTTCATTTACTCACCCTGGAGTTGTTCCAAATCTTAATAATTCTTTATTCTGATGAACACAGAGAAAGATCTTTGGAAGAATTCTTGTAGCCTAACAGTTTTTGGCCTCATTCACTACCAAATGACAATGGCAGTAAAAAGTGCCCCAGAACTGTTTTCCTACATTCTTCAAATCTTATTTTGTGTTCAACAGAACAAACAAATCTACAAATATTTTTTTCCTACAGTGAAATGGTGGCCAAGAACTGTTTGGTTACATTCTCACACAGATTGTGACCGAGAATGTGCTTCTGTTTCAGGGATTCTTTGAAGATGAGGATGGAAAGGAATACATCTATAAAGAACCAAAGTTTACTCCTCTCTCTGAGATCTCCCAACGCCTCCTCAAACTTTATTCGGACAAGTTTGGCCAAGAAAATGTCAAAATGATCCAGGACTCTGGCAGGGTGAGCAGACACATTTGAATCAGAAAGCACAAGCAACGGTGTCTATACAGTTTAAACAAACATGTAGAAAGATTAGTACACACATTAACTGTGCACACACAAAGAGATTTACGTCATAAATGAGATCCAGTAAAATTCTTTTCACTCAAGTCTTCATGATAATTCAGTGACACCTTCATCCTACTTTTTCCAAGAATTGTGTTTATTTATATAAATGTATTTATCTAGATTTTTCTGCTCTACGTCCATCCATGTAGACCATAATCGTCTCCCCATGTGCCTCAGGTGAACCCTAAAGACCTGGAGGCAAAGTTTGCCTACATTCAGGTGACGCACGTGACCCCGTACCTGGAGGAAAAAGAGCTGGAGGAGAGAAAGACTGACTTTGAGAGGAGCCATAACATCCGCCGGTTTGTGTTCGAAACACCATTTACAGAGTCGGGCAAGAGGCACGGTGAGGTCGAGGAACAGTGCAAACGCAGGACGGTCCTTACTAGTGAGTGGATTTGTATTTGTATCGAAACACAACATATAAAACAGAAATTGTGAAAAACATAAATACATAAAGCTCTCAGCTGTTTTATAAAGTTTTTTGAGATGTTATAATTCATGAATGTGCTATGAAATTTGTTTATTATTGTTACACATGGGTTCAACATTGTTATAATGTTGTTCTCAGACCTGTTCTCTGTCTCATCTTTGAAAGATACATCCCTCCAAAAATGAAAATTCTGTCATGCTTTACTCACCTTCGAGTTGTTCCAAATCTGTATACATTTAATTGTTCTGATGAAAACAGAAAGATATTTGGAAGAATGTTCATAACCAGACAGATTTTGCTCCCCATTGACTCCCATAGTAGGAAAAATTAATTTTTTTTGTTCTGTTGCACACAAAAGAAGATATTTTGAAGAATGTAGGACAGCAAACAGTTCTGGGGCACTTTTGACTACCATTGTTTTATTTCCTACTATGGTAGTCAATGGGGGGCAAAATCTATCTTGTTATAAGCATTCTTCCAAATATCTTTCTCTCTTTTCATCAGAACAAACTAATTTATACAGATTTGGAACAACTCGAAGGTGAGTAAAGCATGACAGAATTTTCATTTTTGGAGGGATGTATCCCTTTAACTGTCACGTGCTTGTGGTTAATAAATCAATAACTTCATTACACCGTATAAACCAGTATAACAGGGAGTCATTCTTGAGTGCACAAAAAGTAAATATGATTATATTAGTCACATTTACACAATAAAACCAATAGAACATGTATTACTGTACATCTTACACAGTATAGATGTACACAGAGTAAAGCTCATCATGTGTGTGTAATCTGTACACAGGGTGATAACATTTTAATGAACAAATGTTCTTGGCTTCTCAATTATCTTTCACAATTACATTTCAGTCTATTGTGCATTTCCGGCATAAATACAAAATGAACCTTGAACTGCAGTGATGTGCAACAATTTATCAAAATTGACCATAGACTAGTAGTAACACACTAGTTAATCCATGTTCTGTATCCTCTGATGTATGCTCAGGTTAGGTCTGGCCATTAAGAGCTTTTTCCTCTAAATGCAAACTCGTGCATGTTAAACATTTATGCTAATTATTGCATAATGATATATCATCTGTGAAAGTGTTTGTGTTTCTGACCGAATGTATCTCTGAACGCATCTGTCCAGCGCAATCATTTTACGTTATTGACTTTCTCATTTGTGTTTCAGCCACTCACTGTTTCCCGTACGTCAAGAAGAGAATAGCGGTGATGTATCAGCACCACACGGACCTGAGTCCCATCGAGGTGGCCATAGACGAGATGAGCGGGAAAGTGGCGGAACTACGCGCTCTCTGCGCAACAACTGAGGTCGACATGATCCGACTCCAACTTAAACTACAGGGGAGCATCAGTGTACAGGTGTGTGTCATGCATACAATATGAACAGACTGAAATAACCTACAGGAGGCAACATTTTTGGCCAATATTAGAATTAGAATTCGGTTGAAATTTGCATGTCAAAGTTCACCAGACTTGAAATCCATGTACAGAGAAAAGTCTCTAAAAATGTATGATTTAAAGGTCAAGTGTGCAATTTTTTTCGAGGATTTATTATCAGAAATGAAATGTAATATACTTAACTTTGAGGTGTATACAGACCTTACATAATGAAGCGTTATGTTTTTATTACCTCAGAATGAGCTATTTCTATCTACATACGCCGCGGGTCCCCTTACATGTAATTCACCATGTTGTTTCTACAGAAGCCCTAAATGGACAAACTGCTCTACAGAGCGCATTTCGTTAATACATTATCTCCTTTGGCAAAGAAACTAAAATGTGACGACACCTTAGTTCTGTTTCATCCGCCGTAGTGCTTCGAAATGAAGGGGTGAAGTGAGCCATTGATTGCAGATCGCAACCTCACCACTAGATGTCACTAAATTTCATACACCTGTCCTTTTTAATACCCATGAAACCTAATGACTCATTTAATACATCTAATCGTTTTTTTTCTGTACATATCTTTCACTTCAGGTCAATGCTGGACCACTTACATATGCCAGAACGTTTCTTGATGATGCCTGCGCCAAGAAATACCCAGATAACAAAGTCAAACAGCTGAAAGAAGTCTTCAGGTATATAAATGGTGTCTGCCTTTATTTGCAAAAGCAAATCAGAGCCCAAGAATGTATTTTCTCTAAATATGTGTGTTGGGTTTGTGCATGCAGGCAGTTTGTGGAAGCGTGCGGACAGGCGCTGGCTGTAAATGAAAGGCTGATCAAGGAGGACCAGCAAGAATATCACGATGAGATGAAAGCCAGTTACAGAGATCTGACCAGAGAGCTTTCCCACATCATGCATGAACAGGTCAGGACTATGAACACACACGCACACAGACACACACACGCGTTCATTGAAGACATTTGTTCCATGTTTACAGACACCCCGTAATAACTTCAAATGTGTGCTTTTTTTGTTTTAATCTTCATGACAATCCCTCTCTCTCTTTTTTGTGCTGGCCTTTGTAGATCGGATGGTAATGCAGCTTTCAATTTATCTCATCTCTTAAAGAGTATAAATCAACATCCAAATGTCAGTTTTAAATGTTTTTCCTCTTTAACAGATTTCTGCAGTGTACGGCGGGACCAAGAGCGCTTTGTCTGATTCACTGCACATTTTCAATGCCATCAGTGGCACGCCCAGCGGCTCCACCCTGCATGGCATAACTAGCTCCGCCTCCTCCGTGTGACCTCTCACCCCTGGCCTTAAACCTCTGAACGGACCCACAGCTAGAGCGAACACATAATGCATAAAGACACAAAACGCAGAGAGAACAAAGAATAAATGGGATTTAATTGTCATCTGTTATATTTCTTGAACAAGATGTTCACACATTCCCATCAGTCGGCATCCAGGACATCGGGATCGAGCTGGTGTGTCTTGCGCCTGGAATGGCTAAAACCCTCACGTGGCTTGAACGATTGAAAGAAGGCATTTTTTATTCACGTTTCCTGTGGAGACTTTGGCAAACAGAAATATTTCAGCATTAAGAATCAGCCTTTTTACTTTCACATTCCTTATTTTTCTAGCAGGAAGCTTGAGCTCTACTGTACAAAATACCCACGATCACCTGAGCCACTCGAAGTTCTGAAACATCCCATACAACCACTTTTCCTTGTTTTTGTTTTTTTCATAGAGATGTTAAAAGCCAAGAAACTAGTGCTGTTTCTTTGTAGGAGAGTGCAATAATTCTTTCTTCGTCCTGCTTCTGTTTTCTCAAGATCTCTTGCCAAAGGGGGAGGGCTGGATGTGAAATGTATACAGTATGGACGTAAGAGACGAACACAAGGATTTTTATAACCTTTCTGTAATGTTTGTTTTAATGTAAATTGTTTTATATCAGGGTATATTAGATATGGGGGGTTATTTTTATTTAAAATAATGTTACCATTCTGTAAAGATATCAAAGTCCCCAAATCTCTAAATAAAATGTATTATACTGTAGTTTACTTGGATCTTTTATGAGTGTCGAGTCTAAACGCGCTGACATGCACTTCAGCTTTGATTTGTTCATCAGTCTCATATAAATCGCAGCTCCTCTTGAACATTTTTTATGTGTTTATTACAGCACACTTTATCATTTCCTTCTCAATCCAAGATCCTTATAAAGTTCATTATAAATTGATTGTTTTTCCTCATATGTAAAAATTTTACAGTCTCTTTAATCTTTGGTTTATGACCTACTGCAGTGTTCAGATTATGAGGCCTTTAGACACATTTCCAGTATCAATTGGTAGGCATTAATCTTGTCATAAATCATCTCTGTCATATTTAAAGCACTCCCCATGTTGTTTACAGAGATCATTTGGATAAAGCACTGCCTTTTTTCCCCTTCATTTTGTGCATTCTGAATAAAACATGCTGACTGGAATTTACGCTCTCATTGTCCTGTCAATCTGCCCCCTCTCCTTTCTAAACCATTCTATGGTATCTGAGCGGGTTGGGGCAGTTTGTTTACGTCTCTCTTGCTCTCTTTGTCAATTCCATCAAATCAAACCATCAAATCTCCAAATGCCAGTCATCTCATGTGAGTGTCGATATTCATGTTTTGGCCTCTTTTGGTGTACGGAGTTGACGAAAGTCATTTCAATACATGTGCATCACAGCTGACAATGACATTGTGGTTTGAAAGGGTCATTGACATCAACATCACATCTGTCTGATAATGTTGTCATAACTGTAGAGATGCTGTGGCAGGTGTCTGTGTAACGGGGTTGTATCTAAACCTATCTTGAAAAGGTTTGTGAAGGATCATGTTGTGTGCTGGGAGTGTTTCGATGTGCAAGTTTGCAGAGCTATTGAGAGTCATGTGAAAGGAGTTAATAATAATATTAAATAAGCCTTCACTATCTGTGTCATGCTTAATAGAGTATTGTTAAGTATTTTGCTTGATACTTTTCCTAACAGAGATCTGTTTATACTTAAACAGCCCAAAGTGTTTAAAAAAGGAAAATATTTTTGGTAATTTGAAAATATTTCATATTTTGTATTAATCTAAATAAAATAAAATAAATACAAAATTAATTTAATAACATTTATTGTACTTAATTTATACATATTATTTTATAATTATTAGATTATATCTGGCTATATGATAAAAATATACGTTTATCACTTTCCCAAACACCCGATCTTGATTTCCTGCATCAGAAATTTGTGTTTTCGTTTTAAACTGTCTATTTTATTACAAAGGCCAAAAGTGTACGTGGTTTTGGTTTGCAGTAGAAATCGATAAGAGAGCCGTAAATAACTAAACAACTCCTTAATTCCCTCATTCCCCCCCACACACTCACAGTCATATTACTGTCAACATATGCTGTCATAAAATACAACGTCAATGCTATTTTAACCCGAGTCTATAAAAGTGTGCTACCTGTGTACCAGGCCTTCAGAGTCAGCTCCATCTGTCTCGAGGAGTGCGTATGTGTGTCTCTCTGTTCTAAAGGATAATCTAGAAGCCAACCACATAGCCGTCATCATGGAGGGTAAGTGAGCGCTTAATGGTTATTTTCAAATTGGCACCTGCAAAGAAGAGATAAACACAACCTTCGTTATTTTTTACAGATTTTTTAATGCATATAATGTCCCAAAGTTCTCCTTTGGGAAACAGATTTTCACATATTTCTGGAAAACGGTCAAAAACCGTAAAATTACAAGAAAAACTGAGAAAACCATAACCAAACGGTTACTTAAGAGAATATTTCTGGAGCCCCGGCTGCCAGAAAATATCAGTTTTTACAGGATTTTTGTTACAGTGAAACCTTTCTGTAATGTTAGTTTTTTATGTTCATGTACTGTAAATTGTTTTACAGTACGGTATATTCTAATAAATAAAATCCTTTTTTTTATTTAAAAGACTGTTACCATTCTGTAAAGATATTAAAATCTTAAAAAACTCAATAAAATGTATTATACTGTAGTTTACACAGGTCTTTCATTCAAAGTTATGATTGTTGAGTCTAAACACAAAAATAAATACAATAAAAATATGAACATATATCACGCAAATATGTGTTACTTCACAAAGCTACACAACATGCATGACAGTTATTTAAAATATACCATTTATAAAATTGCAAAACAGGCTGTTGTAATGACATTTTGCAATATGTTTTGCAGACAATGAAAATGGAAAAGAGAAGAAGACCAGGAAAAGTGTAAGATTTAATCGATAGATAAGATTTATCATTTCTAATCAAAATAGCTGTAGGTATTTGGTTTCTAACCATCGCTGTGAAATTTTATGACAAAT
Source organism: Triplophysa dalaica (assembly GCF_015846415.1). Classification (NCBI taxonomy): domain Eukaryota; kingdom Metazoa; phylum Chordata; class Actinopteri; order Cypriniformes; family Nemacheilidae; genus Triplophysa; species Triplophysa dalaica. The sequence continues at coordinate 5,887,883 of NC_079547.1, read as the reverse complement.
TTTTTCTAGTTTTGCGACAAGGGATGTATTATCAGGATATAGTATTATTCAGTTTTAATGTAAATACCTCATTTGAACGCTTTTGTGTGTCTGTAGCCGGAGTGTTGTGGTTATCCGATAAGCATATTTTTCATTGTGGTGAATGAGTTCTGTGAGAGATTCTCCTACTATGGCATGAGAGGTAAGACCACAAAAACCAACAAAATAATATGACCTATGTTTATGAAAGCTCATGGCAATATTTTCTTTTTAATCTATGTCACTGATCTAATCTCTGTGCTGCAGCTGTGTTGGTGCTGTACTTCAGATATTTCCTCCGCTGGGATGATGATTTGGCCACCACCATCTACCACACATTTGTGGCTCTGTGCTACCTAACACCCATCATGGGGGCCGTCATTGCTGACTCATGGCTGGGCAAGTTCAAGTGAGTGTGACCCGGTGTTGGTTAACTTGTGAATCCCCTACTAGGATGTAATGAAGTGCAATGATTCAGGCCATCATAACAAGTGCATCTGAATTTATTGCAATTTATGTAAATTGGTATGTACCTCAACTTTCTGCAGGACAATCGTGTCCTTGTCCGTAGTCTACTGTATTGGCCAGGTGGTCATGGCCGTCAGCTCCATCCATGACATCACAGACACCGATAGAGATGGCACACCTGACAACTTGACCTTACATATGTGAGTTACCTTTTTGGACATGCATTGTATTACAAAATGTTATTATAGAATGTGAGAAAATCACATTTGTTTTGTCATTTATCTTTGGTTATTATTTTTATTGAAGTGAATGAATTTCCTTTATGTTAGTGCTTTGTCCATGGTGGGACTCCTTCTTATTGCCTTGGGAACGGGAGGTATTAAACCATGTGTGGCTGCGTTTGGAGGAGATCAGTTTGAAGATCATCAGGCATGTGAACCTCTATACACACATACACATACAGGGCGTGAAAGTGCAGATCCGTACGTTCAAAAATCCTGTTCAGCAGTACATTATTGAGGCTGATTGTTCTTAATCAGCTGTTCTCGTATTTTATCAGAGCTCAAGGTTGAGTTTCTGATACAGAGTGTTAGATATGAGCAAATAGAGATACACAAATGATTCGCAGACATCAGCACTCTCCACCGCCCCTGCCACAGGGACACCAGTTCTCAAAGTTCAAAAGTGCCAAAGTTTGAAAAATTTAGTTCCACATTAAGACTCGAATATATTTTTTTATAATGTTATATATAGGCGGTGCTGGTTAAAATAAGTAAATGCTTTAGCTAACATGAAATAAAAATGAACAATTTAGATTTACAGAATACACAACTTTGTTAATATTAATGCCAAAACAGTTGTTCGTGTAAGTTCATAGTGCATTTACTGATGTTAACAGTTATGTCTTTCGATTGTACAAATGTAGACATTAGTATAATGTTTAATTAACATGACTGAATATTACTAAATGCTGTATTTTTCACAGTAAGTCCATGTTATCTATTACTTTTAATAATGTTAACAAATACATGGTTTTCTTATCAAAAAAAATCCTAAATCGAGATCATTTTCCCAACGGGGTGAGAAAAATAAAATCATTCAATATTTTTTTCTTGCCCCAATGGCAGATTTTGTTGCTTGTTGTTTTAAACACAAACGTAATAAATTCTTAATTTTCTTTCATAAAACAAGACAAAATATTTTAGTCAAGATTGCTTGTTAAGTAAACGTATGTTCATTTAAAATATTTTTACTAGAAAATAAGACAAAATGCAGTGCAACAAGGTTGTATTTGTTAACATCAGCCTACTAAATGTAACATTTAACATCAACTAACAATTAAAAATACTACATCATTTATAAATCTTATTTCCTTAAGTAAACTAAAGTGTAATTTTTGATCTTTTCCAGGAAAAACAAAGGAGCACATTCTTCTCCATATTTTATCTGTCTATTAACGCCGGCAGTCTTCTGTCCACGCTCATCACTCCCATTCTGAGATGTGTGTATTGCGCATGCGTGATTGATAAAATTACATTGGTTTGTTAATACATCAGTACAGTCTCTCTTATCGTTGTTGTGTAAATGTGTTTTGTTCTTCAGCTCAGGAGTGCGGTATCCACACAAAGCAGCAATGTTACCCGCTAGCTTTCGGCGTCCCGGCAGCTCTCATGTTGGTCGCCCTCGGTGAGTGTCGAGTCTGTTATGCAACACTCTGTACGGCCACTGGGTGGCAGTATTGACTGACTAACATATTTTTTTGTGCAGTTGTGTTTATCGTTGGCAAAGGCATGTACGTTATGGACACCCCTAAAGGCAACGTCCTGCTGCAAGTTATGAAATGCATTGGAGTAAGAATATAAATTATAATTAATTTGAATATTTAATTACATAATTGTCATACTTAGCAAAATTTGAAGAAAGCATTACTGGTTATAGACAAAACAATTAGTATAATTGATTTAACCTTGTTTAGTTTGTTATTGTATGCAACAATGTGAGAAACCCGATGAAGCCATGTCCAATGTTAATAATTGAGTCTTGTGTTTTCTCTGTTTTAGTTTGCAATTAAGAACCGTTTCAGAAAACGTGGTAAGCAGTATCCAAAGAGAGAGCACTGGATGGACTGGGCCGAAGATAAATATGATGTATGTTACATATGTACTAACATTTTCACTGACATTTATCTGTTTTGTACTTTTCTTGCAACACCAATGCTGTGGGATCAATTCACAGAGAACACAGAGACACTAAAAATGTACACTATAAAATACTGTTACAGGACACGCGTATTCACTGTCTTCTTCTTTGCAGAAACTTCTGATCGCTCAAGTGAAGATGGTATTAAAGGTGCTGTTTCTCTATATCCCTCTGCCAATGTTCTGGGCTTTATTTGACCAGCAGGTCAGTTTAAGGACAAACAGTGATGCCACACACATGCACATTCTCAAGAAATGATTCACACATAAAAACCTTTAACCTTGTGTTGTCCATACTGTTGTTAAGCGTTGTTTTGTCTTTCCAGGGCTCCCGCTGGACTCTCCAGGCTACCACGATGAATGGCAATTTTGTACGTTTACAAAAAAAGAACAGAAAAAAGTATAATATGTATATGTCATTGTGTGTAACTATATATATAAATGAACTATAATTTTTCTCTTTTGTCTGCCACCATAGGGAGCATTTAATATTGAACCAGATCAGATGCAGGTAAGATGGATTTGTTGCTTCATACATCAGGATAAACCATAATAACATGAATGTTAATGTTCATAATGTGAACTCACAGCATTCTTTGCGTTCTGATGCAGATTGTCAACCCCATTCTGATTATTATTATGGTGCCCATCATGGACAATCTAGTCTATCCACTAATCAAAAAGTGCCATGTTAACTTTACGTAAGTGCAGCTTCATGCCTACAGCCTTCATGACATACATTAAATTCAAAACATGAATTTGAAGTGTATATATATATATATATTTATGTGTGTGTGGTTAATTTCTAGGCCTCTACGGAGGATAACCGTTGGTATGCTGCTGGCTGCATTAGCATTCGTGGCTGCTGCCCTTCTGCAGATTCAGATCGATGTGAGTTACACAGATACACGCAGAATGGGGCTGCACGATAGCGAGTGAAATGATAATCACGTGATTTAGCCCATATTCTGTGAGTTTAGAACGTATCCGGCATATTCATTAAACTTTACAGTCAATTCATCCATGTTATAATCTACTGCTGTTGAACTTCTGCAACAATGTATTTCTAAGCACTCTATCATCTCTAGCCCCCCCGAAAAAAAAACAGTTTCTACCCATGATTATGCTTAATAAATCATGGGAGGCGAAATCGTTCGTGATTAGTCACAATTAAAGTTAAACATAATATGACTACACGATTAACTTTAATCAGTACTAATCACGAACGATTTCCACCTCCCATGATTTATCAAGCATAATAAGTGAAATGATAACCACTGTTATTTTGCTCAAGATTTTAATCGCGATTAATAATCGCAATTAATCCGTCAACTTAGAATGTATTCGCCCTATTCAGTAAACTGTACAACTAATTTATACATGTTGCCGCTGTTGTCATCTATATACACGATTATCCTTAAGTAATAATGGAAGGCGGAAAATTTCACAATTAAAATGAATGTATTTTCTTTACAGGTTACGATTAATCGCGATTAAAATTAATTATGCAGCCCAAACGCAGAAACAACCCAGCAATTGTGTCTTGCAAAAGGACACCTGTAGAATTGGATGTGTTTAGCTTTGTAAAATGATATCTATTCATCCACTTGATACATGGCCTGAGCAAGGCAAATAATTATGTTTTCAACTCGCCTTTTAACCCAACAGAAAACGTTGCCTAAATTCCCCTCCAGCTCCCAAAGCCAAGTAAAGTTCCTGAACTTGGAGAGCACAAATCTGTCTGTTTCTGTGGCTGGACAACAGCCATTTGATGTACCTGCTTTTGAGGCAAGTATCACAACACATGAAGTCACATAAATGATGTTGTTTATATTAATTATTAATAAAGTACAACAGTAATTTACATTTTTATGTCTTGTTGTTCCTGTCTCAGGCCTCGGGTGAATATTTGACAATTGAAGATGGCAACTTTACAGTGTCAGTTGAAGGAGGAAACCCTGTTATTGCTTCTTTCCCTAAAGGAGCGAGACAAACAGTTTTATTTGATGCCTCGGGTCTCTTAGAAACCGTAAGTGCACAATTGATCTGTATAGTTATCAGATAGGCCTACATCTCACCGCATAAAGTAAATACATTGATTGTAAGTTATCACCAACCATTTATTTCATCCACTTCAGATTGAAGACTTAACAAAGAAACCAGAGCAAGGAGTTAATGACATCAAGTTAGTCCATTTCTTCTCGAACTGTTATTCTTCCATCTAATTTTTATTCAAAAGAATGTGATTCTGAAGCTATCCCCAATACTTTGAATTGATCTGGCTGGTTTTATGTTTCATAGGTTTGTGAATGGCTTTAGATTACCGATAAACATCTCAACGAAGTCTCAAATATTGGGTTTCATCGCTCCATTGAAAGTATCGAACAACACAAGCGTTCGCCAGGGCAAGTACGTATTTTTGCAGCGATGTGTGAATTGTGTGTACGTGTGCATGATAACTACAAATATGTAAATATACAAATACATTGAGCCATTGTATGGCTTTGTCTAGATGCAAGACATCTATCTATAAACGTTGAATCTTGACTGCCTGTTTTTAATGTGGATTTTATGCCTTCCCAGAACGGACTTCATTATTGAAAACGCGGTAGGCAAGTGCACTTACACCATGCAGCTCGGCTTCGGTAGTTCCTACACGATCCTGATCCCCAGCAACTTCCGTTTTGACACAAACGTAAGTCACGATTCAACAACTTTTCAAATGCCATCCAGATACATAAAGCTTTATGATACTCTGACATCAAATCAAGCCACTGTCATTTGCTAACAACGAATAGACTAGAATGTGGGTAGCAAGTGATGTTTGGTTGTGTTTCTAGTTCTGCGAGAACATTAAGACAACAGAGAATATCGTGCCGAATACGGTCCACATGGCCTGGCAGGTCATTCAGTACTTTCTGATGACCTGCGGAGAAGTGGTGTTCTCTGTCACTGGATTGGACTTTTCTTATGCACAGGTATGACCTCGTTCCTAAAACTCAGTTCATTTCCAACCCAAAATAAGGCGCAAGTATTGAAGTTGGAACCAAACTCAAGAATGGAATAGAAATGCTCTCAACATATCATCTTGTTACCTTTTAGGCTCCAAGCAACATGAAGTCTGTCCTCCAGGCGGGTTGGCTGTTGACCGTAGCCGTGGGCAACATTATTGTGCTCATCGTAGCCGAGGCAGGCACACTTCAGGACCAGGTTTGTTTTTATTTGACCACCGTGGGTCAAAATGCACTTTCTGTTTGCAACTGTGATTTCATAAGTGTGTTTTTGTACAGTGGGCAGAATACGTGCTATTCTCTTCGCTCCTGGTGGCCGTGAGCATCGTCTTCGCCATCATGGCTTACTTCTACACCTACATAGACCCGACAGAGATCGAGGCTCAATTTATAGAGCACGAGCCAGAAGACAAGGAAAAGAAAGATATCGAGATGACAAAGAGAGATTTGGTTTCATCAGAGATCAAACAGACGAAGATCTAAACGCATCACTTCGTCATCCTCCAGCTTACAAGTGTTCGTGTCTATTGTCTTTCACTACTGTGATCCGAGAACTGATTCGCCATTTTCTTATCGTAGTTTGACTTGGGATTCATCATAGTAGATTTCCAATTTCCAAGAAATGGCCAATTCATCCTACAATGTTCTGAAGTGGTTTGGAATGAATGCTATGGTCAGTATACTATCAGATGTGTGATTGTTCCCATGCAGGTGGGTTGTATTTATTAATTTATGATGTTACTATCAAATAAGAGTAAAGAAAAGAGTGTCCTTCTGGGTGGAGGACTAACATAGCCATGCAAATAAACCATGAGACTGAATCTCCTTCGTTTTGTTGTTCACCCAAGATTAAACAAATCTGTCATTTATTCATCCTCATGTTGTTCAAAACAAGTAATTTATTCATCCTCATGTTCTTCAAAGTATGCATATGACTTTTTTCTGTGGAACACAAAAAAAACTATATTTTGAGAAATGTCTTTTGTTTTTATGTCAATACAATGCAAGTCAATGGGGGGGTGTTGATTGGTTAACAACATTAAAAAAAAAATTATGTTCTGGAAAAAAAGGATCATTTTGTTTAAGAACTAATTTTTATTAATCGCTATTAATCTTTAAGTAATAAGTAGCTTTATTAAAAGGAATTCATTTTTTTGCACATTTGTAGATAATGTTATTACTTTATGGAGTGACACGTACAAATAACCACTTAAGCATTTGGATTCAGTGTCTTTGGGAAAGATGTATTTTCTGATTTTTTACATGAAGTTGACTTGTAAATGGATTTCAAACGACAAAAGCTCCAATAAGAATACTTGAAATGAAAGAATCAGCTTTTGATGAAGTGCTTCAATAAAGTATATCTACCATTTATTCTGAAAAACGTTTTCGGAGTGAATCAAAAAGAAAGCCGAGACTGTTGATAGGATCTTAATTCTTATTTATGAGTAAAATCCTTTAATTTCTTATTAAAATTAACAGAGCACCCCCAAAAATGTACATTTGATAAAAAGGCAAGGCATTTCAGTAATGGCCATTTCAGAGGCTTGATTTTTAAATATTTACCTTTCTTTTGTTTCTAACAATATCTACAGAAGCTCTTGGCCATCTGTACACAGTGATTCGTTTGCAAAAATCCATCATCTCTTTTAAAGGTCTGTAAAACTGAGACTATATACACAGATCTGTACACAAATCCAAACAGCGCCCTCTGTCCTCCTGGATGACTACTCTGCTCGAAGCAGATAACCTGAGATTTCAGCACGAGAACTGCAATCTCCTTCACGCCAGGGCTCGAAAACACGCAACGACAGACATACATCTTCACACATGCATTTTGTCATGCACACTATCTTGATTTCTTGTTGAAGATGAGACAAACGACCCTTCGCACTGCCCTGTGATGGCATACGCCTAATGCATTCTTCCAAGAGCTCGGGTGCGATAATGCAAAACTATCAGTCTCCGACTCATTCTGTGCTTAGCCAAATGAGTTACATCTACGTTTCGACCTATGCTGTCTTCATTAGAAACACACTGTGACACGTACACACACACGGTTACTCGCTCACTCCAGAGAGTGTTCCAGGAGATTATAAAAGAAAAGTGAAACTAGGGGAAGCTTGAGGAGTTTGATAAGTTCTCTTGATAAGCTATTGAAGGACAGTTGGTCCTCCAGGGTAGACGTCACAGAGTCTGCTGGTGTAAGGATTCGCTGAGCTGATGCCGGGGGGCGGGACCAAAGAGAGACGGACAGGCTAATGGAATAATCACTGGTGTGAGGAGGATGATGTTCTTGCCCTAGAGAACCTGCATGTGGGAAAGATAAAACGGTTAAATCCATGCGTGAAGAAAGCTCGGGCAGCTGAACAGAATCAGGATTTATTTGTCATCTGAAATTAAACCCATCAAAGACGAGATATCTTTATATTTGAATACTTTTGAGAAATAAAATACAGTGCACCCCACTAATATTGGCATCCTTGGTAAAAATGAGCAAAGGTGGATGTAAAACTAAAACTGCATTGTTTCTCCTTTTGATCTTTTATACAAACAAAACTACAACATATCATTAAAGTAAAAATAAATTCGTGGGGGGAATATTACATTATGATTTCTTCTTCTTCTCTTATACACCTGGGACACAACTATTGGCACCCTTGTAATCATAACTTTCATACAGTCGTTGTTATAATCCCAAGTATGATTTTACTTCCAATAATTGCCAATAATTGTGACCAGGGTGTATAAAAGAAAAAAAATGTTCATACTGTTATATTCCTCCCACATCACATAGTTTTACTTTAATGAAATGTTGGAATATTGTAGATTTTTTGAAAAGAAAATATCAAAAGGGGAAACAATGCAGATTTATTTTGACATATTTACCAAGGGTGTCAATATTTGTGGAGGGCACTGTATGTCCTGATGTGACAACAACATAAACATTATGTGGCCCAAACTTTACTTCCAGTAGACCTCCACAAAGAATCAATAACTGTTTTAATTCAATTGAATAAAGTTAATACACAATAAAATATTAATATTAATTAATAGTAATTATATCGAGTCCTTAACCCAAGTATGTCATTTTAACACACCATTCCTACACATCCCTGAATATTTGATATTCCTAAATTTCAACTGCATGTTAATGAACTACAGCCTTAAAGGGACAGTTCACCCAATTCTTTTAACATTTATTCATCCTCATGTCATCCCAAACCTGTATGACTTTCTTTCTTTCTTTCACAAAACACGAAAGAAGATATTTTGAGGAATGTTGGTAACCAACCAACATTGGTCCCCATTGGCTTCCATTATACGGGAACAAAACCACAGAGATATTTGTCAAAATATCATCTTTTGTGTTCCACAGAAGAAAGCATCATATGACATGTCTTGAATGACAAAATAAATAATAAATGACAGAATTCTTATGCTGTGGGCTCACACAGTGATGTTGGTCACACTGAAATTACAATGCCCACAATATTCAGTTTTGGGGTAACCGTCCCTTTAAATATCTGCATTAGTCTATAGAGCCACTACCAAGGATCTACGCAATCCTTACCGTTGTAGCCTCTGAATAAGCTCGGTGACCATGACGTCTGAGATTCCCGGATACGCCTCCTCAGCGAGGTAGATTGCCTCCTTGAGCTCCTCCAGAACTTCAGGCTTTACCGGCGTCTCTCCAGCTCCTCCCTTCAACTGACAGAACACAAATTTGACATTTAGTTAACGCTTTATCCAAAGAATTATCTAACTACAAATGCTAGAGTGACTTGGTAAGCCAAGTTTACAGTGTGTACGGTATACTATTTGCAAACTGCAACTTTATGCAAACTATATACATACATACAGGTGTCTGTTACACATCTGCTTTACACTCAATGCATCCGAACAACATTTCTAAGTCATCTCATACTGAGTGACAAGTCTGACAGTCCAGCCCACAGTCCACTGCGTTCTCACAAACAGCGTGACATGAAATGGAAGGATTTGTCCTTGAATGAAGAAGAGGGTGGAACAAATTAGTGTGCAGTCACTTGTCCCTTGGCTTTTTTTCCCAGCATCCCTCTTTTTCCGCTCTCCGCCACAAATACCTCATTGCTTCACGCTGATTAGAAAGAGGCCTGAGGGAGTGACGTCGCCTTCAGAAGATGCTTTTAAGATGTAATAAAGGCGTCAAGGGCCACTTACAATCCTTGAAAATATCTCACGTAAGTACAAATTCGAAGGGGCTGTTAAAGATAAATGGTTGGCTCCCTTGACAGAAAGACCCCATTTACATGCGGTGTGACCTGATCACAAGAAGTTTTTAATACAGGTACATTCGGTGGTACGGTCGATACAATTTTTAAAAAAACATGCTTCGCCATTCGAGCACAGGAGGTCATAGGGTTGATGCCCGTTACTGTCGACAGTGATGCGTTCAGCTGAGCAGTTTGATTGGATGCATAATATTAATCGGACGATTTGTGGAAGTGACAAATCTGATGTTCCTACCTCGGTAAAGACTGGAGTGATGACAGTGGACAGACTCTGGGACTGGGGTCTCTTGCTTGGCTCCTGTATAAACATCAAACACTGGGATTAACCGCCATTTGTACTTAATGATCAGGTGATTTTAAGCCTTCACCAACCTCGTCTCCTGTTGAACTTGCACCATTCTGCAGTTTTTTGGGGTCCTTTTCTCGAATGGTAAAGATCCAGTTGTCATTGCCGAAGTCATTGCCACCGGATGCCTGACCGTCTGGTTCTCTGAGTAACATACAAAATAAAATAGATAAAGAAAATGATTTAAATGACTATCATGAGCTTTTTTTACACATGCAACAAGACATTCTCTATATGCATTAACATGTTTAAACAACAGATGTAAGTATTGTTTAGGTTTTGACCGGTTGTCTGTTGCTCCACAAATATACACAACACCGTAAACATTTTGCACCGCAAAACTACAAGTAACTCCGGGCGAAACGTCTTAACCCAGAGGTTAACCCAGGGTTAAGTGTACTATAAAAACCCTTTTAGTAATCTTTTAAGTAACCTACGAGTCTGATTCGTCTGAGCTGGACTCGGCTCGAGACTGTTCTGCCTTCCAGCGTTTGTATTTGTCGATGAGCTCCGTCAGATAGGATGTTTTCTTCGCGTACCGTACGATGAGTTTGTGTTTCAGCAACTCTTTGGCTGTCGGTCTCTGACAGGAAGATAAGAAGAGACAGAACGACAAAAGAGTGAAATAAGTCAAACGCAATAATCTGAGAATTAAAACTCAATTTGATGCTGTTACGAGCATTGCACACTATTTTATAACCATGAAATGAGCTTGTGTCATTCCGAACCAATGTGACTTTCTTTTTTCTGCAGAACAAATAAGATGTAGGGCTGTAGCACGCAGCACTGGTGCTAGAGAGGTTTAAAGTCTTGAAGCACAGGCCAAACATTCGTAGTACAAGTATAAAACTTATGTTATATTAGAAAAAATTATATACACATGAAAATATTTATGTGTAGTTCATCCCCTAAATAGGCAGGTAACTGACGAATTACATTTATGTTACCGTTGGGTAAATAAGATAATACTTTTTCTGATAATATTTTTTCTGAGTTCTGTGTTTCCCTTTTTTTACTATACAATAATTGTACATTTGTCCACATACTGTAGTACACTACTATATTACGTAAACTGCTGTAAAATTCCACCTTTTGCAGAAACAATAGTGTTTTTGAACCATACTATAGTAATATTAGTTAAATAAATAAGAGTAAGTCTACTTTATGTAGTTAATCCTTTTACTACTAGAATACTACAATTAACTAAAGTAAATGTTATAATACAATACAGTGTTTTTAATCCAAAACATTTCTCAAAATATCTTCTTATGTGTTCCAAAGAAGATAGTCTAAAAGAGTTTTAAAACAACATGAGGGTGCATGAAATACCATTTATAGGTAAACTGTCCCTTTAAACAACACAAAACCACAATTCATTCTGGTGTTATACTCTCCAACTGCATACATGAGATGCTGGCTTAAAATATGTTCCAAATATCTTTAGCAACAAGTAAGTGTGAAGCAGGTCTTTGAATACTGGCCTAGGTAGGCAGCTCACTAGGTAGAACACAGCCTCGGTCAACAGAAGAATTAGTGGACCACCAGATTGAAGGAACTCTGGGAAATTTTTATGAGCATACTCACAAAACTGGGCTCCTTGTTTAGACAGGCCTCGATAAACTCTTTCAGAGGTTTGCAATAGTTGCCCTCCAGTGTGGGGGGGTTGTTCTTTGGAATGAGAAACAGCACCTTCATAGGATGAAGATCAGAGTGGGGGGGCTCTCCTTTCGCCAGCTCAATTGCTGTGATGCCCAGCGACCAAATATCGGCCTGTCAGGAAAAGTAAAAATGGACTTAAATGTGGAAAGTTTTCCATTCTGTAAAATTTACGATATGAAGACATGTCCGTACTTTAAGTCATTTAGAACTTATTCTTTTACTACAATGACGCCCACCTTTGAGTCATATGCAGACTGTTTAATGACCTCTGGTGCCATCCAGAAGGGTGTGCCCACAAATGTGTTTCGCTTGATCTGTGTGTCTGTGAGCTGGCCGGCCACTCCGAAATCTGCCAGCTTCACCTCCCCTTGCTCCGACAACAATACGTTTGCAGCTAAAAAACAAACAAGGCATAAAAAGTACAAACAAATAGTGAGATATGATATTCAAATACAGAAACACTGCTATAAAACAGCATTAGAAACTCTTGTCACATGTAATGTGTTGAGACAAACCCGTAGCTCTGGAGAGTGTTGAGTCAAGTTGTAACTTATTTGAAACTGGTGTAGCAGTCTTTAAAAAAGATTATACAGAAAACCAAAAGAATGAGTAGAAAATGTAGCGACTATGTGTTCATCCACCTATATTTATGTGCACTTTGGGATGCACTACGGGATGTCGCATGAAAGGTGCTGGATGTAGGACATAAATTAAAAAAAGAAAAATCATAAAAACATGTGCGTTCAATTGAATCGTATACAAATTTTCCCAGATAGGATAAGCGCATAGACCAGAACAGAAACATTCAAGGAATAATATCTGTGATGTGCATAAAAAGTCTAACCAGTGAACCAATCTAGTTGTACAGCCTGATGCAGTTTTGGTCATAATGAGATGAGATGCTAAAATTGTTCCATACAAACCTCCAAAAAACCACTACGTACCAAAAGAAGCATGAGCCTCTGAATGCAGATAACATAACTGTGTTATTTGCATTTCGTTTGCACGTTCTGATGCGAAAGTATAGATTTTGTATTATTTATGTTATGTATAATTAATAATAAGTCCTACATTCACTTCAGTTGCAGAAACTTAAATTTTTCGAACTGAACTTTGGTACCAGTTTATCTTACGTTACTTTATTAGCACATGTTTTGTACAATATTTCAACTTTGTTCAAATGTAAAATTTCCAACTTTGGATGGAAACATAGCTAATGAAGCTGAAACTGGAAATTGTAGTCAGCTCTTGACATCTACGTATACAAAATGCAAGTTTTCCTTTATATAACCTCGAGGTCATGAGTTGAGATGATTTTGACTGATACAAAACTATTCTCTAAATTCACTCGTCCATTCATGTTGTTTTGGATTAAGGTGACGGCCAGATGTTTAAATGTATAACATGGGAGTCTGAAACTGGTTTTATTTCAGTGTTAATACCTTTAATGTCTCTGTGAATCTTCTTCTCAGAGTGAAGATACTCCAGGCCTTTTAAGATCTCTCTCAAAATGGTGGCGATCTGTGTTTCGTCCAGAGCACCGGGCTCCAGCTGAAAAATAAAAACATTAGACATCAAACCATGTCTACACCAGATGCGACGTGACACAACAAAAGACAAGAGAACCCATCATCATCTTAGAAATTGTTAACACAGGATGGGACATGACACGACAAACCCATTGAGAACACGCATGTGTTGTGTCACGTTGTGCCGGCCCTGTCCACGCTTTAGAAAAAAATTGTTATATAAACATTATTTATGACTTTATCAGCAAGTTTTTGTATCTAACCACTCTTGCCTTTAATAGTTTATTAGATCCAAGTTTTGTGGCACGACTGATGGATTTGAAGTCTTTCAATGTAGTCTATTCTGCATCCAAAATAATAATAAACTATAAATTAGCTTTTTTTAAATAGTGCATTGTGTCACTCCATAACAACACTTTACACACAAAGTCCATACATAGAAGACAACATACCAGATCCAGAGCAGATCCACCACCTAAATACTCCATGATGATCCATAACTTTGTGTCCTATAGTGAGAGAGAAATGGAGAGGATTTAGAAAATATGGCATGAAAAAAGAAGGCGAAAATCCATTAACTTCTGAACAACCCACAAAAACAACTTATCCTAAAGAGCCCAGCCATTAGCTAGCGAGAGGGTAGATGTTCTAATCCCTCCTCTAAATTAGGATTAGCCAGAGCCAGTGAGATGAGTAAAAACTGGGTTACATCGCTCCTACCTAACACGATGAGCTTAGAAAAGTCAGAGTAATAGAATGTGTGTGTGTAGACATTGAAAATAAAGTGCACCTTTTGAAACAACACAATTCATTTACATCATTTAACGGTTAGTATTAATTCAGCTGGAAGTTCAGAATGTTCTTTCGCATGAATATTTTACGGTGCACTGAGGGGTTCTCTCTCTCTTTCTGGTCTTCTGTGCACTGCAGCCAATGTGTTGAAACAGGTGCACAGATACCCAAGATTTGAGCTTGCCAACGGACACAGACAACCCTCTAAATCCAGGTGTTAAACTTCTGTGTCTAACTCACCTGCTACTTTGAAGCCCCAAACACACATTAGCCACAAGTTTCACATAGGATGTTGAGGCGCGTTTCTGCTTTCCAAGTGGTTTTCAGGAGGTAGACAATATCAGCCAGATAATAAACCAGGAACCAGGTGCCTCATTTATCAAAAGTGCATTGAATATTTTGTCCTACGAATGAAATTCAGAATGTGAATAGTGAAATAGTGAATAGTGACCTATTAGTCAGATATGGTGACCCATACCCGAAATGTGACCTCTGTGTTCATCTGCACTTAATGCATCAAGTCGAACAGGCCTTTCGAAAACGCATTCTTTGTGCAATGCATGGTTTGCTCAATTTGGGTTTTATTGTTAATTTTACAATTATTTATAGGAGATGCATTTTTCATAGCCTAAATGAAACTGTTCAGAAAAGAAACAATATTTGCGATTATTTTTGGTGGAATTAGTTATATCTTATTATGATTTGTTAAAGCGATGTAGTAATAGAAAACCAATAAGATGCTAAAAAATATATATATAATTTTATAATAACGATTTATGTGCAAACCTCTTTTAAATCTTTTTCAATTAGTTTGAATGTTATATTATTTTTTATCACATGATGTTCTGTTAAATGTGTCTTTACATTTAACACATATGCATTACGTCATCTGCATATCATTTAAATATACATTTTCCGTTCATGTGACGGAACGAAACATGCGGAAGATATGAGCCAATGGACTGCTCCACCACCGGATGGCATAGACTATTGTTCTTAGTATATTTTATTTACATTAAATATGTTTTCGAACACGAGTTCTGCAATTTAAATTAAGAGGACCTTGCACTCCTCACTTTCATTTAAACATTAAAACACGCAACATGCCACAGGAAAATGTTTAAAAGCAGCAATTCTTTAGAAATATATCTATACTTTTTGTTTAACTTTGTGACATCACTTGAGTGAACTTAATAAGAGTGAAATATTTAATCAAATGTATGTGTAAAAAAAGAGAACACAGAGTTTAAAGGAATTCTGCCTGTATTATAATGCTGCTCTCACACCAGTAAAAGAGTGCACAGGGTCCCGTAGTGAACAATGTGAGGGTGAGATATTTAGAATAAATTTTGATTTAAGATTTGAGCTGGATGTGTTTATGAAACCTTTATCACTTAGTACAAGTGCAACCAACACTGCTAGATTTAATCTTCATGACAACGTGGATTTGACATATGATACGGAGTGATATTAAATGTGTGTGAGCCATTAAAGCGGTACTTCAGGCTTGAATCAAAATCTCCCAATGTTTTACTCACCCTCAAGGCAAATATGCCGCGTCTACCATCTGAAAAGCAGATACAAATATTTGCATTTGCAAACGCTCCCAGACTGGTGAAAATGGCAACATAGCTCTCCTGCTCCGACTCTAAGTACAGAAAAGACGCCCGCCCTGTCCCTAACAAGCAACAACAGACAGTTCAGTCAACACCGGATGACAGATTTTCACCCATTATGGCTTCGTTCCATCCGGACTGCGAGACATAATAACGCAACAAAACGTCAGACTATTTATGTAGTTTAAATTGAGCAGCACGCCTACATAACTGAGCTGTACACATCATGTGCACTCAGGGACATTTATGTTGATTATATTTTGCCGCTATATCTTCTAATATCTATCTTCTATTAACCCCTTCCGTTACACTTTGACTGTAAATGCAGTTAAAAATTATTTGAGCTGTAAGTAAAATTTGTGTTTGGTATACAAGTTTGTGACAGATTATAAGCCATAAAGTCTTGTATCTACATTTAGCATTAATCATATTTATGATATTAATAATCAGCATGTAATGAGCATTTCATAATAAATCATGTTTTAATCAGAGATTTTTTAGAATCAGTTCTGGTATGAATGGGATGGAAAGGCTACTTGTTAGAAACTTCTGCTCATGATAAATTCATTTCAGTTTTTACTTTTTTTGGCAGTACTTTTTTGTATTAAAATAGACCACTAGGACTTCACTTTAGCACCAGAGCCTACACCACATTTTCTGAGTCAACAGACTGTGGGTATCAGAATATAAAATAAATGGCCTGATAAATCAATAGATGTTAACTTTGTATATATATATATATATTAGAATAAATAATATATAAAAAGATTAAATATTAGAGACCACCCCCCCCCCAAACCCATAAACCTAGGGGAAACACTGCAAGCGGTAGAATGGGGGGTAATTTTTGGAAGCTCCAAAAGGTGCATCCATCGATCAAAGAACACCTCTCGTTCTCCTGCAGCGCATGTTAGACATTATCGTTAATAGCATTGTCAATATGGATATTTCTCTTAAACAAACGCATTGATTCACTTCAGAAGACCTTTGTTAAGACCATGTACTCGTTTCGAGCAGTTCTATGATCTATGGATGCACTGTTTGGAGCTTTAAAACATTGCCACCAATTCATTCTACCGCTTTGAAGTAAAAGGATATTTGATATTATAACTCCGACTGCATTACTCTTCAAGAAGAAAGTCACATCATTCACTTAGGATGCCTTGAGTCAAACATGGAGAAAGTTTGATTCATGCCTGAAGTATCACTTTAATAATCTGACTTGAGTTCACCAACTCGCCATCTGTGTCGCCACTTCCCCTAGTCTCCGGTCAAGTTTGTTTTTAATAGATCATAACCTTTGCTTGGAAGTACGCAACGTTTATAAATGAGACCCCAGGACAGTTCACTGAGAACAGAATTTCCCCAGGGGTCATTTTTCTTGTCGCATTAAAGAGATAATACACCATAAAATGAAATTCTGTCACCTTAAGTTTTTGCAAACCTGTATAAATGTATTTGTTCTGTTGAACACAAAGAAAGATATTTGGAAAAATTTAAGCAACTGAGATGTCAAAGATGCCTCAGAATGGTTTGTTTTCATAAATTCTTCAAATATTTTCTTTTGTGTTCAACAGAGAAAAAAAAAAAAAAAATCTTTCTACTATGGTAGTCAATGGTTCCCCAAAAATCTTAGTTGCTAACCTTCTTCCAAAATATCTTTCTTCGTGTTAAACCAAGGGTTTGGAACAAATTAAGTGCGAGTAAATTGTGAATTTTCATTTTTGGGTGAACTATGCCTTTAAGAAATGTGGCAGCAGTAGAACTTTGATTTTTTTACGACTTTCCTTTCTCTGCAGAACAAAAATTAGATATTTAAAAAATGTTGGTAAGCGAACAACAGCGGTACCCATTGACTTCCATTGGTTGTGCGTCCGTACAATAGAAGTGAATGGGTGCCGCCGTTGTTCGGCTACCAACATTCTTCAGAATATCTTCTTGCGTGTTCTGCAAAAGAAAGTCAGTTAATTAGGTTTAAAATAATAAGAAGGTGAATATAATAAATGATGATAGAATATATGTTAGGTGAACTATCCCTTTAAGATATTTAAGGATAGACCGGTGTAATATATACACACTGAAATATGACAAGATACATACACTGTAAGTGTTTGGTATCGACAACTATATTTACTGATGTCAAAACCCTTTCCATTCTCAATAATGTTGTCTACATTGTGTCGCTGTGTAAAAGCTTTTTAAAATACAGTTATATAAAACAGAGGCAAGCTGTGTACGCCGCAAAGCAGCGACTTTAGAGATGATCAAAGTAATAACTGATGCTACAGGCTGTTTCTCTTCCAAAAATACATGTTCTAAATTCCCCAAGGCCAAAATTATAGCTGTTGTCTCGGTTTCTCTCTCTCCGACCAGCAGCTTTAAATGCACAACACAAAGTGTGACTTCAAAGCACATAATCGTGGTTGCTTTGTAACTCTGTCACCTTGTAAAGAAGTTTTTTGATTGGACGAACACCTACCATTTCTGTCACCATTTGTGACACTGTAGATAATTCAGCAAGTTTTTCTGTCTTGAAGATTCAAAACATTTGCTGCCCGCTGTGATCGAGGAAAGCGAGAGAGAGACAGACTGGAACGGGTTCAACACTGATTTAAAGAACGCCCACATGTGATGTGTTTTAACACTTTGGTACAGTTGGAAATGTATCCAACATGCTGTCTGATGCTGAGCCAAATAGTAATAACTAAGGTCAGCAGAGCGGGTTGATATCATATTGATTTGTGTGAATTCTGCTTCATCCAGAAAGAAAAAACATGTGGCATCTTTAATCTTACTTCATAAGTAAGTAGTTTTGCTTACAATTTTCGAAAAGCTAAAATGCTGTCAAAGCAAACTGCTATGCATGAAACATTTTTATAGGATACATATAAACAACGCCTGCTGTCAAAATTCTACCTCAGCCAACTATGAATAGTTCACCCCAAATATGAAAAATTTCTCATTTTCTCACCTTCATTGGCAACCCAGATGTATGACTTCCTTTCTTATTTAATATAACAAGAACAATGTCCTATTAAAAGCCATCTTGTTATCATCTTATACAGCTTTCGTGTAGCTCATTGGTAAGAGCATTGCGTTAACAACGCAAAGTTATGGGATAATATATATATATATAGGATAATGCAATGTAAGTCGCTTTGGATAAATGCGTATGCCACATGCGTAAATGTCTCATAATGGTCCAAAAAGCACAAACATTCATCATTAAAGTTTTCCAAATGACTCCAGTTGGTAAATGTCGTATAATTTGGCGAAAAAACATAAAATTTATTACGACTGTGCTTTACGGTAATATATTTTAAAGCAAATATTAGTGACAGAGGTATGAAAAATACAGAAATTCAAAATTATATTAAAGCAATAAGCCCCAAGAAGCAGTGGGTTGCATTTTATAACCGCTATCGACGCGAAGCGGAGTGCCTTAAACCCCGTAGCTGTTATAAAATGCACTGTAACCTTATGTGCAGCCGATATAAATCAGAGTATTTTATAACGGCTTAGAAATCCGCTCAGCCAATCAGAATCGAGGACAAAAACTAACCATTTTATAAAGAACGCATAACTCATAGTATTATAGCACGTTTTTCAATAAAAATACATCGCTATTACGGTAAGATTATAATTTGTGACTGAAAGATGACTGAATTAATGATAAATATGAATATTTCTCTCTCACAAATGTGTCATTTCACCTCAGAAGACATTTATTATCCTACAGGGGTTAAATGTATTGATGGATGGATGGATGGATATGGGTTTGAAACATCATAATTCTGAGAACCATATAAGGCAACATGAGAATATCTTAATAAAAATAAATTGTGTGTTTAGCTGAAGAAATACAAATAGAACGGCATGAGGGTGAATAAATTGTGATGCTACAGATGTGCAATACAACCTGTTTGCAAAATCAACAAATTGGTGGGTTGCCTGAGCAACTAATCAGTCCCAAAGTGATGTTCCACACAGAAATAGAAATTCCTTCATCACAAAACCGCTCTCATGTCATTCCAAACCTGTATGATTTTCTTTCTTCAGCAGAACACAAAACAAGATGCTTTAAGGAACATTTCTATTTTTGGATGAACTGTTCCTTTAAGGAAGCCCTGCATACTTAGACTGGCTTCTAGGCTGCCTGACCGTAAAAACATTTTTGCATTCAAAAACAGCTAGATGTAGTGCGACAGAATGAAACGGATTGTGGTGGGGTCTCGTAACGCTTCAAAAACTGGACTATTTTTGACTCATGCAACATTTAAAAAAAGCAACTGCTGCATGTGACACAACAGTGAAAGCATCTGTCAGAATCTGTGGTGGCAAAGTAGCAGTCAGAGACGAATTTAAAGAAGCAACCAAAATTTTACCATGGAAACAGCATGTTGTCAGTACGCTGATAAATAACAAAATATAACATCCCCAAGGTCACGCTGTGAGATTGTCATACGTGCGGGGTCGCAAAGGTCACTCACCTTAAGATAGGAGCCATAGTATTTAGTGACAAACGGACTGTCACACTGGCTCAATACTGTGATTTCTTGCTGAATGTCTTCAATCTCGTCTTCTGCCTCTTCTAGATCTATATTCTTGATGGCCACCACTTTCTGAGTGCGATTGTCGATGCCCTTGAACACCTCTCCGAATGAGCCCTTGCCGATTCTCTCCAGCTTGGTGAACAGCTCCTCAGGATCCGCCTTTAAATTCTGTAAAAAAGACAAAATCTGTCAAAAAACTCCATTTCATTTATTCCATTAATTGTAGATAGATACACTTGCAGATGTATAATAATGATTATTAAACTAACTGACAGTTCTTTGACTCAATTCTCTGTATGCATGCCTAAGATCTGAAGCACATCTGGCTGGGACCAAAGTTTCCTGAGGTCACAGTCATGGCCCTGAACATCTCGGACCCCTGAGACTTTCTTAAGGAAAACACACAGACGCACTGTCATTATAAGCATATGAGCCCACGCCGGTTAAACTGAGCAGCACTTAAGCGAATAATACCAACACTAGCAGAGGAAGGATGTAACCCTCAAACTACGTGGAAGCTTATCACTCTAACCCATCCCAACATTTCATCAAGATCCTTCTGGTAAAAAAAACACTGCTAAAACGTCAATGTGACCCGAATTTAAAACAATCCCAAACTGCTGCCGTGCACGTCCTTTGAGCTCCCAAAATGCACGACTTTGAATCTCTTTCTCTTGCGTAAAATCTAAACATATCTGCCGCAGAGTTATTCTGCAACCAGACACAGCAGAAGTACAGCTTGTTCAATACCGTATCAGAGGTTATAGGGAGGTTCCTCAGATGCTGAAATTCATGGCCTCGTAAAAAAGTGTGAAATCCAGTTCAAGGATGACAACAGAGCTGCTCATCCACACCATTATTTCTATGGAGATGAAGGATGCAGATTTCATCCAAACAATGCAGAACGTTTTTGTAATGCCTCTAGGTTGCCTGAATAATAGCCTGTTCACATCAAGATCGATCACTGTAAAGATAGTTGTGGCAGTATCTATATTAGTGTCCACACCCATAGACATTAAATGTTTATTCTAAGCTTGTGTGCTGCAGTTTCACTTTTACAATTGTAAAGGCCTTTACATTTGAAAGGGTTTTGGTTGGCTGTCAACGTTTTAGAATTCATCAGCTGGAAAAAAAAATTAAACAATATTGCTCTTCTGTATCATTATAGGTGTGGTTGGACTTGCTCCGATGTACAAATTCAATGTTTTTCAGGAAATAAACGTAAATTAATTTAAAACATATTTTGTAATTGGTTAGATATTTTCAAAACCCATTGACAAACATTAAGGATGACTAATAATAATTATTCAAAGGGGTGCTGCAACGATATGTCATGCATTCTGACTTCTTTACAATGTTAAACGCGCCTTCTCATGCTTAACATGGTCAACTTGTAAAAGAGTTGGGCATATTACGTGTATTTCTGTGCTCAATAAACTCCCCCAGAGATCGTACAGGTTTCTTAAAGTTTTTTTCGAACATATAAAAATGTTTTGTAACAATTTTTTGTAGTCCCTTATTGGACAATTCTCCCGGAAAAGCACATGGTATGGAGAGCAGGACAAGGAGCATGCGCAGACGTCACTTTCTCTTGTGTTCAGGTGAGAGAGAGAGAGCATATGTTTGCAAGTTCAGGTGTTTGTTTGTTCACTGCATTTGGGGGATGAATGTTATATAAACTGTGGATATAACGCTGGATTTGGAAATCATTTGAAACTGATATATGGAGCTGTCCCAGCGCTAAAAGATGCTGGACATGAACCGCATGCAGTGAGTGAAACTGATGTCTGTGTTTTGTTGACAATGTGCTTTAGTTCAGACTACCCCTCTCCCCCGCACCCGGCGTATGATTTCGGAATTAATCGTACAGCCGTATCTCTTTTATAAATGTGATCAAACTAAATACTCTTCGAAGATACGACGTATGCAAAACTGCTCTATGGGTACTCAAGATTTATATGAGATTGGCAGACACCCTGTGTGTTAGGGCCGCTTTAAATAAAAA
Organism: Triplophysa dalaica; assembly: GCF_015846415.1. Classification (NCBI taxonomy): domain Eukaryota; kingdom Metazoa; phylum Chordata; class Actinopteri; order Cypriniformes; family Nemacheilidae; genus Triplophysa; species Triplophysa dalaica. The sequence goes on along the minus strand of NC_079547.1, from coordinate 5,865,414 downwards.
ATATATATATGAGATAAAAGGTTTAAGAAAAGTCGTCGGGGACACTCTTTAAATAACATTAGTATCATTGATCTTTACAGTTATTGTTCTTGGTGTGAATGGACCTATATATCGATTTATTTTTAAAGGGATAGAGAGAGAGTGAGGCACGCTTATTAATGCAGCAAACATGTCGGCAGTGTCTGGAGTTTTTTTAACTGTCAGATAAAAGACACATCATGGAACTTGCCACGGCGGAGTAAATTTCTGAATGAAAGTGTCTTTACCGGTAGGTAACTTGTGTAATTCAGACTGGAGCGGGCGGACTGACAGGGTTTGACATCATACAGTGGTGGCGTGTACAAAGTTCTCTGTACTAAACAACTTGTCAAAGTATGTTCAGTGCATCCCGGCCACGAGTGCACCTTCTGAGAGAACAGTCAGCTTTTGTGGGCGGAGTTTGGAGGAGAGACATGAACTGAAATGGTTGTCAGTCAGAATTGCTTGCCTGGATGTTTTTTTCTGCAATGTAGCCTTAAATAATCTGCCAGTTTTCGTTCATTCATATTTTTATCTTATAATGTTGAATGACACTTTTTAATGAAGTGTTTTGTATTAGGGGTACAGAGTACAGTACATTCTTTCAGCAGTCAGTTATAGGACTAATATAGGCTATTCAAGAAGGGAGAGGGATAGATTTTTTGCCTTAATTTAGCCTACTTGTTTTGTTCAATTTAATTTCAAGTTATGTTGTATTATATTGAAAAGCAATTCAAAATATAAAAAGCACATCTTGACAGTTCATGCCATAGTGAAAAAAATGGCTAAATAAATAGAAGATATACGAAAAGCCATGTTCAGTGTTTGGGATTCAGCCTTCAGCCAAGTGTGTCATTCTTATTCGGCCAAGAATTTTCATTTCGGCGCCATCCCTATGTTTTATGTTCTGCAAAAGAAAGTCATACAGGAATTTTCATTTTTGTTAAACAATCCCTTGAATCTTTACCATGCTTTGAAAGGCAAGGCTAGAAGTCACTAAAACCTCTAAAAAAAGGTTTAAGAATGTTAATTAATCAAAATGGGGAAAAAAATGATATACAAAAGGAGGATGTGTTAAAAAAAAGTAAGATATGTGGCAACCATTCCTTTCTTACTTAGAAAACATGAATACTGATAAACGAGTAATGTTACACTGTAGATACATTTTGTCTTATTGCATCCTGTTGATCTTATTGTTTATGCTTATGTATGTTTCTACCTATATATTGTACATGGTATACATGTGCATGTATGTGGGTATATGAATGCTTTTATATGTATAACTGACTTATGTATTTGTCCCTTATTGTTACCAGTACAACAACTGTTCACGGTTGGGGGGCTCTATTGGAGCCAGGGGTAAGGAGTGGGAGAGTAATATGAACTCTGAAAAACTGTGAAATGTCAATAAAAAGACTTTGAGCAAAAAAACCTGAGAACCACAAAGGAAGATCTTTCAAAATATAACTTTTCATATGAATCATGTTTTTTTCCAGGATATGACTCAGATCATCCAATTACAGCACCAAAAAGGATGACGACAAAACCTTTTATGAAACAGGAAAAAAGAGCAGCGAAGAGCAGTCAGTGATAAACTGCGTGTGCTGACGAATCATCTTCGAGCCTGATTGGCAAACTCATCTAATGAAGCGAAACAAAACCGCTGATGCTCTTGCTCACACTCTAACGGTTTCTCTCAACCACACACAAATGCCCCCCCCTTAATGCATCACTCAGAGATTTATTAGCTGTCATCCACTCGTCCCATCAAGCAGATGATGAAGGCTTTGCTCCCTGATTCAGCCCTAATGCTGATTGCTCACCTACACTCCCAGCTGATCTGTGTAATCCTGATTCCAATGCACGCTGACAGGTGTAACAGCCAACAAATTCTTTTAGAAGGACCCTACATCCCTTGGCTTTCATCAAGTTGGGCTATAGCTAGGTGGAAACTTCTCATAGGTTGCCATATGAGGAGCGTTACAACTCGCAGAAACATGTCCATTTACCCTTAACAGGGGACCAAAATAATTGTATCTGCACTTAGGGAATGACCTGACATGATGATGGGGGATGGGGAAGAGAGACAGAGAGCACTTCCTCTGCGAACCATAAGGAAATACTAGGGAATGTTAGCATAAAACCCATTGACCCAGTGGCTCTCCCATTGGAAGTCCATGAACTCCTACATAATTCATGTTTTCTTCTTTTTCTGTATTTTGTTCGAGTTGCTTGACAGAAAGCCAATCCCATCTTTATTTCTAAGAGTCTACACTTCCTGTATCTTCAAATTCTTATTCATCAGATGGCAGACTGCACACCTGTCCTGAGGGCAGACCCATCATATGGCCGAGTGTCACTACAGACCCATCCAAATGACCCAGTTATAGCGGTTTGTCTAAAGAGACATCTCTCCATCATTTCTTATTGCCCACTTTCCCCGTTTCTCATCTTCCTCATTTCATTTTTCCTTTCTTGGACGCATATGGACCTTTTTGTCCCAAAGAACAAAAAGAGTTTTAAAAGGAATTTCATCGGAACAATACCATTCGTCTTCATACGTGATCTTCATTGACTTCATTTACAAAGGATGCCCCAGAAAATCTGCCGTTCTGTTATTGCTCTCTGGAGGGCTGTTTAATATTTAATGGAGATGCTTCTTGGTTCTTGTCCTCTAAACTCTATAGATGACGTTAGACTGAAAACCTTTCGTTTGCTTGGAATGTGCATCTGATCATTTCAAACACTTTAAAACCAAACCCATTCAGACCACATCTGATCAATTATTACTACATAAATCCATTCGCCTTCAAGCATGCGCAGATCAATGCAAAACCATCGCGCCTGAAATGATACATTTTGACAACTTCTATCAAAAAGTGGAAACTATAAAGAGTGGAACTGGGAAACACATGTACAACAGTATGCGTAAATCCCAACACAATACTGTAAATGATGTTGTGTGTATCTTTACCTGCATTCCAGGCAGACTGCCCTGCACTGGAGAATGAGCCATGGCGTCACTTTAATCACTTAGACTGGCAAGTCAGCAAACACTGCTAATACACCTCTGGATCCGGTTCACTTAAGTTTAACGCGGTCACTGATGGGTTACAGCCGGAGAGAGTGGGATAAAGAGCATCAACGAAAGATGACTGGCGTGAAAATCTCTCCTCCACTTCCGCAGCCCTATGAGAACTGCTGCGCTTCCTCGCGGAAATCAGCGCAAACACCGAGCAAAACGGTCTCCTTTAGACAGATCCGAGAATTTCAGTCGATAAAATGCGTGATATGTTGTCGAAAGCCTCTTTTAAAGACTCCTGGAGTAGGTTTTGAAGACTCATGCAGGCCAGATCGCTCATCAAGAGTTGATGGTCCTCTTTGCGCAAACGGATTTCCAAAACATAGCAGAAAAACATACGCGCGTTTGAGTTAAAATGCCCCGGTTTTGGCTCATAAAACGATATACTGCAAGGGTGTTACACTGCGGTTTGATCGAGGGGATATGTGGAGAAAATCCAGACTTGTTCGAACTGAAGAAATGATGTTGACATCCTCACTTCACTTCCCAGCTGGCCGCCATCTTGTCCGTGCTGTCATCGGGACATCAGGGTGGGCCCGTAACCGTTATGTCACGCCCCTGGAGGAAAGGCAGTGTGTGCGAGTCAAATCACACGATTTATATTTCCTTAGAAAGTTTTTTTTATTTGATAGAAGTTCAACTGGCTCACACCTCCCTTTCCCTCCCTGAACCGATAACGCAAGGTTGGTTACCTTTTCGACATTTATTTGACTTCTTTAAATGAGTTTTTAGGTTGAATACAAAGGTCTATGTGTACACATGCGATTGTATGTGAGTGTTGTGTAATGTCTGGACTTTTAAGTTGTTTTATTTGTGTGTATTTGTTTTGTGATGTTTTGTTTATTATGTATGGTGAGGCCATGACAATTGGAACCGAGTTGCCTAACTGATAACAAAACCAGTTTAACAAAAAATTACTAACAATTAATTTAAATGCAATTAAGAAATAATAAATATGGCACTGAAGATGGTAAATCGCTGCGGGACTAAGATTTTAATTCTGTTCACCAGCGACACCTTTTGGCCACAATGGAACAATCACAGTGAAGTGTAACGATCCTGACAACCACTAGATGGCGAACGTGGCTTAAATTTAAACGCACTGGTACATTACAAGGATTATTTCAGACTTTATTGGAAAGTACAGACATTAACCTTTAAAGCCACAATGTCTTAAATGCCATTTAAAGAGTCGTATGGATGCATTTCTCATCATGAACACATGCCTGTGCTATTTTGATTATTTGTTTGACTCTGGATGAACATTGAAAGCATGATAATGTCCCCTATACCTCAGAATATTATCTGTTTTGCATAAAAGCTAAACTGTATACCAACACTCTGTCCAAGTTTATAAGCTTGTCACTTTAACTCTTTATCTCAACAATCTCTATTTACTGGAATGCTTGGCTGAGCTTCACCTCCCGAGGCATCAGATGGTTCTTCAGCCAGGTCTTATGCTGAGAATAAACACCTAATCCTCAAACACTCTCAAATTCCTCCAGAGGGGCTCGTCGTCGCAAATCTGCTCAATTTTCTTCAAAGCTTCTCCAGACCTGTGAAAATTGGGTAGATATTTAGTGCGGGCCGATCAAAACGGGTTTCAAGTGACCACCCTCGACCCATATACCTCCCGCATGTCCCGCTCTTAGGCAGCATGTGGATCTGAAAAATGCAGTTTTACAGAATGATAATAACTATTTTTCACAAGACGTGTCAATCACCAACGAAGTTTACAGACTGTTTCCCTAGGTATTTGCTTATCTGATCTCACACCGAAACGCTTGTATTCCTCTTTCTCTCTCTCTCTCTCTCTCTCTCTCTCTCTCTCTCTCTTATACACACTTACCCCCACACTCTAGTCTCCCCCCTATGTCTGACTGTTTCCATTTAAGGAAAGTTTTTGAATGTAGCCTGTTCATGCCTCGATTAGATTCAGTTTATCTCTAAAATTCAATATTAGATTCAGAATTAAAGTTTGGATAGATGAAAATACACCAGAATGGGTTTTAGAGGTGATTTATGTTTGCAACATTGTACAATGAGCTGCACAGTTGCTTTGTGCTGTTTATGCGGAATCAGACTGTGGTAATTTTGGAAGTTTAATAAGTGGTGTGTTTAAAACTTCAAAGACCTCTTATTGTACAAAATACTATTTAATGACAGACGCAGGATAAACAACATTTGTGGCACAGCAATGATAACAAATCTGCTTGTTTTGTCACTGATTAAAATATTAATGTACATTAGATTTCTTAATTATCATTCAAACTAAAATTATTAAAAACATTGATATTCCGTATGATATTAATATTATATTATTGCAACATAAAAACAACTGTTTGCACGCTAAACAGGTGGGACAATTTTTTGTTTCACTTGGAAGTGAGCACTAAGTAGCTTATGAGAAAATTGTTTTAAATCTGGAGTCAAACTCCATGAAAGGTGGCGTCTGTTGAATGAAACTCGCAAGCATAAAATGTGTCCCAATAGACCGTCTACGCTGCAGTGGGAAAAATGTTCCCAGACTGGGAATTTAGAGATGCATCAGTCCCATCAGAATTTCTGTTTACGAGGATAAAGTAAAATTTTTAAAGGCTTCTTAAAGTTTTCTTGCCTCGTGATTATGGATATTTAATTTATAATCAATAAAATGGAAAGAAGTTGTTTTGTTCTTTGGAAACCACTCCAGTTTTGCCCTAAATCAACGTTTCTATATCCATTGCAGCAATTTCAGCCCACTGTCTGTTGAATTCTAACAAAAACAGACCATGGAAATCATACAACAGCACTGTAACAGACTGACACAATGGCAAGATACATAAAAGCTGTGATAAAAATCAGGGTTATTGTATTAAATATAATTTTTTTAACTGTTTCTAAAATACATGTAAAAAACATTTTTTAAACAGAAATTTTGTTGTTAAAGTGTTGTTAAAAACATGAGTATGAAATTGTTCTCTTTGCAGTATTCATCCTTTTAGTTATTTTGACCAATTTTCAGCATATCTAGATACAGACAGACAGACAGAAAGATAGATGTGTTCAGGTAAAATTATCATTTTTGTTTCATTCTGTGAACCACTAACAATAATATTTTACAAATTTCAAATAAAAATATTTCTATTAGCACTTATTTGCAGAAAATGAAAACCGGAGAAACAGCTCAAAATGCTCTGTATTTTTTCAGACCTCAAATACTGCAAAGAGATCAAGTCCATTATCACTTTTAAGCAATACAACAGTTATATTTGTACATGTATTTAGCTTTTATATATACTGTATATACATGCACTGTATATTTCAAATCTCTACACCTGAGACTCCGTGTAAATCCATCAGCAGGTGTGCTTTGAGCCTATACTTTGATGTGTGGCTTCTTATCAGTTCTGTGACCCGAAAGTAAGCACACAATGACCTCAGTCTCAGAAAGATCACACTCAATATTCTCTCACATTTCCAATGGACCTAGAGCAGAAAATATGCACTTTAAACAAAACCTTTATCCATTTGATGGCAACAACGTTCTGTGAAATGTTATTCTGGGATCCAATGTACCATCAAACAATTCAAAGGAATTGTTTATTGTAAATATTGAATTGCTTAATTATAACTTACAGTAGACCCATATAAACTCAATATATCTGGTGTTTGCTTCAATAAAGCTGTTAAACTCTTTATATGCAACGATTAGTTGTTGCCTTCTCTGTGTGGTGCATACGTTAGATTGTGGACCATCAGTCTTCAGTTGAGCATAATTTACTATTGTGCGTGTGTGTGTGTTTTCATGTGTGATTGCGTCCATGCATATGTGTTTGTCTTTGTGTTTGTTAGTGTGTGTGCAGTACAAGTCTCTAACCCAGACACGCTGCACCATGAATCACTGTGCTGCTATGCTGTGGATCTGAGATGTCACTGTAATTAATGGTCATACAAGGCACTGGAAACAGTAGCAACAGCTCCAGGCTCTTTAATTAGGTGGCGTGATGAAAGAAGACACAAAGCGAACAAGGAGCCTGCGATGCTGATGAATAGGCCGATGCTTGGAAACACCACAGAGCTGAAGATCCAGCACAATTCAGACGTTTTGCTCTGTCATGCTCCGGACACATGCATGGATACAGACGTGTTGAGACCATGGAGTAGAACAAAATCTCCAATTTAATAACTTCATTCATTAAATTGTTATGCGAAAAGGGAGACAGAGAATATGTGTGTATCTGTAATGCGTGTGTCTGTTAATGTTCTCTCGATGTTATGGTGGTATTTTGCTCAATAGAAGAAGCCATGCTAAAGGGCAGCGGTGCCTGTGTCTTAGCATGCTCATGTAAAGAGGCATTTGTCATTGCCAGTGTGCTACGATTTAATTAAGCTTTCAGAGCACCCCCCTTCATCCCCCGGTGGGAACACCAACCACACTGTGGCCTCCACCATCCACATTTTGGTACATACAGTATGATGAGAAATGCCTACTGGGAAATGTAGTTCTGCTTTAGGGCACTATTTGACCTATTACGCATAGTATGCATGCGTTTTTCTTTCCTAATGTGATTATAGAATATTTAGTGTTAAATAAGTTTGGAGGTTAAAACTTATTTCTACAAGTGACAACACTCCATTCTCAATTTCACTTCATTCAGATTATTTTTTTTCGTGGCGAATTCTATATCGGAAAGTAGAGCTGGTCCCTGTCTACAGTGTTTATTAGTGACCGATGATGATTTATGTCATATAGAAGCTCCATGCTTCCTCCATCAGATGATAAATGGTCATTTATGGGCACAATTAATAGACTTTTTGCGCTCTGAGCTGCAAAATGATTACAATGATGCCCGTTTACCATTTAAATTGATCTGGTGTGTCTCCATAAGTGTCATTAATGGATCAAAATGGTCATGTTCAATGAATCTTTTACGAATCAAAGGAATCGATGACCTTTCGGAAAGAGCTCGATCATTTTCCCTGTAGTGATTTGTCATTTTAGAACCGAAGATAGGACTTTGGATTGGTGCAGACTTTCATCTAAAGTTCTTTTATTTTAACAAAGATGGCAAAAAGTTTTATTAGCCTACTTGTTTATAAGATGGACATAACACCATTTTAAAGGAACAGTTTACCCGAAAATGAAAATTCTGTCATCATTTACTCACCCTGAAATTGCATTTGGTTTCTGATAACAAACATTCTTACAAAAATCTTTTTTTGTGTTGAGCAGAACAATAAAATTGGTACAGGTTTGAAACAACTGAGGGTGAGTAAATGATGACGGAATTTTCATTTTTGGGTGAACTATTCCTTTAACGGTCTAAAACAGTCCCACAAAAGTTTGTGTTTGTTGCTTGAATCTGGTTTTATTATTCATAATCTGAGCATTGCCCTCGGAATACTGATGGGGAGGGACAGTGACCTAACACAGCACAGGTAAACAGAGGGTCTGATTCCCAATGGCTCAGGTCTTATTGGGGAGACAGTGTGAAACTGTGTTTGCTCTTGTCTGTGAGACTTTCCAATACAATGAATCACGATGAGGTGCAGTTCTGCATAAATACAAGTATGGCAGGTGTGTATGGATGTGTGTGTGTGTGAGTGTGTGTGGAAAAAATACATTTAACATAATACATATATGCACGTCCACAGAAAGCTGGATGAACCATTGCCTTCAATATTTGCCCGGACTGTTGATTTTTCATTTTTCCAAAACTGTGTCTGTTTTGAAATAATCCGCTTTGATATTTTTCTTAACACTGTATCAATAATCTCTAACCCTTCCTATATATCCTCAAAAAGACAAAAAAAAGTTGTGTTTAACAGAACAAAAGATTCTACTATAGTAGTGGATGATGTCACAGAACTGACTATTGCTAACATAACAAGTGACTATCTTTGTGTTACACAAAACAATATATACAGATTTGAACTAACCTGAGGGTTAGTAAATGATGTCAGAATTTCTTTTTGGAAGTGAACTGTCCCTTTAAGTGCTAGTTAGGTTTTGGTGTGTGTTGGGGCGAGGGTTTATTATTGTTTTTTTCTAATAATCATACATAAAAAATCACATAGTAAAACTTCATAAACTATGAACTGGTCCACCTTGTAAAATAGTTACAAATTCCTGAGACATCAGGCTGGGTTACCACATGTAACTCCTGCTAGAGCTCAATTTGTCTTTTCAAAAAGAGATAAAATTATGCATAGAGATTATCAAAATAGGGAAGCTGACAAATAATTAACCTTAAAACAATAATCAATATTTCTCCTAGAGAAGGGAAGAGACAGAGAGATAGAGATAACCAGGGTGGTTGCAAAAGGAAGGAACATGATAAAGATAATCTGATGGTGGATATGTTTATGTTATCTGTAGGTTAAATCTCAATTCACATGACCTCATTCATTTATATCCTTACACTTTTGTGACATGTGCCAGATGCCAAATCCAGTGTTTACTGGCAATTGTCAGACTATTCTGCCTATACTGTGCACATTTCTTCACTCCATACATTATTACTATAACCAACATTGTGAAATAATATAATATACAGTTAAAACTTCCAAACACGACTACATAAAAAAATAATTTATGATATAATGTAGCTCTCAGTTGCTTAACAATGTTCGCTTTTTAGCCAATGGTAGTTCATGAATTCAAGTAAGCCACTTAAGTAAACCTATTACATTTTGATTACTGTGGAAGAGATATCATCGTTTTACAGGTCTCGCATCATTAACAACGCAATTAGGATAATTAGTAGAACCTACTGGGTGAAGCTAATTGAATGGGTTAATGGCCAGGGAGGTGTGGACGTATAGTCTCTGTGGGGTTTGCTGGTGTTACCCTGGCCAGGACGAGATCCCCACTGTGCTCAAACAAAGTCCATCTGTGTTGGACAATGATTTCATTAAAATAAATTGTTTAGGTGATTCTGTAAACATTCATAGGAATTCAAGAGCCCTGAGGGTAAATACATATGATCCATAATAACCATTAGTAGCATATAGTGTGTAGAATCTGTTTTTTAAGTGTGAATGATAAATAGGGCTTGTTCTGCATATGCTTAGTTGTATGGTTTGTATGACTTTAAACTGTGGCCTGGGGGCTGAATATAGCAAATCGCAAAAAGTTTTCACACTATGATGTCACGCAGTGAATTTAGTTGTTTCTTAGACTCCAGGTGTGATTCAAATGTCCCATGAGATTGAAGACACTGGCAGCAAGACTAGCTGACTTAGCTTTAGGCTAACCCTGATGGCCAATACAAACAACACCAACTAAAAAAACATAAGGTTTCGTTTTCTGAATTCAACCGCAATATGGACAATGATTGCATTTTCGTAAAACTTATTTTAGAAAGCTCTATGCATCCATAAACAAAATCTGTGATCATTTATCCTTCCTGTATTTGACTCTTTCTTCTGTGGAACAGAAAACGAGATATTTTGCGAAATGTCTCAATGGTTTGTGTTCATACAATGGAAGCCTATGTGCTTCAATGTTGTTGTTGGTCATCAACATTCTTTAAAATATATTCTTATTTCTGCAGAAGTCATAGAGGTTTGAAATGACATGAGGGTGGAAAAAATTATGTCAGAATTTTAATTATGGGGAAAACTACTCCTTTAATATACTGTAAATGTTTGCAAATGTCCTTTGAAAAAAAGATTTCTTTCTGACTTTTTATAAATCTTTTTCCACTACAAAGAACCTTTCCTGAAAACTTTATGGAACCCGTTTAGCTCAAAATAGCTATTCTCTATGGCATTGTCTTTTTTAAGAATGTAGGCATGGAAATATTCTGGTACGGTATAAACTCTGTTTATGTCTTATTTTAAAAGAGTTTTGAAAGACCCACTATTTAATGTGCTCGATTATCAATATAAGCCCTGCAAGGATTTGCAAAAAAAAAATCACCGTATCCTCCTTTCTATCAGCTGCAGATAGACCGTATGGACTCCCAGAGAGGTCCTCTGTGAGGTCTGATAAGAGTCTTACCGCTTTGTAGCTGAATCAATACTGACATCAAAAGCCCAAAACTTCACAGAATTAATTCCTGCAGTTAAGTACCTTACAAACGCTTCCGAATAGCAACATCAGTATGTCTTGTGCTGCATATTAAAACTCTGGATGTTCTCTACCCTTAGTTTACAAGTGCCCTGTAAATGTGAGGGGATTTATTAAATGGTTGTTGATAATCAGCTTTGTTCTTATGACTGTATTCATGTTAGCATCACAATCTCTTCTTACATTTGCTCTCACTCTCTCAAGGTTTAACTGTTTATTTAATGCCCTGGGTCCAATCTATTACGGAAGGTGACCTTATTACAGAGCGTGACTGCTTAAATTCCACTCACATTTCAAAGCTTGATTCCCCTCCATTTAATTTCTTTTGAAGTAATTAACAGCATCCAGTCGGTCATATTTCATTTGCACGTTTCCATGGTGATATCACACTCACCAACCCCCATGACATAAACCACGGGATGGATATCTATATGGCTTAGGATGAATTGTTCAGGTGGATAAAGGATCCTTTAGGCAGATGATGGGAAGTTGGGCGGGGCGTTTAATTTACAGTGGCATTTAAAATGTGAATTAATGGGAGAGTTAAGGGGTGTGGCAAGCAGATGTGCAGAGATTCATGGAGACAATATGTAAATTTAAAGACATCTTAGCAGGATCTTTTTTAGAAATATATCAAAGAAAAATATTTATGTTACATATTGATTTTATTTGCATAATAAACACAAACAGATACATAATCCATCAGGATTTTTTTACCATAATTAGACCCAAACTTTCAATTTAGTTGTTCACAATTAGTCAAACAAGTTTTGTCAATTTTACCATGCTTTCACTGTTCAGTTTTAATTTACAGTATTCTAAAAAACATTTCACACAAAATAATACAGTTAGTTGTACACGTTTTATATATAAATGGTCTCACTCCTCAAACAAATTTGAATCTTGAATATATATTGAAAAACACTAAACACACAATATCCTGAAAACATCTCTGATGGTGACGTTCATCATAATCAATGAAATAGTCAATTATTCTATCAAGATTCTAAAAGGGAGAGGGGTTGGAGGGTGTTGGCCTGGTGTCCGTGTTCTCAAATAACACCACCCCTCTGCCGTTCAATCTTTCCAGGCATTTAAATTAAAGGTCACATGTAAATGATGATCTGTTACGGCATGGCACACACAGTATTGTGGAAAACACAAAATTTTAGCTAAGAGAATGTAACAATGTTAATTTGTTTGCAAATGTGCTCAATGCCACTGCTCCGTGCGCTAATAGTAACAAAAACAACAGTGTATAATTCATTAAAAATGTATCTTTTGTATATTACTGGGTTTCTTAATGATGGACAGGTAAGGCTTACATTTACTGTATATTTAAATACTAAGCAGATGTTTTTTCCAAAGCGACTTACAATATAAAGGAACTATAAAGCGATTTGTCAATAGGAGTCAATAATAAAATAAATGCTACTACCAAGATATAGTTCTCACAAATCTGGAACAACCCCTATTGACAGAGAGAGAGAGAAAGTTAGTGTTATAAAAGACTAATAGGGTTAATAAATAAGTGTATTATTATGTTAGGTATTTTCAATAACCTACTCATACATTCCCACATATGCAAATTTCTGTTTACATTGTATGCCAATATTTTTTCTCTCTGGCCGTTATATTTTAACCTGCAGTTTTTGAAGTACGGCTATAAAGGAGTGATGTTCCACAGTAAATTGATCAGGTTTTAGACCTTTACTTGTCCACTGTAATGTAGTTATGTTTGCTATTAACCGTAAATCAATTATTAATTGTGGCTGCATGAAATAAATAACTGAACATAGAGTGGCTGTGTTGGTCTGGACACGGCAAATGGCATGTCCCCTGGTCCTGCTTTGATTCCAGACCGGCCATCTGCGTGTTTAGACCACAGCAGCTCCTCTGAGAGATGAGATCTTGCATCCATTAGATTGAATGTTGTGTCCTCAACTGAGATTACAGTCAAAGCTGGGTTCTATAGGGAAATATCCAAAAGGTGATATTAAAACACCTCAGTTTTAGTTGTCAGCACAAATTCCTGCAAGGACTCTTGGCTAACACTAACATTTAGTACCTATGCACTTACCAACTTAGTTTGGGGATCAGGTGTAAGGCAAGCTGTCATAAAAACATCACATGAAAAATTTATTTGATTTCTTAAAGCATGCATCAAGTACCAAACCTTACTTATCAAAAGATTAATATTATGGTGTTTCACATTTAGATATAAATGAGGATTGATGTGTTTTTAGGATGCTATGTGGAAGGAAAAGTCAATATAGCTTTTTGAACACTCACACATATGTAAGTTGTCATTGAATCTATGGCTTCACTCAAGTCCTCTCACCTCACTTGGACACACACACACATAACCCCCCCCCCTTTAGCCCAGCTCCCACGGGAACATTTTTGCTAGTCCTTCACCCTCATAATTATAATAAATTTGACATTTCTCAGATAATATTGATTTCTTTATTTTAACATTTCACAGTCTGCGATGCTCCAAAGCATTGAGAAACAGGATGTCTATTGATCTGAGGCTCGTGAATCCCTTTCGTGTATGTGATCATTTTTATAAGGCCTTTCCACCAAACATAAATCAATATTTTATATTCCCAGCCACATGGGGGGTGATTTGGGATCTTGATGTCATATTAGACAGACACCTGAAAATGCTGCACGAATGTTAAGGGATTAGTGATAGGTTTAAATGTTTAGATAACTTAAATGTTGATAAATGTCAAATGTTTTTGACAATGTTTTATTTTACAGTACTGCTTGTCTGTTGTGTGAATGGTGTCTACAATACATTTTTTGGATGCTGCAGATTCGATGCGAAATGTTGATTTACATTGCAATATCAAACAATTTGGAAATGTTTATGTGTATTTACCATGTTAAATCTGATTAAAATGTTTTTCAACTGTCAAATATCTACAGATGGGTTATGTTTTTAACCCATAATTAAATCATTCTACATTGAGCGAAAAAATCTAATCTTGTAACATTGTTTAAGGTATATAGCCATCATCCCTTTGGCAAACTGAATCTGGCCACAGACATTTAGACTCCCGGAATTAAATAAAAAATCTGCAAAACCTAATAGTTACACTGAATGCCAGGACAAAACCAGATTTAATACATTGGACTATTTGCTCTTTTTAACCCAAAGAATGAAAAAATAACGATAATAAAGAGAAATGGGCTATCTACACACTTTATGATCTTTTCCAAGAGACAGGCTCTTATAGGCTATGTTTTATGTTGGTTTCATCTCAACCTGAAACCTGTTTGTAGATTTTCTACAAAACAATTGGATCTTTATTGCTGAATTTGTTTGTAAATCATTTTGATGTTTCGACTAAAACTAGGTGCGTAATGACGTGAAGGTCCTGTTTCCCTTGTCCTTTAAAATGTTTCACAGGCTGTTGAATCCTGATTGCGTTTAGTTATTCTAACAGTTCTATACAGATATATGACCTTTTAAAAGTTCAGTATACGTCTTCAGCGTCTGTTGGAACTATAATTTATTATACTAAATGAAGACTTATACCAAAAATATTCTCGAATAATTGTGTAAAATTGATTACGGCAACTGATTGGCCTGCTTATAACTTATAAAAAATGTAATAATGTAAAGAAAATAGATAGAGAAGAAATCGCTTTTTAATTATTGCTGAATTATTTGAGCAGTAAACATAGCCAGTCCTGTGTACTGCGAGGTGTCTGATCTTCTTGCATATTTCGTTTTCTGTTCTTATGTGAAAATTATCTAAATTATTTTCAATTCGCTATTATTTGCTTGTTTATTTAACTAACTAGTAACTTACCGGTCATACAATTCTGTTTTTTGTTTTAAGGATGAATAAATCAATTGTTTCACTACATCAAACGGTTTACATAAAATTGCATAAGCCAATTCGAACAAAAAACTTTATTAATTATATATATTTATTAATAATAAAGAATAAATAAATAGATGTAATAGACTAGATATAATAGTTAGATTTATTCATCAATCCACTAGACGGGAGAAGCTTAATACAGAATGCAATGCAAAAACCATACATCGTAAAAACAATAATCTAAAATATATAGCCAAGGCATAATGTTATGAATTTAAAACCAGTTGCACGTAAACGTCATGGACATTATTTCAATATGAAATTAATAAAAAATGCTGGAGAAAGTTAATAGTTCATAAAGAATTCCATGCATACTTCCTGAACTGTAAAAAAGCCGTTCTCAATAACAGTTTAATTCACTATTACTTCAAAATTATAAACACAAAAACGTGCTCTATATGTTTGCATGTGTCCATGTTGATCAAAGTTTGTCATCCACAAATGTTGCAGATAGACTTTAAAAATCCTCCTGTGCACCCAATACGATCTCTAATGCAGAATGGTTAATTTGCTAGTGGTTTAAGTACCTTGTCGAAATTATTTTACTCCATTTCATACATCTTGCTTTACAAGTTAAATGTGCAGAAGTTTTATATAAATGATTTTGCAGGTATCAACATAAACAAGTTATATGACGTAAAACAATATACAAAACACTTCCACCACACTGCATTTTTTCAGTATATAGCTGCATACACTTTAAACAGGCATAAGAACAGTCCTTTTCCCTCACAGTTCGCAATGCTTTGAATATTCGAATATTCTATTGTTATTTTTCATCCGCAAAAATCTTAAGCAACATTATTCATGCGTGTTTCCAGGCAGCACGCTCTCGCAACCTGGAAAATGCCATCCGCCTATTTCTGACACATTCAGTTCTTTAGGTCCGCCACATTTGAGGAATCACGAAGATGTTATAAACCTGTAGCAGTTTAAAAGGTTTTCAGAAGGGTAGCGTATCATGAAAGAGTTTGTCGATGATGGCAGGCGTGGGAACCAAATCCTCCAGTTTCAAATAAAAGATGCGCTGCAGTCCTTGCGTGCACAGCGCGCGCACCTCCGGCAGCTTCTCCAACAGTTTAGATAATTCGGCACTGCAGGACACCTGATCCTTCAGACAGTTTACTATCTTGTTTTGAAGCTCCTCCGTTTTCTTAGGCTCTTTCAGTCCGTGTCTCTCTATGGAGATAAGAAACAACCCGTCAGAGGTCTGATTCATGCTGCATTTCTATGCATCACTTGGAAAAGGTCAGGCATGTCTTACCTGTTACTATGGTGAGAGCAGCTATGCAGGAGAAAGCAGAGACGTCTATGTTCATGCTCTGAAGGTTAGAAGAAAACTCAAAGATGGAGTCGATCCATTCACCAAAGCCTCGCACGCACTGCATCTTGTGTAGAACCACTCCATTGCAAAAAATAAATTTATCCTCAGCCAGGTTGGATCTGAAAATGAAAAGTAAATAAAGCATTACTATTGCATCTCTAAAATAAAGCGTCCTTTCCGAGCTCTGCCCAAAATATCAATGCATATACCTGTAAGCCAGCCGCAGGACAAAAAGTTCAAGGAAGGCTGACTCGAAAAGCAACTCCTGGTCGCATTTGGCCAGGTCAGTAAAACCGGGAATTTTTTCGGCCCATCCGCGAATGATGTTCATCGAAGCAGTAAGGAGATCGTAGAATTGCTGAATGTGCAGAGATTCGTCTCCATTGTGATACTCGGTGCTCGCCTGGAACTACAATTCAAACATTAAATGTACAATAAAAAAGCACGAAATAAAACAGAGTGTATATTTTGCATAGTTTATAAGGTCACATTCTTTATCCGAAATAAATTGATATATTTAAAGTTCATGGGCTACTTTTGAATGACAAAATTGTAATTAACCGGTCACCTACTTTAGAGTAGTCCAGTCGGGCCATGGAGGGGTTGGAGTCCATGTGCGCTCTCACTAGGGCGTTCAGGAGATTGACAGGTGTCATGGAGACTGGGATGTCCTGCTGGCTTTTAGGTTTAGACGGCAGACGACCCCTCCGGCCTTTTAAACTCGCTGTTCTGACGACTGCAAAAATATATTGGTTAAATACACTGTGGCTTCTAATTGAACTGCTTTATCATCTTATACTGGCAGGGTAGGATATCAGACAATTGGGATTGAAGTTCCTATTTAATAGAAAAGCAAAAAAGTAGTTCACCATACCTTCCTTTACCATTCCCACGACCATGCACTTTTGAAAGCGGCAATACTGGCATCGATTTCGCCGTCTTTTATCCACAGGACAATTTTTGTTTGCCAGACAAACGTATTTGGCATTTTTCTGCACCGTGCGCTGTAGAGGAACAGCACATGTTTCACTGCATGTCAATCAAGTCCAAACACATAACACTAACGTGTGTACAGCCACCAATAAGGAAACAACTTGAACTGCAATCACAATGTGAAGTTACAATAGAACATGACCCTCAAACCCTGCACTCCAGCCCAAAGCTGAGTAATACATTCAAGGGCCGGAGAGGGCAGACATTTGGTAAATACAGATCCGTGGGCAGTCATAATTTGGGGTCCCCCGACACCTTCCCCGCGACCCCTCTTGTCGGATTAGTGAGATTATTCTATCACGATGGTGACATAAAGAGCTGTGTTAATGTCCCCACAGGGAGTTCCGTTACGCTCGGTTAGGCAAGATACGACTCTCGGCACAAACCAATTTAATTCTAGGCGAAAGAAACGGTGGCAGAGATGAACGGAGGTGTCCCTAGGTGCATATCGGGTCAAGTCAATACAACATAGATAATTACTATATACCAGTTCTAAAAATGCCTCTCTAGTGTGTAAGCAGTTAAACACAGTCTACCTGGTAAAAGATGGACTTTTAACCGAATGGTTAAAGTTCACACCATGCACAAAAATACACGAAACCCCAGGTCACCTCATCTTAGAAAAAAACTGAACTGTAAAACGTGCAAACTCTACCAACATGTAGTAATAGTGACAAGTTTTGAAAATAAAAGGAAAAAGACAGATAGGTTTCTAACCTTAAGAATCCTTTGCATCCCTCGCAGGTGCGCACCCCGTAGTGCTGGCAAGCTGCGTTATCTCCGCACACAGCGCAAAGACCCTCACTGGAAGGAGATCCCCGAGCCTGGGGTGAGGCTACCGGGCTTTCCAGTAAGGGGTGTCCGTGACCGACGTTTAGAGAATGAGACATCCCCATACCGTGCTGTTTCCTCGGAGGTGCGGGGACGGCAAAACTCTCCAGCGCACGATGCGCACCAGGGGTGTCCGGGCCCATAGACACGTGTAGGGAGCCATCGAAGCGCATCTGGCAGCTTGACATCGGTGTATCAACAGGAGACTGCTTGAACGAGAACAACCGAGACATTGCGTTTTTTCTCTGTTGGTCTATCATATGTGAAGTCGCCAGATAGTTCTGATGAAAACTGTGAAGGTGTCCGCTTTCTTCCCATGTGTGATGTGGAGCTGCCGGGAAATTTGGTGACGATGTGATGTTTGGAGAAGACGCTTTATAGTATATAGGTCCGGTATGGGGTACGCTCTCCTCAGTTTGGTGAGGCTGGTGGTGCTGCTGATGGTAACTGTGTGGGGGTATATCCTCCACTTTGATGGACAACGGATCCCCAGAGTGGGACATTTGGTAGAGGCACGGAGGCTTCACGTCGTAGTTGGAACTGTATGTGTCAACAAAGGTGTTGAAACTTGGAAGCGAAGAAGTGACAGCTATCTCTGCGTTAGTCAGGTCCATGCTAAACTTGACAAACTCCGGCGTTAGGAAGTCGCAACTGTACTCTCCCGTGGTGTTGTAACTGTAACTTTGAGATGCAGGGCTGGCTCCTGGTGGTGATGTCCCATACTGAGCCTGGACGCAGGGCATGGCTGTAGTGTTAGAAAACGAAATTATAATGGATTTCTCTGACAGGTATTTCTTAACAACTATTTTTATTTTAAAGAATTAAAAGAACGTTGTACTATATTATTCTCACTAGAAAGCTAGAATGTAGATTGTTTTCCATCGGAAAGAATGTATGCAAACTTTCTGACACACATTTCCATGGCCTGCCTTAGTTTACCTCCGCACACCTGCTACTTTTATCTCTTGTGGAACAATCTCTGAAGTCAGTGATCGCGTATGTGCTGCTATCTGGGTGTCTCACCGTTCGTTTAGTTTCCTGTAAAAGAAAATAAATCTATCATTAGTTTTTTTTCAGGTGACATGATTTGATATGCATGCCTGTTAACATTTTAAGCATTTTAAGCATTTTTTGCCAGTTTCTTGTAGAATCCACCAAATGTAGATAATCTAAATTAAGGAAATTACTTTGAACATAAATATGAATTAAGTTATGAAACATACATTCATGTGTATGTATTGCTTTACAAAAAACATTTTTTAAACTTTATTGCAAACAACAATTGTAATGTTACATACCTCAAGATGCAATTGAAAGAGTTGGGAATATTATATATCCATGTAGCTGCTGCTTTTTGTGGAAGATTAGTTGAATGCCTGCAATGCAGAAACCTGCGTTTTCGCACCTTACTCCTTCGGCTTCAAGCGAAGACTGAAGCTTGAGCGCAATGTGCCTTTGTTTATGAGTCTCTGAATGCCACAGCCCACGTGCCAAAAGGCGTGACATCATGCGCGTCAACCCTGACGCGGGCTGATCGCTAGGCAGAGGGACCGTTCTTCCGCGCAAACATTACGCCCTGGCGCAGTTCAACTGTCTGCGCTCTTGCAAATGCGGGGCTATCCAGTAGGTCAAATGAGTTGAATTTCCTACACATTATCTGTTGCGCAAAGCCTTTCTTAATATAGAAGCTACTTACAGTATACAATATATCAGATCTCACTGATTAGGACCAATTAATTGTTTTTTTGTTTTGACATGAGAAAATCTTCATTCAACCTAGACCGTAAGATTCAACATGAAGCAACATGAAGCAGCACTTACTAATATTTTATATTTAATAATATACTTTTGTAAAATGTGTAATTAACGTGTAGCATACTGCATTTAAGGTAAAATCACGGGACAAGAAAATAATTAAGGGGGAAAAGCCTAAATGGTGTTGTGCATCAACAGTCGAGGGATGCTGGGTTATTGTAAATTAGATGCGTAAATAATCATGCATTTCTTAACTAGTTTACAAATAAATGTTTTGAAGTTTAAAAACCTAAAATACCGTTTGTATTAATATTTTCAATTGCAATAGAGCCAGTTTGCTGGCAGGGACGCAGGGCTAACAAAATTTAATTTAATGACGCCATGCGTTTCTATCATACATAGGGAAAAGATTCAGTGGATTAGGATGTGTTTCATCTGACTTCACTGCTCTCTTTGAACAGTGAAGGATTTCCATTGTGAAAAGGGAATCCCGTTGTAACAGAGGCAACTTTGTTAACTGAAGCGAGCTGCGTCATCACTACGTCAGCAGCTTCCAGCTCCATGACGCCTTGCGCGGTCGCGCTCAACTTTTTTTAGGTTGATACTAACACCTGTATAACTGAATCAGTAAATGCCTTGCAAAAAACCCCCTGGGGAAAAATCAAGCAAATACTTTTTTTAAAGCGTATTTGAAAATGTGGTCCGCAGATGTACAGTATTTTCTGTTTAGCTTTTGTTTGGAACATTTTATAATACAAAATATTATGCATGATTAAATGTATATACAACGAGAACACAACAAGTGATGTAAGGATATGAAAAGGTTTATGTTCTAGATTATAAGTCACTGTTTAAAATAACTTGTTGAAGTGTTGTTAAAGAATGAAGTTTACAATGTCATACTTGTAGTTAACTAGTGTCTAGGTGTCTTTGGGCAGCCTTCCTCTTTCATAAATGCAGGTCTTTCAAAACGTCTACTATTAGACAATATACACGCCTACCTAAATATGATTGGACCAGACCAGCGCAACCTCTAAACCGATTTGTCCATCCTCATGTCTGTCAAATACTTCCTGTCATTCTACTTCCTGAATTCCTGAATAAGCAGCAACACTGTTGTTACCACCACTGTCTATGATTTTCTTATTTGGCCATCATCGTCATCATCAACGTCTCCAAAATCAGTAAGTATACACCGGGAGTGTTGACATTTTGTTTGCTGTGTTACTGGACGAAACATTATGTATCGTCGAGACAGTTCGAGTCTATTTCTGGAAGCGAGCCAGCCACTGTTGCTTTCAGCCCGATGGGTGTGCATTCTTTAAAACGTAAAACAAATACGCTTGATCATCAGTTAAATTCACAACTGTATGCTTTGTGTCATCGCATTTTTTTTGTCACGAACCCTATTTGCGATATCAGTAATAAGGTTTATGAGAGTATGTGATGGTCTGGAATCTGGATGGAAAGTTAACATGCCACTGAATTGCAGGACAGGCATCATTGGCAGATGACTGTTTTGTGGTTTCCAATTAGATATAAACAAGACAGGCTTTGCCTCGCGTATGTTGAAATTGGACCCGCAGTATGTTCCCTTTATACCCAGAGAGCTTTACAGTATATTCGACTAAATTTGATATTAATATGAATTTCCACACTAAAAAAAAGGTGCAAGATCTCTCTCGCTTTAAATGGGTTTTAGCCTTTCTCTCCCCGGCGCATGGTGGCTATAATGGGGCCCATGCGGTAAAGGCGTGATTTCAAACAGTGTAGTAACATGACTCATTCACTTCCTCTAGTATCGTGTAGTGATCTTGACATGATCCCTACCCAGGGTATAAGGTCGACATGAGAGAGCAATTGCCATTGACCTTCACCACTGTGGCTATTCAAACAAATGTCTCTACAGTAATCGAATTGACAGCTTTGTTTCTAGACTGACACAAATGATGTCCTTTAAATATTTCTCTGTTCTTCTGATGAACACAGAATGATGTTTGGAAGAATGATTGTAACCAACAGTTCTTGGCCACCATTGACAAACATAGTTGGAAAAATTACAATAGTAGTTAAAGGTGTCGCAGAACACATTCTTCAAAATATCTACTTTTGCGTTCAACAGAACAAAGACATTTAAAAAGCAATTTGAGGCTGAATAAATGAAGACGGACTGTTCCTTTAATACAATGGTTTCCTGCTCCAATCCAAACATTTTTACTTAATAGCGTGTTAATAAAGTAGTCTGGGTGTGTTTTTTGATGGGGGAGATGCTAAATGTTTAGTGTTAAGGGTTCTCCAGGAACAAGATTGGGAACCATTCCTATCAAGTTAGACAAGCAGTCTTGGAATAAATTAAAGTGGAAAATATTATGGGTCTTTAAGTAATACAAAACACTAGACACAATGAATAACTCCTTATGTTGTTGTTTAAGTATTATACAAATATTCAATCATGAAAACATAAAATCAATATTAAATGTAAATTACTCAGTGGCTGGTGTACATGTGCTATTGAACTGTATAATTTGCTGATCATTTCTTAAATCTATTGCAGGGATGGCTTTCAGAAAAGCACTGAAGGGGACCCTAATAGGGGGCGGAGCTGTAGCAGCAGCATTCGGCCTATCACAGTTATTTGAATACAGAAAAAATCAGGTAAACATTTAAATATCTTCATCAACATTGTTGCTTTGCCTCGTACAATTTTGTCAAAATCTTTTGACAAATGCCAACCTTTTGGTTTAACATCCGTACACTGACTCCTACAGGATAGATTGCAGAATACCCAGAGAGCACCTGTTTACACCCATCTGTTGCACTGTAGCAGGGCATGTCTTGTCCTGACTCAGGAATGTGCCCTTTGTGTTTATGTAACTTTGAAGGCACAGTTGTTCAGGCTATGTATTTTGTTACAACTCTCTGTATCTCAAAGCACAGATCAGTTACAGGCTATTTTTAACACTTCGTTATTTATCATTCTTGAAGATTATTTCATATTTTGGTCTGGGAAACCACTTAAAAACAGATGATGATGATACATTTCAAGAACGCGCTACAAAACCTATGAAGAGTAGACCTACCAAGAGTGGGTACATTTACAAAACCCATTAATTCTCATGTACAATAAAATCTTCAAACTTACTCTGTTCTCTCTCTAGGGCAGACTGTCATATTAAAATCAGGTTTTGTTTGCTAAAGGGAGATTACACTTGAACAGTGATACACACATTGTTTTAAAGATCTCGCTTGAATATGTAATCATGAACAATCTGATCCCCATTCACGCCATCAGGGATGTGTCACACACCATGTTCCGTCTGTATTTAAACTAGTAAGAACCCCAGGGGTCTCATCTGTTTAGATGCTATACCAAATAACGGAAGGTCAAGTAGATTAAGATAATCAACAAGGCTTTCTGAAACAAATGAAGAAAATAGACGGACCCTTGAAGAGCAATGGGAGTCCTGATTTTCTCTCTCATCATTTATTTAAATCTTCCCAAGCCCATTTTGTCCATTATCTTGCATCTTAACTGTTCCAATCCCAATGAAACTCCAGGGAGCGAGAGAATTATGCACTCTCAAGGATGAGGTTGCCATGGAGAAAGTCACAACACAAATTATTTGGCGAAAAACACAGGTACAAAAAGACTGGAAATTTGATGGACATTTCAGGTTTACTTTATTGATCGGATTTGAACAGAATTGTATAGTGCGGACAGTGAGTTTTTAATGTCAACAACATCACCTTCACATCACATGTGCATCCCTCTTTAAGCATTTCATTGACACAAACCTTTGTTCTAATGTTTCTCCATTTTTTTTTTTTTTTTTGTCCTTGTGTCATCTCAATGCAGCCTAAATGGGTAAGCGAGAAAGTCAAAAGAGAGACTGAATTTGCTTTCTAAAAATTGCTTGCAATCATGCATGTGGCAGATGCTAATCTTTGGGATTGTAATGTTAATTTGTTGAGCATGTGTGTGTGTGTGTTTGTCTCCTCTATGGCAAGGGCACTGTTACACTCTGGCTAAAGTGTATTTGCATGAAATTCTCTGTTTCCGTCATGCACTTGTCGTGATTGCAGGACAGCCTCTCTTAATAATGCGTAGATGTTTTAAATACGTCTGTCCTTGGAAATAGACACTAATTACCGAATCTTGTTTTTACGTGCTGTTAGTGTCTAAATTGCAAATGTCTGGGCTCATTTGGTCATTTGCAAGTCAAATGGACCCTATGGGCTTTTGGGGGCAGATTGATGTAATCATTTAGGCCAAACGCTAACAAAAAAATGAATAAAACGTTTCATTACGGCTAAAACCCTCGACATCTTGCTTCTCCCATGCTTGTTTTGTCTTCATTCGGATCTTGCGTTGGAGAGGTTTTTTGATTGTGTAGCAGACATTGATGCGACTGACTGATTGACAGCTGCTTTAAAGGAATAGTTTACCTTCAAAATAAAAACTCTGTCATCATTTACTCGCCCTGTTGTAATTTGAAACCTGTATGATCTTTCTTCTGCAAAACACAAAAATAGATGATTTAAAAAATGTTGGTAACCGCCAACTAGGGCTGTGCATTTGCGAAACATCGAAAATATTGCAAATATGCAAATGTACATATCGCCATATGCATATCGCAATGGTTTGCAATTAATGAGCTACTTATTTTTCATAAAGTTATGTATGGTCAAAGTTTTGGGTCGATGGGGATGGTAGTATCTATCTGACAAGCGGATGTTAGTTGGGATATACGTGCGTGCGAATGCTAGCGTGCATGTATTCAGACACAAATCAATCAACAATCTGCGTCGCAAAGCTTTCATAGCAAGCAAAGATGAGCCATCCCGAGACATCTGCAGCTGCTGCTGACGATTAAGTGCCAAAACCAAGAAGCACCTCAAAGACATGGCAGTATTTTTCAGCAATCTTTCAGAAAATGTATTGATGCTTCCATTTTCCTAAAATCATGTGAATGTTCGATATATAATTTTAATTTTAATACAGTTTAAATTGATTTTATAAAATAAATATGGTATCGCATATCGCACAGCCCTACTGAAAACCATTGATCCCCTTTGACTTTTATTGAATGGGCACAAAACCAATGCAAGTCAAAGGGGATCAACGGTTTTCTGTTTCTTACATTCTTCAAAATATCTTATTTTATGTTCTGCTGAAGAAAGACAGTCATACAGGTTTGAAATGACAAGAGGGTGAGTAAATTATGATCACTTTATTATTCACTATTTTTCTTATGTCATTTTTTGTAGCATAGAAATAATATTCAGTTACAGTATATTAATATACAGTTACAATATATCAACAGTTTGTGTGTTTCTTGGGAATTAAGCCCTCAAACTTGGTGTTGCAAGTGACAGGGTCTATCAATTAGGCTCTAAGTATGTTATGATAAAAGGTCAAAGTGCAAGTTGCCATAAAGTGACCATGTCATGAATGTTTATCCTTTGTCCTCAATACTTGATTTAAGTGTGTATATTGTGTAACTAGAACTGTTATGTCATGAAGTCGAATTAACTCTGATAACCAAACATTACGGTAAAACAAACTAACAATCATACATTCTTTTCAATCCCAACATCTTTGCATGGAGACTAATGTCCTTTTTCATTATGTATGATTATTATGATAGAAGTGCATGTTCTACTTCTCATTTCTAAGATGTAATTCTTAAAAGATAAAAAAGGATTTTTAGCTGAAACATAAAACATTTCACATTGACAGTCTAATTCGACTTCTTTGTTTGTTTTCTTTTTAACCTCTTGTCTGTGTCCAGGCTCAGTTGGCACATGTTGAAGCTCAGGGTGAGTTAAAGGTGCCATTTAAAGAAGCTCTGCCAACAAGAGAAGAACAACTTTCAGCACTGAAAAATACTGAAGAGTTTGATGTGTTGGTGGTGGGGGGTGGAGCCACCGGCTCAGGATGTGCCTTAGATGCTGTCACACGGAGTACGTACTGATTTTTTTCATCTTGTTTATTTATATTGCGTTTATTCACAATAAACGTATTGTTTTTTTTTGTTGTGTCTTCCATATTTTTCAATTCAACATGGAAAATCTACACAACTGTTGTCGTTTAATTCAGTTTTAATACGTCAGTTTGGCATTATTCTTAGAATTTTGTTAAAATTAGAAGATTTATTCAGCTCTGGGGGTCAACCATAGGCAGAAAATTATTGGATGCAATAAGGACATTCTGATATTTCCGTCCTCATGCATACTACAGATAGCGGCGAAAAGCTGTATGTAAATGACATCAGCCACTGCCTAAATATTTGCCACCATAAGGTCTTGAAATGCCAGTGCATTGTCTGATTCTTTCCTAACCTGCCCCCTTCCAGATCTGAAGACCGCTCTTGTAGAACGGAGCGATTTCTCATCGGGCACCAGCAGCAGAAGCACCAAGCTCATTCACGGAGGGGTCCGCTATCTGCAGAAAGCCATCATGAAACTAGATTATGAGCAGGTGAAGGCCCCATTTTTCCCTATTTGGCCCTAATAATTCGAAGAAGAATTGCAAGGCGTCTTACGCCACCGCTGTGACATTTTGAGCACCTGTCAGAGAGGCAGACAAGCACAAACATTCTGCAGATAGAAGATAGCATTCAGCAGATCTGAGGCACCAGTGTGGTAATTGTAACCAAACCGTAGTCCGAACAACAATCAGATAATAGAAAATGACACTGTAAAGTGTAAAATGAGCAGCGGTCTTGGATTATATTAAAGTTTGACTTTGTTTCGGGTTAAAATAATTGTCCTTACCCACATATGCAGAGACAACAATAGGCGGTTGATTTTCCAGAAAAGTGTACAGTTAAAACAATGCACTGTTTAACTAACATGACTTGGCCAGGCACATGTAATACAAGAACAGCTAAATGTTATTTAATATTACTGATAACAAAACGGAACAATATGCAGGACATATGAATAAACAGTTTTTACTAAACATAACATTAACTTTTCTCTCCACAGTACATGATGGTGAAAGAGGCCCTTCATGAGCGTGCCAATCTACTGGAGATTGCCCCTCATCTGTCTGCACCTTTACCCATAATGCTTCCTGTTTACAAGTAAGTCAAAACATTGAACTGATGAATACTCTTTTAAAATGCACCTTTTTAAATAATTAAAACGAAAAAAAAAGTATTGAAATAAAGACGGAAGAAAAGTTTAAGGGAAACATTGTAGACATGCTTGTTACATAAAAGACAGTTTGGGTAATAAAATCCATTGATAAGTTCACAAAAATGGCATTAAACCTTTCATGTGTTCACCTGCAGCAGGTAGGTAAGGCTATTCTGTGGATCAATGTTGATCTTCTCACCTCGTGTCTTTGACCCTTGTCATTCTGAGTTTTTAAAGGATCTTCCTGTCCGTACCATCATCATTACTAATTACTCCTGGCATTTATGCTTTGCTCTGATATTTAAAGCAGTCAGAGAACTATGAAAGGGTCACCGAAAAGAAAAACCTCAAGATTACATCATTTGCTTGTCAGATTTTTTTTGCCTTGAATAAATATTTCACAAGCTGCTGTATAACTTGGTGTACTTGGAAAAATCCAATGTCATAATGTCATTCAACCCATATATAACAATGTCTACTGTAATTATTCACCTAGTTAGACGTTGTATTCCTTAACTTTAATGAATTACTTAAAGAGATTGACCAACTCATGTTATTGTTTGAATCCGTCTTACAAATCTTTCACTGAATTAAAGCGGGCTTTCTGAATTACTATCTTACTTACTGTTACTCCTTTCCAAATAAATCATTCAACAGCTCAAAATGAAGCAAGTGCAAAGATCAAAACTGATACAAATATACGTATTCACATTTGTTGATATAGATACATATTTTTGCATTTGCATTTTTATATGCAATCATTTAAAAGCATTTACAGTACATGTTGAATTAATTATTTTCATGAAGTAAAATATGATCAGTACCATCAACCTTGGATTGTTTGTTTGATTTGAAATTTGTTGGGGTGGGATTCATATTTTTATATTATATACAGCCGTGAACATTTCAAAAGTTCATTTAATATACATTTTTAGATGCATTGTGGCCATTCCAGTCCAGTATTTGTCATTCCTGAGGTTTCAATTTGTTGAAATTCAACAGTCATTTAACAGCAATGTGAAAGACACATGACAACGTCAAAAATAATTTTGAACTATTCCTAAATACATGTACAAATATTACTGTTGTATTGCCTCAAAGTGAATATGTACGAATATATTGTTTTCTTTTCCAGTATTTGAGGTCTGACAAAATGCAGAGCATATTCTCAGATTTTTTGACCTGATTCTCCATATTTCAGTTTTTTGCAGATAAATGCAAATAGAAACAATATTTTTATTTGGAATTTAGCAGAAATATTGTTAATAGTTCACAGGATAAAAAAGTGATCAAACGCATATAAATACTAGTCAATTCAGAGAAATTGAAAATAATTTTGGAATGCTCTCTTCATTTTCTTCAAGGGGTAAACATTAAATGTTTGTGAATACTGTAACTATTAAAATTCTTTCCAGGTGGTGGCAGCTACCATATTACTGGGCCGGGATTAAGATGTACGACCTAGTGGCCGGAACATACTGTCTGAAGAGCAGCTACGTCCTGAGCAAAAGCAAAGCCCTGGAGCTTTTTCCTATGCTGAAGAAAGACAAGCTTGTGGGAGCTATTGTCTACTATGATGGTGAGAAACAGTTTTTTGGCCTTATAAAACAAAAATGCTGTCTTTACTTAGTATATTTATGCATTTAACACAGCCTTTTATCCAAAGTGCATTACATTTCTTTAATAAATCCATGCGTTCCTTTGTAATTCCTGTAAGCAACACTATTCTGCTGTTGCTTATCTATAACTGCCAAATGTATCACAACTGCTGTCATTTGCCATTTTGTTGCAATAAATTCAAATTTATTGAACTCTCCGTGACATTCCTGCATATTCTCAACAGTGCAAAATCTGCCACTGGCTGTTACAGCCAAACCCGCAGTCGTCGCGCCCATGTCTCTGTTGGCGTGTCTGTGCCCCGGGCCGCCTGAGGCTGCCACCAGGCAAAACTTCCATATGTTACTGGTTAGTCTGGGTGTGCAGAACTTGTCCCCTTTGCTCAAGCTCTCGTCAATGGCAGCACAAGCCCCGCCCTCCACCACTGCCTCCCGGTAGTCCCTGTCACAGCGCATTTGGCCAGGGACAGCACGCACGTTCGCTGGCAGGGTCGGCGGGCGGCTTATATTCAGGGGGCGTGCGGCGGCTATCTGAGCAACGATCTGTCACATCGAGTCCCTCCACGGTAGAAACCAAGTCAAAGAGACGTCTTGATGTTCTGTTCCCTGCCGCGCCTTGTTTATGTGCCGTCAGTGACAGTTCTGAGACGTGCCTTTACGTTCAGGAACTTCTTCATTTGTGCATCTTTGTGTGTGTGGGGGGGCGGACTTGAAGCAGGAGATTGTAATGACAGTTTATAGGCGCTATTTATTCGTTCCTCTCCTGACGTCCGTTCCTCTTTCCCTCCCCCCACCATCCCTCCTTCCCCTGGGTTGTCAGCCGGCTTTTCTCTCCAATTATTCAATCTGGAACAATCACGGCCGTGACATTTCCAAATCTGACCTTCTCCGCTGGAGATCGCAGCCTGCCTGTCGCTATTTGCTTCCCTCTATTTCTCTCGCTCTCTGTACTCCCTCTCTTTTCGTCCTTCTCCCCTCTCTTGCGCTCGCTCGCTCTCACTTTTGGAAGATATCTCATCTGCATGCACGGCCACCCGTCACATCCCTCCTCTGCAACGATATGTCATTCATTCTTTCTGTAGGCCTTTCTTTTTATTAATCTAATCTGACACTAAAACTCGCTTATCTGCGTTTTCACTCATTTGTAATGCCGCGATTTCTTTATTTCATTATAATTCGACTCGGAGCTGCTCGGCACGAAAGAACTGCTCTTTTCACCATACCTGCGAGCTGTAGTAACATTCAAGCTCGGCCGAGCGTTTCTCGCCTTCCGCTGCAGGTTACAGCTTGCCGTGTTAGCACGCTTTGCACACGCATGTGTGTATTGAGCTTGTTGGAGATTTTTAGGATGTTTAGAGGACGTTTTTACTGCACGGTGAGGTGGAGCACACAGCCGTGAGCGTGGAGGCAGATTTGGGCAGCGAGGGCTTCATGGGATCTCTAACAAAGCATGCTGGTGCCTTCACCGCACATTATTCTTGGAGAAGTGTGCCCTTTAAATAGGCTTCCTGCTTGCTTTTTTCTTTATTGTCTGGTGGAGCCCAGAGCATGTATTAGCATTAGACATGCTTACGTGGGTTACCTATCCCTCTGGTTCTATAGCATCGAGAACACAGACAGCCTGAGACCTAATGCAGAATTTATTTATTTATTAAGTAACCACCTTCTATTTGCAAAGTTTACTGTAATTCATGATCCCATGATAACATTGGACTAGGTTACAAAAATGTTACATTCATTTTTTTATAAAGAAGCTTCTATAGAAGACATTTAGACATTGTGTGTCTTGTTTGTGTGAGTGTTTCTAAACTGTTCTGTATGCTAAATGTCTACTTGATTATATATCCTTATAGGGATACTACACCCAAAAATGATTGTTCTTATAGTAGCAACATTTACTCGCCCTCAAGTTGTTCCAAACCTTTATACATTTCTTTGTTCTGATGAACACAGAGAAAGATATTTCAAAAAATGTTAGAAACTGACATTTCTGGGACATCATTGACTACCATAGTAGGAAAAATCATTGTTTTTGTATAATGTATAACTTATTTTGTTCAGTTGAACACTATATTAAATATTTTGAAGAATTTAGGAAAGCAAACAGTTCTAGGGCACCTTACATATTTTTGTTAATTGTATTTTTGTCTCTCCGTTTTTGTTTTCAGGACAGCACAATGATTCGCGTATGAATCTGGCCATTGCGCTCACAGCGGCCCGTCACGGGGCGGCCATTGCCAACTACACCGAGGTGGTGCATTTGCTGAAGAAAGCAGACCCCAAAACAGGCAAAGAGACAGTATGTGGAGCTCGCTGCAGAGATGTTGTCACGGGTGAGACGTGCATAACATGAAACGAAAGAGTTATAACGATGACGTATTACAATGTATATATTACAATGTATGTGATTTTACACATGCTTATGTTCATAGATCATTTTATAACTGTATATACACAAACAGTTAAAATAATATTCAAGAAACTTCTTTCTCAAATACTTCAAATAGAAATCAATTCTTATTTTTAAACAGGAAAGACCTATTTTCGCTCCAAAAATAATACAAAATAAATGGTATTGGTTGTTCACAATAATGTATTAACATATGATTATTTGATGAATGACAGTGTAATACAATATTATTAAAAGGTTAGGATCACCTGACTGAAATGTGTTTTGTAGACTTAAAAATCATTTGATCCAAAAGCATTTGCTTATATGTTTATAAGTGTAAATAAGAGCCCACCATTAATGGGAACTCATTCAAAACTGTTTAAAAAGCATCTCAAGGTGAGACCTAAAGAAACTGGCTGATAAAATGCCAATTCTGCATATTTAAGGCAAATGGAACTGTAGATACTTTATAGACCCTAAAGTATAAAAATTGTATACAGCATATAGATTTGTTTTGGTCTTCTTTAGTCACAACATAATTCTCATCATCACATTATTGTTTTGATGAGTTTTTTTTATTCAACACTTTAGAAAAAAATATTAATAAGGAATGAATAAGTGATCCTAATCTTTTGAACCCTAGTGTACATAACATACATATTTGCCAATTGTATAAGAAGTCATTTGTGAATCGAAACTTAAAGGTACAGTGACAAACTTGAGAGTCAGTGAGAGGGTGGGGAATAACCGTCTTAATATTTCAAAGAAATGTGTAAATCAAGAGATTTGTGGTAACGTTCCCTGAAGTCAGTCGTGTTCGGTCTGTGTACCACCTCATGCTGCCGTTCACAGGGCAGGAGTTTGATGTTCGTGCCAAATGTGTCATTAATGCTACCGGCCCCTTCACCGACTCGCTGCGTAAAATGGACGACCAGAAAACTGCCAAAATCTGTCAGCCCAGTGCAGGAGTGCACATCGTCATACCTGGATATTACAGGTACCTCTTTTATTCTCTTCATCCTCTTTTTCTCATTGTCCTTTCCCCATTTGTTTTGATGCCATTTTTAATACAGAAAATAATAACTTCACTTTTCAGCCCTGACAACATGGGTCTGTTAGATCCCGCCACCAGCGATGGCCGTGTCATTTTCTTCCTGCCCTGGGAGAAGATGACGATCGCTGGGACAACAGACACGCCCACTGAGGTCACAGCCCATCCCATCCCTATGGAGGAGGACATCAACTTTATCTTAAGCGAAGTCCGGAATTACCTCAGCCCTGACGTGGAAGGTAATATTACCCGCCTGCGTAAATCTTCTGCTACTGTACCTGTCGGGTGTAATGTTTGTACACAATGTGCAAAAGGATGGCTGAACATTTCATAGTAGAAATGACCAATTTAGAGAAAATTTGAGAGGCAGTATAATTTATTAAGCAGCATTTTATTTATATATTTATATACGATAGAGGTGTCAAGATACACCTGTATTTTCAATAACCGTAATATTTAAAATAATTATTATCGATATCGTGTTAAATCTTTCATTTGCATTTCTCTTACATTTCTCTTAAATCTACACATGATAATGTCGTAAATAATTCAGCATCTGTTTAAAGTAACCTATACATTTAAATTTAAGTACAACAGTTTAGTTTGTATGTGTTTTGCACTATTCTTGTCAGTGATAAATATGATTTAAGATGGTTGAAATATAGTATAAGATAAGTTAGTGTATATTAAAGTTTAATGTGTTTAATAATAGCTACATGTTTGTAAGTTTCCTTTATTATATATTTCATTTTAAATACCAAGTGGAGTGAAAAATAAGTTTAAATAAGACATAATTAGACAATATTCAACAAGAAATATTAAATATATTGTATATTTTCAAAAACTGAGTGATGGAGTCAGAGTGCATGTGCAGCGTTGTCAAGGTGACATTTGGCCAGTCATTCCCTTTGTGAAGGGAGTTCCAAATGCATACACGAGAGACAGTGATGCCCTACACCCTTCAAAGAGTTCACATCAAGGGCTCAGCCCTTTGAAGGGAGTAGGAGATCGTGATGCTTACTTCCGTTTGGAAAATGGCCAATCTCACCGACATTCATAACTATTTTGACTTATTCATATGAATTCAAACGTGAATATGAAAATATGAATGTGAATTATACAAAAGCATACGATTATAAGAAGAACGCAATACAGAAGCCCCTCCCTCAACCCCACTTTACTGGCACAAAAGCAAATCGTAGAAATTCATACAAATCCTGTAATAAAGTTTCACATTTTCTTGAGATGGATAATATGGATAATATTTTTTGCTCAGCGAAAATCTGATATCGTGACACCCCTAAAATGCATTTATATGCTTTACCATTTATATGTTCGGGTCACTTACTAATTCCTTAAAGCGGCCCTGCAACGTCATTTCATGCATTCTGACTTCTTTACAATGTTAAACATGTCTTCTCATGCTTAACATGGTCAACATATCAAAAAACAAGTTGGGTGTGTTAACTAGTATTTCTGTGCTCGATACACTCCCCCCAGCGATCGTGCAGGTTTCGGAAAGTTTTTTTTTTGAACATATAAAATGTTTTGTAACATTTTTTCTTAGTCCCTTATTGGACAATTCTGTGGGAAAAGCATGTGGCACGCGCCACAGGAGAGCAGGAAAAGGAGCATGAGCAGACATCACTTTCACTTGTAAGCAGGAGAGAGCATGCGCTCGTGAAGTTTAGGTGTTTGTTTGTTCCCTGCATTTGTGTGATAAATGTTATATAAACTGTGGATATAACGCTGGATTTAGAGATCGTTTCAAACTGATATATGGAGCCGTCCCAACGCTAAAAGATGCCGGACATGCGGTGATTGAAACTGATGTCTGTGTTTAGTTGAAACTGATGTCCCATTGTTTAGTTGACAATGGGTGCGCAAGTGCTTTGGTTCAGCCTCCCCCTCCCCCCTGCACGCGCCGTATGTTTTCATACAATCGTACAGCTGTATCTATCTTTTATAAATGTGATCACACTAAATACTCTTCGAAGATACGAAGTATGCAATACTACTCTATAGGTACTCAAGAGTAATATGAGATTAGCAGAAACCCCTTGTGTTATGCCCGCTTTAATATTTTTTCCACATTTTAGAATGCTAGTAAATTAATCAAAACTTTAAAATAACACATTATTGGAACCAGAAAAGTGCACGAAGAACACTCAAGAATCCCAAGATGTGTATGGATGTAATACTTCTGTATGATGATCGTTATTCCTCATAAAACAATATTCTGTGTTTGTGTCTGTCTGTCTGAGGGTCTCGCATGCATGCAGACAGAGACACTGGTTGTGTTGAGTCTAGTAACTGCTAGTTGGGGCTGATAACTACTCACTGAATCTCCCTCTGTGAGTGGAGGTATTGATTTCAGAGCGCAGCCCTCTAATTGTTCAAAGCGCGGTGGATGCGGGCTTGATTGCTTGATTGATTAGCTTCATGACTAATTTTCTCCTACAAAAAATGCTTCCCCTTTCTCTGATTGTTGAGAAAGTCGCTGTTACTTGAGTCTCGGGATCTCAGTCAGTGTCTTTTAGCTACAAAGGCATCTGCCTTACAACACCGTACCGTACGGCAGAGTGTCTTCTGTTTCGCATGGGCGTGAACAAGTGACCGGGCCACTGTTTTGACCCGGGAGGGAGGGATGGTAATGTGAATAAAAGTAGATTGTAGAGAATAAGGGGGGGTTGACAGAGACCTTGCCTCTGGATGATGGGTTCAGGGTGGGCTTGGACTTGCTCCTTAGAAAGGCAGCTGAAGGGATCTGGCTGTGGTAGATCTGCCACACTAACAGTCTAGGGGCAAGATCATGTTGTTTGTCCCTCGAATAAAGATATCGTTTGAGAGAGAGCTAAGCAATGATGAACTAAGGGATTTTAAAGGCGCTGTGTGTAATTTTTTGAAGGAACTACTGACATAAATGCAATGTAATAGACACAACCATGTCTTCAGAATTGTATAAGACCTTACATAATAGAGCGTTATGTTCTTATTTCCTTAGAATGAGCTATTTCTATCTATATACACAGCAGGTTGGAATGTTGCTTCTTGAGTAGCCCAAACGGAGAAACTGCTCCACAGAGTTCGTTTCGTAAAAACGCTGTCTTGTAACACTTTACTTAAAGGCTTTATGTATAATGCTTTATAAAGGGTTTTGACAGGGTATGATGCTTTATAAAATATGTGAAGAGCTCTTTTCCAAAACGCTATAAATCCATTTGAATAGTTGTCTTGAAAATGATATTTTATTTACCTAGATCCATTCTTTTGTTAATATTAGTGGTGGGCATAGATTTTTTTTTATCTAGATTAATCTTGGAATTAATCTAGATTAATCTAGATTAAAATGGCGCATTTGAATTCTGCCGAAGGCATTCAGAATATGTGTGCTACCCAAATAATGACTAAAAGTAAGTCTTTGAGAACGGGTTTCTCAAGCCAGGTGGCGCATTAGACCAGGGGCTCATCTCCTGTTTCCAAAATCCATCACAATCTGCTTGAGAAAGCTGTTCTACTATGATAATTGATGATGAAAATAAATTATGTTCAATAAGATGAACTTGTGTTTACTTCCGCATTAGCTAAGGGATGCTTTGCGTATAGGTGGTACTTGAGACTGGAAGAGCTCCTACAGTACATTTACATTTAGTCATTTAGCAGACGCTTTTATCCAAAGCAACTTACAAAGAGTTAGGGAGCAACAAGCGATATGTCATACAGGAGCCATAATACATTAGGCGCCAAATTTACTGGTTTCAACTAAAGCTAGACCAGTACCTGTTGAGAGAAAGTGTTTTTTAAACCAATTCCGCATTGCTCAAGGTGCAAACAACCTTAGTCTTGTCGATGTTTCTATTGGGAAGCTTCTTAAAAATAAATTTTCCCTGAAGCAAACCTGGTGGCTTCAAAGCTCCATCCATGTTAGCACGTCACGTTTGATGTGGTAATTTCACAGTAACGTTATGTTGTGTTCAGACCAAACCCGAATGGCGCGTCAAGCACGAGTTATTTACATGTTAAGTCAATGCAAAGACGCGATAGACCTACTTGCGGCGTGAATCGCGCGAATGAAGCCCTGGTCATGAGATGATGAGGCGGCGCGAATGACGCGAATCACGCGAGTTGAAAAATCTCGTTCTCGCCCGGTACAGTGCAATTAAGCTGGTATACATCCGCGCTAAAATATCAAGGTGAAAGTCATCATAGCTTGCGTAGTATAGACCCAGCTCCCAACCCAACTTTGAGAATAGATTAACGGCCACATTTTTTTTATTGCGCGATAAGAGCCGTTAACGGCCCACCACTAGTTAATATTCAATCCATCCTGTTAAAATGGGCTGTTGGCTCAGTCTGAACATGTTAAACAATGATTGTTAAATGAAACAACAAATTCATCCTTTTTTCCCAAAAAATGTTGGTTTATTTTTAAAAACAAACAAACAAGAGAACATGAAACATATCACATCAGGGACTCAGACTATAAATGAATATAAATCAAATAAATGCAAATGCATGAATTAAATAACAGCCAAATAAAATAAATAGTAACAAGCTAAATTGTAAAATAAAATAAATATTTTAAATTTCATGTTTCAATATTTTCCACCACATACAACAAATTTAAATATAACACGCATACAAATACCACTAATGAGCGAATTCTGATTGGTGGAGAGGACATATCGCATTTAGGCTAAAAACAGGTTCAGTACTGCTGTAATACATTAAATGTTGTTGTTATACATTAAACCCAGTATCTATAGGTAGCTGCATTACAGGACCTGGCGTTCGCTGGGCCTGGTGTCAATAATAGATGTAATTTCAGTAACAAGGGCGTTTTCAGTTCTGACACTTACAGGATGTTCACTCGAATACGGTTC
The DNA here is from genome assembly GCF_015846415.1 of Triplophysa dalaica. NCBI lineage: Eukaryota > Metazoa > Chordata > Actinopteri > Cypriniformes > Nemacheilidae > Triplophysa > Triplophysa dalaica. The sequence goes on along the minus strand of NC_079547.1, from coordinate 5,828,371 downwards.
CCTCTTATATAACAAAACCACAAGTTAAAATTGATGTTTTAATTCATCCTTTAAAACTACTTTTATAATGAATTATACTTGTGTGCTTTAAGAAAAGTGTTACACATTATCTCCTTCGGCAAAGAAGCGAAAACGCGACAACATCTTTGTCCTGTGAGAGCCCCCGTAGACTTCACCTCTAAACGTTGCCGCTAAAATCTCCACATTGCTCCTTTAAATGCCCAGTCTGAGAAATCTTAATTTAACACCATCGGCATAATACTGAGGGTTTATTAATTAACTGCATGAAGGAAATGAGTTGTATGTCTGAATATTCCAACATTTTCTGTGTGCAAAATAAATAAATAGCAACAGCACAGACTTTATTCAAATTTATTAAAGAGATGTTCAATAATAACTCAAATATGAGTTTTCAGATAGCAAAAATCACCTTTGAAGATTGTCATGTTGTCTTATTGTATTTTTATACTCTTAAAATGTTAAATGGATCCAATTCATGTTCAGTAAAATGTATTTAATGCACAAAAACTACCTAGGATTGTACAGTACTGAATGCATTTGACCAATATCGATATTGGACGATCGGAATCCTATCGGTGCATCCCTAATTAAAACCATTTACAGCGCATCTTATTCATCAGTCCATCCATTTCTCTAGAATCAAACTTATAGCATCGACGTTGCAAGCACAATGCATTACCAACTGCAATACAGGAAACCATTTTCCATTCCTGTAGAACTCTAGGAAGTGGACTGAATTCTCCCCTCGAGAATTCGATTACTCGAATGCATTCGACAGCCCGTTGTTCTATTGCTGAGGTTCATTTAGGCAGATGTGTGTGTGTGTGTGTTATTGGTCTCCCGGTCCGCTATCTGCAGAGCTCCCAGCCCTGTCATAAATGTTTCAAAGATGCCCTTTGATAATGAGAATGCTGTCTGTGTTTTCCCTTCCATTCAGAAATATCAACCTGCATATTACAGTGGCAGGTGTACCGTGGATCAATACACAACTCCCTCTTAATAATTAATGCTTGAGATGTCACCACAATAGGGAAATTGACTTTGGACTCATACACGGTGTTGCAATTTGTTGGTTTTAAGAAAGAAATGAAGCAAGTCAACAGAAAACATATTTTAGCCCCATAGGTAGGAGACCTCACTAGGTTGTTTCTATGTGCAGTCTTGCTTGCTTCCGTTGTTCCCCTGTGACCATCCATCAAATAAAATAGCTTTTAATCCAAAGGTCTCCGACTTTATATTTAGACAGTTAGATAGGAATGTTGTAACAGTGCACTGCACATCCTAAACCTCGCATCTTAATTTTTAATGATCTATGTTTTTCCTCCAAAATCATTATTATTAGTAACACTTTATCTTTGGGTTTTGCATATATCTAACCAATAAAAAGTATTAAAAATGCAGTATGTTTTTCCATTTCCTGAAAAACAGTGAATTTGGACATCCGAGGTTCAAAAAGGACATCGTCGATACGGAGTATTGAAAAGCACTTAAAATAAACAAAAATAAAAAAAGGTACTTAATGGGAAAGTAAGTCTGAATAAGATGGATCATTGTTCCTGTGAGTTATTAATATTACTAAATAATTATTTTAAATGTACTAAAATACACTCATGAACTCATTAGAATGAAATTAAATGTTTGTAGTATCTTGGAGTATCTGGTTACTGCTGCGCTTTTTTAGTTCTTGGTTCTCAGGATCATGGGTCGTGTAGTTCATTACTGAGAAAGCATTTGTTTCTCTTTTTTGCCTTTATTGTTTATAGGACAGTGACAGGAAAGAGGTGACAGGAAAGTATTGATGAGTGGGACATCTGGGATTGAGACGTGACCCGGGTCATGCCCAGGTCACCATAAACCAAGAGCACATGTTTGTGTGGAGCATAGACCACAGCTCTACAGTTCTGATGGATAATATGTATTTCTAAAGTGAAGTTTAAATCTGGCTTAGACCTTCTGCAGAAGCACAGTTATTTACCTCCGTCTTAAAAAATCAAACATTATCTCTAAAAATCGACTTCATTGTAGAGAAAACAGGATTTTACTTTACTTCCGGAACCCAACTGTTATGCCCTATTGGAGCAGTGTCAATCAGATACTCATCAGCTGTCAGACCTTGTCAGTGTTTGTAGTTTCTGTGCTTTTCAGTGCGGCGAGGGGATGTCCTGGCAGCCTGGAGTGGCATCCGTCCCCTGGTCACTGACCCCAACTCCAAAGACACGCAGTCCATCTGTCGCAACCATGTCGTCAACATCAGCGACAGCGGCCTTATAACCATTGCAGGTCAGTTTCCTCTCCCAATTTGTGCCTCACTCTATACAGTATAAATTTGTTGCGAGAAAGTTTTTCAAATTGTTGAATCAGATTTTAAATTATGAACCCTTTGAATATTCTGATCATTAAGCACACAATATAAGTCTTTTAATAATAAGAATCACACAAGAAATACTATTTTGTAATAAAAAATCAGCTAATATAGTTATACACTTGGGTTCCCATTGCTCATGAATAAACATTTAACTACAATCTCCCCTCTCCAGGTGGGAAGTGGACCACCTACCGCTCCATGGCCGAGGAGACCCTCGACGCGGCCGTAAAAGCTAACAACCTCTCCGCCGGGCCCAGCAGGACTGTCGGTTTGATGCTTGAGGGTGGGAAAGACTGGACCCCCACCCTGTATATTCGCTTAGTTCAAGACTACGGTTTGGAGAACGAGGTGGGTTGTATAGCTAACCGCTCGACTCCAATCTGTGCTCTTTGGAGTGGGTTCAACCACTTCGTTATGCCGCGGTCCCTCATGATTCTATGGGAGAGAGAAAGTCTGGCAACCCCTTGTTAGAAAGCCAAGAGCTTGATGGAGCCATAGCGCTACCATGGATGTTGTTTTGCCAGCATATTTAAAAAGGTCAGCATGCAGATATTTTTGACAGCACTTGACCTTTGGTGAGAGATGTAACAGAAGAGTTCGAAACCAAGTAAACGGGGCCGTGTTTATTTGTTCGAACGCTTAATAAGGAGAAGGATACTGCGGATTCATACACAAATGAGAGAACTATGAAGAGGGCAGAGAGAACGTGTTTAAAATCTTGTATTAGCCGTGAACAATGTACAATAGATTTCCTGAGGATGTTGGAATTTAGATAAGCACAGAATTGAACCTATGAGATACTATTACGACTTAAGTCCAGGGTTTCTTTAGTCAGTTGCAATCTGTTATGTTTTTGCATAATCTCATAATGCGTCCTTGCTGACTCGTGTAAAAAGAAACTATAAAAACACAGATTTTTAAATATTCCATTTTTATCTACTTTACTGTTTAGTTGTCAGCAATGGTATTGAATGTTTTGTATTTACTGTTATTAACTTAACTAAGTTAAGTTATTTTACTTTATCAAGTATTAGTCATTTTTTATTAATAATTTATTGTTTTATTCAAATATATATCTTTTTTTTGATTGCCCAACTGACTATAAATACAAAAACTCAAACAAACTCAAATAAATGTTATGTTTATAAATTATATTTATACATAAAAATGCATTAATAAAATATGAATAAGCTTAATTATTAATATATATATATAATACATTAATACTTTTTTTATTTTATTATTCATGGTCAGTTGGGGAATCAACAAAACATTGAGTTAAATTCACATCTTAAATAAACAAGACCTTTGAAACCACATTTGTATTAACACAGGAACCACAATTACAGGAAACAGTGAATCAGCTTTTTTTGTTGCCAGGTTCTGTTTTCTTGTTCAGTGACAACAGCAAAGTTTAAGTGCCACATTTGATTTAAACAGAACCATAGCTGCATCAAAATCAGAATACAAAAATGTAATATTTTCAAGCTTGTTTTCTTATCTTTTCTTGAACCTGTTCATTAACCCTTGATGATCTCTGTTAATATTGTTAATTTCAAAGCCCTTAAAGGTCCTGTGCATGAAATTTTGCGCCAAGTAGCGGTGAGGTTGCGAATTGCAACCAATGGCTCACTGCACCCCTCCCTTTCTAAGCACTACTGTGGCTGACACAGGACTAAGATGTCATCACGTTTTTGTTTCTTTGCTGAAGGAGATGATTTATTTATGAAATGCGCTCTGTAGAGCATTGTTGTCCGTTTAGGGCTACTGTAGAAACAACATGGCGTGCAGGGGGACCCACGGTGTATGTAGATTAAAAAATAGCTAGTTAGTTAAAACATCCAGCTTCATTTTGTAAGGTCTTTATACACCTCTGAGGACATAGTAATGTATATTAAATAGTGGTGGGCATAGATTATTTTTTTTAATCTAGATTAATCTAGATTAATTCCAAGATTAATCTAGATTAATCTAGATTAAAATGGCTCATTTGAATTCTGCCGAAGGCATTCAGAATATGTGTGCTACCCAAATAATGACTAAAAGTAAGTCTTTGAGAACGGGTTTCTCAAGCCAGGTGGCGCATTAGACCAGGGGCTCATCTCCTGTTTCCAAAATGCATCACAAACTGCTTGAGAAAGCTGTTCTACTATGATAATTGGTGATGAAAATTAAATTATGTTCAATAAAATGAACTTGTGTTTACTTCCGCATTAGCTAAGGGATGATTTCCGTTTAGGTGGTACTTGAGACTGGAAGAGCTCCTACAGTACATTTACATTTAGTCATTTAGCAGACGCTTTTATCCAAAGCGACTTACAAAGAGTGAGGGAGCAACAAGCGATATGTCATACAGGAGCCATAATACATTAGATCTCAATACAAAGTTACTGGTTTCAACTAAAGCTAGACCACTACCTGTTGAGAGAAAGTGTTTTTTTTTAAACTAATTCCGCATTGCACAATGTGCAAACAACCTTAGTCTTGTCGATGTTTCTATTGGGAAGCTTCTTAAAAATTAATATTCCCTGAAGAAAACCCGGCGGCTTCATAGATGCATCCATGTTAGCACGTCACGTTTGATGCGGTAATTTCACAGTAACGTTATGTTGTGTTCAGACCAAACGCGAATGGCGTGTCAAGCGCGAGTGATTTATATGTTAATGCAAAGAGCCAATAGACCTACGAATCACGCGAGTTGAAAAATCTCGTTCTCGCCCCGTACAGTGCAGTTAAGCTGGTATACATCCGTGCTAAAATATCAAGGTGAAAGTCATCATAGCTTGCGTAGTATAGACCCAGCTCCCAACCCAACTTTGAGAATAGATTAACGGCCACATTTTTTTTAACGCGCGATAATAGTCTCACTGCGTTAACGCCGTTAACGGCCCACCACTAATATTAAATGGCAATTCTATCAATAAACCCTCATAATAATGACATATTTAAGAAAATGTTTGTATTTTACACACAGGTTGCCCAGCACCTGGCAGCCACCTATGGAGGAAGAGCTTTCGAAGTGGCCAAGATGGCTCGGGTGACAGGCAAGCGATGGCCCATAGTGGGGAAGCGTCTTGTTTCTGAATTTCCTTACATAGAGAGTGAAGTGAGCACCTTGAAATGCTAAAACCAAAATCTATAATTTCTATGCTTAAAAGTTAAACTCAATGTTTAACCTGTAATGTAATAATACATGGAAGCATGGCTTCTTCGAAACAATGTTAAATGTAAACAATGCTTTCTGTCTGGATCTAGGTGCAGTATGCCATAAAGGAGTATGCTTGCACAGCCATCGATGTTATCGCTCGCCGAACACGTCTGGGCTTTCTGAATGTGCAGGCTGCAGACGAAGGTCTTCCACGTATTGTTGAGATCATGGGCAAAGAGCTGCAGTGGAGTGAGCAAAAAAAGAAAGTATGTTGTGTCATCAACATCGTCATTTTCAACTAACTTACAATTTTACAGTTTGAATCGAGTGGACAGTTCATCCTAAAATAAAAATTCTGACATCGTTCATTCACCCTGTAAATGTCCACATAAATGTGAAATATAAGCATCATTCATTTTAATTCATATTCAATGTGACACATTATTCAGAACAATACTGAATTTTCCGAAGCCAATATTTTAACTTTGAATACTATGTGGTTATTCAGTCGTGAACACATTTTGTTCTGACCAAAGCAAAAGTTCTCAGCCAGGCTAATTTAGGGAACAGCTACTAATAGACCGTAACTATTGTTAGCGTGACTCTTGAATAGTCTTTCTCGCTGCTCCACGATAAGAACACAATTCAGCTTTACAATAAGCGCCCAGCCCAACACCTCCAGTCATCTAGACTATTACGTCTGCGCTCGCGGGAGTAATTGAAAGTGAGGGTGTATGTAAGCGGGTGATAGAGTTACCGCAGGTTGCACGCTGGTCGTAGGTTTCCTGTCTGATAAACAGAAAGACTAATAATAGCGCAGATCACTGTGCAGCTTTGATACTTTTCGGTTCCCATGAGTTCAGATCGGCTCACAATGCAGGTGTACCACACCCTGCGCACACAGACCCTCCGTACACACGCATGCATGTGACACAATGCTCGGCTGGGAGCTGTGATCCAGATCCATGATCCATTGATTCAGATAGGGAAGGTACATTTATGTTATGTGTTACTATGTTAGCTGGATAAAAACACCTTTTGTTAATTATTTTGCTGCATCTGATTTGATCAAATATTATTTGCGAACATAAATAAATCACTATGTCATATGGTTTGATATGGACTTTATTGTTGTGTGATTTAGTAAACATAGTTAGAAAAACGTTGTGTAAATGTTGCCCTTCTAAATTTTGAAACTGGTTCTCTGGTCATTTAAGCATCATCTTTCTCTGTGCTGTCTCTGTCTCATAGAAACAATTCATTTAAATGAATTCAATTGTGTTTGTTTTTCTACCGATCATGTGTTTGTCTATAGGAAGAGCTGGAGGCGGCTAAGCAGTTCTTGTACATGGAGATGGGTTATAAAGCTCGCTCTGAGCAGCTCAGCAAGACAACAATAACATCACTTACTCTCGGAGAGGTGCAAAGGTACGATATAGCCATGTTCAGTATGAGTGTGTACATGCATCTACGTCTCTTATTGCCATAATATTGTCATTATTATGATTGACAGGTATAAAAAGCGCTTTTACAAGTTTGATAAGGATAGCAAAGGATTTATCACAACGTTGGATGTCCAGCAGGTTCTAGAGGTGAGAGATAATCTCTTATTTAGGTACAATCTCTAACGCCTTGTAATGAAATACCTGAGGTATTGCTTGAAATTATTGTTTTATTCATTCTTATTCAGTGCATGAATGCATGTCAGTCAGACAAAAATCAGAAAGCGATTTACTTATAATTAATATTTCTCTGTACACGTTAGATTTTAAGCGCTTGAAATCAGTAAACATATCGAAATATCACCAAATTAATTTAGTACTTCTTGATTTGAAGGACACATTGCAAATAAAATCTAGTGATACAAAGACTAGCGATAGACCAACACAGTATATCAATGTGACAGATATATCACAGAGGCCAATATATATATACATTTTTTGTTCTGTGTATTAAAACATTCTCTCATTTTCTTTAATGACATTTGTGTTATATCGCCCTCATATCGGACATATTGCTTTCTCAATATCAGTATTGGCATCAGCCATTAAAAAGACCTATAGTTTAACAATAAAGGGATAGTTCACCCAAAAACGAAATTTCAGTCATCATTTACTCACCCTCAGTTTTTCCAAAACTGTACAAAAATCTTTGTTTGATGTGGGAAACTGCCCCAGATTTTTTACGAAATTTACACAAGTTTGGAACAACTTTAGAGTGAATGAATGAATTTCATTTTTGGCTGGACTATCCCTTTAATAAAGACAAGGGTAAAGCAGTGCCAACAAAACAGTCTTACCAATAAACTAACAATATATTTTAAGCAAAAGCAATGATTTTGTAACTGAGGTGTTGTGCTTGTGTAAAGAGTAGTGGTGGGCATAGATTAATTTATTTAATCTAGATTAATCTAGATTAATTTTGGAATTAATCTAGATTAATCTAGATTAAAATGGCTCATTTGAATTCTGCCGAAGGCATTCAGAATATGTGTGCTACCCAAATAATGACTAAAAGTAAGTCTTTGAGAACGGGTTTCTCAAGCCAGGTGGCGCATTAGACCAGGGGCTCATCTCCTGTTTCCAAAATGCATCTCAAATTGCTTGAGAAAGCTGTTCTACTATGATAATTGGTGATGAAAATTAAATTATGTTCAATAAGATGAACTTGTGTTTACTTCCGCATTAGCTAAGGGATGATTTGTGTTTAGGTGGTACTTGAGACTGGAAGAGCTCCTACAGTACATTTACATTTAGTCATTTAGCAGACGCTTTTATCCAAAGCGACTTACAAAGAGTGAGGGAGCAACAAGCGATATGTCATACAGGAGCCATAATACATTAGATCTCAATACAAAGTTACTGGTTTCAACTAAAGCTAGACCACTACCTGTTGAGAGAAAGTGTTTTTTTATTTAAAACCAATTCCGCATTGCACAAGGTGCAAACAACCTTAGTCTTGTCGATGTTTCTATTGGGAAGCTTCTTAAAAATTAATATTCCCTGAAGCAAACCCGGCGGCTTCATAGCTGCATCCATGTTAGCACGTCACGTTTGATGCGGTAATTTCACAGTAACGTTATGTTGTGTTCAGACCAAACGCGAATGGCGTGTCAAGCGCGAGTGATTTATATGTTAATGCAAAGAGCCAATAGACCTACTTGCTGCGCGAATCGCGCGAATGAAGCCCTGGTTATGAGATGATGAGGCGGCTTCTTCTTCCGCGAATTGAAAAATCTCGTTCTCGCCCCGTACAGTGCAGTTAAGCTGGTATACATCCGCGCTAAAATATCAAGGTGAAAATCATCATAGCTTGCGTAGTATAGACCCAGCTCCCAACCCAACTTTGAGAATAGATTAACGGCGACATTTTTTTTATCGCGCGATAAAAGTCTCGCTGCGTTAACGGCGTTAACGCCGTTAACGGCCCACCACTAGTAAAGAGTGATATAATCTGCATCGTTGATGGTTCTTATGCAACAGCGGATGTGAGGCAAAAGGTTGAAAAACGCAAGGGAACCATCCCTTTCAATGAAAGCCAAATGGGGTGGTAGCGGAACTCCTGGGGTTTCACAGGAGCATCTGACTATATCTATCATGGATAAAACTGTCTATCTATCACCATGATATAAGGTGCTAAATAATTCTCCATGTAAATTGCTCATTAGCCGTTATTATCTCCAGTCTCATTGTCTCTGTTTCTCACGCGGCCCTTAACATTTCCAATCACTCTTGACTCCCGTGTACCCCCGATTCCGAATCTATCTCTGATTTGTGTTCTTTCAGAAACTCGGCATTCAAATTGATGAGAATGCTCTTCACGAGATCCTCAGCGAGGTGGACCTCAACAAAAACGGACAAGTGGAACTGGATGAGTTCCTGCAGGTACGAAGCTTTACCCTTAGAACCTGTAATGGCACAGATATTAATGGACCAGTATTACATATTCAGACCTGGTCTGAGGGCTGTAGGTGTGAAAACTTCAATACGAAAACTGCTTGTTATCTTCATGTCAGTACTTTCATGTTTTGTCATGAGCTGACTAGGTTGCAGTGTTTTCTGAAATGACGTAATAATGAGCACCAGTAATATAAAGCATGAATCTGACCTCTGAATCGCGTGGGTCACAAAAAGGTGTTAAGGTGGCGTTCACCCTTCGAGCCCAAAGCTTTGACCACTATGCTACAGTTAGCTCTTTGACTGCATGTGTTGCTCTCTACAGCTCATGACTGCGGTCCAGAGAGGGCAAATCTCCGACAGCCGTCTGGCTATCTTGATGAAGACGGCGGAGGAGGGACTGGACCTGAGAGGACCTGTCTCGGTTGATCGCAGTGGAGGCGGAGTTTGATTCTCAACTACAAACCGAAACATTCACCAGATGAAGGCTCCAACCACAAACTTGGACGAACACCAAAAGCGCTGTAAACTGTGCCTATGCCGGTCAGATCACAAGCACATCCTGTTAAACCATGAACTCATCGAAGCAATTGGCTGCCTTTGACTTTTGATTATTTCACAATCATTTTTGTAATGTGTTAAGTGCTCACTCATTTGTAAGTCGCTTTGGATAAGTGTCTGCTAAATGAGTCAATGTAAATGTTTGGAAATCTTAAAGCTTTTGTTTTCGCATGCTTCACGCACACATGTTACGAATGACAAAATTAATAACTTTAAAGAAGAATATATTCTTGAGAGTATATATTTTTAACAAACTATGTATTATTCTGTTTGTATATTGCTAATGCATGCTAGTAAGCATGAATCGTTTCTTTAATGTCTCTCTAAGTTTTTAATCCAGTGAGCTTTGAGGTTGTTTTATGAATGTGATGCTGCTGTAAACAGAGAAAAGATTCAAGGGCTCCTCGTGTCGTCTTAGGTAAAAATGCACTAAATATTTTGCAGGTTTACACTGTAAACTTTTACTTACTGTCACTGTTCTGAACAGTAATTTAAAAGTAATTTAACATTTTCAGATTTTATTCTAAATCAAGTGTTTCGAAATGACAAGATTATGTTGAAAGCAATGATCATTTTAATATTTATACAGATCTGTAATCTTGTATGTGTTCAGTGTTTTGAGACTGTTGATGGATCCGCTTCAGTCGAACGGGAGGATTTTACAGATTATAATGAAATGTAAGAGCACTTGTTTAAATGTCGAACATTTTATCCCTGTTTCGAATTCATGAACAGTCAAACCCTTTTTTGTTTTACACCACGGCTGGTAATTGGTCATTTGTTTATCATGATATGAGATAGTAACAAGTAAATTGGCAAATGCATCTTTTTGTAATGTAAAGGCTTACAGGGAATGTACTTTATGTGCCTTGCTTTCTATAGAAACAACAATCTTTGCATGTCGAAGCGCACGCTCTGAAACGCACTCATAGTGCTTTTACTTGACTGTATATTGTGGTTTAAACATAATTGTTTATATGTTTTTATTCAGTTTATTTATGACCATATATATTCTCTTAAAAAACTTGTTTTAAATTGAATCACCAATGACAAAATTTCTTTGAGTTTAATTAAAAGAAATATGTATTTTGTGCAATACGGAACAATCTGTTTTCATTCGTTTTCACCATGTCATGACCTATTTGTTGTTTAAATCCTAAAAGGCGACCACAATGTTTGTCATAGATCTTCGGGGATCAGATTGTTTATCTGAACTGAACAATGCCAAATAAGAAGGGAGGGCTGTACTGTCAGCGTTTGCATGAGAGAAATAGAAGTTAAACTAATCATTTATTGTTACTGACTGGATGTAATTTCAGCCTGAGCCGGTGTGAATGAGATTCATACTGTATGGTAAAAATGTTCAGTAAATCAATCTGACAGACACAATTCTGTAATTAAATGTATCCGGTTGCTTTCGCATTGTTTGGGTGGGCCGTTTTCTGAGTGACTGTCATAATAGTCAGTGACATCATATTTCTTACATAATATTTGTTGCACTTGAAGCATGTGATGACCTCTCTCTCTCTCTCTCACACACACACACAGTATTAGATGGCTCACTTTGATGGCAGATCTGTGATGAATGTATTGCTGATTAAGACCCACACCAGGGCCTTTCAGCCATAGGACATCCCGCCGCGTCTATGCCTAATAATTAATTATAAATAAACTAATAAACTAATTTCAGGTTCTGTTGGAATAGCCCTACAAATCCTGGTTGAAACATTGAGTTAATAGTGGGGCAACATTAAGACGTCAACAGTGGTTCCATATTCAAATGACTTTCTATTTATGCACTGATGTTATGGATTGTGGTAATAGTTGTGACTTGCATATTCATTTACATCCACACCAAACCATTCATATTATTCAGTATATCATTAATAATATTAGTATAAAGTCACATTTAAATATTGTAACAACCAAAAATGTATAATTTGCATAATAATTTTAAGAATAATAAAATGTGCATCATAATAAAATATTTTAAAGATTTCTACTACCATCATTATCAATATTAATATTAACGTCATAAAATGCACAAATAACATTTTTTCCTTTCCATGAAAAGTATCTTAAGTTATCATGAATAATAGTTCTTTTAAATAGTTATTTATTTTTGCTGAACAAAAAATTATATATTTTGTAAAACTAACCAAAGGCAAGGCGAGGCAAGCCCCCATTGACTTCCATTGAAAGGACACAAAACCAAAGACACATTTCTCAAAATATCTTCTTTGTGTTAGCAAGTAAGTCATGCAGGTTGTATACAATTTGAGGGTGAATAAATAATGACAGAAATGTAATTTCTATACTCATTTAAGGTAATTTCTTTCTAAATATCCCTTGGAATCCAGATCATAACATACTGTACAATTCACGATAAAACAATACATCTAACATTTCATATTAAGAGAAAAACGTTAAATAAGCTTAAATTAACTTTTTTAAGATTTTAAACATCTAAAAAAATTGTTTTTGTTTATTTTGATAGGCCTTCCAGCTGTGAAACACCCCTGCTGGTGTCTGGTGTCCTCTGTTTTATTGACACTGCAATGTGACTGCGGAGGTGCCATGTTACTGGCAATAACTGGAGGATTCCCTCTGTCGGCATGCCAGTGAGGTGATGCACCGCACAACAATGAAACAAAGCTTTGTGGGATGCGGAAGAATTTGCAGTTCTTCCAAGATTTTGCTAGAACTGTCTTTGTGCTGCCCTGATATCAATGCAGGATCTCTGTGTTGTTTTTGTTGTGGTGTGAATGGACATGTGTCCTAGTTGATTTGAGGATGATGAGTCAGACCCACATACACTGGACAGAGAGGAAGACAGAGAGATGTTTACTCCATTAAAACAATGATACGGTTTCTTGTTTGGAAGTGAAATATTGAATATTACCACCAAAAATGTAAAATTAAACACATTTCATAATCGTAAACATTTAATAGCATAAGAAAAAGTAAATTAAAAGTAAGTTCAACCGAAAATAAAAATCCTTCACCTTCACGTTGTTCCAAACCAAAATCAAGGTCTTTTCCTCAACCACCAGTTTTAATGTCAACCAAGACTTGGTTCCTTCAGTAGAGCACCTAAAGAAGTGTTTGAAGAACAACTCTTTCAAACAATCAAAGCAGACTGTGACCTGGGGCATAAAAAAAGACAAAGAGACATCATAAAAGTATTCCACTTCTACCTTATTTATTCTGTGGGTCAGGTGTCCAGAAACAGAGAACTGAGTGAAAGCACACAGTACTCAACTGGTCATGTGATCTCAACATGTCCTTCCCCATGAGCTGACCGGCTACATGTCAGTCTTTATCTTCATCCCGAAATCTTCCTAACCCTCACGTGAATGTTCATTGATTTACACACTTTTTTATTTAGCAAAAAACGAAATGCACAAAACTGATAAGATACAGTATAGTACATGATGAGATGATTGTCATTTTAAGGGCTGAATAATCCTTACATGTGGATTTGCTTTCTTAAAATATTTTCTTCCTCATTAAAGAATGAAATAGATCACCTCATATCGTCGCTGCACTTCTGAAACCTGTCCAAATTAGCTTTTTTTTGAGGAAATAGTTAAAAAACACTACTTTTTAAATGATTCCATACTGTGTTTTCAAAGTTGACACGCACTTTTGAATACTTTTTATTGGTTAAATATTTGCTAAACCCAGTGACAAACAGAATGGGTGAATACAAATATTTATTATTATATAAAAATCACGTAATATGGAGATACAAGGTTTTAGAAGGACAGCAGCGATATGCATTCAGCAGATCCACACAGAGGCTTTGGCATCCTGAGCAGAGTCACTGTGCCGTCATGCCGTTTCTCAGTGTGCAGCTGAAAGCACACTGACTGCACTAAAGGTCAATTGTCAGCAATCCCAATAGCCAGACACACCCCCTGTCTCCAACACCCCCACACTGCTGGAGATTACAGCACTGACACATATATGAGACACACACACACACAGAGATCTTACTCCAGTGAACTGAATACTGTATACTTCTTATGCGCAAATGTCAGTCTTGAACTTATACACTATTTCACACTTTCAATGTCCTGTTTTCCTGACCTTAAAGGAATACTTCAGCCCAAAAAGAAAATTCTATCATCATTTATTCATTTACATATATGCATTTGGCAGGCGCTTTTATCAAAAGCGACTTAAATTGCATTGTCCTATACATTTTGATTCTGACTATATGCAATCCCCTGGGATCAAACCCATGACCTTGGCATTGCTAGCGCCATGCTCTAACCACTGAGCCATAGGAAAGCCCTTTAAAGGGACAGTTCACCCAAACATGAAAATTCTGTCATCATTTACTCACATGCGAATTGTTCCACATCTGGGTAGATTTCTTTGTTTTGATGGGGGCAAGATCTGTTATAAGCATTCTTCCAAATATCTTTCTTTGTGTTCATCAGAACAAAGAAATGTAAACAGATTTGGAACAACTGGAAGGTGAGCAAATGATGACAGAATTATCATTTTTGGGTGATGTATCCCTTTAGTGGGATACTGTGATTTACCAAAAATGAAAATTTTGTCATTGTGAGAAATGAAATTTTCAGAAGAGTGTCCAACTTGCTGTTTTAATACACTTGATACAAAGTGGATGAGAACCAAGGATGGTCATGGTCACCATCCACTCATATGCAAAAGTTTTTTTTAATATTCTGCTAGAAAACTTATTTTCTCAAGAAATAAAATCAAAATCAATTTTAGGATATTGGGTAAATTTCCTATTTTTTAACCTGTCTGGTCACTTTGAACTCATAATGGTTTATGTCTAATACAACCACAAAACCACCAAAATTATTTTCAGTTTTTCCAAATTTACTATATTTATAGCTACATGTTGATCATTGAAAAATTATCATTCTTGTTTTATTCTATGAATAAACCTGCAACATTTCTACCAAACTTCAAGCAAAAATATTGTTTTTTATTGGCAGAACATTGAAATGGGTCAAACAGGTCTAAATAACAATAAAAGATTCAATGTTTTAAAGGTACAATTTATAATTCTTCGTAGATTCTATTGACAGAAATGCAATGTAATAAGCATAACTATGTCTTCAGATATGTATGAAGACCTTATATAATGAAGCGTTATGTTTTTATTACCTTAGAATGAGTTATTTCAATCTACATACACCATGGGTCCCCTTACATAGAATTCGCCATGTTGTCACTACAGTAGCCCTTAGCAGACAAACTGCTCTACTGGCTTTGAAAGGGAGGAGTGGAGTGAATCATAGTTCACCTTTTGTGAAACAGAAAGGTTCTTCGGATGTTAAAAGGAACCCAGGGTATAGAGAGATATATGGCTTAATACGTTGTTATAGCCTTACACTACTAGCATTTGTCGTTCTCAAGGCATCAAATATTTTAATTTCCTTAAAAAAAACTAAATGTAATACCAATATTACCTAAGGAGGCCGCCATGTTCTTTTTTGATGATGTTAAATGGTTGCACGCACAGGCAGCCAGACTGCACACAGACACACTTATCAGTTCTACAGTAAATATAAGGTGTTGTACGAGAAAAATAAAATAAAAAGAATGCTAAAATAATAAAGAAAGAAAATTAAGTTTTTTCGCTATTTGGTGTATTTTCAACCATATTAAAATTGTTGGTCAGAAACAATACACACATTCATATCAATAACCAAAATTTGTGTGACCGTAATATATACACAATGTTTTTAGCCATTATAAAATGCCTTTTATCAAGATTTTGACTTTTTAAAGTTGATTTACAGTGGCCTATTGTCTTCTCTCTCTCTCTCTCTCTCTCTCTCTCTCTCGTTCATTAGCTGACGAGGGCTAATATTTACATTTGTTCTAATACAGTTTCCCTTATTTTTAGTTTCTGGCTGATAGTTAACTTCTTGTTGTATAACTAACAAAGTTAGCCAGCATAATGTAACCGTATGCTTTCAAAAGTTAACGCAACGTGAAAAATAACCTTGTTTCCCAGTTTCTGATTTGGGCATAAGTGAGACATTTTGAGACTGTTATGACTCATGGCTCAAGGGACGCAACAAATACGAGGGAAACACGCAAACCAAGTATCAGGCTTAAAACAAAACTTTATTATTAACAGAAAAGACTAAAGTTAAACATTAAATTGCAAATCAAAACAATATTCAAATAAAGTCTACAGTATATCTGAAGCAGTCAGTAATGTCAGTGCATAGTTTTAGATGCATGGCTGGGAATGTAATAATGTGTATAAAAATGTAGAAACTTCCAACACAAAACAAACGCCTGAACTTCAAATGAAGGTCCTCCACAAAAGGGATGTCTCCCAAATGACTGTCTTCAAAGCCTCGTAGGGAACATCTTTTAAGAGGAGCTTGATGACCCCACCAGGTGCACATCATTGACCGCTAATTGGAGCTGCCTCTCGCAGGCAACTCCAAAACGAACAGCAGAGGTCATCGAACCCATAGGACAGGGACCCTCACAAAAGGTACCTGGAAACTGGTCTACAGATCATGTGGGAGCTTGCACAACAGTCTTGATACGTGTGAACCACACTCTAGCTCCACATAGCCTTTATTCCCCAGCTGTTGAGGCATACTCACTAGGGAACGGACACTCAATGCGAACATCCCCTTGGCCAACATTCGGTCCGTACATAAGTTCTGCTATCCTTTGAAGAGCCAGCTGGTGGGGGTGTCCGTACTGCTGGTTAAGCGCATCCATAGTATCTGAGAATGGACATAATTAGTTGCAGTAGTAGTCTACGATCAACAATGCTTCCTCCAACTTCAGTTGGTCGACGAGAATCTGGTACTTGAACCGTTCTGTAGCGTCTGGTGGCAGGATGTTTTCTAAAGCGATGAGCAGCTGAGAGAACTCTGTTGGATCTGGCTAAACAAAGTTTGGAATGGTAGGAGCTGGTCCCCTGTAAGCACTCTCTTGACTATTAAGAACACGTAACTGTGTTGAGCTGTAGCCACCTCTGCCGTCGGCTCTTTCGTATGTTCTTGTCATATCTTTAGCTGCTAAGCCTCTTTTCTAGGTCATATAGGAGATCTGTTCTGGATGCTTCTTCTGCAGCAACATGTGGGGACTGAGGCAACTTAGATCTAGGTCGGGGTATGGCCCTGGCATCTGTAGTGGTCGGCAGAGTACGGGTGCGGGGTTGAGGAACAGGAGATGTCATTTGTGGATGGTGCCTGGACCCATCACTCACTCCCAGTAAGCTTAACTGTGCTTCCAGAGTATCATTTCTCTCTTGTAGTATCTTATCCACTCCCAGGAATAACGTTGCAGTTCATCAGTATCTTGTCAAAGCTGCTGGACTTCACTTAGAACTTCGGATGCCAGCTCAGGTTGAGGGACAGGTGTACGCTGTTGTCCGTATTCCCGACAGGGATTCCACTCTATGGAAGAATGCCGTGGCTGCATTGCAGCATTGTACTCGGGTTGGGTTGCGGTAAGCTTTGGTCCAGCTTCTCCTTGAAAATCTAAATCATCACTTATCTCTGGTGGGTGATCTTCTTGTGTTCGTGACTGTAGCCTTGTCGGATGATCAGTGAGGTCAAAGTCTGACAGGTGACTAGGGAGCTGCACTGTCCGCCTGGGTCTCACTAGGGGCTCAGGATGGTCATAAAGCTTTCAGTGATACTGGATGACTTAAACAATATTACTCACTTGTATATGAACCCACTCTATAACGGTGACAATGGACTTTTGACAACTTTCGCGCAGCTTGGTAAGGCGAGCTCTGAACAATGTTCTGCTAATACTGCGCATCAATACTGAGTCATCTACGTAATGCCTTTTAGAGCCAAGAGAAGGTACCAATCTATAACTCTAAGGTATAATAAAGTTCGCCTTTTCTGCATTGGTCTTCTCCAAAATTCAATAGTTTACCTTCTTTCACCAGGTTAAGGTTAAAAAGCTCCAGTTCCACTTTGGCTTTTTCCAAGTCCATCCTATCTTGTTCGCAAATCATAATCCACACCAACAAAAGACAGTAGTTTTTAATCTTAAATGTTATGAAGCATTTTTGATGATCGTTTCTGTTCACTCCGCTCGTTACATTATGTTTAACTACAGCTGTTGTCAGGGTTTTTGTTTGGCAATGGCAGCAGGTATGTGTTAAAATATCAAATCGGAGACTGTATTCTGTCGATTGTGGCACTAAAACAATACAAGATGATATTTTAAACTCCTTATGTAGCCGAATCGGTGCTGGTTTGTATTGGTCGCCTTCAGTTTTACCTTCATTTTGCCTCCAGCTAATGCTGTGATGTAAGCGTGATGTCGGCGCAAAAGAGGTCTATATTTCTGATCTTATGTTTGACGTCTCATATTTAACTGTTATACAGTATATGGAAAAAGTGTGTGCTTTGCAGTAGCGTTAAGAGAACGGGTTTAGGTTGCAACCATTTGATGTCACAGATTTTGATGGCCTCTGAGTAAATATTTTTTCAAAGTCTATTCAAGTTCATGAATACTGTGACAGTTACACTGTTTTTTTATTTCACAGTTATAAAGTCAATGCCATTGTTAAACGGGGCCTTATTTTGCTGTTTTTGAGGCTTTTTTTTTTTTTGGTGTTTAACAGTAGATGTTCATGTTTCAAATTTCCCAAAACGCCTTATATTTCACATATTTCAATTCTTTTGTTCACTTCTGTCTTTTTATGACAAAACGACTGGTATATATAAAGTCCCTCCTTCCGAACCGCTCTGATTGGTAAAAATGACCAGGTCAGTCGTGATTGGTTCCCTGCTTAGAGTGTGTGTGTGTGTGTGTAAAGATGTCTCTCCCCGACAATATCAGCGAGCTTCCGCTTCTCAGGCTGTTGTGATTGGTCGGTCCCCTCTCAGTGCATGTGTATTCATAAACTTTGGCTTTAAGCAATAAACAGTGACAATGGTGTCAACTTCACTTCATCAGTTAAAAACATACGGATCCATCGAAGTGTTACGGAGGTCTGCTAGTGCATGTGCAAACATCAATCTTTGTAAGAGATCGCTATTTTTCCTACTATGGCTAGGGGAAGGACACAGGACCGATTGGCGTCAGATCAGTTATATTAAATAACACTAATAACAGAAGGGTTAGTTTTGCCTTTTTATATGGGACCCGAGTTCGATAATAAAACAAGCAGATTGACGAGTAGACTTTGCGACCAGGACTTTAAAGGATGTTTCATAGAAGTGTTTTAGAGGTATGCGTACACACACACAATATCAGTGTATAACACAGAACGGTTTTCACAGCCGATGTTAAAGTCATGGAAGCTCTTATTTGACCAATTGTTATCTTTGAATGTGTGTAGCTGAATTCTTATTACCTGTAAATCTGTGATGAAAGTGAAAGTAGTTTAGGTCTCTTAATCTTCTCCGGAGCTGTACTACTGGTTAGTAATTCTACCACAGATGATATATGTTGTGACCAGTGTCAACACTTTGTCCCGTCTGTTGTCTTCTGACTATGATGCTGACTTACCCACCGACAGCACTTTCCAACCTTGAGAAAAGGGATGAAAATCCAATTAGACCTTTTCCTCCAGTTCCTACAAATAGAGGAGAAGAAACGAAGCCTCACTAAAGGTCATCTGGAGATATGAGTGACAGCGTTAAAGTCCTCTGCTCCTAATTTCCAGTGTTTGCCGGAGCTTTGTGGGGTTGGTACACACGCCGACCCCTCAAGCCTGAACAGCCATTAATTGTGGGGAATAATCTGGTACAAATCTGGCTGACATGTGACCTGGTGCCCTGTGTTGTGGCAGGAGTGTGAGAGGATTAGGACGGGTATAATGAAATCCCCACAAGATTAGAAAAAAAGAGAAGAAGATCTCACAAGGAACGCTGAGAACGTGACGGTGGTTGTAACATTGACGATATTGTGAAAATATTTATAAACTGATAAGAAATGTGTAGATATTAATTGCTGTCTAATTTAAGACCATGAAAAGAGATGTTTGGGGGGCTAACAGGGTCAGTACGCACACAATGTTAGGGCCTTTATATTGCCAGCTCTGTTGGTATTAAAACAAATTCACTTGGGGTCTCTGAGCAATAGTGCAGAGCCATTGACAAACCTTTCAAAATAAAGTGGAAAGGGGGGAAAACAAGCATTCAATAAATAATATAATGAGCTTTTATTGGGGTCTATAACAATCCATCAAATATAATCCATGCTGATATTAATCTATTTATTATTGGATATATGTGACTTGTGAAATCCAGAGTAAAGTCTATGTAATTTTGATAGTCATATAAATGACAAAAATATTTATTTTTTCTTTATTGCTGTAAATTATGCAATATATGAAAGATTTCATCAGTATACAGTATTAACATTCTCACTTAAACATACCAGAAATACCAGAATAAAGGGAAGGAATTTGGCTTATACATTAATTTCAAATCTTTTGCCATACAGTCAATATTAAAGGAGTTTTTATGTTCAGCGTTCTTTACATTGTCTTGGATGATTTAATGTAGTAAACAGTAAATCACAAAAATACTACTTTGGCTGGGTTTTCACAGACTGGGTCACATGATCTCTTTAAAACAGGGGGTGCTTTACGATGCCATAGAAGAATTGTTTTCGGCTGCTGCCAACAATAAGAACCTTTAAGATCCAAAGAACCTTTCTGTTAAACAAAAAGTTCTCTGTAGTGGACAAACGTTCTACATAAGAGATGATAAAAAGTAATAAGGAAATCTTTGAGTAAATGGTTCTTCTTTGAAGAACTTTTTGTAACACATTTTTTTAAGTTAGGACTAGTTGTGAATGTTATTTAACAGAATTTTACTGATTCAGTACAAATGCTCAATATGGATGCTTCAAACTAAAATAGCAAAATGATCAGATTTTTAATAGCTTGTACAAAATGAATACATTTAGCGCATCCTTTAAAATAAAGATGAATAATCAAGATTTTTATGCAGATGGATGGTTGAACTTTTTTAACCATTTTTTCATTTTTTTCTTTGTATTAGTCATTCGGGGGAAAGTTGTTAATATTAATATTTTGTTTTGTATAAAGTCCATTCAATTTACACAATAATGTAAAGTGGGAAGTTATTACTGCCAAAAAAGATACCTTCAAACACATAAGACATGTAAGTTGGTGGTAGCCTAAGGACCATAATGTAATGCAAAAAAGTAACTACTTGGACTTTTTATAGAGTGTAGAGAAATACAATTTTTGAATTTTAATTGGTTTTGAAACTTAAACATACTAATTGAACTTAAACATACAACTACTGTATCTGCCTTTGACCCAGACTCACATACATGCGTGTATGTCCTCTATCATACAATAACATTCAAAGGCTTGTGGTGGTAAAGTATCACCCTGTCACTTGAGAAAAGAGTTGTCAAACCCGGCGCCAGTAATGTGAGTGGTCTTTCAATATACACGTGTCACGACGCACAATATCATTATTACTATTATAAGCGACTTTTAACCATAATGACTGAAATAATGTAACGTAAGTGCAGGAGAGAATGGGGCTACGCAGACGCCAAAAGAACCGGATAGAGGTGTGTTTGTGATTCGAGGAGCCATTAATAAAATAGCAAAAAAAACACATCCAGCACAACAACATGATGTTAAACCGACACCCTGCATAAATACACACGATTCATTGTGATTTATTTTTATAACGTACAAAGAGTTGTGCTTATCTACATGAGCCAAGATTATGCTATAGAGTCCTTTCTTGGAGAAAAAGAGAGAGGTCAAAATTCAAATGTCATCTGTTTGTCCGTCTGATCATTAGGGTTTCGTATGTGTGTGTGACTGGGGAAGCAGAATAAAGATCTCAAGCTCTATCCAGTCACCCATACACACACGCAAACAGTGTTCTGGTGTCTCGGGCAGCTCTAATTGCTAAGGAGGCAGGTTTTAAATGAACAAGTGGTACAGAGGTCATTATCATGTGAGCCCTAGCCACTCTGAATGTTTGCATACCTGTCGCCGGCTTTCTCATAAATGAGACTTTCATTAGTCTTAATTAGAATTATCCAGAGTCAGCAGGGAACGCAAGACCTCACGAAATGATGCATGCGCAATAATAAACATCCGCCTCCCACACTGTTTTCCAGAGGAAATTGCTTTGAGTAAAATCATTTCTAATTAACCCTCTACTTAATTGATTTGGTCAGAATTAATATTCTTGTGGCATTAAGTAAAAAGGGGAGCTCTCTAAAGAAGGCTTTCCCTCTCTTGAGAACTCCAAAAACACATCACATTCGATCAGCTTACATCAACAGGACTCAGACCCTCGTTCAATATCTTCAGGTGTCTGAGAAAAAGATCTAATGTGTCGGTCTCTGTTAATCAGGTCAGTCCGGTGTATTGGACTGAAATGTCTATTGCAATGTTTCCATTGGCTGTTTATTGCAAATAACACTTCTTATGTTCTAATGACACAATTTTGACCATGTGCAACTTTTTTTGATCTCCATGAGGAAAACAGATTATCCGCAAGTTTCCTACGGCCAATTACACTTTGCTCAAAAGATGGGAAAAACTTCCTGTTTAATGTAAACAGACGTGTTTCTGCCGTTTTTCAACAAGTCATTTGTTTATACCAGAATGTGAACTTACACACTGTCAGCACTTATAAACCAGATCAGCATTCTGTCCACTATAGAGGAATGTGATAATGATTTTAATACTTGACGACGGATATTTAGCAACTTTATTGATGCAGTGGTGTGACCATAAACCAATGAGCAATTTGAAATTCATGGAGAGTTTTCAACATCTTTACATGATGTTGATGTGTGCTATTTAAAGATGTGATAAAAAAAAACTTGTATTTGAAAGCTGCATGCACATATAATACTGCTGTATCATCAGCTGACCATTAATCTGATAAAAATTATGCTAAAGATCATGTGGGAAAGATGCCTTTTTACATTTTTAAACACTCTCTCTTCGTTTTTCTTAGAAAGATGATAAGTGGAAGTAATACCTACTGTACACCAAGCATATCATAGCAAGCATAGAACAAATAGCTTTTCTGTAGCTCAGTGGTAAAAGCATCGCGCTATAACGCCAAGGTTATGGGTTCGATCCCAGGGGACACATACCTAGAAACAAATGCATAGGATAAGACAGTCAGTAAAATACAGAAAACAATACTTGTAAATCCAGTGTACTGTCTCACGGTTTTATTGAAGACTACAAAGTGTATCGATGATCATATGAAATTTATTTGAGCTCCCTTTTAAAACTGAGAACTCTTTTTAAACTATGAGCACATTCAGTCTAAGTGATGTTTAACGTTTTTTATCTGTTTGCTTGAGATAAGCGGTCCACATTTTAAAGTTTATCTTTTAAAATTTTTACAGTCCCTCATGGGAGAAGTCTCCTGTCTCCTTCCTTTTAGATCTGTGTGAACTTTGCATGGTTGTGCTGCGAACAGCAGGGGTAACTCAGTATTTTTTTTAATAGATTCCCACATGAAACCAACAGTATTACAATTTAAAATATGAATCACAGTACTATTTTCTGCAATACAGTAGTTCCACCGTTTCGGCAGAGGTTTTACCCACTTCAATTTTTACGGTTCCCTTCTGAAACTTGTGGATACATTTTACTGAAGTGTAGGCCAATTTTTTAAGTACAAAAAGAGACCGTTTCTGTGAGGCTCAGAAAACAGTCACAGTAGTTGAAAACACATTGTGTGTGTTTGTGTGTGTCTGTGTGTGTGTTCCTGCACGCCTGCGCATATATTTTACATCCAACTTTTGTACATTTTTTACAGAATTTCAAAAATACATGAAAATTCTTTCAGATAAAACAGAACAATTCGTAAAATTAACGTTTTTTAACAGGGTATGTACAATTTTAGCCAGATGTCTATGGAAAGTCCCCACAATGTATCAGAACAAACAAAGGACAGTACTTGTCATCAGTGTGTGGTGCAATCACTGTAAAAAGAGGACACTGCTTAAAATCATGACATGTTTCACATGGTTGGACAGACATCTGTCGTAATATGTGCTTAGTTACAATAAAAAGAATAATAACATAGTATCCGAAATGCTTTGACGCAGCAATCATTGAGGCCTGATTCCATGATTTCCAATCAGGGAGGTTTTGTGTTTCAGTTTGTATTCGCTTTACTTCCCGAACACTTCAGTGTAGCAATTTTTGTTTTTGGAATCTAAAAATTAGACCATATAATGCCCATGGTCTCTTTCTCTCTCTTTCTCCATCTCCGTATCAGGTGGGTTCATTTCATATGAACAGGGAAGATGGGAAACTTTATTACCAAGGGTCTAATTAACCCCATAATTGGCATGTTTCAAATGTGCCGAGCCGTTCATATCCAGGGAATACGGACATTAGCATGATTTAATTAGGTTTTATAAAGGGGATTTGGGGGGTGGCCGACTCAGGATTATATCCTGCTAGGAAGAGGTGAGCTGAGGGCTGATTAGGAGCAAGGAGTGCTAACTCACTATCAGTTACAGGGCACATTTCCTTACACAGTGTAATGTGAAAGGCCCAAAAACTCCAACAAGGAGACCGCAGTGCTCGGAGCACAAAGAAGCGTTGTACATGGCTATGCTGCCGCATATTATCTTGCTTATTCGTTGTGAACTGATAGGACAAATCGATTTTTGCTTTCTGTTTCAAAAGCAGCTACTGTAATACACCAACATGAGTACTGTTGTGGTCTTTTCCCTTAAACCCTCCTAAATCTTCCAGATGCATCTACACAAACAAGGACATGCTAATAGATCTCTCATCCTTGTGATAACAGCGCTTGAGCACACTTAGTGTTTTTGTTGGCAAAATCGTCCCATTTTTGTCGTTACTTTACACTTTAACTTTAAATTTAAGACTATAATGGGGCGAATTAGGGTAAACATATTTTTTGTATTATAAAGTATTATAAATTGTTTCATAGTTAAGAATGTAAATGTGTGAACAAACACATTGAAGTACATTCTAAAGAAATCTCAAATCATCTTTTTAAGTTTATTTTGTGCTTGTTTTTTTGTTATACGGAATCCTAAAAGTAGAAATAACTTTTATAAAAGTATATATATTTATAAATATATATATTGTTTATAAATTATATTAAAACAGTAAATTAAGTTTAGTTGACTCTTTACAGTGAAGAAAGGTCATTGTAAGTAAATGATACTGAAATGATTGACAAGTTAGAGAATATTTTATTACATAAGCAGTTTTAAAAAGGTCCTAATTGACTCATCCACAATCCCACAATGACTTAATATCCTTGTCCAGGACACCGGGACATTGTTTCCATTGGGAATGTACATTACATCTATATTAACATCCTCATTAACCTGATCTCTGTGCAGGATCACCTCCCCCATAAGACCAATTAAAACACACACACAAATCCGAATCCAATGTGTGACAGCTGTCAAGGAAATTTAAATTTAGAGGAAATTAAATTACTTCTTATAATTTAATTACATCAAATACTTACAATTAAATGTAGACAATAAAAAAATCAATTACCCTTTATGATAAATTAGACACTACATACAGCATACATAAAATACTTTAAATGTAGGACCTATGTCTATTCATATACATTTAAAATAGATTTAGACCTGCGTTTCATTTATTTAGCTCTCAGTCCAGAATTCATAGGATGAGGCTTTATAGAAAATACTGAGCACAAAAGAACATGAGGTAGAGCTGCCATAGCAACCCACAAATACTCATGCTTAATTATCACATTACATCTGTTTTCTCATGCTGGCTTTTATTTGTTCAAAACATGTTAGATGCAACATCTACATTTAAACATGAAAATCACACACATTTCTCCTCTTTGTTACAGCTCTAAATAACATGTACACGTCGTTCTGTCCTAATTCTGAACACACATTGAAAAGCATTAAAATTGCTTCCAACTAGAAGATAAATCCAAACTATTAATAACCTCTTATGAAAAAGCTGCAATTATTACTGTTTCTGGCAAAACACCATATGAGGACACAGCACAAAGAGCTGTACCTTATTGGATTAAATAAACATCTTATGTCTTTTAATAATCTCATATGATTAAGACTAAAATGAAGGTCTCTTTTAACATTTGCATTAAATTTATGTTTGCAGACACTTTCATCCATAGCAACATAAATCAAAATCAACATTTAGTATTTTATCAGTTTGAGCTTAAGAATCGAACCCATGATCTTGGTATTGTTATGGCCGTGTGAGCCACAGAGATGCTGGTGACAGACCCGTATCGTGTCGTGCTTTTTTCGGAGCAGAGAAGGTGGATATTACAAATGGGGACGTACGAGAACTAATTAAGAGGAAAATGACAGAGATATGAGAGGTCCAGAATGGGTCCGTCCCTCAGGTCCTCCATGAAAGACAGGGGTAGATTTAATACTGAAGGAGTGATGGGGTTTAAATGCCACCCAGAGGCCCGAGTTGAAATGAGTGGTGTTGTGTGTAAATAGGGTAAATACCACACCATCAGGAATGAGGGAAGCTGGCAAACAAATATACCCATAAAATTGCTGAAGAAATTGAGAAATAACGCAAATGCGTCTAGAGCTTTTTTGGAAGAAAAAAACTTGACGTGTTGTTTCTTTGTATGACACCGATAAAGTTCAGGTCATGATATCAATGATATAATCATTTTAATTAAAAAGGGAGTTTTAGAACAAAAAAGATGATCAAATCACAGGTGTGAACCATGTTAAGAGCATTGATTTAAGACTTCAGACTGCTGAAGACATGATGTCATTCATCTTCCCAGAGCAGATACTAGTGAAATCATTGTCATGTCAGTATACAGTCTGATGTTTGACTGCTGTTTGTTCTCTTTGAGTGATTGGGACAAATTCAACCATTAAAAAATCTATTCATTTCTAGAGAGCATTTCTAAATGTATTGTGACCATTCCAGTCCAACGTTTGTTTGAATTTCAATAAAATCAAACCTCAGAAGTGAGAAAGAGTCTTCCAACAGCAAATGTTGAAAGACTGACTGACATTTTATCACATAAAAAATATTTTTTTAACTTTACTTATTTACATATTCTTATTCTGTGACAACTTGTTTACAGTAATGTGTGCATATTTGGACTATTTGGACTACCTCAAGGTCGACTACTTTACTGATACTCTTGTCAACGAGAGCAGCTCAAAATAAAGTATTTTAGCTTTTGTTTTAGGTTTTGTTGAGGAGATTATTTATCATTTATGTATATTTACAGACACAACACTAGCCAGAAGCACTAGCTTCCTAATACGTGTGTTTACTTAGACTCTCATAATACAGTCAATCAAGAGTCTTGATAGCAACAATAAACTTTTTTTTCAACTATACTTATCTCTAATTTAGTAATAAAGTAATTTGATCCGTCCCACCTTCTGTGGATAAGACATTGATACAACAATTAGCATGGCCTTTTATGCTTAGCTTAAACAAGAAAAATGCATCCTAAAGTATGAAATAAGTGTCATAAAACCATGTCAATGTACCCTTTTTTACACATTATTATACACTTATTTCATGTTTTAACAAAAGTTATAAGTAAGTTGTTTGTGTTGATTGAAACTGAATTGCTTTAATGAATGTTTTGCAGACAGAACCTTTTATCCGAAAGTCATTTTTCAGAATCGTCAGGATCCATCTGCGTTTGACCTGTTCCAAAAAGCACCATTGACAAAATTCAGAAAATGTTGATATTGTACATTTGGAATACATTTAGGGTCTTTTTCATGTATAAAAGAGATTTGTTCCTCAAACTATTTTTACTATATGAAAGAAAGCTCAATATCTCAAAGCAACTCAGACCGCAGATAGAACCTTATAATTCAAAGAAATATGACTGTTGTATTGTAGTGTTGTAGGTATGAAATTGCTTTCTGATTTTAGAGTTGTGCATTAGTGTTATGATCACAATAATTAAAACTAATAACTAAAAATATACTTTTTTTCTTAGTATAAATACTACTATAAATCTTTAAAATACTTTTAATTACTCTAAATTGTACTGTAAATAAAAAAGTTTTTGTTTTACATTTAATAATGTTGTGAATCTAGACTTGGCCAGAACAATGAAAAAAATGATGTACTGAAAATGTCATATGAAATCCTAAAAAAGTAGCCTACTAATATTGCGTGAAAAATGCAAAACTAAAAAACAAATTGGCCTATTGCATGTCTTTCAGTCAATGGTTGGCAAAATATCTATATATTTCTTACCACTTTATAGTCCGTTGAACCTTTTCTGTGCAACAGAAACATGCTGTTGATGTTATGGATCCAAACAAAGTATTTTAAGAGCCTTTATTTTCAAGAGTGTTAATAAAACCTATAACACAGTTCAGCATTATCAATAAAATTAATAAATATCATATACCATCAAATCGACTGTTTTAATGTTAGTTTGTGATAAACTGTTATTGAAAACTGTTATTCTTTATCTGTATTTTATTTGGATGACAAAATGATAACATTGGAAGAGAGTGCTAGTTTCACAGTGCTAGTTTCCTTTTCCAGAGACAAAGGCTTGTTTAAATCATTGTAATTTTTGAGGGGAGATATTAGATGATAATCCGTCATCTTGTGGCACATGAAAAACTAATTAGAGAATGTGAAAGGTATGATGCTGAGGTTATGACTGGATTTATCTTAAGAGCGGAACATTGACCATTGAAGTACAGTCCCCAATCAACTCTGAGTCAGTCTGTAATCCCGGACTGGATCCCTCGCCGGGCAAAATGACAAAAGCAAGACGGATAGTGTGGTAATAATTAACTCCTGATTTGAAACAATATTTTAAACCCATATTATCACCAGATTGCATTACAATGAAAAGAAAAGTAGGAGAGAATGATCTCTCACAGCCATGTAAATTCTGGAACTTGCCTTCAGCTCATGAGAAATCATTCCCATTCTTCACTAGAAAAAATTCCCACAATTCCTACAGCGAAAATCTTTTGTATGTCCTCCTAGCCTCTAGTTTTGTTTGTTTCCCTCGTATTAGTGTGTGTGTGTGTGTGTGTGTGTAAAATGACTACAAACAGTAGGCTCTCTGTGTTTTAGCGTCTCTTTTGTCACCATTTTCCCTGACCGGCTTTCTGCCTCCGGGCGGACAGATCATAATACGCTACAGTCCCACAGACAGTACAGCAGTGGGAACACCAATAAATAGTTATCATCTCCATCCCAAATAGGTTTTATTGTACACCCACAAAGGTATGAAGCATACAACCAGCTGTGTGTTTACCCGTGAGCCTGGGAACACATAGTTTGTGGTTCTTGCAACCTGAAAATAAAAACCCAGAACACATACGTTAAAGTTATATTTGTGAGAATCTCTCAAAAAATCTAAAGGTTAGGTACTAAAATATAAGGAGCTAAAATAGGTTCTTCACAGTGATGCCATAGAAGGACCTTTTTCCTTGAAGACATATTTAAGGTTCTAATATGCACAATTTATTTCTTAGGTTTTCTACAGAACTTTGTGGCATTATGAAAACCTAGAATGGTTCTTAAGACGTTGTTTAGACGTCCTTCTTCATGGAACCATTCGGACAAAAATTGTTCTTTTGTTCATTGTCAAGAATTTTTTTTAAAGAATGTATTTACAAAATGTAACTGCTACAGACATACTTGGACATTATAAGATTTTATATTAAAATACCAATTGCCAAATGTTTCATCCTATCAGTCATGTTTAGTTTACATTTTAGGTATATTCTGTCTATAAAACTATTTGATCGCAGAGATATATTCTTTCTTTAAACAGAGAACGAGGGCCTAAATCTTACGTTTCACACCCTGTGACCTTGACTTGAGCCAGTCAGGTGTATCTCAGACCGGTCTTACTCTTCCACAAAGCAGGAAGGCTGCACAGGATAGATTAATGAATTAGAAATTAAAATGCCGTCCTTTGGGAAACCAGACTTGCTCCCTGCATAAACTCTCCCCGCCCCCCACGTCAGGCCGTCCTCTGTCCCTCCCTATCAAACACCTGTGCATTGTGTGGCCAGTACAATCACACTTCCTCTCCATATCAACCTCTCTCTCCAGGACGGAGACAAACGGCTCTGTGGTCATGGGTGGTGGGAAGGCATCCTTATTCTATGCGTTGCGGACGGGCATCTCTTCAGACCATCCCTGGTTTGGTGATAAGAATGGATATAAACCAAAGTGCACCAGTTCACAGGCATCACAATGGACGCCTGTCACTCAAAGCTTAAAGAGACCCCAATGGACTACTCATCGGGAATACCACTTGTGACCCCCACTACCCTAGGGTCACCATTTCTAATTCCAACCCCCCTACCCTCTCTCTTTAAATCATGACTATAATGTAAAAATAAAGTAAAATATATTAAAGCTGTGACTATATTCATGATATTACACAGCCATTGCTCGAAGCAATAGTTCACTTAATACAGAAAATGCTCACATAATTTTGTAACCCTCATGCCATTTCACATGTTCATGGCTTTTTACTAAAAACATTTTTTTTTTACAATTAATAGATATTTTAAAGGACTGGAGTCATGTTGATTACTTTAATTATGTGTTTGAGAGAACTAAGTTTCTAAATATATATATATATATATATATATATATATATATATATATGTTTTAATAAAATATTGAATATTAAATTAAAAACATTATATAAAATAAATAATAAATAAATGGTTAACTATATTTGTTTGTTTATAAAATATAAAATATTGAATATAATAAATTATAAAAGATACAAATAATAAACAAATATTACTTATTAGATAAATATATTAAATTATAATAAATAAATCATATTTATTTGAATAAAATTCTACAAGTGAAATCTTGATGGAGTGATAAGAGATGGCATAATAACTAAATCTGTGCCTTTGTAAATTATTGTTTTTATTTAGAAATATGGCACAATGTATATAGGGAAGAAAATAAATGTATTGATATTTATATTTAAATGTAATATAAATCTA
This sequence comes from Triplophysa dalaica, assembly GCF_015846415.1. Taxonomy (NCBI): domain Eukaryota; kingdom Metazoa; phylum Chordata; class Actinopteri; order Cypriniformes; family Nemacheilidae; genus Triplophysa; species Triplophysa dalaica. Next base: position 5,797,392 of record NC_079547.1, on the reverse strand, counting down.
TATAATTGATATACATTTTCTGGATTTATTTTTTATCTGTTTCTTCAGTATTTTACAGAAATGTCATAAAACCATTATCATAAAATTATATATATGTAAGGGTTTTATATTTCACTCAAACTGTCCTTCAATGATGCAAGGCATCATCACTTTCTGAACATTCTGTCATTTCATGTTTGTTTTGAGTCACTGTGACAACAACATCTTCAGCACTCTGGTTGTGACCTAAAGGGAGCCTGGACAGCAAAACATCCCTCCGGTCACACACCCAACACACCCACCCTCTCAAATCTTACGCCCATACAGTGTGAATGAACAGAGAAAATTGACCCTCCTGACCCCACCCCATGTTTACCACAAGACGCAAGCCTCCTATTTGTCCCTCACCCTCTTTAAACTCAGCAGAACGACTGAGAATTTCCAACGGGACCAGAACACTCGCAGGCTTTATGAAATGGACACTTTGATAGCTCTTCTTTTCCCTCATTGTCTCTCGTTCTCCCTTTCGCTTTCTCAGTCTCAAATATTTTCCACAGAAGCTCCTCCATCCTTCACAAAAGCTGTCATTGTGGACTGGTCGAGGCGTGAGGGGGGATTCATGAATGTCTGCTGTACAATCAGGCCACAGTGGGTCGGTCTCACAGCCCACAAATGCTGATGGATGACTCGCACTTCCGAGGCGACCTCTCACTCACAAATCATTATTTATTCTGTATATCATCGTCAAATCTGTTCAAAAAGAAGATGGTGTACGTATCAATTTCTGCGGATCGTAAAATAAATAGCCCCCCCCTTAATCGGTTTTCACGTGGTGGTCCCCTTGACAGTTTCACATTGTTCTCGTAATCCCCTTATACACTTTGGCCACGCTCTGCATGCATTTATTTAACTCACATTTCTTTTATTCGTACAAAAAGATGGGGTGTGTTGTAAAGTGACATGTTTCTTTTATATCTGATACAAAACCAGCAGACAACGCCTGGTCCTTACTGCACAAACATGCCTGATATGGGCAAAAGAGCCTGTGGATGCCAGAAAGAGCCTTGTTAAAGCCCTGGGCCAATCGTGGCATTTCAGTCCCACCGTGATGCAAGCTGCTTTCTGGGAGACAGGAATAGCAAGAGTGACAAAACCTGAAAGAAAGAGGAAACAGCTGAAAAGGGACGGAGAATGAAAAGCCGTACCTCTCTGTCACTCAAGGTCAATGACGACCCTAAGCCACAGGGGATGTGCGTTACCCAGGAAGTGCCTTTCCGACCCCAGACCAGAGAGGGTCAAAAACCTCCCGTTACCATGGAAGCCTGGCATTTGTCACCATTCAAATGAGGCCCGGAAAAGCCTCTGTCTTGTTTAACTATATAAACCTAAATCAGAAGAATATTAAGGCAGAGGGTAATATATGATGATCGATGGGTAGTATGGTGTACGGATGGAGAATTGGAAGTGGTATTAATAAACTGACTGTAAATCAAAAGCAATTAGTGAGATTTGTATTGTAAAGTTCAAGAATTCACAGGGCTAACAGAGGAAACAACAGCAAACCCACACAGACTCACAATGAGTCATTAGAGTGAGCCAGAAACAAAGACACGTAAACTAGTCTATTGGGTCATAAACATACATATTAAATCAATTACTGCGCTTAACAACTAATTGTACCAACATTAGATTGCACATAATGACGATAAGGCCTTGTTAAAACAGAGATAAACAGTTTGTAGATCTTCTTTCTTTATTATGAATTTTGCAAATTGGTCTGGTTGAAATGTGATATTAATATACATTTTATATTTAATTTAGGAAAATGTATGTCTATGTGTACCTTTTTATTAATTAATTTCGAACTTTGCACATCAATCAATAATAGAAAACAGAACAAATCTGCGACATGTGCATGGCAAAGTTAAAAATGATAAAAATATGACATACAATTATTTACAATTCACAAAAGGTTTTATTACACAGACATAAAAACACAAGCAGGGGAACTATCTTCGCCTGTTCTGTCAAGTCTATACAATATTGCCACCTAGTGTTGAGAAAATGTATCATACTTTCTCTTCTGCTGTGCTATATTTAATTCATCTATTTCAACTTAAAATCTTTATTTCAAAAGCTGCTTATTTTAAAGTTCACTATAAGTCATTTGAACTTAAAATATATTAAACTGACTAGCTTTATATCACCACTAAAATACAACCACACAGAAAATACATATTTTTAAGCAATTTTACTTAAAATGTTTGTGGTGAGTTTTTGCACACAGTTTTTTAAGTAAATTTACTTAAAAATGTTTTGTGGCAAGTTTTTGCTGTGCCAGGATTTTCTTTAAAAAGTGTTCAAAAACTTGACACAGAAAAGTTAATCCTGTAGTTGTTTTATTTAGTTTAGATTAATTCAGTTTAATATTATTTAAGCCTAAATGATTTATATATTAAATTTGACTTTAGAATCTTTAAATACATTTTTCACAATGTGCAGATGGTGTCAGGGATGGTTTAAGGCTATAATTTCAAAATGTTAAAATGTGCGACCTCAGCTAAAAAATGAAATATACAATACACTGTTACATTCAATTTCTTTATTAATCAACAGATAAAAAACTATATTTTTCAGTCTGAACAATAATGGAGAAAATGATATAATAAATTGAGTTTCTACTATATCGTTAATATCGAGCAGCATAATAGAAAACCAAGCAAACAACCACAAATATCACCACTGATGCTCAATCTATCAACCTGCTGATACCACTATTTCCTTTATCATTGTACATTAAAAAGTTACCTCATTTACAAAGCTTTAAAAACCATCAGTTAGAAAGTTACATTTCTGCTTTTCCGTCAATTCAAGGATGCTTGTTGAATTCTTGTTCAAAAGTGTGTTTATTGTGAACAGACTAATGCCCGAGTGATCTTTAATTTTGTTCGCTTGAGTGTGATTTTAAAATGTCTGGATTGATTTCTAAATCAAATAAATCAGGCTAGAAATTTAACTATGTCACAAAATACTGTTCATGTGTTTGTGTAAGTGAACCTGTTTTATGTTGATTTAACAACTTTAGAACACACCACATGAAAATATATAGGATGACACAGCCCGTTTCAATTCGTTGGTCATGGTTATACATCCAGCATGCATTCAAACTCATCTATTCTCTGCATTGTGTTTCCTCTTTTAATCTTCCTATAGCTGACAGTGTTGTACCTGCCAAGAGGACGTATACACATAGGGTCATATTCTTCAATAGAGGGCTGCAATTCAGACAACCCATCGTCCATTTCCTCTGCTTCTTCCTCTGCTTCCTGGATGTTTTCGTCATTCTTTATTTCCTCTTCCTGTTTGTTTTCCTCATCATTCTTAATTTCCTTTTCTTGCTTGTTTTCCTCTGTGTTCTTATTTTTATCCATTGGCTCTTCTGATGTCGTCTTCTGCTGAGGTGCTTCTTCTGTTTGTTGTTTGTCAGCTCCCGGGTCCTTGTTCTTCTGCTCCATTGATGTCACTTCCTGTCCTGTGATTCCAGCAACTGATTGATAGAGAAAAATAAATGTTTTATGGAAGGACACAGATAATTACATAAATACACAATCTCTATAAAAACACATGTTGTAAACTGTCCTACATAATTTACTTTTAAATTAAAGTAAACAGGTGAAGACTTGAATAAAATAGTTCACACAAACATACAAAGTCATTGTTTACCAAACCTGAGCTTCTTCTGCAAAAAACAAAAGAAGATATTTTGAATATATTAACTTTTATCGTATGGACACAAAACCATTGATACATTTCTTAAAATATCTTCTTTTGTTTTCCACCAAAGTGAATATATGACATCAGGATACTTCTTTTTTTGTGAACTACAAACTACCTATTTAAAAACTACCTGTAAAATGACTGTTTAAAGCCCTAATCAAATCTCAATCAAGCGATCCAAAACCAAGTTGACAAGAATATAACATACTGTATACTATACTGTACCTTCAGATATGGTCTGATGATAATGCTGTGCTGTCCTGTAAGTTCACCAGATATTGTTACAGTATCCCAAGAAACCTGCGAATCAACTGGTGGTTAATGTCTGTTTTTCAGGTAAAGTCAATGCGTTGTCATGTCCAAAATAGGAAAACATTTGCTAAGTCTTGGACAAAATAGGACAGGACTTGACAAAAGATGCAAAGCTGTTTTGTGGAATTTTAATTTGATTTGACTAAACAAAGTGTCCAGCCCCGACGCTGGAACAAGCTGCAAGTACAAAATTTTCCCTGTAAATTTCAACAAAGATGTGGCTTACATAACATTCTTCAGAATTAAAAGATTACTGACAATAGCTTAAGTGGCATGCAGTTACATAAATACATAAAAATAAACCTCATGCTAAATCCAGTGACCATTATAAGACACCTTCAGTTACAGCTTAACAGTATTTTTATAGGTTTGTTTTCACTTGTGTAATACGTTTCTTTAAAAAAAGTTATAATACAATTTAAAATAAAGATATCACCAGATTTAAACACATAAATTTACTTTCACAAAAGCAAATAACAAGCAGTCTATACCGGACATTTGCATTTTCAGTACAGAGACAGAAACTTTTACAAACACATTGTCCAAGCTTGTAAAACACATTTGTTTCTCACTTAATATTTCTTACCTTGTTCGTTCCAACTTTGTGGTGCTGTATGAAGTTTGTCTGTTGGGTCTGACACCCGTTTTTGTGGTTTGGGAGTGAATCCTAAAGAACAGAGATCAGAAACAGAGTCCTTTGGCGAGAAATCTGTGCATGGCCGTATCTGTTCCTCCCTTTCTTCTCAACTCGTTTGACTGGCATTGGTTGACGCAGCCTCATTGTTATAGTAAAACACAGAGCTGATGAGATTGTCAAGCCCATTTTGACGTGAACTTGACATTGTAGGATTGATGGGTTCATTCGTAGAGATGACACAAATACACTGTTAAAATAAAGGTCCTTGAAAGGTTCTTCACACCAATGCCATAGAAGAACCATTTTGGGTACCACAAAAGAACCATTCAGTCAAAATTTCTTTAAAGAACTTATTTTTTATAATCTGAATGCAGGACATCTTTTTCACCACAAGGAACATTTTGTGAAACAGAAAGGTTCTTCAGACGTTAAAGGTTCTTTATGGAACCAAAAGGCTTCTATGGCATTAAAAAATGAGTGCTTCAAAGAGTTCTTCAGAGTATATTGTCAAACACTAAAGGCATGATTTCTGTCTTTGCCTGTGGGTGTTTTCAATTCTAGTATTTTAAAATGTCTTGGTGTAGGCCTACATTTCTAAAATGCATGCCGCATATTGTCCATCCGGAGATATTTCTGTTAAGATTATTTGATAAAATCTAAAAGATACCTGAAATGAGGGCAAACATCCATGAACCTATAATCTGAAAACTGAAGAGACATACATTTCATATAAATCCAAATCCAAAATTTCTCACTTTTCAGTATATTGTTTTTCTGACTTCAATTTTTATATACAATCATATTGGCTTCACAAGTCATTTCAACTCACTATTTTATAAATATAATAAAATAAAAACTTACAATCACAATTTAAAATGACTTGCCTTGTGTATATACAGTATATATATATATATAAAATACTTATTAAAGAAGAAAAAAAAAGAAAAAAAAGACTTCTTTGAAACAATGAGGTCTCATGAGGTCCAACTCAGAGCGAGGCATTTGTAATTTCTCAATCGAGCTTTAAGTAATGAGCGTGCTAAGATATTTTTTCTGCGACACATATACTGTAAGTGAGTCACTTCCTCTCAGAGTTAAGATAAGTGGTGTGGATGAGAAATGCATCTGGTGTTTTACCCCTTACTGATATGATATCTGGAAAAACCTATAAGATCAGCAGAAGCAAACAGCAAACAAATCAACTTATGCAAAACCACAGCCAACAAGATCAAGTGAACTGTGAAAATCAGCCAAACTGAAACCAGCTTGCGCTACAAAACATCAAACCACACTTGGAGATTTTTATAAACATTTTATGAGAAAGTGTATGAAACATGAATAAATAAATCACAGTGTTATTTAAATACAAAACATTTAGAAATAAATTAAAATGGAGTTTTAACAATAAATAATGCCAAATGTTAGATTTATAAGGCAACTCGTGTAGAATGGTTTAACACAGAACAATCTATAAAATAACAAATAAAAATAATACAAATATATATAAAAATACAAAAATAGTCAAATCTCACGTCATCTCACTTTTCACATCAGTGACTACAGAAATAGAGCCTTAGTGGAAAAATACAATTAAAAATACACATTTAGTTTGTTCTCGTCAATGGCAACCCTGAATATGTTGAGAATTGTACTTTTTTTTGACCAAATGCCCATAACTATTCCTTGCTGGAGTCGCAGGTTTTTACCAGGATGGGTTTGCTAGTGTGGTTAACTTCTCATTTATTCATACAGTCAATAGTGGGTGACAGGACATCATGTAGGAAGGTCTGGGGGTCTCTAATTGTTTTCCAAGATACCTGGAGGCAGAGAAGGAATTGTTATTACACCGGCACTGAACATTATACAGGTACAGAATATCTCAAATAAATGTCAATGGGTTAATTCTTCATGATGGCAGACCAAGGGTTTGAGAGGAAATGATGTGTTGTTCTTGCACAGAGCTGTTGCCCGCATTTCTCTTTTAGTTTCACACAAAGCCAGATATTAACACATACCTCGACTCAGACGCACATCCTGTGTCATTATCATCTGAAGCTCTTCGCATTTCTCTGTAAGCTCTTGCTGTTTGTGGTGTAAATGTGTGGGGGAAACACAGAGAAAAAAAATGTGAGGTGAGGACACAGCAATTTCATTCACAATTCACACGGTTCCCTAACGAAACAAGTTTACCGTAAGGATCCCCAAATGACTAGTTTATGCAGTTATGCCAAGGGTTATGAAATGTGATAAAAATAAAACAGGGGACTAGACTGGGTGTTATTAGGAAACTTGTAGGAAAGACTCATAGATTCATATTCACCCAAAAATGACAATACTGTCATCGTCTACTCACTCTTGTCATTTCAGACCTATGACTTTCTGAAAAGAAAATATTTTGAAGAATGTTGTTAACTGAACAGTGAAGGTAACCATTCACTTGCATTGGTTTTGTGTCTGTACTCTGTACAATAGTACTGAATGGACGATATCGTTGCTGTTCGGGTACCAACTTTCTTTAAAATATCTGCTTTTGTTTTCTGCAGTAGAAAGTCAAACAGGTTTGAAACGACAAGAGTGAGTAAATGAGGACAGAATTTTAATTTTGGGGTAAACTATCCCTTTAAGGAAAAGTACCTGCAGGAGATACAGCTTGCTGAGTAGTTGCCTCTGTTTTACTGTAGCATCTCTGATAATCTCCATCCTATAATAATAATAATAAAAAATTAATACTGCATGACACCCACTCATCATTCCAATATTTTTTTATCCAAATTTTCGCACTCAAAAGATTTAAACAGAAAAAGAGGTTCTCACACAACTGGTTTTAATAATGTAATCTTACTTTAACATAGTAGACTTTTCCATAAGGTCATTTATCTCCTGATGTGTGCATCCTGTAATGTACACACTGTTGACTGTTATTATGACATCACCTAGATCAGAGAGAGAGAGATTAATATTGGTGCTGCAAAGGCGAATGAGAGCAGAACAAAGTAGAGTGAGCAGGTCTCACCTGCTGTTAATCCAGCATCCATTGCAGGACTGTTTTCTTTCACCCAACACACACATGAGCTCAGATCCTGCTCGGCACCCACTGTTCTTTCACCGCTGCTTGTCTACAGGAATTAAAGACCCAGTCAATCCATCATACAAAATCCAATTATCCCCTGACAGATAATAAAACTTCAGGCTGGCGTGTAATTCCCGAATCAATGGTGAAAGGAGTATGAGAAGAGAGAGAATACAGGTGGGTAAGGTATGGATGAGGTTACCTGGATGTCAAACCCAAAAGTTTCATTTTCTTCTCTTCTTAAAATGACATCTCTCCTGTACACAGTAAGAGAGAGGAAATTAATATGCAGCTTATTTTTTTTCTTGTTCTGATCAATAAAATTACATTGTTTATGTCATCAGGTTGAAACAAATATGTTAATTTAGATATTACAATATAAGTCACATATTATGTTATTGTTATAGTTATGATTATTAATAATAATAATAATTACTTATAATAAAGAATTTACCGGATGCACTGTTCTGCTTTCTTTTCCTGAGGTTGCACTACCTAAAATAAAACAAATGTTATTTATTATTTTGAATCTTCTATACATTATTAAGTATTCATTCTGTATTATTAGACACTGATATCAGTTGAAAACAAAATAACATTTACTGCATCATCACTTACCTCCTGTTTATAGCGTTCTGTGTTTTGAGTTAATTTATAACCACTTGTGCTCTTCTGTGTTTTGTGTCCAGTGTGCAGCAGGTTGTTTGTCGCGCAGCTGCTCTTTCCTAACAGTTTTCTGATGTATCGTACAGTTGTCATCTTCGGACTGTGAACTGTCATCTCATTCTCTGATGCTGTGAGTTTCTGTCGTCCGCCTTTTACGCATCTCTAAACGGATGTCACGTGACCGCAGTGCAGTCCCTGCCTGGGGCTTCTCTCATTTACCGCAAGTCTGTCAGCGCAAAATTATTTAGTATCAACGACCGAGAAAACGAAGGTGAAAAATAACAAATTAAATACAAAAATATAAAATTCACGACATAAGTGAGAATATAATACCAATACAATAATGTGACCGTGTCATTTTTAATAAAGGACGTGTTCTCGGTTGCAAGATATCATTCAATTTATTAGTTAAGAAGACATCAATTCGAGGAGACAAATGTAAAACAATGTACAAGAGTAAGAACGTAACCAGTATAGTGATAGGGCGGCGGCTTGTTTCAATGAGGAAGTAACTCTGATCCGGTCCACTAGATGGAAACACCGGGCGTGTCCATGTTCAGGGTGTGTGTTTCAGTCTGAGGAGTAAGAGAAATCTAGGCGTCCCCCTTCTGTTTGCTGGAGACCGCGACGCAAGCCTTGTTGGTTTCTTCTCTCTTCGGGCCGCAGGTTTGTAAATCACGATGCAATTTACCATATTAATATTGCTCACAAAAAATATTGAGCAATTTCCATGATTTCTGTTTTTAGAGTCTGTTCAAAAAATTAGCTTGTCCTACGTAGATGATGCTTGTGGTCCTGATGCTGCTTTTGTTACTAGGCGACCAGGCTGACTAGCTTACTGATAAACATGACAAAGCAACAAAGACAATTTGGGCTAAGTGATCGCGGTGTTTGAAAAACGATCAGTCGCTGCTAGTTAGATCGCTGTAGATTTGCTTGTGTACATCTACACACATTTGAAAATGTCGAGCTGACAGCAGTTCGCTCGCTGCTTGGTCTGGTAGGATCGATAAAGACGGCATCGAATGATAATTGATCAACTAGCATGCTGTTAAATAAGAGTTGAATAAATGTTTACTACGTATTTACTGTCATCGCATAGCAATCTAAAATCGGACAACAGTCATCATGGCAGACGAGCCCAACTACCGCAGAACAAAACCAGGTAATGCCCATTCTGAGCTACGCATTTGCACATTCAAAAATGCACGTCATATACATTCATTTTATATTTTGAAAGCGTGAATAATTATGCTCGAATATGATTGTAATCACATTGTAGGTGTTAGGTCAACTCAGCATACTACAAATGGTGCTGCTGGACCCTCATCACAGATTCCGGGTTTGTCTTCAACTGCCAACAACACCGAACCTGAAGCGAGGACCAAAGGACGACGTGTAGGAGTTCAGGCCTCTGACTCCGATTATGTTAAACTGGCAAAACAAGGAGGACAAAGGGGTAAATTGTCATACCTCTTTTGTGACGAGTTGGTTTAATTTTTGTCTTCAATTTTGCTGCAATTGCAGTATGTATGAACAGTATGTAATATTGATAAATTCTCAAATGTGTATATTTCCAAGATTATATATAGGCCATGTGAGGAGCTGATTGTGGATTCTATTCTCAGGGAACACAAACTGTCAAAATATGTGATAAAAATGTACTTTGAATGCACTGTATATCACTTTGGATAAAAGTTCCTGCTAAATCTGTAAATGTAAGTTACAACATTATTAGCATACAATAGTTTTAGTTACATACTGCATACTGTTTCAAATTCTGTTTCATTAGTAGTTTGCAATATATAGTAGTGTGTACAGTATATACAGCCCAGAATAAACGTATAAACAAATGTACTATTTATAGGCACAATGTTAAGATTGTTATGTTTAAACAACACAATATTCTTGTATTACATGTATTTTAGAATCCGTTCAAAAATGAATATATGATGGAATAAGCTACTTTTTCACAATTTTCTACTTGTTTGCATTCTTGTGTATTGAGCAACATCCACAGATCATGCAAAAATGCTTTCTGAAGGCAAGACTGGAGTGGTCTTTTATTTTTTTCTGTGCCTATATAACGCAGTGTATAGTTAATACTAAGTAAGCGTTCTATTCTGAACACACAGTACACATAATTCTATTTTTTATTTTAAATATAGGTTTGCTGTGGCATGATGATCCTGTGGAAGCAGATCCAAACAATTCCTACAAACCCTCTAACTGGTTTACGTCAGATGAACAAGATGGGTGAGCTTTTTCCCAAGAGTTAAATAAACAATAAATGATGTGTTCTAAAGCATTTATATATCAAAGAGGGATCTTAGACCTATTAAAATTAATCCAATAAAGATGTATCACATTATTCAAAGTAAAAAGCTAGAAATGGACTCCTGGAAAAGCTGGTCTATAATTGTAATAAGTGTACGTCACATGGAGCCCTTGCTTCTCCTTGAGGAATAACAGCGATGTTTGGTAGAGAAATGAAAACCCAAACCTTTCAGTGGGGTGGTGTGAAACTGGGGTTCAATTGTGTGATCTTATGCTTTCAGCAAAGCAACTACCCCTGACGGTGTCATCAAGAGTCAGTCTCCAGGGGCGGATCATAAACTGGAGCCCCCATTTGGAACTGATAACTTTTCTTCCTGGGAGAGCGACAAGGTGAATTAGTACAGACAGTGATAGCCTGCACGTGCATGACCATCTCATACTGTATTTGAACCATCAACCTTTAGGTTTCTTATATTTTATTTTATTACGTACCTCAATTTGAATCAAAACAACTGTGTTAGTTTGTAAATCTTTTAGTTTGATGCATACTGTAATTATTATGTTTTCTTGAATGATCGGCCATTTTCTCTCACAGATTATAGCCTGTGGGACTTCTGCAAAGACACCCTCTTTATTTCCATTTAACATTTCAGTTTAAGGCATGCTAAAAGTATATACTTAAGCCATTCCTTAAAGGTGCTGTGTGTCATTTTTTTGGAGAATCTATTAACAGAAATACAATATAATATACATTACTGTCTTCAGAAATGTTGTTTCTAATGCAGCCCTAAACGGACAACCTTCTCTATGGAGCGCATTTCCTAAATACGTTATCTGCGAAAATGTAACGACATCTTAGTTCTTGGTCAGTCAGCGTAGTGCTTCGAAAGGGAGGGTTAAGTGGTGGAGTAAGCCAGTGCTTGCAATTCACAACCTCACTGCTTGCTGCTAAATTTCATACACCGGACCTTTAAGGTGGTCTCCATTCGGACTTGATCCCCAATAGACTACAATAATATGAAAGCAATTACTTCAGGGATAACATGAGACTTTTCTATAAAATCGGTCTGACATATTTTGCCTGTTGCTACAGATTGCTGATTCAGATTACCGATGCTTTGACATCTAGCAAAATAACCCATATTGCTTACCGATTCTCAGATCCATAGTTCTTCCCTCTGTCCCGTCATGTTCATTAAATATAGATAGACAGGAAACAGTTTGGCGGTATTATATTTTTTTGTTCTACACGCTTCTCTTCTGATTTTATTAATGATGTCATGTTTCCTGCTTTTTTTTCCTTTTCTTTTAAATTACTGGATTGATTTCTTTTAAATGCATCCCCCAGGGAAGATCTGCATTGATTCGAACTCTAAAATTGTGAATAATCTATGCTTAATTTGAAAATAATCAACATCTAATGTTTTTACACACAAGGTGGACAATGCTGCATCAGGGATGCAGAAACTCTCTCTGAGCCAAAAAGATATTGATGATGCCAATAAATTCAAAAAGACGTATGTGTCCCTTTATTGTAACTACCGCATCATTTTATCTAATAAAAAGTGCACTCTTCTTTTCACCATCTTAATAAAATTTCAGATATTTGACTTTTGGTTCTGCTTTTAAGGTCTCATGACAAGAAGGGGGAAGCTCCAGTCAGCATGTCGGCGCTGTTAGGCTTTGGTTATGTTGAGGAGAAGAAATTAGATGATGATGCTTCAAGTGAGAGTTGACTCTGCGTCACATGAACCATACATAAAATGTTACGAGTCAAATAATCTAAAAACTGCTGTTTTTATCTTTTAGGCATTACCTCCGAGCAGACAAGCACCATTGCTCCGGAAGAGGAATTAGAATAGAAGACGTTGTTCCCCAAACCCTTCTTCGTAAATTGGTCTTCTCGCGTATCCACTTGCTTATTTGCATCAACACTTCACACTGCTGTTTTCATCAACATTTTGCATCTTTAAACAATATGTTTGTGTCATGCTCACATTGCTACGGTGCTTGCGATCTGATAAACTATAACCCTAAAATGAAGAAATATTCTGTCCCTGCTTTCAAAGTACAGGGTAGGGGCACCACAAACTAAATTGATGCCAAGATGGAGCTGATTTTTATGAATTTCATAACATGAATTCTTTTCGCTCATAGCGCACTAATTTGCCAAAACTTTTGACAGTTGATCCACTTTACACAAATGGATAGACTGGAGGTACCACGTTAAACCTCCTCTTCCCATCTCACATCGACAATATGACAAAAGTGTGTGTAAACTGCAACCCATCGCAAAACTACACACTCCATGGCTTTTTTCTGGTCTGAACACTTTTCAGTGCTCTTATGCCCCTAATCAGCTAGTTCTGAGCACAAGAAAGCCAATTTACATTCAAAGATTACATGAAACTAGGTGATGCTCTCGGTACTGATTTGAGAAATAGAAAGGGGGTACAGGGAGTTTGCGATTGTGAATGTATGTTTTGTTGTTGGTATTGATGTGACAGTAAATAATAATCTCGGATGATGTTGTTTTAGTGTTAATGCTGCAAAGTTAATTTAGTATTTTCTTCCTTCTTAAAAGATGTTTACACTTGTTGTCATTAACGTCTATAAATGATACCTGAATAAAATTGCATGTGCATGAAACACTAAATTGTTTAGTAGTGATTCACACCTGGCCTCATTTAAATGCCATTTGGGATTGAACATGTAAAATTATAAAGCAAACAAAAGCAATGAAGAATAGGTTAAGCCATTAACAACATTAAAATCAGAATAAACTAAATTGAAATTAAAAGTCTTTGTTATTGAAAGGCCATTAAGAGAACAGGCGCCAACCCTGGGTTTTAGGTACCATGAAAGTAATTCAACTTTAATCGGTGTTCATCGCCATGGTAATTTACGCTGCATGGCTAACCTGCTCCGGAGCAGGCTATGATCTAGATTAGAGATCTTACACCCAAAATTAACCAATCAGCGGCGAGCAAATTCACATATAAGTGAGGCAACTAACTAACAGTGCGTGTCACAATGGCTAGTTATTTTTAATAATGTTTAATAAAATAAAAATACTAACATAAAAAGATGTAAATATATATTACAAATATAAAATCAAGTAATGGTAACTATGTTGGTAAAATCTGATTTTAAGGGGTTGCCATTTGCTGGCTTTCCCTTACACATGAAATTAAATGGATTAATATTCCATTCTTTTATTGTACTACATACAATATGTATTTCTTTGCATTGCATTTTTTACATTCTTGTCTGTGGTGCAGAACATAGGAACACTTCCAGTTTCACTGTGTTGGGTGAAGCATTTATCTTCTTTGTCCACTGAAGAAACTCTATTAAACAGCTACAGTAAGATATAGACAAAACCATAAATTGACAGGTGACATCACATACTTTTTAACACTGCTATTTTAATCTTTTTGTTATCATGTTACACTAACAATTAACCTTAATAATGTATCATACAGTAGGTAATGTAAAATAGGTTTTTAATACTTATAATGCCTACAACATTCCCTATGCATCTGTGTTTTTGTCACTGCTTTAAGGAAGGTAAAGTATAACAGGGCTGTTTGATAGCCTGTTGATGGGAGACGGGGGGTCCCTATGTATGCCAGAGGTTTTTGCTATCCTGACCGCAAAACCACTTCAACATGGCCCTCAATCAAACCAGAGTCAGGATTGAGATGACCATCGGATTTTTAAATAAACATTTCAACTGACTACTAAGTTCACATACTGGTATTTTTTCATTTAACCTTCTTTATTAAGAGTAAGCTTCTCCAGTGTATTTTGTTCACCATTCTTTTGTAACCTATGAAGGTAAACACTTCAGTTTCTGGGGAAGGTTGTGAAATGTCCTACAATAACAGAGACACCAGTAACATAAAATATAAATCCTCACATTCACACTTGTGCCATAATGAATAGTACAGTACATTTATCTCTTTAACTTTGTCAGCACACAGATCGTTTCACTTCATCATGTGCTTCATCCTCATTAATAAAGGTAAACTAAATGATAACTAATGTTAGCAGGATATGTTCATCCACTGTGGGGGCACATACACACATAATACACATCATATTACATTACTGTAATATTTACCTTACTACAGTATACTACAGTAAATGTGTGTACTATAAAGTCGTTCAACTTGTGCATTAACTCAATCAGCAGTGTTTCTGAAACCGTTCTCTCTTGTGTAGACGGCAGAAACAGTATTACTCCGTGGCAGAGATAAATTTTTGTGTTACTAATATTTGGGCATAATTATTTCCTAAGAAACCTACGGAACTCCCTCTATCCATGTTGAACGCGATTGGTTTAGCGATCCCGACGTCACTCATTCATGTGCACGGGCGCACAAACTAATCTTAGCTTCAGGATAAAAGCTTGAGTTGACAAAGAAACTCCTTTTCTTTGAATTGCCTGGAATTGCCTTAGATGGAGCTGGGATGGTCAGTCAGTCTGCAGCTGTAGATGGCGTAGTCTCAAATTGGGGATGGGCATCTGTCGGTCGTCTGGACATGGTGGAACTTCTTCCTACCTCGCAGAGGCGGAAAGAGAATAAAGAGAATAATTAGCGTAGCTGATGTCATTTTACTTCCAACCGACAATTTTATTTCGACACGCACAACACAGATGGATGCTAACACGGAGGCGCGCTAGGACGGTTCTTGTTAGAGTCTCTAATATTGTAATGTCATCCCACAATGTTCTCTGTTCTAAAATGTAAGTGACTATAAATGTCAGCGTTATTAAAGTATTAAAGAATTTCGAGTGAAACAAGCGAATTCAGTTAGTTCAGTGAGCTGATGTGTTATAGTTACCCCTGAAGGGAGGCTTCCTTAAATATCTGTAGTTTATACGAAACGTTACGCTTCAACTAATCAAGTTGAATGGTGCAACTCCGAAATATAAAGTAGATCCTTAGTTGTAACTTAATGCCCATTTATTTCAAAACTAGGCTAATTTGTAGGGATTTAAAAATTCACCGTGAGACGGTTGAAAATTGTCAAGTCGGTTAAAATGTTAAACCAATCGCGATACATGTTATGAACAGCAGGGGTCGCTGTTTTTGCTGCATAATTGCTTACAGAGATCTCAGTTAATGCCAGCAAACGTATATATATCCTGATAAAAACGTTAATAATCCAAGCTAGGAAAAGCTTTTTTCCTCGCACAAATAAAAGTCGTCTCTATAATATAAACAGTGTTTATTTGTTTATATTAAAAAGAATAGACTTCTTTTCATTTGTAGGGCATTATTAATTTAATTTTGGAATTTAACATTTATTTTATTTTTTATTATTTGACAATAAAAATATATTGTTTAATTTACAAAGGAATGTGCAGTATTTTTTCTTGAGAAATAACAAAAGGGCACTGGGCACTTGTTCATTTCTAATTTGTTTTTAATTCATTCTTACGCATGCCAACACACTGGGTTACAGCCTTTCATGAAGTAGTTTATAAGCTTTGAATCATTGAATTGTAAACGTCCGTGTGTGTAGGTTGTGAACTTCCTAGTCATTTTAAAGATTTTACCATCTGCTTATAGTGTTCTGTTTTAGCGCAAGGATGGGTTGGACAAAATAATATACACACCTATTGTTACAGTATATATGGGTTCATAAAATCAACAAACCTGTCAGTTCTCTTGTTACTATATTGGCTTGGTTGCGTGCCATAACAAGGTTGTGAACAAGTTGTGACAAAACAAGTTGTGTTTAGCACTGCTGCTCATCAACGGCCTGACTGTTTGGTGTTTCAAGTGTGTACATTTCCATTAGTAAAAGGGTGAGAAGTTGGCTCTGTGCTTAAACCACAAAACAACTGGAAGATGTTCTGAATCTATTTCTAGAATGTTTATTTGCTAGGTGTCCATCATTTTTTCCATCCCCGTACAGTATGTATCTTAGTCATATTTATTTTAGCAAAGGATTTTCTTCAAACTACCTGTCCTTTGTGGGATATTTAGGCCAAACTAAAGAGTAATCTCGCCCTTCTATTTTAAAGACTCTAAGGCTATACAGTAGGAAGAAGAGAGTACATCTGCTGATCCGACTATTTTTGCAGTTGGCTTTTTCCTCGCACAAATAAAAGTCGTCTCTATAATATAAACAGTGTTTATTTGTTTATATTAAAAAGAATAGACTTCTTTTCATTTGTAGGGCATTATTAATTTAATTTTGGAATTTAAATTTAAATTTTATTTTTTATTATTTGACAATAAAAATATATTGTTTAATTTACAAAGGAATGTGCAGTATTTTTTCTTGAGAAATAACAAATTGGCACTGGACACTTGTTCATTTCTAATTTGTCAACAAATTTTGAAGCATCTGCTCAATGCCAAAAGTGGACAGCGAGGAGATATGAAGGTTTTTATGCTGTTGACCCAGTGGAAGCTACTTAGATCAATTTTAGGCTAGTGGTTCTTGCCTATAATACATTTCATAATTATTTTCTTTCTCTTGGACACATATAACATGACCCCGTGACCCGAGGTAGTTCGGATAAGCGGTAGAAAATGGAATGGAATGGAATATAACATGATCCTTGAATAACCTCGAAGGTATATATCAGAGAGCCATAAAAATCAGTGTTTTAGAAAGCTGGAAACTGTCTGCTTCATACTGGTGTAAGGTTATTTATGCAGCGTTCAAGACACCTAGGATTTAGAAAATGTCTCACTGCAACCCGGAAATCATCACTGGAAAGGCGCTGTTTTGATGTAACTAAAATTTGTGGAACATAACACATATCCAAAATCCGAGATGACTGTAACGTTTGTATTTGCCGTCTGGTCTATTTTTTTCAATTGTCTAAATGCTCTAATATACGAATGTATTAATAGTGTAACTGTGTAAATCAAACTGTGGTGGCACTATTTGCTAAGTTCGGGCAGTAAAACGTCATTCTTTTTTTTTCTAAAACGTCATTCTGGAAGAAGCTCGATCATTCCCAAAGGGAGACGTCCACACGATGGCGATGTTGCCTAATCTTCAATTGGAAAAACCCTTCAGAAACCCTGCAATTTATTAAACGTCTTCACAAATTATTCACTCCGCATCAGCAAGTCTTCGCTAGAGTTGTGTTGTAGAATTTAGTTTAATTCACGAAGCCGTTTTCATTTCAAAGTAAGTGATTTCAACAACCGCAAAGTTACGTATGTACTTGAAACAATGAATTTTACTCCCACTAACAAACAGAAGATTAAAACATTATACAACGAGACTGTTTTCTTGCCGTGGCCGCATTTTTCATGCCCATCGAATCGCATTTATCAGAATCAACTCCCTTTCGACTACATGGCAACACACTTAAATGCCTTGAAACAGCACCTCTCTATGTGACAAGTCTACGTCACGCGCTCTGACCCTCTTGCTCATGGAAGCGCGCGAGAGCCAGCCGGAGCCGCCCGTTCACTTCATCGCATAAAACCACGTTTGGAGAGAATGTCACCCCGCGATTCTGTTTCAAATGGATATATCCGTCGCCGCGAATAATTTGCGATTCGGAGGTGTTGCGGTAAGTGCTGGAGATTTCGCGCGGCTCCGGTGGAGCGTTGCTAACATCTGGCGCGCGCTGGCGACGGTAATTCAGCGCCGAATCGCACGAACGCTTTCCTGCTGGTCATTTATCTGCAAACCTCAAACATTCGCTTTAAAACTTGCGGTAGACGCTGTGTTCAGTGCCTTGTATTTTTCGTGTCGATGTGTTGTGCATGCTTTAAACCTCCTTCCAGTGTTTTTATCGAAGTGCTTCGCTGTGCGGAAAATATGCATTTTACGATAGTTGTCATTTTGTAGTAAGACTGTTGGCCTTCGCAATGCTACAGCTAAATAACTTAAGCAGGTGTAGTGTCGTCTCCACCTCTAATCGACATACCTACACCTCCCACCATCAGCATCTCTGACCCTCCGTGTCCCTCTGAACACCGCATGGCGCATTTGGCCCATCTGGTCATCAAATATTTACCTGGGCAAGACATCGGATATGTTGCGTGGCTTGTAATTAAAATGGTTGATGGCATTTGTTATGGCGTCCTGCAACCTAGTAACCCATCGCCTGTGTGGTAGGCTGGTCTCCATTACGTAGACTGGTAGATGCTGTCATTTGCACTCAAGCCGAATCTCCTGTTAGACACTTTTCTTAATGCATTATGAAGCATCTCTCTCTAGTCTTACTCTTTGAGCTCGATGGAATCTGTTCTGTATGTTCTGGCCGGGGATGCCGGTGTGGTTGCAGTTTTAGCTGCCTCATCATATTGACTAGAGTTCAGATTGAATGCAGGTTTGCTGCTGTGCCCCGTGTAATTGCTGCTGTGCGGGGATTTGGTTTGCGTCCACAATTACTGTATGTAAAGATTGCGGGGACAATGCATCATCGTTTAGCAGACGTGCTCCTTAGATACATAGCTGTCTTTATAATGCATGTTACGTGGTCTGGAAAAGCAGGCAGCAGCATGGGAGTTTTAAATTTCAAATAGCCCTGGTTGGGTTTTTACTATTAGAGGAAAGGTCTCTGACGATCCTGTGTGATAGTACACAGTGTCCAACGAGTCCCATTAAAGACCAATTTATTACTGCTAATAAGATGGCCTGCTTGTTTCTGCAGCTCTCCTCTCTTCTGTATATCAGGCCTGTGCTTTGACTGATGGCAGACTCTGAGTTAATCCAGTGTGTGCAGTGGGTGGGGATTTTAAGGACTTCCAAAGTGGATTTGAAATTTATTCTTACGCATGCCAACACACTGGGTTACAGCCTTTCATGAAGTAGTTTATAAGCTTTGAATCATTGAATTATAAACGTCCGTGTGTGTGGGTTGTGAACTTCCTAGTCATTTTAAAGATTTTACCATCTGCTTAAAGTGTTCTGTTTTAAGCGCAATGATGGGTTGGACATAATAATATACACACCTATTGTTACGGTATATATGGGTTCATAAAATCAACAAACCTGTCAGTTCTCTTGTTACTATATTGGCTTGGTTGCGTGCCATAACAAGGTTGTGAACAAGTTGTGACAAAACAAGTTGTGTTTAGCACTGCTGCTCATCAACGGCCTGACTGTTTGGTGTTTCAAGTGTGTACATTTCCAATAGTAAAAGGGTGAGAAGTTGGCTCTGTGCTTAAACCACAAAACAACTGGAAGATGTTCTGAATCTATTTCTAGAATGTTTATTTGCTAGGTGTCCATCATTTTTTCCATCCCCGTACTGTATGTATCTTAGTCATATTTATTTTAGCAAAGGATTTTCTTCAAACTACCTGTCCTTTGTGGGATATTTAGGCCAAACTAAAGAGTAATCTCGCCCTTCTATTTTAAAGACTCTAAGGCTATACAGTAGGAAGAAGAGAGTACATCTGCTGATCCGACTATTTTTGCAGTTGGTTGGGGGAGGGTATAGGGAAGGGAACAGGTTGTCTTGTCAGGCTGTTGCATGCTGGGATGTTGGAACACACATTGGAATACATCCCTTCCCTTGTTGCCCTGCCATAATGTTGCCAGGAACTACGGTATGCCGATAGGCTTTGTGCGGCAGTGCTATCAAGCTTTATAAAATGAACATTGTTCCAAAGAATATTGCATTACAAACCTTAGAGTACTGCTGCCTCTAGAATTCATGGGTCTTATAGCCAGAGTCCGTGCAAACCTGCAAAGATGTGTTTGACATCCCTATCTACTTGTCTGGCATGCATAATACAATAGTTTTACTTATTTCCTGGATCTTTTTGACAATTTTTTCATTCGTATACGCGAAAAACTTTTTTCTTCCACTCCATCAATGTTTATGAAATAAATATACTGTGGCACCTCATACACAGTGCCCAGGTTTGATTATTTTTCTGCCTTGCAACAATGGCCTTGTTTTCCTTCCAGTAAACAAGATACATTCTTTTCAGCTGCATGTTTCTCAGCACGGCTGTGAGAAGTTGTAAAAAAGTGCTGAGTATGGCAAAATACTGTAGAAAGAAATTTCTATAAGCACTAATAGAAAAGAAGTTGTTTTTAGTTCACCAGTTTTGATATATATTGAAGATAGTGAAAAGAGATAAAGAAAATTACATGATAGTGTGTAAAGGATATAACAATTTTATTATTTTATTTATATATATATATATATATATATATTAGTGTGTATAATGGTTGAATATCGGCATAAAAGTGAATTATTACAGTTGACTCATCCCAGAATTAAACTCAAATATTAACTGCTTTGTCTGTCTTTCTTTCCAAAGGCGTTATATTATGAGTGAGTTATGCAGGAAAACAGCATCATATATATATTATTAACTGCTCGCTTATAGCACAGACATGATGTGATGCTATTTTCGTGTCAAGTTTATAGCTTTTAGTACTTTTTAATTCTTCACACAGCAGTCCAAGTTTGGAAATATGACAAAACCTGCGTCTTTTTTACTTAACTCACTGCACTCGCAGTCTTGCACGATAAATTAAAGGGATAGTTCACCCAAAAATTCAATTCTGTCATAATTAACTCAACCTCAAGTTGTTCCAAGCCTGGATAAATTACGTTGTTCTGCTGACACAAACAGTATAATTGGAAGAATGTAACCCAATGGTTCTGGGTCACTATTGACTATAGTAGGAAAAAAATATACTATGCTAGTCAATAGTGCCCTAGAAAGGTTTACTTTACCTACAACATTCTTTAAAATATATTCTTTGTGTTTAACCTAACAAAGACATTTATGCAGGTTTGGAACAATTCTAAGGGCGAGTTATTGATGACACAATTTTCATTTTTGGGTAAACGATTCCTTTAACTGAGAGAGAATGAAAGAGAGTCAGAGAGACGGTGGCATTGTTATTACAGCATGAACTTCTAGTCTGAAAGGAATTTCTGTTTGTATTTATTTATCAATTCTACAAACATGTCATAGTGAAACAAATGTATAGAATATTCTTTGAATAGTAATAATAATAGTATGGGATGTTTTTTGTATGCAATTCCCACAATCCCACGCTGAATTCAAACACTAAAAGCACTGTAAAATGTGTTAACATTCTCTAAAGTCGGTGATACAATGAAGTATTATCCATGACAAGTATTTGAATACTATTTTTAATATTACCGTTTTACAGCTGTGCAAGCGATCTTGCATCCTGTTGCACAACCCAGAATTTAATGACAGGCTTATTAATTGAAATCACATTTTTAATTGTATTATTTTTGTGTACATCTTATTTGCTAAACACATATTGGTTAACTACTTAATCAGTTCATCTCTGGTAATGGACTGTAATTTGGTCTCAAAAATACCTTGTATTAAATACTAAAGTAGTATGATTTTTAATACAGAAAAATACTTAAATAGAGCGGTATTGAGTGAATGGTTGTTATACATACTGCATTTGCGTCAACACATGTAAATGGTGGATGTTTGTGTGTGCAGGGGGAATGCCTACTCCAAGGCAAAGCCCTGTGGAGGAAGGGGAGGTGCTGAGCGGTAACGGAAGATCCAACAACAACATGGCGACTGATGCTGCCACCACCACCAATCTGCTGGCCTCCGTTAAAGAGCAGGTATAGTGGAACGTTTCTGGGTAGCCATTCCCTGTTAGTCATTAAGTGTTCACCTTGAAGACGGAGATAATCATCTAGACTCATTCTTAGAGCTAACTTTTCTCTAACTTTTCATTGTTTATCGAGAGACATCCGCTGTAAAGCTTGAATTTGCTTTCACAATTCAAATTTCATGAAATTTGCTCATAAAATGTTTGCAAAATCAGTTCATGTCTTGTTAGCATTGATGACAATCACCAGTGTGAATCATCATTGCTGGATATGTTTTACCAGGGCACCAAAAACTGCAGCATTGATTTGACTGTGTTCTGTCTCTATTTGCGTCAATGGTCAAGTCTCGTGTTTTCTTTCTGCTCCGTTCGGACAGAATCAGGACATAGCCAAGTATTGTCACGCTGAACAATGGGTTGAATAGCAGAGGCCTGGTACAGCTGGTAGCTCACAGCGTGGCACAAGGCAGATAGACATTGCCTGCCTGTTATTCTCTGCTTTTCATGGCCTTCAATAATGACAACAATACTGTTTCCCACCACCTCAAGTGAATGCTTGAAATGAAACCTACCATACTTATGAAATCTTTTTCAGACAGGCGTAGCGCTCCAAAATGTTTGCATTGCTTACAACTGTGGAAGACAGTCATAAAAATAGCAACATTGATATTAAAACATAGAGCCAAGGCAACATCGAGTGTGTGGCTGTGTGTGGTTTACTGCGTGTGTCACCTTTAAGGGCAGCTGCATCAACAAGTCTGTCTGCATCTGAGAGGCAGGCCAACAGCGTAGCCTCCTCGTCTCCTACACACACACACATAAACAAACACACAGGCACACACAGACAGGCTTCAGAAACAGCTCAAGAGGAAAAGAAGAGGGCACAAACTCAAGAGCGAGACAGAATGGTGGTTGCAACGAGACAGGAATTAAAGACGATGGCTTTTGAAGCCAAATTAATATCGTAATTGAAAACGGGTATGCGGTGTGTAGAATGGATTTTTAATAGCGGACGGACTTCACATTATGGCTGTGTTATTTTTGATCATAGAAGCGGCAGAAGTGACTCTTTTATCTGTCGTGTTTTTGTGAAGGAGCTCCAGTTCGAACGGCTCACAAGAGAACTTGAGGAAGAGAGACAAATCGTGGCCAATCAGCTGGAGCGATGCAGGTTGGGGGCGGAGTCTCCAGGTGATGCGAGTGACAGGTAAAATTTTGTTTTCCAGGTCTGACGTAATGTCACTGTTGATGAATTATAAATTATGTTAGTGTGTGTTTTATACTATGTGCGGCTTTGTTATTTGCTGTGACAGTAGATAGAGCACCCATATATTCTTCTCTCACATTGTTCTAAACCTATATGATTTTTTAGTTTACCACAAAGATGATTGAAAGGAAGCTTAGTTTCTACACAGAAACGTACATCATATATATATATATCAATGTTGCTACATTTAAGTGTGTTTTCAAAAAATATGGCTCTGTTTCTCACATTACGCTACCCACATGGCATAAGACTAGGAGCTTGATAACTTTAATAACCAGTTGGTTGTAGTATGGGAAAAACAGCTGCTTAGGAATCTTGCCAAACATCTCCTTTTGTAGTCTGAAGAAGAAAAAAACATGAAAAATGAAATCACAATATTGGTCACATGCCACAGCGAAATGACTCAGGATGACCTACATAAAGGGGATGTAGCGACCACATGTTCCCCACTTCCAAAAAAATTGAATGCTGTCACTTTTTGGAAGAGAATCATTATGTTTAAATAAGATTTATTTTGCTATGAAATAAAAATGTCTGCACCAGGCACAGTTTGTCCATTGAACCAATGAATGTCAAACTTCCAGGAGTCTTTTATGACACAAATGCATAAGTCACAGACATAGTTTGAGGGTAATAAAGGAATTAAAGGGATTGCTCACCCAAAAATTGGTTGTCATGTTTTTAAACGTGTCAGTCAGAAGACTATCTTCTGTGAAACAGAAAGAATCCATCTGGAAAAATGTATTTTGTGGAATTCAAAAGCAGACTGTACCTTTAGTTTTTATTGTATGGGCAAAAATGTGCAACATTCTTCAAAATATCATCTTTTGTGTTCAACAGAAGGTTTAAAAAGACATGAGAATGAGTAACTGATGACTGAATTTTCTTTTTTGGTAAGCTACCTCTTTAAGCGTCATTTGGTATGTCATATCTGAGCGTATCCGTGGCAACTAGGCGCATGTCATATTTCTGATGAGGTTTATAATGTGTCCCTCCCGCCCACTGTACAGATTATTCCTACACCCCCCCACACATATACAACACAGAAACGCAGCAGTTGTTGTTCTTTATTTGTTACGTTCTGTAATAGTTTGTAAAGGATAAACAGTGATAAACACACATTTGTCTCCTTCCACTCTTACTAACTGCCTTAATGCGAAATGAAAGAATATTTATCATTTCACAATAAACACATTCGAGCTTTAGGGTATTGTGAAGTGTTTTCATTTAATAAATGTTACAGAAATAGCATTCCAGAGGTGTTTGCTGCAAGAATCACTTCGGAAATAGACTCACACACACAACGCACCACAACAATTAGATTTATTTACACGTATTCATTTATTTCCCCCGCATTCGGGATACACAGTAGTACAGTTATTCCCAGCATGCTATTCCAAAGTGAATTATCTGCGATTGTATATCTGTATTCACATGTCAGTTGCTTTGTCTCTCTGTGAGTCATGGAGGGTCATTGCTATTTTACCAGATGGTCTTTGCTTTTGAGTTTTTCTTACTTGAAGAAGACCCATTTGGGCACTCCTGCACCAGTTTACTACATCATGGCCTATCCACCGTTAACCTTTCCTTACATGGCATTGCTGCTGTCCCACGCTCGGCCCCCCCTCAGCTGTCACCAAAGCCTGATGACCGGTGATCTTTGACCCATACATAGCAGACACTGATGTTCTGTGGCAGACGATTGTTTACAGATTTATGTTGGCGGCATGAACATTGTGGTTCCAAAACATCCTTACATGTCTCCGGTTCCTCAGTTCTTCCAAACGCACGAGTCAGTTAATTTCACGTGAATAATCAGATGGCCTGTCTGAAATTTGTGTCAGAGAGATAAATGTAACAGTCGGTAGACTGTAACACCGTGATTGATGTGCACTGGTAATAGTTCCATATTTCAGGGCAAATGAAGCGGTTCTCTTTGCTCTGCATTGACTTTTTGAAAATGAGATGCATTGTGCCCTGTATGCGTGTGCTATTGTGGTCTTCTCTCATGACTGTCTTATTTCCTCCAGCTCTTCTGAGAAGTCTCTACTGTGGAGATCAGCAGGTATTTCTCGCTTCTTGCTATTTTTCTCTTTATTATCTATTGTAAATAACAGTAGGTAGTAGTGATGCACCGAAATGAAAATTGTGGGCCGAAACTAATACCATTTTAATAGATACCATTTAACTATTTTAATAGTTTTTATTTAATTGTATTAATTACACACACTAAAACCACAAAAATTAAGGAGAACTTATTTTAAAACAATACAAAATATATTATTTTCCTTGTTAGTTGCAACACAATCAAATATATTTAGAATTATTCTTGAATTATTGCACAACAGCAGTCAAGTTATAGTTAAACTCGGCAGCTCTTGCGAATATACGTTTATATACGTACGGTGCATCATTTTAATGAAAACAACACGCAAAACAAAGAGGGGCAGTGAGTCTGTTCATGTAAACAAGCTTATATGAGCTTCAGTGATATCAGCACCTGCTAGAATGCTAGATGACAGTCCACTTGAGCTTAATCATCAGTTACTGACAAATCATTCAGTTGATCATTCACATATGAAGAGTTTGTTGCTTTAACACTTTGGTATTAAAACACGCACAAGTCAATACCCCGCATCACACGGAGCTTGTGTGTCATTTTATGTCCGCCAAAATTTCGATGCATCACTTTTAGGCAGAACTGTGGCACTTTAGATAGGGCTGTGGTCACATGTGTACAGCATATAGTTCGGATGGGGTGATGAAAGTTCCCTTTGTTGCTGGTTTAACTTTCTGGTTTTTGCATTCAAGGCTCTCTGCAGCATTTATTTGCCATTTGTGCTAAATTTGGTGAACAACTGTGTTATTTTTGGGTGTACAATATGAACAGTGCCACACTGGACACTATGATATACTGAAAAATATATGAGAACTTTAGTAATTTTGTAGAAGTCATCTGGATAAAACATTTGAAGCGAGAGACAATAATTGCGCATCATGGACAAAATCATACAATGTGCACTGCCCATGTTATTTAATGATGATTTTTTTGGTATGCAGTTTTACCTTAATATCTAACTCAAATACTTACACTGTGTAAACTCTTTGGTTGCCAGAATCCTCAGGCGCGGGCATTTCCAAGCCATCGGATGGTTGTCCTTCGCCTACATTTGGGGTCAGAGGTCAGGGATCACTTTACTCCCCTGAATTGGAGCAGATCTCCCTGCGTGAAAGTGAGGATCCGTTCATTCACACTGCAGATGTTTTCCATCACCTCTAATGATCAATTTACATTCATACAAATGTCTGAAAAGAATTTTCCGGGTTAGTAAGACGTAAGCTGTATATCAACAGCATCTTTGGCCTGCTGTCAATTACCAAAGAAAGTAATATATTGACTCATCTCTCGGCTTGTAAAAATAAAAATCCTGTTTACAAATATGCAATGCTAGGCACTTGAGGCCTGTTTGACAGGATCCGTTTAATAGGGTGGTGAATTAATGTAATTATTCTAAGAGCTTCTTCATAATTTTAATACTGTCTTGAATCGATCACGTCAGTAATTGTTGCACTTTTTCCGAGCGTCAAGGTAATGTGCCATTAAAGATAACAACTTATTCCTTCTATGAAATGGTTTGTTAAGAAAACCCTTTGTTACTGTAGTCCCGTGCAAATTGAGATGCTTGTAAATAGTAATGATTGTTCTTTAAGTTTCTTAAGTGTCTGAAGTGAATGTTGGTCAGTTATAATGTAAGAGTCACAACAGAATTATCGTTCTATTGACCTGCATTCATACGCATTTAAAAGCGGTAGACTGATTTCATGCGTTACAAAGGTCAAGCTTGTAGTGCTCATGCCCCTTTGTATCATCTGAAGTCGTTTGACCAGTGTGTGACCACAGAGTGACCTTTTAGCTTTCAGCGGTCTGCAAACAGAAGACTGTAATTTGCATGTTCTAACTGTTTTTACAATCATTCACAAACGTTTCCCCGTTTTAACTAGTGTGCAGATAGAGTTAAACAATGCTGCAATCAGTCTTTCTTTTTGTCGAAAGGTGTGTTCGACGAGATGCGGTGCCGCAAGTACCGACAGGCGGATGACGTCACATTACCGCGAGAGAGAGAGTCGAGAGCCGACTACTCCATATGCTTTCGAATCACTCTCGCGGTAAAGTGATGTCATCCGCTTGTTCTTGTACGGTGACGTCACGTGCATCCATGTATTTTCAAAGTTCAGGTAATCGGTCCGCGCATGCGTGAGAAGTGCCACAGGAAGGACGCTTTTCCAAACAGCATTTTTGAGCCCAGGAATGCGCTGCTGAAGTGGACGAAACACGAAGGGTCGAGTCTGAATTAGACAAAACCGCGTTGTTTTTCTTACTCAGTTTTCACAAATGTAATCCAAACGGCTGTATTATGAGAATCTCTCTTCAGAATTCCCACTTCAAGAGCCGAGCTCAGAGGAGGGAACATGGGCGCGTGGTCTTTGCCCGAAGGTTCAGATGCAGAAGCGGTAGATTACCGATACTAATGTTGTAAAAAAGGTTCACTTGAATGCAACGACCGATCGACTCGCTTCGTAAGACATTAATTGGTCATCAGTAGCCGCAGGGATGACTTTTGTGTTGCTTGTATCTGCTTTTTTAACTTTGTAAGACATGGCACCTATGGACTTGCATGTGGATCTTCAATGAGCAGTTTAAGCTTGTTATGCTAAAGAAACCAGCATCTCAGATGGCCTGAGGGTGAGTACATTTTACGTAAACCAACACTTTACACTAACACGTAACTTAATGAAATGAGACCCACTGTGTTTTAATAAATGATTGTTTTGACTATGGTTAACGCTTCGTGTTATCATAATAAGTTCTTTTTTTATTGCCATCTCCGCTCTTTTTCCTTACGCGTCTCAGGGATCTGGGAAACGTTTCTTAGTTTAAAGTTTGAAAGTGGTCTGACTTATTACGTAAAACCTTGGCTAGCTAACGTTAACCATCCTTGCGTGTGTATATAACAAAGAACAAGGCTCATCACAATGCTTGAATTTTTACAAATGCTGGAAACACTTGGATTTCTTGCTTGGTTTGTTTTACATTCAATCAAGTACATACAGCGACTGTATAGGCATGTGTTCAGTCTTTCTGACACTCAGTGGGCGTGTCTCCAGTGACTTCCGCGCGGTGACGTCATGTACATGCCCTCTAAAAGAAAATCTATAACAAAACATTTTTATTTTTTCTATGTACAATTATGCATGAGCTTTACCTTGATCATACGATCATTGACCTTGTGCAGGCCAAAACATCTAAGAAATGAATTTGGACAAGCAAGTTGTATCTGGTGTGACGGATTCCCATTCTGATTTGTTAAGACGAATTCTAAGCAATTACAACTTCTGACAGCATTACATAGCCTAAATATCACATTATTTACTTTTAATGAAACATTTATATGCAAATAGAATAACCGTTTTATAAAAGCAATAAGCACCGTGAAGCAGTGGGTAACAATTGCATTTTATAAAAGCTAAGGGGGTTTTAGGCACTCCGGTTTGCCATCATGCCACATCGCCCATATCTGTTATAAAATGCACCGTAAACAACTGCTTTACAGGCTTGTTGCTTTATTTTATGTCGGAGTGCACCAGAAAGTTTAATTTACATGTTACAATCACAGAAACCTTATGGGAGAGGATGCCTCCGGACCCCCACAGGGTTTTTATATCGTAGGCATGTCAAATTCTGTTTCATCTCTTCTGAGTTTGAAGGTGTGCAGTCTTAAACCCTGTCCTTAGTTGTAACCTTTATTAAGGCGAAATTTGCAAGTGCAAGTGGATGAAAGCGTCTGCCAAATGACTAAATGTAAATGTAATGTAAACCTGTAAAATCATTTTGAACAGGAAATAAAGAATTAAATCAACTTTCTGATAAAAAGTCAAAACAGACGCAAAGATGCAGACAGAGAGCTGATATTGTCGGTATCTGAGTGCTGCCAACATCATGACGCCATTGCTATTGATAACAATGCTCTGTTTATATGTCTCTCTCCATGATTGTTGGCCTGGTTTCCAGCTTATCTTAAATTAGTTAAATCACTAGAAATAAGGAAAATAAAATAGTTGCATCAACTGTTCTATCAATTTATAAACGTTCTTTTTCTCGGCTGTTTTTGTCACAGCATTGATTGAGTCTCTCAGTTGGGCGTTTATTAGGCTGTAACTAAGAATATGTCCTTCTTACAGAATCATTATGATCCTTGCCGAAGGCTGGATAGATAAAGATGTAGTTACTGACTGAAGACACTCCATTGAATTGGAGAAATTGTATTGTTAAACATAAATTACAAACTGACTACAAACGGAGAGATAAGTCAATATTATTTTTGTGATGAATGATAGGGGGCCACTGGTACTATCTTGAAGCAAAAGTGTTTTTTATTTCCCCAAAACATCAATCCATCATCCATACAGAAATGTTTTACAGTTTTGTTGACAGTATTAAACTCTATAAAAACCTCTGTGTTTTATATTTTCTTCTGCTGTTGCTCAGGGTCTGCGGCTAATTCGCGCAGCTCCACTCAGATGAACTCATATCCAGATAGTGGATACCAGGAGGTCAGTGGTTACTATAGCAACACTGTGACGCCCAGGCGCTCTGAAGGGAGATCGCAGTCGACTAGCTCTGCCCCTAGTGGAAGCCCCCCCCTTGCCATGAGCTCTAGGGCTGAAGGACAGGCCTCAACACAGGTATAAACACACACTTCCTATTAGCTTGCTGTATGTTTTTGGTGTTTGTTCATATGTAATGTTTTTCAGGTGGGAGGCAGCGGGCGTGTCATGAGGCGCGTCAGTTCTGTTCCCTCTCGTGCTCCCTCCCCACTCTACACTCCGTCCCCACCTGCGTCCCGTCAACCCCTGCGGACATCTCTGGGAAGCCCTTATGGCTCGCCCATAGTCTCAGAGCCCCGCCCTCTGCCTAGCATATTTCCCGGCACCACCTTGCCTCTCTCCTCAAGTCATGCCCCAGACCCAGTTCATTCTACCTACTTGGGGCGACTTGGAAACGGGGTGGGGTCGGAGTCAGGGTCGCCGCCAACACTCTTGCGGTCCGGTATGACCGCCCAGCCTCAGCAGTACGGAACACTAGGGAAACATGATACGCGTGCATACGACAACAATCACTCTTCATTTGGATCACGAGCCTATGACATCTTTGAACGGATGGTTCTTTCGAGACCAGACAGTCTTACAGGTGGGTTACAAACATGAAGTTTAATATCTTACAGTTTAATGCTTATCGCTATGGTTATTGTATTGTTGTAGTTTCTAAGGTAAGTAACCTATCCGAAGGTCCTAGCAGCCACTCAGAACACTGTGAGCAGCGAAAAACAATATGAATAGGTATACTTCACCAAAAAATGAAAATTCTGTCATCATTTACTCACCTTTGATTTGTTCCAAATCTGTATAAATTCACTCTATGCACTGCCACTTCCGCCTTTAAGCTCAGTTGTTATCTAGCGCCGGTGTGCTTACCAATGCGTGCTTACAACCAATGCTTGCCTAACATTTTAATGAGCTGCCGTTAGGACACAACAGTATTGAGACATTGCACCTTCACGACGAAGGTATTTAAAGCTTCTTGAACTCATTACTACAACAATGTATTGATAAAATATTTAAAACAGGTATGCAACAAAAGTTAATGTATACTGTATCTATAATATAATATAAAATAATTAAATTGCTAGTAAATTAAAATATGCAAGTATAATATGCAAAAAAAACAACGCTAGGACCTCTTTTTGTTATGGGAGAATGCTATACCGGAAGCCCACTCAAAACTGAGATATGGGAGGAAATAGGTAAGCAGCAGGGCCTTCATACAGTAAAATTCTTTGTTCTGATGAACACAGAGAAATATATTTGGTAGAATGCTTATAACCAGATAGTATTTTTTTTTTCAAAAATGATGGTAGTCAAAAGTGCCCCAGACCTGTTTGCTGTCCTACATTCTTCAAAATTTCTTATTTGTGTTCAACAGAACAAAAAAATATAAGATAATTTTTCCTACTATGGGAGTCAATGGGGGCAAAATCTGTTTGGTTAAAAGCATTCTTTCAAATAACTTTCTCCGTGTTCATCGAAACAAAGAAATTGGTAAAGATTTGCAATAACTCGACAGTTTGTAAGGGATGACAGAATTTTCATTTTGTGTGAAGTATCCCTTTAAAAACACTCAAAACGCACAGCAGCATATTCTAATGCCCTGCAAAGTACTCACCCTAGCATTGTATTGGAGAGTTTTGCTTGGGACGGCACCTCTCTCATTATTCTTGGTTCAATTTCTGATCCTCAAAACATTCCATGAAGTTTAAATCCATAGAACGATTTACTCTTCCTCCCTGACCAAACCAGAACTGTATCAAACACAGTTTTCACACCACTCTTTAAAAGTTGAGGATTTAGGGGCACCGATTAAATGTGTGTGAAACTTTCTTAGCGTTGTATGCGGATTATGTTAAATAAGGATTAGTTGTGTTGTTACATAATGGGGCGGTTTTCGCGGACAGGGTTTAACCCAGACTAACTTAAATGTTGGAAGTTTCTTGATTGAAAACAACTTGCATTGACATACAGTATCTTAAAATATTTCTGTGTGATTGTTTTGTCTTGAGATGTACACCAGTAATGTTTAGTTGTTAATTATGTTTAAAAAAATTACTTGAATATCCTTATTTAACTAAGGCCTAGTCTGGTCTGAAACTAATCCATGTCCGGAAACTGCCCCTAAATGTGTGTAAGAGTGTCACTGGTTCGGTTTATAACATTTCCCCGAGATAATTTTCCAAAAAATTTACATTTTCATATCTTGAATGTCTTAATGTCTGACTATAACATTTCTCAAAAACATTTGTGAAAAGGGTTAAACGGCACTCTTTACACACGCTGTTGGTCTGGGTGGGCGCCACAGGGAGGCGGACAAAAATCGATTCTCATAAAAAGACAAAATCATCAATGTAATTGCTCCTGTTCGAACGATCATAACCCCGGTATGTGACTCTAATAATGAGATGCTGTGCGTGCGAGTTTCGCAATCAAAAGTGCTGCGCAACATTAAAATAGGGACTTATGTCGTATTGTTTCAAGATCTTATTACAGTTTCAATTCCATCCGCAATGAACATCCACATAAAACTGGAGCTCCATGGATATCATGTGTGCACTTTACTGTTTTGTAGGATTACTCTGATGATAATCTCGCATTCAGATCTCTGGCATATTTTTTGTGCCCCACTAGCCCATTTTTGCGGTATTACTGTGTAGATGGCGCGTGTTGTAAAACCTTTGAAAAGATTTTAACTCCAGGCCTTACTGAAAGAAGTGAATTTAGAGATTTATGAGGAGACTACAAATTTATCAAAGACAAACGCGTTTTGTTCAGTTTTGATACCACACATTTGATATTGCCTTATGATATTGCGTTTTTATATTGAGTTTTTGTTTTTTAAGGGAAATCTGCCTGGTTTTGTATTTTGTGGAACACAACATTCACAGGGCTTGACAGTCGTGTCGGGAATGATGGTCCAGTAGTTGTCTAATTGAATATGCAGTTTTGCTTAGGAGTTTATGAGCAAATCGCTTATGGCCTGTTTGCTATTCTAAATCATGCCTGGGAGAAAGGGTGAAGAGATTTTGAAGACCTTTTGCTAATTCAGCTGAATGGCCCAATAAATTATGCACATCACTTGTTTTGTTGCATTAAATTGACCAGCAGACATCCACGTGACCCACTGCAGCTTTCTATATTTGAAATAGAAACCCATAGTGTTTTTACCCCCCGGGGGAGTCCGGGGGATTCATCGCATTTTTGAATCAATGACAAGGGTGTAGCTTGATGACACTGTGAAGGTCCTAGGATGATGGGAGGAGTTGTTTTTTTCTTCACTGCTGATGGAGATCAATCTGACGAGACTCACAAATCATGTTCAAAATGTTAATGTAATATTTTATAACATAAACCATGAAGAAAAGGAGGGGCGTAACTTTAATTTATATTGTAAGTTTCACTGGATTTAAACAAAGTTGGAAAATGTGTGATAATG
Organism: Triplophysa dalaica; assembly: GCF_015846415.1. NCBI lineage: Eukaryota > Metazoa > Chordata > Actinopteri > Cypriniformes > Nemacheilidae > Triplophysa > Triplophysa dalaica. The sequence goes on along the minus strand of NC_079547.1, from coordinate 5,763,737 downwards.
TAAGGTCAAAAGAAAGCAAAATATTTAACGCGATGCTAGTTCAGTTTTGGATATTTCTAACATATTGTGTTTAATTCTCAGAGATTGCTCAGGAGATTTGATGGAATTCTTCATTGTGTTTCAATTATCAATTTAGTCTAAGATGTTTTAACTAAAATTGCATAGATAACATATAACAAATAAGACTATTATTAAACTACATTAAGACTGTGGAGGTGTAAAATAAATGTAGATGTTGGTCAAATAATCTGCATTTTGGTTAATTTGAGGAGAAATTTCACATTGAAATGCAAATATTCATATATTATTGATATTGATTCACATTATGGGCATACATCTCAAATGTTTGCTCAAGGTCAGGATAGCTCACACAAATGTCTGATGGTGTTCAATTTCAGTGGAGTGGTTAATTATAGCATTTTTTCTATAATACAACTCGCATCTCGGTTTTCAAGAGGTGTATTTGGACAAAAATCGACGCAAAGTTTGACATGCATTTTAAATATTAGGTATGTTATTCATGTGGATAGAATAGGTCAGAAAATTTGCTCTTGATAGGATTTGATGTGAAACGTTCGTATTGAAACTCTTTGAGATCTTCTTGACTTGGTTTCAAACTGCTGAGATTTACCAAGATTCCATTTATAAAAGATCTCTTATATAGGCACACATGTTAGGTAAATAATATTTGTATGTATCTTAGGGGATCTTAAAGTCTCCGTTTCTATCCATTTAATTTATCTTCTAGAAGAAAGAACTAAGATGTTTATGAGATCTCATTTGTGGGCAGCGGTGGTTTCCTCTGTTTAAAGGTGGGAAGGCCCAGTGGAGTGATTATTTATAACAGATTGTTTTCACATGACCACTTCAAGACAAGGTTCATTTGGATAATGTAAGAAGCACAACGTCTACTCCCCTATGATCTCTGCTTGTACAGTCATTTAACTTAGACTTATTTCCACTGAAATACTTAACCTTGTGCTTTTCAGGAGCAGATTACAGTGCACAACAATTTTTGAAGGTCCATTGTGAAACGCATACTGTAGATTTTATCTTTTGGAATGGGTTTGAATAAAAAAAAAAACGGTGCATAAGTACATGTTTCATAAGGCGAGAGATGCATTCGCTCCTGAGACGGTCACTGACTGTGCCTGTCTGATCTTAATGTAGGCCTGCAAACCTCTTACAGTCAAAACAGCCAGTTAGGACAGGACGCCCGCTCCCCTGACTGCCACATCACGCCCATCTATGAGGACAGAACCTTCCAGAACCCTCTGTACCAGAGTCCCACTCATGGCTCCCAAAGCGCTGCTTCCAAAAACAATGCAGGTATGTTTTAGATTTCCTTCATGAAGAGGATACCTAGATTGTTCATGCGTTGCTCTTTCATAACTCTGGAAACAAAATTAGGGTTTCATTTACGCTCCATATGAGTATTACTTTCGAAGCCACTCCTATAATTGTATAGTTTAAAAGCTATGAAATAAATGATGAAAGCATTGCTCAGATAATTTGCTCCTTGTTGAAAAATCTTTAATGTGTTTTATGGGAAGCATTTTCTCCCTGTTATTCCTGACTGTTGCCCGCTCTTCTACACAGGGTTCGGTACTTTACAAAGGACAACAAGTCAGTGTAGCACTTTGAGGTACCAGCGAGGGTTATTCTCCATGGCAGCCCACTCTGACACATATCACCCCGCCCACTACCGCACGGCCGACGCAAACTACACCAGACACGCGGCTGCCGTCGACAATGCTATCACAAGATCTCCTTCTATAGACAGCGTGCACAAAGATCCCAGGTGATAAACTAAAGCCTTGTGTTTTCAATGGGTACCGCTTTAAAGGTACAGTGTGTCATTTTTTTATTGAAAGAAATGCAATTTAATAAACATAACCATGTGTTCAGAGGTGTATAAAGACCGTACATAATGAAGAATTATGTCTTTCTTGCCTTAGAATGAGCTTTTTCTATCTACATACACCGGCGGTCCCCTTATATGACATTCACCATGTTGTTTCTACTGTAGCCCTTAACGGACAAACTTCTCTGCAGAGTGCGTTTCGTAAATATGATATCTCCTTCAGCAAAGAAGCGAAAACGTGACATCTTAGTGCTGTGTCAGCCGCCATAGTGCTTCGAAAGAAAGGAAGCCGTTGGTTGCGATTCACAACCCTACCTCTAGATGCTGCTAAATTTCGTACACAGGACTTTTAATGGGTGTCATGGACCTACATCCAAGAAAACAGGCAAAACTTATTGTTTTGGAAATTTTGCAAATAAATTCTGGCCATTCTTTATCAAATTACTTTTTTAAAAAGCATATGAAAATTATAAAACCATCACTTGGCAGGATATATATAATTCCGTTTCCATTGGGACCCTGAAATTTACAGTGACCGCCAAACTATTTTACCACAAAAATAACTGCTGTTTTAATATTTCTGACAAATGTATTCTCACCTGCACCCACACACTGAAAGGTTTTGACACTCCTTTAAAGTGTTTGGCGTTTACACAAGGCGAATGTGCTTTGGATGACTTAACTTGTAAGTGAAACCCATGCCAGTCTTCCTGTTATGTTGCCGCATGAATCTAATTTTGTTAATATGTTGATTCTACTGCGTTGGTGGGTACGTGTCTTTGTGTTCGGGCTGCTTTTTATGTCTGCAGACAGTCAAAGAGCTTGAAATAAAATGTAAACCAGATCGCTTTGCAGGGCATATTTGGCAAATGGGATTGAAAAATAGAAGCTGGACCCTCACCATATGTTTAACTGTTTGTCCTGATGCTAACATGTAAACACAATAATTGTGAGCGCAATGATTGGAATGTTTACTCAACCCCGCAAACATCCAGTTGTCAAATTAGGCTTTTCATGTTTGTGTGTTTTGAATGTGTATTGGGTTCAGGGAGTTTGCCTGGAGAGACCCTGAGCTGCCAGAGGTGATTCGGATGCTGCAACATCATTTCCCTTCTGTCCAAGCCAATGCTGCAGCATATATACAACACCTCTGCTACGGAGACAACCGCATAAAGGCAGAGGTATGTACACACACACACACACACACACCAGCGTTCCTTCTAAGTTGCATTGGTGAGCTTCTACCATTGCTTTTGTGCAGATGGGGAAAACCCAAATTTGCAAAAAAAAGGACGAAAATACACTTTGGACGTTTTTTATATGCAGATGTATAAAAACACACTTTTGTGTGCACACTACAGGTATGTCGGCTAGGAGGTATCCGTCACCTAGTTGATCTGCTTGACCACAAAACCCTTGAAGTTCAGCGGAACGCATGCGGAGCTCTGCGGAACCTTGTGTTCGGAAAAGCCACGGATGACAACAAAGTCTGTGTAAGGAACGCCGGTGGAATCCCGGCCCTGGTTCGTCTTCTTAGGAAGACACCAGACACAGAAGTGCGAGAGCTTGTCACTGGTAAGTGGGCGCTTGTGGTCACATGACTGACTTACACAAGTAACGCGTTTGCCGTCTTTCTCTCCCTCTCTTTTCGCGTTCACGCTCGCTTCTGTGATGAGATCAGTTTGTGCTGTGCAACTTAGATAAGAGATTACTGAAATGCATCTCAATCCTGATTTGTGTAGAAGGGGAAGTATTTGATTAAAAGCCGAGCTCATTGCAAGATAAGATTTCCACTCCTAGCTGATCTGAAATATTGCTGAATAATTTCAAGGGAGTATTACTTTGTTTTTCAGAAGGTGTCAGGAAACATGTGGTTTATTATAACTGTCATATTTCAAACTGAAGACAGAAGGGTTGTGTAATGGCAGGTCTTTTAGTAATACATAAACCATAGAGACAATTTAATGTGAATTGTCTATATCTGAGATTTTTAGTTTCTCACTCACTGTAAAAGTAATAAAAAATCTCTAAATGGTTTAAAAGAAAGTTTATATATCACATATCATTTATATGACAGCAATAAAACTCTTTTCACAATCTTAAAACAAAAATCAGGCTACTTTACCTATCTTTCACCGTGTCTACATCGGACAAGACAGGCACATCCAATGTGGACAATTTTTTTATTATAATGGTTTCTTATGCATTTCTAATGTCTTTTGTCCTGTCGTGTCAGTCACGTCTTGTGAAGTAGACACTGTGATATTTGTGTGTTGCAAAAACGTACACTCCCTGCAAAGTCAGATCTCACAGCTCAACTCATAAATCATGTACTTGCTTAATAACAGATTTTTTTTATTTTGAACCCAAAAATAATTTGAATTGTGGCTCTAATGATACAGTACAATATTAAAATAAAAATTGATGATTTTGAGAATGAAGTCGAAACATTATTTATTATTGATTGTTGTGATTTCATGCTTTTGAAAAGTAAATGTAGGCGATATTATGCTTTTAAAGGGATAGTTCGCCCCCAAAAAAAATTTTTGTCACTATTTGAACACGAAATAAGATATTTTGAAGAATATAGGACAGCAAACAGTTCTTGGGCACTTTTGACTACCATTTTACCCCGAACAAAGAAATTTATACAGATTTTCTCTGTACTCCAGGGGAAGTAAAGGTTGACACATTTTTTACCTTTTTTGTAAACTGTCCCTGTAAATTTATCTTCTGCTTTTACAGGCGTATTGTGGAACCTGTCTTCGTGCGATTCCGTGAAGATGACGATTGCTCGGGACGCTCTTGGTCCTCTCACCAACACTGTTATAATCCCTCACTCTGGGTGGGGTGCGGCCCCCCAGCGGGAGGACCAGAAGCTCAAGCTGCACTCGTCTCTGGTGCTGAGAAACACCACCGGATGCTTCAGGTACAGCCAACATATGAGTCACACACATGCTGTGCAAACAAAAACACAATCACACTTGTGTCCTCCACCACCACCACTAGAGAGACCTGCAGCAGCAACTTTTCAATACATCTCAAACAAATCAGACATTGTTGTTTGGTTGCGCATGTGATACTGTGTGTGTGTGTGTCACAGGAACCTGAGCTCAGCTGGAGAGGAGGCAAGAAGGCAGATGCGTTGCTGTGAAGGGCTGATCGATTCTCTCCTCTATATCATTAAAACTTGCGTGAACACCTCCGATTATGACAGCAAGGTGAGAATATCCCTCTGAATATGCAGAAAAGCTCTGTTGCAAAACCAAGTGAGCTCACTCCCGCCAGACATTTTGCAGTTAAATGACCATGAAACTTTTACAGATTGTGTAAAAATAACTATAATAAATATTAATCTCTCTCTGCCGTCATCTTGGACTGTTTTCATGGGATTACCGTCTCAGTGATGCATAGGCATGCTCACACACATGTAGGCAGCTGACTAGGTTTTGGAACAGAGCTGACATATCAGAAATGATCCAGTTTTCTTGTAGACCAATGCTTTCGATTGGTGATCATATTTGAAGTAAGTCTGAGACATTCTTGCCAAATATTTGAGTAATGGTCAGACACGAGATGAAAGCAGCTTGCTGGCAGCAGGTTTAGTTGCATAATAAAAAGGTGTTGTTGCATATTTTCTGTGCCACTCCTTGAATGGTCAGAAGTGTATTGAGTGCCCCCTGCTGGCGTATGGTGGGAATGTGTAGTTGTTTTCCTAATGAAGTGTAGTGGAAGGATGCCATCTGCTGGAACTGTGGTGTTTTCTCACACTGCAGCCTTCTGTCACTTTCTGTCTCCTAAGATTGTGGAAAACTGCGTGTGCACTTTGAGGAACCTGTCATACCGCCTTGAGCTGGAGATGCCTCCTTCCCGGTTGATGGGTACCCAAGACCTGGACACACTCCTGGGCCCCGACTCGTCCAGTAAGCAGGTGGATTACAGCTGCTGGGGCCTCAGAAAGAAAAAGAAGAAGAGGTCCTGGCAGGATCAGCAGGTGATCTGCAATATATGAAATGACCGAACTTTGTATCGACATTTTGTCCCTAGACAAAAATGCAATGGAAAATGTATTTTGCACATAAATTTGAATGTGCTTCAACGTTTTTGTCACTGAAATGAAATAACATGCATTACATTAAATTGTTCTATGTAAATGGTCCTATAGTAAATACAGTACATTTTTGTAGTTTTGCTGAACTAGTTATTCTTATAAAATATGGCATGGGAATTCAATTCAAACATTTAAACTACTATTATTACGCATTTTATATATGTCCTATGTGTGCATTTCATTTCTTAATACATAAATAAAAACCTCTGAAAGTTCAAAGCTAAAACTAATATGATTTTATGGGTATTTGTCTAATCCCATGATGCAGTGGGATGGTGTCGGGCCCATTCCAGGATTTTCTGGAAGTCCAAAGGGGGCTGAGATGCTGTGGCATCCGTCTGTGGTTAAGCCGTACCTCACTCTGCTGGCAGAGAGCTCCAACCCGGCCACGCTGGAAGGGGCGGCTGGATCTCTGCAGAATCTTTCCGCTGGATCCTGGAGGGTAGGAATCTTGTGGTTGGAATAAACAGTTGCAGCTCTCGGGATAGAACAAAATTATATGAATGGTTATAACTGGCTGGCCTTCACATTTGACCAGACATACAGTAGCTTCAAGGCTGTAATATACCTTTTTTGTCCTTAGAGCAGGGGTTTTCAGACTTTTCATGCCCAGTACCCCTAAATATGATAAACCTACTATGAGGCGCCCCCTCTCTAAAATACATATCTATCTATTTCTTTATAAAGATGCATTTAAAGTGTTAGACAAATAGTATGTGTAATATTATACCTTATATATATATATATATATATATATATATATATATATATATGTGTGTGTGTGTGTTTGTAGAAATTAAACCATAATAATCTCTAGTAGAATTTGACAACTGCTTTCTCAAAAAAAATCTGGAGACCCCTTAGAACATTCTGTTAATTAGTCGATAGTCTTGGCCTCAGACGTCACGCCCTCGATCCGTTGGCTGAACATCTGATGCATGAGGCACACTTTTCTGGAACATGACGCTGCACAAAACGTAAAGTGATTGGTCGCTTTACCTTTCAGTCATATGGCCTCCTGGGCGGGCTCCTGCCAAAGAAAGAGGCAAGAATCGGTCTGGCAATGCGAGACTCATTAGTTGATTATCCATGCCATGGCATGTACAACTGTTGAAATAGAAAATTTTAGGTTTGAAACAAATAATGTCTGTTGAATTTAGGTTCTTTTCACACCAGGAGGAAAAATTAATATAAAGAATGTTAGTCTTAAATTGACCTTTGTTTAGAATAACTAAATTTATATTTATTATTTATATCGTATATCATTTTTCCACAACAAGGATTATAAACGTATAGATGTTAAAACACTGTGACGTGTTTTAATTAATTCTATCAATTTATTAAGACAATATACGATATGTTGCTTTTTGACACGCATTATAAACTTTTGCCTAATATGAGCCACCATTAAGTGATAAAGAATGTACAACCAAGAACAATACGCATGTTCAGTGTTTGAAAAATATTTTATGCAGATTATTTAGTAACAGTTGAATTAAGTGATTTTTCGGCCTCTTTTTTTTGCCCCGTTTTCGTTCTGGACAAATTTTCAGTTCATCAGTAAAACATTATACATTTTTTTAGAGGTTAAGATTTGAACCGTTTTTTCTCTGTCTCACTCATCGATCAGTTTGCAGCCTACATCCGTGCTGCTGTACGTAAAGAGAAGGGTTTACCCATTTTGGTGGAATTACTGAGGATGGATAATGACAGGGTGGTTTGCTCTGTGGCCACTGCCCTAAGGAACATGGCACTGGACGCCAGAAACAAAGAGCTCATCGGTCAGTCTCTCCATCTTATTGCAACTCATTAACATTAATGTATTAACATATTAGTTTGTGAAGTCAATGAAAAGTACTTTTTAATTCAATAATGTGTATTAAAGTTTGCTTAAATTGTTTTAAAGGAAAGTATGCCATGCGGGACCTGGTGACCCGTCTCCCTGACAACGGACCCTCCCTCTTGTCAGATGAGACCGTGGCAGCGGTTTGCTGTGCACTCCATGAGGTCACCAGCAGGAACATGGAGAACGCTCGGGCGCTCGCCCAGACCGGTGGCATCGACAAGCTGGTCACGATTAGCAAAGGGCGTGGAGAGAGGTACATACATTCCTCTTTCATGAGCGATAGGAATGGAATAGTTGAAAATGTCCAGTGGTTACTGTTGCAAAAATAACTATATATATGGAGCCACAATGTTTTCTATGGACTTCCATATCCAGGAAGTGTTTGAAATGTTGTTGCCTATCATTTGCAGATATTCCATGAAAGTGGTCAAGGCAGCAGCTCAGGTGCTCAACACACTGTGGCAGTACAGAGATCTGCGCACCTTCTATAAAAAGGTTTGTGTGCTGAATCAAGTATAGAAACACTGACGTTCTCTTGAGATCTAATTATAATGTGTTCTGTACTTTATTAGGATGGATGGAACCAGAATCACTTCATCACTCCAGTGTCGACGCTGGAACGAGACCGCTATCGTTCCCAACCCACCCTGCCGACCAGCAACGTTCAGATGTCACCTGTTATCCAATCAGGTGAGTCTATTCAGTTTATTCAAACGTCATTTTAGTATACTTATAAAAATATACAGTTCTTTTTACTTTTAGATTTACTTCTCAGAAATATACTCGACATTACACTTTAGACATTTGATTTATACTGACACAAAGATTTGGTTCATACTGTTAATTAATCTTTTAAACGAAGATACAATTCAAATCTACGTAAAGTACTGTTAAAATCATATTTCAAGTATACAATGGGATACCTGTATAAATAAGAACACTGTATACATAAAGAGGAAAAAAACAGATAACAGTATATAAATAACAGCTATACAGTTACATTTAAAGCATACAAAATTGTCATACTTAGGAGGTAGTGCCACCTCTTCTCCTGCCATGTTGGGTATCAGAGGGCACCGTTTAAATCAGCGAAGGACTCAGTCATCTATGCAACTTCATAATTATTATGGAGACGCCAACCGAAACACAACTCCATATACAGGTGAGCTTTACTCTTCTTATAGGACATGCAAAAGCCATCTTTTTTAGAACTGTAGGTGCTACTGTTCTAACTGGACCATAAAATACATTTTTTATCACCTTCGTAGGTGAGGAAAACAATATTAATGAATGATGTCATAAACATAAAACATTATCTGTATGACTAGTTATTATTATTGGCACAGCCAATTCATGGCACAGCTCTCACCTTAGGGTCATGTCTATGAATTAAGAAGCTGGACTGATGCATGCTTCACTCAGCACACGCTCTTCAACTAACAGAGCAATCGCCTTTGTTCCCCTGTCTGGTTAGATGTTTTAATGGTCATTCATTTAAAACCTCTTGACCTCCGTAGTTACACTGTATTGATTGGTGGTACTTCAGACTGGAGGGTCTTGATTATGTGGCTGCGATTCTAAAAGTGAACTCATTGAGTGAGGTCTGCTGAATCCTTTCTTCTGATCTCACCTTTAGGCTCATCACCTAAGTGTCTCAGACTTAAAATATTCAGTATAAAACGTCAAATATTACATTATTAGATATTGCAGCTACTTAATTTGTGTGCCGGGCTATATCAAGTATTAGTAAACTAGTAGAATAATGTTATAGTAATAATGTTTAGGTATTTAAATGGTTTGTTTATGTATGTTTAGGGTCTGGAAAGCAGTCGGCCTATTTCATTAGCTCGTATCCCTCTCCTTCAGCAGAGGAGTCCCACAGGTCACAGGTGAGTTTTATTCTTATATCTCAGGCAGAAATGATACTTTAAACTAACTGTACCCAGACACCATTTACATACTGCAGATTATATGTATATACTGCAACTACAAATGTCTGCTAAAGAAGCGTTTGCTTTGAAAGCACATCTTTGTGGGTCTTTCAATATAACAGGCTCCTTTCTGAATTTATGTGGATTTTTCAAGATACATTTATTTTAGAATTTAGGCATTATTTCAAGCATTCTTTAGTTAATTGTGCCATTTCAAGCGAAATATTTTTTTTGAGGGTAATAAATTTGGTAAAGAAACAGGTTTCATTCTTTCCATTGACGAGTAATCTCGAAGAGTAATCACGTCATTAAAAATATCACCCTTCCCTGCCAAAGACGAATTATTACGGCAATCTGTGTTTGTACTGTTGTACAGCAGTTGGCGCTGTTACACACCTTGAAAAAGTACAAAATCTCTGAACCTAGAACATATTTATCTTATCGTTTTTTAATCGTTGTTCGGCGTCTAATCTGGGAGAAGCCCTTGACAATTTATTTTTTATCTTAAATTATTAAAAATGTGTTAATTAGAAAAAGAACGTTATTCTTATATTTCTACAAATATCCAGTTTCAGTAATCCGTTATGTGCCAAATTCATGGTAACAGGGTTGACATTTAACAAGTAACAAAATAAGTTATTTGTGTTAATTTAATCTCGCGGATTTTCGCATGAGACTATAATATTTCATTTTGCAGCAATTTTTTCAAATAAATACATACTTATTTTTGATAATAAATGGTTATGGTAGTAACAGGGTAGACACTAAAGTATATCTTGTAAATTATAAATATAAAAAATCTGGTAGCTTTTATGTCCATTAAAAATGGAAGTAATAGCCAAGTGAACATCCACTTTAATGATAAATTAAATTTATGCTCTAATACAAAGTCATTGGATTTTTGTTAGTGCATTTAAAAGAAATCTGTGCAATGTGTTGTTGAAGTCAATATTTAGAGGGTCACAAAAGGCAGCCATTTTAAAAACTGCCCTTTGTTTGATCTTCCAGCATGGCCAGCTCTATTACCCAGAAGAGACCAATCAAAGCACCTACGACGCTTACGGAATGTACCTGTCGTCTCCGATGGGCTACGAGGACGCTTACCTGGACGAGCCTGTTCGATATCCCGTGGTGAGCGAGAGGCAGGTGCTCAAACCCAATACCAACTACGTTGACTTCTACTCCAGCACACGCAGGCCTTCATACAGAACTCAACCCTACCCAGCCTCACCTGACTCATGGGTGTAGGCGTGTTTGTGTGTCTGTGTATTTGTTCATGTAATGTGTAGCCATAGATAGACTATTGCAAGGAGGTGTCACTCCGTAAGACATATCTGGTCTGTGGATTCCAGGAGTATTCCTAGACGGTTGTATGTACAAGCTTTTGAAGCATTTGAAGTGACTGGTTCATTTTCATCGGAGAAATTTCATGTGTTTTGGGTGTGAGCACAACTGGATAGAATTTCAGTTTACATGCGTGCGTGTGTCTACGTGTGGAAGAGTTGTGTGCATGACGGATGACAGATTCAGTGCACCATGAACTTGAATTTGTTTGATCTGGGATTGAATGTGAGCTAAAGATTTTACCTATCATTCGCTCTTGTGCGTGCTCAAGGTTTAATTTAATGAGAGGTTGAACCATCTTTTTAAGTTTTTATTCTTCAACGGCATGTTTGAAATGAAAAGTCATCTCAGTTCTTGAGCCAAATAAACAGATGTAACGAAATTACGTATTGGCTGAAAAGTCTAAAAAGATATAATAGTTGTGTAAAAATATTAAGAAACTAAAACTAATGTTCTGTGCATTGGATAACAAACCGTCCTTTTGTCTGGTCTCATTACTGTAGCCAACTTAATGTAAAGATTAATGTATGTTCCATGGAGTCTTGTACAACTACGTCCGTTTATTGTACAAACGTGATCTGTGCTCCTACGCACAACAAACTGTGCCATGATAAATTGCTATGTAGAACTGTCTGTATATGTCAGAGACCTTATGGAGATTAAAGTTATTACTATTACAGTATTTAGATGTAATAAAGATAACATTTGTTTTTGTAATGTCTTGTTGGATTATGTTGTTTGTTCTGCCACCATAATACATGGCAGTTTGATTTTAGTAAGCACTTTAAACATCACATATTGTGCATCTGACGTAATGCCTCATATCTTAGAACAGTATATACAGCATTTCAGTGTAAAAACTGGAATACAGTACATAACACGACTTTTGAAATCTGAACAGAAATATCATTGTTAAAAAGTTATTATGGAAGTTACATTATAATGTATTATGCAACATTAATATATTCAGTTTCTATAATCAATCCAATTCAAGTTTATTTATATAAAAGTGTTGCATTGTTTCAAAGCAGCTTTACATGAAAAAAGGTAAAGTCATATACAGTATATACTGTACAAAACATTTGTTCAAGCGTAAATGTAGCGACTGTAGTGGACTGTACCACTAAATTGAAATCATTTTGATATTGCATTATTCTAATTTCATTACGATTACTAATGTGGAGTGCATTGGATTGGATCTCCAAACTGAATCCGGAGTATTACAACCTTCATTTGTGATATTACAGAACCTCTGGCTGTGGAGATTAACAACACACACAGTTCAGACACAGATCAGATTCTCTGGAAAACTTCACTGATAATTAATTCATACCCCATATCACCTATTCCCATTATTAAAAAAAGGATTTCATGAATAAAAAGCATCATTATTGCTGTCTGACTGTACTGTAAATTATCCCATTCATGTACTGAAGCATTTACGCTAAGACAAACATACTTCAGATTCTCCAGTTTACAGTGAGGACTCTCCAGTACAGTAGAGCGCAGCTCCACTCCTGAATCTCCTAGATTATTATAAGACAGATCCAGATCTGTGAAATGTGAGGGGTTTGATCTCAGAGCTGAAGAAACGCAACCTTCACCTGTGATATTACACCTCCACAATCTTTAGAGAACAATTTCGTGTAATTCACTCTCCCAATTTAGACACACAAATGTGATCAGTAAGTATGAAGCCAGCAGGAGAGATTTTGTTCACAGTCGTGTCTCAATCAGCTCCCTAGGTCGCAAATCAGGTGCTGGGAGGGTACTGGCTCACTAAACATTGGGACACTGATGACTTATTTTCCTGTGAAAATGACTGCTTAAACAGGGAAAAGCGAGTACTTTCAATCTTTTTTTTTAATAGTGGTTAAAGTAAAACAGTCTGATTATTCCGTCAAAGGAGTAGTTCACTTTCAAAATAAATTGTCATGATAATATACTCAATACATTTCTATATGTTTCTACATTAGTGGACTTCAATGGACTCCAAACGGTTGAATGTCAAAATTACAGTTTCAGTTCAGCTTCAAAGGGCTTTAAACGATTCCAGAAAATTACGTTGAAATCTTGCACGATCAACTTGTAAACACTGACTGGGTACTTCCACATACGTCCAACGTGACCTTTTCAATGTAATTACGTATTTTGTGAAGTCATGAATGCGCATCGCAGAACAGAGCAAGGCGAGCATTTCTGTTTATAAAGCATGCAACCTTTTTTTTTTTAAATGACCGATCAGTTCACTGACAACCTTCTGGTCAAGAGTCAGACTCTCTAACCATTAGGCCACCACTGCCCACACCGTTAATGGCATCACTTTACAACACATTACCAAAATCAACGCAACCATACGCGCCAACCTGTTTGCTAAGGCTGTTATAGCCCCACTGGCACCATTAATGCAAGCTCAATACCCTCGCCTCCGTATGGCGTAACATTACGGCACAGAACACCATTTTATTTTGTGGTCATTTGGCAGCCCATATTGTGTATTTCCGTTTCAACCACTGCCAGTGGCTTCTTCTCTCAGCAACAGTGGCAAGTTCTTTGACTTCCTTTCCGTTGGGCCTTTGCTCTGATCCCCACTTCCTTAAGCAGCCTTGTAGTGGAAATGGAAACAAAGCGCTTGGAGCCCACTTCCACTGGGAACACTTTCGCTGTCCATCCCCGATCTTGAGCCTCCGCTGCCAAGTTGGCATACCGTAGATTCTTTATTTCAAATGCTTTGTTAATGGCCTCTTCCCAAGGTACAGTCAGCTCAACAATGAGGACTGTATTACTGGAGCTGCGATTTAATATGGGAAAGTAAGTCTGTAGTTAAATCAACTCGCATATCCTAATCCCTGGCTTTACTAAGTAGACCTGAATCTGGGGATAAGGGCTAGGCCCTGCTTTTTCTGCTCCTCCCAAATAAAGGGTTACCTTTTTACCGAGTTAGCCTCAGCGTGGGGGATGGCAATTGCTGCCACTCTCTTGGTCTCTACTTGTTCAGCCAAGCACTTTAGTTCTTGATTGTGGTGCCATGTGTATCTCCCCTGTGTCAAGCTCTTCTTACAACCCACAAGAATATGTTTAAGGTTTGCTCGAGCTGCACACAGGTGGCAGGAGGAGTCCTTTCCACAGAAAACATGCAGTTTTGTTGGTGAGGGCAGTACGTCACATGTAGCTCTTATGATAAAGCTTAGCCTGTTTGTTTCCATACTGCGAGAAACAAGCAAAGCTGTTGTTGCAGACAGTTATCCTTTGCCCCACATTGAATAGTAGATGTCTTTGATGTGTGGAGAAACTGTTTATTCTACCATTGACTTGGAGAATACTTATTTCCAACTTTTGTTACTGGAAGAAAGTTGTGATTTGACTGCATTTATCACCCATGAAGGAGTATTTTGTTTCTTTTAAATTACTATAAGGGTTATATAACCTGCTTCATGCAGGTACTGTATTGTCCGTCCGTCCACATTTGCGTATCGTCCGCACGACACAATTTTCTTCATCAGAAGAGTCTCAGTGGAGCGGTCTGTTTTGAAGCCAGACTGCATGTCATCCAGTAGTTTGTTCTGAGATAGGTAAGAAGACACCTGGTTGAAAGCTGCCCTTTCAAGTGTTTTTGCAATAAATGGGAGGAGAGAGACAGGTCTGTAACTATCGGTAGTGCGGGGGTCCAATGTGGGTTTCTTCAGTAGGGCCGTGATGTGGGCGTGTTTGAATGTGGATGGAAAAGTTCTGGTGACCAGATGTTGATGATGTGTATGAGTGCAGGTTTGAGTGTGCTGGATATGGTCTGAAGGAGATGGGAGGGCATTGGGTCAAGCGGACAGGTGGTGGTGTGGCTGGAGAGAAGTCTGTTGTTTTCAGTGTCAGTCAATGTTTTAAGTGAAGGTAGTGTGTACCGAGGTCTGAGGTGTTTTCTCAGTGAAAAATACAGCGAATTCCTCCAGTCAAAGAGGAAGTGGGCAGGGGAGGAGAGGGGCAAAGAACATGGTTAAATGTCTTGAAAAGCTGTCGAGTGTTAGATGCATTACCCACCTTGGTGGTATTGAAAGACGTTTTAGCTGTGGTAACACTAGCAGAGAAAGAGGAGAGTAGTGACTGGTAGTCCCTTAGGTCTGCAGGATTCTTGGTCTTGCTGCATTTCCTTTCAGCAGCCCTGAGTGTGCTCTGTTGTTCATAGAGGATGTCAGATAGCCAAGGGCGGAAGGGTGTAGTGCGAGCTGGTCTGTAGGGCAGAGGACGAAGGTTTTCTAGACAGGATGTAAGTGTTGAGCATAAGGTGTCGTTGGTAGTGTCAGCATCTGGAGATGCAAAGTTGGAGGGAAGAGATGATGTCACTTTAGCAGAGAGGGTACTAGGGGAGAGAGAGAGTGAAGGTTAGGTCTAAAATAAACAGGTGTAGTGCATGTAGGAAGGAGCATGTTGAAGGTGATGAAGAAGTGGTCAGAAATGTGAAGAGGTGTGACTTTAATGCTATCTGTGGTGCAGTTACAGGTGTAGATGAGATCAAGTTGGTTCCTTGATCTGCGAGTACAGGCTGTGGCGAGCCGTGTGAGATCGAACGAGACGGTGTGGGTGTGGAAGTGGTTTTTCCAGGTGGATGTTGAAGTCCCCAAAGACTACAAGAAGGCCACCATCCTCCGGGAATGATAAGAGCAGCACATCTAACTCTTCAATGTAGTTGTGAAGAGGACCTGGGGGGCGGTAGACTACAACAACGCTGTGCTGAGTGGGAAAAAGGATATTAACAGCATGGTATTCAAATTAATAGTTGTTGCATAGGGAAGATAGTGTGGAATATTTCCAATTATTGTTGATAAGGAAACCTGTGCCTCCTCCTCTTCCAGGCAGGAAGAGTGAGAGAAGGAGTAGTTTGTGCAGAGAGCAGCGGGTGTGGCTGAGTCTTCAGGACGCATCCACGCCTCATGAATACTTATGAATACCTCATGAATGTGAATAACGCAGCTCTGTGCTGCCCTCTGATGGTCTGGTGGAGTATAAATATTCATTTGTACTGCGTGTGTCTAGCTCTTGCGTCTTTGCATCACCGAGACTGAGTATGTACAGTAAGTTGTTCAGACGTGTTTGTTTGCGAGCCATATCCAGAAAGCCAAGTGAACCCGCACCTTTAGTCTCTGCAAATGTCCTGTGAAGTGAACGAAACTAGAGCATTAAGTTCCGGTCTCTCTCACCATATTGTGAAATAGGTGTATTGGCAAATAGAGAGAGAAAAGGATTCGGGAAATGCTTTTTTAAAAGCGATTTAAAATGTATGTTAAAATTTTTTTAAAGAATATTTTATTTTTCTACATTTTAAAACATGAATTTAAAACTTTTCTATTTAATTTATTTTTTTATTTATACATTTAAAATGTTTTTTATGTAGTGTTTTATTGTTCAATTAAGCTACATTTTGAAACAAAAATTAAATAAACCATTAAAAAAACTATACATTTTTCTATTCAAAAAGGGATTTATTTTGTGTTAAATTGTTCAAATTATTCTTCATTTTATTTCTAAATGACACTATTAGTCCTCCATATATGTAGAATTTTATATATTTGAGGTATATTTGAACAAGACATACAAAAATCACAGTGACTTCTAAAATTTAAACAATGATAATATACTATATCAAAATATTATGTTATGAAACAATAAAGTGTAAAATATAATTTAATAAAATATATTATTTTACACGCGACTTACAAATGTTTAGAAATGGGAAGTTGGGAAAGATGAACAACATAGAGATATAAATAAAAGTGATTTATGATGTACAAGTTATACATGAAATTTTAGAAAGATTTGTTGTACGGTAGTTTAGCAAGTTAGCACTTGGTTAATTATTTGTTAGTTGGTTAGTTGTAAAGTAGCTAAAACTTAACAAAGCCTTTGTTAAACCTGCATGGTAATGGACAAGTAATATGTTTGCTGACAGCTTTAATAAATGTTCAAAAGTTCCTTTATTCAATAACATTTGGATCTTTGGCTTGTGATTTTCTCTGATAGGAGAAGTGACTCCTGCAGAATGTGACGGTGATCACATGATCATCTGAATGATCACATTTCATTTGGTGTAAATGTGTTTAGAGGAAGTTTGTGTTTCCTCTTTGCATTTATGCTTGTATGTGTCTTGAAAGTGGTTTCTCTCTGGAACACAGTCAGGATGTCTAGAAATAATTAGCCCGGGTTTGAGGTGTGTAAACACAGGGTTAAAGAGCAAAGTGCCGACCCTTTGAAACACTTGAGTTTCAGTGTGTCTGGATGTCTACATTCATAAGGTATTGAATATTTAGGATTTATAAATAACATCAATTTGAAACAGGTTTGATCTGTGTTGTAAAACATTCAGTATGGAGAGTCCACAGGAGACGATCATGAGGATCTCACAGGAGCTTGGCTGTAGCCCCACGTCACGCAGGGTGGCAGAATATCTGGACCAACATGATGAGATCGCACACCTGCGACAGGAGTTTCTCATTCCTAAAATATCTGACCTGCCATCATGTGAGTCAACAGTAAAATGTCAAACTGAGATTTAATATATCAAACTGAGATTGGTGAATCAAAAAGCGTCTTCTCATTTTATGTCTGTAATTAGTTGGTCAGGATGTAAGATCTCTGGTCATGTGATCAAACATATATATACATCATCAAATTTGTTTGGTTGATTTTCAGCGGAGTTGTCACTGCTTGATGATTCTGAAGATTGTGTTTATTTTGTGGGCAATTCTTTGGGTTTACAGCCCAAAAGTGCAAAAAAATATATTGATGAGGAATTAGAAAAATGGGCCAAAACGTGAGTCATCTTTCAGTTTCAGATCACTCTGTTAGTGCTGTTTACATTAACCAGGCCCTACACAAAGCATTCCTGACTGTCTAAATATTAATGTTTCCAGGGGTGTTCATGGTCACACGGACGGTTCACGGCCTTGGGCCTGGGCTGAAAACGATCTAGAGGGTCTGATGGCAAATGTTGTGGGTAATTACGAAAAAAAGCGAATAAATACAATATAAATGAAATAATAAATATGCTGTATGGCAAAACTTGGGTCAGGTGACATCAGGTGTCAACAGACTGTGTTTTTTATAAAACACCCAATAATATATCAATGCTTTCATAATTGAAATATGAAACAAAACGAAGCTTTTAAATTGTGTATTTTAAATAGGTGCTAAACAAGAGGAAGTGGCTTTGATGAATGGATTGACCGTCAATTTACATCTTCTAATGGTAAAAAAGGCTTAACCTGCAGACTACCTGATGTTATTATTTTCATCATACATAATATTTGTAAATATAATTTTTGCAGCTTTCCTTCTATAAACCGACTCCAAAGCGGCACAAAATTATTCTGGAGGACCGTGCCTTTCCATCGGACCACGTATGTCTAACCAATTTGCACTATACACTTTATCACTAACTTCAAAGTAATCCAGTGCTTGTTCGTTGCTCAAAGACAAGACATTTGCTGAAGAACATTGTGTCTAAGGCACGTTCAAAGAGTTTGGTTTGTTTGGTTTTGTATGAAAGCTTTGTTCTGAGAGAAACAAGCTTAATTCTATTTTTAAAATTTAGTTTAAACTTCAGCTTGTCAAAATAACCAGTAACACACACAAATATGAGTCTCCCTAAATTATTATTTCATCCCCCCAAATGATAGATCTCATTATTTTGTGTTCATCTTGTTTTACATCAATATAAAAGCTGCATAAGCAGCATAATTGCAGTATTAATATTTTGCAGATATTAGCAGAAATTAATAAGCATCAGTGACAAAAATAAAAATAAATAAATTCAAGGTGCTGTGAAATGTTTATTTTTCTGTGAATGTCACAGTATGCTGTGGAATCTCAGATTCGTCTTCGAGGGTTCAGTCCTGACGACAGCATGCTGCTTATTAAACCTAGACAGGTAATAACATAGCTTCCTGTTTCATCATCAATCGTTATGACATCACAGCTGACAACACCCTGATTGTTCATCTCAGGGTGAAGAGATCCTAAGAACGGAGGATATCCTGTCCGTTATCGAGCGGGAGGGGGACAGTGTGGCTCTGGTCATGTTCAGCGCCGTTCAGTATTACACCGGTCAGTTTTTCGACATGGAGGCCATTACAAAAGCAGGACACGCTAAGGTGATTCACATACTGTAAACATGGGCTTCATATGATTAAATATTTCAGGAATAAATCCAGTTTCAAAATGTAATCAGAAAGCACAAGTTCATGTTAACAGAAACCACATTCTGTGCGTTCAGGGATGTTTGGTGGGATTTGATTGTGCTCACGCTGTAGGAAACGTAGAGCTGCGACTTCATGGCTGGAATGTAGATTTTGCCTGCTGGTGCTCCTATAAGGTAAAAGTATCTATGTGCTTGTAATATAGTTGTGTGTAATGCAATATATTGTGTAATATAGAGCAGACATTTTGTTTTAGAAGGGGGCTTTAAAGGAGTTGTTCACTTTCAAAATACATTTTCATGATAATTTACCCACCCCCATGTCATCCAAGATGTTTCAGTTTTCTTTTGTCGAAAAAAAATGAAGGTTTTTGATGAAAACATTCCAGGATTTTTCTTCGTATAGTGGACTTCAATGGACTACAAACAGTTGAAGGTCAAAATTACAGTTTCAGTTCAGCTTCAAAGCGCTTTAAACGTTAGCAGACGTCTATCTAGCTAAATGATCGGTAATTTTCTAAAACAAATAAAAATGTATATGCTTTGTAAATACAAATTCTTGCCTTGCTCTGTTCTGCGATGCGCGTTCATGACTTCAAACGTAATTATGTTGAAAACTTGGTACTCTGTACTTCCGCCTGCGTCAAGCGTGACCTTTTCAACGTAATTACGTATTTTGAGAAGTCATGAATGCGTTTCGCAGAACAGAACAAGGCGAGCATTTGTTTATATAGCATATACTTTTTCTTATGACAAATTGTTTCACTAGATAAGACCCTTATTCATTGTCTGGTATCATTTAAAGCCCTTTGAAGCAGCACTAAAACTGTAATTTTGACCTTTAACCTTTTGAAATCCATTGAAGTCCACTATATGGAGAAAAATCCTGGAATGTTTTCATCAAGTTCCTTAATTTCTTTTCGACTAAAGAAACAAATAATTACATCTTGAGTAAATTATCAAGAATTTATTTTGAAAGTGCACTACGCCTTTAAAGAGATAGAGACTTTCTTTATTCTGAAGAATGTAAAAGAAGATATTTTGAAAAAAGTTGGTAACCGAAAGAAAAACACAATCGTCTTCCATTGTATGGATACAAAACCACTAAAACATTTCTCCAAATATCTTCTTTTCTTTCCCGAAAAAAGTCTTATATAGGCTTTGAGTCATATCAGGATGAAAATTTGTTTGGTTAACTATCCCTTTAAATGGTGTTTCAGGCAGATGGAATAAAAGAGGAACAGTTTGAGAAATTATGAAATAACTTAAATCATGCAGTGTTTTCATTACTCAAACTGTTACATTTATTTATGTAAAGTCAGTAATAGTGTATTTATATTTGTGAACTACTGTTAAACTTGATGAAGTGTTCTAACAGTATTTCTAAGTGGTACTATTGTGTGTTTTGTTCAGTATGTGAATTCAGGGGCAGGGGGTTTGGCAGGTGCTTTTATACACGAGAAGCACATGGATACAGTCAGACCAGCGTGAGTATCATACTGATCTTCTCCAGAAATGAGTTTCTCCTGAAATACAGTCAGTAAAAACTCTCATGAAGTGTGTTTGTCTTCTCAGGCTGGTGGGCTGGTGGGGACATGAACTGAAAACCAGATTCTTGATGAACAATGGTATTTGATTTCTGTTTTTATATAAGTCACTTCACACCTTACAGTGAACAATTCAACCATTCAACTCAGTGTCAGAAAAAACATATATCAGTAATAGTTCTTAACTCCTAAAATATGTAAGGATTTAGTAAAAGGGCTTGGCAAGATATTAGGGGATAAATGGTGGAGACTACATGAAAAAGACCTGAGGTTACAAGCTGCTTACTGCTGCCATCTACTGGACACAGCCATAGTTACAGTCTGTACAAGTGTAAACGATGTGCTTAGACGTGTTTAACTTGCTAGAATTATTCCAAATATAATCTACAGTGTATACCTACACCTAAACATTTAAATTGTGAGCTTTAATAATTGTTTACCTGACCCATGAAAGTAAGTGTGTACATTTCGGCAGAACTGAAGCTCCAGTCTGGTGTTAATGGATTTCGTCTGTCAAATCAGCCAATCTTACTAGTGTGCCCCCTACAGGCCAGTTTAGAGGTGAGCCAGCAGACAAACAATCTGAAAAATGTTAAATAATCGTATAAAATTTCTTACAAAGAAAAATAAGGATATATTCTGAAAATCAAGCACTTTTTTTAATTTAGTACTGCTTTGAATGAGTTGTTTCACATTATAGATGTTTACATAAAGTCAACAGAATAATAATTGAATTCACAAAAATATCCCAGTTCAAAATACAATAAATTCTTAATACTGTATCATGTTACATTGGCAATAAATGACAGCTTTTATGTTTAGTAATAGTTGTTTAAGAGGTTCACCCACCCGACTTTTAAATGTAGGCTACTGTGTGGTGTTGTCATTTTATAATATCTTTATCTTTTGTAATATATGTGTTTAAGACCACCAGTGTAATTGCACTCGAAGACATTAATTTAGAAATGGAAAAAATTTGAATCTCTTTTATTTAAGAATGATATTAACTAAATCAAATTTTCTTTATTCTTGTGTCCAGATTTTTAACAAGACGAGCATGAAGGACTTGAGGACGAAGTCTGTGCTTCTGACAGGCTATCTGGAGTACCTCCTCGAACATTACCACAGCAAAGATGAGTCAAACCCAGACAAGGCCTACGTTGAGATCATCAGTCCGTCAGAGCCGCAGGAGAGAGGCTGTCAGCTGTCCATCTGCTTCTCACTGCCCATCAGACTCGTGTTTAAAGAGCTGGAGAAGAGAGGAGTTGCGGTATGTAACAAATCAATCTGACACACTCTCACAGTAACAGAGCTCATGAAACATGAGTAATGGCTGAGAGTGTATGTACAGAAAACACACAGGAAAATAGTGGAGGATATATGGAGACTTATGGTGCATTAAAACCCATTGTGGAAGTTAGACGGAGCTGATCAAATTAAAGGGCAACAAGGGGTCAAAGCGCTCAATGTGTCTTATGTATGATTTTAATGTAAGACGTCACATTACAGAACAAATGTGGGTGACTTATTTTTTATGTTTTTATTTCATCCCAGATAAAATTAAAATACACTTTATTTGAACTGCTATAAGTGTACTTAAAGTGCTGTATTTTCACTTAATATACTGGAATTTATTTCTATTCGGGGTGTCTTGAAAAACAGCATCTTAAAAAATGCTGAAGGCAATTTTTTTATATATTATGTACAAAATTTGTATGTCTAAATAGAGTGCTTTGAATGCATTTAAGTGTATTTTAGTGCACTTTGGGATATTATTTACAATAATAGTAAACACATGAAAATAGCACAAATACTATAAGAAATAAAAAAGTAAACTAAGACCACATATGTAAAAAAAAATGTCAGCTATATTTTAGGATCTTCTAAATACAACCATGCGTTAAGATCGAGAGCTATTTAAGATCATGAATAACGTTTTACTCAAGTGACCCTTAACCTTTGAATAGTAGCGTAGAGATATAACATTGATTGTGAATAATGTTTTCTATTGACTTCAAACTTTAAACAGTATTCTGAAAAATGACACATCAGTGAGTGTGTGTTGAATATGATTTGTGTTGTCTGGTGTTTCAGTGCGATTTGAGAGAACCAAACGTTCTGCGGGTCGCTCCTGTCCCTCTGTACAACACCTTCACAGATGTGCATCGCTTTATTACTGTTCTGGGATCAGCTCTGAGCACCTCTAATAAACTCCAGCGAAGCTGAACGCTGATTCGACATCTGGACCCCTTTGACAAGATGTTAAAGTGTTTTTACTGGCTGTTAATCAGCCATCATTTGAGTCAGTATTTGTGTGAATCAGTGTTTAAAAATGGCAGTAAAGATTCATCTTCAATTCACTTTCTGTTTTGTGTCTTTAAATAGAGAAATTGTGCTTATAATGAGGATTGCTGGGAGATCATTTGAATATAAAGAAAGACTAATAAGATCACATTGGTGACATTGAGATTGTTAACTTTTTTTGTGATGATCTTCAGAACATTATCAGATCATGCTGGTGACTCATGTGTATGTTCTAGAGTTGCACACCTCACCGCTGGCTGTGAGTCTCATTTGTATGAGTTGTTCTTTCACAATTAGAAGAAAGTTTCTGACATGTGCTACACTGACAGAGTGAGTCACTTTGACCGATGTCTTTTCCATTGTTACACTTTATTGGCAGATGGTAAATGGATGAACCTTTTTTTAATTATTTAATAGTTATTTAATATTTCAAAATAGTTTAAGAGTATTTGTTAAAGGATAATTTTACAGCGTGTAACAATCGTGCGTTGTCATTTACTCAACCTTATGTGGTTCCAAACATGTACGTGACTATTTCATATGTGTAACACAGACAATGATATTTTGGGAAGTGGTTTTGTGTCCATACAAGGTGAGTTAATGCGGGCAAGTGTTGTTTGGTCATCAACATCCTTAAAAATATCATCTTTTGTGTTCTGCAGATAAAAGAAGTTCAGGTTCTATGTTTGGAATGACATGATTGTGATTAAATGAATGAATGAATTTTCATTTTTGGGTGAACTGACTATGATTCCTTTCTTGCCCTGTAAGAACCTGGACACATTGGCTCTTGAAGAAAAATGATGTGGGATGAAAAACACCAAATGGGCCATAAAATAAAATAATTTAACTTTTAACAGTGCCTATTACAGTATATACTATAGGTCAGCACAATGTTTATGTAACTTATTTGATATAAATTTGATCAAAACGTAATAAAGAAATTAACTTACAATGGAGATAAATCACTCTTATGCAATTTTATATGATAAATTTTAACAATATAAAACAACGTTTGTTTTCAAAATTTAGCTATGTCACACTATAGGACACAAGTATGATTTATTCCTCAACCACCATTGTTACACCCCCAAGTGTTACTTACTCATACTTTAAGGTGTTAAATTTTATTCAGATGATGACACAAATACATTTTTGGGTGAACTACTACTTCAGCTCAGCCTGGTCATTGTCTTTTTTTTGAGACGTAGGATGTCCTCTTTCTAATTTAACAGTAATTTAACTAATTTATACTTGTCACAGTGACAAACACACAACAACAGAACACAGAGACACCACATACAACTATAATGCAAAAATGTCTTGCATTATGTGTGCTCGGACTGTAAACATGACGAACGACTGTGCTGTAAAAAACTTGTAATATTTCTGGCTGTGATCCAGAGTCTCAGAGTAAGTTCAGAGATGATAGGAGCTGCAGCTCAGGTCAGAGGTCATCGTGTGGGTGTCTGGATCGATTCTTTCAGGATGCCAGATTTTCTGGAACGCGATGGTCCTTCATGTTGTGCCAGCAGCCTTTGACATAACTCTTGATCTTTTCAAACATAAAAAACAGCATCAACACAGAGACGGCCATTGAAATAAACACAGACAAACATTTTCTGTCTGGTTTTTAATAGGTGAAGTCTTAAAAGTTCAAACAAATCAAAAGCTGTATGAAAATCAAAACTGTTCACATGATGTTTACTGAAATACAGCGGAGAACATTTTTTGAGTCCCTTCCAAATTTTTGTTCAATTGTAGTCATTCAGGTCCAGTGTCTGTTGAATTCCAACAAAATCAAACCTTGGTAGTGACAAAGTCGTTCAACAGCAAGGCTATCGCATACAAATAATACATGTACAAATATTACCGTTGTATTTCTTAAAAGTGAATATGAAGTTATTTTCTTTGCTGTATTTGAGGTCTGAAAAAAACTGGTTTCTCCTGTGTTCATTTTCTTTTTTTTGAAATTTGGTTGAAATATTGTTCATTATAATTTTACCCAAACACCTTATCGTAAACTTAGAAAAACTGGAAATAATTTGAAATGGTCTCTAATTTTTTCTGCGGCTGTATTGCTAAGAAAGAAATAAAGAGAGAGAGAAATAAAGAAAGCATTTCAGATATGAAACAATGGTTTATTGTGTGGTGAGGTCTCCCAGATCAGACAGTTAAAGCTTGTTATCATGTGAATTGATATACATTTTAACTACATTTAAATCTTCAAAGAAATGAATAATTGATCAATTAATCAATGAATTGTTTGGCTTGTGTGGCCACTAAGCATGTTTAATGTTTCATATGTTACTTCCCGGCTAATTACACACATGACATCTTGTGTGCGTGTGTGTTTGGGGTCGGTCCGGCCGTCCAGAGTCACCAGACGGAGACAGGAAAATAGCGATTGGATTTGAAGAGAACAAGTAATTAATGATGAGGGTGGGCCGCGCTGACCCGAGAGAGAGTTCAGTTGCCACAGTTGATGTGTTGTTCAGTCGCACAGGACTGTGGGTAATTAAAAGCCGGCACTCACGGGCCGAGGAGGCAAGGCGGTCAGGGCAGGAGATGGATCGGTGGGGCGGTCGGGGGTTTCACATGGATTACTGTTGTTGTTTAATCGTTCAAGCAGAGTGACCTGCAGTTTGAGGCCACATGTCTGCTCACCAACATCCAGCAATCTGTGTCTGTGTTGTTATTTTTTTTGCTATTTTTATCAAAAAATTTGGTGTATTGTTGCCATTTTTGAAGCTTGAGCTATCTGATTTTCTCTAGTGGCCTGTGGTGTGACTGCCACCCATGTGATGGTCATGTGATGTGATGAGGTCGTAACCAGGTGTCTGGCAGCCTGATGAATTGTTGACAAATACAGAAAGATCTCAAACTATTTTTATCCGTCCTGGTTTTGCTCGGAGCGACTTCAGGCAGTCCGGATTGCAGGAAACAGCAACCGATCAAATGCCCGCTGAGCAGAAGGTGTGTGTGTGTGGGTTTATTCTTTGTTTATTTCCTGCTACATGTGTCGGCTGTGTTTGATCAAGGGATTTACTGTGTTGGTGTCCATCTGTGTTTGTGTGAGCTCAGGTCTGTCTTTCCTGAAGTGCTTGTCATGCTGAATTCATGTCCATACTGCTGACGCGTGTGTGTGTGTTTTACCTTGTCATTCTGAGACACGGATCAAAAGATAGACATGTTGAAAATAAAACCAGCCATGACCTTGAGCTCTAACCACACACACACACACACACACACACACACACACACACACACATCAAAGTTACCTAAAAATGTCTACAGAAACTGTCCAAAGCAGTAAATTGTGTTGTATCATTAATCTTCCAGCAGGGGTCAGAACAGCACTATCAAACCAGCTTTACGTTAAAATCTGTTTGTTACAGTAGGGATGTGTATTTCATCCATTCTGTGTAATGCATACACACACCACATACATCAAAGATCTTTGTTGCTATCCAAAAGACTTTCAGGGAAGTTTAACTGAACATAAAGTATAATCTGAATTCAACAAAAACACACAATTTCAATTTTAGACAGTTCCCCCATTTGAAAATATCATACATACGCAATTGTGTAGTTGGGATTTTGACTCAAAACCCATATACTGTAGAAAGTGTATCGACCATTTTGCAATTTGTAAAATCACCAGAAGCTCTTGCTGTTTCAGGGTTTTTTTTGATGCAACACAAATGTTACAACAAAATACAACCAATAGAACATTTAGAACTTAAAATCTATAATCTAGAACTTAGAATATAAAATCTTTAAAACTTAATACTAATAAACTAATAACTCATTTAATAACTTGACGAAAGGATATTAAAAGCAGTGCTGATTAGGCTAAAAGGACCGTTTATCTAAACATTTTTTTTCATAGTATATTTACACTGTTTAAAAAATATGTAAAATAACCCTGAAATTTTCTGTCAGCTAGAGTGACAAGAATATACCGTAAAATTATACTTTTTTTCTGTAAGATTACAGTATGTAAGGATATATAAAAAAAAATCCAGTTTTTCTTGTAAAATTACTGTCTTTTTCTATAACTATTCATTAATTTGACAGTTTTTGACCGTATTTCAAAAAACATTTAAAAAAATAGTGTTTTTTGCATTTAAGGTGAAAAATCTGTAAAAAATAATAAAAAAAATCTGTAAAATTAAGGTTTTTTTAAGTGTACCCTTATGTCAATCTAAACCTAAAGGTGACCCAAAAAGAAGATATTCTGAGAAATGCCTCAGGGGTTTTGTGTCCATACAATGAATCTCAATGGGGGCCAGTGTTGTGTGGTTATGCCAGCATTCTACAAAATATCTTTTGTGTTTCGCAGAAGAAAAACAGTCATGCGGATTTGGAAGTACATGAGGGTGGATAAATCATGAAAGGATTCGCTTCTTGGGGTGAACTTAAAATTTCCGACCTGAAATATTTAATATAGCAAAAAGGAAGCAGCATGATATTTGTGAGAAATGTATAAATGTTCCCACAGAAAAATCTCAGAATAATGTACTGCTCATGAATGCTCATCAGTTTTGAATGTTTTTCGTTCAGTTCTAGAGTTCAAATAAATAAGTTATGCATAAATAAGTTATGTTTTCGTATGTGAGAGAGAGAGAAAGAGAGAGAGCTAGAGACAGAAGAGAGAGAGAGAAAGAGAGAGAGAGAGAGAGAGAGAGAAATGTTTTTCTTAAACACTAAATCAGTGTGTAAATCTGTTTTTGCAACTGAACGTTTTCCTAAATTGTTTTTCTTTTGACAAAAAAAACTTTTCTTTAATTACATTTCATTTTGGATTCAGTCCCATTTTTCCTAATTAATTTTTTTGTTAGGCCTACCCTAAAATAATAAGAAATGACAAAGAGTTATTATTTATATTCATAATATTTCTAATTTAAAAGCTACAATTAGTTATTAGTTATTCATCACTGCTTGATGAGCTCATTTGAACAAACCTCTGACCCCCAGTGCTAAACTTCAGCATGTAAGAGACATGAATTAAACTCTCATGTGTCTTGTAGAGGCTCACATGAGGGTGGGATCTTTAGACACGGGCCTGAAGTAGCTACCCAGAACGTCCGAGCAACAATAAAAAAGTGCTTTGATAAATTTACATTTGGCTAATGGTAGAGGAGCATCCTCATTTATGGTGATAATGTCTGTATGAAGTCTTGGGGTTGTCTCTCTCTCTCTCTCTCTCTTCTTGTACAGGTGGCCACATAAACTTTTTCTCTGTATCCTGTAGCCTGCCAGCCAATCCGTAACCCCGGAACCGCTCTGACATCACACATCAGCTTGCTGAGCAGCCAAGAGGAATTTGTTTGCGTGTGTGACCTATATTACAGAGGTATCTGTGACCGGCCTTCTAAAATGTGTTTAATAGCAGGAGACAGATCTTCCTCCTGCAGTGCCTCTCCTCGTCCACGCTCTCTTCGGTAAAAGAGCTTTCAGAAGAAATATTGTAATGTTCGGCGCAGGCCGCTGTAGGGCTGCAGAGATTGTCAGAGTTCATCTCTGCCTCCTTCATGCTGTTTCCTCCGGAGAGACGTCCACCCTGCCCACACCCCGTCCGGCACTGGGCCGCTCCACACCACCTCAAGCTCTTCTGAAAATTGCTGAATTTTTCTTGCGCCTGCCTCTGTCACCTTCTCTTAAACATTCCGGTAAACATACACAGAATGGGAATTTGGGCGAAGATGCTCATATGAAAGTGAACGAGACCGTATCGGGCACAGCAGCGCGGCACGAGGCCTCGGGCGTTTCCCGGGAACCGACGACGATGTTTGGCGTGTCTGGCCAATGGATGACCGCGCTTACGTTAAACTAACCCTGAGGAAACGTCTGCAGTTATCTGCTGCATATGATCGTCATTTCTCAAACGCCTCTGGCCTTTGCAGCAGTGAGATATTTGTACTACTGTCATTCCTGCTCTGCAGGACCTTTTCAACTCTGCGGCTTTTAAAAAATGTATATGTTTGTGTTATAATTTTATAGAAAGGGAAAGCAGAGTACTTTTACACATTTATTAAAATGTCTGTAATTTCGTCAAACAGGAATTGAATGTGAAAGAAGCCGTACGATACTACAAAAGAATTCATCCAATCCATAACAGATTTTAGATAAATCTAACAAAATGGAAAAAGAAAATACAACATCCACTCAAGACATATTAGTGTAATGATTTAATAATCCCGTTTATTTAATTATGACATTGAGGATACGAAATCTATCATTTTCCATCTTTGAATACTGTGTTTAATATTGCATTCAATATTTTAAGATGTTCTGGAGGAAACGAATGACAGGGGAAATTTCTCAAGGCCAAAAATCTGTAATAGTATATTACATTTTATATTTGGGCTGTTGCTCATTTGAATGTATTAAATATTCAACATGAAATCACTCACCGGATGACAATAAACTTGTAACATTACAATAAAACCAAATAGTGGTGATATTATAGAGTCGGTATGAATAATACAGGCTGCCTGCAGGAGGTTTGTGTGGTACAGCGCCAGTGACCCGGAGGTTTTAACTGGTCTTGAGGTTTTGATGGCGCTGAAAATTGGGGTCATGTTTATACAAAACAGGCATTTATAATTGTCTCTAATTTCAAAGTGAAGTGAGTTGAAATAATCTGCTAATGACTGTCGATTTGATCTGTTCAGACATTTTATTATTGTTACATCATTTGACAGAGTTTCATTAGGACATTTCCTGATGTCCAAAGTAGACAAAAATAACATCTAAATCAAACACAAACCAAAAAGTTGATGATGAGTCAATCAAAGCAGGTGCTGAATTGTTTTAGCATGAAATTAAAAACGTGTTATAAGCTTTAAAGAGCTCATACTGTATCACAAGGAATCAGATTTTCCGCGATCTTTTGAGATTAAAGAGTGCTTTTCACTGTATATCAACGTGTGTAACTTTAACAACTTGAAACTCCCTTCTGATTTCAGGGAAAGAATTTATTAATCCTGATATATGACCCATTAGGTCACATTTATATATCAACACCTATTGGGTGATCAAGAATGAGGTTCTAGAGGAGGTGATGATGAAAGTTGTGATGATCAAGTCTTTCAAATCTTATGTTGTTTCTGACTGTGTGTTTCACCTTCTGATCTAAAGAATCTCATACAAACCAGCCGATGAAGTTTATTTTTAACATTAATTCAGTCTGATTTTAGCAGCTTGAGAGGCTGATTTCTGATCA
The DNA here is from genome assembly GCF_015846415.1 of Triplophysa dalaica. NCBI lineage: Eukaryota > Metazoa > Chordata > Actinopteri > Cypriniformes > Nemacheilidae > Triplophysa > Triplophysa dalaica. The sequence continues at coordinate 5,733,377 of NC_079547.1, read as the reverse complement.
TTTCAGTCTGATCTCAACAGTTTGAGTCGCTGATCTCCGATCATTTTCTTGTGATCTAAACAGTTTTAGTGGGTGATATTTGATCATTTCAGTCTGATCTCAAGTTTGATCTCTAATCAATTCAGTCTAATCACAGCAGTTTGAGCATCTTATTTCAGATCATTTCAATCTGATCTCAAGTTTAGGTTGATCTCTAATCATTTCAATCTTATCACAGCAGTTTGAGCATCTGATCTCTGATAATTTCAGTCTGATCTCAACAGTTTGAGCGTCTGATATTTGATTGTTTGAGTTTGAGATCAGTAGCTGAACAGCTGATCTCTGATAATGTTAGTGTGATCTCAATAGTTTTGAGCGTCTGATCACGGATCATTTCAGTCTCATCACCACAGTTTGAGCAGCTAATCTGTCATTATTTCAGTCTGATCTCAACAGTTTGAGCGTCTAATATCTGATTATTTTAGTTTGAGATCAATAGCTGAACAGATGATCTCTGATAATGTTAGTCTGATCTCAACAGTTTGAGCGTCTGATATCTAATTATTTTAGTTTGAGATCAGTAGCTGAACAGCTGATCTCTGATAATGTTAGTCTGATCTCAACAGTTTGAGCGTCTGATATCTGATTATTTTAGTTTGAGATCAGTAGCTGAACAGCTGATCTCTGATAATGTTAGTCTGATCTCAACAGTTTGAGAGTCTGATATCTGATTATTTTAGTTTAAGATCAGTAGCTGAACAGCTGATCTCTGACAATGTTAGTCTGATCTCAACAGTTTGAGCGTCTGATATCTGATTATTTTAATTGAGATCAGTAGCTGAACAGCTGATCTCTGATAATGTTAGTCTGATCTCAATAGTTTTGAGCGTCTGATCACTGATCATTTCAGTCTCATCACCACAGTTTGAGCAGCTAATCTGTCATTATTTCAGTCTGATCTCAACAGTTTGAGCGTCTGATTATTTTAGTTTAAGATCAGTAGCTGAACAGCTGATCTCTGATAATGTTAGTCTGATCTCAACAGTTTTGAGCGTCTGATCACTGATCATTTCAGTCTCATCACCACAGTTTGAGCAGCTAATCTGTCATTATTTCAGTCTGATCTCAACAGTTTGAGCGTCTGATTATTTTAGTTTGAGATCAGTAGCTGAACAGCTGATCTCTGATAATGTTAGTCTGATCTCAATAGTTTTGAGCGTCTGATCACTGATCATTTCAGTCTCATCACCACAGTTTGAGCAGCTAATCTGTCATTATTTCAGTCTGATCTCAACAGTTTGAGCGTCTGATTATTTTAGTGTGAGATCAGTAGCTGAACAGCTGATCTCTGATAATGTTAGTCTGATCTCAACAGTTTGAGCGTCTGATTATTTTAGTGTGAGATCAGTAGCTGAACAGCTGATCTCTGATAATGTTAGTCTGATCTCAACAGTTTGAGCGTCTGATATCTGATTATTTTAGTTTGAGATCAGTAGCTGAACAGCTGATCTCTGATAATGTTAGTCTGATCTCAATAGTTTTGAGCGTCTGATCACTGATCATTTCAGTCTCATCACCACAGTTTGAGCAGCTAATCTGTCATTATTTCAGTCTGATCTCAACAGTTTGAACTGCTGATATTTGATCATGTGGTATGATCTCAACAGTTTCAGCGGATAATCTTTGGTCATGTTAGTCTGAACCGTTTGAGCGTCTGATATCTGATTATTTTAGTTTGAGATCAGTAGCTGAAAAGCTGATCTCTGATAATGTTAGTCTGATCTCAATAGTTTTGAGCGTGTGATCACTGATCATTTCAGTCTCATCACCACAGTTTGAGCAGCTAATCTGTCATTATTTCAGTCTGATCTCAACAGTTTGAGCGTCTGATTATTTTAGTTTGAGATCAGTAGCTGAACAGTTGATCTCTGATAATGTTAGTCTGATCTCAACAGTTTGAGCGTCTGATATCTGATTATTTTAGTTTGAGATCAGTAGCTGAACAGCTGATCTCTGATAATGTAAGTCTGATCTCAATAGTTTTGAGCGTCTGGTCACTGATCAGTTCAGTCTTATCACCACAGTTTGAGCAGCTAATCTGTCATCATTTCAGTCTGATCTCAAGTCTGATCTCAGTTTGAATGGCTGATATTTAATCATGTGGTATGATCTCAACAGTTTCAGCGGATAATCTTTGATCATGGTAGTCTGAACAGTTTGAGCGTCTGGTCTAATTTCAGTCTGATCTCTACAGTTTAAGCAGCGCTGTCAACAATTAAAGTTTTTGCATACAGACATTTTTTCAAAGTTGTATATTAAGCCGCGCTTAGCGTGCAATAGAACAGCAATAGAAAGAGTTTGGCGATATTGGATTTATATTTCCAGTTAAGCCAGTAAACACAATTACAACTGTGTTTTGAAAAAGCTGTTTGGACTCTTTCTTCACACTCAATAGATCAAGCGTTCAGCTCTGGGCTGGCCCAATATCTCATCCTGACACATCTTCATTTCTCACTGTCCCTCAGTGACACAACTTCCTCACCATATCTGCCGCTGGATTGGACAATAATAGTTGAGGCCAATAAAGCTCATCTGATAACAGCAAAGACAGATGTGTGGTATTTTATTGTTTAGTGCTATTTGCAGTGTTTAAGGTTTCAGATGAATTATAAAAGTGAACGTTTCCGAACGTTTGTTATCAGTACATTTAAGTTCTAACTTCACAGCAAAGTTCATGAACTGCTTATTTTGTAATCAAACTTAGATTTTTAATATATTCCCACAAATTACTAAGTGGAAACGAAAAGGAGTGCAAACTAGCCAATTGTTGAGATGCTGAACAAGTACAGAGCTATATCCTTAATACGGATAATATATGGATAGAGTTCACATCATTTGGTCTTGGATGACTGTCTCAAACTATAGGCTCAAATTTGCAAACATGGTTGATTAATGTGGAGATGGTGGTCTAGTGGGTTAAACCACTGAACTGGTAATCAAAAGGTTGCTGGTTTGATCCCAGCAGCCCCCACCAGTGTGTCCTTGAGCAAGACACTTTACTCCATGTTGCTCCAGGGGGATTGTCCCTGTAATAAGTGCACTGTAAGTCGCTTTGGATAAAAGCGTCTGCCAAATGCCTAAATACATTTACATAAATGTAAATGTAATGTTCTAGGAACGTCTCATTAATAAGAGATTTCTCTTATTTTTAGGTAAAACGCTTGTTGTACCTTGAAATCAAGAGGATAAAGTTGCATGTATTTCAGGAGAAAGAGCAGCATGACGCTTTCCTGACCAAAGACTGTCTGATATTCTACATCAGTTGTTTTGTGTCTGATCCTCTCAGGAGGGTGATGCTTGCGGTGGTCCGGTGTGGCACACAGGGCGTTGTCAACTTATCTGTATTTGTTGGAGTAGACGAATCATGTGGAGGTCAACACTCGAAATCTCCAAAAAGTCCTGATATCCCGAAAGGCCACGGTGTGCCGTCATTAATATTTCCAAAGCACATCTGCATTACAATCACTGATTAATATTCATGTTGTTCAGAATTTGCATGGGTCATGTAAATAATGTGTTGTAAATGACAGAGTATGTTAGTTTAGTGGATTTTACAATTATAAATCATTTTGTGTATGTGGTTCTGTACTAGAACAGTTTAAAACAGGTCTCTGTGGCTCAGATCTTACAAGCTCTGGTTTATTGTATTTGTAAAATACCAGCAACAGTGTTTTTTAATTCAGGTAGAACAACAAAAACAAACTTATGTGGCCCAAACTTAATTTCCGGGAGACCTCGGCAAAGAATTTAATTCAATTAATATAAAATAAATGAATACATATTAATGTAAATTAAATAAAAACTAAATTGTTATATTATAACCAAACACAGGCCGGAAGTTAACTTCAGGCCAGTGCATGCGTCTGTTGAAACCGTCTATAGTAGTAGCCTACAGTACAGTTAAATGTATCTTACTTGATCGTGATTGGTCAATTTTTCAATATTGAAGCTAAATATGGTTTTCTCATCACCCTGGACTCTTTCTTTTTATAAAATCTTAACATATATATATATATATATAAATGTCTTTTTTTATTTACTTGATAAAAAGTGTACCAAATGAAATGAGCCTTTCAGGTCTTCTTACATTATTATCCAATTTGTGTTCACAGTTGTGTGCATACAGTATTTGGGTTATTTTATGATGCAAAAAAACACACGCAGTATAAAAAGCTGTGTATGTGTGTGATGTTTAGAGGGGGGAAGATATCAGACGTATAGTTATCAGACTCCGCCGATCTGTATCAGTAACGAATGAGTTCAGATTGTGTTCAGTAAATGATAAATGACTTGTGATAGACGCTTTATTGTGTGAGACACCATTAAAGACCCTCTGGGTTATTGCTGACCATAGGTTTACACACATGACATGTCTCACTCTATCTCACTCACAACATTATCTTAAAATCTCTAAAAGGCCATTTACATGAGACTGTTTTCAACAAACAACATTTCTTCACCCAACAGCGACATTTTGTAGAACAAAGAACACAAACTTTTAAAAACGGGGCTCAAATTGAACGTTTTTGAAAACGTTTTTATCGCCGACATGACGAATGCGTATTGCGTGTTCACTATGTAGGCATGTGCTACGCAATGTGAGTATTCCAAAAACAATAGTGGCGGCCATACTATGAGTTTGTGCTACTTGACATACGTATAAATGTTTCTCCAATAAAAAGTAGATTTATTATAATTTACAATATTATGTACATACAACAAATTTTACAAACTGACATCGCCATCCACTGGCCTGACATGTGCAATGCAGCGTTTTTACTTGTTTCTGTGGATCCATGTAGATGCAGATCGTTTTGACAACGGTGCTGTGTGTACGTGAAACTTTTATAAAACGCAAGGAAAAACGTTTCTGTTTATCATATTACAGACTACTGCAGTCTTTACTATGCAGCGCAGTTCTATAGAGAAAGGATGGTTTTGTGTGTGCCCTTAACACACATACAGAAGAGTTATGTTTAATTGTGTGTTCTGCGCAGCATCAGGTAAATGTTTCTGACCTCTCTGGGGAAAAGCCCTGAGAAATATTTACAAACTCACACGGTCAGTAAACATTTACAAACAGACAGCTCACTGCCGGCAGAAAGACTCTACCTGAGAGAGAGAAACACGACCATGGGGTGATACCCACCTTTAACTCTCGCCCCTGTTATAACACCTCTTTAGTGAAGGTAAACTCTAGGAGGAAAACAGCTTGCGAATACGATTGTATCTGCATGACACCGACAACACGCTAGCATGTCAGACCTGCAGAAGCTCAAAGAGAGAATGAATGGTTGCGGCAGCTGAAACGCACCTTGTAGCTACATGAGATGAGGAGGATGTACTCACCTCCGCGGTCGCCTGCCGGCTCTCTTCCTGTGACATTGCAGCCTAGGCAAAGAGAGCTGCGGTTTGGGGCCACTGACAACGTGTTCACTTTCTCCTTTCCCGTCGCATGAAGCTGTCAGTGTGTGTGTTCATGTTCGTGTGTGTGTGTGGACCTGCCAGGTCGCATTGAGCTGACAGTAGACTGGGAAGGTGCACTCCAAGCACACATCACAGCGCATCACCTCTAACTCCGTGAGACGCACGGGGACAACGGCGCGTTTCGAGTCCCTCGCGGGCGTGTTGGAGGAGAGCTGTCACCTGCAGCGTGAGCACCCCTGCTGGGCGACGCACGGACCCAGATGTGCGCTTAGATACAGGAGGAGAGAGAGAGTTACGGGCACTTTGGACGAGAGACAGAGAGATGTGTGGTTGAAGTTAACTCAGGGCTGTTTAAAAAGTTGACATGAAATCAAAATGGACTCTGGTTACTTTTTAATACATGTTTAAGGTCTAGTTTCGTAAATTAAATTTGTGCTTTTTTTTAAAATGCAAAAAAGATGAAAAAGTGTCCTTCCACTACAATCTTTAGTTTCTGACTCTGGGGTGCTGTGAGTGAGGCACATCAAATCAGCTGTTACTACAATTTTTGAATGACCGAAACACTTATTGTAGGTTATTTTGTATTTTGCAGACAATTGGAGTGTATAGTAAAAAAGCTCAGAAATTTGGCAAGAATATGGTCGAAACACTTTAAGTCGAAACTGTTGTTCGCAAAATCTCATTCCCTCTAGTGGTAATAACAGGTAAAACTTTAACTTTTTGTTTGTATCCACTTTCATCGTTTGAACTGAATACTTTGATGTTATAAAACACGTCATAAAATGACACAAAAATAGTTGAAATACTTCTTAAATGCTTGCATACTATAAGATTTACTATAAACCCTTCTGCCAAACAGAAATGATTAGCGCAGCTTTATCCCAGACCCTCTAATAAAGTTTGTCAAATTTACTAAATGATAACCAAGGACGAAAGTTTTTAAAAGGATTTTGATATTTGTCAAACGATTTAATTACACTGATGCCAAACTGCATCAGAAGTTGTTAATACAAACTCTCATTCTGTCATCATCGCAATAAGAAGAATAGCTTACTGTATTGATTCAGGACTGCCACCTAATGGTCAAAAGTTATAATTGATTTTGCAAAATTAAAAGGGATAGTTCACCAAAAAAATTCATCATTTATTCCTCATCATGTAATTTCAAACCAGTGTGAGTTACTTTCTTCTGCAAAACACAAAAGAAGATATTTTGAAAACTGTTGGTAACCAAACAACATGAGCCCCCATTGATTTCCATTGTATGGACACTGAGACCTTCTTTTATGTTCAACACCAAAAATAGTCATAAACAGGTTTTGAATGACACCACAGTGAATAAATGATGACAGTTTTAATTTTTTTTTGGATGAACTATTCCTTTAATTCTACACATTGGTCATATTAAAATGGCCTTTAGGGATTCTGTGTTTAAACTTTCTTATAGCCTTAAATTTGTATTACTTTTAATTTTGAATTTGATATCACGATCTGTTTTTGACACATTAATTATATTCCTTATGGATGTTTTTGAAAGTAATCAAACAAATATCGTCATTTTCATCAGAATTTTGACTTCCTTAACCATGTGAAGATCTTCCAACGGTCCTGTTTCTGAAAACGCGTGGATCGTTTCCCAGAAAGTAAGAGAATTCCCGGCACATCTCCGGCTCAAGGTACGGACACACGCACGCACGCACGCACGCACATACACACACACACACACACACACACACGCACACACACAGTGATTGTAAGAGGAGTGAATGTCAATGTGTGACTGCAGCCACAGATCAATCAGTATCGATCAATACGTGGCATTTACCCTCCCCGATCTCCACGCTGACCCTCGTCATAAATAACACCCTCCCCGTCCCTCATGTGGCGCACGCGCTGCGCTCCCGTTAGTCACCTAGGAGTCTCAACCCGGACTTCACGGGCTTTTAAAAGTATTAGCTTGTTCAAAATATGATCTGAACTTAAAGTAATGAAACGTGGTATTACACTTTAATATGCAATTTAAATTCAAGATTTAAATTGCATATTTTTCCCTTTAAACTGTTGAATGACTGATGTAACCAATTAATTCCGCCGGTGTCAGACGCCACACGCCCGTGGCTTTCGGCGTAAATGGACCCTTTAAACAATATCTCCTTAAGTACCTTTGCAGAGATGAATGTAAATGTGATCCTTTGCATATAGTATTTAAGTTGACACGGAGATACCGCGGCAAACACGCGGGCGCCGCGGCCTGTCTTTCACCAACCAAAGGGGTAAATTAACCGTCTTTGAGTCTGATCCCTTCAGAAGCTCATCAGACTGTTTACGAGCGGCGAGAGACGTTAAGCAAGCAATTTAATCCGGCCATGTGTGTGTGTGTAATGAACTGACCACTGCATGTCAGAGCAACAAAGGTTTTGAATCGCAGTAATTACGTATTTTTTAATACTACTTATTTTAAGGCACACATAAGGTAAGTGATGGACACATGCTTCTGGCTGTGCAAGCTCGATTTCATCTCATTACACCAAGTAACACACACACGTGTGTGCGCGAGTGAGATGGATTCTCAATATTGCCACAAGGGGCGCAATATGGAGACTTCTCTTTTTCATCTAGCACCGACATGGCTCAAACCGAGCTTTCTGTAAAACTTTCTGTGAGATAACCACTGTAGCTAAACAACAACATTAAGTTTAATAGCAGATATATAAGTGTGTGAGTGCTAACAAAGTAATGTAGGAATGGATACAGAATGAAATATTGAAAATAACAATTACAATTTTGCAATTAAGGAAACATTGCACAAATATAAGCAAGTTTCAGCAGAGCATTTGGTCGACTCCAACATTATAGATGTGTGACATTTTCAGTAAAAACGCGAAATATAATTCTCAGAGGGGATGGTTCTATATAACATAAAATAGTTACATTTTAATTTCCACTCCCCATTCATGAGGAATATGTATTGTTATGAATTTGACAGTTCACTTACCTATGTAAAACTATGCTTAAAAAAGTGCTTTGACAACTTTTAAGAGAGACTTCACATGGGGATTTAAACCATCAAATATTATCATCTGATCTATCATGGTGAAAACCTTTGGTTGAAACTTTACACCGTGTCTACACCGGACACGACGCGATGCGACACACGGATCGTTCTTATGGTATTGTCGTGCCGCCTGGTGTGGACAAAATGTAAAATTATAATGGCTTCTAATGAGTTCCATTGTCTCTTGTCGCTTCGCATGGCGCCATGCCGCATCCGGCCTAGACACGGTGTTCGGTTTGACATTTGCGTGGCATTGACCATTTGATGAAATGTGTTTTGTTTCGTTGTAAAATGTTCCTTCCTGTTAAAAAAATACGAAACGAAGAAGTTACAGCTCTTATTTAAACAGTCAGTCCTTTTCTGAGTAATGGCTAAATTATTTATTCCACCATGTTTATCATCTTGTCATTGTGTAAATTCATTTATAATCAATAAAGTTTAAGTGGCTGTGGCTGACCTGAGCAAGTCAGCTATAGAAATACATCCATAAAATAGACAATACAAGCATATTCGTTTTTACTGGTAGTAGTGAAGTCCTACAGTATAGTAAATTCACACACACACACAGAGTAAAATGTGTCATGGGTGTCTTTTGTACACTCAGCATGCAGTTTTCTGTAATTAAGGCCGTTAAAAGACGAAGTGCAGAAATTCAATCCAAACTCAGCACAAAAGCTTCGCCTTTTGTTCTGGAAATATTTAACGCAGCGAGTAATTAAAGCAATCAGTCTAGTTCTCTCTAACTCATTTCACACGCCTTTGTTATTGTTTGATTAATACTCACACCATCAAATTTGTTTTCCCAATGTGGCGTCTTAAATGCACAATTTTCCAAATTGACAGTATAAGAAGTTTTTGGGGGGGCCATTAATGAATTCCATCATCTGATAGAGGAGAAACGGGAACGTTTAGCGTCTAAATAAAACATCAGCCATGATCTCTGTGATTATGACACACAGCAGGTAACAAATTACAGAGATTGTGTAAATATAAAACCGAGCAAGTTTCTTCTCTCATAAAACCCGTCCAGCTGAAACCGTTCTTTCTCGACCTGTTTACGCGTCCTCGGGCCCCGGCAATCATGCGGCCACGTGTCACCGGTTCACACGGACAAACAGCGGCGGAACAATCGCGCTCTCTCGACGAGCCACAGATGTAAATATTTTGAGGAGGAGGATTTTGTGTAAATTTTGCGGGTCGGTCATACACAGCCTCAATTGTTACCTTTATGAAATCGTCTCTTGGTGTTTATGTAGAAATAGAATAAATGATCTGGTTGTAAACCCTGTTTGCGCTTGAAGAGCTGAAGGGACGCAGCTGATCTCTGCCGCATGTGTACACAGTTTACACGGCCAACCTGTTTATACAGCTAAAGAAGTGGATTTTACAACCTTTCCCAAGCTGTTTATTTAAACTTTGGGAACGTTTCGGTGGGTCTCTCAGCGCGGGTTTACCGCGGAATCAATCACAGACATGCCGGTCTGGGCCTTTCAGCACCGTACAGCGCAGTCAGGATTTATGCTGTATACGCCGAGGCTCCTCCCGGTTTGATGTGGTCTATGAGGAATCTGCTCAGGTCTGTGCTGATTTTGATGAGCGATCGTAAACACCGACTCATGTTTTGCAACATTATAAACTTTAGACGCACTTGACAATGAGACACAATGTTTAACAATTCAGGGTGCCTGTCTGTCTGTCCTTTTGTTTGTCTCCCTAAGAGCAAATTTTTACACATTTGAGAGTCAAACAAACTTCTTTTCAGTATTAAAATACACTTTCACTCCTAAAATGTGTTGAGAAATGCCAGGCCTGTTTATTTGTTTAGATTTTTTATGTTTGTTAACTGCATTGAATTGTCTTTGTGTATTTCTGGAACATGTTCACCAGCCAGTGTTTTTATAGTCTTTTTCCAGTTGTTGTAGTTTTATTAATATTTTGAGTTACCTCGTATTCTTTTATTTATATATATATATTTATACATTTTATTTTCCTTCCTTTTTATGTTAATTTAAGCAAAAAGGGTTTTTCGCAATTTAGCTACGTGCAATTATCAAATTATTATTCATTTATATGTGTTTATGTTGCCTTATACGATTCATGTATATTAGTTTAAGTGTTTTAATTTATTGTAAGTTAACAATTCTAGCACCTCAGCTTTCGATTTATTCCTGGCAACATTCATTGTTCTTGAACAAATATCTAGGCCAATTTTTTATTTGACATTTATAAACAGAACTCTTTTAATAGTTGACAAATAACCTTGGCCATTGACCATTTGAAAAAATATACACACAGTCTGGACTGAATCTCTCTCTCTCTCTCTCTCTCACTCTCTTCCAGCTGCTCCGTCCTGTTTGTTGGTGTTAAGACGCAGATTGTCAGTAAGTCTACTCATTGATCCCATACAAACATCTCATCTGAAGCCGCCCCAGTGCTGTACAATTTTTTCAAATCCGCTGTGTTTTAAAAGTGTGGGACCGAAACACCGGACAGTCTGTTCCAGAATGCAAGAAGTGTTGTGTTTACATCTGTTGACGGACTCGCGCTGTGTTATGGCATGTGCGCATGAAGCCACGTAAACTCCAGAAACACTATCGCGCTGTCAACAATCTTTAAATATGTGGCCATTGTTTCCTGCGAGTGTCGAAATTGTAGATTAAACAAAGTTAAGAACGCAGAAACATCTCCATGTTTAGAGCAAGGTTTGACCCCTTAGATGTCTCTGTGGGAAACACAAACTCCAGCAAACTTGCGTACGAGGGCCGCTCTCGCCCTCAGAGCACTGGCGGACACGCAGGAACGGCGACAGAGGCCTGTTTGACCGTACAAGTTTGTGATGGGGTCTCTAGGCTGCGGCTGCTCTCTGACCGGTGTGTGTGCGCTGGAGGCACATGTGTCACGGCCAGAGGAGGAAGACTGACACACTGCGAGCTTCCAGAGGAGGAACCCAGCCAAGGTCAACAGGTCATATGTCCTTAAAACAAACTGTAACCTAGTTTCCCTTGACAATTAGTCCTCAACTGGTCTTCAAAGACAAGGACACCAAACAGGAAGTCACACTAGATTTTCTCATTTTTATTCATGAGAGAGATTTGTGATGACAAAAGTTTTTGAAAAATAAATAAACAACTGCTGAAAGTCATTTAAAGTTAAGCCCTAGTTATGATATTCAGCAATGTAACACACATCTAACGTTATTATGTTTAGGAAATCAAAAGCGTTGTCTTTTAATGTTAGTGCAACTATTAAACATTTCTGTTAATTCAAATCAATTCAAATTGACCTAAATATTATTTGACAAACTAAACTAGAAATGTTGGCACGGCAATGAACTGAAATAAGTCAAGGCACTAAAATTATAATCTTAAAATCAAATCTGTATAAAATATGATCAAATAAAAAAGAGTGAAATTTAGATAGCAATATAAAAATAAGTACATAATGACTAAAGTTCATAAAAATAAGTTAAACATAAACTGAAAAAAAGAAAAACCAGGTCAAAGTTATTACAATAAAACTTTAAATGACTCTACATGCTTTACTTTATCTATGCATCTCTTCTCTCCCTTTAATGTAGTTATGCAACGTTTTATACTTTATACATTTGAGAGCGTAAACCAGTGAGGTCCACCAGAAAAGAATGTGTTATTGAGATGGTCAGATGTTGAGCTCCATCATCTTCCATCAGCACGTTTGTGGGCCACATGTATTGCCAGCTCTTGATGAAGATACGCTTGAAGAGGAAGAAAGGAGCGCTTTCATTTTAATCGTGATTTATGGAGACATTTGTTTCATACTAATCTCTCCAACCCCTCCTGAAGAACTGATAAATCAGAGGAACGCTTGATTTAGTGACAAGAGCGGCGTCCCTCGCGAATAAATAATGAAGAGTAAGACAGAACGGAGATCGGGTGAAGACAGACCTGTGATCTCATAACATGCTTAAGACTTCATTGGAACAGCGTGCCACGTTACCACATTGCATTTGGACTCGAATCTTAATGCAATGAGGATTTATGAGGATTACAACATAATCTCAAATAATCCAAAGCGTCATAGACAGGGAAACGCTTGTAATAACGACATAAACTCATCCTGCGTTCTGACAACATTGTCAGACAGCGGCGGGATTAATTGTTTGGGGCACATTTGTAATTTAAGAGTCATAGACCTTCTTAAGAAGCGTCCATCTTGGGTCTGGACAAAGAAGACGTATGTTAAGGAAGAAGATTGTGTACTTTTGACCACTCAAATAGATTTAGCCCTGTAGTGGTGTAAACTGTACCATTGAAACTTTCATTTCAGAAATTTTCAAGAGAAAGTTGTGAATAAGGAATGGCTCAAAAGAACATATAGAGTAATAAAGAGAGATTTGATAGTAAATGGTTTTCCTTGTATTGGTTTGATTAGTTTTGATTTAAACTCACAGTTTCTCTGAATTCTATCTGATTACTGTCTCTCATAATATCTCCTGCTTTATTTATAGTGATTTTAAAAACGTTTGCCAATTACTTTTTCTAAATGTATTGATTGATTAATTTTTCCGGCTTTTTATGAATATTAAAAGTGATTTCTAATGACATTATGTGTGTTTGGGGCTGATCTGAATGCAGCTAATTTCTTACAATAATGAGCTACACAATTTGAAATGCTATTAAAAGCTTGATACATAAATGGACTTAATGTAAACTGCGTAACATTCCTTAGATTTCTTATATTTTTGCAATACTAACTTCCTCATTTTATTGAATTAATAACTAGTTTAACAGCAATATTCATTAGCAGGATAATTCAGAGAGGGTAAACATATTGCTTTTGATATCCATATAATTTTGCAGACTGTTAGCTGCTACTGCGACACAACGTTTAGTTTTTAAAAATGTCATTTTTCCAAAAAGCCATATAAGAATTGGTGTTGAATGCATGTCATCTACATTTTAAATAACCTGAATAACATCACATCTGCTGTAAAGACAGATGCAGTTGTACTTTGCGCTTTTACTTGATTTGGAAACATAAAGTTTGGGAGGGATGTGAATGTTTGATAAGGTGCTGTGTTAAAAAGAACTGCATGAGATAAAAAATAACAGAATGCAGGTCTTCAGCAACCTGAGAGTAAATACTGTAAAGAATCACAGAATTATTTTACTCTCTTTAAAACCTCTTCTGAAATCAATACATTTTGAAATACTACAGGAGTTCATTTAATGTTCAAAAATGGCCAAAATAAATGATTTGATTAACAACCAATAAAAACGTGATGGGATAGTTCACAAAAAAAGGAAATTCTGTCATCATTTACTCATACTCAAGTTGTTCCAAACCTGTATAGATTAGTTTGTTGTTTTAAACACAAAGAAATTAGGAAAAATGTTAGCAACTGAAATGTCTGCAGGGTCACCATTTACCACCATAGTAGAAAAATGGTAATAATGGTAAAAATGGTAGTCAAAGGCAGGGGTTCCCAAACTTTTCAGCCCCTGACCCCCAAAATAACGGTGCCATTGACTCGAAAGTGGATTAAGTATAAAAACGTTGTGTGCACATGCACCTATTCTACACAAACGTTTATAATGACAACAACACAAAAGTCTAACATAATATTATTTTATAGTTATTTACTCACTACTTGTTGTTTTACATAAACTATTTCGATAATCAATGTTTAATTTTAACAAATAAGAATATCTTTAACTTAAAGCCTGAAAAATATGCAGTTGCAAATGTCTTTAATGTGACGTAATCACCTCAGGGGTCATGATCAAGAGAGAGGAAATTCCAAACGCTGATGGCTTTTTATTTGCATAGTTTTATTTTTAACTTAACTAATATTTTTATATTTTGTAACACTTATTTTCTAAAAATAAAAATATATATATTTCTGGAAATCAGCTTGCGACAACGCCCTCGCGGCCTTTTGACCCCCGGGGGATCGCTACCCCCACTTTGGGAACCCCTGGTCTAGGGTGCCCAAGAACGGAACAAAAATATCCAATAATGTTTTTTTAATATGGAAGTCAATGATGACCCAGAAATTCTTTTTTTCAACCAAACAAAGAAATGTATATATGTTTGTAAAAACTTGAGGGTGAGTAATTCATGACAGAATATTTATTTTTAGGTGAACTATCCCTTTGATCTGATTGTAAGATCCTGTCACAGCGCCCTCTATTGTACACTGCAGAATTTTGACAAACTCAAACGCTGCAATCCCACGCAGCTCTTAACATCTTTCTCAGGTTGTTTCTCTCTTTTTTGCTGGATTCCAGATGGAAATTAAACCCGTGAGAGCAAATCACCATCAGAGATCATAAAAGACGGGCACCTGCACATGTGAACGGGAAAAAAGCAGGAAAACTTTGTCAAACAATCGAAGTGAAGAGAAATCCCTAGATGGGGAAAGCAAACACGGGGAGCTGAGAGAGTTTTACTGAAGGATGTGTGTAAGTGTTATGAGCTGCTATCGTATCTGGCCACACATACACGCACACAGAAGTAGTTTAGTGTTGTAACTGTAACCTTTCAAACCCAGAGGAACACTTTTACAGTTTGAAAATGTTCATATTTTAACACTGATCTGTTCCAGACCCTTAATAGGAAAGGAATTTATGGATCACATTCTGACCCTGCTGCATGACATTAAAATTGTAATTATAATTTATCTATTAATTTGTTTGCTTATTGAGTTATGTATAGGAAGCTCGGTGATAAGAGCATGGTGCTAGCATTGCCAAGGTCATGGGTTCGATTCCAGGGATTACACATACTTAAAAAACAAATGTATAGTATAATGCAATGTAAGTCGCTTTTGATTAACCGCACAGGCAAAATGTAAAAATATAAATATATATATCATTTTAATAAATAAATAAAACAGCATACATTTTCTTGTATAGTTGACTTCGGCCTAGATTCGAAGGGTAATTTTTATCATGAAGATTTACTTCAAAATGAATAACCAATATTAAAACAATGCAACATATTTAACTCTAAATTTATATTTTAAAAAGTTTATATTTTAGTGGTTTGTTTTGTACAAAGATGAGCAAGCGTTTTCAATTATTTTCTATAGGAAGGCGCCTGTTTTGAACGTCATGCTTTTGACATGAATTGTGGGATTTCTTCCACTGCTGACACTTTTCAGAAATCACAGGTTGGGGGCAGGTACATGTGACAGGTGTACAAACAGCACAATGTGTACAAAACATGTGAACTCAGTTTAAAATAAAAATTGTTTTTGTACACCCATCGCCACTTTAGTTCAGGACTCACTAACATGATGTATCCTCTGTAATTCCCCCTAACACATGGATTATGAGTGGACTTCATCCAAACATCCCGAGTGGCAGTGAAGTGTTTCTGCAATAGTAAAACATACTTATGTATGTTTATGCTCTTCATGTATATGCTGTGCAGATATTTAAAGTCCTGAAGTGAAAATCTCCCTCCAGGATTAAACACCCTGTCAGTGTGCGCGACCGTCTCATCTGAGTCTCAGAGGTCAGCGTGTATTTCTCACATGTGCCGCAGGCCGCATTCTTCTTCGTGTTGAGAATCTGCAAGCAGTGCAGTGTTAGTGTGGATCTCAGTGAGTCAATTCCCACATCCTGAGTCTCACACTGTCCTGCCATTGTTTTATTGCTGTGTTCCGCGAGCGCAGCACTCGCGCCGGATGCCGCTGTCACCGTGACACTGCTGTGGGGACGAGAGGTCGCGACCCGTTGTGCTCTCTGTTCTCACCTCTGAGCTGTCTGTTCTCGTTTTCTTTCTGTCTCCATGTCATTGTTTTTGTCTTTTGACATGTGTTTATGATGTTAATGTGCCACGAATGATCCGGTAAAAAACATCAGAGAGAGAAAGATAGACAGAGAGATCTGTAGGATGAACATAGTGAGTTATTATTATGAAAAAAGCCTAATGTGCCAGCAAATTTAGTGTCAGGAAGATTCTTTGAATCAGAAAAGGTACCTTGGTAAATACCGGAGTTTTTGGAAACTTACAGTAAATTTGGAAATAATAATTCTGGTCATTTTGGGAGCATTACTAAGTTATGATATTCTTTGTCATAAATGTTATTAATAATATAATATATTCATGTTAAATATGAATTTGTGTATTAACAATATCTACTATTTTGTATATTATTTTTATTAATAATGTTGACATTTAAAAACATATAAATATTAACATATAATTGTGTAACACATCTCAATAAAATGGAAGGAAGGAGGCGGGAACCCGCAAACATTTAAACATTTAATAAAGTAATATAACAGCCGGCGGCCCCTCACGGACGACCGCCGGCGAACAAAACATAATATAAATACAAACATAGCATAAGTTCGGGCCCGGTCCTCTCTCTTCGACGGTCCGGTCGCTCGTTCCTTTTATATTCTCCCATCTCCTACGTGATTCGAGCCCGGTGTGCGCACAGCTGGCGCTAATTCACAATTACTCACCGGACTCGAACCACGGTCTCGCCCCGTCTACTCTACTACAAATTGTATTAAAGGTAAAATATTCAATGCATTGTAACTTTAAAAAGTTTCAGACTTCACTGCAAGATAAATAAATAAATAAATAAATACAATTTTATAAATATAAAAATGTATTAAATAACTGTACAATAACTTGCAATAGATTTTAAATTCGAGAAAAGATATATTTAAATTTTGTATTATACAAAATCCAAACAATCTATGTAAATGGTGAAAATTGGGACGACAAAAGGAGCAAAATAACAAAATGATAATCAAAATAATTGAAAGTAAACATTTATGAATGAATCAAATATTTTAGTTTGAGTTCTATTACATTTCAGTCAAAATTGTTTTAAATCTATTAAATAATGTAATTTCAGTAGCCTCTTAATGACATCAGATTTATTATCGAGTTTAATAACACGGTAAACACATTATGAATATTATGCCCTTAAAACCAAACATTAATGCTTTGATATGAGAACCAGTTCTCGCTGGCTCGCTGACACCCTGCTGTTCAACATGATAATGGAAAGCGCTTCGGTCAAAAAGTAGCTGCTCTTATTAGCTTTACACAAACACACAGAGAGACAAGGCTATAGATGGAGCCCCTCTCTCTTTCTCTCTCTCTCTCTCTATGGACTGATGGTTGTTTTGAGATTTCTCTCTCATTTTGAAAGCGTGCAGCCATGATAACACAGAAGCACACCAGAGAACGCTCTTTGTTCACCCTCCTCCCCCTCATTCATATGGCCGTAAGCTTGTCTCACTCGCCTCTGCGGTCCAGCGCTCTGTCAGTGTTTAGCTGTGGATAAAGAGAGAGAGACGGAATTCCCAGCCCTGGAGGACGGAGAAAGCTAAGTTTTGAGGGACTCTTTCTGTGTGTGTTTTTAGCTGACAAACTTTGCAGAAACAGTTGGAGCATGAGAGACAGAGATGATATTAGAGAGGAATACAGGGCTTGACATACACAATCGGATGTGGTGCTTCCCTCAGCGTATGCTAAAAAATATCCATGCAATTTTTTAGCGCACACGTCAGAATTTGATCACCGTGTGAAACCCCAAAGTCATGTCACCAATGCCATGCATGAGCTTCACATATCCATTCTGTCCAAAGATAAGAGCTCGTCTTTCACAAGCAGATGTTTCCAGATTTTGTCTGTCTGTGTCATGTATGGCCACCTCTCTCTCTCTCTCACTCCCGTTCTCTCTCTGTCTGTCTATGATGTGCTGTCTGTGTCTCTGTGTGTGTGTGTTAGGGTCAGTGGACTGTTGTAAGGGTGCTGGCCGCCTGAACGCTCTGGGTGTCCGACTGGCTCTCTAATCCTGACTGCTGTTTCCTAACACAGCTAGTTAACTTAATCCTTCTCATTCAGACAGCTGCAGTGCAGAAGAAGAATCTGGTGACTGACGCTCTCGGCTCTGTGATTTCCTTCTGTTGTACTTCATGGGCGTCGCTCTCCGTGACCGGCTGAATAATTTCAGAGCAGATCTGCAGATTCTAGAAACTCCAGTCATATTCTATAGCCTACTGACATCACAAAAATAGTTGTTTGAGTATGTAAATATTTCATATATAAAAACTGCAATTGTATTTACTTAATATTTAATGTAAACATGCTTATTTATACAAATTTGATATTTTATAAAAAAAAAAAATTGTTAATATAAAACTTTTGTACCTAAAATGTATATAACGTGCTATATTTTTATTTAAAATAACATAACATAAATTATATTTCTTTGTTTGTAGGGATGTTTAATTAACAATAAAAATGAACAATTCTTCCCCCATTGGATTTCATTAGTTTTTAATTTAACAAATTTAAATTATATTTAAATTCTTTTAATTTTAATATTTTTCATAAATACTGTATTTCAAGACCTGTAATTTAATGCAAGTATGTGTATGTTTTTATAAATACAAAATAAAATGGATAACATTTTTTTTGCACAGCACATAGACAAATATTATGTAAACACAAACTTTTATTCTAGATTGTGATAAATCGCAATTAATTGTTTGACAGCCTTATTTATTACAAATAATTTCATGTACATTAGATCATTTAAAACCGAAATTGCATAGTAGTTCATTAGCTGTTTACATTTGCTGCATTGATTTAGAATGTGTGATCACGGGTGTGAATTTAAAAGCACAAAAATGCTTGGAATGCTGTTCAGCATATAATAAAGGAATAAAACTCAAGATACCAAAAATTGAAAGAAACAAGGACAGAAAATAAAAAACCTCACACATTCAACACAAGGGAATTCAGGTTAAAAACCCAAATTGAGGTGCAGAAGGTCAAAAGCGGAGAAATTTGTGTCATTTACACGCATTTGAGTCATCTATGCGTGACATGTTAAACAGCTTAGACATGTATCCCTGCGTGTGTGTGTCCGATGGGGTTGTCTGGTCTATTGTAGGTAACGTTCTCAGTTTTTGTTCTCTGTTAATGCTTGTTATGGTCTTTGATCAGGGTGATGGTAAAATACAACAGACAAAATGCTTTGGGAGCTTGTCAAGCGGAGGTCAAACAGGCAGAAGAATACGGTGAAAATTACTCCCCGAGAGGCTCGTCAGTGTCACGTCGAGTGTTACCTCCACACCAGCTCTATTCATCTGACGGGTCCGCCGGGCGCTTCTGCTGAACGTTCGTCTCACATCTTCTGTGCTTGAGTTCAGGTGCAGCGTCCAAGAAAAATAATTGCACAAACGATTACAGTGAGCGTTCTCACGCCGGGCTGCGCTCGGTGAAGTCAATGCCTGCGGGGCAAATCAGAACCCTCTTTGGCCTGCTATCTTCTGTTTAGCGATCCATCCAGAGTACATCCGCCTGTTTTGCGAAACGGGTGTGGAGCGGTGTTTATTCTGTCAGCAGAGGTCTTGAGGATTAAGCACATGTCCCTCGGAAAGAATTTATGAATTCCACGTTTACGATCTTTATTCTGCAAAAACATCCATCATTCGGCAGGTCCACTCGCAGGTCACTGACCTCTTGACCTCGGATGTGGAGGTACTTCTGTGGTTCTGAGAAGTCTTTCCTACATTCCCAAGGTTTTTACTTCTAAACCGCACATGAAACATTTCCAGTTCTCAGAATAATTATCTTGTTTTCTCTACTTATTCCTTTATTTTTTTTAATTATGTTCCATGTGTCAAGATGACATTTAAAGCTGTTTATTTAATATCGCATCCAGAAATCACATAAAGCATCATTGCCCTGACCAGAGGACATCTCTCCTAAACATGACCAGTGCTGTCTGTCTGCCTGTCTCTCTCTCTCTCTATTCTGTGTTTATTTCTGCTGTCTTTAGCACAGACATTGGCAGTGATTATGTAATAACAGATGGGGGATGAAATTAACACGTTCAGTGTGTGTGTTTCTGTGTGTGTGTGTTTGAGAATCTTTCTCGTGTCGAGTATTTCAGAGTCTTGGACCCCAGCAGACCAACTGCACCTGTCAGAAAAGTAACGGCCGGAATATTCCAACGCTAATTAACAGACCAGGAATACTGATCGAGGGAGAGAGAGAGAGGCATGTTGGCATTTACAGCACACACACACACAGTAGTTGTGTTTGTTGCAGTGTGCATATTCAGAGAGATGTGACATGAGTTTTGTATCTGACACAGAGCAGTACAATGAAATCTATTCAATCTAATCTACATTCTAGTCATCTTTTTTTCTTAGAAATCACAGAGGACCAATGGTAATCTTATTTCTGTAATGACTTCTTCCACTATGAATAAACCAGATCTACAGAATATTGTAGGTGGATTCATATATAGTGTAGAAATAAAAAATGTTTCTGTAAATGAAATTGACTTCCCTCTCTTAAAGTCCCAGTGAAATTAAAAATGACAATTCTTATTTTTCATGAAATATTGCAGCATTTATAGTAAACAGTTTATTAATGTGTGTCATTTTCTTTTAAAATGAATGTACACTCATAATCTGCAGTTAAAATCTGAAAATGCACTTCCTCCCTGAAAAAACTTAAATTAGACGGTTTGCCCGGAGCATCCGTTAACTCCTCCCCTTCAACTGTCTGCTCTCAGTTTCATTTCAAAATCAATGCAACAGCTGTTTTACACATCCAATCAATTTGCAGTTAAAAACGCAAGACATGCCCAAAAATTTTCTCCTTTGAAGTTCCTTCTCACTCGGAAATGAGTCAGAATACGGATGTAACGATTGCAACTTCCGGTTCACGGGGACTTTAAACACAACTCACATCTAAACAGAGGTAAATTTCTCTTTCAGATTTCTTCCTTATTTCATTGTTTGCACCTCAATTATTCGGTTCTGTTATGTACATGTCACTGTCATTAGATAAAGAATAATGTGAAGATCGCCTGCAGTGGTCTTTGTGGGCCTGAGGTGAACCGCGATTTCTCAAACGTTGAGGTTCGTGATGCAGACTTTCCTCACCATCATTCTTTAGAAGCAGTCGGAGGCACATTATTTCTATATGTTGTGATTCTAAGGTTGTGATTAACTAGGTGAAACTATGTGTTTTAAAACTCATCACAAGGAATTTCTGTGCTCTGCTCGGTGGTTTTTACCGCACACAAGAGATATGAGTTTGACATCTCATTAAAGCCCATCAGAGATCACGTTTGAGAGCATAAACGCTCTTGCTGTACGCCGTCACGTCCACATCGCACCGTTTGACATGCAGACCAGAAATCTGTGCTTCTTTGTCTTGAGATTTCAGACATGTTTAATGCAATGCAGACATCAGACCAGCTCGACGCCTGACATCTCTTGCAAACTACAAAAATCACTGGAGGAATGTACGATAGTGACCACAACACAGAAATCAAATCGCAATATTATCTTCATATTCACTTCAGACTATGAGGAACAAATGCGCCTTTCATAGTTCCGAGCCTACGAGAGGGTTTTGGCAAAACATGAGAAGCCCAAATGAATAAAACAAAAGAAGGAAGCATGCGTGTTGTCTTTGTAGAGGGAGGAGAAAATATGTGTGATGTCAAAGGCGTTTTTATGGTGGCACTGCTGCGATGCGAACACGCTTTCCTCTTCAATTATTGATGAGAGTTTAAGAAGCACCTGCTGAGACCAGAAACACATCTCCACTTTCAACAAACCGCTGTGACTCGACATCATCGGGCGTAGAGAGAGAGAGCGAGAGAGAGAAAGAGACGGAGATATGCTAGCAAAGAAAAAGAGCGCCTCGGGCTAGGAAGTAATGAGCGCTTTTCCACAGAGGCTTTGGACCCACTATTTGAAAATTGTTTTGTGTCTTAATAAATCCTAAAAGTGTAATTTACTTGCGAAAGAGAAATAACAAAGGCGCCCGCGCCACGTTTGATAAGAAACACTTGTTAGGGCTGATGTGTCGACGGGCCTCGGATGGCAGATCGGCGTTTTTATCCTCTTGTTGGGTTTCTTTTCTTCTTTCCTCAGGTGGCAGTGAGCGCCTCAGATCTTTTCCGGTTCCTTATGCTATGTGGCACGTCTCGTCTGCCTCTGTATTACATCGCTACGTCGCTAGCTGCGCTTTGCTGTTTGCCGGAGGGCGAAAGACGTTTGCATTTGCTCCCTTGGTAGACACCTTGATGAGTCAAAATCAAACCTGTGAGAAACTTAATCTGACACAAGAGCATGGCTGCAACTCAAATAACAGGCCGCTCACGGAGTCAAGGACGGAGTTCCGCCCCTCTGCATGATGGATACGGCCGTGATCTCACATGTTTATAGATGGGGTTGTTGGGCAGGGAGAGGTCAGGCCGAACGTAGGGCTCACTAATGTTTGTGGCTCTGTCACCGTGCGGATTTCATTAGCTGCGCGACGCGCCCGCAGGCGCAGACGCTACTGTCTGTCCATTACCAGCGTCCTGGAGTGGAAAATAAGAGTTTGCTTGTCTTTGCAGGAGCTCGACGGAAAAGCCTCCAAATATCATCAGGTCCTGATGGAAGTTCAGCTATATCTTAACAAAAGTTTCTAAATAACCCCGAAGCTATTGTTTAATACACTGGCTCAACAAACACACATCAGGAGTAGAAAAACTGTGTGTTTGTCTACAAAGCTGTGGCAAACTTTTGCCAACAATTTCCTTTTTTTGGTTTCTTTCTAAGTTTTTATGTCTTCATGGGAGGTTCAAATAATGGGACATTTTAAGGTAATTTTCCATGGGACCGTATCATTGTCAGTTTTAAACTACATTAAATCGTGTGCATTGAAAATAATGTGACAAATAATGCACATTAGGCGTTTCATTGAATCTTTATCCGGATAAAATCATTTTAACGTGCTTCGATTTTCCAGGAATAACTCCTCTTTAAGGAGTCATGCCATATTGTCAAAATAGTTTAATTTGTTTACATTCCTCAGAGAGATGAATATCATAAAAATCCGCCCCCATAATTACCCCGGAGAGGTACGGCGACAATCACGGGGCAAACCTGCGACCCCTGCCCCGGCTGTGGAGAAACCGGGTCTCCTTGTCATTGTTCCTGGAAGAAAAATCAATAATTAACTTAATTACGAGCATCTAAGCACAATGCAGAGGAAACGGAGATATGACGAGCGGGTCCGTCCGCGTGTCTCTGCCTGGAAAAAATATCGCCGGCATCTAAAACCAGATCCGGCTGCAGCTGGCGACACAAATGCTCTTTCAGACTGCGGCCCGTGCTGCTGTTTACCCGCTAAATGTATGGAATCAGATGAGCGCTAAAAACTGCTATTACAGGTGATCCACAGATTCAAATCACAGGCCTGCCGATCTGCGCGCGAGGAAAATTGTCCTAATGATGGGTTTGGGAGCCGGAGGGAGGGGGAGGCGCGCGCTTTTCTCTCTCTTTCTCTCGTACAGCTGCACCTGTGCGCCGTGCCTCCCTTAATGATATGGAGTGATATCATTAGAGCGAGTGTTCATAAACAGATGTTGAGCTCCTGACTAAATACTGTCAGCCGAGCTCTTGCGTCCTGAAACCTTGTTATTTACATACAACGTTTAAGTTTGTTATGTTAATAACCCTGCCATTAGCAAACAGGATGGGGTGCAGCTAATATAAATGGTACAATCCCCAGCGCCCGGAGTTAAGTACATCTTTACGGCGTGTGTGGTTAGATCTGAATGCCGGTGCTATGTTTAGAACCATTGTTTTCGTGTCTTCTCCCAACACTTAGCACCTTAGGGAGTGCGCGAGTGTGCGTGCGAGCGCCGACGCGCACCTGCTCCACCACACTCTGCTGTTTTAAGTAAAAAGGGTCGACCTCTGACACACGGCTGTCTTGTTGCGGATATGCGGCCTCGCAGGAAAATGACTCACATTCCCCCGACTCGTTCGGTTTTTGGTGCCTGGCGGGCGGAGGGAGTGGGACCTTTCGCGGGTCATGTGGAACAGTGTCAGGATTTCTGACATTTACCGCCCTGGAATACATCAAGCAGTTTTCAATTCCTGCAGCTGGATGACAAATAGCCCATGTTACACGTATTTCTCTAGAAATTAAAGAGTTGTTCAGCATCCAATACGAAGGATCAACTGTGTTTGTGGTGTAATTACTGGAATTCATTAGGAATGATGTCAACAAAAGATGGACGCCACATAAAAATTGTATAATAAAAACAGCAGCTTGAAATTGTTGAAATCACAGTTCACAATGTAAAACAAGCTCACATAATTGAATTGCTTAAATAGACACGGGATATCAAATAGGCCTATTTAAAACATGAAGATGATTTATAATATTTGTCAACACAACCCAATGGCAATTTGAACTATTTTATTTGGTGGCAAATTTTTATGAAATTGGTACAAATTGGTTTTTGTGCCAGACTGTGAAAAATGATTTCTTATAGTATTTTTGTCCTGTTGAAAAACTATTTAAAAGACCTAAATAAGGATATGTTTACTCAAGAAGCAAAAACCCTTATATATTAAGTCTTGTTATTCTGTAAAATTATCAAAATAAGTGATTTTAATCAAGTAAATGTATCTTGATTTGTTCTAAAAAACAAGCAAAATACCAAAAAAAATTGCAGTGAAGTGACGTACATTACTGATGGTTAGGTTAGGTTTAGTAGGGCGTCTTCATCATTGCTTTTTAAATAATAATAATACATTTTGGGAGGATTTACAAATTCACACGAATGATCCACTACGTGAAATTGTTACAAATTCTTGTAAGATCAGGTTGTATTTGTCATCACACAAGCTAGCTAGATATATCTCTGATTGATTCTTGACAGTCGAAACGCAGCTTCTCCTTCAACCCTTAAA
Source organism: Triplophysa dalaica (assembly GCF_015846415.1). Taxonomy (NCBI): domain Eukaryota; kingdom Metazoa; phylum Chordata; class Actinopteri; order Cypriniformes; family Nemacheilidae; genus Triplophysa; species Triplophysa dalaica. The sequence continues at coordinate 5,708,114 of NC_079547.1, read as the reverse complement.
CCGATCTCCCGTTTCTCTTTCCGCTGACGGGCACCGTCCCTGCCGTCATTACTCCGGTCTGTCCGGCGGGGTGTGACAGCGGATTTGACTCACGTCTCTCAGCATGGCCATTAGGCCTGGCACACACGTCCACAAGAAGCGTCCTCGCGCTTCTAAAACCCCTCTAATTATTTCCTTGGGCAGCAGCCGCCGAGATGGAAGGTAATTTCTAACCTTTCACGCGCACCTGGGGAACCTCCTCGCGGGAGCCAAGGTGTCTGTGTGGCATTCAGTCATCAAAACATGACCTTTAATGGCCGCTCGGAGAGCAGTTGGTACTGGTGGCACACGCAGCCTGATGCTAATGTTGATGACTAATTTATGCAGCAGCCGTCTGATAGGTAGAGTGCAAGAGAGAGAGAGAGAGACGGGTAAAGACAATCGTCAGAGAGACATGCTGAGGTTCAGGGAGGGGTTGTTATTTAGGGCTGCGGGCAGATGAGCGGGGCAGGTGGGGGGGTATATGGGGTAATTATGTCAAACACGTTCAGATGGACTGGAATCATTCTGGATGGGCCCGGCTGGCGTGTTTGACCTTTATATGGTTTTTATTTGGGCAGATTCCAGATGAACAGAGCGTGTGTCAGGTGTAAAAATGTGAAACTCTGCCGTTTGTACCTTGGTGGGTTGTTTCACCCCAAATATCCCGCTGTCATTTATTCAACCTCATGCTGTTCCAGTGTGACTGTATTTTGATTCTTTTTTGTTCCATGAAGTGAATGTTGACTGTCACTCACATTTTATGAAACATCTGTTTAAGCGTTCTGCAGACGGTTGTGCAAGTTTGGAAAAACATTGGGGTGAGTAAACCATGACTCAGAATTCTAATATGACACTTAAAGGGGTAGTCCACCCAAAAAATAAAACAATTTCATCATTTACTCAACATCATGTAATTCCAAACATGTATGAATTTCTTTCTACTGCAGAACACAAAAGAAGATATTTTCAAGAATACTGGTAGCCGAACAACACTGTCTCCCATTGACTTCATTTGCATGGACACAAAATCACATTTCTCATAATATGTTCTTTTGTATTCCGCATAAGAAAGAGTCATACAGGTTGAAAATAACATGAGGATGAATATATGTTAACAGAATTTGTATTTTTCGGTGATGAAAGATATATTTCTACATACAGTAGAATGGAGGGGGGGGTGTGAAGTATAACATTTATGCATTTTGCAGACGCTTTTATCCAAAGCGACTTACATTGGATTAAACTATACATTAGTTTCTTAGACCCCAATGAACTAGGAAGGTATAGACCGATTTCAAATTTCCCTTACCTGTCTTAAATACTAGAAAAATAGTGTCCACTCTGTTGTGCTCTTTCTTACAAAATAATGACATTCACACAAATTTCAGTCAGGCTTTAGACCGCATCATAGCACTGAAACTGCGCTCATTAAAATTACAAACGACCTGCTTATAGCATCAAATTAAGGTAAAATCTCATTCCTGCTTGACCTTAGTGCTGCATTTGATACTGTAGACCAAAAAATACTTTTAGATCACTTACACAATTATATCGGTATTCAGGGACAGGCACTACAATGGTTCAGATCTTACATATCAGACAGATATCAATTTGTCCATTTAAATGGTGAACCGTCAAAACTAACGCAAGTAAATAATAGATTACCTCAGGGATCGGTTTTAGGACCCTTGCTATTCTCCATATACATGGTGCCCCTTGGCAACATTATTAGAAAACATGGATTGCAGATGATAGTCAGCTATATTTCTCATCAAGACCAGATTCCTTCCAGCTATCCAAATGACTACTTGTCACATTAATGCTAAATTTACAATACTTAGTATTTAATACTAAATTAACATTACATGACAGCAGTTTGAAGTTATAGCTACACTCAGTTGCATTATGCCATAACTATTTTCCCTGCTAATAACATTCCTCTGTTGTGTGATATCGATCGCAAAAAAAGGGCCAAAACAGACCTAAACAGTTTCAACAAATGAAATTTCCTAAACCATAACTAATAAGCTCTCCCTATTCTTCATAAACTTCTACTTATTAACTTTTAATCACAGTCACCGTGTGCAGCTGTGAAACGTTAGAGGAGACCTGGCCCTCCCGCCTTAAACTGGTTTCCCCAAGGTTGTTCTCCATTTATTTATCATTGGAGTTTGGGTTCCTCGCCACCGGGCAGTGTTGGCTTGCTTACTGGGAGACTGGATTTATTACATATTTACTAGAATGATCTTGCTTGTTCTATAAACACCATGCACTCTGATGTGTTTTACCTTTTCTGTTTTTCTTATTTACTCCTGCAAACCTGCTTTGGAACAATGCACATTGTTCCCATGCACCCATGACCTTGGCATTGCTTGCCCATGCTCTCACGACTGAGCTATAGAAGAGCAAGTGTTACTGTACTGTGTGTCAGAAAGGTATAAAAAATCTCAAACCAGGCCGGGAAATATAGCATGCTAGCAAACTGTGTCACATGTGTCTGCCTCCAGTGTTTTTCTAGTGTGAAATTGATCTAAAAATTGTTACGTTGACTGAAGCCATTCATTTACATGTTACTACACAAGATTCATGTGACCAGAAGAAAATGTTTATATTTTAGTCATCATGCATCTGGCTTGTTGTCTTGAAATCACGAGGGCAGGTTAAAGTTACTTGTGTGTGAGGTGGATTCTGTGTAATGTTGGTCATGTGATCACTGCGGATAACTCAAATCAATGATGCAGGTTTACCATGTTTAGCTAATGCTTATTTTATTACACACGCCCAAATGAAGCACATTTATTATGAGACGAGAGCAGCTGGTGTGTGTGTGTGTGTGACGTCAGCCTGCTGTAGTATCTCCATCTGCTAAAGAATGGCAGCTTTATTTATATGATGTGAATGCAGCATGCACAACAGTCAATGAGAGAACTGTGCAGACGCCTTAATGCTGTATTTACACCAGACTTCAATGGCGAAAAGAGTAACCGCATAGAAACACCCAACACTGCGAAACCTCTTTGATCACATCAAATCAGAATTAGCTTTACATTGGCTTTGGATAAAAACGATTGTTTAGAGTCCAATAAGATGTTAAAATAAAATTATATTAGTGCAAATAAACAAGTAATATTAAGAAATTAGATAGACTTTAAGCAGTCAGCAAGTATTCTCATTTAAACACAGTCACTCGCTGTAACAGAGAAACAGCAGGTGAACCCCGAAGACAGAATCACGGCTGTGAGGTCATCCATTTAGAACTGGAAATATTGTGAAAACATAAGGGAAGAATATGAAAGGGAGAGAGAGAGAAGCCTAAGGGAGAGATTTTCCAAGCTGGTGGATCATCTATATGATCATGCTGTAGTTAATGTTCTTAATTACTTTCATTTACAAACAATATTAACAAAAACTAAAATATATAAATACAAAACATGAACATAGTATTTGGAGAGGAAGAGTAGGCGTAAGAGTAGTAAATGTTATATGATATCATTTTCAAAACGATCACATTATCACACGTGACAGTAAAAGACAAATTCACTTCCATTTCTGCTGTGTCTAAAACGCGCTAAACAAAAATCAACATTCTCATGCAAATAGAAACATTTAGCCAAAATCAAGTTTTTATAATCGCATTGCGTTGTGATTTATTGGCTGTGCACAACGGTTCTGAGCAGAATTACAATCATCTCCCTGCATATTTGCACATAAATATTCCACAATGAAAATGCATCGACGCACGTGGCAGTCAGAGAAAGATGCTGAGGAGCGGGCTTTTTGACAGAGCTTTCTTACATAATGTGAAATATAATATTCCCAGCAGCAGGGTGACAAGAATTCAGCCATTATCTGCAGAAAGGTCAAAGTGGAACGTTTTCCTTCGAGCGACGTCACAGAAGGGTCATAAACATCAGAGAAAGAGATTCTGCCGCATGCGTGTGTGTCTTGTGATGAAACAACACGGGTCTGTCTGATTTATACGGAGACCCAGAGTCCCCTAGCAGGGGTACGTCAACATTAAACCTCAAAATTACACGTTCTATCACTCGCCGCTCACCTGAGGATTACATTACTGAAATACACCATACATAATTAATGCTGAGGAATAGACCGGTCGTCAGGCCAACAATCTAATAAAGAGCGTCATGTGTCTACGGTTTCCCTCCTGTCCATTCACATCTCCCTCACTTTCTCTCTCTCTCTCTCTCTCAGGTTTTATCAGTTGGCCCTCTCATATGTCTAGTCGAGGCCCTCAGGGGCGTGCGGGTATAATTTTGAATAACTTGCATGACTTTCTCTCTGTGTATGTATATTTACAGCTTTTGTAAGGTAAACACTGCTTTAGGATTCATCTATGCTGTTTTAATTCTTCTCCACAAATCGCAGCAGTTAATTCAGTCTGAAATGCTCATGACTCATTTCAATGATCCAATCAGTTCTCAATGGATTAAATCAAGCCCCGCCTACATTTTTTCTTGCGTCAGAAGCCATTTCACTTGGACATACGTCACAATGAGGAAAATAAGACAATTGGTACTTCCGTTTCATGCCTAATTTAACTCTTTACATACATGAATGAGGGCTGCTGGGGCAACACATTATCAAATCTGTTTAACCTCAACTACTGAAGCATAAGCTTTACTCCAAGTATAAAAATACTATGGAGTAGCTATACAAATTCTATATTGTTCAGTACTTCATGATAATTGTTTTTTTAATAAAACACTATGATAGCCTATACTATATGAACAGCTACCAAATAATTGTGGTTCCTTTAACAGTGTGTTCACACCAAATGCATTCCTCGATCCCTCGCGGGATTAATTGTTTATCACATTAATCGCGCGAAAAAAAAACCACGTGACGGAGAATGTCTTCACGCATCCAGACGTGTCAAACCGTAGTAGTGAATTTTCGCATGAATAAGCTGAGTTGCAACTTCTTAACTTGTGCCGAAGACACAATTGAAGCGAAAACCGTGCACCATGAGAACCATTTTCATTTTTTTGGATGTTAAAGATTCTTTATGGAACCATTCAGGCAAATGGTTCTTCTCTTGCGTTATGAATCAACTTTTTTGAAGAGTGTACATTTATCATCAAAATTCCTCAAAGTTTCTTATACACCTTCAACTTTTTTTGGTTCTTTAGTTAAATACAGAAGCAGATTAGTTCATCATGTGAACTATATTGTAATTCTTCTAAAGAAAATAGAGAGTTTTTAGGTAAGAATCATATTTCTTCTCTTCCTCTAGTTATGATGAATGAAAACATTCCTCATTCAGACGCGTCACAGCAGTTTGACATCATTAAGACAAGTTACACAGGGCAGAAACAACATGACATTAGGTAAAAGCGCTTGTAAATTATTACTTTTAAAAAACGCTAATGTAACACATCTGAATTCACCACAAGCGTGGATTAGCCCCCGCTGAATCAGGTGTGTATGTGCGTGCGTTTAAGATCTCACAGGATTCCAGCAAACATCACTGCCCTACAAATTATTCCCGTCTCCCCAAGAGCTCAAGACACGCTCATGTCTTATTTATTAAGCAGAGAAAAGGAAATATTCTAGCGAAGGAGAGAAAAACTTTAGTGCATATGGAGCGTTTGGTTGCGAGCAGCAGGCAGAGGGTTCTTGGCTGCGTGCGTGTGTGTGTGTTGGTACGGAGGCCAGGTCCTTGCTGCAGGCGTCTCTGGCTGGCCAGGGTACCGCAGGAGAGCAGATGGACAGCCAAAGCTTGTAGTCACACTTACCTTACTTGCTAAAACCCTAATCCCACAACGCTGTCTCCTCCAAGGCAGCCTCACCGCGGAGAGGGGCCACAATCTGGACGAGAGGATGCGCTGCCAACCTCTCACTACACAGACATGCAAATGGAGCGATCGCAGCGGATGACCAGCCGCCAGAACCGCACTTCCTCCGAGTAATTAAGACACCTAGAAAAAAAGAGACAAATCCCTGTGTGCACGATCAGAAGTTTGAAATGGATCAAGAAGGTGTGTGGATGAAAGGCCCGTTGTGTCGAGAGCTCGTGTGAGTCTCGGCTCGGCCCTGTCGATAACGAAAATCTGTGTTGCTTTAGGTCTTAATTGGAGGCTGTGTGAGGATAGACTCCTGAAGATTGTTCTGACGCTTTGTGTCTTTGTCTTGTTGGTTTCGAGTGGAACAGCCAGAACCTGCTCAAAACCCCCCGAATTGGAATGACGGGAGAATCTGCCCGCCGTCAGTCAGCTGGGAGATTTGGCCCCGCTGCAGAGAACAGACTCCGTTGTTGGACTGGATTTGGTGGGTAAATAGAGGACAGATGTTAATGTGGTGGCTTAGATACAGTACAGGGCTAAATGGACAGAGATAAACACGCTTTCACCTCTAATCAGTAAAAGAGCAGTTAGTATTACTCAATTTACAGCAGTGTGGTAAAGAGAAATCTTTACTATACTGTACACAATAAAAGAAAGATGAAAAAGCATTTTGTTTTAATCCCTTGTCCACTGTCAAAAATGTATGTAATTTTAACATAAAAACTGTAAGATGATACAATAAAAAATGTTAAATATATACCAAGACAATAGATTGAATTATATTGTAACCACTGTTTGACTGTTTCGCCGCGTCCCAATCCGCCCACTTATACCATGCATTAAAAGTATGTACTGTTTTGTTATCAAAAAGTATATAAATTTTAGTTTGTAGCAAACCTATATGCACGCACTGGGACATACTCACAGGAAACAGAAGTGGTCGTTATTGTTGCCTAGACAACATTGTGCCCATTAACTGTCACACCCATCAAAAAACAGCTCTTTTTTCCATTTAAGTATTTATTCATTTATTGTTTCATACAGTATGTAATGTTAACTCTACAGTTATATTGATTCATTTAGACGCATCAGTTATTATATTTTATTAATGTCAGTAAACTCCGCCTACTCACGGTGAGTTGTGGGTAATATCAGCCGTTAGAGTGTGCCTCATTCTGCACTAAGAATTTCTACCGGAAGGAGTAGACAATCCGGGAATCTTTGGAATACTCCGATTTGGGACATACTAATTCTATTTTCGAATACTATTTAGGAAGGATTGGACTGTATTTACATTTGTTTTTTATTGTATTCAAGTCTAATGTTTAAAGTCAAATGAAAAGACAAAACTAATGCAATGTAGTTTGGTGTCTGCACTAAAATTAAACATTACAGAATATTTAATGGCTATTGTGTCTACACACTAGAGAAACACTGAGCACTTGACAGATTTTTTTGTTTCTTTTGGGGTTCTTTGTGTTTAGAGGGTGTGACAATTCATTCAAACGAATTGAATTTCCACAAAAGACAAACTGACTGAAACTCGCTGGCTAATGGTTGCATACAGTACATCACTGAAGTCTAGTGGTTTTCAATTTCTCGCGGCATGAGTGTAATTTTAAAAACTTTTACATTTGTTCTTTGGAACCCATGAGAGTAAGATGTTTCTCAGGGTTGAAGAACAGAGCTGGTGTGTGTTGGTGTATGTGCAGTTCTGGTATCGTCCTCCATCAGGTTTTCTGTGGATCGACCAAAGATAGAACCCCCCTCCCAGTGCTGCTGTAGAATCAGGCAGTGCTTAACTAAAGGTCAAACTCATACAGCAGGTTAAACAGGCTAATTGTTAAATTTAGTCATGGTTTCTTCAGGTTATGATCATTGACAGAATTATACATTAATTAAAGGTCATTGGATTTGCATTGGAATCCATTATTTCAAAGAGAAGCGAAGCCATGATTTTGCATCTCATTGACTGTTCAGTCTGAATATTTGAAGAGATCTCAGCGCTGCTGTCTGTCTGACCCTCCACGCAGACTGAGAAACACACGACAGGTGGTCTGAGGAGAGCGAGACAGGTCTCGAGTGGAAAGAGACCAGCGTGATTCGGACTGGCACACAGATCTTTTTGGACAGTTTGCAGGCACAACATGTAACAATATGATAAACACCAATGTTTAAAGAACAATCAGTACCCTAAGAGATTTTTTGTGATTTCTACGGCCAAAAATGCTTAATTTTGCAGTGGCTTTATACCTTTTTCCGGAAAAAGTTAAAAACACTACTTGAATTGGAAAAATAGGGTTCTTCTTTAAACCTACCACCTGTGGAAAAGCAACTTGCAACCTTTAGCCATCAAAGCGCAACGGCTAATGCTAACACAAATTAATGGAACGAAGGAAAGGAGACCAGAGGATAGTTTTTAATAAATAGATGGCAATGGATGTTGTTAGCAAATGATAAGTGTTACGGACACTTTTATCTCCCCTCTATAGTATCTCTGCTTGACTTTTGGAGCAGGTTTTGACGGAATGCGCAATGTTATGATGTCACGGCGCGTCTTCGGCAAAATAGTGGAAAATCTACGACAATTCTGTGATCGGAAAATCCTGCAGGGACTGAATAATGACATTTATTACGCATGTTTCATTCATTCATTCTTACATGACTAAATGATGGATTTTGTTATATCTCTTATTTTGATAGTAATGTCGTTTAAGATCTTATCATGTCTCGAGACGCAAAATGAGATTGAATATCTCATGGGTAGTTTGAAGTAAAATTTGGGTGAGAAAATTTAAATTCATTCTTTGGTCACATCCATTTAAATGTGTCCAATTCTGATATGTTCTGATTGAATGAGACATGTTTGATGCATCATGTTGTGTTGAAGACCCCCGACCTGTGTTAAAATGATGTGGCTTATTGCTCCTTCAGAGCGGGATGTGTTATATAAAGACAGATTGATGGTGAAGTGTTCACAGTATTCAGAACTGTCTGCGAGATCAGATATCAGACCGTGAGTGGGGCGACGCGAGGCGGTTTAGGATTCAGGAGCCGCTCTGAGTCTTTCAGATTTGACATTTCACCTGTGGGCATTGAGATGATTGAGATGCACGGATGAGCAGAATCCACTGCTCCTCTAATTGGCCCAAGAGTGCCTCTAATTCCTGAGGCTCTATGAGACGTCCATTTTAAAAGAGCATAAATCAATTAATGGAACCATAATGTGTTTCTCATTTCTGTTCGACGCCTGGCAGAAAGTTTGAAAGGCACGAGAGACGCAGAAAGAGCGTTAGTCACCTCGCCCTCTAATGGCACACGATATTAATTACCGACGCCTGCCCCTCTTACATGCTTCTATAGAATTAATGCCACATTTGTGATGAATTCAAACCCTTCTGCAGATCGTCCCTGGAAATGAGCTGTTTCAGTAATTCACACTTTCCTGAACTTAGTTAGAGTTCTTTGAAAGAGGATTAAGGGAAATGTCGCCGGTAAGTGCTTCTGTGTGGGACAGGAAGATGGAAAGTGAAGAGGGTACGAGCGCAGAGGAGGTTAAAAGCAGCCATGGCTGGCTAGAGTCAAAGCTGAGTGCTGGACCACACACGCATATGCACACGTGCAGTGGAAACAGAATTTTACAAATGTTCCTTCCAATAAAATGAGTGGTTGTTTGAACGGCTTAATTAATATAAAACGCAAATGTACAGACTCATTGACCAACTTTTTCAAAGTCATAGTTATGGTTGGCTGTTGTTGGTCAAAGTCATAGTTATGGTTGGCTGTTGTTGGTCAAAGTCATAGTGATGGTTGGCTGTTGTTGGTCAAAGTCATAGTTATGGTTGGCTGTTGTTGGTCAAAGTCATAGTTATAGTTGGCTGTTGTTGGTCAAAGTCATAGTGATGGTTGGCTGTTGTTGGTCAAAGTCATATTTATGGTTGGCTGTTGTTGGTCAAAGTCATAGTTATGGTTGGCTTTTGTTGGTCAAAGTCATAGTTATGGTTGGCTTTTGTTGGTCAAAGTCATAGTTATGGTTGGCTGTTGTTGGTCAAAGTCATATTTATGGTTGGCTGTTGTTGGTCAAAGTCATAGTTATGGTTGGCTGTTGTTGGTCAAAGTCATAGTTATGGTTGGCTGTTGTTGGTCAAAGTCATATTTATGGTTGGCTGTTGTTGGTCAAAGTCATATTTATGGTTGGCTGTTGTTGGTCAAAGTCATAGTTATAGTTGGCTGTTGTTGGTCAAAGTCATAGTGATGGTTGGCTGTTGTTGGTCAAAGTCATATTTATGGTTGGCTGTTGTTGGTCAAAGTCATAGTTATGGTTGGCTTTTGTTGGTCAAAGTCATATTTATGGTTGGCTGTTGTTGGTCAAAGTCATAGTTATAGTTGGCTGTTGTTGGTCAAAGTCATAGTTATTGTTGGCTGTTGTTGGTCAAAGTCATAGTTATAGTTGGCTGTTGTTGGTCAAAGTCATAGTTATGGTTGGCTGTTGTTGGTCAAAGTCATAGTGATGGTTGGCTGTTGTTGGTCAAAGTCATAGTTATGGTTGGCTGTTGTTGGTCAAAGTCATATTTATGGTTGGCTGTTGTTGGTCAAAGTCATAGTTATGGTTGGCTGTTGTTGGTCAAAGTCATAGTTATGGTTGGCTGTTGTTGGTCAAAGTCATAGTTATGGTTGGCTGTTGTTGGTCAAAGTCATAGTTATAGTTGGCTGTTGTTGGTCAAAGTCATAGTTATAGTTGGCTGTTGTTGGTCAAAGTCATAGTTATAGTTGGCTGTTGTTGGTCAAAGTCATAGTTATGGTTGGCTGTTATTGGTCAAAGTCATAGTTAGCTGTTGTTGGTCAAAGTCATATAGTTGTGGTTGGCTGTTGTTGGTGGTTGTCAAGGTGTTACCATGAAGACGCTTATGTGCTTTCTAGAACACAGTCAAACTCTCAAAATATGTGTCTATTACAGTATAAATATACTTTTTAACTGTTTTCGCATCATTTATGACATAATGCTTCTTTTCATTTACATTTACATTTACATTTAGTCATTCGGCAGACGCTTTTATCCAAAGCGACTTACAGTGCACTTATTACAGGGACAATCCCCCTGGAGCAACGTGGAGTAAAGTGTCTTACTCAAGGACACACTAGTGGGGGCTGCTGGGATTGAACCAGCAACCTTTTGATTACCAGTTCAGTGGTTTAATCCACTAGACCACCATCTCCACATTTTCAATATTTTCATTGTCATATTGTCGGGGCCACTGTGACGCATGTTCTTAAACTACTAAGTGCATATCTATGTTTTAATCATGGGTCTCAATTGCATGGAATCGTTAACAAAAACAAATTTTTACACATTTGAGATATAATAAAAAATCAAATGAAGTTATTGTCATTTCTTTTACATATAATAATTGAATAAAGAATTCTTGGGGCCATTAGCATTTTGTGAAAACGATCAAAAATACTGCTGCTAACTGGCACCTTTTTTTTATTAAATGCTGGCAGGAAAGATGTAAATGACACTAAGTACCCCAAAATATTAATATTTGTATTCACTTTTAGGGGATTTCATAAACTCACAGTAACTTCATTTAATATAATTTGTTTATTTTGTTTTATTTTGATTAATTTTAATCAAGCTCCCTCCTTACATTCTTTAATGGCTGGAATACACTAAAAGACTTAAAAAAAATGTTTTTAAACTAGACATAATCTTGCAGACTGCGCAGACAGCGTATGACATCATAAAACTGCGAATGCTCCATGATCTTGAATTGCTCTCATGAGACTTGGAAATCTCACATGGATATAGTATGCATTGATCCAGGAAGTCAAATATACATATGTAATAGGGACAATCGGCCAACTTTTATTGAAAATAATAATTTAACGTTTTTAAATATAATTTTTTAGGATAGTTATCATCACAGAGGGCCCTGAGGGCTCACCTCGCAAAAACACTCAGTACCGGAGGATGCCATTATTGTTTTCGGAATACTTGTGCATGCGTAGACTGAACATGTAATACTCATAAGTATGATGCCACCGTGATTGAACATAACACCAAAAAAAACATAACACCGTCATTTTCAAAAACGTTTTCAAAAGTTTGCGTTTTCAGTCCCCTAAAGCGATGTTGTCGTGTAAAAGAACAGCCAAAATGCATAAAAAGTTTCCCATTTTTTGTTGGAAACGGTCTCTCAGAAAATTGCTGCCTATAGACACGGAACATTAAGTCATCTCAGCTCTTGGTTTCGAACCAAGCCTAAACGTTGCTTTTGGTAAGAAAGCACCACTCTAGCCTCCTAAAGAAAGAATTGGCAGTACTTCTGTGCAGTTATAGTATCATATGACTAAACACATGACTGTGGCTGCAGTAAAATGAGTTTAACATATAGCGTGGTTCAGAATGATTACTGCAAAACTTATTTAGTGTCGCATACACTCGTATGTCTCCGTGCATGCGTCTGACAAGTGCTGCAGTGTTGCATGTCTGACCCATCTGCTGCTCTCAGATGCTGAGATCATTTCATATTTAAGCAGCTGGCATTCCCGTAACAGCGGCGAAACACGCGTTTACGAGGAGAAACTCTATCTGGTGCCCACCTGGACAACAGGAAGAACAGGTGGCACCCCTGACTCGCAGCCTGAGCGCGTGTGCACGTTTGCACCGGCCCATGCGTGTGTGAAATGAATGTGTGCCTTCGTCTGTACTCTTTGGATCTATTAACACCTGTCGTGCTAAAATTCTCTTTGCTGGGATTGTAAATCAACTCCAGGGAGAAACGGGTGCCAGAGAGAGAGAGAGACATTGAGATGGAGACACGTGCTGTCGGTCTCTACGCTTACAGGACGGTTCTGGAGCTCAGAGCCAGACGTCCTGTCCAGAAGACCTTTGCTCTTCTGGCAGTGATTCCAGCTTAGATACAACACAAACTACAGCATGTTGTGCTATACGGCACGCCTGCGTTCAGCGCACCTGCAGCCGTCTGCTGTTTGGATGAGAGTCCATCACTGCTGTTATTTAGCGCTCGTTCAACTCGACGGAGATGACTGGAATACAGCAGACATTAAACTGCTATTACCAGATCATAAAAACGGGAAGCACAAAGACAGAGGAAGGGTCTATTTCTCCATTTGCTCTCCCTCAGGCTCACCCCCACCACATTAACATGAACATTTACACACTCGTGTGTTTTTGTGCTCTCATTGTTTTGCGTTATTCATTTTCAGCTCAGATATAAAAACAGATTTGAGTCTGTTCAGCGGTGCCACTTTCAGAATAAACAAACATACTGAATATTTTATATTGGCCATGAATGATTAAAAAAATGAATTTAATTGGGGTTATTAAACTGTGCAGCATTTCCGCGCATTTATTGTAAACATTTATTAACGTTTACTTGCTGCGTGGAGGGTTATATTTCTGGAGTGTTAATATTGTTTTAAGGGGAAATATATTGTTTATTTTTCGCTTTTTTTGGTGTCTCGTGTGGAGATGTACAGTGATGTGTTTGCCATGTAAAGGGGGTCACGCTCTGAGTGACTCAGGCACACATCCCCTGAGGCCCCGGTGGGCAGAAGTATAGCTGTATGTACTCCGACTTTACATAATTGTGCAAAAAAGTGAATTCAATTAAATGAACATCAACATCCAAACCTGTTCCCTTTACACCAGCTTTGATTCTTTAAAACAGAATAGGACCCACATGTGTGTCTGAGACATTCTGTTGGCGTGTTTTTAACACAACCCCTTTTAATCCCTTGGACGGTACAAAGACGAGTACTTTATTTTCCGAAGCGACACTTTCAGGTCGGTATTTTAATGTGCCGTCAGATGGTTCGGGGAGAATCTTGCGTTGTTAATGATGGTCGTACTGGAGTAGAAAGAGTTCGAATAACTCTGCTTCTGTAAATTGTGTTAAGCTGTGCCGTCTGCAGAGAGAAAACTCAAAACATTGCCATTAAATATCAAAAAATGTTCCTTCATACCGTGTCTGGACCCTTTCGTGGGCACAGTTATAAATATTTCAGTATTTGGCACAGTAAAAAAATGATGAATTATAGTTGTAGACGAAAATTTGCATTCAACTGTTAAATTAAAAATTAATTACTCAGATACATAAAGGAACAATATAACTTTGAAGCCTCCGAGATGGCAAAGTTAATTATTTCCAATTAGGAGCAAAATATCTTCAGAGATATTTCAGACCTTTAATAGCTCGGGATGAACCGCGTGCAGAATAAAAGACTCTTTGTTGGTTTTTCAGTGTGTGAAAGAACCCACTTCATATCCAGCCCATGTGCGCCATACAATTAAAATCTATAATAAAGTATATTGGTGTTTCCATTAAATAAGTTCATATTTAACATAAAACAAACACTCGTAGGGTAATCAAAGAGCCTTGTGATGAGATGCTCTACAGGCAAAATGTTCTGTTTATAAGATGTTTACTTTATGTAGGCTTCATTTGTGTCTGATGTTAGATTTGTATTATTATTTTACACAATGTAATAGACAGTATGTGGAGTGTAGGAAATCTGGACTGACCTGAGAAAACAGTCTGAATCATTCTGATGTTTCACGTGATGTTCACAGCATCACCATCTGAAAATGAACACATTACAATTTTGTTTAGATCAAGTTTGATGTTGCGTTAAAGTTGAGTCCTGTTAGACCCAGATCTATAGATCTTGTACTCAAAGCAGAACGACTTGGAAAATCTCTCTCTCTTTTACTGTGTTCAGCTGACAGGTAGCGTTTCATAACCTCTCGTCTAACAGGGTTCGCTGTAACCAGCCCTGTGCGTTGTCTATGTCACTACAGATCTGTCCTGTCTCATCGCCACGGCCAAAGTGCTTTTTGATGAAGTCCTTCATAAATTTTAATATAACGAGTAGGAGCTTGATGTGTGGTCTCAGAGCTCATTAATATTGGAAAGGATCACCTTATGAAAAATAAAACCCGGAGTGTTTTTTTTCTGATCATGAAGAGGTTGTGATGTGTTACACATGTCTGTGAATCACGACTTGGTTTCCGAGAAAAATCACTTCAACTGGAAGTATGATGAACAAACAGAAACACATATATGAGATTTACAGTGAATGCAACAGAGTATACTCTGGTCTGAAGTATACAAGACAAAAAACTGCCTTTGATGCTCAAGAAAATTATAATTTAAGTCTTCATGAAACTTAGGTTGCACTTTCATTCTGGGTTGATGTAAAAAATTTTACGGAGGACGGGATTTGATTTCCTCTTTGGGGAATTGATTGAATCATTGTAAGTTGGAGTCCTGGCCAATGAACAGGCAGTGTAGTCCAATAAGATAATATTTTTAATTTAATATTATGAAGGTACATTAACTTGAAAAATAATGACTAATAGAATATATTGAAAAATAATGAATAATTTTTTTTTCCCCAAAAGAAGGTATTTTAGAAGACAGCATAATGTCCACCTTTGTGTTGGGAGCCAACTTTAAAACTCTTTCTAGGTGACTCATTGTGTTTTGGAACAGAGCTCGAACCTTTTGAAAACCGCAAGCCAGCCAGAAGCTCTGAAAATGTTCAATAATTTTACATGATTAATTGTAGAAGCCACATTCAATGTGATCTCAACCTCATTCATATATTTATTAATATATATTTAATTGCTGGTTTCCCATAAAGTAACTACACTAGGCACAATCCTGAACAGAATCCCTGTTACCATGGAAACAAATCAGCAAAAGCTCAGAGCAATCCCATAATGCATTGTGCATGACATAATCAACTAGTCTAGTACAAAATAAGATTTTGATATTATAATATATGGGTTTTTTTTGCATTTTGTATTAATCCTTGAGGTGAAATGTGTGATGATTAAAATATAATAATATTAAACCTAAAAATACTGCTGTTCAGTTTTAGATGAAAACTTTGTAACTTAAAACTCCGTAACTGAAATCAAATCACATTCTCTCAGAGACTCATAACAGGACAGATTCTGTGGCCAGATGTTCCCTCAGAAGTTTTGACCTTCCTGATTAACCATGCTCACAACCTGACACACTCACGCAAACACACGTATGTTTTATTATCTCCGTGGGAATTTTAAAAAATGATCGTTCTTTACAATTTATAAGCTTTTGTAAACCTCAGTTTAGGTCCCCACAGTAACATGGGTCCCCATGAGTTGGTGTGCATTCAGATGACACACATCCACGCTCACAGCACCTGCTTGGAAAAATGTCAGCAGTTATTTTAAACAAACACACATAACACAAATGACAAAAAATATTAGTGGTCTAACACTTGCATTTTGTTCTCTCTCTTTCTTTTTAAACAGACAGTTTCCTCCAATCAGAATTCTCAAATGTATCGGCACTAAATCGTCCCTGTTTTCTCTGTCTTGCTTTTATTGTTGTATTTTGAAACACACACACACACACACACACACTTGGCCCGCTGTCAGCGGCAGTGAAGCACTTCTCCATTTGTGTGAAATGTTTCTGGCATCCTGCAGCATTCGCATTCATTT
This sequence comes from Triplophysa dalaica, assembly GCF_015846415.1. Classification (NCBI taxonomy): domain Eukaryota; kingdom Metazoa; phylum Chordata; class Actinopteri; order Cypriniformes; family Nemacheilidae; genus Triplophysa; species Triplophysa dalaica. The sequence continues at coordinate 5,691,770 of NC_079547.1, read as the reverse complement.
CCCATAAAGCGCTTTTCTAGCAGCGGCGCAGACAATAGTCTGTGAGAGACTGTCTGATTAGGATGTTAAAGCTGCATGCGGATCTTCCTGCGCAGTGCACCGTCGCATGCCTCCTGCCGCCAGCAGGCCCGTATCTGATGCAAGCTGATTATTCTGGACTCTCAACTTCACTATGATACATCTGATTATAAGAGTGTGAAGGGGAAAGGGATAAGAGAGGAATCGTCCGCCAGATTTCACTTAAAGAACTTTATGTTAAGTGCATCAGAGGGACTTTGCTTTTGGAGAAGTTTTTAGTATATATGTTAAATATGTTTAGTATGAAACTGAAGTGGGTCAGGGATCACAGCATAATCAGTCAATAAGGAGGTCAAACTACATATGGGTTTTATTTAACATTTATTTCAGGTGTGCAATTGTTGTATTCCTGATGCTACAATTAGGAATAATCATTAAACATATAAATGATGATAGAGAGCTGCTAATTTGGATTACTCAGATCTGTTTGTTTTGTATTCAAGAGATCTACATTTATAAAATTAAATAAAATACAATTTGATTGATGTTTTTACTGTAACAGGGAAGGTTGAGCTCGACAAATACATTCAACACAAATAATTAAAAAAAGTTATTAGATCGTTTATTTACTATGTTCTAAAAGGTACTGTATATATATGCTACATTTATGTTTGGCATCGGACAAACATGTGATTGTGTGGAAATATGTATAGTTAAACATTAGACTATAGTAAATTAAAGAAGTTCATAATTAAAAAGAGTGTCATGAATATGAATAAACATCAAAATGTATGTAGAGCATTTGTGCATCTAAAAGTGCTTACCAGATTCCATGGAAAATGTGTAATGCAGTCAAACTTTAGGTTTATAAGTAAAATTAGACAATAATTAAAAATAGCATCGTGGTAGTATTCTATATTATCAGTATATGATAGTATAATCTCAATTATGGTCAAAATGTGTGCAGGGGGACTTGAGATGTCTTCAGTGCTCACCACTGCAAGAAACAGTTTTCTGTACATGAAATGAAGTGTATGATATGTTGTCTGTGTGTCTCTCACTAGCTCTATTGTCCTTGTTGTGTATGTGTGTAAAGTGCTTGATCGCGTCACAGATTGCAGAAAGTTATGCCAAAAACGAGAGAGACAGAGAGAGAGAAAGAGAGAGAGAGAGAGAGAGAGAGAGGGGTGCAATGATTCTCACAGAAAAGCCCAGATTCACTGTCAACACTGCAATCTGTGCTTCGGTCCACACCATGAGCTCTTGGACTTCACGCAAACTACAAATTCACCTTCCTAACAAACCTAACCATGAGAAAAGCTTTTGTAATTTAATTTTGCTCAGATATGTTTAAAATGGGGGGGCACGGTGGCTTAGTGGTTAGCACGTTCGCCTCACACCTCCAGGGTTGGGGGTTCGATTCCCTCTTCCGACTTGTGTGTGTGGAGTTTGCATGTTCTCCCCGTGCCTCGGGGGTTTCCTCCGGGTACTCTGGTTTCCTCCCCTGGTCCAAAGACATGCATGGTAGGTTGATTGGCATCTCTGGAAAAAATTGTCCGTAGGGTGTGAGTGCGTGAGTGAATGAGTGAGTGTGTGTGCCCTGCGATGGGTTGGCACTCCATCCAGGGTGTATCCTGCCTTGATGCCCGATGACTCCTGAGATAGGCACAGGCTCCCCGTGACCCGAGGTAGTTTGGATAAGCGGTAGAAAATGGATGGATGGATGTTTAAAATCAACACAATTTGAATTTGAATCTCTTAAAGTCTCTGACTGCAGAACAAATACTTCTTTGTAGGATAAACTCTTTGATTATTTGCTCATCCTCATATCATTCCAAGCCAATAACTGCAGAATAAGAATTGAGCCCTGCAAAGAAATCCTATTTACCTCTTATCTTTGATAAAGTAACTGTTACTTATAGCTTTGAGGGACATGAACAGTTACATTATTATTCATATCCTAGTAAACTAAAGAACTGATGAAGTTTATTAGTCTGTCAGCTGTTTAAAATGGCAAATAAACTTAGCAATGATCAGAAAGATACAAAAAGGGGCCACAGGTTTGTATTTGCCAGCACTTTAGAGTGACTTCTGATTTATCCATCTATATTATAATCTGGTGGTAAATAAGAAAGCATGGCAATAATTTCTCAAAGTATACTGCTTCTTGAGAATTCTTATAATGTATTCACCTATAACATATTTTCTTTGAAATGTGCTACAGGTGATTTAACAGGAGAATAAAAATCTTCTAATCTCTGTCTCACGGTTTTCATGAAATGCAGAATGAGAAAAGGAAGATGGTCAAGTTGAAACACAGCTGGAGTCTCAGGGGGATGGTGTGATCTAAGAGGTTTCTGTCATTTCAGAGGGAAAACAGTGTGAAAGCAAGACAGGGAGAAAGACTTCCATCAGATCTACAAACAAGCAGGTATTTAAAAGGAAGTTCATTTAAAAGACTGACTAGAATCTTATTCCTTTCATCCTTTCTGTGTTATCAACATTACTCTGAAATCAAAATAATTATTTCTGAAATAATAATGTTATGAATACAAATGAAGGGAAAAAGAACTTTGCTACTTTTCAAAGTGTTAATTAGTGTGTAACTCTTTTTGGCAAACAGCAACGCTTGAAGATTCTTATGAACTTGTTAAGGGCTTTTCTTTGCCCATGAGGTGCCCGTGTGCCGCCATATGCCAGGGTCAGCTCAGACTGCTGGGTGGCACACGGTTCAAGTATGTGACCTCTCCAGAGGACCTGAATTTAACAATTTCCTACCCACAAACTCCAAAGAACATGTGCTATATATATCCCGTACACTATAAGTAAAAAAAAACTGCTATGACAAATGGGTGATTCCAGTGATTCTGTGTTAACATAGATTTTGATGAAAACATCAGTATATGAAGATACTATAGGATTTTGTCTTTATTCTTTCTTACATTTTTTAAGATTTTGTGTATACCCTGCTTTTTTCTATTCAGGAAGTGGCCCTCCAAGGTCACGGTCAAATTTACTTATCTTCATCACTTCTTTCATCTTATGTTTTATTACAGCAATGGACGATCAACCCTATTATGTCAACCCTGTTACCATGATTTTGTTAAGTAAACAATTTATAATTAAAAATGCATGTTTCTGAAAATATCAACATTAAAATGACTCCTTTAAAAAGCACAGGGCTCACAACTAAAGACATTATTCCTCTTATGTTTTCGTATGTGAATATCTCCCAACACTTCCACAGTTGGAATTGATCAATATAATCCATGAACATTTGCTTTGGTATTTCTAGGTTTTCCATGACCTTTGCTTCTAGCATAAAATGATCCGGAAAAATGAGATGAGATATATAGCTAATTCTGAACAGTTACTTTATGAAGATGTAACATTTGCTGTAGTGTAATTATGATTTTATAGTCTTCATTAATGCTGGGTACATTTAATAAATCAAAATAATTTTGGAAAGATACTATAGTATTGTCTGTTGCCAGTTTAAATGAATGTTGAGAATTTAAGAATGGATTAACATTGGAATATTGGACATTATAGCATGCAAGAGACAGCCAAGTATAGAGACAGACAGAGACAAAAGTACAACCATGACAAAAAATAACCAAAACACTGCATTTATACATGTATTCTGTAAATCTTATTAAATGTAATACTTTTATTTTATTTTTTACATTCTCATATACGATTTCTACTGTTTTTATTTGAACATGAGTATTTGTGTAAATAAGTATCTGTAATGTTGCTTTGGCAATGTAAATTATTTTACCATGCCAATAAAATCATTTGAATCTTGAATCAAAGAGAGAGACAGAGCTACAGTGGTGTGTCAGAGAGAGAGAGAGAGAGAGAGAGAGAGAGAGCAGCAGAGACATGTGGCTGTGGTAATCTGTTGTCTAACTGCAGGGTGCAGCAGTAGTCTATGTTAGAAACAAGTCTTACATTCCTTTTGCACTTCATATCCAGCACCGAGTCTGAAAACTGCACATCACTGACGGCTGCACAAACCCTGAGAAGAGAATTACACACAAGGCTTTTGTTATTTTTAAAAAGCTATTTTTTAACAAACAGACAAACAATGAACGATTTTCCAGAAACAAATATTTGTTTAGACACTGAAACAAAAATGTGGCAATTAATTCATGGCTCATTTGTTATAAACAAAAATAATAAATATATATTTAAAGAAAACGTAGATCTAACATTTAAAAGACAAATAAGGAACCAAAGCAGCAAGAAAATTTTAAATGTGAGATTCATTTTCTGATGTTTTGATGTACTATTCGATTCAGGACTGTGGCATCTGTGAGAGCAAACAGATCATTTTAATCCGATTCCAAATGCTCTAAGGTTTAAAGGCAGTATATCTCACTCACAACTACAATGAAGCGCACATCTACATACAAACTATACTACAACAGTTTTGTTTGAAATAAAATTGTCTTGTTTGAATGACCGTCAGGACAGAGGAATCCAGAACCGTGTTTCCTGTCGACCCGAGAAGCTTTGAGAGAGGAGGTCAGTTAATTCCAGCTGTCATAACTACAGTCGTACAAACTTATACTCATGTGTATACTCATGTGTGCTGTGTGTTCAGATGTACATCAAGCGCCATTACATCAAAACAAACCCTAAAGAATGAAAATTTGTGATACACACATAAAAAAGATGCGCAGATCGCATGACTTGGGAAAAGAAGTGAAATGTTAAGGGATCAATTCTAAGTTTTATTCTTGGTGACAAAACAGAACAGGCCAGCATCACAGTGGTCACCTCTGCATGGGCAAGCAGCGACCGGCTGGAAAAATGTTTAAAGCCAGTTGATGTATGGACGGCTGTGATCAAGTAATATTGCTTATGTTTAACATTTGAAATGTTTGTTTGCTCTGTTGTATTTCTTTCCTACGTGTTTGAGATTTGTCTTCCCATAATAAACGTGTGATAATAAACACAGTTAAAGAAAACATAAACTCATAAACGCATTCATTTGCTCAGATTAGCCGCTGCTGGCCGACAGTATTTACCTGCCCGCTGCCCTGTTTGATCCCCACAAATTCAATAATTACTTTGCTGGATTGAGACCCAATACAAGACCAATATTTGAGCACAAATATTCCGCTAATTGTGTTTTCCATGTCTGTGACTTTCCACTCGGTAAATCCATAAATACGCAAAAGAAAAATTGTGCAAATTAAAATAAACTCTGTTTGCCACTGTGAACTCAGCAGAGCAGTATGTAACTGAAATGTGTGTTGGATTAACAAATAAACCTGCTCATTTATAGACCTGGTTAGTGAATACACACACACTTTCAAATGACGCCAAACAACCAAAACCTTCCTTTGTCTTTGAAAAATGCTAATATTTAAAGTAATCATCAAAGTAGAAGTTTAAAACTTTTTAGGAAAATAGAAATATTTATTTGACCAGATAGTTTTAAAATGTCCACATATCACACATTTTTAAACACATGACCAATTGTTTCATAGGTTGTGTAGACCTTGGCTCGTTGGTTTATTTCTAAAGCGACAACATTTAAAATCCATCATTAGCTTTTCTAAACAACCAGGCACTTAAAAACAAACTTGTCACTGACTACCTGTGACAACTAACCCCGGCCTCTCCGCACAAGCATTTGAACTGACCTATGCGAGTTCACGGTCGAGGTGTGGAAGTCATGTACGTATAAGGGTTGAGCAACTTTGTGATGGATGCTAAGTTAGTGTGTCCTCTTTAGCAGCGCTGTTACCTCACTATGGCTGTTTACTTACCAAAACACAAGCAAATGACTGGAGCGATCGAGGAAAACTTCCTCCCGCGGGGCCTGGAGTCCACACGCGTAAAGACTCAACCTTCAGGCGATGTTTATTTGAAAAGCAGTTGATGGAGAGCTCGCTAACACACTTATACAAAACCCGCGTCTGAATGCCACCTCGTTTACAACAAAACACATGTTTACATGTTCTAAACCTATAATGCAGCTAATCGTTGCATATATAATGAGCCGCAGCAGATGTTGTAATGTTCTACAAACGAAAATCACAATGGATATATGCCCAGATCTTTACTCGCATGAAACGTGGTGTTCCCTTCGGAGCCAGAGAGTCGAGTGCGAGTATTTAACACTCATTGTAGGTCAGGGCGTAGTAATGAGGGATTAGAATGCGTTCGGGGTCGAAAGAGGATCGTCCGCACACGCCCGACGAGAGCTCAGCCTCTTCAGCTAAATTGGTTTTGCTATACACATAATGAACTACAATCAATGCTGCTTTAGTTTGACGTGTTCTGCCAATACGAAGCGGCAGAGCCGCGGTAATGGACCAGGTATATGCTTACGCCCTTTATCTGAGACACTTCCCTGGAAGAGCTTAGTTATTTAGTAGATCTAAGGGACACATGGCACATCTGAGGTCTGTAGTCGCGAGCAAATGTCTGAACATTCATTTCTTTACAATATTTGATGTCACGAGACTCAAAAACTCCATTGGCTATGCAATCTATTAAATGACACATACTGTCTTGTTTGTCTTCTCCTAGACAGCAATAATATTAAATGGAGAAAATGTTGGTCTTCTCAGGTGGATCATTTTTTTCCAGCAAAAGAGACCCTAGTAATCTTTCCTGTGACTAGTCTACGACTCAAACTACCCAGATAGCACAGCAATGTCCGTTAGATGACTGCTAAAGACCTGGAAAAAATCTGCTAAGTAAAAACGTCCGATAAAGGTCTTAGAAAAGGCATCTTACAGACATCTTCTAGATGTCTATGTGACATCTGACAGGAGACATCTTGGAGACATTTTGCAGACGAGCAAACAAAAAACGTCTTGCAGATGTAAATGCAGACATCAAATAGATGTTTTAGATGTATGCATGCTATCAGGCCATTCTCAGATTTGTTAAAGTAACAAACTATACTGAAACATCTCTTATCAAAGAACTACCTCAACTGTATTCTCATTTCTATTTAAGAGTTCTCTCTCTTTTGTGTGAAAGATGACAGGAGCTCTCGTCTGTACCTGTGTCACAGGTTCAGGATTCTCAGCTCTGTGTGTGCAGGATTGATAATAAAATCAACGGAGGTTTCTGTGCAAAGCCGCGGCTCTACATTTAGCCCGGAGCGGTAGTTCACCCCTCGCCCCCCCTCTGCTCCATTATCATAGTAATAAGAGCTTTTAGGTGCATATTGTCAAATACCGCCTCATTCACAGGCAGCTTGTACAGGGCATGCCAATATCACCTGGAATACAGAACGTGTTTCATAATAAAGCGCGTGTGTGTGTGTGTGGGCACCGGCTAAACATTCGCCGCAGTTCAGACACAAACGCTTCTTTTGGTCTGACAAAGAAACAGCAGTAAATAACTGTGATAGATAACAGAGGAAATCTTCTAACCAATTGGCTGTGTAATAGTTTATGGTCACTGCCAAATGACATTTATGTATGGCTTTTAGTGAAAGACCTCATGAAACAGTGACTGTAAACTAAAGGCGGCCATAACTCACGTCATCTAACTGTCAGTCTTACATTAATAATATGACTGTATTCATATCTGCTGCCATCCATTACAGAAATGACAGTAAAAGGCGGCTGCTCCTCACATTACAGAGGAAATTGCCCTGCTGGTCTTGGGTTAGAGAAGCAAAGGTGGAAAGGGCACAAAACGACCAAGCAACCCGTGATCAAACATGCAGTCTGTGTGGCCACAAGCGGTCATGAGATTAACCATTTTTCAGATGAACAGTTTCTACAATTTATTGTGATTACAGGTCAGTAGCTGTTTTATGTGAAATTGATTGTATCATCCTCTCTTTTTGTGTATTTATAAACACATTTATGTGGTACTTATTACAGTATACACTAGGGATGTAACAAGATTATCGATTTCGTGTTTTTGCAATAGCAAAATTGTCTCAACATCATCGTGGTCACTTGACAGTATGAAACGAAAGGTCTTCCGGGCCTAACATGGAGAATGTTAGAAACAATTATAGATGTTACCTTTGGCAAGGTCCATATGGTGCAGTTATTTTATTTTGTAAAAGGGATTTTTAGTTCAGTTGACGGTGACCCATCTCATACTATAACTCATACATCCAAGTCATCATCTGTCATTTAAATATTGCAATACATACTGTACCGTGAGCTTCATACCGTGGTATTGCAGTTCAGAGATTTCGATATTGTTACATCCCTACAAAGTAGGCCTATAGGATCACAGGTTTATTACACACAAACGCGCACGCACAAAACATAATAAACATTTATCTTTATACAACATGGCTTATATCGAACAGGTTATTTAATAAAAGAACATAATCTAAATAATAAAAATCATGCGAATGGCGTTCGTGAAGAAGTTATTTTGAGTCTTTTTTTACACGCAGCCTGACATTCTTATAAGTGTCCACAATTCAACTCACCTTCAGGAGTGACACATAATGTTAAGTAAATTGCAATAGTAATGTCTTTACAGCGCTTTCACTTCAAAAATCCGCTTGAAGAAATGTTAAAAGAGGCGCATATCCTCTAATGCGTTTAAGTGAAGGTGGACGTGCATTTTCAAATGATTTCTACGGAAGCCGAGAGGCACTGGTGCCGTGAGCTGCGTCAAGAGCAATAGGCGGAAATGGTTCACAGTGGCACAAGGTAAGACGATTGATTGTTTACTAAATCCCTTCCAAAAAACATTCAATAAACGCTGATTATTATTTTGAGTCTACATCAGCCTCAATTCTCAAATAGTTAAATCACTTGTTAATCGTTTTGTATAGTGGTTATATAAAATGAATACAAATAATATAATTAATTGACGTACAGTAGCTACATCATTGCTTATTTTGTATGGATATGAAACATAAAGTGAGTGGAGTGGGCAGCTGCATAATTGGACGAATGAGTTTGTCACCTCAATCTTTTCATTGCGTAAATATTAAACATGGTTTAGCAAGCATCATTTGTTATTTTTGTAATGTTACCATGGTAATTGTGGAAAAAATACCATAGTAAATCCTGTTACTATCTTCCACTTCGAGGCCAGCGGCTTAGAGAGTTTGTCCACAGCCTGTTTCTCTGATGCTGAATGTTTCTGAAATGGGTCTCTGGCACCTGCAGTGTGTCAGTGGAGGATCCGTCTCTCTCACATTTCTTGGTGGGTTTTTACAGCGCTGAAAGAGTTTTAAAACATCTCTGATACTATGGTAACTAAGCATGTTTTGTTTGTTCTTGCTGAGTTGAAGTTTACAGGAAAATGCCGTAAAAAGTGAGAGATGGTGATTAATAGTTGCGTGTTATTATTTGAGGTAAACAGTGGAGCTTGGGAATTGAAGCTCTACTGTAAATAAAGGAGGGGGAAGTAGAAATGTTGTGAACAGGAAATAGTTGATGTGGGAATGTTAAGTGATTGTTTCTGTCTATTGTTGTGTATCTAAACTGTCCTCTGTATCGCATGAACCTTGATGATGGAGTAAACGTGGGAGGTTGCGGTGGGGGCAAATAGATCATGTGGATTTGCGCTGGCAGGTGACAGGAATGACAAGGTGAAGGTGAAGAGTTCAGCCACAGATCTGACTAAACATCAGTGGTTTGCATTGGATGCACACATAACTGGGTTTCAAAAAGCTTGTTATTCGATTACTTTTAAAGTTAACATGCTTGCTGTGCACAATGAAATCTATTTCACTAATACAAAGGATTTGAACTTTAGTAATTTGTGGCTTTAAAAGATAATAACCACCAAGTCAAAAAAATTCAATTCCAAACATAACATTGAGCAATAGGCTAATGCTGTGTTCACACCGAGTGCAAAGCATACAGTTCCTCGCTCTTTATTACTGAATGTCATTTTTGCGCAAGTGCAAGAAAAATATGACGTGATGGGGAGTGTCCTCACGTGTCCGGATGCGTCAAACTGTAGGTGTCAACGAGCCCTTGGCACGAATTTCTTGCTCGAGTTGAAAATGTTCAACTTGCACATAAAACGCGATTGATGCGTGTTTCCTTACTCTGAAAGTGTATCTCAAATGTGTCTTGTTGGAGGTGAAATAAATAATTTTAACTTTATCTTACATCAGTTTCGGTCTTTGTCTTCATTCATTGTTGTTGTTTATTTAAAAGAACATGTCATTTCAGGTCACGTTCATTTCAAGGGATGCGGTTTCTGACATGTCAACTATGTGTGTGTGTGTGTATAAGTGGTTGACCTCAGTTTTATGTAGAAACTTCTCTGTGATTCTTGGCCAATTGCTCTTTAACAAGTTAAAACCGCGTGATTTACGTATTGGTCTTTTCTGTAGTTGTAAGAAAAACAATATGCACTATTTAAAATTATTGAATGAATTTGCTGTTTCTGTTTTTTGACATCATGTAAGGTTACAAGGGAGCTGAAAAAACTACTGGATGTATTCTGGTTAAAAAAACATAAAAAACAAAGAATGTTTAAGTCACAAGAATGTGTCTCTCTCGGATTGCATCGCTTTAGTATTACAAGTATATTTAACAGAGGTTATACCTTAAAATCTGAATTAATCAGTTCAGAAATGTATATTTTTTGTATTTATCTGTCTTTATTTTATCTTTCTGTGCGTCTTAGTTTTTTCTTTTCTGTCACGTACTGTATCTGATCAACCAGTTTTCTTTAATAAGATTCACCTGTGTGCCTGTCAGAAGGTTGGAGAACACACATCTCGCAGTCATGGCCCACAGATGACAGGAAGCCAGATTGGAATGTCCTCCTCCAGAGAGGAAATTAATTTCCTTGTGATTTTTTTTGAAAGCGTTCGCACAGTTTTGTTTGAAGGTTGACGGTTAAACGGCCGTCGAGAGGATGCTGAGACTTTGCGTCTGGCTTGAGGAATCCAGACTTGGAAAAGGGAACCGTAGAGGAACTTCAGCTAAAGAACAGACTCCTTCCTGCATTCAAAAGCTTTCATTAAACGTGATGCAGTATTGAGGAGCTGGCGAGAGATGAAGCCGCTCCGCCTCGGGCCTTTGAATCGCTCTGCGTCCGTGCCGTTGGTACGGCATGCTCGGCTCACAGTGGTGAAATATCTTTTTATCATTGCTGGTCTCTAGAGATAATCGACTCGTCTCCGAGTGGGTTGAAGAAGTTTGCCTGTGAGCGCGATGCAGGCTTTTCTGCCCAGCAGATTAAGCGCAGGGCCGTAGTTTAGCATGAGCGCCGTGTTTTAGGATTATATTCAAACAACCTGCCAAGCTGATCTAATCAAAATGCACAGAAAATGGCCTTAGAGTGAGTTTAAGTAAACACCGGATTACAGGACACATTCAGCAGGAAATGCCATGGTGTTGAGGGTCTTTTTTCCTTTTTCCCCTTAAACAATATAGATGGATGAACATCCTGCCCAACAAAAGCTTCAGGGCCAAAGGGACAATGCTTAGTCCAACTGCAATGACAATCCCTAAATGCAAAGCCCAAACTGTTTTTCCCAATATTTGTGCATTTTTATTTATATTCTTAGAATATTCTTCTGCTAATGTTTAAATATCAAATGCAGTACTCTACTCTCAAATTTCCTGCCTTTGTTGGCTGAAAAAATCCAAAATGTTGGTTCAAATAATTTGGCCTCTTATTTCTATTTTAAGTTGCAAAGCTAAAAAATGCAGTTTAAAGAAAAATGACACTGAAAAGCACGTCGATTTCCATTATAATAAAATGACTCCAGTTTAAAGAGGACCATGTGTTTGGTGAAAAGACTCCTGACTCTCGCCAGCTTTTATTGGGCCACTTTGGCTGTAGGATGTTCTGCTCTTGGATTGGGAGTCCAATGGCGTTTGAGCTTCATAATCACTGCAATTTTCCAAACATCTTTAACTTCCGGCCCATAGAATACAATCCAGATGGGATCCGCGTCCAACCGCACAACTCGGCTTCGCGTCAGGTTCCGTATCCAAAATGGTTAATGATGCGAATCAAAGGCACTTTGAAGACGTTCGGTTGGTTTTTAAACACCCTCTATTATTTCTCAATCTGTTTCCTTTCTTGCTGTCGTATTTAAATGCAATCCATTAGTAGATACTGGTAGAATTGTGCAAAACAAGATGGAAATCGAATTGAATTGAGCTGTATATATGTTAGAAGAGTTATTAATGACCTTAGTTAGCCCTGACCTGAATCGTACCACAATACAAGCACTTACCCACCTGATCTTTCACAGATATTGATGAGCAAGACAATCATGTTCTGTCTTATCAACTTGTAAGATATTTTGGGTCATTCTAAAGAAATTGTTGTTGGGCAAAAACAGCAACACAATCTCACTGGAATCGGTAACTATTTTACAAGGTGGCTAATTTGTACAAGTATGAATTTGTACAATCTTATTTTAATGTGCTTTTGACATTTGGTGCAGGGGTGGGGTTATGGGAGGGGTTTCAGTATTGCTTTTTTATAATGATGTAATATTTTTTTACGATTCGCTTTGTACGAATTCACACAAAATTGTAAAATATTTACGAGTTATCATGAGATCACGTTGAAAACTTTGCAGAAAGAAACAGGTTACTGAACTTTGTCATATTAGATTTAACTTTGCTGCGTTAAACATCATCATAATATCATAAGTCATCATCAATTATCAGATTATGAGTTTTCATGCTGTCCTTGTCTTGTTATTTGAAAAAAGTGGCTTTGTCTCTTCATAAATCTCTGTTCAACCCTGTTAAGATGATGTGTCATTTTCCACCTAAAGATAACGCTTTCATCTTCATGACATATTGAGATGAAATATCATATTTATTCATGTCCGTTTACACTTTACATGTAATGTGTGTCACTCACTTTGCATCTGAATGTTTGTTAATATGAAGAAATTGTGACATCACAGGGTGTGACTGCGACTCACTGCCCGTTTAGTGTATATGAGCATGCTAACGCTTACAGTCACATCCATCATTTACAACATAAGAGCTCCTGTCACATTAACTACTATACAATAACAGCGGAGAGAAATATTCAAAGCGCTCTGCGGTCAGATTACCCTTAAATATTAATGCTACAGTCATGAAACAGAGAAATTTGAACAAAATACTAGTGTCACATGATCACAGGGAAATGTTAATAATACTACAGTGAGATATTAATGGCAGCTTAAATAATTTATGTATCAGGTGGATTGAACAATAATAGAGCTGCTACAGAAATATTATGATTAGTGGAAATGGTTTTCAGGTGTCAGTTATGAATGTGCTGTACAGTAGCTTGAGGTCTTTGCAGGATCCAATTAACAGTTCAAACGTGTGTTGTATGAGCTTTTTAATAATGTCCTGAGCCGCTAAAATCCCTCTTCCACAGTGCTGCCGTTTCATTCAACATGCGTCTAAATCAAAAAAGACATTCAGACAAACATGTCTACATCTCTCAGGGGTTAATAAAGCGGTGAGATGGTCTGTGATTTTACACTGGTAAGTCAAAGAAGAATTGTCTTGAGCTGCTTATTGCTTCATAAAACAGCAGCAATTGAAACAATGGCTAAATAAATAGCAACATTTGTTGTTAATAATAGTAAATATACCTGTAAAGTATAGCCTAAGTCTTCTGCCGAATACTATACTGTACAAATATATGCATGGTTACGTTTTTTCCGAAATTTTTAGTTTTTAAGAACACACCAAATGTCTTTATTAAGATCAAACTCAAACAAAATGAATATCTGAGGTCATTTTCATGCTTTAAGCTTCTTTCATCATTTATTTACCCTTTGCAAACACGTTTGACTTACTTTCTTCTGCAGAACACAAAAGTAGATATTTAGAAGTATGTTGGTAACCGAACAACGACAGCACCCTTTTACTTCTATTGTTCGGACACAAAAACGAATACAGGTCAATGGGTATCCATCATTCATCAGAACATCTTCTTTTGTGTTCTGCAGAAGAAAGTCACACATCTTTGAAATGACTAGAATGTGAGTAAATTATGACTTCATTTTTGGGTGAACTATTAATTTTAATAGAGAGTAAAATAAAATCAAGATTTATGTGATACGTAGTATTTCTGTGCTCAATACACTCCCCCAGCGATCGTACAGGTTTAGGAAAGTTTTTTTCAAACATATAAAACGGTTTTGTAACAATTTTTCTTAGTCCCTTATTGGACAATTCTCCCGGAACAGCACGTGGCACGCCCACGTGGCAGAATGGAGAGCAGGAGAAGAAGCAAGCGCAGACGTCACTTTCACTTGTAAGCAGGTGAGAGAGAGTGCATATGTTCGCAAATTTCAGGTGTTTGTTTGTTCACTGCATTTGGGGGATCAACGTTATATAAACTGTGGCTATAACGCTGGATTTGGAAATCGTTTGCGCTAAAAGATACCGGACATGAACCTCATGCGGTGAGTAAAACTGATGTCTGTGTTTTGTTGACAATGTGGTTTAGTTCAGCCTACCCCTCCCCCCGCATTCGCCGAATGATTTTGGAAGTAATCGCACAGCTGCATCTATCTTTTATAAATGTGATAAAACTAAATACTCTTCGAATATACAATGTATGCAATACTACTCTATAGGTACAGTCAGGTCCAAAAATATTGGGACATCGACACAATTCTAACAATCTTACATTCCACAAATGCGGAACCTTATCAGAGAAGGTACTGTACGTGAGAGCGTTTTGAGATGGCACTACAAAACGTCGTTTGTTTGCAGAGTGTAGGGATCTGGTGGGTACATAAGTCTGTATTAACGTGTGAAGATATGGGGGTGCCCAACCAGTGGTGGACTTGTAGGCCAAGAGTAGAGCTTTGAATTTGATGTGAGCGACTATAGGGAGCCAAGAGAGGAGTGACGTGTGCTCCCTTCGTTTCATTGAATAGCTCACTTGCCGCTGCATTCTGGATCATCTGTAGAGGTTTGATTGTGTATTTAAGAATAAGCAAAAATTAGTTTTAAACATCAGAGTCGATCGAGCTGGTAAAATCAGTAGTTTACCCCAAATATTGCTTTCAGCTAATGGGTCCCATGTCTTTGACATCGACATTTGGCCAAATTTAGCAGCAGTCAGGTGGGAAGTTATTTGTCAATCACTATTTTTTTATCGTTTTGGGGGCATTTAAAGGTTTGGAACGACATGAGAGCAAGGAACTGTCCCGTTAACTGCACTGAAAACGTGTTTTTAAATTGAACAAAGGAGAATATTTACCAACAGCCTGTAGTGATAGAGTGAAGCGGAGGAAACTGGTGGCACCATTCCGTCATTTACTGACTCCAGGGGGCAGAAAGCCATCCAGAGCACAAACACTCAGGCCCTTGTGGCCCCTTAAAGCGCTGGATTCAGTGAGGTGTGTCTGGAGTTTGTTCCTCTCATTTTCTCTTGTGAGGTTTGAGGTGTGGAAGCAGAGCTTTAATGGACGCTTTCTCCTCCTCTTAAATTCTCGGCTCGGTGAGCTCACCTTGGCCGAGTGGCCCTGATGCATGTGTGTGTGTGTGTAATATCCTCTCCTCTGACACATCTCAGAGCGGGCGGTTAATTCCTCCCTCGGGCAGCTGTCGTGAATGAGTGACACAGAGGTCGGCTAGCGTGACTTTTCCTCTCCGCAGGCCCGAACGGCATCGCTGCCCTGATCCACAAAAGTGCTGTGGGGTCGTTCCTGTTCTGCGCTACCTTTTCAACTTAAAAAAATGAATATGCTTGGTTTTGTGTAGAAGTGTTGGTCTTTTTAAATTTTGACCATTAGACAGACCATTACTTAAACTCATGAAGAATTGTACCTAATTTGCAATTTTATCTTTAAACATAGATGGCTGTACATAGAAAATAGTTACGGATCGCAGCTTGAATAAGTTTAGGTTCAATGGAGCGATGAATTAAGAAATCAATTTTAACCTGAGCTTTTGTTATATAAGAGGGAATCGTATTCAAGCAAAGTAAGTGTCAGAACCGAAAATGCCCTTGTTACTGAAATTACAACTGTGTTGTTGACACCATTCCCGGTGAACACCAGGTTCTGAAATGCACCTATCTATGATGTCATTGATAGGTTGACCACCGTCTCCACAGAAGAATATCAACGACTACTTCTCTAGCCTTGTCACTGGTTCGTGCGAGACAGTACTGAAGTAACACAAGTTACACGGAACCAGATAGGGCGAGCAAGCAATTAACATGCCGTTAGAGATCGCAAAATATTGTTCACGAGTCAGTGCCTGCTTGTGGAAGAACACTGTCGCCGCATAACCTTCCTTCGGATTCCGACATTAGTAATGCGCGGTTGAAGTTTCTTTAATGACGTTACAACTCACGTGGGTTAAACATTACTGCAACTTCCTTTGTGTACAAGGCACAGGTCGATGCTGATGATTTGCGGAGAAACTAAAATTAAAAAGCAGTGCTAGTGTGCTGTCAACATTGGTTCAGATAGGAATGGCGCAGCAATCTTATGTTAGTACAACATTTTTGTACTATGCGTCTCTGTTGCTTTAAGATCGCTTGATATGCCCTGAGCCCTATTCGCACAGGATTAGTATTACCTAGGGACCTCTAGTCATTTGTAATAAATTCAGAGGTTGTCTGTGATCTTAATCCCATGGGAATCGGCCATGTCTGTAATTTGTAAAGTAAGAATTCCCCCACAAATTATCTACCATATTTTGATAAATGCCAAGGTCCTGTGATAATATTATTCCCGTGGGACTTGGCATCTCTGTGATTTTGGAGGGCTTATATATAATTTTTCAATGTTTCATCCACCGTTTCTGAATAATGGTGGCTGTTTTGAAGTGTTTTTGTATTTCAGGTGCTGGGTCATATCCATAAGTTACCTGGAGTCTTTTGTTTGTTTATTTATCATTGAAACTCTCGCGGTGATCTTCTGTCCGGTTTGCGATTACGGCTCTCAGTAAGGATATCATTAAACACCGTACAACTATAGGCTATACAAACTATACGCAAAGCCTTGCCATCACATCCGGGAAATTAGTACATACATTTGAGTAAAATCATAGGCTTTCACAGACGCCACATGACATTTCTACTTTGTACACCTAGGTCGCACATGCACATTTAATTTTTTCCAGTTATTACTTTATCCACAAGGTGGTAACCTGTGTCATTCGTCACACCCAAAGACCGTATTAATTGGCGGACCCCTGTAGGCCAGAAGAGGTATTACAATTGTGTACAAGTCAAATAAACTATACTTTGCAAGGCTTTGCATTCGACTGTTCACTGTGCAAAAAAAGAATGTTTACTTAGGCCCTTACGTCTATTCTATATAGAAAGACACACATGACAAGTAGGGACCCTCCTCTCCCCCTGTGGGCTGAAGTTTCTCTACAGAGCTTCTCAGGTCATCAATGACATTTTAATGAGTCACACTCACCAGGTAATCAACGTGTCCATGACACCCACCTGTCTTGGCGTGCTCACCCAGCTCAACCTGTCAAGACAGACACATTTAATTAACATAATGATCAAAGCGCAGAAAGAAAGTTTGGCCCTGTGGTAAGAATCCCGCTGTGGCGCGCGCTCTGCTAATTATTTAGCATTAAGGTTAGACGGTCTCACGCGTAGATGACGACTTCAAAAAGATTTGATTGGGTTTAGCTGCTCACAACAGCTCGACGCCCGGAGGGTCACGGGATGACATGAAAACATCACCCTCGATAAAGATGGGCATGTTGAGTGATGCCACAGGTACATCCCTCTGACACAGCCAGATCTCGGCATGAGTAATTTAAGGCAACTTTTACCTTGGTGTATGAGCCTTGGATATAAACAGCGTCACCTGAGAAACTCTGAGAGGCATCAGGGCTGTAACAACACGTCTGGCTCTGCTTTTATGAGAATGAAACGAGTCTCTCATGAGGTGATGCAATATTGCAGAGATGTTTGATATTTTTAATTTTCGGGTTGTTTACTTGTATGTGTGTATGTGTTTGAATGCTAAACTGAATGTGATAATAAATCTTGCTTTCTTCTATTGGCAAAATTTTCCTGGTTCTAATTACTAGTCTGTGATATTTGGCAGGTCAAATCCAGCAGGAGCTCTTTTGGTGTATTAGTGTGTGAAGTGAAATATCTTAGAACAGGAAATTATTTGGATTTTCTGGACACCAGAGGGCAAAGTGTCTCTCTCTCTCTCTCTCTCTCTCTGGGTGTATCTTGCATTTTTTTCCAGTTTCGCCAGTGTCACAATGGGTGGAGTCTGTACACAAAGGGAGGAGTTTAACAACACCAGTACCATATGGTCCAGATTAGTGATCAGCTGAAATATCATTTTATCAATGTTTTCCCCGATAATTAAGCATTTACCCATGATCGGGTATCTGTTTTGTAATATCGGATTCTCCGATAAACGCCACTATCTTGTGCTTTACATTACAGCACAGCGTTTGATAGGAGACGAGACTTCAACAACAACACTTTGTTGCTTGCTTTGCTGTTCTTAATAAACTTTCAACGTTTTTAAACCCCCCTCAAGGCATCTTAACGGAATATGTTTTTCTTCTTGAAGAATAATGCCGTCAGAGTTATCATACCATAATATACAAACGTTGATGTCTAGCTTCCGTCATCTCTCGAATGCGCGTGAACCAGAGGCTTGTTTTTCCGGCAGATGACGCAGGCGTTTTGTAAGCTCTGGTAATGAATACTGCATTCTTCATTTTTTTCCAACAGGATAGTGTCCGCTCTGGCGGGAGGGGGAGTAAAACATGGGGTTTGACACATTTTTGCCAAATTTAGTTTGACAAACATTTAATTTATCAAATTAAGAGCACTATGTATTTTTGACTAAATATAACTGATTCTATAACAGAAGAAATAACTCTGATGCAGTCTAGTATTCAGATTTAACTGCATACTTCAGGCAGCTGGCTACTAAAGTGGAACCTTATAAGTGACTCAATCCCACAGTTCATTTCAGAAGAGTCTGACGTTAGCATATTGAGAAGTTGAAAATGTAATATATGAAAATCATTGTTGCATACAATATTTAAGCATGTTTTTGCCAAGCAGCACGCCTCTCTAGAATAAAATCATTTTATCTTTACAAATGAGTAATAAAACTGCCTTTTTTGCAGAGCATGTATCTTAAGGCATTTTCTCTTCATTATCAAGTTAAAAAACGAAGTGCAGAATGAAAAAACACTTAAACATATATTCTCTAAACAAACATGTCTTAAAATCATATACCGTGATGCTGCTTCGGAAGACAAGTAAAAAAGATGTTAAAATGATATGAATAGGTTTTATTAATGACATTTCAGAGGAACATGTGTTTCTACTGTTGTGTGTCATAAACCGTGTATCATTCTGTCTCATGGTTTTGTGTGTGTGTTTTATAAATTCAGTCATGAGCATCAGGCATGTTCATAGGTCAGTCACTGATGTTATACGGTTCCAAATCATTCATGTGTATATGCTGACCTTAAAGCTCTAAAACCTGACCCCAATAAATAAACCAGCAGCAATACTTTAAGAATTAGTTATTTGGTGTGTGTGTGGTGGACACAGTGAGGTCATGGGGATGAAGTGGAGAGATAATGTTATTCCTAAACAACAACAAAAGATCTAACAATAAGATTAAAGGTAGAGTTCACTCAAAATATTTAATTCTGTCATGATTTACTCCAAATCTGTATACATTTCTTTGTTCTGATAAACACAGAAAAATAAATTTGGAAGAATGCTTGTAACCAAACAGTTATTGGATTCCATTGACTATGACAATGACAATGGCAGTCAACAGTGCCCCTGAACTGTTTGCTTGCATTCTTCAATACTTTTTTTATTCAACAGAACAAAAAATAAAATAATTTTTCCTACTATGATAGTCAATGGTGTCCAAGAACTGTTTGGTTACAAGAGTTCTTCCAAATTTCTTTTTAGGTGTTCATCAGAACAAAGAAATTTATGCAGATTTGGAACTCGTAGGTAATTTAATGATGACAGCATTTTTATTTTTGGGTGAACTATCCCTTTAAAATATAGTCTGTCAAATCGTGTGCTGTTTCTGAGTGTGTCACCTGTTGACTTGAATATCCCTCCGAAAAATCGTAATGTTAAAAAGCAGCAGCTGAATTTAATTTTTAACAAGATCTCTAAACATTTTAGTCTGATCTCTGCAGAAAACATGGATGAATCTATTTGAACAAACTGCCGTTACATGCTTTAATATGTCATAGAAACTTTGCTAAGCACTTTTCACAGTTGCACATATTACTGAAAGCGTAAAGCATTTGAAATATTTCTGAAAAGAAAAAAAACGTTGTGCATTTTACCCCACTCGCCTCTTTTGGCCTGTTGTGCTCATTGCCTGCGGGTCTTTTCATCTGAACAAGAGATTCTCTTGTTGTCCGCACAATCTCCCGAACAACCAGATACGAACACATATTAATCATAATTTGAGCTCACAAAAAATCATGTAAGGGTCAAGGCAGTGAAATTCATTTGTGTGAAATAAGCTGCTCCTTTGTGTGCCGGGGTCTTGTGACTGGGGAGGTCACGGTGAGATGACATCATCACCATGACACGTAACTCAATTCTGACAGTACCACCTTGTGTTCTTACACACCCCTCCTCTCTCTCTCTTTCTCTGCGTTTCAAAGAATACCTTTTCTCTCACGCCAGCTGCCCCGTGAATCGAGCCAAATGCCTCTTCATATATTGATGAATGGTCGTTGACCCCGAGCAGTTTTCTGTGAGCCGCACCAAACTCCAGATTAACATTCACCCGCTGCGGCCTCGCTGTGGTATTTACCCGCTGATCTACAGTCAGCGCAAAGATATTGCCGCTAAATGAAGATTAAATACTGGGCAAACCTGTCGTTGGGAGCGGGCGGCTCTCTGAGATGTTTATTGTAATGGGGTCGCACCTTCATTCAGCGCCGGCGGGTTTCCTCTGACACACATCCTATTGTTGGGATCTCCTGCTTTGTTATGTGATTAATTACACCGAGCAACATTTTTGGCTGGATTAACAATTAGCTGGACCTGTCAAATCGTCAGTCTGAAATGGCAAAGTAATTGAAGAGTCGGTCGGCTATTGTGTCCTGTAGAACGAGAGAACCGAGGAGATTCTTCTCTTTTATCCAGACTCACAGTTCGGACAGCGAGGGCAGTTTATCGCGGGCAATTTTCTATAAATATTCATGTGTGTTCAACATAAATTAGCAGTTACCTTTATGGTATAGTTTACTGCTGAACTGCCAGCTGAAGTTTGGAAGAAACTTTCCCGCGCTGCATGTGGGGACCAAATAATCTGTTGCTTGTCAGAGACATCTTCTTTAAATATTTATTCTGAACATTTGTTGTGGAAAAATTATGAAGGGTATGTGGTCGTATGTTAATACTGTACTGTATGTTAATGATAAACTTACATACATTATAAAAGTATCTTTTCACATGCTATCAAAACTATTTAAGGAATCCGGGATGTCCCACAACTATTTTTACAGAATTGGCTTTTTTTGTAGAAAATACCGAAACATGAAAAAATAGTTTTGCTCTGTTCAAGGTTTTTTTTGTTTTTTTTGTTTTCTTCAGTGTGTCCTAGCAGACTGCATTGTACTGTGGGTAACCTGTGTGGCGGTCGGGCCGGGTCAAGAGGCGTTTCCTTAAAGCAATGTCCCGCCTGCTCATGGGAAGACTAGCAGCTGCAGTGACCGTGTGAGTTCAGGGTTTCACCGTCAGAAACCGTCGGGTCGGTCTGTCTGATCATGGACGAGTCGATTGTTCGCGAGGACGGAAAGGGCCCGGGAGGTGCCGCTGCTAGCGCGCGGGACACGTCCAAATATTTGACAGACTTCAGGATTATGAAACGGCTCTCCCGTGTGGCGTTTGTGCCGTCGGCCCCTGGCTGCTCGGGGCTATTGTTTGAGGGCTGAGAGCTAAAATCTGCCCCATTCGGGGGAAGCCAGTGTGTGCTAATACCATGTAATGAAATTAAGCATTTGGACAGTGCTGGATTCAGTCCGGCTGCCTGGAAATGTTTCAGTTTCAGGGGAGGGGTGGGGGGTGAAATTGAGAAATACTGCTGCCGTATTTCCTTTATTAATCATAACTGTTGAATGTCTTTCAACAGATTATTGTCAGACAGCTTTTGGTAACCGACCAAAACTGTGAGACAAAGACGAGCTGACCTTTTATTCACGTTTGTGTGGATCCCTCACAGGACTCGTGGTGCGTTTAAGAAACAAGAAATACATTCTTTCATTGTTTACTCACCCTTATGTTGTCCGCATCCGTATGACTAATAAAAGCCACACGGTTGATTTGTGTGAAAAAAATCTCATTAGCATTCGTTTGCTTTTCAAACGACATCAAAGTTTTAGTTTGTTTACTTGCTGATGTCCTGATGGGTCTGGTTTGTTTGTCGATGGCTGTGCGACACTCGTGGGGCCAATATACCTGGCAGAAACATTCGGACGGCATCATGTTCCTTCTGTTCTCCGTCTACACACACAAACACACGTGTCTCTATTGAAGCGCGCTCTGTTTCCTGGGGAAGAAATGCGGTGCGGCTAAACCTCTAGGTGCAGAAGGCTGTTAGCACTTCCTGATGATAGTAGGCAAACATTAACATAATAATTAGTGTCTTGTAATTGTTTCATTAAAACCAGTTGTTCCATTTCTCCTCCTGTTCTCCCAGTAGACGAGCGGAATTTGGACGGCAGCCAGAGGGAGGGCGGCCATGTTGTCACCAGCACGCTAGAGACGTTTCATCCATGACACACTTCGTCTCTCTCTCTTTCTCTCTCTCCCTCTCCCTAAAATGCGTTTGACATGTAGATGGTAGGTCATGAAGAAAAGAAAAAGACACAATGTTTTAATAAAAGAAAACATGTTCTGTGTTATTACACCACTCTGGAACTGACTTTAAGATAGTGATATCGAAACCAACACCAATATTAAAGATAATTTGTTGTAAAATTTGAGAATGTTATACAGTAGGTAAGTATAGCCATTTTTACATTCAATAACATTTAAAATGATATAAATGACAACAATTACAATGCATGATCAATGAAATATTTAAATTTAAGCATTTTAAATGATAGATATGCTAAAATAAATGCTAAATGTTGTTGTTCGTTTTATGTGGGATATTTAGATGAAATCTATATTGGATAGATCCTCTCATCCCTTTTTTGAATAATTTCTGTCAAATAAATTGCACACATATGTTTAATTTGTTAATTAACATAATATGCTATTTAACATTAAAGTGAAAATTTGAGCTGGACTTATTTGATTAAATTGGAAAAGGATTTGATTTTTAAATTTAGTGTTACATAACAGGATGAGATCATGAATTAACAGTTTATTTTTTATTAATGATGTATATTTAAAGTAAACACTAGAGTTTGAAATCACATTCTGTTGACCAAAATAATTTAGCAATTTACTGTTTTTACAAGCCCAGTATGTCTTATACTTTTAGGTTTTATTCTTGTAGATGTACATGGACATTACATTTTAGCAGCGCTCACATTTCCGTGAAAATATTGCTCTCTGAGTTCTGAAGTTTGTTACTCCCGCTGTATTTACTGTATTTCTGTATGTACTGTGTTTCTGGCCCTCTACACACGCCCACACACAACATGATAGTGTTAAAGTTAAAGCTTAATTGGTCAAAGGTGTGTTTATGTCATGCTGAACTCCAATATCCTTCATTACATTTTGAACTGCTACCAATTACTGCCACTAAAATCAGCACACACACACACACGTTTAAATGAAATGGGCATTTTCCTCCTCTTCATCTTTTTCTTCTCCTGTTTTCTGAAGTTCAGTGCTTGCCGCTGATTTTAATCACAGCGAATCAAATGAAGACGAATCTTAAACGCATCACAGATGATTCACAGACAGTGTGCGTAGTGTGCGAACTCTCTCCAACTCCTAAAGATTGATTCAGTTCCAGCAGAAACAAACATATGCGGCCGTGTTGTCAATGTATCATAGCGCTTATTGAATTCTGAAAGGAGGGCAATTTTAGCAACATTGTGCAATCTCGGGGTTAGTAAACACAAATAAGCAAATGAATGTGTGAAATATGGAAGCGCTGGTTTGTTTGTGTGTTTGTTGATGTAGATATGCAGCCCTGCGTTCTAGAAACCTCCCAAAAGAGTGATTGAAACTTGTGTGGTGCAATTAACTCTCCGAGTCGCATCTATAAATCAACATCCTGGTATCTGCCTCGGCGCTGATCCCGGTGTCGCTTAGATATTAGACACGTCAACCATCTGTAAGATCCCATAACTGTCTCAGAATCTCCGTATTCACCGTGGGGAGGGGGGGTGGGGACGGAGACGTCCTTTAGAAAATTATTTTTCATTCTTCACTCGCGACTCAGCTGACAAACAGACTCAATTTTCTCTTCATTGTGTCAAAAAAAAATTGTAGAACAGACTATTTGCTTTCCGAGTGCCATATCATCCAGCCTGCAAATTTCAGATTATAATCTTGCTTTGATGGGATACAAAGATTCACTGTTGGATGTTTTCGTGATGCACTGATGCTTACATACAGTATAAACGTCCGCAAATGTGGGCGTGCATTCATTAATAGAACAGAAACGATAAAAAGAATTGCTTTTCTCTGTGCGCTGTACTACTTTTAATAGTTTGGCCCTCTGATAAGCGAGTTTGTAAGGCAGTTATTGTCTGTTGAAGAGCTCCAAACATCTTCAAAAGAACTTCCCTACTTTACATATTCATGCTTCTATCTGCATTTCTCTAAATATGCGATTTAGTGCTCACATACGCCTGCGATAGTACTAATCCTGTTTGTGTTTGCTCTCCCTGTGTTATTGCACCTCGAAAATGCAAGAACTTCAATCGAACGGGGACACGCGAAACCCACAAACTGACCCCGGACATGAGAGAGAATCACACAGTTAAAGCTCTTTGAATATGTAAAGAGTTTCTCCAAGGAACACTCAAATGCGGCAGAACTATCAGGTCCGGTTTGTCTCTCGCCCCCGGTCACGGGGTCCGGGGGCACTACTGGGGAACAGGGATTATTTCACGGAGTGGGGTGGGGGGTGCCTCTGACAGCACAGATCTGACACAGATCAGACACACTGTCATCTGTTTGAAACCGGTTTGAGTTAATTTGGTTGAACTGTTTCGGTGTCTCTGGTGAAATAAATGGCCAACCAAACTAAATTAATAGCACAACAACATCTTTGTCATGGAAGGATTCATGGATTATTAACATGTGCAGGTGAAATGTGGCTTTTCTGAGAAAATAAAAAACATTTTAAACAATAGTACCAACCCAAATCTGTCTCATGTTTAATTTATATTTTATGTCATTTGTTGGTGGTAATTGTGCATTAATTACACATCACAGCTTTGGAGAGTAAATACAAGGAAACACAATAAAGGGAGGATGGACACTTAAATATAAATTTAAACATTTAAAAATAAAAATGCTTGAAAGGTTTTTCACAGCGATGCCGTGGAAGAACCATTTTTGGTTCTTCAAAGAACAATTCATGCAAAGGTTCTTTGAAGAACCATCTAGTATATGTTTTTATAATCTAAAGAACTCTTTTTCACCACAAAGAACCTTTTGTGAAACACAAAGGTTTTTCAGATGTTCAAGGTTCTTTATGGACCCAAAAGCACTTTTTTTGTTAACTAACACAAACCAACACAAAATTACACCTTAGTTGTATTATGGTTAGTGGTTTGGGCAATATATGTATTTTAAAAATGAATACAGACAGACAGACTATATATAATATATTTGTAACCAACATATCGGTTTCTTACATTAGAAATAATGTATTTTTTTATATAATTTTATATTTTGTAATGCATGACCCGGACTAATTAATAAAGGCAGCCAATAAATGGATACTCCTCAGCACTGTCTCTGGAGGATACCCTTAAACTGACTATTAAAATGCCAAAAGAACATTTCTGCACATTCTAGCAAATCAGGACATTTCTGGAAAGTTGTGTATGTGTGCATGTGTTGTGTTTGTGTAATGTTTGCTAGTCAATGATTTGAAAGATTCAACTATTTCTTTGGATCTTCTCACCGTGATTATTTCTTACGTCTCTCCATTTCATTTCATTTGGGGTTTGATAAAAGTCCGCTAAATGCTGCCATCAAGAACACACTCACATACACACACTCACACTGTAACTAACAAACACATGTAGACATTATGTGACAAACAAGTACATTTCCTTTACACTTTCCTTTTAGAAATAGTTTAAATAGATTTTTTAAGTTAAAAAACGAATATGTTTTTTTCTATATGTGTGTTTGTGTGATGTAGCTCCTGCTCTTGGGGGATTATCAGCCTGCCCCAGTTTTGCCCTGCTCCATCTGATGGGCTTGTGACCAGTGACACACGTCTAAATTTGGCAGCGAGCTCCTGTGCCAAAGACACAGACCGGCCAACACACACGGGCCAATCAGCACTAACGAGGAAGGACATTTTAATTAGTGTCTGACTTATGTACAGACTATACTCGCCCCTTCTGCTGATACAGATATAATGTCCATCTAAGTTTATATGAGATGAAGCCTCCGGTGAATCATTGAGGCTGTATAAATGATATTACAGCGGTCAGACTGAAGACCGGCAATAATATCCTCGTTAGATCTCAAACACTGACCATCATCACAGATGATCATACAGACACATGTATGACCTGAAGAAGCATGTTTCATTTGTGTAAACTAAGAATCATTAGAAAAGAAAATGCTCACTCTCACCGTCCTTTGGACTCAAGTATTAATGACTTTGTTGCTCTGCTCTTTGAAACATAAATTTAAATCTTTAAAAACCTAAAAATATGGGAGCTAAAAAAAGCCAATGGCTAGTTTACATAGCTCGTTAATATTGTTAAAGAAACATCAGAAAGAATCGGTAATTTGGAATACAAAAAGAATGGGTAATTGAGAATGCACATACCCAAGCGGCCAAATTATTTATGCCTAATGAAACGGAGTACTCGGTCGCAGCACCGTCGCAATTAAAAGCGTGTTTATTACCTGTCCCAGGATCTGTTTATCTGCATCTAACGCACGAGAATCCGAGGAGAACCAGAACGAGACCGTGCTTTATCAATATTAAAAAAGCAAAATATCATGGGAAAACATGATCCCCTCGTAATTAAAGTGAGGAGCTCGTTCACATGTGACACAAATGAGTCGCTACTGCTAACAAACGCGCCGGCATGCCAGTGTTTGGATGGTTTGTATAGGGAGATGCACAAATGCAGTTTATGACAGTTCCAACTGGACATATATAAAAATATATAGTTATATGATTCAAAAAACACATTGAGAGCAAAACTCTCCCTCATGTCTTTCCAAATCTGTGTGACTTTCTTTATTCGACAGGACACAAAAGAAGATATTTTGAAGAATGCTGTTAACCAAACAACATTTGCCCCCATTGACTTCCATTGTATGGACACAAATCAGAGAGAAATTTCTCAAAACATCTTTTGTGTTCACAGAGGTCATACAAAGGCATTGGAAGAGAGGAGGGTGAATAAATAATTACATAATTTTTTTGTTGAGACGTATTAAAATGGTCCTTTAAAGAGTACATAACATGTTATCATGAATATTACATTTCATGCAGTGTGTAATGTTGCCGTGTCTCCCAGTTGTAAATCCAAAGGTGAATGAATAACAAATTTTTTTGCTTTGAAAAAAGGGAGTCGACTCTGAATCAAGCAAATGAGTCGTCCCTAGTCCGATTCGGGAACCGCCGGCGATTAACGTCACTACTTATAGTTCCTGCCTACGTTCACTCTTCTCCCCGAAGCACTGTAGCTCATGACCCTCATTCGCTGTAGACCAATCACAGCAGACACGGTAGACCATCTGACCAATCACATCAGACTAGGCTTGCGGAAAGGAGGGGATTAGACAGATGAATCGCCGAACGAATCATTTGAGAGTCAGTCAAGAAGTAAGGTAAGAATAACTACCTATTATTAGGAAATAATCGTGTTTTTGCACCTATGCACATAAACCTGTCGTTGGACACTACATAAACTTTAAATAAATTTCCCTCCTTTAATAGAGATGGTCCATCCAAACATTTCTCAAAGCGGCAATCATCAGGCCAAACCACCACCGACAAGAGGGGTGATGGGAAATTCACGTTAATTGTGTCGATGATGATGTTTGTGTGATATTTATCTCTCTTAGTCTCATTCCCTCCCGAGGATGTCAGACGGTAAAATGAGAGGAAACTTGATCTGCCGGTGTGGTCGTATCGGAGGTCTCGGCCTCGTTCATCACGTCCTGATTTAGGCCCGAGATCTGTCGTTTGTTTGACGAAGGAAAGAGATTACGGTCATTAGGAGGCGAATCTTTGTTTTGATGGAGCTCTTAATGGAGTTACATTAGGCAAGTCCTGTGGGCCAGTTTTGGAGTGATTAAGCAAACAACACATTTACAAGTCTTTAATTGAGGCTGCCATACAAAAAAACTACAGAACGCTGCTGCCGTATTGAACAACGGCTAGATTGGAACCGTGAAACGAGTGAAAACGTGACCTTGTGTGCGCCCCATGCTCCGCCCTCCGACCCCTCGGCACGGTTAAGGATCGTGTTTGTTTTAAAAGAAGTACACTTGCGTGTCAGTCACTTGACTTTAATTATAGACGATAGATAGCATCCCAATTACCAGCTTCCTTTTTTCTCGCCATCCTTAGCAACAGATTATTTTGCTACACTATTAATTAAATCTGTTACATTGGGAATAGGTTGATTTTCCCGTGCCGTTTGCAGGGCTTCAGACGGGAATGCTGGGGATGAATCGCTGGCCTAATTTGCTTTCTGATGATAAAAGCGATGAAAAACGAAACCGTAATCACCTGCTATAAAGGACGCATCCTTCGAGTCTTAACACGCGTCCCCCTCGATTCTTCATTCATATTTTTTTTATTTCTGGCTGTTGTTTGCGTAAAGTGGGTCATTTCTCAGAAACTAACTTTGAAATGACTGTTT
Source organism: Triplophysa dalaica (assembly GCF_015846415.1). Lineage (NCBI taxonomy): Eukaryota > Metazoa > Chordata > Actinopteri > Cypriniformes > Nemacheilidae > Triplophysa > Triplophysa dalaica. The sequence goes on along the minus strand of NC_079547.1, from coordinate 5,662,791 downwards.
TCTTTTCCCCTATTAAACATATTTCCACATTTCTCCCACGTGTCTTCTGCTCATTAAAAATGTTTAACAACATTTTAATTGAAGAATTAATTACCTTCTGCTAGGCAAGTCTCGCTAAACTTCAGCGGGGGAGTCGTGAGGAGGAGCTGAGGAAGAGGTAAACATGATCTACTGCCACTGAGGTCCAATGACATCAGCAGGTGTGCTCAAGAATCGGCTGATAGAGGTGATGTTGATAATTTTCTTCACGTTAAAATACTTAACATCCCAATTTCCCAAAACACTGAGTATACACTGAAGACAACTGTGGCTCTATTACAACATTGCTTTGTTTTATACTGTTAACTTTGATAAACGTATTGTTGTCCTCAGCGGATACATCATGGCAGGTGCACATTATCATTCTCTGTCACTTTATCCTTTTGAAACTCACTTCTCTTTGTCTTTGTCACTCTCTCAGCCTCACTTTCTCTCACACTTCCTGCCTCCACGTTACTCCAGTAACTTCTTAGAAACAGACCCACATTAATGTGACGTTCCTCAATTAGAAAGGAAGGCTTAGACTTCAGAGGTTTATGCATTTAAGATTTTTTATTATGCGTCAAAATTACAGCCACTGAAAACATTAAGAGACCACTTCAGTTTTGCTTTTAATAAGTATTTCTGCATGTTTCGTGGTCATTCCACTCCAGTGTCTGACTGTTGATTTTTAAAATTAACAAACCTCAGGAATGACAATGTCGCCCACCAGAAATTTGAAAGTGATTGCGGAGACATCATAAAAAAAGATTTAAAAAAAAAAACTTTCATAATTTTTTTTCAACTGATCCTAAAATGCATGTAAAAGTATTATTATTTTGTTGATTAATCATGAATATGAACTTTATGCTCCGCAGAATTTAAGTTCTGCAAACGTTGCATCTAGAGTATTTTGACCAGTACATCCCACTTTAGTATTCTGCAAATAAATGCTAAAAACCCTATAAAAATCATTTGTAATTTTAGAGAAATGTTGTCAGTAGTTCACAGATTGAAACAATAATTATAATAACTCTTTCCTATACTTTGTTAATTAAAAAAAAACTTATTTTTTTAGTGTGGATATACATATATACTTAGGGGTTTAACAATTGATCAGTATTAACAATAACCGTAAAAGTTTTTATCAATATTTTGTGAATAGTACACATATGAATTATACGAAGTACACATGAAGTACACACACTGAATTATTCAGCCCTTACTGTTCACCCATATATTAAAATTCTGATTTCATTTACTCATCCTCAAGTTGTTCAAAACCTGTATAAATGTCTTTGTTCTGATGTACACAGAGAAATATATTTGAAGAATGCTTAGGATTTTCTTTCTATCGAACACAAAAGAATATATTTTGAAGAATGTAGGAAAGCAAACTGCTTACTACTACTGTATTTTTTCCTGCTATGATGGCCAAACTTTTTGGTTACAAACATTCTTCCAAATATAATTCTCTGTGTTTATCAGAACAAGACATTTATACAGATTTTGAACAACTCGAGGGTGAGGAAAGGAAGAAAGAATTACATTTTTGGGGTGAACTGTCCCTTTAAGAGCCAAATGGTTACATAAAAAGGAACTAAGAGGTATTTGACTGACAACCTTGTTTCTTTAATTTAGTTTAAATCAATATACTGCGATAATATCATTATTGTGAATTCTTTTGGACCTGACAAAAAAAATATTTTTTGATTCGCTATTTTTGTGCAAAAGTCTATTTTTTATATATCCAGATATGTACATGTATTTGGACAAAACTGAGATTTTGGTAGTCATAGGCTACACCAATGTTCATGCACACATTATGATTTCTTAAAAAAAATCATTGGAGTATTTATATTTAAAATGAGTACAAATACCCTGCTTTTTTGACAGAGACTATTTGCAGAAGCTCCGCCCACCAATATGTGATTGGAATAGAGAAAGTGTAAGAACAATGCCATTTGAAACAACAACAGTGGCGTAAGGTGTATTATCTATGGAGCTTCGGCACTGGACACCGGTGTACTAAAATCAAATTGATTTAGGACTTAAAATTATTTTTTATTCATAAACTTGGTTTAGGGTAAGGTTAGGGGTAGGGCTTTAATATCTCAATAAGTTGCCATCTTTTCATCCATCCATCCATCCATTTTCTACCGCTTATCCGAACTACCTCGGGTCACGGGGAGCCTGCGCCTATCTCAGGAGTCATCGGGCATCAAGGCAGGATACACCCTGGATGGAGTGCCAACCCATCGCAGGGCACACACACTCACTCATTCACTGCCATCTTTTCATATTTTTCATAAATTTAATAAGAACTGCAGCTACCAATTGCAAATATATCCCGTAGTAAGTTACTTTCGTTTGGGTATTGGGAGTGCAGTGCATGTTTTCTGATAGGATGAGTCGAATTTCAAGCCATTATCACAAGCGTACAAAATATTGACCACGAGTGATTTCATTTTATATGTAGATGATGTTGTGGTTGCGTTCTGATGTAAGTTCAGAGGATATCACGCAGTCTTAAAGCAACCAGCTGTGTGTGTGTGTTTTATCCTATTTTAACCTCAGCGGATCATCATTGGCTCTTCGTTTCTTCGCCCCGTGCGTCGCTAACAACCTGCCATCAGTCTGTAATGCAGCTAAATGCCCGTTTCGCTATCTCACTTCTTTGTCTTCTCTGGTTTCCTCTTCCCCTCTTTAGCTGGCACATTTGATTAGTTAATCGGCCTCTGTCCTCAGGTGGGGCGCACGGAGGAGAGGCCCGTCTCCCCTCCGCGCCGCACGCCGCGTCCTGCCAAGCTGTTCTTTTGGACGCGAGCGCAGGCAGCTGTGTTTACTGGCATAGATTTAGCAGAATCTATTATTCATATTGCTCACTATTAGAGACAGATCTCTAGCCACCTGTCTCTCTGACAAGCTTCACCCTTTTGTGTGCTTTCTGCCCGCACCAAACGATCCTCTTCTTGATGAATTGAGTTTTTATGAGTATTGCTAACTAACAGTCTCGCTCCGAGCCATGGACGCCAGCCCACGAACGAGCGAGAGAGAAAGAGATTCGTCTGCCGAGAGAAAGGAGGAAATAGTTTGGAGAATTTGAAATGTTAATCTGCGCCATGAGAGACAGGATGAGCTATGAACCACCGGCAGCCTGTCAGCCATTAGAGTCCCAAACATGCTTCCTGTCAGGTTGGTTTTTAAGGGGTTAATCGGATCAGACTCGACACAGGGGAAATAAACCCCGAGAAACAAGCACAGCAGATAGAAACAAACTGGTGGCGTATCAGTGCTGCGTTTGATTTGATTTGAAGGAGAATGTGTTTGGGATGGTGACCTGCGTGGCTCGGATCATTTAAAAGGCTTGTTACTGAATGTTGTGAGTTTTCCTGGGTGAAATGGCTAGATGACAGTGTGTTGACTATTCCCTGCGTTTTGGCAGGATATATCGAAAGGCTCTTTTTAATAGCCAATATCGTTTAGTTGGTGTCACAGCCATGAATCATGATTTGCTATGATTTGAGTCAGAAGGACGTTGATATAAGGGACATTTCCTTCCTAGAGAGCAGAATCATCAGTGTTTTAAGAATAAAGTGAAAGCCTGCTATTTTATTCATTTTTCAAAAACATATCTTTTTAAAGGCATACTGGATATTTTACTGTTAATACGGTGTTGCAACCTAATGGATTTCAGCATGTTGGCATCACATAAGGAGTCAAATACTACTTTAACTTACACAACCTTCCATTGAAATGGTTGAGAAATGAATTTGTATCTGAAAAATGTAATCCTCTGCCAGATTGTGATACTTTCAGCTTAATTTAAAGAGATAGTTCACCCAAAAATGTACTCACCCTCACCTATTAAAAGAAGATATTTTGAAAAATGCTGGAAACTGAACAACGTCGAGACCCAATCACTTGCATTGCTTTTGTGTCCAAAATGTCTTATTTTGTGTTCTGCAGAAGAAAGGAAGCCATACAGGTTTTAAATGTTAAGTAAACGATGACAGAATTTTCATTTTTAGGTGAACTATCATTTTAACTAATTGTATCATGTTAACTGAAGAATCAGTGTAGATAGGAAGTCCAAAAATTTGATGTTGTTGTGAATAAAACCTTTTTCTTAGCACTGTATTCTAAACTCACCAAAATGCTCCGCCTCCCCAAAGAAGGTGTGTCTTCCTTCTAAAGCTCCTCCTTTCTCTCTAGAAACCCTGTGAAACTTGATGACATTGAGTTTTTTATAGGCATATGCATTTTTAATCATGGAAGGTGCATTAACGTAACACAAAGCATGATAAGAGAAAGATACCGTATAACATAATTCATAATTTATTAAGCTTTGACTTTCATCTTTAACTCTCGTTTGCATAAAACTAATTACTCTCTAAATGGTATTCAGGGGATGATGGTGAGCTGTCAGCGATGAAAACTAGATTCACATGGAGAAAAAGATATACAGCTTTACAGTAACGCAAAACACAGAGAGCAGTAATTGATCCACTGCTTACTTAAAATAACAAAAAGGAAATTAAGAGACAGCGGTTCTGTTGGTTTACAAAAAAAGCATTGTTTCATAATCCAAGTTAATTTAATACCTTTGATTAATGTGCTGTGAATGAGATGGCCCTTTACTTCAAAGTGTGATTCAAAGAAGATTTTAAAGAAAAACTCATTTTGGCAAAGACAAATTCAAGGACTCGCATTAAGCAAATATCTGTTCTCATCACACAGGGCCGCAACGACGCGCTCAAACATAGAAACGCTTGGAAAATATTGTCTACAAATCTTGACCTAATTTACATGCAAGTAAGTTGTGAGCTCAATTCTTTGAAATGCAAAACATATCTCACTTCTATATTTCATCAAGGCCCTTTTCATGTTTAATAAATTAACATTAAGATCCTCCAAGACTTTGTTTTTCATTAGCTAAAAGCCCCAAAAAAGACACATTTAAAATCTTAATCACAACCTGCACACTTATTTTTGCATATTTGTTCAGATTTGGTTCAACAGGAGAGTGAATTCATGAGAGAATATTCTAGAATCAGATTTATTTTAGCAGCTCCTATTTCCTGTCAAACTTTTAAGGTCTTGTCGAATATTGGGGAGGAAATTATTCATCTCAGTTTGCGCTCGTTTCAATAGGAAATAGAGAAACTTTGATATACAGAGAATGTTTTTGACTCCTGCGTTTTTGGTCACAGAATTACATTTTAAATTCATTTCAGCCTCTGCACTTTTAATCTGTAATGCTGTTATGTTTTATAGTATTGGCTTTATTTACTCCAGAAAAAATTGTATACTTTATATATATATATATATATATATATACACTGGTCTTATTTCACCCCGTTCACAAAAACATAATGATCCTCATTTATGAAACAAGCGTACGACGGAAAACTGGGCGTACGGTCGTTTTCATGCTAACTTTGCATTTATCAATATGGACGTGAGCAGTTGCTATGATCAAATCTAACCACAGGTCTCAGTTCATGTACGCAAGTTTTAGAAAATTGGGTGAAGTTCTGTGTAGACTTTACCCCGTTTGATACCTGAAAAAGAATATTGACAAATAGAAAGATTCGTTTTTTTTGTTTAAACAAATGTAAAAATAGATTTATCCTGGTTAGAAACATGCGTCTGGCTCCTCAACCACAGACCACTTTTTTATACCTAAATTAGGAAAACTGTATAAAAACATATTAACATTATTCTATAATTGCGCCCTAAAAATGATCAGTAATTTATATCTACATTTGTTTTGACATTAACACATTAATGTAACTAAATGTTTTTCAAGACTGAAGTCGGATTAATTTTGTTCAAATTTAAATGCAGTCAAAGTAATGTAAAACAACAAACTTTCAGTGTAAAAATAATAGTGAATCACTAAAATAAAATAAAATATTTGCAATCATATTTACAAAACATAAATATCCAATAAAAAATACAAACCTCAGCTGGTGTTCGGTTCACTATACCAACGCTGTGGACCGCAGCGATGTCTTTCCAAACTGTTTTTACATCTTTTGATTCCGCTTTTCATGGTTAAACTTTAATTTCTCGGAAAAGTTCCTCTTTGTGTCCGGATTATGTTTCTCCATGTCGCAAAATCTTGGGGCATGGCGTCTACACCCTGAATTTATAGGGGCGTGATATGTAAATTACGACCGATTTCAGCCACCAAATTTATCAAGGTACGATTATTCGTACGATGAGATTGGCGGCATACGAAGGTTTGATGAATCGCACGTACACCCTGTCGTAAGACGATTTCTGCGCAGGGATCTTTGCTCGTTTCTACGTTAGATTGATAAATGAGGCTCATTATGTTCACTTAATTATTCACGTGTATTAACTATATAAACAGTCATAATATGACTGTGGATAAAAGTGTCTGCCAAATGCATAAAAGTAAATGTAGTTTGTACCGTAATACCGAGTCAGGTACATAAAAGAAAACAATGGCGCCATCATATATCATGACATGTCATCATACATTTTAAGGATATTTGTGCAGGTTCCCATTGGAGATGGACATCTTTCATTGTATCATGGGACATCCTGCAAACTTGCATGTCAGGACACCACGACCCATCTCCAATCCTCTTTCCATTAAAACGGACAAACGACAGCCCACAGCAAAACAGAGAGAAATAAATCAGGATAGTCTAAGGAATAGTAATCCCGGCCAAACATTGCGAGCTGATTGATATAAATAACAGTGTCCTCGGCAGCTGTCCGAACAGAGCCCTGTGCTCGTCGCTGAGCTGCTACACTGGAATAATTAATGAGCGCTGTCCTTTGTGTTGCTAATAAAGACAAGACAAATTATGTTATAATCCAACCGGTGCTCGTTTGTCTCCACCAAATAAAATGTCAGATAAAAGTGAGGGCACAGGGTGGATTTAATGGACTAGACGTACCTGCTTCTAGAATCATACGAGTTGGCTTTGTGGCGTGTCGTTTTTGTATGACCAGAATTGACTCTGTTTGATCTCACAAACAAACATTCCAAAAATCTGACTTCGTCCAATTCTGAAAAGACGTTCATGAGGCCACTCGAATACGTTTTTGTTCGAAAACCCTTCTGTCCACACTGAGAGTGTCTTTCAATAAAAACAAGGCTTTTTTAAATCGCTTTCCAAAATGCTTGAAATTCTAGTAAAGAACGTTAAAAAAAATCTGGATTAGCGTAGCCTACACTAATGACATCAATCATTACTTTTAACTGCGTCATATAAAGACACTTAGATTTTTCCAGTACTGCTTTGCAGACCCTCAACACCTATTGAACAGCAAAGATGAGCTCCAAACACATTAACTCACAATACCAAATCAATATGTGGATTGGGGTGTATAAGTGACCTCCCAAAAAGACACAAAGATGTTAGTTCATGTGTGTGTCTTACAATTATGTGATTTTTTGCTAATGCCGAGTTCGCTGTTATAAGGACAATCACACACATGCACGCAGACACAGATACTGTACGGTACACAAGATTGTTCTTATAGATGTGAGGACCGTTGGCCAAAATTACAAAATTACTTTTATACCGTACAATCGATATATTCGGTCTCCTAACCCTATACCTTAACCGAACCATCACACAAGCCTTTCTGGATGTTTACATTTTCAAATAAGTATCATTTGGTACATGTATGTTAAAGTGGCAGTCCGTAAGTTATTTTGAGTAAAAATGAACTAAAAGCAATTATTGAGCAAGTACGGGTGTATATTGAGGAAATGTAGGTGTATAACACTACGTCACTACCCTTGCTGGACGCACCATGGAAAGCTTATAATATTGGTTTGTTATTTTCCCTGTCGGGTCGTCTTTTATCGTAAATCCTTATTTGGTGGCTTTCGTCTATGCGTCATTTCGTCACATTCGTGAACAGAATGAAGAGGTTCCAGCAACTAGCCAGCATGTGGATGCTGCGGGTGACAGGGATAGCTTTGTACACAGACATTTTTTCTTGGAAACTTTTAGTATTGTTTATGGCGCCGTTTAGCACTTTTACTTTTAAACGCCAAGCAGCTCTGCACTGAAATCTGGGGATTCATCAGTTGTGAAAACCAAGAAATACAAACTGAGGAGAGTTTACAAAGAAAAATGGAAGTGATAGGACTCGTGAGAAAACAAGAATTAATATCGGCAGACATGTATTTATTTCTTCTGAACAGAAGAGGTTAGACATTTTAATATTTCAATAGATAACACAAAAACAGTAGCGCACTTGTTGTGTTACAGACGCGAACACCGTTTCATCAGTTGTTCTTTCTCTCTTTGTTATGTTCATAAATGTAACTTAAGACCTGTTTGCACATAAGTATTATCTGGGGACCTGTGATTTAGAAATTATCTCCGCACATCTGTGCTTCATGTGCACACATGCACGGGATAAGTGAAGCCTGCGATTTTACTCAAATTTATGAACTTATTTCCCGGAAATGATGGCAAGACTTTGCGTATATTTATGTAAATATAGCTGTATGGTGTAGAATGATATATGACCGTACCTGTAAGCATTTGAGACCTGCTGTTGCGTTCGGCGATCTTCTGTCTGGTTTGCGTTACGGGTGTTTCCATGAGAATTACCTATTATGTTTATTATGCGCTACTGATTTAGATTCTCGAAACATCAGACTCACCCGCTCAGTTGAGTGCCGAATCACAACTCACATAAAGAAAATAACTCTGCACAACACCTTTAGTAGCAAGCAGAGATGGCGACAAAGAGGCCTTTCTTACGGACTGCCACTTTAAATAATTGCTGTATTTGGCAATTTTCCAAACGAGCTATAATCTGCAGGAATATTAGTGGATCTTTCTGGATTTTATGAAACAAACAAACAAAAAAGTAATACATTTGATGTTTCGGAAGTGACAAATGTGGTGGTTAATGCGTTGGATTCCTTTTTGGATAAGTTTGGCCCATTTTGAACCATTGGGTACATCTACCTAAATTTAAAAAATATTTGTAATATTAGTAATTTAAAATTATTATTTTTTACTTTACAGTGTATGCCATCTTGAACATTAGGATGAAGAAAATGACGACAATATTTTGGTGAGCGATATAAAAACCACAGGACTGCTCTGTTCTGAAACTACACATTGAATAACACAGGTATGTCAAAAAAATTACTGAGAAAAATCTAAAAAGTAAAATCTTTAAATAAAAAAGTTTCAACTTTAATGAAATTAATGACCTTTTCCAAACTGATGTTCCAGAGAGAGGACAGAAGGAGACCCAGACGCTTTAGGATCTCAGCCCACACCTCACAGCGGGAGAAAGGCAGACAGACAGAGGTCAGAATCAGGCACATATACTGTACGTTCTATAAGGTCTGGTCCTTGAATTAAAAAGTTTTCATAAGATTGCAGGTCTGAACAGTAAGTTTGTGGTGAAAAAGCATCTTAGATGTGGACTGTTTGTTGATTTGTGACCTCAGGTTATTATGTAAATAATAACTCATATTGGTTATTGGTTTCGCTCAGTAATCCCATATTGACTAGAAATGCTGGATTTTATTGTTCATTCATCAAACTATCGGTATTTCATGTTTTATGTTCTATATAGTCATCCAGGTGATCCATGCTTACAGAAAATGTGTACAGAAGTACGCCCCAAACATCCACTTATTCATCTCTGTTTCCGAAGAATAATTAAGACCGGCGGTGTCATCTAAACTGTGTATTTGAAGGTCCAGGAAAGAAGCCCTGCAGGCATTTGCCTCAAGTGGGGTCCTTGCGAATAAAAGCATGTTGCTCTTTGTGTCCCGTGCGTCGTTCTGCACATATTAAACAGAGCCGGCGTTTCCGGTGCGCTTCATTTTAATTAGTCTAGAGTTTGATCTCCAACATTTCCCAGAGGAACGGCTACCGTTAATAAAACAAGCTGTACCTTGCTCGAGAACACCCACCATGGGGACGAACCGAGGTGCGGATATTCCGCCATGCGAAAACCTGTTCGAAGTGCAGCGATGCACCTGCGTGTGCATGCTTGTATTCATCTATTTATCAGATGGCAAAATTAGACAGAATGTCGTTCTGTTCGGCCCAATAATGCAACGTGGTGGTGGACACCTATTAAGTTGAGGTCACACACCACGGCAGACACGTCACGTTTGCATGCCGCATTTGCTCTCGTTCTCTTTTTAAACTCACTCCTCTCCGCTCAGTTCTCCTAATTAATCATGCGCCGGGTTCCGCCCCTTTAATGCGCTGGAGGTGAGACAGATTGTAAAACCGGACTGATTAATGAAGGAGACGATATTTAGCGGTAGATACATACGTAAATAAGAGCAATAAGCTTTGGCACGCACCTATCGCAGGAAGGCTGTGCCCGCTGATGATGCCCAACATGCGCCGTCTGTGCCCTAGCTGCCTTGGCACGCGTACAGGCATCTGCTGAGGTGCCCCTGCCAACTCACCGTATACATACAAACATCTGCCTCCAGCACAAAGGGACTGGAATGACAGGTCTGAGAGAGAGAGAGCGTTGCTCGCTCGCTCAGCCACTTTTTGCCAGTCCTTTATACAAAAGCCGTAATGTTTCCTGTCGAGCCATTAGTGGTGATAGGATCTGTTCAGGGCCCATTAAATCATCAGTGTCCACCTGTGATAAAGAGACTCATTTGTTTTCTTAAAACTCCACTTAACGTCTACTTAACTCAATTTGTCAGGAAATGTCCTGCAATTTCCTCCAGGCCAGAAATCTGGCAGGGGCTACCGAGGGGATGACATCGGTCAGGATACATATTCAAATTCAAGGGGGGCCGCGCCGGGATCAGGTTATAGATGCGTGTGTGTGTTTGTTGAAGGAAGATGGCTCTTTTCCCTCACTCCGTTGGCTGAAACGATGCTGTGTTTGAGAATGTCAATTAGGATCATATGTGACTGCCTGTAGGAGAGGAAAACACAAATGAGATCTCCTTATTGTCGCAATTGCTTCTACCTACAAAGACATTTCAGCAATGGAAGACCCTTTCATACCTTTCTTCAAGAGTTTTCAACAATGTCTCATAATGTCTCAAACTTTACTCAGATTTACCAGTGTATGAGTTTGCATTTAAAAGTCATTACATTTACATGTATGCATTTGGCAGACACTTTTATCTAAAGCGACTGACATTGCATTGTACTATACATTTGTCTCTGACTATGTCTAATCCCCTGGCATGGAACCCATGACCTTGGTGTTGCTAGCGCCATGCTCTAACCACTGAGCCACAGGAAAGCAAAAGCAATTTATATATTCAACCTTTAATTCACAAAAGACATTAAAGGGATAGTTCACCCAAAAAATGATAATTCTGTCATAATTTACTTAACTTTTTGTCATTTCAAACCGATATGACTTACTTTCTTCTGCAAAACACAAAAGAAGATATTTTGGTAACCAAACAACAGCGGTACCCATTCACTTCTATTGTATGGAGACAAAACCAAGTCATTGGGTCAGTTACCAACATTCTTTAAAATATCTTCTATTGAAAAGAAAGAAAGTCATACATGTTTGAAATTAAAAGAGGGTTAGTAAATGATGATCAATTTAGATAAAAGTTTCTGTCAAATTAATAAATTTCAATAAAGAGCAACATGTGATTGATAACATCACTTTCAAAAAATATGTGTTTTCAAGTGTGCTTTTAGTTTACATGTAGTTTAAATGTAGTTAATTTTAGTCTACTTTTCATGTACTTTTTAGTAATATTTTTAGGTGGAAATACTTTTTAGGTGGAAAAGCTTAAAGAGGGTCTCCGAGTAATTCATGACAGAATTTTCATTCAGTCCCTCTTTAAGTATTTCCAATTAAAAAGATTCCTAAAAAAGTACATTTAAAGTAGAGAAAGTAAATAAAACATAATAATAATAGCAATCTACTTAGGTACAGTTAAAGCTATAAAAAACTATAATACTTATAGAAAACTGATAGAAACAAATGGAAAGCCCTAAATAGAAACATGCATGCGTATTATATAGCTATTGTTATTGCAAGAAGAACTGAGGTGTTTATATTATATAATAGTTGTAGATAAACACACAAACACTTTTGAAGTGCAAAGAATTGTTACTAAACTATAAGTGTGATGTTAAGATCACTTAAACAGAACTTAAAATAATACATACACTTTTTGAAGTGCAAAAATAGTATTTGAATACTAAACTATGAGTTGATGTTTGGTTCACTTAACAATAATATAAAAGTATAAACTGCTGGATAGTTTAAAACGACTAAACTAGCAGATTAGTAAAGCTAAACTTTAGTACTGTTAGTAGAATACTTTTATAAACTAGTGTCGGGTCAATTCACTCTCAAGTAATACTGCAATAGTACACTCTCAGGTATACTATTACATTGATAGCCTTTAGTTATAAGGTATACTTAAAAATATTTGAACTATGCAATAATTTAGTCAAATTAATACTTAATAAAAAAAACTTGATTGGAACATCAACTATTTTATATTTGTGTTCTACACCTATACACAGGCGAAAGGACAGTTTTGGCCTTAATCTTCTGTTCACATGTAGACTTGTATTTCTAGCCCACTGGACAAGCCAACAGGAGATTCCCCTTGGACAGACGGGTCAGTATCAAACAGATGGGTGGCTAACAGTCTTAACCAGCTAACGCTGACCCACTCTGAGCCCGCTTAACCCGATGTGTTCCACAGGAGGAGAACTCAGACCTGCCTGAACCCAACAGAGGACCAGCGCTGTGCGTGTGGAGGGGGGTATTCTCGGCATCTGTCGTGGTTGGAGAGCTCAATGACCAGGCAATGGGGTGGCACTGAGTTGGCTGTTATCCTCCCCTCCTAATGAGTCACAGGCTCTGTGTGCGTGTGTGTATGTGTAACATTGCTCTCCTCCGCGTGTCCCTCTTGCATCTGTTAGTTCCCAGAAGCCCCTGCTGGACAGTTCAAACTGACGTGCAGCTGATTACTGCAGATGACATTGAAGTCAATATGAAATAAAAATTAACATTCCTATTTTTTCATATAATATTGCTCTGTTTATTATAACTTTTATGTGGGGCATTATTAAATTCATGTACCCTAAAATGACATCTAGCCTCGGCATGATGTATGTCTTGGCCTGAGGGCGGGCCTAAACTGAATGTCCAATGGCCAGGCTTCCTACTTTCTTTCTTTTTTTCCCTACGTCTTTTTATTCCTAAAAGTCCCATGAACCGGAAGTTGTGATGTTTTTTTTACACATTTTCGAGTGAAAAGGAATTTTAAAGGGTAAAATTAGTGGCTCTGGCTTGTGTTTTTCACTGCGAATTGATGTGTAAAACAGCTGTTGCAATTTGCATTAAGCACACTGACAGTTGAAGGGGAGGAGTTAACGGATGCTACCAAGCCATCTTATTTATGTCATTTGAGGGCAGAAGTGCATTTTCAGATTTTAACTGCAGATTATGACATACATTCATTTTAATAAGAAAATGACCCACATTGATAATCTATTTACAATAAACGCTGCAATATTTCATGACAAAAATAAGAATTGTCATTTTTTTATTTCACTGGGACTTTAAGCCGTGACACTCACAAAGTTAAACGTCACAGAGTGTTCCTAGCTCAATTGGTAGAGCATTGTGCTGGCAACACAAAAACCGTGGTTAGATCCCAGGGACATTTACACAGACATTTATACAGATTTGGAACAAATGGAGGAGGTCCAAACAGAATCTGCAGATTCAAACATGATCTATCGTGTTAAACAGAGCTGAAAGTGCTACGACCTTATTAGCCTATTGCATAGTCCAATTTGACAACAGACATGTAAGGCGTACGGGATATGACAACGTCGTTTGTAAATTTTCCACTTCTGATTCCACATAACCTGTGTGCATGTACTCAGTAGTCCTTATTCCCCCTGTGCATTCAGTCCATTTATCTTCTCAGTTGGATTCAACTTTAAATGACACGTGGGATGCCCTGCAATCGAGATGATTGTCAACATGAAATCTCTCCCCCTATCAACAGCAACTTTTCACCACATGAATAACCAACAAACAAGAGGCAGGACTATATTCACTGTCCATTGGCCAGGCATTTTTAGCCGTCCCCTACAAGGCAAACTTACAACAAACCAATCAAAAAGGGAAGGGCAAAATAAAGCCACTCCCTACATTTTTTCAAATTACAGAAGCCGTTTTACTCTGATATACGCCACGATACGGAAAAGAAGACAATCACAACTTTTGTATCATGGTGACTTTAATCCGCAAAACTGTGAAGATATCGAGTGCACAATAAAGCAGCAGTTTATGAACTAGAAGAACTATAAACATCAACGTTTTTATTGTTCTTTTTTCTTAACCCTCAAACCTGAAACACAGACAGTGCGTAACGCAGTTAACCACATTACCCAAAGCACTGTTAGATGCTGGTGTTTTTATAAGGGTCAAAGGTCGCCCAGTTTTACCTCAAGGAAGATGGATGAGATGTGTATGGTACAGTACGGACCCTTTCTTGCTTTCTCTCTCACAGTCTGTCTCGTGTTTCTCCTCTAAAGGGGTTTGATGGTAAATAATCAGGGGAACGTGTAACTCGACCCGTTTGGTTCCTGTAATTACTGCCCATTACGGATTCCATCCCACTAATTCTGACGACAGCGCTCCTCCCGTCTACATAATGCAGCTCAGAGGAATCTCGCGACTTTCTGTCCCATCTTGCTGAAATCTACTTAGCATCTTGCCATCACACTTTTAGCGGGGGATCGTTTCAGAGCTTTTTAATGCCGTTTCTGGGCAACTAAAGCTTTTTACATTAAGAAAGAAGCCCGTTGTGTCGTTTATCTGCTTTCTCGCGATTCAATTTGTCTCTCTGTGAGCTCTTGTTGTAGTTTGGTGAAGAAAGTGCAAACTAATGGCTTCCACTGAGAGTGCAGCTACAGAAAGCTGATTCTACAATAATCAATAACACAAATGCCACGTCCAATGAATACTGTACAAATTGGTGTCCCATTATTTTTTTCTTTACAGCAGTCAAGGCGTACAGTATATTATACAGTGTGCAGTATGTTCTGTGTGATATTTAATGTGCGCCTTTGTCTGTGAAAACTCAGCTTAAGCCATTTTTACTGTTTTCTATATGAAGTCATTCTACATAATTTAAAGAACATTCTGTAAAACTACAATCTTGATGATATTAAGATTGACTGGGTAAGGCCATTTCAAAGATTAAAATTAAAGGGATACTCCACCAAAAACAAAGAAAATTATTTTATGATTCGACCCACAAGTTCTTGCAAACCTGTTCTTGTTGTGATCAACACAAATATTTGGAAAAAAGCTAGCAACTGACAGTTCAGGGACATCATTGATAGTAAGAAAAATGTTATTAAATTAAATAAAAATCAAAGGTGCCCCAGAACTTTCCTAAATTTCTCAACAAATCTTATTTTGTGTTCAACAGAACAACAAGAACAAAATACAATATTTTTCAAATCAATGGTGTCCCAGAAATGTCAGTTGCTAACATTTTTTCCAAATATCTTTCTTTGTGTTCTTCACAACAAAGAAACGAACACAGATTTGGGTCTTAAATGATTTTTTGGTGGGTTTCTGTTTAAACAGCTTTGTGCCAGCGTTGTTTAAGTCTTCTGAAGTGTTCTTTAGCTTTACTTTATTAACTGCAGTGTTTCTAATCAAACAAGCATTAATAGCTAAACAAACAAAAATCAAAACATTTTGAAGTGTTTACTTTTTACAACAGACCAAGATATTTCTTACATTTTTACTAGTTCTAAAATATATTATTGTGTAAAAATTGTGGACAATGGGAGAGTCCTTAAAGGGGTCATATGGCCCGAATACTTGTTTTTCTGTGTCTTTGGTGTGTTAGAAGTTGCCCATTCATGTATTAAACACGTAAAGTTGAAAAAATGTAAGTGTCGGTACAAAAGATGCATTCTATCCAAAGGCGAATGCTCACCCAGACCTGCCTGAAACGCCTCGTCTAACCACAACCACCCCTTATCTACATCATTTTGTGGTATGACTTGACTAAGACCACCCAAATCTATACGCAAGTAAGGTGGGCGTACTTATAAATCTCATTCTCGTCTCATTATGTCGTGGAGACGCTGTGAGTTTCGTTGCGAAAAGAAAACTTTTTTTTTGCCCTTCCAAAAGATGAGACAACTAAAAGCGACTGGTAACATTTTATTTACAATACTGTTCCAGAAAAGTACAATCCGAATATTCAAGCGTGTGCAGCGCATTTCACAGATGACTGCTTCGTGAACCTGGGAGAGATCGAGGCCGGCTGTACACGAAAGCTTTTGTTATAAAGTGGGGCAATTCCAACCATTACAACTTCGCAAAGACAGTCTGGTGCTTCAGATTCGCAGCCTGCAAGTATATTTTCATTTTGAAATACTTTTTTACGGACTAACGCGGGTTGTGTTTGTGTTATGTTTGTAGCGCATTTTGTTTCTTTGTGTGATCTGCAAATTCAGACGTGAAAAAAGACAACATAAGTCCTAATAATCATTTATTATGTTCAAATATCATGCTTATACTGGGATTTATTGTCTTTGTTGAGTAGCGATGAGACAAGGCGTAACACTGGTTGACCACTTACGGCAAATCTTTATAACGTTGTATTTTTAACCATTTAACACAATATATTTTTTAAAAACCTTACAAATCCTTTATGTCCTGCTCAAGTCGCACTCGCGAAGTTGATGTATCGACTTGATCATCTACATTTTCCAGATCAGATTCAGGCATTGAAAATTTTTTCACCTGTCAGTACAATTGCTTGGGAACATGATGTTCCTTATATGATAAGAGACAATACATTTCCGTCACACGCTTGCAGTATTCAACCAATCATTACGCACTGGTTAACTGGTCAATCATGGCACACCTTGCTTTCCAGAGCGATGATCTTTGTTAAAAATCTCCGCGTTTCAGAGAGGCAGGACAAGGAGGAGATACAAACATGCACGGTTTGTGAAAAATACAGCGTTTTAAATCTTAAATCGTGTATACATCTAAAACAAATAATAATATTCGTTTTAGCCGTGTCATTTGACCCCATTAAGGTCAAAAGGTGCCCCTGTTACTATTAACAGGTTACCCTCCAGAAAAGTAGTTTTGTTTTATTTTAATGTATTAGGAGTAAATGTGAGTTTATTAATAACTTCAAATCAAAATCTTAAATTAGCTTCGATCTGCAACCCAGATCACAGCTCCGTTCTGTTGTTTTTAATCTTTATTTAGCTTTTTAGTAGTTGTTTTTGTTTGCTTTTTAATGTGCGCTAGGTGATTCTTCTTATTCATTTCAAAACAGGTGTTGCAAGTTTGAATGTGGGGAAGAGAAACATGCAGGAAGATGCAAAGCTCACTTGATTTCCACTGGACAGGTAAAAAAGTATCACACCATCCTATCAGGTGTCAATCTGCAATTTGCTGTTGTTGAACATCCCAAAAATTCATATCATTAGATGAGGGAAACATTCTGTGACCGCTTGTTTCGTGTTGACTTTAAATATCGTTTGCTAAGTCGGAAACCTGGACAATCCCTACAGAAAGATGTGTTCCGAATCTGCCTGCTGTATTTCAAGAGCTGGGTGAAAAAGATGATCATGCCAACAAAAACTTCAGCGATAAAGGTTCATGTTTCACCGCTTCAAAAATATGTTTCACACACACCTTGTTTCAGTTTTACCCATCACCTTATCTGAGACGGTCCACACACTGGATTACTTTACTAACACCAGTGATGTGCTGTTGGATATAGGCGGCGCTCCGTAACCTGCAGATAACAGGAAATAATGTTGTAATGTTCCTCTCCATCAGATACGCCTGACGAATGCCCCCCGTGTTTCCTCTTTTCTCTCTCTCTTTCATCTCCACGGCACATCCTTTAAAAGTGCTTTGTTTCTGCCGAGCGTGAGGGAATATAACGTGAAAGTGAGGTGCTTTGATCTCGGCTATCTGATGAAAAGCTTTCCCACCTTGTGCTGTGTCGGATAAACACACTCATTACCTGCTTAACGTCTGGCTGCCATCCAGACACCTGTCAGAGCAGCTTTAGTGAAGCAGCTACATCAGACCATCAGAGTGCATTAATAAACCAAACACCGGTCTTAAATAAATGATGCCGTACAGTCCGGACGATGCAGAACCGCAGGTGGATTACGTTACGGCAGTGTGTGGATAAAACGCTGATCTGTGATCTGAGTGATGATGTAACCTGCCCAGAAACAAACAGCGTGTGTTGGGATCTTCATCTTGAAGTCGTGCACCTAGTTTTGAACATATTTAACAGCTGTGTAGACAGCTTCATTTATTAAAGTGGCAGTGATCTAATTTTATACAATCTAGTTTTGTTTTGCATCAGCAGGGTCCAAAATTAACACTCGTTAGGTGCCAAATCTGAGGAAAAATTAGCCTTCATGAGTAAATAAAATAGAGTTGCTTACCAATAAACCGGGAAATATATTAGAATGACAAAATCACGTAATGTGTAGCGTAAATCACATTTCAGGAATGACAGCACATATTTTAATTACTTATTCGATTGTACAAGATGCTTTTTTGCATAATTTCATTTGGCAACATACATCTTTATATAAAACCACAACAAGATTCTGAGATGAGAGACAGAGATTGATTTTGTATTGATGTCACTGATCTTAAAATAAAACATTCCCATTGCAATAAGAACTAAAATATATTCAATAATAATGAAATTAATGTCATTCTTAATGTGTGTTGGATTTTGTCTTTCTCTCTGACCTGTGGTCAGTGCTGTGTGGTGTGTGTTTCATGGTGTCTTTCTCTCTCTGATCTGTGGTCAGTGCTGCGTGTGTACAGTGGAACTCCAGCAGTCAGCAGTCTTACACTAGCTGATGTGTTCCTGTGATTTATTGCTCATACCGCTCACAAGAAAGTACAATTTTCCAGCCAGCTGCAAAACAATAATTCATTACGATGGCCTTTCTGCGATAGGAAGCTGTTAGCGGAGCAGGTCTCTACTGCTCAAATGATGTTGATAAATGTATGATCAGCTCAGGTAACTGCTTTAACACCCGTCTGCTCCCACTGCGCCCGACATATTACACGCACACACACCATGATTCAATGATAAAGAGATTACTGACAGCTCCCGCTGTGTGTGTGTCGTACCTTCACAGAGTTTTCTAATAAGAACATTTTAGATGAACGCGTTTGTTTCTTTTGTTATGAATCATGGCTGATCTCAGAAATCCAACAAAGTTTGCACAAAACAAATAAATGTTTTTGTTGTTTGCTGTTGTCACATAAAGGGGTGTGAATCTTCTGGTGTGAATCTTATAAAAACATATCCAGGTCATATTTCACAGCAAAATACATTTATTTTATTTGTAATAGTGAAATAAGATTATGCAAAATCCCCCTTTTTCTATTATTTTTTTTATTTTCCTGTATTTAGATTGTACCTTTATTTGTTTGTTACTCTCAAAAGACTCTTAAAATAGGCTTCGTTGTGTTAATGTTAAATGTTATTGATCACTTCTTTCTATTTTAGGGTAAAATGCCCCAGATATGTTCCTGACAGAACTCGTGAGATTCACCCAAAATCTCTTTTGGTGCTGTTAAGAGGACTGGGTTTGGAGAATACAGAGGAGACAAATCTGTTTGGACGCCAACGTCTAAATAAACAATGTACGTGTCATAGTATTATCATCCAGGTGGGGGCTGCACACTGGTGGTGGTTGAGGAGAGACCCCCGCATATGTTTGTAAAGCGCTTTGGGTATACAGCAATACACAATAAAGCGCTATATGAATGCCTCATTCATTCATTTAAAAAATATAAAAGCATTCATCAATTTTTAAAGAAAGATGCAAAAACACTTTTTAAAACAAGATATTTTGAGGAGAGACCAAAATATCCAAATTCTCTTTTCTCGATAGCTGGTTGGTGCTGTTAAGAGCACTGGGTTTGGAGAATACAGAGGAGACAAATCTGTTTTTACGTCAACTTCTAAATAAACAATGTACGTATCATAGTATTATCATCCAGGTGGGGGCTGCACACTGGTGGTGGTTGAGGAGAGACCCCTGCATATGTTTGTAAAGCGCTTTGGGTGTACAGCAATACACAATAAAGCGCCATATGAATGCCTCATTCATTCATTATAAAACACAAAAGCATTCAACAATTTTCAAAGAAAGATGCAAAAACACTTTTTAAAACAAGATTTTTTTAAGAGGACTTATTAGGTGAGTTTGGAGAATGCAGAGGAGCCAAATCTGTTTGGACATCAATGATAATTAAAAACACATTTTAAAACAAGAAGATTTGTTTTATTTCAATTGACGAAACAATGTAAAGTATGCAGTGTACTGCAGGTTTGAAATGTTGAGAAGAAATTCTCTGCCACTGTAGTTGACATATGTCTTCAATATACATTTCAGTGAGTTTGAGTTAATTGTGTGAAAAGCTCAAGCAGCATTTGATAGTACAGTGAATGAGACTTGCTTTGATATTTTGCTATCAAATGAAATGACATTCAGACATTTTATGTGTGACATAAGTGTTCAAATTCTTTGCGGGTCCACTGTATTAGGGTGGTGTGTGTGTTTGTACACACTCTATATCAGCATACTGTATCAACAGATTATGAAGAAACTAATTAACTCAAAGCCTTTGAACTGGGAGTCCTGGATTTCCCCAGACCTGAGCGCTCAGCTCTCTGCGCTCCACAGAGACACAGTGCGACATTATATCCATCAGAGTGACAGGGACGCAGAAATACATAAGGCTGTATCCGCCTCGGAAGTGTTCACCTGATGTCTGAAAAAACAAGATACCTGAATATGATGTTATGGATAATATGGCTATTATACGGACCATATACAAAACTTCAATTTGCTCTCCATTTAATCCAATTGTTGTTAAGAAGAAATAAACGAGATGCATTGCTTGTGTGCTGAGTACTTGGAATATTATTTTCTCTCATCCTCCAATGACAATGTAAATTATTGAGTGTCCTCACAACAAACCCCGCTGCCCAATTATTATTGCAGTTAATATAAAATTCTGAATGTTGAAATGAGAAGAAAGCAGAGCCAAAGCTCAATGCAGCGGTGCGTTGTTTCAGAGAAATTAAAAAGACGTGTTTGTATTTTTCCTGTACGCTTTTATTCATCCTGGAAACAGTCTAATGAGTTTGTGAAGTTTTTCTGGGTTTTTTATTTTCTGCGTTTTTTTGTCTGGTTGTGGATTACAAAGGTAAAGGTTCAAATGATCCACAACCTGATAAAACACAACACAATTTAATTGCAGTTCTACACATCTCCACCGCAGTTTTCTACTGAGCATATAATGTGTCTGCAAAAGTGAGCTCAGATTACACAAAACGTACCTCAAGGGACATGTGAGAGTACACAGAGTGAAGCATCAATGAAGTACACAATGTTTTTTAATGCTCTCCAAGGGTTAGACAGTGGGTTGGTGAATCAATAGACACCCATGGTATGTGCCTGTTTAGGGGATATCCCAATTTGGTTTTATAAATCAAATTAATTGAAGATGTAAAAATGCAAAGGTTTTTATAGAGAGAGTTTTAGAGGTAAGGGGATGCTAAGAGACATACAGTTTGGGGTTAGAAAAGTCCCTATAAAACATTGAAACCCAACATGTGTGTGTTCATGAGAGAGAAAACTTCAAAGTAAGGTTAACTTAATGTTTATCATACAACACTATGAACGTTTTTAAACTGCATTGTACACAGACACTTTCTGTTTAAAATCTTGCAGATATTCATATCCATATGTACACACAGTCTCTGCATGTGTCTGTCTACTTGTATCCAGGTGGCTTTCCAGCTCTGAGCTCTGCTTGTGGCACACTAGTGTGATTGTGGCAGATTCTTGATAATGTCTCTTTCAAATGTGCTGTTGTTTTTATATAGATCACATTTATGTACAGAATGTACTGAACGTGTCGTTTTCAGTCTTACTGTTAATCAAAAACAAAGCAATTAGTCTCCAATCTATAGCTATGAGTGACTTTAAAACTTAGTCTTGCACCGTCAACACCCATATAGTTTGATGTTTTTACCAGAGTATAGGTCCTCGCTCACATTGACTGGCAGTATATACACATTTTAGAAAAATAGTTTGCTCATCAAAAGAGAATTATGATGCAGTTAAAACTTGTTATATTATAGCGTTTTCACACACGTCCCTTTTTGCCTTGAATTTGCAGAAATGTTTTATTTTATCAAATTGAAGTAGTTCCAAATATTCTGTGCTCTTATTGGCTGCTCTTTATATTATTCATTTTTATTAAATAAATACATTTTTAATTTTAGTTTTAAATTTAGTTTTTTTATGATAAAACTTTATATTTGCTAATTTTTAAAGCCCCATTTAGACCGCCTGCGACACTGCGAGGTGGTGTCATTTATTTCAACGGTAGTCCAGCGACACGAGTAACAGTGACTGTTGGCGACAGGAAGTGGGCGTGTCTAGTGACTCGACAAAGGTGAGATTTGCTCAACTTTATTAAAATGGTGAGCGACTTTCGGGAGCGACTGCCAATAGGAGTATAGATGAGGAGCTTACGTCAGCCAGCCCTTGTCACTGCAGGGTTTGTTTCTAAATGTTTCTAGAACAACCAAAACCTAGGAACGACCTAGTAGGAAGAGACTGAATGCAGCTTTCAAACATTAAAGCCCTTCGGATCAAAACCTTTTCAAGATAATGAGAAACATTTCCCTCATACGTTTTATCTTATTCATTTCAAGATGTCCTGAAAGACGCTGTGTGTAATTTTATCGGGGGTTATATTGGCAGAAATGTAATATTATATACTTAACTATATCTTCAGAGGTGTATAAAGATCTAACATAATCAATTATATTTATTTAGAGCTATCTTTATCTACATACACTGCGTGTGCCCTTCCATTGAACCTGCCATATTGTTTCTACATTAGCCCTAAATGGACAAACTACAGAGCGCGTTTTGTAAATACGTTAGAGGGAGGGGTGGTTGCAATTCGGGATCTTACTGCTAGATGCTGCTAAATTGCATACCCTGGACCTTTAAAGAAAGTTTATTTCAGATGTAGATATAAATATGATATAATATAATTATTATATTTTAGTTGAGTAGTATAGTTTGTGTATTTTACGAGTGTGATTGTTCTGTGTGTGTTAATACCTCTGAGGTGTGTGTTAATGCTTGGCTGCATCTCAGTGTTTTTGGCATGCCTGTGGATTGTAGCTTGTTGGCAGCAGTGTTCCAACAGACAGCTAAATCAGAGAGGAATGACCTATTTAGTCGCTGAGCATCATGGGAATGTGCGTCTCTCAACCAATCAAGTCATCGAGCCTTTTCACCACAGCAACGTGGAGTCGGTTTGATGGGCTGGAATGGAGCGCGAACAGGGCGGAGCCTGTAAGGGAAATCTGTTCGACTTCAACTGCCACGCCCACTTAAGATCATGAGCACTGAGGTTCATCTAACACACTCTCTCTCTCGCTCGCTCGCCACAGCCACCTAATTAAGAAAGGCTGACTCATTTACATGGAGATGTTTGATCTAAATTACACTCCAAACCGCACCAAATTGGGTTCATCTGTGAATGTGAAATGTTGTTTTCTTCCCCGCGAAACCTCCTCCTGCCTCTCTCTCTCTCTCTCGGTCTTATATTTTAGAGCGGGCTGGCAGTTAGCTCTGGGGGGCTCATGTTCAAATGATGAGAGAGATTATGGGTTTTAGCATTCTCATGAGACATGAAACACACATATAGTTAAGGGATTGAGGACATTCACCCAATAACTGATTTTAGGGTATTTGAATCTGAATTTGATGAAAACAAAAGTAAAAGGTGTTTTGCAATAATCAGAATTCAAAAAGTCAATCTGGATGATATTAATGTACAGAATCTCAACAAAGCCTCATATAACACAAGTCAAATATGGATCCATACCTGACCTTGGAGATTCATTTCGGATCATATTCTGCCAGATTTTAATTAAACCACAGGGTCAGATATTCATCCGAGATCAGACATTCATCTGTTATGTCAGATGTTTCTGGACATGGTCAGATGTCGATTTGCATGGATATTTGTTGATACAGTACAGGTGACTACACGACTGACAACAGCTGCAGGTCTCATTTTTTACTGTCTTTCTAATTACACACCTCTTATGATCAAGAGTCTTTGTCACCAGGTGTTGACAGGCCGAGAGGAATCTGTGCGTTGATAAAAATAAATGCTCATCTGGCTTGTGTTGGGTGGCAGTGTATAGAGAGCAATTACCGTCTCTTGTGTTGCGAATGTATAAGATTGTGTGTGTGTATTGAATCCCATCTGGAGCGCCATGTCTGGTCTGACCCTCATAAGTTTGCTGAGTGCTACAATCTGTATGTGCTGAATTTCACATTTAAACTAAGGACGCCGAAACCGGTGCCAAACACCGTCAGCAAACACGCTCGCGCACTCCAACATGTGCCGCATTTGTCATTTAATTGATACATTTTACTCTCCAGGACAACGGTGCTCATAAACACGCTGAACCCATTCAGATGCGCTCAGCTAAAGTGCCTGTATCTTTACGATAAAACAACAATGTATTTTACGCACCCGTAAGAAGCGTCTGGACACTAGATGAGGAGGGGCCGGGGCTGCCTGTGCGCGCGAAACGGAATAAAATAAATCTTTACAAGCGCCCATCAAGATCTGCACGCATTAAACTTTGTCTTCTTTGTGTTTCGTGATATGATGAGTCACAGGAGCTGGAGGTTCTTCTGTCATTGAGGAGAAACCTTTTACAGAGGTGCTCCTCGGCTCCTGCCACCGACTTCGGTTCGAAAGCGCTTTGTTGTGGGAAGACGTGGAGGCGCTCGAGTCGCTGTGGCCTGGTCCCAATCAGCGGTCGCGTCTTAACATCACATGATGTGATGATGTGGTTGGCGCAGCTAAAACGTTAAGTGTACCTTCAAATATACGTTCAGTCTCCGTTTTAAATCTCTGGTTGAGTTTGCCAAATTCTTCTCTTAATTCATCACAGTCCTGCGCTGTTCACAAGAACTCTGTCATGGTTTACTCTCATGTCGATCCAAACCCGCATGACTTGCTCTCTTCGGAGGAACAAAAATATGTTTGATTTTCTGTACAGTGTTAGCGTAAAGTGAATAGAAGTTTCAAAAAACATCATAAAACCATACACTATTTCAGGCCAAAGTTAAGGGTGTATTAACATCCGTACCAACAATACACAGAAAAATGAATTTTCTTCCCTGTCTAATTAAATCGTATATTTCCGATCAATGAGTAAACCTGATATGGACTGTACTGGTTTTGTTTGCTAAGCTTAAAATGCCCCGCACCAAAGAATCGTCAGACTTTATCCATTAATGATTTGATGTTTTTAATGTAAGGCGAGACTTTCTTCGCTCCAGCAGCCATATTGAGTGTTGCATACCTCCCCATTCATTGTGATAGCAGTTGCACATCTTGTTATATATATTATCTTTGATATAGCTCACAAATCACATTGTCGACTGTCATGATGGTCACAAGGCTACAATACAGCTGTTTTATTCTTGTATAAGTCTGGCAGGCTTGGTCACACACAACCGCTTAATTTGACAGAAGCAGGAGCTGGGAAGGTGTGTGTGTGTGTGTGTTTGTCATGTTATCTCCTCTGAAGGCCTTGCCGTGTTCCTGGCCTGTATGTTTCCTGTGGCTGTAATTGCTGGACCTCAGGGACTTCAGAGCTTGTGTGTGTGTGTGTGTTTGTGTGTGTGAGGCATAAATAGGGTTTGACAGCGGATTAGAGGTGTTTGGCGAGTATCTGTGTGTGTGTGTTGTGTTTGAATGTGTCAGGTACAATAAGAACAGGTCGAGTCCCTCCTGGAGACCGAGATAATATGGTTAATAAGCAGCAGGTTTGGAGAGGGTTCAGTCCATTTAAAGAGCAGAGCTGGGCCAGGTTTTCACTGCAGTTACAAACCATAAGCTATAATACCATCATAGCCGTGGGCTGTTTAAAAATGGGATGATTTAATAATAATAAATCATTTAACTAAAGATGACAAATAATGTAATTGTGCTTTATTTACTGGAATTTTTCTCATCTTTAGAAGTTCTTAGATCTCATGTAGAACAAGAGTTGATTGTAATTCCAAAAAAAACCATCACTGTCACAATCAGTCCATCAATGATATGGTTTCTTAACAGTTTAATCCAGTACCCTCTTCTGTCCAACATTTTGGTTTTACATTTGTTGTCTAGTGCATTTATTAGCGGAGCCTTGAGCATTTTCTGTTGCTGGGGGCAACTGAGAGCAAAACTGATATGAAGCATTAACATTTTTTGAGTCAATATGCCTAACCCATCTGACTGTAAAGCAGCGCTAGAGCAGTCCACCCTAGCTCTGACCCGGATGCAGGTGGCCCGAGGGAAGATGGCGTTGGGCCCTTCAACACTTCCTGTTGTTTCTTGCTCAAATGAGATGCTAATTAACTACCTTTGGCATCTTTAGCAATGAGTGTCTGCTCAACCTGTTCTGTGTTCTCCACACTCCATGAGATGGTGAAAATGATCTCTCTGTCATAATGCACATGAAACAAACATTCTTTCATTCTTTCTCTATTGTTTTTGCGGTTCCTTTTTAACTCTAGAACTTTACACTATATACTGTATATACTATGCCTTTTTCATTTTTAGTTATCTATTTTCACTTTATTATTATACACTTTATTAATCTACAAAGTGCCTGAGCATGAACAGAGCCTATGTCTTAAAGAGCACGTTCCTCGCGATCCCATTTTCAACATTTATATAGTGTGTAATGTTGCTGTTAGGCCATAAATAATACCTCCAAAATGATAAAGCTCAAAGTTCAGTGCCAAGCGAGATATTGTCTATAACAGAATTCGCATTTCAAGGACTACAGAGAACGGCTGGATCGAACTACAGCCCTCTACTTCCAGGGTACATGATGTCACTATTCCGAGTTCTTATAAAAACCTCCGCCCAAAGGAATATTTCCCCAAAAGGGGCAGGTCTTCCTTAGAGAAGAGAATGGGAGTAGTGTTTGGTTATCAGAGATTGTAAACATTTGACTGAGCTACGTGCTAACCTACTTTCATCACAGTCCTACAGCTGGTAATTAGAATTTTGCTATACACATTCTAAGAAAACCAACAGATTCCATGACTAACATCGGCTGTGAAAGCTGTTCTGTGTAATACACTGATATTGTGTGTGTGTGCGCTTACCTCTTAAACACTTCTATGAAACATCCTTTGAAGTCCTGCTTGCAAATGTCTCCTGGTCAATCTGCTTGTTTTATTATCCATTTTGGGTCCAATATAAAAATGCAAAACTAACGCTTCTGTTATTAGTGTTAATTAATATAACCGGTCTGAGACCATTTGGTGCGGTGTCATTTCCCTCGCCATAGTAGGAAACAAAATGTGCAACCTCTAACCAAGAATTGAAGTTTGCACATGCACTAGCAGACCTCCGTAACACTTCTATCGATCCGCATGTTTTTAACTGATAAAGTGAAGTTGACCCCAGTGTTACTGATTGCTCAAAGCCAAAGTTTATAAATACACGAGCACTGAGAGGCTGATATGGTATGGGTGGGACATCTTCACACACAAAGTCTATGCGGGGATCCAATCACGACAGACCGGGTCACCAGGAGGAACTTAATATAGGCCGGAAGAAATCCAGTCGTTTAGTGAGAAGAGGGACAGGAGTGAACAGTAGACTTGAAATATGTAAAATATAAAGCCTTTTTTTATTAGAAATCGCATCAATTGTTAAACACCCAAAAAACATAATCAAAGCCTCAAAAACAGCAAAGACTGGCTCCTTTAAAATCCATTATATATAATATATAATGTTCCTCTATATATGATAAATATGCTACTTCTTTCTTTCTATTTTTCACTATTGATTTTGCAGTTCCTTTTTAACTTCATTACATTTCACTATACATGCATGCACTATGCTTTTAAATGTTTAATATATTTATATTTCACTTTATCATACACTTAATTAATATACGGAGTGCCTGAGCATGACCAGAGCATACGTTTTACAAACACTTACATATAATTTATTGTGTTCCTCTCTATATGAAAAATATGATACTATATGACTTTTTAATAAATGTAAGGTTATTAATACAATAGAAAATTAACTGCTATCATTCCCATTTCTGGAATTATATTTTATTTTGTGTTTATAATTAGTATAATGTTTAAAGTCATATTTAAAATGTCAAGAAAAATGATCCCACAATACATTTGTTTGTACTTTTTATGACACAGAATGAAACGTTTAAACATACCAATATTAGTTTTACCTTTACTTTTATTGTTTATAAAGATAAAAATCACAAACTAACCTAATATGATAGAGACGATATGTACTGCAGGAATCACCCAGTCACTTTTATTTATTAACGTCTCATGCTGTTGTTTGTGTTATCAGATTAAGATAGTATTAATATAGGGTGTTGCTACAGGTATCAGAGCCGGATGCGTTGTGACAGAGGCCGTGGTAAGTTATGTCTTCTACTGCTGTTTTTAATGAGGATAAGAGCAGATTTACCCCTGTTGAGCTGAAGGATGTCGTCATTATGCAGAAATAATAAAGTACGAGGTCAGAAAATGACTACGCCTTCTCTCTGTGTCGCTAGTGTCACTGAGAAAACACACACTCGTTATGTTAATTAGCGTGTTAATTACCAGCACCCTGAGAGTGGGCGGGGCAGAGCTCCGTTAACAGGCGGGATCATGTCTTACACACATAATTATTTTCGTTTACACCTTTTGTTTTCTTAATCTTTAATCGTTCAGTGACATCACAGTGTTTAGCTGAATGACATTGCAAAAATATTGAATACAAACTTTTAATGATATATTATTTTATATTATTAGAATTTATATTTATAATATAAAATAGTAAAAGAGAAATGTATCTTCATTGCTAGTTATATCTTTAACACATTTACGTTTTATTTATCATCTACCCATATAATTCTGCATAAGCCTATTTACCCCAAATTTAAATTCTGAAAATGAAATAATTTACTAACCCTCATGCTATCCCAGCAGGTGAATAAAAAACTTTATTTTTCCATCCCGGCACAAAGTGATTTATTTTGAAAAATATTTTGGCTGTTTAATACTATTGGACGGTCCCCAAATTTTGTGAAGGTCCAAAGAGCAGATGTATCATCATAAAATTAATCCACACAACTCCATTGAGGTAATAAATGTCTTCCACAAACGGATTGTGTAAAATCAACATTTTAAACTTTTTAAACCAAACTGGCTTCTGCGTAACTGTCCTACGGATGTTCTAGAGACAGTCTTTCTTTTTATTTTTGGGTAATTAATGTGTTGAAAAGGACAGTACAGTCATTCTTTACATGTGAGGTCAGGTTAACACTTTGCATTGTGGAATATGTCACGTATTTTAAACGGTCATCCGTCTTCAGTTCTTACTTTCCTCCCAAACATTTACATGAATGCATTTGGCAAACGCTTTTACACAAAGAGACATACATTGCGTTATACTATACATTTGTTTCTAAGTATGTGCAATCCCTGGGATTGTACCCATGACTTTGGCGTTGCTAACGCGATGATCAAACCACTGAGCTACAGGAAGGCAAACATATCCATAGCCTTTAAAAATACTATTTGGCTGTTTTTAAAAGACTAGCAAGCGATCAGTTTATAACTACACAAGTGTATTTACACAAGTTCATTGCACCCAACAAATGTCATCAAATAACGTTTCTTGTCTTGTGACAGCAATAGTTTGACCTTTTCAGCGTGACACTGTCAGAAGGTCATGCCATCATATGATGACAGAACATCATTAATTAAAACCAAAATATTAATTTAGAATGTGTGTCTGAACATCGTGACACTTCAAATGATCATTTTAAATTCTAAAAAATAAACTGAATTGTAGGATTACACAAAGGATTATGGTAATAGTTTCTTCGTGTTGAGTCTCTTTAATATGTTACTCACAAATGATTGAAGAGATGACTGTCAGCAGTGTTTAGATTTGTGTTTTTGAAGTACAGTAGTTTACAGTGATAGTCTTGAGCTCTGTGCCGGCCCAGTCCTGTCTCAACGCTGCTCTTATCTGATGTGTTTGAGGCTTGTGTAGCGGAGCGTGTATGAGCGATCGACTCTCTACTGCGCCACTGCGTGTGTCAAACACGGAACAGACGCTGGAGCAGGTTTTAGCCTCTGAGGTGTGCAGAGAGACACAACAACAGTAACACAAAAGTGTATTTTCCTCTGGCTGGCACCCCTGCCAAAGCGTTCCGCAGCCCATAAAAACAAAAGCGTCTTTTTAAAACTGTGAAATTTAATTTCTTATCTGTAACTATTCAAAGTTTAGGTCGGTCCCATTTTAATTAGCATTCTTGGCATGAAACAAACTGACTTGGTGAATTTTTCCTGACAAATTAGCCCAGCTCTGGCAGCTGCCATCACGAATATGAAAATGAACTTGGATGTTACATTTACTAAAGAAAATGTGAGCTAATGTGTCGTGGGTGGTTGCCAGGGTGTTGCTATGTGGATGCCGATGTGCACTGGTCGTTATTTTGCAGATTGCTATTAGGTTGCTAGGTTGTTTGGGCGGTTGCTAAGCAGAGATGTGTTCTGGGTAGCTGCTGAACAAGACACTGCCATATAGATGCTACTTGGAGTTGTGTTAACCGTATTGATTTTCGGCTGACTTGGCCAATTCAAGAACTCAAATCCTTCCGGCTCTGCTCACAGTAGTTTATATAGTTGGTCTGGACAACTAGTTTTACATTATACTTCTAATACAGTACAGAACAAGAATAAGCAGTCGTGCATATCCCACATATCCGGCTCGCCATCACCTGACCCCCTCCCACATGCACACGCATCATTTCAGCCTCGTTATTACAATCTCCACTTAACACAAATGAGAAGTGTTAGATATTCACAGCCTTGACTCTATGAATAGTGATGCGAGCGTGTCCTGACAGGCCAAACAGACGCAGATCGGATCAACGCGGCATAGATTGAGTTCCGACTGCAGAAAACATTCGGCGTCACCTTCACCTGCCCTCAGACAAACCCCACACCACCGAAGGAGACCAGAGAGCAATTTTTCTCCCACTGTTTGTCACCCCGCTTCTTTCCCTGCTGAAGCCCAGGACAATTCCGTCCTTTCGGTTCAGCACTAATCAGAAGTTCTCTCAGGTGTTGGTTTTCCCACGTCTCCCCACGAGTCTCTCGCTTCTTCTACATGCCGAAACAGGAGCAGTCGCGGTCGGCCTGGAGGGAAAGCGCGTGCCCGGTCGCAGGTCGGAATTGACTGTTTGAGAGTCATTCCGCACAGAAATGAATGTGTGCGTGCAGGTCTGCACCTAATCACTTCAGCTGAGCACTTCAGGCGCGCGAGAGCCCGCGGACAAATAATGACAAATCTCTTGGTCCCTAATGGAAGAAGCGTTTGCTCTTTTCAGGAAGTGCCCTGCACCTTTGAGTGGAGCGAAACATATGGACGAAAACAAGCCCACTTTGTTTTTCATCCGCGCCTGATCATCTATTTTCATGTCGCAGGTATTTCAAGCAGATTTTCATCAGCGTCGCCTTTGTTCCATAAGGCGGACTGGAAAATCAATAGAAAATAGCAGAAACATGTTTGCGACTTGTCAATGTTCACTTACGATGTTACTCCTGAATACAGCTTATTTTTGCATTCGGTTAGTTGCAAACTAAACTATTTTAAGAAGCTATTTATCATAATTCATAATAGACATTTTTTGATCGCTATGGTCTAAATTGCTCACTTTCCCCATCAGATTTATCTTCAATGTTCATAGTCATAGACATGTTACGCCTCAACAACTCGTAAAACAGAGTCAGCTATTTCTTGCAATTCATTGATCAGTTGCCAAAGCGTCGAGGAGACATTCCTATGAAGTTTGTTTCCAATCCGCAAACGCCAAGACTGTTTGGACGGCCTCGAATTGTTATCTGTAATTTAGCCAATGTGTTGGAACAATTAACACTGTTTGAATTGTGAGGCGGAGAAGGACAGATTAATGATTTGATTATGAAGGCAAAAAAATCAAAGAAAGGAGGTTTAGAAGAAGTCA
The DNA here is from genome assembly GCF_015846415.1 of Triplophysa dalaica. NCBI lineage: Eukaryota > Metazoa > Chordata > Actinopteri > Cypriniformes > Nemacheilidae > Triplophysa > Triplophysa dalaica. The sequence continues at coordinate 5,630,591 of NC_079547.1, read as the reverse complement.
GTAAACACGTTTGTACAAAGGGCGTGTTATCGGGGAAGATTTTAAAGTGTAATGAAGCGGGAAACCTTTAAACCCTCTCCTGAGATTCATTAGACAGCCTCAAATCTGCATTCTTAATTATTTAATTCATCACATGTTTGTAGAAATTGCAAATGTGCGAGGCGGTTGTTTATTTGATTAGATTTATTGAGACATGAAAGGATATTAGTGTGTTTTCTATATGAAAGGTAGAGGTACTTTAATGAAAGTCATTTGCTGTGTTCGAGAGTATCGCGAAACGGCGCTCTGAAAGGGCCCTCAAAGTTTCTCTTTGAGAGCATCAGTGGGCCCCATTTTGTGTAGCAAACAAGCCACCATCAAAGAAATAATCAAGCGAGCCAAATCCAAAATGGCCGTCAATCTTGCCTCTGAAGAATAATGGAGAAACTTTGAGCTTTGTTGTCTAATTGTGATCACAAAACCTGTTTTAACACTCTGTCACCTCTCATTTTTAAGGCCTTTGTAGAGCGTGGAGGTGCACAGGGTCACAGGCAATTAAAACAGCACAAAGACGCTGATGCCCATGAAAAGTGTTGAGAGCCGCAGAGAGTTTACCACCCTCAGCTTAGGGGTTCTCAGGTTTAACACGATTTAAAAGTATGGTTTTAACTTAAAATAAAAATTCTCTCATTTATTTACCCTCATGTCTATCAAAATGTGTATGACTCTTTGTTCTCTGGAACACAAAAGAAGATATTTTGAGACATGTCTTAGGGGTTTTGTGCCCATACAATGAAAGTCAATGGGGCCCAATGTTGTTTGGTTAACGTTTTAGAATAGATTACGGCCTGCAATGTATCGCATAATTAAACAGAATTTACAGCATAACTAATTTTAAATAATAATGTTCATCTACAGTACATATCTGTTGGTAAAGGAGAACAATATGTAAAGTTTGGGGAATAAAAAAAATATATACTCTAAGTTTAAACTAAGGGGTAACTATTTTAATATTACATGGTATGCATGACCTGCAGCATGCTATACAACAATCTTAGCGTGAACATACACTACCTTTTTGTAATCACAATAAATAAGCTACTGTGGACAGTTTATTTTTAACAAATAGTTAAGCTTTAAATCCTGTTTAATTATGTGGTACTTTGCGGACCGTGATCTAAAGTGTTACTGTTGTTTGTTAACCAACATTTTTCGAATTATATGTTTTGTTTTCTGCCGAAGAAACTCTTACAATCTTGGAATCAAGTGTAAATAATAAAATAATTTTCATTTATGGCTTTAAAACCCACAGCGTTTGTGGCATAATCTAAAATAATGACAGACAATCATGTCAACTTATTATTCAGTTTTCTTTTTATTTAGTTTGTAATAAGTTTTATGTAAAGGACTATTTTTATTCGATTTTTTTCTAAAATATAAGCGGATGAGCTTCCTGCACGTTTTTTTTGCATGATTCCTGTTGGATGTAACTTTACACAGACAAGGTCAGGTGATTTGATCTAATATTAAAGATTGGGTTTCATGCTATGTCGTGCTTTCTGACTTCTTTCCACTGTTAAAAGTGCTGGCTACTCATGCTTAACATGGTCGACTTGTTAAAAACGAGTTAGATGTATGATGTAGTAATTCTGTACTTGATACACTCCCCAGCACTCCAGCCTGTTTCGGAAAGTTTTTATAATTGTATAAAATTATTAAAAACTTCCTGAAATATTCCTTTTCATTGGTCATTCTCCCGGAAAATCATGGCAAGGTGAAAGAAAGAGCTTATCTTATTATATCAAGATTATCTGCGCTGCGTCAAGATGGGTTGCCTGCACTGCAGCTCTTTTCTCTTGTTATAGTGAAGGTGAGTCTGTTTGGTCACGGCATTTCAGTAATGGATGTTGTATAAACGGTGGATATAACGCTGGATTTGGAGATCATTTGAAATTGATTGATGGCATGATCCCAATGTTAAAAGATGATATGCTAAGTCAAACTTAGTCATACGCAATGCCTTTCCTAGACATCTGGGGCATTTGCCCTTGAACAAATAATTTAAATTACATATAGGCCTAAACATAACTGTCAACAATAAGAAATAAAAATAATAACTCATTAACACACTTCAACAAATGAAAACTGAAAGAAAAAAAACATTAAACATTAATCTAGGGGTTCATTTTCCTCTCCGGCTCATAAAGCACATCATGTGCATGCCATACCTGCCGGCCACTGCATGATATCCAAGTATTTAACACTAATTAAATAAATGAATAATTAAAAGGAACGTTTTCAAATGGTTGCTCTAAAGTTGTATCTGCAAGTTGTAAAAATTGTATCTTGTTTGCAATAGTGTTTTTGATATGTACTCAAGGGGGCCTCTGGTGGTGCAGGGGCCCTACGCAACCTGCACAGTCTGCATACAGGAAGAATCGGCTCTGGACGATGTGTTGCTTGCTCGTGCTGTAGTTCCATCCCACCCTCCCCACTAGTCCCACCTCTAGAAGCTCATGTTTTTCTGGAAATAATCGAGCAGCTGTATATCTTTTTTAACAATTAGATCAAACTAAATACTCTTCAAAGATAGAAAGTATGCAATACTACTGTATAGGCACTCAAGATTTATATGAGATTGGCAGAAACTGCCTGTGAGACCCTATCTTAAACACCAATTTTCAAGTATATTGTAGTTGGGTGTTTAAATGGGATTTTTTTGTAATTGTAATCAACATTTTTTATAAATATATAAAGAAACATGATTCTGTAAGAATGAACCATGTCACGTAGCACATGTTGGAATCACGTTGAGAGCGTCGTCTCTGTTCCTGCGTGTGTGTGTGTTTGCGGAGATACTTGTTGATCATCACATCAGATGAAGATCCAGAGAAAACAGACGGCAGAAGATCGGGCAAACCCACCAGCTCTAGAGAGCACTTAAAGCTCGCGTAGAAGAGAGTGAGTCTTGACGGCGTGTCTGCGCAGTCGCAGCTTCACCGAGAGCTGCAATCAGACGGCGGATGAAAAGGCTGATTTTCTGCGAATTAGCATGATAAGCGAGCACACAAAATCAATCCACGTCCTTGTGAGGCCTTGGCTGATTGCTTTGAACTGTCAAAAAATGTCTGAATGAAATGGAAAGTGCTGGAGGTTACGGGACTGATTTGCTGAAGAGGAGATGGCTAGAGCTATTGACACAGCTCTTGAGACAATAATTGGGTTATCAGAGAGGAGCAGTTCAAGGACCACAGGGGCCACGACTTATTTGCATTAGATTTTCACCCAGTCGCACGCTCCTGCCGTTAAAACGCTACGATTCGTAGACGACCGGATTAACAGTCGTTATTCATGCAAAGTTTGAGGCCGCGGCAGAATGTTTGATTTAAAAACCCGAGCGAGAGCGCAAAACTTTCCCCTTGTATGAAATTTTACTTTATTTATTTTCTCTCTCCCTGTTTATTTGTCTGCTTAACATATTAATTTATTCATTTTCACAATTTAGGAATCCAGAATTTGTAATGAACATTTGATATGAACGTAGAATCGGTGAGCATATAATCAGTAATGCAAATTAGAAAATTGAATGTTTTGGAAAGTAACCTAATTAAGTCCATAAAATAAATAAAAACCCAATTCATAATTACTATATTATGATTTCAACCAGTCATTTTTGTTAATGTAATAATTTAGCCAAAGATTTAATTTATGTTGTCAATAACCCCACTTCTGCTTAAAACACGTGCCATACTTGTAGCCCATTCAATTTATGGAGCCTACTACTATGATACAGTCTTTTAATAAATAATAACTTATAAATAGTTGCTTTGTTCAAGGTTTTTTGAAACATTCATTTTAATTTTGAGAGTTCTGTCCCTTTAAATATATTTCCAACATCTCATTTCAGAAGTTCTCCGTGATTCATTGCCGATATCTCAACCATGGCCTAGAAGAGGTTTTGGTTTGCTGCCTTCGTAAAAAAGCTAAGCTCTGAACTTCCCGTGTGTGGAATTTTTCTGCGTTTATGTTTTGTTTGCTCTTCACCTCTATCTGAGAATTAAGAGAGAGACTTATCAGACATCGCGAAGAAAACTCGATGCCAATTTACACCGATATTCCAAACACACGCGTGCACGCGAGCCCTTACTTCAGCAGACAGAAGTGCTAACAATAGATGAATTAAAGGTTACGGACAGTATATGATGAATGTCACGGCAAAACAAATTAGAGGCTCAGTCGTCCTAATGAAGCCTTTGCAGCCGTGAGCGGACAGTCAATAATTAGTGGTGTTACATTCGCTGCTTTTTGCTTACGACTCGCCTGGTCATTTTTCACTCTTTTAATTGCGCAGGTTCTGTTTCCTGCAATGATACGCTGATCTTCACTTTTTTTTTGTTTGTTCAGATTGACAGAAGGTGAACGATCCGAATCTCCTCTCGCGCTTTCCTTCGAGAGACAGAAAGTTTCATGCTAATTAGACCTCCGATCATTTGAGAGCGCGCGACAGAGTCGCTCGGCTGTACGTTGACTTTGGAGTCTCTCTCGGTTTATACTTTTTTCTCTTACTTCTCTGTTTTATGTTTGCTTGAATTTATGCATTTGGGATTTTTCTTTTGATGCATGAAAGACCCTCCCGACTGCGCGTGATGTGCTACCAGGACCTGACAGAAAGAGAAATAATCACACAAATAAGACATCAAAGATAGATTGAGAATTAAAATATGCGCTTCAGAATTATTCCGATTGCTCAGGGATAGAGGGGAGGAAAATATTCCCTAGAAGTGTCCGACTGGAAGACATCAAATGTCGTTTCACCGATAGCTGCAAACAAACGGCGGCTCAGATCACACGCTGGGAAATGAGGAAGGTGTGTTTGTGCTCGGATTCTTTTCATATGGCTGACAACACTACGTTCTCTTTAATATCTTGGTTGTTTCCTCTACACATCAATGAGATTAAAATGGAGAGCAAATGGAATAAAAGACCCGAGTAAACCCACACGAGTCCCCTTCAGGAGACACGTTCAGAGTTTCACAAGCGTTTTAGAAGGATGGGTGATGAAACATTGTACAAATTGATGATGGCAGCGATTATAAAACGCAATCAAACTCATTCATTTCAATTTTGAACAGAGACCACAAACGCTTTTACTAAATAAACAATGAAATCTTATGTCAGTTGTGTTATTATTGTCCGGTGATAATATTGTTTACGATTAACATTTGTTGTTGATTAAAACTATGTGACATCAGAATGGTAAGAAACAACATTTCTGACCGATCAAGCAATTTCAAATCGTATTCATATCAATTTGTACGATTTATTTACACTTTTAAGTGCGATTTGCAGTGATGTTAGGTTTAGAGGTGGGCCGGTGTTAGGGGAGGGTCTTCAGTATTGCTTTTTTGAATAATCATACGTTTCTGTATCATTCACATCATACGTTTCCATACGAATAAGCCATCTCAAATAGTTGCCATGAGATCAGGTTGGCATTGGCAATCCCTTCGGTTTTAGAAGTCAGATGTTGATACGGGTAAACAAGGTTCATCTTGAAATGCGAGACCAGAATCTCCACTTGGCATAAAGGTCACTCTTCTAACAAAATGCCTTTACAATGGACTCTAAGAGCACGGAACAGACAGAACCTGCTGAAATCCAACCATACGCATCCAATGGAACCACACCTCCAATCTAACAACCTACTGCATGAAAATCATTCACAGAGTTTCTTACTTTTAAACTTTTTGTGACTTAGGAAAGAACGTTGCAAAAGACGGAGGCAGCAATGAAAAAATCTGTGTATAATGGTCTTGTTAAGTACCATAGAAAGGCAACATTGAAAGCGTGGCTCATCTCGGCTAATTAGCACTTTGAAAGATAAAAGCACTTTATTAAATCAATCAGAATTCTGTCTGTTTGTGAGTCCCAGCTGATAAGACAATTTGCATATTAACTTGGTGACGGTAACCTACATAGACCGGCCCACTGAAACTGCGGCCAGGCGCACCCGCGATGTAAATATTTTCGAGACTACTGTACCGACTACTGTTCCGCTTGGGGTCTCTGGTGGATTTTTAATTCATTAAATAATAACAAGGTAGATAAACAAGTAAACAGATTAATGGATAAACAAATACAAATGTAGTTGAATAAATTAAAGACATTTTCTAGAATTATAAAATATATTTATTTGTGCATGGGCTCCTAAGTGTTGTTAAACATTCTTGCCAGTAAATCAAGTTCTAAATGAGAAACATTATGCACAAATATAGTCAAAACAACTGCATTTGCGGGTTGTAATGTGGGTAATCAGAAGTCTCTCGGTCCGTCGTTCTGTGTTTCTGCATAAATACCACGGTGAAATGTTGCAGCATTTTCCCACCATAAACAGTATATTAATGTTGCATTTGTCTTGATTTGAAACTCATAATGCACATAAAGAGAATGAACAAGCAAACATCTCTGCATCTGATATCACAATGTCACCCACAGGCAGAATCATCTACCGATCGGATCAAATCATACACAGTTTAAACCATGAAAACATAAGCCGCTTTTATATTCATCAGGGTCATTTTTAGTTTGGGCAAGTTTTTATTTCAAAGATCCGTCTCTTTTGCCCTAAAGATATAAAATCTGGTACTCTGTGTCGTCGTGATGTGACGACGAGAGAGTTTTGTCTTTAACCTCCCGTCATGTGCTCATATGGGAGCTGTCCTCGGCTCTATATTATAATATCACAGTTGGCCATCTGTATTATCTTCACAGTGACTGTGGGCTGAAGTTCTGATGTATGTGTTTAAGACTAGATTAAATTAGATATTTTACTCATATATAAAGAATAGCTGACAGCGAATCAGTGATGAGCTAAATGTATATTCATTATATGTCTTATGTACGTTGTACATTGCAGTGTGCTGACAAGAGTTTGTGGTGACTTATGAAGCTCCGGCTCCATTAGGATATTAGTCGTGGTATAACTCAGACAGATTACTCCTAATATAAACACTGAAGGATAAACGTATTGACTTTTTATGTGAATGCAGACATAGATCCTTTGAATGGAAGTGAAATATAAATGTCGCCATTTTAAGACAGATACGTTCCCTTGCAGACAGATATTATGATTTCTGCACATTCTCCTTGAGTGCTTATATATTTCATAACCCGACGAAGTGCGCAGTTTGTAGTTATGTGGAAGGTTTGTTGTTGGGGTTGGAGGGCACCTGTGTTTTCTCAGTATGATCTCATTAATTTCAGTATGTGTTCGTGTAGTGTACACAAACCTTTTTTTTTACATATTAATTAGCAATAACACCATCTCTCAGAATTAATCTTTGCGAGAAACCAGTGGACATACGTAAATGAGTTTACATTTATGATATACTGTGATTTTATACAGTATAGATTTAAATTTGTACTTTCTCCTTACACTTTTATTTTACATTATGCGCCATAGACAGACAGCCTGACACCTTTAGAATGATGTGAGAATGAGTGAAAAATGTCGGAAGTGTAATTTAGCGTATAAAATCAGCAGGCCTTAATGATGGTGGTTTCCGCGATAAACGCTCACATACTTTTCAAAAGCCTGAAGCAATCCTGAGAACTAATGATTTGTATATGCCACCCCAAAATTTAGCTTCACAAAAGCGCGGTAAGATGAACAACAACCTTTTTGACATCGTTATGTTTTCTGCTCAATCTGCTCATATTTACACAGTTAAAACTTCCTTTTACCGATAAACCTGAGGTTTAATGACCCACTCACAGATATATTTTCATCTCTTTTCTGTTTCCTGGCCTAGGGCGTAGCATTTAACTGGCTCCGTTACAAGTGAACTTGAAGACTTTTGCCCGGTTTCACAAGTAAGGCTCGGAGACGTTTTTAATTATCCAGGAAAATTACCGTGAAACATTGATCTTTATTGTGCTGTGAGGAGTTCTCTGTCCTCCTGGTGAAACTTTATAAAGAAAACTCTCCATTTCGGTTCAATAAAATTATCATCACAGGAAAAACACCTTTAGGGGCTCGATCGGTCTTCGCTTGTTCGAACATTGAACCTTACTGAGCTATCCTATATAGCTTTCATACGCAGCTACCTTCGAAGGCAGCGTTCAACTGATATAAATCGTTAGGATTGATCAACATTTTATCTGTTTCTTTCAGAAACCTGAATTTATGTATTTTTGTTATTAAGTACTATTATTTTTCTTGCTTTGTCCATTATTTTATATTATTTTGCATTTAATCATCCGTGCAATTTATTGTTTGCTGTGGCCAGTAGGAACCCAATGTCGCACAGTTTTGTACAGATAATGACCAGCATTGACAATGGTTTTGATATCTTAAACTTACACAAATAAGTGTATTGCTATATAGAACCATATTTTGGTGCTTCAGCGGTTCTATGGGATGACTGAGGTATAGAACCGCTGAAGAACCATACAGGGGCTTAACACGTTCTTTATATGGAAATATTTAGCACCTTAGTCACCCCAAAGAACCCTTGAAGAAGAATCACTGATGTTCCATGATGGTGCTATATAGCATTTAAGTGGTTCCCCTATAATTACAGCAAAAAAAACCTTTGAGTGTGTAAACTTATAGTTTATTAATACAATTACAAGAAAATAAAAACACAGTAAATAACTGTATTATTCTGGCAGCTGGGGCACCAGAAAATAAACTTTTTTATGCAGTAAAAATATATGTTTTGTTTGGTTATGTTCAACCAACTTGTAAAATATTTTTACCGCAATTCAAAAATATGAGAAAATTCACTAAAACAATACACACTGTAATAAAACACACTTAATTTTTCAAAATTCTACTGTTTTATTTACACGTTTTTCACATAATTTTTTAATACAATTAAAAAACACCACATTAATGAAAAACAGCAAAAAACATGTAATTTTAAATGTTTTTATTTATTTTACGGAATATTTCTTGTGCCCCAACTGCCAGAAAATTCAGTTTTTGACAGTATCTTTATAGAGTGCACTAAAATTAGATAACTAAGTACTGTTTTTTATCGTACTTCATGACAATGAATGTGTAAGCTTTTCCCCCGTATTTCAATTTTAAATATCTCAGTGCCTTTGTTTTACCGATTAAGGTAGGGTCCTGGAAGGAAAAGTTCGGGAAACGCTGTGCTAGAAGGCAGAATAAGCCTGTTGTCTAGAACAGGATTCACACTTTCTTTTCTGTAAGCAAATCACAGGGTTTTGGAACAGTGCTACGACTGTTTCCATATGGCAGGAGTTGAAGCAGAAATATCTGGAGTAAATAATGACGATCCAGGTACCTCCTTAACCTTGTCTGAAACAGCAAGCCCATGGCAGCCTGCCACAAACCCGAACACAATCACCCGTCTGTCACAAGACACCGCTCTGCCCCTCCTGACCATGTGTCTTTGTCGTAGAAACCCTGTATGTTTCATATATTGTGACCAAATTGTTCCTCATTAAAGATGCTTGCCCGAGATGTGCCCAGCGCAAACGGAACTGATATCTTCAGAACGTCCAATCAAATGCTTATTCTGGCTAATAGTTGGGTGTCACCACCTCTGGTGAGCACAGATACACGTAGATTTAGAGAATCTGTTTTGAAAGGCATGGGGACAGTCTCGGTCACAAGCCCTAATGACCCTCTGTTTCATTTTCTTTAATTGCTAATAGTCGGACCTTAAATATCAGCTCAACTTTTCACGCTTGGAATCTCCTAAGTGTCCCTCTCTCTCATTCTGGCCTCATGTGTGTGTTTTGCTGAACTCACTACACACAGAATAAAGGCCAATTAAAGCCACACAGATTACATACACTCTCATAAAGCTAACAGCCATTTCATTTCTGTGCAAATACAAAAGGAAACCCAACACAGTCGCCAGTATTGCATCATGAAAATACAAACATTATATATTAAATAACCAATCCAGGCCTGTTGCTAGTGATTTCTTCGACAGGTCTAGAAGTAGCCTGCAGGAAACATTGTACACTTACTCCGTCAGACTGGATTATATTTAGCTTTACTTGTCATTGGTTCATTGGCCTTGTGCTGTCGTTTCTTGTCAGTCTTGTATTGAGATTTGAACACACATCCTTGAGGTTGCAAATGTATTTTTGGATGGAAAATATTTTGATGATATAAGCCCTTTTTTATTCAGTAAGCTGTTAATCGAGTCATCATGATTAATCACATCCAGAACAAAAGATTACATAACATATGTCTGTGTACTGTGCATAATAATTTTGTACTTATTATAAACATACACATACATGTATAGCCTATATTTAAAGATCGGGTAACACACAGTTTCTGCTAATCACATATTATTCTTGAGTACCTTTACAGTAGTATTGCATACGGTGTAACTTCAAAGAGTATTTAGTTTGATCAAACCTATAAAAGAGAGATACAGCTGAAGATTATTTCTGGAAATTGTAGAGCTGCTGGAGGCAGGCGGGGGGGACGGAACTACAGTGCGATCACACAATACATCGTCACATTAATTCCTTGGTGTTTTTTACATTATGCATCTATGTGCCGATTGCCAACAAAACACACACATATGGCTTACTGCACGCAGTTCAAGTCTGGCATCTTCTAGAACTGGGACCACGCAATCTATCAGTTTCAAACAATCTTCAAATCCAGCGTTATATCCACCGTTTATATAACATCCATCACTATGCCATGAACAAGCAAACACACCTTAACTTCTCTCACTATGGCAAGAACAATGAGCTGCAACTGCAGGCCCATAGCGCAGCCAATCTTGATCAGAGGGTCTTCCTATCATTCGTCGGGGGGCGCGTGGGCGAGCTATTTCGTTTGTCTTGCCATGGGCGTGGTTTTCTGGGAGAATTGCCCAATAAAAGGAATTGGCTCCCCGTTACGAAACGGGGATCCATACTTATAAAAAACTTCCCTAACAAGTTGGAGTGATGGGGGAGTGTACAAAGCACAAAAAACATCATATGTCCACTTCATTTTCAAGTTGACCATTTTAAGCATGATAAGATATATACAGATTTTTTGTGTGTAGGTTCGTTTGATAAATCACGCGTGCCCTTTGACAAATTATCATAAAATCTAATTTAGGATTGTTTTTTTCTACCCAACATATTATAAATGAGGCCCCAGGAAAATTAACTTTTTTTTAAAGTACCGGTGCTCCTAACTTATAATAGGAGCACACCCGAAAATTAAAAAAAAACCATATGGTCTGTCGAATAAAAAAGTAGTAACAATTTCTCCTTTAATACATGTATGTGATGTGTTTCACATAGACACAATAGCTTTATGATTACCTGCAAATGTGTATTTTTATAATAAATCCACAAACACCCAGCATGCTATACGCTTAAATTGGATGAGTGAGGGAAAGGGATCGTATCTATGTCAATCTTCTTCCTCCTTCCTGACAGAACCCTCATTTCTCATCATTGCCTTCAAAGAAACAGTCAACACTACATAAATGTATCATATTATATGCAGCATATGAGGGAAACACGGTCGCTTTCTGAAGAGATCGTGAATTTTTTTTAAATTATGTAATGCAAACTTGTAATTGCAATATTTGTGGTACAGTCAGGTGCTGTTCAGCTGATGTGCATGATTGGCCAAACACATCCGTCTAGCACGTACTTACATAAACAAAATGGAAAAGTTGCGCCACCCCCACAGAATGTAAAAATGCGTTCTGTGTAAATGAAGAGTTCACACTAGCTCAGAGCATGCACATATTGTTATCAATAAAAATTAGATAAACTTTTCGTGCTACTTATATAAATAAAATTGATTATTATGATTCGAATTTGTGATCAACAGCATGGCAGGCAATTAGAGAGTTGGAGGTACACCAGGGGGGCAATCATCTTTCAGAGGGGGCAAAGTGCAACCATGGCCCCATCCCTGGATACGACACTGCTCTTGACCTTTGACCTCTGATTGCAGAAAAAAAAAATATTAATGCCAAAAACAAACCGACTCTCAGAAATGCAAATATGTCCTATTTCCAAGTAATTTTACTGAAACAAGAAAAAATGACATTAATTAATATATATATTTTTATTTTGTCTAATCATGATGGAGTCCAGGGCGCATCCCTGCCCTGGGACGACAATTTCTTCTTTTATTAATGATGTGGGCCATTCGAACAGCCAATCAACAGCCTTCGTTACCTACGATGATCAAATTATCCAAGAACACAGAACACGCGTTCATTGGGAGTCATCATTAGCATTAAATATACAAATATGATTTTTATGAAATGACCTAAAAGAACTTAGTTTGTGTGTTTTCGGACCCGTTTCTTCTCTGCTCAGATAAAATGTTCACATAAAATGTATTCACAGCAGAGGGGCCAAGACACTTTCTGAACCCACATATACTGAACTTTATTAAAATGTGCTTTTGTGTTCAAATGATGTGAAATTATTTTATCTTGTGTGTTATAATCAGGGAACTTCCCCATTACAACATAGATGTTTTGAAGAGGACCTGCAGACCAAATCCTTACATAAATACATGTTTAAATGCAAGTTATAGTGCTTACTTATCCAAATTTAAGTTGTATTTCGTAAAACTATTGAATTAAATGCCTTTCTGAAATATTGAGTCAATTCAACTCCACACGAGTTATGAATCCAACTACTGCAGATTGAAGGTCTGGCTCATGAATATTAATTCAGATCTGGGAATGGATGGTCTAAATAGGTTACCTATTAACGTCAGTATGATTAATATTCATGAGGTCAGCCATTATCATCATCATCACATGACATCACAAGTAGCTCAACTGTTTAAAGTCATAGTTAATCCGCATATGAAATTTCTTTCATTTTATTTCACCAAAAACATTTTTCTCACCCTCTTGTCATACTGTTTTTGTGACAGTATTGTTTGTTAGCTCAAAGAATAAATATTATTGGATACATTTGTTTATGTCATTTATTTCAGATTGAAATGAATTGTGGAAAATGAATTTATTAGGATTAAGTCGTTCAGTGAGGAAAACCCATTGTCGCTTCAGTCTTCGTATGGTAGTGAGTCCATCTATAATCTTAATTCACAGTTTAATGAAAAGCAAAAAAGATAAGCAAAGAGAAAAAAACGGTAAAATGGTCTGTGTTATCTTGTTCCTTGTCTGAGATCTTAAGATAATGTCTCCTGCAACATGTTGTTCAAATAAACACAGACAGATTGTTTAATAACCACTGGTCACATAAAGACCTAAGCATGCCCTGAAGCAGTTTAACATGCAGGTAATGAAGTTATTGATGCAGAGGCGCAGGAGAGATTTAGGGCTTCATTGCATAGTTTGTTGAACTTTTGTGCGATTACACACGTTTCGTATCTGGACAATATGGCTTCCATCTGCTGTCATCTGCTCAGAGAAAGAGAGAGCGGGCGGCGGGCAGTTGTGGCTCACGGGAGCATTATGAAAGCTCCAGGCGGGTCACATGTTGTGTCTTTCAGCCATATTTAGGTCACAACTTCCTCTCTGGACATGAGCATGTTTAATGCACAAAGACACACACATACGCATTGAGGCTCTGAAGTACATCTACACCTGCAAGCCTGGTTTTTCTCCCAGGCCCATGGGGTGTGTATGTGTGTGGAGGGGGTGAACGGTGTTTCACACGCTGCCGGTTAAAAGAGCCTCATTGTCTGTTTCCCGACACGATGAGATCGGATCACAGATCTATACAGAATAAATCATTTACACCTCTGTGTCTGGTGATAATGACAGAATTACCGCGGTACGCACACACGAGCAAATAGAAACATGTCATGATCAAATATAGTCCTCAAATCATCCCACTTCATGTCTGAAGTGTCAAAATCTCCTATAAATGTGACGACGATTAAATGGTTTGAAATTCACAGGCTGATGTGACCGATCTGAAGGACTAATCCAAGGCTATTATTATACATTTATTCTGAGCTTTGACCCACTGAACAAATGATTTGATTTTAATGTCTGTAAACATATAAATTATAATGCTTATTCTGAACTCTAGCAAAGCAATACCGTATGTATTCATTTGTCAGATACTTTATCCAAACCAACAGTCTGTGTAAGTTGTATAGGTGTACTTTACATGTACAGAATGTTTCGTTTGGAAAGGCTTCACATTTGTATTTGTTTTTTATTTAATTAGTTATTGAATATTTATATTTATGTCTTGAAGCTGGTGTGTGTTGATGCAGACAGGTGTGTGAAATGGACTGTAAATGGTGCGTGTGTGTGTGTTGATCTCGCAGGTGTGTGTCTGTGAGCTGTCAGTGTCCGTGTCTAATTGATTAGCTGTAGTGATTTTGAAAATGACCCCGGTCTGTGTGGGAGTACGTGTGGGTTTGTGGGAAAGGTGAGCACTGTGGAAATGGGCCTTATAGCTGTGAAATTACACATTTGGTGTGGCTGTCCCAGGAGCTGGACACTACAGGAACACAATTTTCTGGGCTTGGCCCACAAGCTAGAGTGGAGGAAATATTAATATTGCTCAGTGTGTGCGTGTAAACTTGTTAAACACAAGTTTTGCTATTCTTGTGGCTTCATCCTCAGGAGGAATCGATCAAAGGGATGAAAGAAAGGTGAAGTCCAGATACGCGTTAGTAATATATATATATATTTAAAATTTTCTAGATACAAAATTTGTGTGATTTGCTGGTGCAGAAGGGTATTATGAGTCATGTTATACACTGCAGTGTTTTTTATAGCCGTTGAATAAAATAATTGTAATTGTAAATTAATTAATACTTATCTGTTATCTTACTTGAAAATGTTGCGTTTGATATAAACATTATACATCTGCATCAGCACATGCAGTTTCTCTCATAATCAGCATCTCAAAAAGTGCATTTTCACATTTTTCTTAATATTGTCTTTTTCATATGTTTCTAATCGGTTTTAATTGTTGATGTAGCGCTTTATTGGCCCGTAAAAGATGCACATCGCATGTCCAAGTGATCTACATCAGAGTGCATGTCTGCCGTGAAGTTTTAACGCAGGGCTTTGACAAGAACGACAACAAAGAGACACAACAGTAAGTTGCGTAAAGTGTGAGGTAGACAGACTTCCGCAGTAATATTGAAAAATGAGGATGCAACGCATTGTGATGCGACATAATTTACTGTATATCGAAAGCTGACATGATAATCGTAACCAAATTGAATCATGACACGAGGGACGATTCACACCCCTCGCGTTTTTGTGTTGTTATTCAGGTATTCTGGTTTGTTGCTGGATTGTGACCAGGGTGTTAAGCTACTTGCAGTCCCATGTCAACGGAGTAAAGTGTTTGTATGCAAGCGTGTGTATACACTTTGTGTCCCTATGAGAGCTCTGCTTTGTTTCTCAATGTTCCTCCGTCTGAGAACTCCTGAAGTCTGCTCCGATAGTTCTGAAGTTTTCCAAGTTTCAGGTTGTCAGTACCAGTAAAATCCCAGAACCTCTGAGCGTTCTCACCGCTTGCATATCATTAAAAAGTAGAATATGTCAAAAAAGTTCATCTCCTCTTCTTCTGCTCCGCTGTTTGAAGTCTTCCACTGTCTCATAGAGTATTCCGATCGGCAGGTTTGTTTGGGATTACGCTCCTGTCTTTGATCTGAGTTAATTAGACAGATCCCCTCTCGCATTAGCACCTATAGCTCATTAACTCGGTTAGTTACGTACGGTAATCTCCGGCCGCAGGTCAGGGGAGGGCCTTGAGTTTTTATGATCCGAGACAGGTGAGATCTCGGATGAAAGAAGCCGAGAAGATCAATAACCGCTCGAGGGACACAGGGTTCGGATCACAGCTGCTTTTCTGCATAAAGATCCAAACAACAGATGCACGAGTTTATCGTCTGTTCGCTTTTCCCTCAATAACAGTTTAAATGTTTATAAGATCATAATCACACTTTGTGTTCATTTACGGGGAGTTTTGAAATGTATGTTGAGTCGATTGCCAAAATGAAGTGGACGCTTTCCAGGGACCGGCTAGTGTTTAGCACACCAATCAATCATAATTTATTTGTCATAATAACACTGTTGCGTCTAATATGATTGTGTCTTTCCTTCTATTCCCGAAGCTCTTGAAAAATCAATTCGGCTAATCCCGCAAAAGTGAAAAGTCAGTATTATCGTCCCACTCAAGCCGTTGCATATAAAACTCTGTCTCCGAAGAGGAACGTCTCTCAACATCTTTAATTACAAACAAAGCCTTCAGATGGCGAGTTTAATGTTTCTTCAAGGGTTTAACAGACCCTGTGATGTCCAGCTCGGAGCTCAAAAGCCCCTGGAACGATCCAACAGCACATTTCTAAAGGTGATGAAATTATTGAGTTATGTTTCCTGAAGGAAACATCAATGTTTGTAACGCACAGATGGAAAAGTGTTAAAATTTCAGAAAGTTGAGGTTTTTGGTCATGTGTAAATTAGATTCTATGATGATGATAATAATGATGTGGTTTTGAATTAATGTTATTTTCTACCCTCTCTCTCTACCATTTTTGGTTCCACAAGGAACCTTTTGGTCATAGATTTCTTTGAGGAAGTATTTCTTTCTTACCTTTTTATAGTTTATACAACCTTTATCACTACAAAGAAACTTTTGTGAAAGGTTCTGTGAATGCTCGAGCTTCTGCAAGGAACCAAAGAAGCCCACCAAAGATGTGGTCCGTGTCTTAACTCCAGGGAATTGTTTGTTTAATTCTCCACCAGGTGAAAATCATACGTTTATAATTTGTAAAGTGAGAGTTCAACAAGGTATACGTGATCTAAGCATCAATTTTCTTTAGCACACAAGAGTGTATTGTTCACACAAATTTTTTTATTCTGTCATTTAATTCTGTCATGATTTACTCATCAAAACTTGTATGACTTCATTCCTTCCGCAGAACACAGAAAAGGTACTTTGAAGAATGTTGTTAACTTTCCCCCATTCATAAAAATATCTTCTTTTGTGTTCTTTGGAAAGAAATGCATAAAGGGTTGAAATGACAAGAGGTTGAGTGAATGATGACAGAATTTTTCATTTTTCGGTGAACTATCACTTTAAAGGTTTGAGCACTTTTGTAAAAAAGCTTTTCTCAATAGATAAACTATGTCAGTGCTGTAGAACAGGCCCGGTTAAAGGAGGAGAGGAGAAATGCGAGTTTCACAAAAAAACTCTCACACACACACAAACACCCAGAATTATGAACGAAGAATCAAAGTCACTTTGTGTTTAGCTCGCCACACGTTTGCCAGTGATTATATGACCCCTTTAAGTGAGTCATTTTCCCTGGATTAGAAAAACAATCAATCCAATCAGACCAAGAGAGAAGTGGAGAGCTGGTTTGGGCAGAAATCTCTTAAGAAGTTATGGTGTGTTGAGAGAGAGAGAACCAGCGCTGGTTATATTTCCACCCACAGTAATTCATTTATGTCTTCAGAGCAGAAAGAACACAGCCTTTGTGGTGTTTCAAAAGCTTATCCTCTGTCTGTAGAAAGCCACAGAGAACATTTTTAAAGCGCTACAAAGAGGAAAACCAGCGATAAAATTTAGCAAATGAAGTCGCTGACCTGCGCTTGAGATTAATGTGAAACAAGGTGCCCGAACTTCTGAGGAAACGGCCGTTGCTTCGGTAACAGCAGGAGACCACGGGGCTCTTCATGTGCTTGACATTGAAAGTTTTGGAAGGGAGGGGGGCACTGAAAAAAATCTGTCATTTGTCATTTGTATGCAAATTCCACTGTTACACAAATTAACCTTTGACCCTGGTGTCAGTCCTCATCTGCTGAAATCATGCGGGGCTGCCGAGCGGGTCACAGACGAGCTCATCCTTTATTGCGGGTGATGGAAGTTAAACGCTGCTCTTTGTTTCGACCCTGAGAATAATATTTCAGGCAACTGGTTTTAGAATAAAACGTTTTATTCGGTAAACAGCTCATGT
Source organism: Triplophysa dalaica (assembly GCF_015846415.1). NCBI lineage: Eukaryota > Metazoa > Chordata > Actinopteri > Cypriniformes > Nemacheilidae > Triplophysa > Triplophysa dalaica. The sequence continues at coordinate 5,612,680 of NC_079547.1, read as the reverse complement.
TTTCTCTCTTTCTTTATTATGATATGAGGATTGCGTGGTGAGAAGTCCTAAGGTCCTTTTGAATATTGTGTGTGGAGAGCATCTCAGCTTCTCAAAAACACAGAGGTGAGTGATGCTGTTGAGTTTACTGACCATATATCCACCAGATTCACATTTTGCATTTTATATCAAAGTGTACATTTTTATTCTTATAAAGAGAACAAGGCATGTTTTAGGACCGAATAACTGATATGCAAACATATATGAACAAGTTAAACCTTTGCTATCTTGAAAAACAATTGATGATTGATGACATCATCAATAGCAGTGCTTGTATTTTTGTCCAATCAAATGCTCTCCCTCGGGGAGAATTTCCTGCCCAACACTCATCTTCATATCATCACTGCATTCCATTACTGTCACACAGTGATTTGTTTCATTTAGTTTAGATATTTCTATAATATAATCCGATTTTTACATTTAAAGCCACACTGTAAAATGTTTTGTAGCTGGTTGCCAGTAACTTATTGCAGATTTTATTTTTCAATTTTGTTTAAACATAAACTGACCTAGTTCTTATATTTTCTTTTATAAAACAAGACCACACATCTTAGATCACTTTTCTTGATATGTAAATGTATGGCAATATAAAAAGTATTAAATAAAACTCTCTTACGGTCTCTTCTAGTTCATTTTGATTAAAGTAAAGTTTAACTCAAATTGAAAACAGTAATAGGAAAGTTGTATTAATTATATCTACAGTTACTGACAAATCTGCACCAATACTATCGCAACGTTTTGTCAGTTCTAGAGAAAGGAAGGGGAACAAATACTACTGAAATAAAAAAAACATTTGTTTGTAATTAAAATATTTTTCCTTTCGAAACCTTTCATTTCTGTAATAAGAATTTGTTGCTTAAATCATAAAAATCATTCAAATGTAATAATTGCTATACTTGAGTTCTTGAAGCAACATATACAGTAATATCATAATATCTTGAGGGTTGTGGTTGTTTAATTCCTTAAAGTGCAGAAATATGCTTAATTGTCATAAAGATAATGAGAGTTTTTAAATTATTTTTTAACACGCAAGACAATGTGTGCTCAATGCCGTATAATCTGTACACTCGCCAAATATCTTCACACGGATCATTGCAGAAATGCTGTATTGAAGTAAACACATCCTGTAATGACAGGGCTTTTATTATATTATCCTCATTGTAGTTGATCTGTGGTTGTACTGTACATCCACAGCACTCTGTGTGTGAGACCCACCAGCTCGATGACAAACTGTGTGTGTGAAATGGGTTTAGACAAACAAACAGTCCTGCAGTGGCCAGCGGCGTCACGGCTCTACGTTTCCTTCAAAGGTCTCCCTCAGGATACTCTGTGTGTGGATTTAATCCAGACCGCTTTGAAGAGAACTCTCCAAATGTCTGTGGGCTCTTGTGGATGCATGCGCAATCCGAGTGCTCTGGAGTGTGTGTGAGAGGTGAAGTGACTCGCAAAGGCACCTGCCAGATCCACGCGCTTCCGTTTACCCTGAAACGTCGAGGGTTTTTGCTCTTTTCCGCATTTTAATCTCTCAATTATGACTGTAGGTGATCACATTTGAATAGACGTTCGTAACCTCTGGCACTTGAATAAATTAGCATTAAGAAAGAAGGTGTTTCACGCTCGTCTCGTCGGATTCGGCGGTAAAGAAGAGCCTCTCACTTCACAAGAGCTCCTCAACAAAGACGGGCAGCGAAAAACAAACCACATATTTACTCCTTACACCAACTTTTTTGGCCTTGCACTGAGTGTCAATAGCAGGGCAATGCTAATGAGATCCTCAACGCGCCATCCACCCCCCCATCCCTCCCCTAGTCAAGGGTCACATTTTAATCACTGGCTCTCGAGCCGAGGAGCTCCAGCAGAGAGAGAGACAGATCGGGAGAGAGAGACACTCATCTTGAGCCGAGATGTTGAGAGCTCGAGAAATCAGTTTCTTCACTCGCGTGCTTCAAGTTGTTGAGGCAATTGGAAATATGATTGAGCATAGAGAAAAAACAGCACAGTGAAAGAGAGAAAGAAAGAGAAGGGCGAGAGAGTAATGCCATATGTCACTGCATTCCTCTTGGTGAGCTCAAATACCGAATTTAAAAGCTCAGGTACATGCAGACCCTCGGCCAGTTGATATCAATAGCTATCTACATGTGTGTGAGTTTATTTATGAATCACTTGCTTTTACATGTCAAATTGAATTAAATTAAGCTTCACCTTTGTCCTTGTGCATTTATTTTCTTCTTTTTTTAAAGTCGACACTTGTGAATGAAAGCCAAATGTCAACACATAGCACATGCTAATCGCTGTTTTTTAAATTAGATGAAACTTTTTTTATTAAAGAGTACATAACTAGTGATTTTTAAGGTCCTACTTTGGTTTATTTAGTGTCCAACAACACGTATATGTACATAGGTGTAAAAACAATATTTAATAGGCTGTTATTCTAAACTTTCTTCATGAATGATTCGTTCCGCAATTAATCTGTCTAATCCCCTCCTTTCCACTAGGCTAGTCTGCTGTGATTGGTCTACCGTTATTGAGGCTTCATAAGCTACACGGTTTTTGGGAGAAGATTGAAGTTTTCGCAGGTAGTCCTAGCAAAACGTAGGTGGGGACTATATGTAGTGACTTACATCCGCGGTGGTTCGCGAATCTGACTAGGGAGGACTCGTTATAGTGATTCGGAATTTCGGATTTACAACTTGGAAGACTGCATACTTTCAAACACAGCAACATTACACAGTGTATGAAATGTCATTTTCATGATCTCGTGTAATGTACTCTATAAATCCTTATGGTATTGAAAGACTATCAACAATTTTCTTATTTTGACTATCTTGTGGATTTTTCCACTTTACTCACCTTATTGCATTCTGGGATTCTCGAGTCAGTTGGGGATACATGTGAATTTGGTGAAAATTTTTAAATCTTGTCTGAATATTTGGGTGAAATGTTTTCCTTTAGGATGCTGATTAAATATGCGACTGTCTAGATTTTGTAATGTGGCCAATAACTGAAACAGAACAGAAATATTGCTGCTATAGAACACCTCGGAGGCTGTGAACAATGCTGGTCCAAGGCTGGATGAGAAGAACTTCCTGTCTCATTTTTTGAACACTAAACGTTTAAACAAAATACAACCAACGGAACATTTATAACTGAATCAAAATGTTAAATGAATATTTTAAGATTTAGCTATATATGTTACATTAAACTAATAATAATACAATAAAAAAATGAAACAGGGAGTGCTTCTGAACCAGTGTTTACATCTTGCGAAGTGGTCTATAGGAGGGATTCCTAGAAACACACACACACCACTGTCATTGCAATCATGTGACTGCATTGCGCGTTTTGTGTTGTGACGGACATCCGAAAATGAGATACGTCAACGGGGATCTAAGCTTTCTCTATTTAGAGGGTATTTTTAAACAAACAAAAGGAAACAAATCAAACAAATGGTGTGAGGCTCATGTGTGAGCATGGGAACTGCGTTTCTGGATATCAACTCAGCGGAAAACTACTTTGAAATAGCTGATTTCTGCACTAATTTCGTGCTAATAGTTTTAATTTAATGTTCACATTTGCACGAATTGGTATAATATTGCAGTATAATACGTGGTAGAAAATTCCAGCATTAGAAACTAAATTGAAATTGGGATGTGAATGTTGGAATGACTGTGGTGGGAGGAACCTTATTAAGTGTAATTTGTTATGCACTGCAGAGAGCGAGAGAGGTTGTGGTTATTACGGGGTGTGAGCTTGTGTTGAATGAAAGCCGTATGTGTGTGTTACAGAACAGAAGCAGCTGTCTGTGTCGCACACGCCCAGAGCGAGCCTCGGGGTAACATGCACTCGTCTGTGAGCGTCTCACCTGCTCACCTGCAGGTACACACAGAACAGAGAGAGTCTTTTAAAATGCTGTGTGATGCAACAAATAACCATGTGTGACAGACAGAAATACAGATGACAAACATAAAAGATAACAGACAAGCAACCAAACATGATACAACTAATGCAACAAATAAACAAAAAGACATAAACATATTGACAAACAATTATACGTAAACTGACAAATTCAGTTTCAAAACTGTAACGTTATAAAGAAAATCGTGCACAGCTGTGAATGAAGTCAGTAAGATAAACAATGAGTCGTATTCTCACTGCATCGTTTACTTTTAATACCCTTAGAGTTGTTAATATATACAGTTATTGTATTTCAGCACACTTGCGTTGTGTGTTAAGTTGTGTGATGGTCTGTGTTTAAGAACACTGGATGGGCTCAATGGAGCTTCTCTAAGCAGATTCCGCTAGGTGTGTGTGTGCGTTCACTGTGGGAAACAGATGGAAAAGTCTCAACAGGGAATGCCGAAATTCCGGTCAGGAGAAGGTGATATTGGAGCTTGACTGCCAGCATGTCCGGAACACGTCACGGGACGCACACACAGGCTGGTGTGTGTGTTTTTGTGCATGAGGGTGGGAATATTGAGACTAGTGATTTTCTGGCATTTCAGCAGTACTGTCAGCAGTCACGATCTGTGTGAGGCTTGAGAGTAGAGTTTCTGATGAATGTATGAGAATGAGAGAGAGAGATGTGCAGCTACAGGGTCAGCATCCAGCTCCAAGATGCAGACGGACGTCAAGGAGAGAGAAACACCTCTCGTAGTAATGGTCTCCCTCCCTCTCTTTCAGTCGCTTTTCCCCACACTCTCTCGCTCTATGTTGTCAATGATTGACTTCTGTCATGTCTACTGGATACAGTATGATCTACCGGACAGGTGGTTTTGGGAGTCAGTGTACAATGGAGCAACAAATTAACTATTGATTGATTGAATACATCTGGAGCATCAGACCTACACATCGACGGAAGTGATGAAGATGTTTCTATAGAGCATAATAACTACTTTGGATGTGTCACACAGTACGGTTTATGTACAAACATGTATTTGCAGGTAGACAGGTGAAAACCGAGATGCAAAATTCGATACCCCTGATTATAGGGACAGGATTTTCTACAGAAGGACAATTTCAGCGTTGGACGTGACATTTAAATGCTCAGAGTATGAATTTGTTAAAATTACATTGAACCATCTGTTTATATTTTACTGAACCCTTGTTGATAGAGTCTGGAAATCTAAAAATGTCAGTCTATGAAAAAAAAAATGTTAAAAAAGGGAAATAAACATGTGACAATCCTGGAGCAATAATACCCAATGAATGCACAAGGGATGCCTCTTTAAAGAACAAAAAATATTTCCTTTATATTAATTTTCATGTGTCCTTCCATGAGGAATATGTAGCGTTATGGATGTGCCAATCCTGAAAATGGCACTTACCTGACTATGAAAAATCATGTACTAAAAGTGAAGTGAGATCTCACATGGATATTTGAGCCACCAAATGTTCAAAACTGTGCTGTTACTACAGTAAAAAACGCTAAATTGTTCTAAACAAAACATTATCACATTCGGGAAAAAAGCAAAAACGCGACGACATCTTTGTTCTGTGTCAGCCAACATAGTGCCTCGAAAGGGAGTGGTGAGGGGTGAAGAGAGCAGTGGGTTGCAATTCGCAACGTCACCGCTAGAGGCCGAATTTTGAACACTGGACATTTAAGTCAAAAATATCATTGGTCTTCAGAGCAGCCTCTAATACCAGGTTCTCACCACGAAATTATGGCGGATTTCTCCTCTTCTGACAATCCTAGGTAAAGTCCCGATGATCTTAAATTGCTCTAAAGATGATCTTATCAAAAAACTAAACAAAAAAAACACTAACCCTTTCTCTCAACAGGAAGTGGTCTATCTTTTGTTGACACCTGTAACTTTGTATTGGTATCGTATATTGCTTCTCTCTGACATTTTACTCCCTAAACTCTTTGTGAGTCGCTTTGGATAAAAGCTCCTGCTAAATGACTAAATGTTAATTTAATGTTCCTGTGGTGTGGTGTGTTAAGAGTGAATGAACTTATTGGAAGAACATCGGAGCCACCCTGATCGTGAATCTGTTGAATATTTACGATCAGAAATCCTGATGTGTGAGGGAAACCCCGAGGAATAACACACAAGAACACCCTAGATTGTCACTTGGGACAAAATAATGCCCAATCAGAAAGCCAGCTGATAGAAGCAACCGTAGTAATGACTTCAACCAAACCCTTTTCTTTATTCTGTCGATTTTCTGTCAAAAGCATTACAAACACTATCATCCATATTTAAAACAGGCTATGTATAAGTGACGGTATTGGTAGGAGTCTGAGCGTGCGGATGCTTTTAGGCGGAACAGAAAAATAGGTCCAATGGAGCTGGCCCACTGTAATGTCAGCGGCTATTTTTTACAAAACAGTATTAATATTCTTTTATGATTACTGTGAAGACATAAATACAACAATGTTTGAGTTGCAATAAAATTATATCTAGTGATGTGCCACCTAAAATGCATTAGACGAAGGCAGTAGAGGACTGGCTGTCTGGAGCACCGGAGTTTTACCGGTGGGCCGGCCCGATGTAAGGATGTAAAGAAATAATACTATATTAATAATAACGGAAACCAAATGGAAAAACAGTTTGATGACTGTGAAATAGTGAAATATGGTAAGTCAAACACAACAAAGCCAACTGTTTAACAATAAAAATGATAAACGGTTAGATTTTAGAGATGCATACTACTTAACTATTGTGATTTCTGCTGTTTTATATGAAAACAAGGTGGTTTGTCACAAAATACAAGATGTTTAACGTGCATTTCGACTTAACATGCCTAAAAAAACATACCGTTATAATACTGGTCCTCGCACCCCCTGCTCTGCATATTTTGTACTGTTCCGCTTATTCCTTCAGAAGTTTGTTCAACGCGACTGTATACAGAAATCACTGGATATTCTGCCATGATTCTAGTTTGAAATGAACGCAAGTATGATTCAAAAGGCATTGAAGTGCACAAGATGTATATGTAAATCTTATGATTACGGCTAAACAACACGTGATATTCCTGTAGTAAATTTTGACAGTGTGAATGTGCTGCAAGGAGTCGTGTAGCGCAAATCTATGTTCTCCACTTTCAGCTGATTTCCTGTGTGCATGGAGAGACCAGTGAACACTGCCTAGGGACCATGTCAATCGTTACACAGTTTTTTGTATGTTGATCTTGGACTTTATTTTTGATGTCATACTAAAAGAGTTTTTAGCAAGGTCTAGTCACACCTTTTTGACAGAATTTAAGAAAATTTTGTTGTCCAGGAAATTATTCTTAAGCGGAAGGTCATCACCCTTAGACTTAAAACAGGGTCAAACTTGAATCTTTGACTCAGATGTGTTACATGTCATGATCACTAAAGTGTCATTTACAAACTTTACTACATACATTACACTGACATGTTTAAGCAGGGTTTATGTAATTCATATGTCTGTTTGTTGCTTAGACTGCACTGGCCTTCACTGTTTAATGTTTGTTGTTTTATTGGCTTAGTGTTAATGTTAAATGGTCGTTATAAACATTTGTTTCTATATTGTGGCGTTAAAGAATGATTTGTGCATTAATAAGCTGGTGTATTATGTTGACAGCCTATTGTCCCGGGCAACTTTTTAGTCCTAGACTGCCCCCTAAAATCACATGTAAAAACAAAAAAAAAATTGTACACATTTGTTTATATTGAACATACATATGATAAAACCAAGCTTACAGGGAAATAATAAAAAACTCTATTGAGAATTTGCGAGATTTCCTGGGTACACAGTGACGGTAAACAGAAAATCTCTTTGTGTGTTGTGTGCTGTCTTTGTCACATCACGGCACGCCACACATTATAGGAGCAAAACGATTCAATCTAGGAGTTTTTCTCCTCATGTTTGTAGTCTCTCACGGTTTAAAACTCTTTTAAGATTCAGAAAAATATTTGGGTGTGGCCCCAGCATAAGCAATAGCACAATCCCTTTTGTGTTCAAAGCACAACAGGTCTGTTGTACACCCCTGATGGTGAAAGAGAGACAGTGAGTCTGTAGATCACAGCAGATGGTTCCGTGTCAGAAATTACAGGATGTCACTTCCTCTGAACATTTATAAACTCTCTTTCTCTCTCTCCACAGCAGAATCTTGTCAGGTAAATCTGGGCACATTCTGGAACGTTCTGGACGGAGCCTTCGGCTGCAAGTTTGTGACTTCAGCCCATCTGTGATGATGACAGACGGAAAAAAGAGATGAAAGCAAAAGTGTTTGAGTGTGTGTGTGTGTGTGTGTGTGTGAGAGTGAGAGAGAGAGAGAGAGAGAGAGGGAGGGAGAACTGATATTTTGATTTGTAATGGTGTTTCTAAAGCTAATTGTATAAAAGAGAAGTTTTACTGATTTACAATTATTTTTCCACTTTTGATTGAGCAAAATCTTGAATGAGATTTGAGATCAGGAAAAGAGGGAAAGGTTTTCTTACATTACATTTTGTTTATAAAATGAAAATTCTTCGGCTGAAGTATTTTTTTAAGGTTACAAGGAATGTTTAGATCACAGTTCAGTTTAGCAGAGAAACTGGACTCTGAAATTCTTTGGCTCAGATTTTCAAACATGCTGTTTAATCATCTAATAGCGGCGTGTGGATCTTGGTCAATGCCAAGCTTCAAAATAGCTAAATTCATAAATATAATCATCATTTCATAAAAGCTATTCCTCACGATGAGTCCAAAACCACAGAGATGATTCTACAGAGAACATCTGCACACAAGTAGAGGAAAAACCTGTGGACTGATCCGCTTCTAATTCCATGTTTGAGTTTCAATGTGTATAACTATTTAAAATGACTTTTTTGAGATTTAAAAGCTCATTTATGAAAACTTTTACACGGATGAAAACTAGAAGTGAAAAATACTTTTGTTGATGAATTATAAATGGCAAGAGTTATTGTAATTATGCTAATACTGTATAGAAATAATGTCAAATTTATAGCACATTTCATTAATAGTTTCGCAGTATGGTTTGGTGAATTAATCTTTGAAGTTGAGCTTTGATGGTAAGTGTGTGGGGGGTTGATAGAGATACAGTCCTGCTGAAAGATGCTCGCCACATTTGCTGGCACGGCCGCTTCTTTATTAACGAGAGATCAGCGAAGCCGGTGGTCTCTAAACAAGCTCAAATTCATCTGGACTCTTTTATGCTCTTGTCACCTTTAATGAAAATCACACGACACTGACACGAGTTCAAGAAATTTCACACTCTCATTACAGGACGCCAGCGAGGTGAAGGTTTTAGAAGAAGCTGTGTGTTATTTTCTGTGTTCGTGTTTCTGGCCCTCAAAAGCCAAACATCTTTATTTATATCAGTTAATTGGCTTGAGTTTAAAGGGACCGCATTTCAATACAGCATTTGTTTCTGCGTGAATATTTATGTGTTCATCTCAGCTGTTCTCAGGGCCGATTGTACAATGGGCATCATGGGCACAGGCCCAGGGGCCCTTGCGTGCTCGGGCTCCAGGCAAGGAGAAGAAAATTTCACAAAACAGCGTTTCTGCTATATTCTTTCAGCCGTGCGCTTCTCTGTCATGCGCACTTGGAGGTGCGCACACAAAACAGTGTTTCTAATTTAGGAAGTCTGTCTCTTGATTTAGTCCCTTTTTCTAGCCCTCTAGCGACTTTTATTGAAAAGAAGCGCATAACGACAAATCTAGCGACTTCTTGGATAAACGCTTTCATTCAGTGTAAAAATGTCTTTCCCGACGCAGAGATCCCTTCTTTCTGCATCACTCCGAACAGTGATTGGCAGGAAGAAGCGTACGACAGGTGACTCCTGAAGAAAATGAGTGCAAAACAACGTTTCCAACAACCTGCCACTGTTATCCACTGTTTGGATATATAAATTTGAACACAGTTTGTCAGTGAATATGCACATGGTTACCAGACAGAAGCTGTATGAAAGAATAAAGCTGACATACTGTTATTTCATTATGATGTCATCATATAAGTCTGAACTGACAACGGGGACTGAAATAAACTGACCTAAAGGATTATTAGGAACACCATACTAAAACTGTGTTTGACCCCCTTTCGCCTTCAGAACTGCCTTAATTCTACGTGGCATTGATTCAACAAGTGCTGAAAGCATTCTTTAGAAATGTTGGCCCATATTGATAGGATAGCATCTTGCAGTTGATGGACACTTGTGGGATGCACGAAGCTCCCGTTCCACCACATCCCAAAGATGCTCTATTGGGTTGAGATCTAGTGACTGTGGGGGCCATTTTAGTTAAGTGAACTCATTGTCATGTTCAAGAAACCATTTTGAAAAGATTCGAGCTTTGTGACATGGTGCATTATCCAGCTGGAAGTAGCCATCAGAGGATGGGTACATGGTAGTCATAAAGGGATGGACATGGTCAGAAACAATGCTCAGGTAGGCCGTGGCATTTAAACGATGCCCAATTGACACTAAGGGGCCTAAAGTGTGCCAAGAAAACATCCCCCACACCATTGAACCACCACCATAATTGCATTAATGAGAAATTGAACAGGTGTTACTGATAATCCTTTAGGTGAGTGTATGTCAATGAAAATGGCTTTATTGTTGTAAATATAATATATGAGTTGAAAAACCCTCTCTGTTGTGTTATATCTTAAAATGTAAGAGTTTCATTTTAAATTTCTTGGTGGTCTTTCCTTGCAAATTGTGAATATTGATATAATGTTGATCAGGTCTAACTGCCTTACTTTACCAATATTTAGCCTTCGTTATTAGATAATCCACAGTGCTTTTACATACATTCAAAATGTTTACATGCACACAAATATGATGATGTCTTAATGTATAGGCTAAAGAAGTATACTTTTAATAGCCTACTTGTTAACACTCATTAACGCTTACATTAGAATGTGAGACACAAGTTGCTTGTTAAATAAAATGTAACAAATGGACAAATAACTCTTATAGTAGCCTATAATCATTGCAAAAGACTGCCCTTTTGTTCTTAGAAAAAAATTAAGATGAAAATATTTGAGAATTTCACTTAAAGAGCACGTTCCCCACGACCCCGTTTTCCAACCTTTAGTTAGAGTGTAATGTTGCTGTTAGAGCATAAATAATACCTGCCTAATGATAAAGCTCAAAGTTCAGTGCCAAGCGAGATATTGTCTTTAACAGAATTCGCTTTTCAAGGACTACAGAGAAGAGCTGTATCGAACTACAGCCCTCTACTTCCCTGGTACATGATGTCACCATTCCGAGTGCTTTTAAACACCTCCGCTCACAGGAATACATCAAAAAGAGGGCGAGGTCTTCCTTAGAGAAGAAAAGCTGAGTAGTCTTCAGTTATCAGAGATTGTAAACATTTGACTGAGCTACGCGCTAAAACTACTTTCATTTTCATCACAGTCCTACAGCTGGTAATAAAAATTCCGCAACACACATTCTAAGATAACCAACGATCAAATAACAGCTTCCATGAATTTAACATTGGCTGTGAAAGCTGTTCTGTGTAATACACTGATATTGTGTGTGTGTGTGTGTGTGTGTCTGCACATACCTCTGTCTAAAACACTTCTATGAAACGTCCTCTGAAGTCCTGCTTGCAAATGTCTCCTGGTCAATCTGTTTGTTTAATTATCCAACTCGGGTCCAATACAGAAAGTCAAAACTAACACTTCTGTTATAAGTTTTATTTAATATAACCGGTCTGACGCCATTCTGCCGGTGTCATTCCCCTCACCATAGTAGGAAAAAATTGCAATCTCTAACAATGATTGACGTTTGCTCATGCACTAATAGACCTCGGTTACACTTCTATTGATCCGCATGTGTTTAACTGATAAAGTGAAGTTGATGCCATTGTTGCTGTTTATTGCTAAAAGCCAAAAGTTTATGAATACACAAGAGAGGGGCACCGACCAATCACAACAGCCCGAGAAGAGGAAGCCAATCACAAAAGACCTGGTCACTTTACCAATCAGAGCGTTTCGGAAGGAGGGACTTTATATAGACCGGAAGAATTCCAGTCGTTTTGTTAGAAGTGGGACAGCGATGAACAATTGACTTGAAATGTGTGAAATGTAAAGTTTTTCTTGAAATTAAAAACATTAACATCCATTGTTAAACACCCCAAAAACACAATCAAATCCTCTAAAACAACCCAAGACTGCACTCTAAAAAATGCTGGGTTATTTGTTTAACCCAACAGCTGGGTTGAGCCTGTTAGGTCATTTTGTTGGGTGATTTTCTTAGTGTTGGGTAATTTTTTGAGTAACCCAAACGCTGGGTTACCAGTCGGGTCCAATTGAGTGACAGTTGAGAGAGTAAACCCCTCCCAATCCTCGACGCCTCAGACAGACTCTACCTTCGCGGGCATTTTGATCAACCTCATCTCGGACAGCTGTTATTCGGAGTTTTTTATGTAAAAAACTATTACTGTACATCAAAAAAATGCAAAAGTATGAAAAATTTTGCTGTTCGCATTAGGTTTGAAAAGAAACGTTACAATCTAGCTTCGTTGGCTTTGGATAGCTATTCTGTAGCGTTATGCCCACGTTGTTTTTGGTCAACATTTCCCTTTGAAATTTCTGACTCGTATGAGTCATTTATTTCAGTAACTTGCGCATCTTGATATTAGTTTAAGGTTGACACGAGAGCGTCGTGTCAAAAAGCAAACATCCAGCTAATTTTTTTATATAAATACCACTAATGTTCGCTGACGGAACGTAGTTTAAGAGTCTTTTAGACGAGAATCTAGTCGTTAAGAACTTAAATACGTGATTTATATATAAACATAACGCCTCTTTGAGATTTTGTTAAGACGCTGTTGGAGGTGTGAGCTTCCGGCTATCAGCGGTCGTGGCTCCGCTGAGAGCAGCTCTACCTCGGCCAGTGCTTCGGGAATCATAACGTTAGTGGTTAACTGTGCAATATAATTAATTTTGGGTATATGAAACGAACAATTGTTGGTCTTTTTATTCTTCTACGTATTCCTGAGTGTGTCAAATTAATTAAGAGTTGTGTTAACGTTTATAAAATTATTTTTTTAAGACTTTATTTCACTTTCTGTACTAGATCCCACTCTTCTTCCCCCCCTCCCACTGACAGGTTGCAGAAAAACAGCTAATATTAATGGATCATTCTATTCAGGAGAAAGAAGACTGGAACTTGGATGTACTAAGGTAAAATTTAGGTAAAATGTTAATGTACTTCTTTATATGTTAATTATAATCCATTGTGCTCTGGGTAGGCCAGTTTCCTTACATTCTTCTCTTGTCTCTTTTTCTCTTTATAGATGAACAAATTGATAAAGAAACCCTCCTGCTGAACATCCACTTCCAAAAGTGCACGCCACACTGTTGTCTACAAACTCCCAGGAATAGAATCCTCTTCAGTAAGACTGCTCCGTCGATATGTCAGGTTAAGCAGTACTGGAACCGAAAGAACTAAAAAATTTTAAAACAAATTGTGAGTTTATATGTAGAGGAAAGTTCTGGGACTAATACATTCCTTGCAAATGTCAACCAATACCATGAAAAAAGTTTTTACTAAAGGTTTTACTGTACTAACTGCACCTTATCTACATTTGGTGGTTCAATTACCTGTGTGAGGTCTCTCTTCAAGTTAAGGTATAATCGCTTCAGGTTTGTACATTTTAGTTCACAGAAATCCTACAAAGTTGACTCCCGAATACGGTGTCCCTTTTTCACATCCATGACGCTTGTTTATTTCCTTTCTTTAAAACAGAAAACTTGTGCATAGACTGATATTTTATCATATTAGTGCAGTTCTATCAACAAGGGTTTAGAAAAATAAAAACAAATTGTTCAGTATATTGGTAACAAATACATTCTTTGAGTGTTTTTTGTCACATCATAATGCTGGAATTGCCCTAAAGCATTTTACTCGTGCAACTTTGTTAATTATATTTTGTAAACATTTATGAGTTTCGAATTGGAAAGTTGTCTAACTGTTTATATTTTCTTGTGCGACTTTATGTATATGTAAAAATCTAAACTTATGTAATTTATTGATGTTTATTTTTTTAAATATGTATAAACATAATTGCATCGAAGTGTTTTACATGCCGTTTTATTGTTCATTGAGCATTTAAAATATTGCAAGTTTTTATGACTTCCTAGTATTTCGATCCTTAATAAAACTTCAACTTTTGATTCTTACTAGTGCCTCAAGTAATTCTGTGATTACGCAATGGCTTGGTTAAAATATCCCAATGCTGGGTTTGTCCATATTTGACTCAACATTGGGTTACCAAAATAACCCAAATTGGGTTGTTTTAACCCAGCCTTTTTTTGGAGTGTGGGTCCTTTAAGAATATTCTTAAGAGCTTTCTATAATTTATCCTAAAAAAGTTATTATATTTTCTCTTAAGAACAGTTTTGTCTATCCGGCGTGTTTGTGTGCGAATTATGGAAGAATCTGATTGAACTGTACTGGTAGGTGTGGTAGTGTGTGCTGCTTGAATATGTCAGTGAATTACAGTATGTAAGGAAATTTCTTAATGTTTTTGCTGGTCCAGAAAAGCACTGTTGCAATGTGGATATGTACAGGGGCTGATGTTGTCCTTCAGATTGTGATCATAGTTTGTAACTTGTCAATGTTATCCTAAACAAGATAGCCTATAGGCTAATTTAAAACTTTATTGTGCACACGTGTGTCCATTAAACACTTGTGAAACACCCCTGAATTCTTAATACGGGTCTGGCTGTATTTATATCAGAAATGACAGGTGAGTCTTTGCTTAAATTCTCTAGGTATAAATAAATGTAGCCCCAATTGTTTTTAAAAACGTTTATTTCCACACAGACACAGAGAAAGAGTCAGAGCGAGACAAAAAAACGGTTACTTTATGTAATTTTACAGTTTTATTTTACAGAATTTTCACGTATTCAATCGCCACTAACAATAAGAATATGATATTTAAACATCACTGATCTCCCTCACCTGCCATGATTCAGAAATCACACTTGTTTACTCTTTGAAGGTAATAAAACATCAAAACACAAAACGTTTTTATTTCTCCGCTCAGACGTTTGAGTGAGACACATTCATATTTTAAGTTGAAGTGGCACTTTGATGAGCATCTTCTGCCTCGCGTCAACAGTATCAGGAGGTGGTACATGTTATTGTGTTACGGAGAGATTTTCTGTCGCGGGTTTAGTTGATGCCGTGTTTCACGGGACTGTCGACAGCTTTAGGGAGCGGAGCATGAGTTAATAACAACGGTGGAGATATTTCTGACGTTTAAGTGTCGCCGTTTATCTTCGCCGGAGTCGTACGCAACCTGTCTCGGGTCCTAAGAGGTGTGATGCACGTGAAAATTTCTCGGCAGTGCGAGGAGGAACAACGGCGTTGATCTCCAGGTGTGGCGTTCAGATACGCGGATGAAAAAAGGCACCTGAATATTTAATGGAACAAAAACCTCAAAGCAGAACTTTAGATATTAGTCACTTCAGTAATTAAAAATGTATTTGGCCCCGTGCAGCCTGGTGTTGTACATTATTAAAGCATGACGTTACCTCTCCTAAAAGCATTTTTAATGTAAAACAGCCTCTCATGGTGGCGGTAAGCACTTCTCTGAGCTCCTCTGGGTAAGAGGCCGGTGAGAATTCAAACGAAAAACAGAAGTGAGAAAGGGCTCCTGATAAGTTGTGCGTGAAAAACTGTGTCACTTATTTGATGGAGAGCAAGAGATAGAAATGCAAAGAGCGACTGACAGACTAGGAAAACAGTCACTTGACATGCAGACAGAGGTAAAAGTCGATGCTGCCCATGATTGTTTTTTGTTCTTTTGCTGGTGGATGCAGAGAAACAGTTGGATGGATCCAATTAGAGGGATTTTTTTGGGTCACAGGCAACACTGTACCCCATCAAACCATAGGCTGGTGGTCCCAAACTAGTGGTTCCCAATCCTATAATAGGCCACAAGTTTAATAAATAAATAAAATAAAGCTTAGACTACAGCAAATAGACTATCATCTGCTGTGAGTAGGAACAAGTTTGTGTGGTAAATCATTAGCTACACACTAAATATGCCAGTTTATATATTCAGTCTGTCATGTTAATTTTGCATATTGTTTTTTTGCCCACTGCAAAATAAATACAAAAAAAAAAACGGTTTAATGTAGCATGAAGGCATATGTTAATGGATACCGTCAAATACATCAACAGCCCTATTGGATAAACATTAGTAAAGTGATGCTTCCTCAGCTGAATATCACTGCTGAAATTGGTAAACATGCGAATATATCATCCGTGCGTGTCAGTATTTGTTGACACTGTGCATGTGTCAATATTTATTGGAACATATAGAGTACTACATGATTCCCAAACAGAAATACTGTATCAGCATGGTGCATGTGTTTGTAGACAATATGTTTTCCAACTGTAGTCAGAGAAGATCAAGGAGGTCTTGTAAATGGAGGAAGCGGGAGAACTGCTGTAAAATTTCACATCAAAGTTTGATTGCTCAGTACTTTGAGCACAAGCTCTTTTTACCCTTTTAAACCAAACACACATTTGTAATTCTACACAAAACATGCATGTCTTTTAAGTCTAATAACCTGTAATCCAGCAGGAGAATAATTCATGAGTCATGCATTATTGAATAAACTTCAGGAGAGAGAGCGAGACAGACTCACTGATGGAGAAACATCGTTCAGGTGGACGTTTTTCTGCTAATGGATTGAGAGGGGAAGAGTCTCTGGGCTTGTTTAACCCGGAGATGAGTCGCATCAGACATTACATTTTGTTAAAAATTACAATTACCTCAAGTCTGGTTTAAGCAAACAATGACTTTATTAAGATATACACAGGTACTTATGATTAACTATTTTACTAAAACTATAATAAACTCATATTTATTTAACACAGATAAGATATATTAAATTCACATTGTAATGGATTCACACATTTCTGTTTGTTAATGATAAACGATTGTAATGTACAGTATTAACCAAGATATTAATATTAACAAGATGCGCCACTGCCGTTGTCATGAGGTATCGAGTCCCCCCTCCGAAATCGCTCCAGAATTTTTGTGGATGTTCGGTAAGTGCTAGGGCTAGCTTTTTTCACAAGCGCTAGCTAACCACGTAGTTCTATGCTACGCTAGTTACATTAAGCTACCTAGAACATTAAGAACGAGATTTGTTTGATTTCACTATAAAGCCTCATATAAATACTAGCATAGGAAGCACGTAATGTAAAAGACATTAATTGTCAATTTAACAAAGTTCTAGTGACATGTATCATAATGTAATTTTGTAAGAATTGGAATCAGGCGTTAGAAGAGTACCCAAATAGACGTTCTTTCAGCCAGTAGAATCACTCGGGGTCCTTAAGGGGAACGAATTCGAGGGGGGACTCGATACCTCATGACACCATTACAACGAATGTTGATGAATGCAACGCTCAATATGGCCGCTCTAGCGAAGGTAGTCCCGCCTTCCAGTAAAACGAGCCAATCGTCAATCAGTAAAGACTGATGATTCTCTGGGGCGGGGCTCTCTTGAGGGTGCTTGCCAGCCTGTGCGCAGGCACAGTGGATGAGCTGACATCGGAAAAGGTGATTTTCAGCACAATTTAAAGGGATACTTCACCCAAAAATGAAAATTCTGTCATAATTTACTCACTTTCGAGTTGTTTCCAATCTGTATACATTTCTGATGAACAAAAAGAAAGATATTTGGAAGAATGCTTATAACGAGACAAATTTTGACCCCCATTGACTAGTAGAAAAAAATACAACGGTAGTCGTGCCCCAGAACAGTTTACTGTCCTTTATTAGGAAATATGCTGTTCAATTGGGATTTTTGCCCGCGATTTTAGAAATATCTGCCTTACACCATTCAAGTAGATAGGACTATGGACTTGCATTGAAGTATATAGCTTTCCAGAGGCGTTTCAAGCACAGCTGCCCAGTGGCACGCCTTCCGTAAACAGTCTTTGGAATTAACTAGCTAAATAAAACTTACTTTTACTAGAATGATCTGGATTTAATTCATCCATTTGTCATTATAAAGGTATATCTTTATAATGTCTATCAAGATTTATCAATATTTACTAAAGAAAAACGAGTCCTTGCTATGATATTGAGCACATTTCAGTGTCGGGAAACACGTAGATGTGAATATACAAACAAGAAAACTTTCCTTAACACACATGTACACTGAAGGCAGCTACGCTTTATAAAATACTCCTTTTCTTTGGTAATAATTTGAATTAATAGCCGAAAAAAAACTGCAACTGACTATTGCATGCATGTTTATCTACAATGAAGAGTTAATTTTTGCACTTCTTCAAAACCACATCAAATAAGTTTCAAGTCATTCAGCTTAAAGACAATTTACTCAAGAGAAGCTGGTTCCATTTCAAGAGCAAGATTCATTTCACATGCATTTATACTAAAGATAAGAGACACGCACACTGCGTGAGAGAGAGAGGCGCAGACAGACAGACAGAAAGAAAGATAAATAGTCTGTGATGGGATTTTTATAGCGAGTATCACTGGAGTTCTTTTGTGAGATGAACTTTCATGTTGTGTCTTTTCGGACAATAAATCTCATTTTTGAAACGCTTTGAGAATAATCTAATTAACTCTAAATAGTGCTCTAATTGAGCCGGTGTCAAAATGGCAAACAATGATGCCTCTGTTGCAATTAATAAATTGCTGACAGAATCTATGAGCCTTAATATGAAAATCCATTCAAATCCGCCCCATTAATGTGAGTGTTTGAATAGATTTAGCCATGATTTTGTTTAGTGAAATCACGGTTCAGCCAGAGAAAGAGAGAGAGAGGGGCTGGCTACTGAACTGAGAAGAGGGACCCTCACTGAAATATATCCGTCATAACAAACACCTTCATTCTACATCAAAAGAGAGAGAAAAACATCTCGTTAGATAAAAATAAGAGAGAAAGTTGCCGTGAGAGCGCGACAGAGGCACATTCAGGAAGGTGATTAACGCAGAACGACTTTAACGCGCACTGCTAATTAAATGGATATGCTAATGTTGTCATACTTAGCAGATGGAATTAGAATTGCTTATTGTAATGCACACGTTATTGTATTATTAAAACAACATGTTTAGGGTTTTTGCGGTGTCATATCGCAGTGTCGCACTGCATGCAGAACGATGTGTCTAACGTCTCTCTCCTTTGCATTTCTTTATTAGGACACGCAAGAGAGAAACACATTTATTCGTTTGGCAGAGGCTTCATGTAGAGAGACCGCCATTCTGTGCATTGTTTTCTGCTTAAAAACCATATAACTGACTTGCAGGTTTCGCATTTTAACAGTTGATTCACAGGAATAATAAACTCTAAATATGTACGCGGTAAGTAATTGCTTTTACTTACATTGTTGTCATTTTATTTTTATGTAAACAGGTTGTTCAGTGCTTAAATCTGATTGGCTGACTACAAGGGCATGGATTTGTTTTGAACTTTGGGGGTTGAAGCTGTACATGTTTTTATTAATCATTTATTAAACTTTTTAGGCGGGTTGTAATATCTAGTTTGGATTATTGGGGGAGGTGTTAACAACCCTTCAGAACCACCTTCAAAACTACGGCCTTAGGTGTGTGGTGTTCCGGAAGTACTGATTTTCAGCACTGCAGAATGTAGTGTGTTAGGTTTTGCCTTTGGATCGACTTTCTGCGACTATACATAAAAATCTAATTGGCAATATATTAAAAGGTATATAGTTGTAAAATAATGAAAGAAACAACATTTTATTTTTTGTTTATCATCAAATATTGTATTTTGTATCCCCTAACTTTCATCTAGCCCTAAATCTAACACTCAAACAAACGTTTCTGTTTTTTTACATTTTCAAATAAGCATGATTTTGTATTTTTATTAACATTTTGGGTTCCGGCTAGTATGAGATTTGGTCCCCACTATGTATAGAAACCTGTACACAAGGGGTTGTCAACCTTTTTGACTCCAAGGCCCCCCATTGTTTTCAACAATATTTAAAGCCCCCCCTCACTCACAATTTCTAGCCAATCAAATATTTTGGAGCTCGTAACTATCTACAAAAACAATAATTAATTACAAAAATGGCCAAATAACAAGAAATATGTTGTTTTTTAGTTTAAAAAATGTATTTTTTGTATTTTGTCAACATTTTCTCATCACGAGTCACCTTAAGGCCCCCTTAGAAGTCAGCTGGGCCCCCTTTTCGACCCCGCCCCCCATGTTGAGAACCACAACTGTACACACACACAGAGAACTAATTCCAGGTTTGTTCTGTATTAACTGCTTTAGTATTTGTACAGTTATGACTGTTCACTGTATAGCAGAAATAATATCTAATAACGTCAGCCCTCCTCTGCGTTAAAATAACTTGTAAAATCCAAGTAGACACTTGAAATGCATCACTATTGGAGACTCCTAAATCCAGTTTATAATTTGCTTTCATAACTAAGCCTAAACCTGCTCTGAATACCACTATCATAACCTATATTGTGCTAAGTGAAACATAAAGTGAAACATTGACAGAGGAGGCGTTGAACATCAGAGCATCAGATCGGAAGTCTGATGTTAAGCACATGCGTGTGACGTTAGGGTGCAGTTTAATGTTCCACACGAGCACCTGTCATCCATCCGCGGGGAAACGCTAGCAGGTTACTGATCGCCGCATGAGGGTCATTTAGCTGATGGTCTTTCTAAATGAACTCACTGTCATTCAGTGCCTGCCTTCCCTCATTTCAGCGTCAGTTAAATGGATATGAGGGGCTGATAATTATGAGACGTCTCGCACAGCATCGGCCCAACTTTTATTTGAAGATAATAACAGTCATTTTTATTCTGTCTTGAATTAGCTCAATATACGTCTGCATTAACTTGAGGAGATGTGGAATTTCATCATAATTTCCAACCTGGGCCGTACCGGATAATAACGTTACATTATTGGTGTGGCCCATTACATTAAGATGTGATGTGTGTCAAATTGAGGGAGTGTTTGTGTGAAGCATCTCAAAATGAGGCAAAATAGCACAAAAATCCATAAGTGTTAGCACTAAACTGTTTCTCATGTCTAAGTAACCTGAGCTTTCTCACTTTTATGTGTTTTTTGACGTGTAAATTTACAATTACATACAATAATAAGCAAAAATGTTACAGCATGCTGGGTGGGCGTGGTTGTTTGAGGGTTGTTTGGGTGGGTGTATACTGAGGCATTTTTAGTTGATGTGATGTATTCAGTGGGTGGGGTTTGATACTGTAAGTGTTTATGTAGGTGGGGTTTGACAAGTGCTCGAGTGGGTGGGTTTGATGAGTGTTTGGACTTTATGTAGGACTGCTCAGAACGATCGGCATGTGATATCACAGTACCACAAGAGAGATGATAGGCTTGTTCGACTTGATGCGCCACCACAAGATCCGACAGGCGGATGATATCAAAGTGCCTGTCAGATCTTCTGCCATCGCATCAAGTCGAACAAGCCTAAGAGCTGACTGCTCTGTATGATGTCATATCCCACCCACTCAAATACTTCTTTAAGTTTAAGTAGGTGTGGTCTGATGAGTGTTTGAGTGGGTGTGGTTTAATAGGTGATTAGAATATGCATGGTTTGATGTGTGTATGAGTGTGTGAGGCTTGATGATTGGTTTGCTAACTTTTCAATAAGCTTGTTTGAATTCATGCGGCGCTACTCAGACCGATCAGCGCATGACATCACATCGCGAAAGGGAGTCGAGTGCATGCTTGTCCTTATGCCTTTAAGTCGCTCTTGCTGTACTGTGATGTCACACGCCACAAGTTGAACAAGCCTAATGAGTGTTTGACTGGGTGTGGTTTGATGAGTGTTTGAGTAGATGTGGTTCAGTCAGTGTTGGAGTGGGTGTGGTTTGATGAGTATTTGAGTAGGTGTGGTTAAATGAGTACTTGAGTGGGTGTGGTTTAAAAACGTTAGAGTGGGTGTGGTTTGATGACTGTTTGAGTAGGTGTGGTTAAATGAGTACTTGAGTGGGTGTGGTTTGAGTGTTGAGGTGGGTGTGGTTAATTTAAGTGTGGTAGTGAGAATGTGTGTGGTTTGGTGAGTTCTTTAGTGCGTGTGGTTTGATGGGTGTGAGTTGGTGTGTTGTTTTGAAGTTGGTGTGGTTTGAGTGTTTGAAAAGGTGTGGTTTGATATTTTCCTATGACGTGTCCTGGTAATTTGAAAAATCAACTATAAATGTAAAGCCAGATAACCAGATTGGATTGTTATTACACGAGCGGCCTGTGACGCCATGTGTATAAGTAGGACTATGGTCAAGGGATTCAATTGTAGTTCTTGGCCTTTTGACCTAGAGCAGATTCAGAGGGAATATGATGAATGAGAGAACATACAGTAATGCAGCTTGCCAGGATCTTTCTGAAGTCTAAAGGAGTTACCCCATAGACAAACCGAGTCACCAGCCCGAGCAGGAACAACCCAAAAGCCCAGTAATTAAACAGAGAGAGATGGGCAGAGAGATTGTTGAGGAGTTATTCACTGGGGATAGTAATCCAATAGCTTCCCTCGACTGCCACCTCCCCAGTGGTCCTCTCCATTTTCCCCTCTCATTTTCCTGTGTGTGTGTTTATGTGTGTTATCACCGGCCTGCTATGATCTTTTGTTTTGTTTGAGAAATGTTCATTCTTTCTCTGCTTCGCTAATTCCTTCTACATTTTTGTCTCTCTCTGTAGTTGTTAATGCTGCCGGACACAACGAGATGAAAAACGGTTAAAATACGATAACGATAGATAATAAAATAAATATGGACAAACTCCCCCAGAGGAAGTGAACAGTGAAACGTATCTCCAATGTCTGCTGATATGAAGTAATTAAGCAAAGTACATGAACAAAAGACTGGAGGGTTCCGCTAATGGAGTATCTCTCGACCTCTGGGTAAACACGGGAATGTTTTAGATAGCGACCGAGGGTCATATCAAACACGCGCTAGCGTTCGGTGAGTCGAAATGGACGCCGAGGCCCGGGAGAAATGTCAGATGTTCGGCATGTAAATGTCGATACCTCTCCAAGAGAAACAACCTTTATGAGACCGAGACGCTTCAACACACCATTACAACGCGGTGGCCCATCGGCTCAGCGGAGATAAACACGACGATGGAAAAACGCCACTAGCACGGGCAGCTAGGCTAATCAACGCTGCCCACCCTGCAAGCATTCACGCGAACCCAGTGAAGGCATCAAGACAAAGAGTTTGTGGACGCATCGGCGACAAAGACTGTGCACGTCAGCGTGAGTGTGTGTGAGGGAAATTGCAGATAGAACGAAATCTTTAACAATTCAATATGTTGCGAACTGATCTTGGATGACAGTGGTGGTTTGTCTGAAGTTCAGGTTAATTAGCTGCTGCTTATTTTTAATGAACTTCATGCAGTTGTTTGCTTGTATAATCAAGGCACAGAGGCAGAACCACAAGCTAAGGTGCCAAAAATAAGCTGACAGAGGCACGGAGAGCTTTTGCTGCCGCCCTGCAAATGGGAAAAGCCAACTGCCTGCTTCATAAAACTCGCTTAGCACACACTCAAACAAAATGAACTGTAAAGTTCGTTAGATGGAAATATTAAAAAAGAATTAAGCTAATGGAGGTAAAATTAAAAGAAATGAGGCAACAAACACATCACACCAAAAATGGTATCACTCTGACAGCTAAGATCTCTAATGACGGAATACATTCGGAAAAATTAAATGGCATTCCGTGCTTAAATTTCTTTGAAAAGTAATGACCCGTGAACGATGCTCACTCCAGGCAGTTTGTCGAGAGAGGAGGGGCGGAGAGCGAGCGAGATGGTAACAAAGAGAAATGTCTTGCAGTCAGGCATAGGTGACAGGAAATGCTGAGCGCAGGGGAACCGCGCCAGAAATGTTGAAGAAAGGGAAAACCGGGAGTTAGATAGAAAGACGAGTACATAGTGAAGAAGCAACCTGCAAAAAAGGTTGTGAATAACCTGAAGACTGTACATATTCATTTGTAACTCACAAAAAATCTATTCTTATCGATTGGTGGGTTGTGACCCCAAAATGTGTTGTAGGTTTGTTCAGATCAAATAGGGGTATTATTAAAAGTGGCATCACAATATACTGGTATTGTCAATAATTGTCATTTAAAAAAATCACAACTACAAATATTGTCGTAGACAAAGTAAAAAGACTCATCCACTTAAGGAATTAAATGTTTCCTATATCTTTTGAAATGAAAACAAATCAGGCTCCTCTGTCACGTGGACGAAGGAACAGGTTGTGTGACGTGCATTTCTCAAAAATTCCAGATTAAAAGAAATAAGGTCTAGTTGAGAATCACTGCATTAGACAGCAAACAGAGCACCAGCATATGGTGCAGTTAAACTTCACAGATTATGGCAGATTTAGGTTGGACGGACAGTGAGCAGACATCAGCCCTGGGTTGTAGGGCCGGATACCTCTTCTTTTTTGTCTCGAAAGTGCTTCGTTTTAGCCAGATCAGAGAAAAGACCCAAATCCTGGATACAGTGAGTTTTTTTGTGCTGACGGTTAATCTGCTCAAGGAGAAAAGCAGATGACAATGGAAAAGCACCTTCGGTAATTGGGTCCAACAGGCTTACCGTATTAACCCAAAATGAGCTCTTCCCTCTTTAAAAGCCCAGATCCATTATTTCAATCTCCTCTAAAATTCAGCTTTTGAAAGCGTTCCGTCTCACACGTTGTACATTTGAAACGTACTCCGCGTGGGAGATTCTCCGTACCTGCTCACATGGACAAATCCCACCAATGACACGCGTTTCCCTCGAACCGTCCACTTCAATGACGACCTTCATCGTGCTCCCTTGAAACGAAACAAATAGAATTTAGGTCTTTTGATTGGACGCAGCTGTCGCCGCCGTACCACGAGCGGATTTTGACTTCACAGCTCTCAAGATTCTTGAAGTTACCATTGAAGTTCTCAGACTTCATACAGACAGTAGGTCTTAAGATGTGCGATCCTTCAGCTTCCCTACAGCAGATATCCAAAAAGCATCCAGAGTCGAGAGTCTTCGTCAATCATGATAGAGAATGTGAGAGATTGTTTATACCTGCTGTTAGGGATTATGTGAGATGATGTGAGAAGATCGGTGCACAGACAAACCAGACATGATCATTCATTAAATACAATTATTTGTTGTCATGGGTTTCAAAGGGATAGTTCACCCAAATATTGAAATTCTATCATCGTTTGTTCTCCTTCATGTCATTCAAAACATGTATATGATATGCAGTGACATGTACTGCAGGTGAAGGGGGCCAGGAACCAACATTCATTAAAATATCTTCTTTTGCGTTTTGCCGAAGAAAGTCACACAGGTTTGAAAAGAAATGATTATAAGTAATGAAATAATTTTCATTGGGTGAACTATCCCATTTATTAAAAATGTAAATAGGTCATTCCTATAATGCAGTCATGTCTTATCATATATGTGTTAATGTATTTTATAGACTCCAGTGAACTGACATCCCTCCTGCAGAGCTATAGAAAATTGTTTTCAGATGTGCCAACTAGGGCTGTCACGATATCAGATTGTTACTTCACGGTTATTGTTGCCAAATTTTTTTGCAATAGCAATACAAACACAAAATCTATATGCACAGCTTTTTATGATTAGAGAATACTATCAGTCTGACAGTCAGTATTAGAGAGTTTGTTACCATCATGGCTCTTAAAGGTCAGTGTGCAATTTTTTGGAGGATCTATTGACAGAAACTATGTTTTCAGAGGTGTAAAAAGACCTTACATAATGAAGCGTAATGTTTTTCTTACCTTAGAATGAACTTTCTATCTACATACAATGCAGGTCACCTTACATGGAACTCGCCATTTTGAGTCTACATTACCCCTAAATGGGACTGCTCTATTTCGTAAAGATGCTATATACTTTGGCAATGAAGCAAAATGAGATGACATCTTAGTTCTGTGCTGCCACCGTGTGCTTTGGAGTGGAGTGAGCCATTGCTTGCAATTTCTTAACCTCTCGCTAGGTGCCACTAAAATCTCCACATTGCTTCTTTAAAGCAAAACTTTAAAGCTATAGTTTGTAAAAATTGCCACTACACGATCAAATCAACAACAATGCCGTAGCTTGATGACGGTGTGAAGGAGCATGGAATGATGGTATCTGTTGTCTTGAGCTCCACTGCTGATGGCCATCAACCAGACGGGAATGAGAAATCATGTTAGCAGATGAGGTATAGTTGAATAAATGTTGCGAATAATTGTGGTCCGTAAATAAGTGACTGCTCGTAAAAAGCTAGTGGCTTGCTACAGTAGATACTAGACACTACTTCCGCATTTGTTCATGACACTATTGTCCTGTGGTTTCTATGTCAGTAAAGGAGGTAACAAAGGGTAACCCAGATATGATGCCATTGACAGGTGACTGCACAGCCCTGTGTCACTGTTTAGATTTGCGAATTTCTCACGATTTAAAAGTAGTTGGAAACATTTGAGATATTGCAAGTACTCAGCTGAACAGAATATGTAACACTAGACTAGTTGTTTTTGGATGTTTTATTGCAAAATTGTTACAAACTGCACCTTTAGATGGATGCTAAATTATTTACAAAATTATCACATGTGTCACATTGGCATGGTATTGTTACAAATAAGTAATCCAGGCAGTCGAAATGCACACGCAAATTAACTAAAAAAATAAATAAACTTAAGATCACACCTCTAACAACGACAGACACCAAAACACAAGGGCTTAAATACACAAGTTAACGAGAGGGCTAACAAGACACACCTGAAATAGATCATGACAAAAGAACTACAAAGAACTACACAGGAACAGGAACAGGAAGTAACATAAGTCCATAACATGAATGGGAAACACAGACAGGGATCATGACAGGTTATCATGGTTTTTAATATCACGGTTATCGACAATACCAGTAAACTGTGAGTATTGCTTTCCTTTAGCGCAGTGGTAAGAGCATTGTGTCCAACATTGCAAGGTTGTGGGTTTGATCCCAGGGGATTGCACATACCTATATATAAATGTGTAAGAAAACACAATGTAAGTTGCTTTGGGTAAAAGCGTCAGTCAAATGCATAAATGTAGTGCCAACAAAACAAAGTCTGAATTTAAAAGTCAGATTTATTTCTATATGTATTTTTCTATTTTTCTCCTAATGGTCTTATTTATCCACGCTTTGTGGTCTACTCTTGGTGTATGGAATCAGTTATTGCAAAGACGCAATAAAGTAAACTGTTACTGTACTACAAAGCAGCGGTTTTGAAGCAATCGCATTTTCCCGTCAATTTCACACACGCGCGGGTTTTGGTACGTCTGCCCCACCTGATGTCCATATCCGTGTGTATCCCCTGACATCACACAGTCTGAAAACATGTATGCGTGTGTGTTATTTTCTCAACAGTGATTAGTTAATGGGCTGTTTGGGAGTGTGTTATTGTGTGTCACTGAACAGTACAGGTAGCGGAAGAGACGCACTCGTGAAGGTAATCAGCCATGATTTCTGCACACAGGCAGAAACAGTTTCCTGTACGCACAGGTGTCTCGCTCGGCTCGCTTGCTATTGCTTAATTGAGCAAATCTCTTATTTTAGTCCCTCCTGCAGCTTGTTAAATGCATGCACACGAGCGCTCACACACAGTGCTGGTTATTACAGACGAGTTACAGCAGCCTGTGATTATTCCACAGATAGTTGGTGAGTTTTTATTCATTAAAGCGAGTAAACAACATTCGCCAACAGACTTCACAGACTACAAAGTTCCTGTGAGGTGAAGGTGGACTGTAGTAGAGTATTACCTCAACATAAAGAGAATTTCATCATAGTTGTTCTCTTAAAAACAACGAGACTGTAATATAGTTTGATCAGGGGAGATGTCTGTCTTAACCATATATTAACCATTTAGATGAAAGTAAAATCCCTTTAACGGTTCCAGGAAGAGATGCGTGCGTACATCTGGCTCTCACCTCAGGAAACTGATCATGTATTAAATATGCATGACAGAATGAGCGTATTATAACATTTAAATTTGGATGGTTCCATCAGAGACCTCACAAGATTTAGAGATGAATTAAATATCAGCGGTTCAATCTGGAAAAGCTCCTGGCAGAGTAGAGAGAAGAACAGCATGGCAGGTATTATTTGGATGGTGTTATTGTGTGTGTGAGAAAGCGAGGTTATCATTAATGGACCATATGAG
The DNA here is from genome assembly GCF_015846415.1 of Triplophysa dalaica. Lineage (NCBI taxonomy): Eukaryota > Metazoa > Chordata > Actinopteri > Cypriniformes > Nemacheilidae > Triplophysa > Triplophysa dalaica. The sequence continues at coordinate 5,584,517 of NC_079547.1, read as the reverse complement.
CTCCTACTGATCATCCTTGACCTTTTTCATTCAAATATTTGTATTTTAATCAAACAAAATGCGCAGAATTTTATACATAAACACACATCACTGGAGTGTTGGATCTTGTTGGGCTTGCTCACCGGAAGCCTGCTAATATCAGGTTTAGGGCTTTATACATGAATATCGCCTTGAACGTATTAGTCAGACTAAAATCGAAACAATTTTTTCCCAGGAATGCTAATCATGCATTCCATTATAATGCTGCAAATTCTCTTTGACTCTTTTTTTTAGTGTTAGACCTGTGTGTGTTCAAATATGTTTTCTTTTGTGATTTCTTGTACAGCTGCTTTAATGCAATTCAAAAAAATAAATGTTGTAAAAATCTTATTGACTCAACACATGAACACACTGAACTGGACTTTACACAGACACATTGTGGCCCACTATAAAATATAAGCATTGTGTTGAAACTGAATGAATACACCAAAATGGTAATAAACAATGATTTGAGAGCAGACTCGGGATATACCATGCAGGCACGGGTTTAGCCTTCACAGCGTTGCCAGGTCTAGTTTAATTGAACATTTTTATGTTGTTTTTCCATCTAATGACATAGAAGGTATTCATTGCAGGTCATTGTAGGTATTTTTTTATGTTTTAAGATCTGGCAACATTGCATCATGTTAAGTCCTAATAGAGCTTGAAATGATAGCTTGCAGGCTAAGAGCTTTGAATAGAACAAGCATGTTGCATTTGTTGTGGGGGGCCTGCAATTTTTTTGCGTATAGGCTCAGGGATGACTGAAACTGCACCAGACTTCACACGTGAACACAGTAAACTGGCGTTAACACAGACACACCGACCTGATCTCACAGGAATTCATAACTATTTTACAATGTGGCTAATTCTAATGAATTTGTGCGTTGTGAATCGTACAAAAACGCATGATTACTGAAAAAAGCCCGGCCCTAAACCTTTTTATTAGAATTGATCCGAATTGGCCAAATGAGACAAGTCTTTGTATGTGGACACACAACGTACTGGACTTTATGCAGAAAGTTACTACACTGAACATGAACACACTGCAAGTGTACAGTACAGTTTTGTACTGTGTGTGTGTGTGTGTGGTCTCTGATCAGGTCTGTAACTGTCACACAGAGACGAGCAGGCCTCTGTCTGTGTCTGATGTTGTTTCTCAGTACGGAACATCATCTCCTTCACTGAGTCTGTCTCCTGAGGGCGGTGTGTGTGTGTGGAACATGGCCTTCCTCTCTAAGCCTCTGTACTGAAGGTCATACTGTGTATGTGCGTACCGATGTTGAAGGTGTTTCCTAATTGTTCTGATTGGCTGGGGCCCTGCCTGCTCTCCTAAGGTGAGGTATTAGCCAAGATTATTTATTTTCATTTCCCAACCTTTTATTCCCGAATCCCCATTTTACTCATCAGACGCTTTCTTTCCATTTTCATCTTTCTTTCTTTCTTTCTTTCTCTCTCTCTTTCTTTCTTTATTTCAGTGTCTCCTCTCCTCCAGAATAATGGATCTTCTTCTCGAGCGAACGGGCTACCGCTGGGATGACGGTAAACTGGCTTCTTTTTTCTTTGCAATTAATTGGTGTACAGCCATGTGAATATATGATAACAGATTTTTTTTCCGCAACCAGGAAAAGGGAGGTTAATTAATGTAAGAGCTGTGTTCATGGAGATGCAGATTTGACTCCACACACACACTCCCCCCCCACCCCTTGTGCTGCCTTAAGAGGCCCGATTCCCTGCTAATGACCTAGTTCTTTTAATGAGCAGTATTAACCCCACGGCTACAGTCGCCCAGGTCTTAATTGTCAACTGAGGCTGAAACAGGAGACCCCCCAACCCCACCCCCCGTCAGCAGGTATGGAACATTACCACATGTCATCACAGGCGACCATAAATAAATGTGTCACCAAGGTAACCGAACCGGTCTCTCCCATCAACAGCAGCTCCGCTGTCTGTTCAGACCTCTCCCCTTTATTGTTATTTTTACAGTCCCGCAGTTTGTCAGAAGGTACAACCCCTAGAGCCCGCCCCCATGATAAAAACGACATGTCAGTTACAGGCGCAGCCAAATAATGCAGTAATTATGAAGTGCATGAGCTCGCAAACCTACAAACTCATTAAAACGTGTTTAAAATGTGTTCTTGCATTTGCAGGAATATGATTAAATATTCTGCTTTATATCATACCCAAGAGGTGTTTTCCAAATTCAGCCATTATTTACAATGAAATGTAAAAAGAATTTAGTAGGCAGATATGGACAACGACTCTGTATAGATGACCACCGTGTCGCACACTCGGATGTGTCAAATGTTTAGGATTTCATACAATTTACAACACACATCTTTAAGCAGCATCTGTGTTTTATTAATCTGAAATTTACTGTGTATTTTTATTTAAGTATTGTTAAGTTGGGTCAGCCAATCATATTATAGTTTACTAGATTGAACAAAGTCTTTTCCGGATCTGTATATGATTCGCCAAAAGACTTCAGAGTTAGATTCCGTGTGATGTCTAAAGTTATAACAATGAGACATCAGGTTGTACAAAACAGTAAGAGGAGGGAAAAAGAGACCGTGAGATGGTCCTTCAGAGCGGAGGAGAGAAGGTGTTGGTCCTAGAGAACAGGAGCAGACAGGGCAGAAGTTTGACTGATGGTTATTTAGTCTAAATGTGACCCGAGAGGGCAAAGATACAGGAAGTGCTTTTAGCGTGTGGCAGTCTGACAGGAGCAGAGCAGCTATCGGGTCACACGCTGTCCTTCATATACTGCCATTCTTGTACATGAAGGTCCTGTCAAACATACAGTCTTCTCCCCTGTCGCTCTACCACCACAGTTCAAATGCACATAACATTTATCTCACACATTCACATCTGAGGATGTCTGCCACTGTAGGGAGACTTTTTAAAATAGGCTTAAAGTTTGGTCTAGTTTGACTGACATGCGACGTAAAGGTCACAGTTCTTTGTGTTTGTAATGTGTGTAAACTTTGTAATCAGAATTGTCAACACAGAAGCATGCGAGTCTCAATTATTTGCTTCTAAAGGCCCTTCACACTAAGAACAATTATGACTATAAATATAATGTTTAGAAAAATGTAAGGGAATAGAAGAGAAACGATACAGAGGAAAAACAATGTTGTGTTTACATTTAGAGTGTTTTTTTGCTCCTGATGAATGCTAAAACATTGACAGCTTACTGACATAAAAAATAATCGCAAACATCCAAATAAACTTTAAAATATAAGTTTAAAACAGCCAAGATATTACAACTGCTTATACATATGGTTTCAGCAGCAATCAACATAAACAAACGTAATGGGGCCCAAACCTCCACAAAGAATCAAAAACTGTTGAGAAGTTTTAATGTTATTTATTACAATAATTTTACACACAAAAAATATTAATATACCATAAATATAAATACAATTGTTTTATCCAAACAAGACCAAAAGATAAACAAAATTTAAAAGTCATATTCTATCGATAAAAAGCTGTGAACCAGTGTTGTATCTGAAAGGACATCTGACTCATATTTTCACAACTGATCTTTGTATTTAATTTTTTGTTATTTAAGACGGTCTGGTTGGACTGTTCACACGCTCCAGTGACACAGGTGAGACTGAATTTGTGCGAATATAAACACACGACGGGTTACAACTCCAGTGACTCTCTTCATCTCATTACACTGTTTAAATAACCTCTGAATTATGCATCACACAGTTCGTTTGAAATCAGGTTAATTAGAGAAGAATATTTTGTGTTATTTATGTTGTTGTCTGAGAGAAAATACTTTTTTCCTGTTCGTAGCCGCTGTAGTTTGCGAGTTCGTGTCTCTTCTGTGAAGCTCCAGATGAGGTTTAAAGGGGAAAATCTCCCACTTGAATTGCACTTCAGAGACGTCACGGTAAATTTACACAGATTCGCTACCTCAGGAACTGTTCACACACACACTCTCGCTACCGCCCCAGGATCTGCTAAATGTTTCTTTGACACAGCTAGTATCTCAAAGGAGAAAAGTTTGTCTCATTTTTGAACGGGTTCACAAATAAAACGGAACTGTGTCAGACCCCCTTCATCACCACCATCATCATCATAATCATCATCTTGGTGTCGATGTGTTGGATCGCTGGTCCTTTCTCTGTCGTTACAAACGCCAGCATCTGACGGTTCTGGAATCACAATGGCTTTGATGTCCTCTCGTCAAGTGTTTTTCTCCATCTTCTTCGTGGTTTCTTTATGCCTGAGGGTCTCACCGACGCTGTGGCGTCCCTGTTTATTCTGGGTAATCTCGCACTCATCTCTGTGTGCCTTTGACAGATGGTTTCAGGCACAATAACATTAAGAGTTTGATTTTTCTGCTGCCTGCAACACAAAAAAAAAACATCAGAGCAGCCATGTGTGTCGTAGGCCAGGTCGTGTGTTTGTGTAGTGTGACATCGACAGACACACACACACACACACACACACGCATCTCCGCTGCTAGATTACACCCCTTTATACTCCCCCTGTGCAAGGTAAACTACATTAACCTTGCTTGCTGTTATTAAAATGATAGATTTGCCAGGTTTACCTTTTTATTCCTGAGACACGCACACACTCGGAGATGCAGCGGAGGCACGGTGTCGTCATTAATATCCGGGCGTGTGGTGGCAGTGGTGTCATTTTTAAAGCGGGTGTCGGGGTGTCAGTGCGGCGCTCAGAAATGATGCATAGAGGTAAATAAGGAGGGTGAAATTAGCCCTCCTGTCACCGCGCTACCTTTCACCCTCGGGCCGGGGGAAATTGACTGCACGCTAGATTTTCAAAATTAGCCCTTAATGTTGGCCTGACAAACGGGGGCTTCATAATGCTTTTCCGTGTCATCCACAAAGAATCCATCATCACCTGCCCCCCCGTCCACCTCCCTCTCTCTCTGTCAGATTTCCGTAATTCAGTAATACGGTGAAGGAGAGCGAGAGAGGTACAATGCAGTATCATTTATATGCAGGGTTTGCACAGGTATTTCCCCATAAGGGATTTGCATTATAATAACGGCTGCCATTTTTATGGTCGGAAATCGGCCAATGAACTGCGGGAGGTTATTGCAGGATGTTTTGGTGGCAGGGTGCTAAATGTGTCTGCTACTACATAAAAACCTCATACCCTGAAAAATTGTTTGCTAATACAGATGATGACCCCTAATGGCACTCGCATAAATAAATCAAGATTTAATATTCTAATGTGCCCTCATTTAAATATTCCGGTTTTATGGATACCTGAAATGGCCATATATCTGATGCTTCGGTTATACGGATCTCGCAGTTTATGTTCGCATTCCAAGGTTAAATATTTTATAACGCAATTTGGCCCAAATTTTGAAATAAAGGAATGCTGCTTCATACCAGGTCGTGAAATACAAATGCTTTTCTGGGATTTTTCTTCTCTGCCACATTCATAAACTCATTCATAATCTCTCTATTCTCATGTCGCCCATTTTAAACACTTTGGTCCGAGTTCAGATTCACAAACTACCTAGGCTCAATACCAGTATACATCCATGACAAGCTATAACTAAATAATTTCAATCCTCATTTAAGAATTTATGTTAACAGTATTGCACTTGATATAACACGGGATGACAATGTCTAAGCTAAATCTTGCAATGCATAATGTACTTTATGGCCTAGTTTCAAAGAGTGCTTGAGCCTATAGTCCCAGACTGCTATGTATATTTGAGCTGTTTTAACTAAAAACAACTTGCATTGATATATCTTAAAATATATCAGAGCTACTGTTTTGTCTCAAGATGCCCACCAGTAAGTTTTTTTTCAAAGCCAAATTTATAAAAGATACTTACTCCAACACCTTTCCTGTCTGAGCATGCTACGCAAGTTCTTGTCCAGGCCCTTGTCTTGTTCAGACTGGAAGATTGCAATGCTCTACTGGCTGGTCTTCCAGCTTGTAGAACCAGACCTCTTCAGATGATCCAGAATGCACCGGCAAGAGTGGTCTTCAATGAGCCGAAGAGAGCACACGTCTCTCCTCTCTTTGTTGGGTTGCACTGGCTCCCTACCATCTCTCGCATCCAATTCAAATCTCTGTTCTTGGCCTACAAAACCACCACTGGTTCGGCACCCCCATGTCTTTACTGGCTAATTCAGATTTATGTACACGCCCGATCCCTGGGATCAGCAATCGAATAAAGTCTTGTGGTGCCGTCCCAGAAATGGAAAAATCCCTCTCATGCACTTTCTCAGGATGTGTTCCACTACTTGGGAACGATCTCCCTCTTGCCACAAGATCAGCGGATTCTATAGTTGTCTAAAAACACATCTCTTCTGTCAACATCTTACCCATTAGTACAGTCTTCTAGTTCTTTTCTACTTTCCCAGCTCCCACCCCAAAAAAGAAAGCAAGTAAATACATGCTTTGTATGCTGTGGTAAGCTAGCTGAGACCAATTTTACTGCACCTCTGCTTTGTTATTCTTTTGTTGCACAAATTGCTTCTATTGTTTGCGTCTGCTAAATGACTAAATGTAAATGTACTCCCGGCTTAATCCAAGCCTTGTCTGAGAAACCACCAAATATTTCGTAACAAGAGATTAATGTAGAATATGTGCAATCGATGGGATCAAAATCATGACCTTAGCGTTGCAACTGAGCTACAGGGAAGAGTTTCAGTCTACAACATACATACATCCACCAGCTCAGTTTGAACTGCAAGTTCACAGATACAAGACAAAATAAATATTTTATGATCAAGAGATCGTTAGTTCTTTTGAAACTCATTTATTTAAAAACTTAAAGCTATGCGTTCATTACCAAGGAGCCAATCCAGATAAGAAAGTTCTTTGCTATCCTGCTAAAGAACCTTTATTTCTTTCATAAGCGAACCCAACTCTGTGCTCACACCCCACACACTCTCATCCTACAAGCTGATGGTCTCCAAGCCATTTATTTGTTATTAATGTCAAAGTCTAAGGAGAAACTCGCTCTTATCCAAAGCTCCTCAGTGCTGACAGACCTGAGAGGGATCAGGAACAGAGGCATTTCCACTCTCCCTGTCCTCTCACAGAGCGTGTGTGTGTGGTGCTGACACAGACCAGAGGCCTCTTCTTAACATTTAGCTTCATTAAATATAGACGCACTTGAAAGTGACATGTGAAATTGTTTGAATGATAAAATGCTCCATTTGATGTTAAGAGTAACTGTGAGTGAATCATTGTTAGTTTCACTATACCTGAAAAATATACTTGATCTGTTTAGTAAACCGACACGTTCCATTCTGATTTAAACGATGGGGCGAGACTTCATGTCTATGAAGTTTTGTGATATGTTTTTGTTACCACTTTTGAGATAGAAGACCATTTGGGTTTTGAAAGACATGAGGGTTAGATGATGTTGAAATGTAATTTCTGGAACTGATAACAGCCATAGAGTTGTGTTGGATGGTAAAGTGTGTTGCCTCTAGTCTAGGAAGAGTAAATCTATGTTTGCTTCTGCAGGTCTGAGCTGATGAAATATGATTTCCATTCATCACATTCCTCTGAGGCTCTTATCATGGCACATAGGTGGTCCACAGATTCTCTTTCAGATTTATTGATACCTCTCGCTGGGGGACTTTGTCTTCTTGTAGAACCTCAGATGTGTAGTAACGCAAAAAGAGGAAAAAAGCACTTGTGCTGACAATGCATTTGTTCCGTCAACACAAGCTGTCACGGTCATTGTGGTTATATCGTGCAGGTGCTGATAACAGCCAGCCGGACAAGAAAATCTGAGCTTTTTATTCAACTGTGCAGGCATAGAAAACGCCTCGGGCTCTTCTGTTCCTCTGTATTCAGCTTAAATAAACTAATTACAATAAGTCATGGTCAACAATTACAAAGGTAGGGCCGCGGCAGATGCGCTAATAACATGAGAGAGAGCCGCTGAAAGACACATAAAGGTAAAACTAATTGTGTCTGATAAGGTTACGGTTAAACAGCACTTTGGGATCGAGAGACTGCGGCCATGAGATTCCCATTAAAACTATTATCTCCATTATACACGTGAAATTCATGGAGCAAAGTGCTGAAAGTGCCTCTCATATTTCATATGCGTTTGAAAAGTAGCAAGTGTAAATGATGAAGGCAAGAAAACGTTACCAAGACTGATTTAATGTGACCTTTAGATAGGCCTACACCGAGAAATATATTAGTTTAAATAAAAAACAACCGCAACATACAAGTGCTGAAGAATCACCAAGAGATAAAAAAGCACGTTTCATATCTCAGAGAATGCGCATGCACAAATATGTACATTCTTAATAACAAATGTAGAATATAATGCAATGTAAGTCGCTTTGGATAAAAGACTCTGCCAAGTGCATAAAAAACAGTAGGCCTTTATAGACACACAGCTAGACAAAATTAGATAATAGATTAAATAAAAAATAAGATTTAAGAAAATAAGTAAAACATTTATGAATATAAAACCAAAGACGGATTATAAATGATAAATAAAAATATAGGAGATTGCCTTCAGTCAGAATCTAATGAAATATGTTAGAGCTGCATAACTGCGTAATTCTGTAAGAAATAAGAAAGGTACACGCTTTCAGGTGTCATTTAAATGATCAGTAACAATAGAATGATGGATAGAAATGATGATTGGTATGAGGAGACTTCTGCGCGTTCATGCGCTACTGATGATTCTGCAGTTAGCCTAAATGAGAGGCGCGGGTTCGAATGCGCGTCTCCTTCAGTCTCTGACCTTATTTGTTTGTGCGGAGGTAATTTCATTAAGCGTGCGATTCCCTGAGCGCCACGCTTTACCGCTAAACGCTGGTGGGGGACGCGCGGCGTGGGATTTGGCACCGGACTGCTGAACGGAGAGGCCGCGCAACAATGCGACTCTTTCATGTTGACAAATTCCATTAGTGAGCAAAAGGTTGAGCTTAAGGAGCGTTTTATTTATGATAATAGCACGCTATAACGTGAAGAAATATCCATCACCTGCCACCTATACAGACAGACACAATGCGCCTCTGCTTTTCTTTCTCCTGTCAGCGAGGACGCGTCAAGCGCGCTTTCTGTCGCCCTGCGTTCAGATAAGCAGCTCTCTCTCTCCATTTATATGTGTGCCTGTGTGAGCTCAGGCAGGTTCCAGGTTAATCGCTACAGGAAGGGTGAACATGTAGAAGATGTTTAACACTCTCATCTCCGATCCTTTGCTCTGACATCCAGCAGAAGAATCAGTGATGCGAGAAACAGAGAACACTGTCCGTAAAACATATACTGTCCAAAAGTTGGGGGCTCTTATTGTTTTTTCCACATTTTAGAATAATGGTAAGCTTATCAACAAATAACACAATTTATGTGTTTCACTAAGCAAATGAAAAAGTAAACTTTTATTTAACGTCTTCAATAGTCATTCATTTCGTATTTTCAGAAATGTTGGTTTGGCATTTTATTAATCAGTTTACGGTTTATTCTGGGCTTCATTATTCAGTAAAAAGTAAGATTTTTTTATGAAAGAAAATGTTTGCACAATTGTATTTGTGTCTACAAAGCTAATTTCAGACATTTAAGGGTACAACTTCTGACTAATAATCCTGTAAAAAGTTGTTTACACTGAATCTTTCCCTCTCTATGTGCCATTCACAATAAAAATGTAAGGGTTTTTAGTAGGAGCAGAATGATGTCATTACCTTGATTTAGTTTTTGGTGCACGTGAGAAACATTATGTTTTGAATGCTTACAGTATAATTCTACATTTGAATTTTGTCATTTTTTCGATGCACACTAGGTTAACCTCAAGCCAACCTAAAAGCTACAATAATACAGTTTAGTTGGATGGGGATTTATGAAGAGCACATCTGTTGTTACAGGGCTGTTCAGACCAAAAGGTAACTGTTACTTTCAGTATATATTATCATGACATTGCATAATGAATAAACTATAAATACACTATCAGCTCCATCGGGTTTAGGGTTGAAAGCAACACAAAGTGTTTTAATGAGACAGAAATGTGCATGGCAGAAAAGCACAACATTGCTACTGACATCTTCAGCTTTGGTCAATTAGAGAGTAGAAACTCAAGTGAGAGAGAGAGAGAGATCGATGTCTGGACCAGCAGAATGGAAAGCACATTTGAATAGTTGGTACAGACACGCTTTTGGGTTTAGATGAAAGTATGACAGATGTTGGAATTATAAGTATTATATGGTGGCTCTTTAGCCTCAGAAACAAAAACAGAAGACCATGAGAGAGGGACCATCACTGGAGCACATGTTGGACCTATTAGAACTGCTTAGTAATTCGAAAAGAAACCATTTAAAGAAGGCAAAAATAGATTCTTTATGGACTTCCCAACAACCAAAATCTCTAAAAAAGATAGATATTGTATCCAAATTCTGCTGTGTGAGTCTTAGTATAACTGCCTCCTGAACATTGAGCCTGTTATTCTTTGTCACGACTGAATTATTCAGAACGGCAAATGTTCTTATTCTTATAAGCTCTTATAAGTTGGTAACTGTTGGTAACCTCAGTGCAGTAGATCATTGCGTGTAACTTGATTTGGGGTGCAGGCGGGTAGGTCTACATTTTTTCCATAGAAAAATTATGTTGCAAGGGTGTCATCTCTGTTTTAAACTTAATACCGAATGCTAGTAATTGATAGTAAAAAAGTGTTTGGATTTTGAAAATAACTGTAAAGAAATATTTTACTAACACATAAATAAAATGACAACACAATAATTTGCTTGTGAAGTCAATAGGAAACTCTGGATTTTCTCTATAAACACTGAAATCATATCTCGGCATAATTATTTCTCCATTCACGCACTTTTGTATGTTCGCCTGTCGACATATTTCCAATAAGAAAAGGTTTGGGCGGAACATACAATATAGAAAGTATTGTCCCAAGACTTTTTTATGAAGCCAATAGGCATTAATTTACATATGGTGTTATTGGGGGCGGGGCATTGCACACAATAGCAAAATGAGTTTATTTTGAATCCATTTTCCTGGAAGGACTGAAACTTTTAAAGCGTGTTAAGTGTTAACTTTTGTTTACGTGAGCACACATATGGCTTTAATGCTAATAGACAGGGACTAAACGGCACAAATTTAGATTGTGCATGGCTTTTAACGGATGAAGGTTTCTCAAGGTAAACCGGCAAGGACAACGCTGCTGCTTATTCCTCAATGCTTTACCGCACTTATAAACACATTTGCATAATTTGGTTACTTGCGCACTAAATCAAAATTCTGTTCTTTATACTTCGAGCTCGGGCTCTTAATTTGCAATCAGGAAATGCTACAAAGGACTTTTGTCAAGTACAGCGAATCAACAGAACGGGAAACGAGTCTTAAAAAATGAGAATGATTTGGATAGCCCACCCTCTCCTCCCACCCAGCCACTTTAGCTGCATAATCTAGTAAAGATTAAAAATAACTATCATAAAACAGGCATCGGCTGTAAGTAATCCACCTCTACGGAAGAGGACGGGCCCCCGTGCCTCTCCTACCCGATCTGTCAGCCTGTATTTTAAACAGTCCTAATCATATACCTTTGTGGACACTTAATTAAAATTACAAAACCAATTTTAATCTGTAGTCCAATTAATATGCAAATATATGCAAATGTAGCGAAACAAGGTGGTGATTAAGTTAAGAACACTCTCCTTTAAGTGTGAAAACAAACCCTGTTTTTTTTCCCTTCCTCTCTGATGGATTGTAATGTTTACGGGGCCCATGCTGAGCAGCAGAAAATAGCCTTAGCGGAATCGTCTTTGAGAATGGGCCAAAGAAACGCACGATTGCCGCGCGTCTAAACGGGGATGCGACGTGACCGACTGTTACGATTCCATATGTCGGAGCGTCATTTACACTCGTCGCAGTCATTCAGTTAAAGGTCGTGCCAAAGTTAGACGTCCGCCGCAGCTTTTTAAAATGCAAGACTTGGTTTATCCTGCTCTAGGTGAGCGCTGACAAAAGGATGGTCGTATTTCTAATTAGGCCTTGGAGATAGTCCTTCAAAGACATCTCTGGAGGGGGCCGCCCAGACCAGGTAATGACTGCAGCTCATCATCAAATCGGTTTTGTCGAGAAAGTGTTTTAGCAAGAGATGAGTGGGTGTAGAAAGGCCACGGAAGCAAACTTTTCTCTTTCTCATCCCAATTATTTTATTTCAGAAGGTTAAAGTGACACTTTCCGCAAACAGCGTCGTTGCCGTCAACAAAGTTTCCACTTGAGGAATCAGATCCTCTTCTTATCACAACACGCCACCTAACGCACTTAAAAAAGATGTCTATAAGTTGCGGTTAATTAGAGCGTTTCTGACGAAACGGCCAAAACAATCGAAGCAACGACATCAGACGACTCCACAATTTACATCCCGCCCGAGTGGCGCGGGGCTGAGGTGTCTGTTGGACTCTAATTAGTTGTGTTTGAGGAAAAAAGGTTCATTTTTCTCTTCCTTAACAAACCACACAGAAACGGCCTCATGCAAATGAAGATCTCCTAACCAAAAACAGAGATGAGTGCAGAACACGTGTCACACAACTAATGAGAAGCCAGAAACCTACTGTACATAACATGATTTTAGGATTAATGGGTGGGCAGGTAAGAGCTATGCAAAGAGTTTAACGGAGGGCTTTCCTGTACTAAACAGAACCAAAAAATGGCTTTAAAAAAATGGTATTTGTTACTTTTATAAGGATAGAAATGTTCACAGACATAGGAGAAAATAGATGATTCTTGGTTGATTAATATGTGATGATAAACTTGGCCGCGAGGGGGTCCGCTTTGAAAAAATCAAAAGATGAGGGAATCTCTGCAGTAGCCCCCATTCATCAAGACACGTGTAGAAAGGTATTACTGATGACACTGTCAGTCCTCTCCGTCGAGACGTTCACTCAATAGTCATTTGAAAATGAAATCAGAAGGTTTGACAGAGTCATAAAACAGATTGTTTGCGGCCAAGCAGTCCACTTAGGATGAACGCCACCAAATATCTCATTTCTGAATCAACAGCAATTTCACTGATGACTTCTGATTGGATTAGAGATCAATTTTAAAGTCAAAAATCATTTGATTTAATTCTCTTTATTGGTAATAATCTGACATCGTCCCAGAGCTCCAACCAATCAAAACTCCCATCGATTTCAGCAGACCAAGCTTCACACGCACTCACGCAAAATTGACATTGTATATCACTGACAAACTTTAACAGATCTGTACCGTTGACCTCATGAGTTCAAAGGTCCTGACATATTTTGAATTTACTGAAATCTCCATCCTCTCAACCATATGATGCCACGAGCCTCTAGTTGGTCACCGGTCACCAGTGTGGAGTTATGGTGGTCCGGTTGGCTCTGAGGCAGTGCAAAGCAATGTGAATGTGTGATTGTTTTAAAAGTCCTTTGAAGTGGTTATTCTTGAGCACTTCTGTTTGGAACAACCCTACAACAGCGCTGCCAAGTTTCTTTGATTCTTACAGATTCTAACATTCCATATGTAATCAACACCTTTAATTATAATCAGTCATATATTTGTATGCGCTATGTATTTTTGTGCTTAATATTTCAGAATCTTAGCAATATGCCAAGGTCAAACATGACCTGAACTATTAACACAATCTGATGGCAACTATTTTACAAAGAGGCTAATTGTTTGAATTTATATAATATTAATCAAATGAGATAGGCGCAGGCTCCCCGTGACCCGAGGTAGTTCGGATAAGCGGTAGAAAATGGATGGATGGATTAATCAAATGGTTTATTATGTTCTGCTTTTGCCCCACTGATGTTAGACTTATGGTGGGGGGGTAAGCGTTGCTTTTTTTTTGTTATAAACGTACACTACATTTTTTAACACAAAACCTTTAACAAATATATTTTTTCCCTATTAGATCAGTTTGGAACTATATGTTGCAGCAACTAATAATCTTCATTCATTTTATTTTAGCATTTATTAATTATTTTATTCGAAAGTATAACTGTTAAGATAAGTTAACTAGTTGAAGTGATAGTTCATTTAAAAACAAATTCTGTCATCATTTACTCCAATATAAATTTCATTGTTCTGTTGAACACAAATAAAAATTTAGAAGAATGTTTGTTACCCAACAGTCCTGGGGCACTATTGGCTACCATAATAGGATAAAACGCTTCTATTGAAGTCAATGATGCGCCAGAACTGTTTGATTTTACACATTCTGTAAAATATTATTATTTCTGTTCGACAGAATAAATATTTTTTTACAGGATTGAAACAACTTGAGGGTGAGTAAATGATGATAAAATTATCTTTTTTTTGCATATTATAATTGTTTTTAGTAGTTTCATCCACAGTGTTTGATATATAACACAAGTTGTTATAACTTTCTGAATAAATCAAATCTGCATTACCTGCTATGCAGTTTGTACACACACAAGTAAGCAGTCGACACACGCAGATCTCTCATCTGAGAATCTAACCACTGCCTGGCAGAGGGAAACCAGATCATCAGACTTATATGAGAATATTCAGCATTCCCCTAGAAGATCAACCGCGCAGACAGAGCCCTATAATAATATCCAATCCTGTTCGTGTCAGTCTCTAGAGGAACAGCACAGGGTGATAAAACATGCATAACATGTTAAATTTTTCACTATGTACATAGTTCGAGTAAGTCAACACCCAGGCGATGTGTACTACAGTAATACCACACTCTGCAGCCTGTGAGATCTGTGTCTATAAACACACAATAACTCTTAACTCTCCCCAAATCATCATTCACACATCAAAGCCTCATATTCACTCCATTATTTCTCCATCCCTTCTTTTTTGCCTTTAATCTGTGCATCATTTGTTTTTTTCTAATAAAAACAGCAATTCCCTTCAAGTATTACAACATGCTTTTTTCATATAAAAGGTTTTTTTAAATTTTAAGTGCAGGATGTCAAGAGAGAATATTCTTGAGACAGAGAGATCATTTCACCCAAATACTCTTTCCCTGCTCAAAGATTTTGTGAAATATCATCACTATTAGGCAAACACACACACAAAGAAATTTACAAAGTAGCGCAGAAAGTAAGAAGCTGCTTTTACTGGTTAAACAGTCCGAAATGTCAAATCATTGTTAATATGTAATCTTTTACAGCTAATGTTTGTGAGACATCACAATAAGAAATGCAAATAAGTATAATGTCCTTTATGAACGTCCTCAAAACTATCTAGAATCCAGTTTTTTTTAAATGGGAGTATTTGTATCAAAAGCCAAAAAAACATTATATGGGTCAAAATGATCTATTTTTATTTTATGCCAAAATACCATTGTTCTATGAAGATAATTTGTACATTTCTGACGAAAATATGTAAAAAAACTTTACTTTTGTGAGTGGATGCAGCAAAATCGCTAACAAAAATGGCCGGAAACATGCTTACAAACTTCACTCGCTGCTGCCTGATCTTTGAGAATTACCCACTCAAGTTCATATCTGTGTAAAGTTTTATTTCAGCTTTCCGGTTCATATACTCTCCAATATCATTGATAAGCCAATAGAGAGCATTAAAACAAACCTGTTTCTTCTTAGCAACGGCCTGCTACAGTCCCTCCTATTAACAACTTCAAAGTTGATTTTCTCAATGTTTTTTGCACCCTCAGATTCTTGAGTTTTAACTAGTTGTATCTCTGCCAAATATTGTCATATCGTAACTAACCATAAATCAATGAAAAGGTTATTCATTCATGTAATACACTTCAGACATGGAAGGAAGGAGGCGGGAACCGGCAAACATTTAAATATTCAATAACAGAAATAATAAAAGCCGGCGGCCCCTCACGGACGACCGCCGGCGAACAAAACAAATACAAAATACAAGAACATAAATACAAACTTAACATAAGTTCGGGCCCGGTCCTCTCTCTTCGACGGTCCGGTCGCTCGTTCCTTTTATATGCTCCCTATCTCCTACGTGATTCAAGCCCGGTGTGCGCACAGCTGGCGCTAATTCACAATTACTCACCGGACTCGAACCACGGTCTCGCCCCGTCCACTCTACTACAATTCAATGTTCAGATGGTGTATAAATCTCAATTTCTAAAAATTGACCCATAAGACTGGTTTTGTTGTCCAGGGTCACATTTCATAACTGTCTCTGGTAAACAAGAGCAAGTCACAGATTTAGCCAATAAAATCAATCTTTATTCTTAATTTCCTTTTTAAATATTTGTCTTTCAAAACAAATGTAAGGATTTCCTATACAGCTTGACTTGGAATAATATAAGGCTTCTTTGCTAATGTCAATAAACCGTTTTATTCTCTGGTCGTTTCCATCCAAACTTGGGTTCTTTCCAGTATGTAGCCCTTTTCTTGATCCAGTTCCCATCAACATTCATCCTAGTTTAATTTCATTTGACATCATTGTATTTCAAACACCACATTTGATTAACTAAAATGTTCAAAAATATTTATTTATGACGGTAACATGATAGTAAGCTGTGGTAGTACGTTTTTTGAGAGATTAGTACAATCTTACACAATAAAGATGCTTAAAAGGTTCTTGACAGCGATGCCAGAGAAGAACCATTTTTGGTGCCTCAAAGAACCATTCACAATAGGTTATTTTAAGGATCATCTCTATCTTGTTTTTTATTATCCGAATAAGCTTTTTTGGCCACAAAGAACAATTTGTGAAGCAGAAAGATTCTACCGGTGTTAAAGGTTCTTTATGGAACCAAAATGTTCATCTATGGCATCGGAGAACCTTTTGAAGCGCCTTTTCATGAAGAGTCTACTAATCTGTTTTTGCAAATGTACTCAATTATTAATGTCATCCTTTTAAAATCTTTCCGTTGAATAACATCATACGTGTGACAGCACCTTTGCTTACCATCATCCCACAAATTCTATTGGAATTCATGGGTTTGTGCTCTGTGATTGGTTCAAAGTCAGACTCGTGCTTGATGTGGCACACGGTTAAGGATAGCACACTTTTCCTTTCTGTCTGTTTCTATCCCATCAGCGCTCTCTGTCTCTCCCGTGGAGAGCTGTTTCGGGGAAGGCTTGGGGAATTGTTCTCAATACCTTCAGTGAAAGCGTTTCTTCTCACTCATGAGCGTTCTATATGTCTGCCTCTCTGTACCAAAATCGCCCCTGGCAAAAGGAAAAATCCTTTGACTTCCTCAGCCTGTAGTTGTCCATGATCAAAGCTTCCGTAAGTCTGTCCTGACAATCCGATATGTGCCGCTCGTGACTCTTTGTTTATGTCCCATTGAATCCATCACACGTCCTGAGAGTCATGAGAGGACAAAAGCCACACAGAAGGAACACAGAGCTTTTCATCTTTTACACCTGAATAGGAAATCAAATTTACTCCCAAACCTGCTAGTGAGAAAATTTATAAGACATTTTCTTACTGGCCATGAAACTACATTTAACTGTATGATTTTTACATGACAATGCAGTTATTAAGGTTGGTCCTTTATCAAAACCAAATGTGACCCTGGTAAACAAAACCTTAGTCTTATGGGTCAATTTTTACGAAATCTTTATTTTACATCATTTGAAAGCTGAATACTTAAGGATATTATAATACTTTATAATTTTTTTAGGGTATTATAATATCTGGCGGAGATAAAACTGTTTAAATCTCTGGAATCTGAGGGTGCAAAGGAATCAAAATATTGAGAAAAGTTGGTAATAAGAGGCCCTGTTACTGGTCATTCACTCAGAAAAATAAAGTTTTGATATATTACAGTAGGAAATTTACAAAATATCTTCATGGAACATGATCTTTACTTAATATCCTAATGATTTTTGGCATAAAAGAAGAGTCTACAATTTTGACCCATACAACGTATTTTTGGCTTTCACAAAAAATGTTCCCCCGCTACTTAAGACTGTTTTTGTGATCCAGGGTCACAAATGTGCTGACTAACTTATTTAGTTTCTCTTCTCCATGAAAGATAAATGTTGTGATGTTTTCTCAGATCCAAAAGATGTGATCAGATCAGATAAGATTGGTTGTTAATGTGTAGACAAGATTTTATCGGCATGGAGACTTTAGATTACAAACACACAAAATGGATCTCTAACTTCCCTCCAGATAGAGTCATGAAAGATCAACTTCGTAAAGCAACACCTGCGAACCGCTCACAGCCCGCCCGCGATCAAGGCAGCGGGGTCACAAACTAAGAGAATGGGACGCACAGCGCTGTATTTGAGCTGTGCTGATGAATGAGTTTGTTTTGTTCGTCTGTGGGGTTTCCTGTCAGACAGGTCAGTCTCTATTAAATTAGCACTTGTCAATGTGGCCGTCGCTGATTGATAAATGGTCGTGTCAGAGAGGCGAGAGAGAGAGAGAAGTGCATTGTTCAACCGGGAAAAACTCTTTGTGTTATGCGGCAAACCACAGCTAATGCCGAAAGCGCTTTAATTTAGTTTAAACCTTTCATTGATCACATTGTTCATCTTTACTCATTCTGTTAAGAATGACATCTTCAAAATCACACACAATTGTGAATGACTTCTTTTAGTTACTCGGAAAATTCTTCTCTGGTATATTTATTTTTGGACACATATATACGTATTTTCAAGAATTTAAACTGAATTTGTAAGTGGTGAAAGGATAGTTGGTCATAGGGTGTGGAACATTAACAGGAAAGTACATTCGTGTAATTTGTGTTTTTACAACATATATATATTTTGAAATATTTATGATGATCCCTTCTGCCATTAGTTGCATTACAATTTAATGCATAATGACAAAAATGAAATTAAAATATATAAAAAAACAAAGGAATAGTATACTCAAAATAAAATTTGTTATCATTTACTCACCCATTATAACCTCTATACATTTCTTTATTGTGCTGAACACAAATGAAAATGAGTTTGTAACTAAGCCATTTTGGGTCACCATTGACTCCCATAGTATTCTCTTGTTCTGCTAAGTTAATGGTGACCCAAAACGGCTTGGTTTTTGCAAACTTTCATTCAAATATCTTCATTTTTGTGCAGTACAACAAAGAAATGTATGCAGGTTTGTAACAACTGGAGTGTGAGCAAATGTTGACACCATTTTTATTTTCACTGAAAAATATGCATTTTCCCCAAATCTACTGAAAATCCAGAAAAGTCTGTTTCCATTTCCCTCTTAAACATGATAATTTGATCAACATTTATTCAACCCTGCATGCTTCTCTTGCCCTATATCATGTCCTGATGCAAATAAGGGTTAAAGATTGCCTGTGTAAGTCTGTGTTTTATGCATGTGTCCAAACACAAACAGACTTCAAAGACACGTGCAATGAAAATCACCTCCGGTTGCTGAAAGCGTCTGTGCGTTTCTCAGCAAGTGAACAGAAAGCCGTCAGTGAGCCACAGGCTGCTGCAGGACTGTCACTCATGCAAATAATCACTTACTGTACACTGGTTGAGTTTGCTTTGGTTAAGGCAAATTACCATCTGAAAATGAGCTGCAAAGGACTCTGGGCGAGAAGCTTCTATCACCAGCTCTCTCTCTCTCTGTCTGTCTCTCTCTCTCTCTTTTTCTCTCTCTCTCCTGTTTTTCTTGTTGAGACGAGAGAGAAAAATAATGGGAAATGTTGCAAATCCTACTCTCCAATATTGCTTCAGCGTAATATAAAATACATTTTGTGCATGATAGAACATCACATCTCCACTTTCTCTAATTTTATGACTTTCAAATCCTTCTTGAAGTTTGCGTCCAAAAATACCTGTTTGAATCCACGATAAACCCAGTGTGTGTTTGTTTGATTTGTTTATTTCATCACTTCAGGAAACTTTGCACTGACAGTATGTTTACATGACGACAGGAAAGATGTCTTTTTTGATACGTTAAAGTTACATTGATAAAATGTTCTGTTTTCACGTGGATCCGCAAATGGAAACACATTTTCTAATTTTGGTCGTATGCCCATTGCGTTATCGATGGAGACATGTGGTACTCTGAATGTAGGCTATTTTTGTTTTGTTTTTTGGGGATGTTTGTGTACAAAAAATTAGAAGACCCTTTGCTCATTATTTTACAGAAGGTAAAAAAAGAAAAAAGCAGTTTGTGACTGCACGTTCTTTGTGTGCCGCTTCAGTGTTTCTCTCTACCTGATTTCAGCAGCTGGCCTGGACGGATTAAACCTGCAGCGATGTTTTTTAATCAAAGTGTGGTGATCCCTAGAAGGCAAATTACTGCTGCAGGGAGGAGAGAGCCAAACCTTCTGATAGCAGCCAATCAGAGAGCAGAGTGAGGTTTTGGCATGACTCTTTGAAGAGACATCCTCAGTCCTGGATCTACAGCCCTGTGGTCTGGCCTGCACACAGTCTCCAGTCAAGCGAGACTTTATCCTAACCTTAAATAGGAAAGAACATCTGTTTCCAAGATGCAGGAGAGAGAATCCAATAAGGATGACAACATATGCCAGTGTTATTTACAGCCGTAAACTTTAAACCTTTACAAACACTCACATGACAAAATCAGCTTTGAATAAAAGACACTTTAGAAGAAATCCTTTTAAAATTTCTAAATAGTATTTATGTAGAACGGTACAGCCAACGTCTTTGAACGTTCTGTGAAATGTCTTTGACACAAACCAAGTTACACCACAAAACATCACAGAATTAATAAGATCTATTGTTTTTTCATCGTCTTCCATCCTCTGAAATGATGCCACTCCCAGGAGGAGGATAATGTCATGAAGGCTTTTGCAAGTTTGAAAAAATACATGAAAAACTTTAAATTCACACACCTAGAATGGTTCTAATAAATCGGCAGGTATGTATATAAGGTGGGATGTATGATGGCTGAAATGACCAAAGCCAGACTCAGAGATTGTTAAAAGAGGTCTTGTGCACTCACGTCCAAACAGATACCGTTAAATTCTTCTCAATGTTTACTATTGATGTATTTTTAAGTTTCTGCTGTGGTAAGGGCAAGGTTTCTGATAACTCAATAGGATCACAGTCTAAAAGTGAAGAGGAAGGTGGAGGAAAATCTTCTAAAGTCGTTTTCATCTGCTCTGGTCAGCCTGGGCTTTCTGAATTAGAATTAAAGACTTGAGGAAATGACGATTCGGGGGGGGAGGTGAGCTTTAAACCTACAGCTAATGCTCGGCATTCACACAGCAGGGGGTTCTGGGTATTTTGTGGAAAAGATTTAGCGGCATCTCTACAAAATCAAAATTATCCTTCAACTATTAATGAGTGTTTCAATGAGAATAAGACGTTTTGTCTGTTTAAAAATATCTGGTGACTGAATGCTTTCTCTTCCCAAAGACAAACAATAAATAACAATAACTCTGGCAAAGATAAAGTTTTGTCTGGTTGATTGTCATGCGTTAATAATCTGTTTCTTGATTTTTTTGTCACAGTGTTGCCGTTCCCAAAAATGGTCAAATAATTAACAGCCCACTGATGAAGATCATTTGGAAAATTAAAAATCATCAACAATAATTTTTGTTTGGAACGCGCATCTTTTGTGCATATTAATTAAGCATTATTGTAAATAATTAGGTGGCTTCTAGTAACAAATCTTCCGCAGGCAGGAGAATTCCGCGGACGCTTTCAGAGCGGTGATTACCTCTGCGTAGTTAACCCTTATGATGCCTGTCAGTCATTTATTTATAATAAATAGTGTGTTATTCTGTCTACCGTAGTGAGAGCTTGTGTGTCCAGGTGAATCTTGTGAAACCCAAAAACATGTTATGCAGTATGTAGGCTCACATTATATAATAATATTATTATTATATTGATACTTATACAAGTATTTAGATAATGCTAGTATTTGTTACCTAAGAATTCAATTAATGCGAATAAAAGTAAAACATAGAGCTGCGCTGGAATGACGAGAAACTCTAACATAGATTGTATTTCTGGTAAAAGAAATGTTCTGATTTAAAAAAATGTGTGTGGGTCAATGTTTACATGTCAAAAAACTGCCATTCTCTACAATTACAATTAATTAAGTATCATTATATGACACGTAGAAGAATATGTTGGACAAACGTCTGGTGATTAAGACAGAGAGAGGGAGAGAGATATGGCTAAATAGCAGCTCATGAATCTGTGGTAATTAGAGCTGTGACAGCCGACAGCTCCCATACACCACACTCACTGCAGAAAGAGCTTCAGATGAATGCTGACAGGTCAAGAGTGAAAGGCCAAAGGTCAACCTGTTCACTTAAAATGAAGAAGGATCTGAGCCGGGCTGAGGTGACCTACATCAAAAGACGAGGAATTACAGGCGAGAGAGAGACTTCCTCAGGGAGCGCTGTATCGCTGCCAGGCTTTAGATGGAGGCGTTTGAAGGAGTCCACTCAAAAGTGTGCATCCCTTTTGAAAGCAGACGGAGCAGTTAAGAGCAGAAATTGAGTGTTATAGGAGAAAAGGCCCTCTTGTTTAGGAAAGGTGAAGGACACTTGCGTGTTGTAGATCCGCTGTATATGTATGTGGTGCACGATGACCAACTCAGTTGCAGAATTCAGTAATTATTTATGCACCCTCATGTTGCTTAAAACACATATTTTTTCTTTCACGAAGCACGTTTGTAGTTTATTGGAGTCGACAGGGGGATTGTTTGGTGTGGTCATTGTTAACTTGTATAAAACATTTCACAAATTCTCTTCTTACAGGTTTGGCTCTTTATAACGAGAAATGAATACGGACAGGTTTTGTTCTTTTTAAAAGCACAGTTGTCCTAAGTGTGTGGTTTGTAACAGCGAAATACAGAGAGCTGTTTTCATGTCGGCCTACGTAGAGATAAGAAGCAGGTCTGTTCATGTGATTCGACGCCGGGGACTCCACGTTTGAGTTTGGAAGTAGAAGAGTTTGTTGTTTCACCGCCTTTGACTGAGGTCATATCAAATTAACAGTCTATCTTCGGCGTAAAAATAGCATACCATTAATTTCTGCCGGGCATAAATCTTAAAGGTTGACCTGATTTTTAATGTTAAACTCTGTGAAGAAATTAAAGAGTGCAGAGTATGTTACAATACGCAGACGGAACTAATTTTAGCTCCATCTCTGTCAGCACGGGTTATAGTCTGTCTGCACAGATTTTAAATTGTCTGTCTGCCTTTATGTCTGTCATGAGAGGTGTTACGGTGATATAACCACAGGTAAGAGCTTTACTGTAGGAAAGTGACGGTAAAGTATTGCCTCCAGTGATTTAATTCTTTGAAAGGCAACAGCAAAATGATCTGAGACACCAGTGTTCTGTAAGCAGTTCTGTTTATTAAATTCAGTAATCTGAATAACCATTTCTTGTATCCAGTGCTATAGATTATTAGTCAATACAGGCAGTTCCCGACTGGCAAGTAATGAGCCGCATTTCACAACGGCTGATCACAGAACAGTTTTATCCGTATTATAATTAGGATTTTAAAATGTGTGTCATTACGCAAAGAACTTGGCAACACTTTATAATAACTTTCATTTAATAAGCCATTAACAAATATCATACAGCGTAATGCTCAGCAGATCGCTAGTGCATGCAGACCCAGCTATGAACACGTATGAAAATATATGAATCAACGTTTCTTGACATTTCTATCTTCCCGAATGTACATTGACTAATGATGTGTTAAGCGTTATATAATGTAATAGCATTTGTTCATTTAACTCGTGGAAGTTATTATGAAGTGCTTCCAAAATCCATAATGGAAACTTCAACTTTGTGGGCAACAAACTCACGCAGTCACAATCATTTTTCAGGTAATGCAATTCAAGTTTAGCAGGCTTAAATTCTTTAATTGTATCCGCAGCAGTTAACAAGCTTTGCGCTGGGCATACAATGTGGTCAGCGTAGTTTAAATAGATCCTAATTATTTCTTGTTAAAGGTTTTAGATTTGTTGCCTCTTGTGCAGCGCCATGATAAACCTTCCCGCTTTCAAAAGCAGCCATTACAAGTGCATTAGCTAAGCATTAGCACCCGCTACTTTATTAGCACGTTCAGCCGCTAGCGCAGATGCTGGCACCGGCGAAAGCAGATTATGCCTCCAAATCAAGGCTGAACTAATGATAAAGTGCCACAACAGAGTCAATTATAGTATTTTCATCAGTCTTTGCGCCGTGCATTTACTGTTTGTTATTTCAATATCACGGAACGCTGGATGTGAAGTGACAGTGGCTGAAGATGAGTCAATCAGACTGCAGACAGCTGGAAGTCTGACAAAAAGATGCTTTTAAAGAAAATAATTTCAGTTAAATCAGGACGGTTTCCAAAAGCTGAGAGCAGAAGGCATTTAAGTGTGTTTCAGTTTAAGACACAAATGTTGGGAAGAGCTTTTAAAACGTGTCGTGCTGCAGGCTACAACATTTTTTTCTGCATTAGGTGATCATATTTTTTAAAGAACCCCTATAGATTTCCTCACTAAGGTCAGGATTGATCTTGCACGACAGAAAAAATGACTTTTTGGTTTCCCATCCTTTGCTGGTTTAAACTGGTTTAGCTGGTTTTTGTCTTTGGGGTCAAACTAATGACAAAAATGTACAGCACTGTTGCTTAAAAAAACATTCATCATTTTCTTAAATGTAACTGTAAAGTTAGAAAAATGACCTTAATTTACATAAAGCTCTCTGAATGAAATGATTTATTGAATCGCTTTAAAACAGTAATGTGGTATTGTATCATTTTTCTCTCATGATCGCTGAAGAAAGCAGTTTGTTACACTGCACTGTTTTGAAAACAATACATCGACTACATGTGTCCAAATATTAAAAAAACTCGTTTTATAAATAAATGTAATTATTTTGCATTATTACAGTAGTGAAACCGCACTACTGGGTTCCAATGTTTAGAAGAAGATCACGTTCTCAGAAAAAAAGCCACGGCATTTTCACATCGAGCTTTATATTTAGAACCGAGAAAGCTCAAAACAATTAAGTGCATTTGTCACAGTTTTTATAATGTGCTACATATCTTCATAACCTCAACCATAAAGCATCTGAAATGAATCTTTGATCAGCAGATGTTAGAGGAGAAAGCTCTTTACTCCAGACAGCTCTTCCAGCTGATGAACAACCTCAAAAAACAGTCGCGATAGAGCTTTAACCTAATTTAAGTCTATACAAGGTTAAGGTCCAAAAATATGCGACGTGTGATGATAACTTCACAAACTTCACCCCACCAGTAAAGCAATAAGAGTCCATTTAAATAGTTTCTCAATAAGAACGACTTGAGTTATAGCGTTTAGGGGCTAACACTTTTTCTCATCAAAACGCGATGCTGTTGAAGGAGAACAATTTAAGAAAAACGCAAGAGCATAAAACAGCAAGAAACGATGAGAGCCATTAATAAAACGCATCTTGCGGCTGGCGACGTGCAGACTGAACCTTTGAGCTTCGGAAAGCGGGCGTGTCTCTTTAACGGTACCCGCTTCCAATCCTTTCATGTGGTTCAGCCCATGGGTCTCCAGCACATCACCGCGCGTCGTCCCATCCAGGAATATTTGCCTTTCCTGCGCTTTCTACGTTTCAATCAAAACTTCAGAACAAAAGCGCTCCCCTCCCAAAGAAGTGCAGATGCCTGAGTTAAACCAGATGAACCCCCTCCTGTTTTTACCCACCGCTGCCAAGAAGAGTCTCAGGGACATCCTGTGCGCCGAACCCCACATTACTTTAACTGCGTTCAGAAACAAAGACATTCCTCAGTTCGAACCATCGGCCTTTGAAAATGATCCTGATTACTTGATTATTTCTGCCTTTTGAAAGGGTGGAACCCAACATGCATTTATCAGAATCCACACCGGCATCTGGGACGATATTATGTGATCAGCTCCAACACTGATTTCACATAACAGATAACAGCCGGTAAAACAGGATACATCTAAACCTCGCTGATCAAACAAAACATTACATAGATCAAATGAAATCCGGGCCGTGTTTACACACACGGGAGCTTCATGTGATCTTCACTACTGTAAATGAGATTTAGTAAATTCAGATATGGTAGCTGAATGGTTTACCACAGGTTCGGTGACTACTGTATTACTCACATATGGACGGATTGTTTAGTGGGCTGTTGGTTGCTGCTGTGGGTTTTTGAGACCACCACAGGTGCCCCACACAGACCCGCCCTAGCGCCACAGCTTCACCCCTAAACCCACCCAATCATATAATTTCACCACACACACTTTCATTGGTCTAATTCTGTAAACACTTCAACGGCACATAATCACACACAGATGATGTGTTACGATCACATTTATCCTCACACAGAACTTATGCATAGCAAAATACACACAACCGTGACCAAAGTACAACCTTTCGTGATTTAAAGGTGAAATTCCTTTCCACCCATCTTCCATTCTTCAGACAAACAGGAAGCCCCTAGTTCTCTTGACTGATCTGGAATTATGTAAACTTGTGAATATGGGACAGTATTGTATGGTGTGTGGTGTTTAATTCTAACCCTTGTGATGTCAGAGCTGCAGCGGCTCATTTCTAATTTAAAAGCAGTAGCTCCTTCATCCTTATTAAAGACATTTGAGGGCATTCGGTAGCCAGAAGGTATGCTTTAAATATATGTCATTTACCGGCTTTTTGAAGAGAAATCTGGTTTTACTGAAAAAAAGTTACCGTAACAAGATGTTCGCTACGAGTACAAATGTACTGAGAACACTATTGGGGTAGAATGTGTTAAAGTATGCAAGAGGAAAGGCAAAAGCATGCAATGTCCAGATTACCTAAAACCTGAACACTATTTGAATAAAACGACAGTTTGACATTTTTTATTCTATGCAAAATGACTAAACCACAAACAGACAATCAGAACACATCATATTATTGATATACAGACATGGGTGGGGTGGGGTGGGTTGGGCTGGGCATGTTGGATGGGCGGGGTGGGGTGGGTTGGGCTGGGCATGTTGCATGGGCAGGGCGGGGCGTCCCAGTGATGCTGAAGAAAAAGCAGAAACCATGAAAAACTGACAGTCATTTGTGCTGTTATCAGGTAGATACAACAATGTCAACTCGAATTAACTGGCACATTAAAATTCTCCTCTGACATTTGCTGACCATAGAAGAGGATGCTAATATAGAGCATGTTTATATTAAATATTTCAGAACGCAAATGCACAAAAGGTCGAATTATTCACCGTCACATACATACATTTGAGATTGAGAGTCTGAACTGGACAGTAGAATACTTTTTTTGTCTAAATGATTCCATAAATAACCTTTAACATTCAAATAATCTTTCTGTTTAAAATAGAGGTCTTCAGATTATAAAAAAGTAACAAAGACATGGTTCTTTAAAGAACCCTTGACTGAATGGTTCTTTGTGGAACCAAAAATGGTTCTTCTATGGCATCTCTGTTAAGAACCTTTAAAGCACCTTTATTTTTAAGAGTAAAAGAATCATCTCATCATTCATGCTGAAGGAAAACTGCGACCTGTATAGAGCCCGGATTGTTGGTGAAGTGTCTAAATCCCCAAAAACGTCCTTAGTTTATAAATGTTCAGTAGAGTTATGCATAAGAATGGTTGAGGATCGTGAATACATTCCTCCAGCTGGAGACTTTTTTACAGATTGTGTTTCCTTCTGAACAC
Source organism: Triplophysa dalaica (assembly GCF_015846415.1). Taxonomy (NCBI): domain Eukaryota; kingdom Metazoa; phylum Chordata; class Actinopteri; order Cypriniformes; family Nemacheilidae; genus Triplophysa; species Triplophysa dalaica. The sequence goes on along the minus strand of NC_079547.1, from coordinate 5,556,986 downwards.
GGGTTTTCTTAACATCAGCACAGACTCGACAAATCAAACTTATCCAAACATTATCAAAACAACTCATTTGCACGCAAAAGCAGAAGCAGAGAGGATTCAGTACGTCCATCCTTCAGCCCCTGTAAACAGACATTGTGTTGAGACGACACAGCTGTAATCCTACTTCTCTTACTTCTTTTGTACTTCAAGTTCCTTTTATTAAAAATACTTTATGCAGTAACTGCTAGTGCTAGTATACTTAGAAGTGTACTAAAAACTATTTGGGACTAAACTGGCGCCTATTAGTTTATAAAAGTGTCTTTTTAAGTAGTAAACACTAGTAAATCTTGAGTACACAGCTAGTTTACACAACATTTTGTCTGAGAAGTAGCCAACATAAAACATTGATAGCAAGTCTACTTTCCTTTTTATTCTAAAAGATGTTTATTAATAACGCACTTGAATTTTTTTTCTAAGGGTTACGCAAGAAACACATACAAAACCTGACAAATATGTTAAGAATTTTCGACCATAAGTGCTTAACTTCAACACTGACATTCTATACAGTATATATTGATTTATTTACAGATTATATTGTAAAAGTCTAAACTCAGAACAATAAAACTTAGATTTAACATCTACAGAGCATGGGGGCTGGGGGATCTGTGACCCCCAAATGGCATTATAAGAGGAAAAAATAGACTTCGGATATATTTTGTAAACATTAATAATTATTAGTAATTAAAAATGCAAGCATTTTTGATGATTGTTTCTGTTCAGCCCGCTTGTTTTATTGAGTTTATCTACAGCTGTTGTCAGTGTTTTTGTTTGACAATTGCAGGTATGTGTTAAAAATCAAATTGAAGACTGTTTTCTTTCGATTTCTGGCACTAAACAATACAACAAGATGATATTTTAAACTCCTTATGAAGCCGAAAGTGTGCTGGTTTGTATTTTTCCCTTTGTTTTGCCTCCAGCTAATGCCGTGACATCAGCGTGACGTCGGCCGTAAATGGCATCGGTGTAAAGGACCCTCATCAGCACCTTTATTGTACATGAAGATGCTTCTCACAGTGGAAAACTGTTGAAATGAAACCAGAGGTTGTTTTGCTCTCCAAGCTTTCCGGAGAACCCGTGAACTCTATTAAACTTTGACAGGTCTATTTAAGTTGAACTTAATTGTTTACAAACCTGTTCAGCTGAGGTCTGCAGGAGAGATTTCATTTAGATTAATGATATGGAGCTGCTTTCTAATGAGGCCGTTTGACAGTAGACACTTCCATTCGCTGGGCCTCGGGGAAGTGTCTTTGTAGTTCAGGTAATTACACACAAACCCTTCACAAACTCTAACCTTTAGAGCTTAACACACACACACTTCTGTTAGTGAACAGTAAACGCATTCAACCATTGGACAAAATGGTCTTAGACAGACACGTGCAATTAGCTCGGACTCTTTTTGTGTTGTAAGCAGTGAGGATGCTGTTCTGCCTGCGGTTTATTTGTCGAGTCTGAACTCATATAAATCACTTTAACGTTTCTCCTGGACGGCGTTGAGATCAGATGAAAGGTTTCGCTGGAGTCTAGGGCTTCTCAGATTCTCTGACGCAGACAGCAGTTTGCTCATTTGTTTCCTCTTGTTTCAGAAGTGATGGCATGGATATCTCATTCTCTCAACCATTTGCTCGGTTGAAGTTCTCGCAAAGATCCGAGCTATGTTGCAAATTGCAAAATGACATCTCTTCAGGAATTTCAATAAAATCATTTGAGATTAAGAGACCAATGTGAAGCATAACTGAGATCTCTTAAAAGTATTCAAAGCTTTGTAAAAGCAACAATACAATTTTCTGACAAAATCCGCTGCTTGTAACATTGAAAGCACATTCAAGAAAAAAAAGCCAGAGACGGTTCACTCTCGTAATCGTCCCTCATTTTGACTTTAATTCAGCTTGGCACGCATTCTGCAGAGCTCAAACTAAAATATATGTTTAGCCCTTGTTGTTCGATGCGGTTTTGTGCTGGTAAAGGCAGCAGACAAAAGATCGCGGGCCGGAGACGGGCCGCAGCAGCGGCACTATTGAGAGCCGAGAAAGTGCAGAACAAAGTGATCTGTGTGAAAGGCGAATGGAAGAAAGAGACAGATTATCTTAATTATCATTCAGAGGCAGCGCTCGGCAGCACCTGTGCATGAATAATAACATTTATCAGCGCTCGGAGATGTGCGAACATTCTTTAAATCACCCTCATTACTGCCGAGCCGAGAGATCAGCCCTGAATTATCTGTGTCTACACACAGACGGACGGAAAGCACCTCCCTGTCTCAGGGGATGGGGCGTACACGGGCCGCGCATCAGTGAAAGGCCTCGCCAGGACCCATAGAGTGCCATGGTGGGCATGGGACACAAAGCGCTCCGGGGGGAGATGGCATGGCTTCACCCTGCATTAGCTCACAAACCTCACAGCGCTCGGCTTCAATATTGTCTTGATGTGAAAAGCATTTGATGGGATAAGGCCCGGTGAATGACTGAGGCTCTCTGCTGTCACACGCGATCACTTCGGTTTAATTCAGAGCCTGTCAGGAGACACACGATCATATTTACCAATTGCTGTATGCTGATGGAACGCCATGCAGGATGATATGGGAAAATTAAAACCAAAACAAGTTAGGAACGAGTTCGAACAAGAGAATAGAAAAGCCGATGACCAAGCTTTGAACCGGGTTTTATGTTTTCCGCACAAAACTGTTGTTGCTCTGTTTGAGTTCTTCCAACAATGTTAATTATCATTTTTTTACTCACCGCAATTAAAAATTAGAATTTTCATTTGTGTTTAAGTTACTTACTTGCTATTCTTAACAAACAACCTGAAAGACGCACAATTCATGCTCTCTATATCAGAACTGCTGAAACCATGTCTGCCAAGTTTCCTAAAATATCTGACACTCGGATAATTTGAGAGTTAGTCACTCAGAATTAAAATGTCTTTACTGAAAAAAAAGAAAGACTTAATTATGCTAGTGGTAATGTTCCTCATTCTGTGTTTTAGTCCAGAGACTACAGAGGTTTAAATAAGAATCCATTTCCAGGTCCGGTGAGACGTTACATTCCTCCACGGGCCGCAGCTGGTCACTTTCTGGTGGTTTGTAACTTCTCCAATCACGTCATGGTGAATTGCGAGGATTCCCCGACCGCCCACGTCAACAAGCATGCACTACGTTTGCAAACAATCCCCATCCCCCCCATTTCATGCAAAACTTCAGCACGCCAGTCGCCTACACAAGCAATTGCTATGATCTCTCCCTGCTTTCTAAAGCCTTCGTCGTAGGCGAAGAGGAGACCCTCATTTATCAAATACACGTCATCTGTGAGGGGGACGGAGGTGAATAGTTTTAGAAGTCGTAGGGCAAGGGTCCGAGGTTGAGGAGGGCGCACCATGGGAGGGCTTGAACAAAGACACGCTTAGAAAGGAGCTTCAGTGCAGCAAACACATCGAAATTTGAAAAATTCACCCACTGCAATGCAGCCACCAAAGCAGGAGGAGATGTTGAGTAGTAGGGCTGTCAAAAGTTCAGCGCTATAAGAGTCGCCTTTGTCCACGTCGTCACGTGTGAAGAAGAATAGACTCTTTTATTTGAACTGGTCATTTCTGAGGACGAATTCGGTTGTGTCATTTCCTTCTGACATCAGAAAAATGCTCTGGAGTCTGGACTTGACTCAAACTCCAATGACCAATGCCTGTAGGTTAAAATCCCTGAAGACTTGATCACGAATATTAAACCTCAACAGGGCGACTAAATCTGAAGCGAATGACACACAACGTACAACATTTTCCTGGAAATCAAAATGAGATTTGAGGATGAAGTCTTATAGGTTTGTGTCCTGAGCTGGTTTTAGGGCTCAGGTCTAGAACACGTCCTACTTTGTTTGAAATAAAAATGTCCAAATCATCTCTAATGTTACCTCAGACCACAACAGACCAAGACCTGAATTAAAAACGTTTTATCAATTTGAGCATCTTGTCGAATCACATCATATGAAACGAATAATTTTCACCCTTATATTCACTTCACACTAATGTGATTTCTTCTCTATGCTCTTTAAAGATGAACACTAAATCAGTCTAAATTCACCTCCATCACCGCACATGTGTGTGTGTGTGTGGGTATCACGAAGCACTCCGAGACTTTTATGAAGGTAAATGAGATGATATTTTTCTGCGGTGTGATACGGTCTGTGTGTTGAATCATTTATAGATCTCTAATAGCTCTTCAGAGTTTTGCATGTGTCAACCGGTGAATGTAGTACACTGACCTTCAGACAGCAGATTAAAGACTCGTATGTCATTTCTTATGAATATTCGCAGGTCCTCCTAATATGTGAAAAATTTGCTTTTACTGTCTCCTACTGTTTGATTTATATAAAATATCGCATCGCGATAAATTATTCATGTCAATTAGCTTTTCATCTTCCCGGATACAAACTCATTGATCCTTTTTAACAACTGTTTGTTTCAGCTGGTGAGTGTGTTTCCACAGCAGTGGGGCGTCAGTGGGCCTCGGGCCACATTTCTTTAATAAAAGCATCAGATTTTTGCATACCTATGATTTCCATATTAAAGGCGTGTGTGGCTCTTTAAGTGGATTTGGGCACTCCAAAATTCCCCGGAATTCTGAGGTCCTCAGCGTCTTCCCATCAGAGACTATCTGCAAATTAACAAAATCTTTTCAAACTCTATTATAATCAGGACTGCACTTATTAAAGAAATGCAATACAATGTTTTATATTATAAATTAAAAGACCATATTATATACTACTTTCGGCATGAATTGGGGGCAATTGTGCCCAAAATCTCTATAATCCTGAACATAGAGTTATTATATTAAGACCTTAAAATAAAAATAGATCTCTTAAGCAGCTAATAAAAATCATAAAAGTAATAATATTATTATTAGTGTTGTACGTGTTATTATCAATTGTAATAATAATACTTTTTGGATTTTAGATTTAATATTACAAATAAGCCAAGACTGAATTTATTAAAGAAATGCAATACAATGTTTTTTATATTATAGATTAAAAGACCATTAATTACTAATAATTACAAATTACTATATCCAGTAAGAATTGGGGCAATTGTGCCCAAAATCTCAATAATCCTGAATATGGAGTTACTATATAGAAACGTTTTAAAATAAAACTAGATATTTTAAGCAAATAATAATAATGACAATAATATATTTAATTTTAGATTTAATATTACAAATAAACCAGGAGATGTTATTCCTTTAACCAAAATATTCTACGAGAACTTTTAATAAAGTTATGATAAATCAGGAATGATTATTTTTAAAGGATTCATCTTCTATAATTATAAAGGCATCTTCTTTTAGACTTTTGACATCAGAATGAAGTCTGATTGAGATGACGACCTCCGATGCGATTTCTCCTCAGTTCTGATCGTATTTGATTTCACAGTAGATTAAAAGACATTTTGTCACAGATGAGATAAAATTTAAGAACTTTGGGAAGTAATATTCCAGTTAGATTAATATGGATCAAGGGAAACAGAAATGAGAAGAAACTTTAATCTGTTCTAAATACTATCTTAATCTCTGTTCCTGTCACAGAACATTACACTGTCTCTTCTTCTCGGGTTGGCATGCGTCACGGGTTGAGGTTTACCTCGACGGGACAGAACGATTGTACGCTGGCAGTTTGCGTGTCTTACAGATGTCAGACGGGTCACGGACAGTAATCATAACACATAAACATATATCGGACATGCCCATTGGTCAGGTACAGCGAAACCTCATGTCAGGTCAGGTCAGGTTTATTGAAAGAGCACATGACTAAATAAAGCTTATAAAGGCCCATATGGACACTGGACTGTATTTTCCCTTCGGCTGCACAGGAAGTGACCTGCCACCCGTCAGTATAATGTAACTTTGACTGGTTGTTCCTTCTGGGCATGACCGTTTGAGTCACTATAACCATCTGAAGGAGAAAGACTGAGCAATGCTGAGGTCAACATTTTCATCATCATGTCCCTCATATGTTGTGACCTAGATACGTTCCATTCAAGAACATAGTTTTGTGTTTGCTAGGTTGAAAACGTGTCGCCTATAGTCAGTAAAAAATGGTAGATGCGTGTCTATTCACTTCCACTGTAGAAAAATTAAGCCAAGATGGCGCCGATGACATCATTTGGAGCCAGAGTCTCTAAAGTATAGTGATATAGTTTTATGATCACGCCCATATTCCTCAACCAACTCTGTTGTAAATGAAAAATGTTAACACACCAATTTTTTGTAACATTTTATAACTAACTAAAACGAAACGTACATGTAATAGAAATATGAACATTTGAACATTCATCAGTGTGATAAGAACGAACTATAAGTGACCATCTTTGCTGTCCCATGATTCTTCCTGTTGGTAAAGGGCGGGTTTAAAAGTGAGGACCCCCATTCAAAGCTCATCTCCAAAGATGACGAACCAATCAGCAGCCTAGCAGGATTGGGATTTCATCAACTTCTGAAAGAATTCCGGCATGGAGTTGTATTTTTCTTTGGTTGTTTTTCCTGTGGTGAGAGTTCTCGTGGGCTCTAGTCTCTGCTTTTAATGAAGTAAAAACAACTCCCACACAAGTTCATGAGTGTTTCTGAGCAAATTCTGAGATGATTACAAGTGAGCGAGCCAGAGGGGGTCTCTGACTCCTGAGGAAAAACTGATGTTTTTTTCAGTGTCTCTTTTCCCCTGTTTATTTTTTCACACGCCGATTCTGCCGTTTTAATCACCCTGCCTTTTTCATAATCGATACATGGCTTCTCGCCAAATTGCCGTTTGCACTAAAAAGAAATAATTGAAGAAGTCGACACCACACAAGCACAGATAAACATTTCCAAAACGTGCAGTCCAAGAAATGATTGTCCTGGATTTCATCCAGATCTGAGACATCACATTTCACAGGTCTTCAAAGATCTTCGTGCAGGAGACGGTGAGCTGCATCTTCCAACGAAGCATTTGATGTTCCTCTCTCCAGGAGGTAAACGCAGAATCCGACCGGACTCTTTTACATATCAGGAATGTTTCAACTGATTGCAGCAAATCTAAAAAAACAACATCAAAATGGGATCCTGAACATTTACACAACCATCGCTGCAAGAGAAGGCAGACGCGTGCAGACGGATGCGCAGCTCTCGGCCTCGTTAATGTATTTGCTGGATAATTACCGGTCGAAATTTCTGCCTCACCCTCAAAAATGACATGCAAATGAGACACGCATAAAATTAGGCCGGTGAATAAGTGAGTAATTGAGCCTCCAAACCTTTCCTTTTGTGTGAGGACATTTCACACTTTCTCAAAGCCTTTCTGCTGTTTTCGCTATAATGGACGGGGTTGGAATCGGTTCGCTCTCGGCTCTTTGATCTGGTATTAAAGGATAAAGGAAAGTTGAATTTTTCTAGATTAAGGTTTCAAAGCAACAAAATGGCCGAGGTTCTCCTATTTCAATTGAGCGAGTCGGGAATCTCTTTGACTCTCAAGAGTGGAACTTCATAACCGATGAAGAAAGAGAGAAATCTCACAAAGAGTCTTGAGGTTAATTATAAGACGCAAATGAACTGCTGGACGTTTGTGACGGTTTCACAAATGAAACTGACACGTATAGTTTGCGTCCCAGTTAAAAGTATATGCAACAAATATTGTTTAAGATCATTTTATATTAAACAAATGAAAGAGAAAAGCATGCCCCAATATTTTTCTCTTATAGGTGATATCAGATTCTAACTGGGCGTAAGTTAAGTTAACATAAAATTAACATTCACAACCAACTTAACTTCTATGGTGTGACACATTTTTAAGTGAAACTGGGCAGGGCTTGTACAGTGAACCTTGGGTGGATGGAGTCAGAGGGTTGAAGGGGAGGAGTTGAAAAATTTGAAGCGTTGTTTCAGAGGCTGAGCAAGTTATACGATTTTGATGAAATATTTGAGACAAGCATCTTATTATTGGCAACGTGTATTGAAAAAGTTAACAGTTTTTTTGGGGATATAGTCATTTCTTCAGCATAGTGGATTTTTTTTCTACCTAAATACTAAAATAGATTATTATAATAAGTATTATGAATAATAATTCTACAGTACTGAAAAAATATTTTAATACTACTGACCTTAGAATGTAAATAATTGTTATATTATAACTTCTATTGCTATTAAAAATAAAATTCGAAATATTCACACATTAAAGTCTGAATAAAAGCAATATAAACACTATATTTTACACGATAATCAAAGTGATGTGTAAAATTATTCATCCATATAAATTGTTTTCCACATCTCTTTTTTCTTTGGATCCTTTATTTTTTTTATGTGATATTAAGACGTGTAATTAACATGAAGCGCATTAAAGGGGCTCTTAACTATAATTTGGAGTTCATGAACTGTTTTTAAAAATTACACTTAATATAATTAACTTCTGTCATTAGGCCTAATCCCCAGCGGCTGTGTGTAAATGCTTTGCCTTAAAATATTACATATAGAGAGAAGGATAAAATGAGACGTACTGTAGGTTTCTGTGTCCACAGAACAGCTCTGATATCTTGCAGCGATTTAAATATGTGCGAAACAACAGAAAATCAACAATGGTAAGTTTTTAAGAAACTGACTACTCACAAACACTCAAATACATATTTATTACAACCCTGGAAATAAATCGGCAGCACTGCTTAAGGATCTGCCTGTGAAAAGTTCAAATAAATCCAAATATTGAAAAGTCTTATTTATTATCTGGTAAAACGTTTGACATCATGACAGACAGCTGTGGAGTCCCATGACTGTATCAATGACATCAGTAGTGTTATATGTGTTATAAGCGTGCAGTGGTACAATGGTTTGATGGTTCTGTCCTGAGCTCCCGTGCCGCTTTTACCGTCTGTCTGTGTGTGTGAAGGAAACAGAATGTGTGTGTGTGTGTGTGTGGGGGGGTGGGGGGGGGGTGTAACTGACCGCTAATCTAAACAGATATGATTATAACCTGTACGACAGGCCGCCACACGAGCACAATTCTGCTCCCCTGGAAACACGTAATGAAGGATGTTCCTGGTCCCCAGCTGAGACCCTGCAGTCAGAGCCATGATAAGCCATCTAATCAGAGCTCACACACACACACACACACACACACCACAACCTGCTGCCTGCCGTTCAAATCTGCGTTTCTGCATATCAAAGGCTCCACAAAACGAGCTGGTAAAACCTGTAATTACCTTCCTCCTCTTTTAAACCAATAGCCCCAATAAGCTGTTGCTGTAGGTATGTGTGTGTGGACATTAAAGGCAGATGTGAATGTATGTGTGTGTTGAGCTATAAATAAAGGTTGAAAGGTCATTACAATATTTTCCCAGTAGAAAAAACATAATTAAATTTAATATGCAATAATTTTTATAGGTTGTAGTTTGTGTATTGCTTTTTAGGTTTGTGTAATTATGAACTTGTTCACAGGTTACGAGGATTGTGCAGTGAACCAGTTCTGATGTGTGTGTGTGTGTGTGTGTGTCTCTGATAGTCGCTCTTGGCCTCTCACTGCTGTCTGTCTGTGTCTGACTGTACGACATTGAACTTTCTCTTTGTGACTGCCAGGCTGCACCCGCACACACACACACACACACACACACACAACCACACGCACACAGATTTGTACAGCCAGCATATGGGAGACATGAATAATTGAGTTCGGTCAAAAGTGTGAGACCAGCAAAACTTAGGAACAAATCAGACACTTTAACCTCAGAAATGTGTCTGAATTATCTTTAACAACATTTAATCTATAAACATAGTAACGTATAGTGTAACTTATTGATAATATTACATAATTTGTTGTAAAAATGTAATAAATGTGTAATATTATGACTGCAAAATAATAGACATCATGGAAGTATCTGTAAGTAAACTGAAAACATTTTATATTTTCTTATGTTATCTTAACTTTCATCTTTAAAGAAGCTTAAATCTGAAAAATAATAACTTTCATTCACCCTGCCATAAAAAAACTTGAAGCTTAAAATTTCAGTTTTTGTAAATTATTTATTATTTGTATTAGTAGTATTGGTATAATCAAATTGTATTTATTGTCTAATACAAAATTATATTTTAAACATTTCAAGCAAAGCTTTAAGATCATACTGATAATATTTATATTATAAAACGTTTGGTAGATATTCATGAAACATAATACTGTATATTAAGTTATAGTTCATTACCTATACATTGCCTTTTGTGTGTATGTTTTTTTTAACGAATAAAAGTTTACAACCACGTGACAATTCTGGGCAACAACCGAAACCATGTCAGAATAAATCTGTATTGTTCCACTGTTCTGTCCATTGCACAAAACTATTATAAACTATCACTAATTTTTACTTAAACCTACACAGTTAACTTAATGTGTGTACGTTAATTCTGTCTACACAACATATAGAGCAGGAATGCCCTCAGTATGAGTATGTGAGCAAGAGAGAGAGAGAGATAGTATCTGTGTGAGTGACTTTGTTTTTACTTTGGAAGATTGAAGCCATGCAAAAGAATGATGTTTTAAAAGCACATGGCTGAGCCAACAGCAACACACGCTTATGACAGACAGAGAGAGAGAAAGAGAGAGAGAGAGAAAGAGAGAGAGTGCCTCTTAGTAAGATTGGTGAATGATCTACTGTGAATCGTTTAAAGGGAAAAAACTCAAACACAGCAAAACGTTGCCTTTTGTTTTTTAACTTTTTTGTTTATTAAATATAATGAAAAATATTTTATATATTTATTTGTATGTCTGTACATACGTTTTTAATAAGCTTTGACTGTATGACAAACTATCAAATTCTCTATAGGGAGAATGAATAATGTTTGAATGAATAATTTTTGAATGTAGACAAACCTTCCCTGATTTATTTTAAACACAGACCCTATAGCTGTTAAAAATTCCATACTGTATAATAACCCAATGCACTTTATATGTAGACAAATAAGGCCGGGGCTAGTTTTTACACGTCAATCATTTTGAACCAAAATTGTAGATGCACAAATGCTTTTTTCTATCAGTGCTTGTTGTTTCTCAGTTCAACTTTATTTTCAAACTACAATCTAAAACTGCAATAGTGACATTTTTTTGTATTATCTGTTAAAACAAATAAAACACAATAAAACCACACAGGCAAACATTAAAATCTGTACAATGAATGAAGTTTAATTTACATAATTTTCATACATTAATTATAATATATCTGTTGTCTAACACAAACGGCAAGTACAGTGCAAATGTTTAGTCGTTTTTCTTCATTGCATTAAAAAGTGTGACAACTAGCCCCGGTCCCTTGAGGTAAGTTATAATATGTTTTTATATTTGAATTTTTCCTGTCATAAAATGTCGTACTCTATTTATATGTCATGCTTTGGCAGCATTGTAAGAAACAGTCCGTTGAAATTGAAGAAGATTTGATAAAGGCCATTGTGATGTATCAATAATGAGGCGTCTTTATTTCTAAAGCATCAGTTGATCAGGTGAGGAGGAAAACAGACCGATTCCCGTGTGTGTGAGAGTGTTTGATCTGTCTTTCATATGCATATGCCGTGAGAACTCAAGATACGTTAAGCTTCGCTGTCCTCTCTCTCTCTCTCTCTCTCGCTTTGTTCGACAGGTTCTTTGCTCTTTATTTGAAGAGTTCATTGAAAACCTGCTCGGCCTTTATCGTCTGTGAAGTTGTTGAATATCTAATGATGGAGGCCGTGAATCACCTCTGAAAGGTGAAATATCTGCCGCTCTGAGACTGAAGATTATAATGGTGTGTGTCCTCTAAAACAAAACACATGAATATATGGACGACCTATGATAATTCAAACCGTCTCTTTAAACTAGCACACACACGCTCACATTCACACACTGGCGTTCTCGGAAAACGTTCTTTAATTTGGCTACTTTTATTTGAGCATGGTCATTTCCAAGAGAAATTACAAATTAAAAATTCCATAATACTCTTACAAAGACATTTTCAGGAAAGGTTCTCGTGTAGTCAGTTACGGTATCTTACATTGAATTTCAACTGTCCCTATTCCACTTCAAACATCAAAGTGGAACTTTTTTTAACGCTGTTCAGTTGAAAATACAGTGATCTTACAATATCGTATCAAAACTTCCAAATTTTGGAATTTCCAGTAACTGGAAAATAAAAGAACAGAAAAACGAACCATTTAATTGAAAATTTGTATTTCACAATTAAAGTTTCAAAACACAATAAATGCTCTCATTAACTTCATGTTCCATTTTACTAAAATAGATCTATTTCTTGAAGAACTATAATACTGTACTGTACAGTATGAAATAAATAAAATTAGGAGATACAAAATGGGCCACATAAATAAGATGTCCTTTAAACCTACGAACAAAAGGATGCAGTTCCGTTGTTTGGTGTAATACTGAGAACAAAATTGCACAAACATCATTGTAAACCCAAGAGCTGCTTGGCTGACGGAGAGAACGAGAACTGAGCGTTTGTTTTGGAGAGAGGGTCTCTCTTCTCCTTTTAACACTGAACAGGGTTGGCACTTCAGAAACGTGCTGATTAACAGGTTCGTCTATAAGGCAACACCCTTAAAAAGGCTTCATCTGACCTCGCCTGTTTATTTCCTCATTCTCTCTCCCACAGCCCCTTTAAGACTTCTTCAAAACAAACAGAATACTGTTACGTTCCTTCACATAAATTAGGTGACGAGGCCATAAATTGTGTGTGGTGAGGGCAGAAACACGCATTAAATACTAATCGCCCGCAGATTCTTTTTTAACACTGTATAAATATACATAGGCGAATAATTTTATTATTTCTGTAGTGATTATAGAAGCGGAGTGCAATTTTTTGTACAAGTTACTAGTTTGTGCTATAAATACTATGGAACACAGGATTTTAAGATGGTAGCACCACACATTTTTTAGGCCGTAATACTGTACACTTAAAAAAAAATCATTTTATTCCTTTTCCTTTTTTCATGTTTGCATAATGCAGCTTCTCAAACGTCCCCTGAACAACAGTAGAGGAAAAACGTGGCCTGAGATGGCTACACGGCGTCCTCGTGATCCGACTTGGATTCCGCCTTCCCATCCACGGAGCTCTCGTCCATGGAGTGCTCGCCGTTCTCCTCGTCGTCCCTCATCGTGTCGCCGTCAGTGTCCATGCTTTTGTTCTCGCTCTCTTCCTCCTCCTCTTCGAACTCCTCGTCTCGCCGTCCCATCTTCGCGAACGTTCCTTCCACCTCCTTCAAGCGCTCTCGTATGCTTCCGTTCAGTCCGTCTCTGAGGATAGGCTCTCTCTCCTGGTGCTCCGGGTATCCGGGCGGAGCGATGCCCTGCAAATACGCCCGGTTCAGCAGCAGCTCCGTGGGCTCCAGGTGGCCCTTTTCTCGCGCCTCCCTCTCTGCCGCCTCTCGCTCCTCCGCTTCCCTCTTGCAGTACGAGTATCTGTGGTTCATGTGCTGGGAGTACGAGCCGGAATGCGAGAAGCGTTTGCCGCATTTGTCGCACTGGTAGGGTTTTTCTCCCGAGTGCAGGCGACTGTGTTCGATCAAGTGATGCTTGTGTTTGAAGGCCTTCTTACAGATCTGACACTGGTGCGGTCGTTTACCTGCGGAAACACACGAAAACAGACGAGACGTCATAAGCGAGCGCTCCGGCACGCACCAACGCATCACATTTTTCCACACTAACCAAAATCAACTGCAAATAATAAGGGATACTAAACGGTTCGGATGAAAAACAAGCGAAAACAATCGAATACAGTCGTGTGTTATGAGTGTTTGTCTTCTCTGGTTGCAGTTCTGCTCGGCGTGCCGTCTGTGCGAGCGTTTGTGTATTTACTTTCTAACATTCCCTCACAGAAGTGAAGCGTGAAGCGGTGAGCCAACACAGAGCCTCACCGCTACGACGCTGCAACATAAATAAACCATCGCAAAACCAAACAAACACACAAGAGCTGTAGCGCAGGAACAAACAAATAAAGAGTGAACTGAATGAGTGTTTCCTGCAGCGTAACTCAGACAGACAAAGTCGCGAGCTGCACTACGTGTGACGCGATATCAGAGGATACTGGATGGTGAGAGCTAAAGAAGAGAGAGGGGGTGAGGTAGAAAGCGAATGGGTCAGATTTGAACAGGAGAGAGGGTTTGGAAAGAAAAAGGCACAGAAAGTGACAAAACACACCAGCTATTTAAATGAGGGGATGGAATGAATGTTTTGCATTCAAAGCCACTTTCGATTGTTTGTTGTGTATGATACAACAGTTTAGAGTCACAGCAGGTCATGGCTGTTTTAAAGTTAATTGTTTTATTTAATTTTTGTTCAACCCTTAATGACAATTGTATGTATATTAGAATGATCAAGGTAAATATTACACAGAACAGAAATTTTATATTAGTGCAAATAAAAAGTATGTATGACCAATTTTTTTCTTCTTTTCATGCAATATAAAAATAAAATAAAAATGATATACATTTTGGAGGAAAGACATGAACGGAGTTTATAAAAATATATGATTGTTTTAGCGGTTCTGCTCAGTGCCAGTTTGAACCTCACAGTCATGCTGTGACACACAACTGCAGCTGGCTGAGAGCTCCACGCAAACAAGAGCAGGAATGCACAGCCATAATACACTATAGCCCAATTGCAGGAGAGGGAGAGAGAGAAGAGAGAGAGAGAGAGAGAGACGGGGGGATTCATGTCAGTGAAATCATGTCAGTGGATTTATTCCAGATTGTACGTTGTGATGCAATCAAGAGAAAGATGTGTGTGTGTGTGTGTGTGTGTGCATTAACTGTCTTCTCTTAATTTACTTTACTGTTCCTCACACTGGTAACCATAAAATTCCCACAAAGTACTACTAAATCACCCCACACTGGATGTGTCGACTTGCATCAGTTACCAAATTTCTGTTTTTTGACATGCTGCCATTTAACACAATTGTGATTTTGGGGGGGGTATGAATTATAATCTAATGATTGTCATTATTTGTAAATAAATATTGCACACCACAAGACAAACAGCCTGTTGTTTCTTTGTAATCAAAGTTTTCTCTGGCTGCTTGTATGACTACCTAACATACTTCATACTGTATTATATTAATATGTGATAAGAGTTCATATTAACTTATATATATCATATAATATTTTGTGTATGCAATTAGAAGAACCTTAACGTCTAATTTGAAATCCAAACATTATCATTAACATTCTATCAACATTCCATAAAACCTCTTTTGTCACTGTTGAAAAAATATATATAATACAAAATAGATGTTTTTTTGTAACATAATTTACAAAAATGACTAAATAAATAATTAGGTTTTAAGTTGTTGTTTTATTATATTTTAGTGATAACAGTAAAAATAGCACAGACCCCACAAAACTTACATTTTAATAATAAATAATATTTATTACTACAATAAAAAATGAATAGCAGAGGCTTTGTATAGCGTCTGCTAAATATCTAAATGTAAAAAGATCAAAGTTCATGCATTCTTAAACTTAATCTTCAATTGCGAAGATTATTCAGCCGGACTTTTCTTTTTGTTTGTATATTCCGTTTAACATTTGCTTAATGTTTTTGCAAATTCAGTACAATGTCATTGTTGTGTTTGTTCTATATGAATTAAATTTACAATCCTCTCACTGGCTGTCAACAGTAAGTAACTTAAGAAGGGGGAAAAGAAAAGTTAACATGATTCAGGGAAAAAAATCAAGAGAAAGAGAAACAGCATCAGTGTGAATATCTGACGTGAGTTAGACAGACAGTTATTCAATGATGGTGTCTAGAACAGTATATATATATATACCTGTGTGCTCATATTTGTGTCTGAGGAGGGAACTGCTCTTCTGGAATGTTTTGTCGCAAAGGTCACACGCGTACATACCACTTTCTGTCTTCTTAATCTTCTTCCTGGACAGACAGGCCTCGGGGTCGGCCATATCATCTAGACTGCTCAGATAATCTGCTGTCCCGTCGAGAAGCTCAGTCTGGAGAGAGACGACCATCATTAGCTCTGGTACTGTCAGCACACCACATGAAAATAGCAACAACTAAAAAACTCAAAAATGTGTTTTTGTTATAAACGATTTTACAAATATTGTTTATTTATTACATGATTGTAAAGTTGAACCAGAATATATTTAGACTAAAAATTTTAAACATATTTAAAATGAGATCAATTCTGTTTAGTTAAAAAAATGTTTACCATGACTGATTTTCCGAATGAACTTATTTAAAAAATAAATACTTTGCTTTAATAAATATTTCTTCCAGATCCCCCACACAACTTTGAAGCATTAAAAGAAACATTAATGGCCAAAAATACAAAAACTGACATTCCCAATGTTTGATAAAATTTTAATCTCAGAATTGCTAATATAAGAACTTGCTTGTTTTACCCAACGATGAACAATATTTAATACATGTTTAACTTTTTAACAATTCATTCCATTTGCTAAAAGTGCAGCCTTTTCTCCGAAACGAGAATTGACATTGAAATATTTGCAACCTGAAAAGCCATGTAAAGGCAGGATATTGCAAATGAGGCCTTTCTCTCTGAGGTTTCTTAATCGCACCTTATTCCATATATTTGCATTCAAATTTGGTTTAATTTCATACATGAAAGGGTGTTAGCGCAGTATTTATCTGAGCAGAGATTACCCCGATAGGCTTAAACTTAAATTAATGGGGAAAAAATATTATTACATTAGAAGCTAATAACAATACGAGGAGAGGCTTGGCAGGGCATATTGCCACAGTCCTCTAATTTCGAGCAGTAATGATTAAATCAAGAGAGGCGCGAAAATGGCCGAAACGGCAGTGCCGGTGCCCTCATTAACGACAGTCGCTCTGGACTGACAATACTTGTGCGCGCTCTCTTTCTCAAAGCGATCCGCTATCGTTCCGCTATCAATTTAAGCTAAATGCCCTTAGCTGTATTTTTAAAATCTAATTTAATAACTTAGAATAGGAAACATTATTAATACTTTTTATCAGAATGGTTTCCCCGATGTTAAACAGCCTTCAGCGCTCAGATGTAATGAACATGGGGAGTGTGCATTATTAATCTTAATGCTCAAATTCATTTGAGCTTTTCTTACTGTAGAAATTCACAAAAAAGGGAGCAGAAAGGAAAAGGGCACAGGAATAAAGAGATACGTCTGACTCGCTAGGTCTCGTAATCTTTTTCTCACACCTGAGACAGGAAAGAGAACGGAGGCACCACGGGGCGCTCGTACACGAGCGTTCGGAGCACCTGCCACTTTGAATCTGTTTCCTGCTCTCGTTTCCATGGATGAGCCAATCGAGGGCTGGCAACAGAACCATGGCGCTATAAGAGCGAGTGTACAGCACTAGAGGCGATGACGTCTGCTGCAGGTTCGCTCTCATCAGCCGCTGGGCGTGAGGTGAGCTCCCCTCTCCCACTCTCTGAGTGGCTTTTAATTAGTGTCTCAAAGAGCCGGAGCTCCACTCACACCCACCCACCAACCAGAGGGCTAGAAAAAAACACAAGGCTTTATTAAACAGCGTTTGGTCCGTTATTTACCTGGAACCCTGGTTTCCTCTGGTATTTTCTTCTCTGATGCATCTCGGCGAAGCTGGCCGCCCCCGCCGCGTACGTGTAGGCCATGTGTGGCAAAAAGCTTATCTGGTCGAGGCTCGGGTAAGGTCTAAGCCCTGGGAGACTGGCTTGCACCGGGGGCATAAACGTGGGGGGTGGAAATGCGCTTTGGGGCGGCAGGGAGGTGTACAGGGGTTTAGCAGCAAAGGGGTTCAGACCAAACATGGGGCTTGAGCTTTTCTCCAGATTGTTGTTTGCATTGGGGCTGCCAAACTCCTTCTTCGAGAGATAAGCCAAGTCGAGCGGCTCTTCGGCGTGCTCGCGGGGCGTCGCGACATGGTTGTTTTCAAAGGGGATGCTGTTGAGTTTGAGTCGGCTCTTCATAGTCAAGATATGCTTTGGCTCTTTCATGAGCTTTGGCAAGGAGAGGTCCAGTGGTTCGGCCTGCAGGTCTTCGGAGGTGAAACTGTTGGGCGTGTAAGAACTAGTGTGAGAGTTTTTGGAGGAGGCAGATGACAGGTTAAGAGGGGATGGCGTGTTGCTTCTGGAGTGATCCAGCTTCTCTCCCAGTTGCTTGTGGTTGGAAAACTGAGGTGTTTTTGAAAGCCTGAGTGGAGTGTCACAGTTGTTATTGTGAAGCTCAGGGATGGAGGGGGATGTGATGCGATCAGGACCTTTGATCAGGGACATCGGAGACCGAATGCCTAAAGAGTCTTTAGTGGGCGTGTGCATGGAGATTGCGTGAACCGTCTCCGCGTAGCTCCTGTCTAACGGAGGAGTCCTGGAACTGTTGTACTGAAAGACTTTTCTTTGTTCAAACCACTCTTTCACAAACTCCTGAGGAAGTCCGACTGCTATGGAGATTTTGAGCAGTTCTTCCGAGTTGGGCTCCATGTTCATGGCGAAATAAGCTTTGAGCACTGACATGTGGTCCTTGTAGGGACTGATGAGGCCGTTGATGCCCTTCTCAGGGATGATGGAGGGGTGCAAGAGGCCGTGTTTCTCAGCAAACAAGCCGT
This sequence comes from Triplophysa dalaica, assembly GCF_015846415.1. Lineage (NCBI taxonomy): Eukaryota > Metazoa > Chordata > Actinopteri > Cypriniformes > Nemacheilidae > Triplophysa > Triplophysa dalaica. Next base: position 5,538,381 of record NC_079547.1, on the reverse strand, counting down.
TTTTGTTGGTCGTGGCATTTTGAGCGGGTTGAAGCACAGCTTTGATTTCCTCGTTCATCTTGCAAAGGTAACGCTCATGCTGGTGCAGGGGAATAGGACCAGGGAAGGTCTCTTTGCAGTACTGACAGGAGAAGGGTGTAAACATTAGATTACCGTTCTCGTGGGCTTTCTCCTCTGTGACTATATCAAGCATGTGAATTGCCTTCTCTTTCTTGATATTGCTGATTTGTCTCTTAGAGTCCGTGGTCAAGCTCTGAAGGCAGGCTTTGGCTTCGTTGACTTTCTCTAGCGTGTAGTCTATGATGCTTTTAGTCGCACCGTTGTGATTGATGAGCGGAAGAGTGTTCTGGGGTCCACCGGGTGAGGTGAGCCCCTGCTTCTGTTCCTCTATGTGGGCACCCAGCTCCTTCATGTAGGCCTTCAGCTTGGAGATCTCCTCCGGCTTGCAGTCCATCTTTTGACGACAAACGGTGTTATCCACGATCTGCAGGACCTTTTGTACCTCACTAAAGTTGTTTCCCAGGAACGGGAATCCCAGCATCTGCCCCTCCATACCCATGCCCAAATGCTGCAGGGGACTCTGGGAGTTATGAAGGCCCAGCGGGCTCCCTCCCCTCATGCCACCATTCAGGAAGGGGCTACCCGCGCCGTAACCATGAGAAGCCATCATCAGCTTATAGTCGTTGAAGTCCAGTGGTTCAGATTTGATGTTCAGATGGTTTGAGTGGTCCTGCAGGCCGAGGGGTTTTCCATTCTCTAGTTTGTGTCGGAGCTGCGTTATGGCAGTGTTCGTAGGGGAGGAAGACGCAGAGGTCGGAGATGAACCCGTCTTCACGTTGTTCCTCACCCTGCCGTTGATGGCGATCAGTCCGATGCATTTCTTACTGCTTATGTGCGAACTGTATGAGCCAGAGTGAGAGAATCTCTTCTTACAGTTTGGACATTCATATGGCTTCTCACCTAAAGCAGAGAGACAAATAATAGTTAAGAACCCCATTAATTCGATTTTACAAATGTGCACTTTACGTCATCATTCAGATATTGTTTTATTGTTGTTTTGAACTAACGAAAAAATATACAAAATTATGACCTAGTGAGCAAACTAAACGCAACTATGGAAGAAAGTACACAGGGTGCATGAACAGTGGTAGTAAAAAATATTACATTTGCATAATACAGATCTTAAAACAGTTAAAAAATACTTCATTATTAATTACTAATTGTAATGATTCGTTATTATTTTTTATTGTAAATAATAATTAAGTGTCTATGGGATTGTAGCAGAACAGTTAAATTCAAAATAGTATTTAGACAAATATATAGAAAATTCACCATATACAGACCACCTGACTGTTCTCTGATGTAGAAAAATAACCCCAAATAATGTAGTGAGTAAAAGAAATCCTATGCGACGTACCACTGTGTATCCGCAGGTGCTCCTTAAGATGATGTTTGTATTTGAAGGCCTTGCCACATTCAGTGCATTTGAACTTGCGGTTTCCCGACCCCTGGTTTAGCATCTGGTGCTGTGGAGAAGAACATATTCACATGAATATTATTTGCACAAACACACACTCACACAAAAGAGGCAAGATTTCAGCTAATCATTTCATGCAGGCCAAACGGCTCCTAATGCAGAGTGGCATCCTGTGAATAAAAACTGCCTAGATTTACATGTACTACTTTTTTTCTCTCATTACGCAGGCAGACATTTTCCACTTTTACTAATTTAGCATAAACATTCAAATTGAATCCAGCATATTTAAGCAACACGTCCTTCAGATACCTGAGCAAACAGTTCATTACGTAAAAAGGTGGGCTCGCCTAAATGTTGCAATTTCATAATTGGACGGAAATTTGCCGACTGTTTAAAGTCTTCAAACGTCTCTTTAATAAGCCGTGAATGCTGCTCGTAGGCAAGCACTTCATTTGCTGTTCAAAGGTAGAACACGAGAACTGCGCCCCTCGCATTTGCAATTCAAAGCAGAGCCTCGAAAATCAAAATATAATAACAACAACAACAACAATACGGGCGTCGGTGCGGAGAAGCGGAGAGCGCACCAGGCGAACACAATTAATTCAGAGTGGGAGGTGAGCATGTCGAACGGGCAGAGGAACACAAAAGGCCTGTGAGCGCCGCCCATGATCGGCTCCGACAACTGGTGGGGAAGAGAGAGAGGCCGGCGCATTCCGCTGGAGACAGATGGCATAAAGCGCAGGATACAGAGAGAATTGTTCAAACAGCGGCAACCTTCGAACATCAAGCGGGGAGCGCGCGGCCCACGGCGGGAGAGACCCGACCGTTCGCTCATATGCTGCCGAGCAGCATAAACAAACAGCGACAGCTGCTTTAAGCCCCCCACCTTCCCTCCGAGGACCCAGGCAGGTTTAGTCCCACCACCACCCTCGATATGTCACCCCGCCGCCCTAATTGTGACTGGCAGCGGAGAGGAGAGGGATTTGCGCGCCCGCCGCGATACTCTCGCGTCGAGCGTGTTAAGCATGGTGTGGGCGGGGCGTTTGATTGTATATTTGCATGCGATAGGGCTTAGCTGAGCTTCAGCGGTAACGCAGGCTCAAGAATACATGAGGAGTGCTCCATGTTTCCATCTCCAGCACGTTTTGACAATCGTTGTCTGATTTTAACAACTCTCCCATTTTCTGAAAAACAGGGAGTTTTTAACAAGAAAGTCTTTCAACTGAAGCACACAAACAAAGAGCAACAAATAGGAAGTAATTTGTGGATTAGGGAGGTCACGGGTGCAGAATGGGCCATCTGTTCATGTTTTGAGCGGCCCGTGGCGTCAGGTGAAGAAGTTGGCAGCTCGTCGCGTATCGAATCATTCTGTTCTCGTCAGAACGTCATTTCTGAGAGATAAAAGAACTGCTTGTATCTCATCTCGCACGACGACGAGGCTAAAATTCTGATGCTACGATAAGTCTTAAGTGGCTTTGAGAGACCCGGTTGTATCGTTTGATTTTACATAAACCTGCTTTATCGGTCAGGAGAGACTTTGCGTATCCACCTGTGCGTTTAGGGAATCCTTCTATCAGTCCGACAACCACAACAGCCCACATCATGTGTTTAAATATTGGCAGTGGAGACTGTTAAGAAGCAAACGCTAAGCGCTCGGTGTACATGTATCATTTACGCAAATGGAAATCGTGATGTGTTACTCTGTCATCGCGGAGAGTTTTCGAGAACATAAAAAAGAAAACCTAAAGAGCGGATACAATTTCTAAATTGGAAATTAACATAGTCATTGGATCGTGAATATAAGACTGCGGTATCATATCAGAGGAGGCCATCAAAAAACCATTTAGACCTCAATTAAAGCTATAACCATTAAAAGATCTGCATCTTCAAAATGCCATGAAAAATTAATAATGATTGCCAATCAAAACGATATCTTTTCTCTGAGGGAATACAGCACATTAGAGCTCAGGGAAAGAGAGGAACAGAGGAAGTGCAGTTCACCTGATCTCGTCCGGGCTTGTGTGTGGCCATATGTCTCTCCAGCTGAGTGCGGTAAGCGAACGTGTAGCTGCACAGAGGGCAGGCGAAGTTCTCCTCGTTCTTCTCGTGCCTGTACTTGATGTGCTCCTTTAGGGAAGTCAAGCGCTTGTAGCCGCGGTCACAGTAGGGGCAGGTCAACAGTTGGGCGAAGGCATCTGGAGTTCCAGGTGGCAGGTCTGCGGCAGAGGGAGGGGCAGAGAGGTCAGCAAACTGACGGCACAGAGCGGGCGCCGTGCCCGGTGCAGTATGAGGTGGTATCTGTACAATCTGCTCCGCTGTGTGCCATTGCGAAGGTTGGCACTGCCACCCATATGCGTGCTCACACCAATGCATCTACATGCTTACATTCATACCATTTGCCGAGTTTTGCTCATGGGCTTTAGGTGATGAAAGAAATATAACAGATAACAGGTTTTAAAGGCTATTTTTAACAGGATTCTAGTAAACTGTATCATAATTTGGCCCAGCGGGGTTTCATTAGTGGGTCAAAACAATCGTTAGATATACATCATATAAACCAGGGCATTATAAAAAAAATACATATATACAAAATGTAGGGTGGGGAGAACAAGAGCTTTTGGTGACATTAGCAAAATGTAAAATAGTATTAGAGAGAGCAAGTCATTCAATCACAAAGACCGAAAATGTTTTATTTTTATATGATTATTAGTTCTAGCACAAACTTGACAGCATAAGCTTTCAATTGGATCGTGGGCTATCATTGGCTAAAAGCGGCTCTTTGTTGTGCTTTGATATAAACATGGACACTGTTTAGCACAAAAGCTGGTGGCATCTGATGCCAGTTGCGCTCTCGGTTGTAATCGCTCCCAGTGGCTCGCACATCAAATTTTTCACACGTTCTTCATAAGAGAGGTATGCGGCGTAATGCCCCCAACCCCCCCTCCAGAAGAGAAATTTAGAGTTTCTGATTTCACCACTCAGACAGCTGCACCTCGCTCTTAAGGTAAACACTCGGGCATCTGGCCAATCAGACGGCAGCAACAGCTGCCCGTGTTATCGACCGGGCGGGCTGCATTCTCACCGTTCTCCTCGTGTCCGTTGGCTTCGGGCGTGGCGAGGCGGGAACGGGAAAGCTCCTCGGGCGCTTCGGGGTAGATGATGGCGGTGTCGCCCCTCTGGAGGTACTCTGCAATACTGACCACGTGACTTTCGCTGTCCACCAGTTTACGCTTCCCGAAGAAATCCTCAAACGCAGGCACGCAATGCACACCCTTCACTAGAAAGAGAGAAAGCAAGAGAGTTTGAATGAGAACCGGACTCCAGCATGTGAAAAATACGGTGCACTGGAAGGTGACGGAAACGTGTAGCAACAGCTGTGATAAAAGGAACGGAGAAACATTAGAGGAACGTTCTGGGAAGGATATGTCTAAATTACTGCCTTATCTAGCCACCTAATGGCCACTAAAATAAGAAATATGACTTAATCTAACCGGAGAACCATTCGAATCATGGAAAAGCTTTTAACAATAAACCCTTTTTCTACTTTTAACCGTATTACAGGCATTCGGACAAGGAGGAAATGATGTTTGCCGTAACCCCGACATCACTTCATAGTTCTATAATCAAACTCTTGACCAGGCACATTCGGATAATTCCATTACACATTAGACAACATTTTTGATGTGAAGATACATCATGATGGAACTGCACATTTAGTTTAAATATAAAAAAGTCAAATCAATATGAAATGTTTTTTGCAAGACAGTAATGAGATTAAACGGAGAAGTAGATACTCTGTGAGTCTCCAACTGTTTTCGATCAAACAATTTAAATATATCTATCAGGATTATTTTCTATGATTTAATCTGTACAGATCATGTATTTCAACCAAAGGTGTGAATTACAGCACAGCGTTCATTGTGAGTGCGTTGACTCAAAAAGAAAAAAATACACTACAGGCAGAGCCAACATGATGTATAACCGAGGATACAATGTAAGAGTTTATTATCAAACAGAGAATAATGGCCGTCTCCACTTCTAATTCATCAGACAAGTTAAATATTATGGAGGATGGTTTGACTTCACTTTTATAAGCTACCTTTTAATTAGAGGGAGCTTGTGTAAGATATAAACACTGCAGTGAGGTTTGTCTGACAGTAAACATTTTATCGTCTCATTTGTGCAAAGGTCGAGCCGCTGGGCTGTGTCGCTGTCAAAAATGTCTTGAAAATGTCAGAGAGCCACCAGCCCTTTAACATTATTTAACACGGCGAACGATTTGGCTCTCATTACTATACCTGCCTCACGAACCAACGCGTTGCCGCTGTGGTTTCTCCAGCGTACATGATCTAAACAAATCGAGTTTACGTGCAAATTGGATTCGGGCTTGAAATGTGATTTTAGGGAGGTAGAGCTCACGAAAGTCAACGTTCTAATGTTTCTTTCTGTTTCACTCCTGTTGCTCGAAAACGGCCCAGCTGCGAAAGAACATTGTGGGCCGTACCCACAAGAGACAAGCTGTTTATCCCTGAATTGTGTGTCGAACATTAGAAAGCTTTATTAAAACCCTCACAGAGAAACAGTCCTTCAGAACTGTTGAGGGCTAAAACAGGAGCTGACATTACCAGTCATTTTACTTAAATCTACAATAGTTCATTGAAAAGGCAAAATTTTGGCAAACTAATAACGTGCACTTGCACCCCATCCAAACGGAGCGACCGTGCATATAGCAAGTAATGTATGTAGACCTAAATTCTATACAGATGATCACAATCTGAATTATTTCCAGACATAACTCAGAAACAAAACAGAATGCAACACTCATTAATCTAGTTTACATGCTAAAACTCTCCGAGATATCTCGCCACCAGCTTTGTCAATTCCAGTGACTTGATCTAATGAATGGCAAGGTTCATTAACTTTATTAAAAATGTCAAGCAAATAAAATAAACACGTGACTGACCTGTCCCATTCTCAACTGATGGCAAATTGGCATCAGGCCCCATGCTGTCATAGTCACCCTTCAGTTCATCTGTGAACAAGACAGACAGACAGAATGATAGAGAGAGAGAGAGAGAGAGAGAGAGAGAGAAAAGAGCAAAAGGTGAATCTAGTGATACACACAGTTGGACTGAAAACATGCCATTCTGCATCTTATTTACAAAAACACAGCGGAGAAGAGAGGCGAACGCGCTGGGAAACAAACTACAGCAAGCTCAAAGATCAGGGCAAGAATGTTAAGTCCACCTGAACAAGCAAACAGAGAGAGAGAGCGAGAGGGAGCAAGAGAGAGAGAGAGAGAGAGAGAGAAATGTCTTATGTGGATGTCTCTGATCTTTGGTGTTTAATTAGATCCGTTCTGTGTCTTTGGCAGAGAAACGAGAAAAGAAAATCTTTGATTAAATGATTGACAGCACAAGAAACACCAATCAAAAAAAAAAAAAAAAAAAAATCACACACACAACTGCCACACACATACAATCAATTAAAAATCACATGTGAATATAAAACATTTCTCATTGTGGTCTTCATTATAAAACAGCTTGCCGAGTTTAACCACTTCACTCAGAAATGTAGTAAAACAATGTGTGTTGACAACCTATCAACTTTCCCACGTTTTTAAAGTCTACTTTCATTAAATGTGTAGTTGGTAAGGAACGAGCAGACTGAATCGTGTGACTCTCTTCATCTGTCTCCGTGTCTTTTTCATTCTGCTGTTAAACACGTGCTGTGAGATCATAGTTTGGATTCTTCTCTTTTTGCCTCTTTCTTCTTTCTATCAGCTATACTATCAGTGTTTTGCAGGAACACTGGGTAAATATTCCAGTCGGATGAGAGCTAGCTCCACACACACACACACACACACATACTGTACACAATTACACACACAATCTCACTCTCTCTCTCTCTCTCTCTCTCTGTTTGAGCGCTAAGGGAGTCGTGCTCTTGTCTCAGGCTGATAAATCAGTTTTGAGGTGGTGGGTAAGTAAACAGACCTTTAAAGAAAGCCCTCTTGAATCTCTTTCTCCTCACGATTTCACTCCATTCATACAGTTTACTTTCAAAACATTCCCGTCTGTACGGGCCGTTAGCTCGCTCTCTGAAAACACGCGGCTCCCGTCTGAGGAGGAGGGCTCTCCGAGGACCTTGGAGGGGCCCGGGGAAAGTATGAAGAACAACAGCGAGACAAGGGCAGGTGATTCATTTAAAGTCTCTATCGCTGATAACAATGTCACACACTGGTGAAGGGCATTATGGGATACCAGAATGAGTCAAGGACGGTACCGGCAACAAGATCTGAGTGACCGGAGCAAACAGATGAGGAGGAGGGCGTGATGGGCTGATCTCAGGACAGAGTTATGCGCTGAGGTACCAGGACAGACAGGCCGGCACCAAGCGAATGAAAAAGTCCCGAATGTAAAAGAAGAGTGCCCGCGAGTTTGGAAAGAGAGCACAAAAGAAAGAAAGAAAGAAAGAAAGAAAGAAAGAGAGAGAGATTTTGGCTCCTTCCTTCGGAGCTGATGAACCTCACATCAGCAGTGTAGAAACACCCGTGGTTTTTATCACAACACACACACACACACATTGAAGGATTTCAACCGAAGAGTCACAGACATCCAGGCTCCACAAGGTTTTATCAAATTAAAGGAATGTTCCAGGTTCAACAACATTTTTGGTGTAATGTTAATTACAGATTTCTTTTGGCCTATAGCTTTTTATTGGATAAGACAGTTGAGAAACGATCGAGAATCAGACATGGTGAAAGAGAAGGAGACTGAGAAAAGCACCACAAGATTGGACTCGGGTAGAAAAAGCACTATATTTAACATGCAGTCCACTTTAAAATCAGTTTTTTACTAAACTGTAAATTTGGACTTATTACAACATTAGGGAGCTCTGCAAAAACATTCTTAAGAATCGGGTACTTCAACGTGTATTGAGAGTGAAGCAATAGTGAATTCCATCACAAGTGAAAACGGCTCTGTTGGTCATGAGATTCAGAGTTCAAAAACGTTGGACTGAGGCAACAACGCTTGAAATCTCCAAAATGCAGAGATGGGTTGTAAATAATGAATCCAGCTGCTCTCATCCGGGAATATCCGACTTTATAATGTTCCTAATGCTGCACGGTAAACGTGCAGGTTTTTTTTGGTGGCTGTATTAAATTTTTAGACTCCTGAACGCCCTCTCTCTTTCTCGGCTCTGTGCACAGCTAGTTCATTAGCACAAATGAATAGTGAAGAACTGCTCATTTAGAAGGCCTGTCTTCCATGGTCTCTCACTCTGCTATGTTTCTGTCATATGCTTCCAAGAATCATTGACTCTTATTACACATGTAAATGGCTATCATAAAAATAAAAATTTCATTTAAGATTCTTAATGACTTGAGCAGCAGCCTGGCCTCCCTTAATGATTACCTCGCTCCCTCATTAAGAGTATTTATCTCTCCGCGCCTCTGACTGCGCCTCCCGCACCAATGACGCTTGCAGGAGGAAACCGGGTGCCGGGTTTACGCGGACTCGCGTGCGGCGCTTTGCTATTACTGCAATTACCGATGATGCTCTGCAAAACACGCTGAATTCGCCTCAGTCGATTACCGACGAGAGCAGGAAACTGGTCTTATGCGCTAATTAAAAAAGGAAGATTATGCTATGGTTGCATCAAAAGTTGAAGGGAGAGGGTGTGGCTGAGAGGAGATGGGCGTGTCTGAAATTTGGTGGGCGTATTAGATAGTTAAGGGTGTTTTTGAGAGACAAGAGGTGTGTCTAAGTGACGATGAGTGTGCTTTTTGCTCCTTTAAGATATGCGTGTTACCATAAACCATTTCTCAGAAGATCAAATCTGAAAAATGTTAGCATGCAAATAGTTAAAAGTCCAGTTCTAAGTTGTATTTTTTCCGTAGAAAGTTGATTTAAAATAAGGGGGCATGTCTGAGTAAAGCCTGTAGCACACTTCCTTTTTTACAAATACGTTCGCCGAACGCACAGCCTTGCAAAGTATACTGATTTCGATTCATACGGTTTGACGCACGCGCATCATGACATGTTGCAATCTCCGGGCCTACAGGGCTCAGGATTTCTTCTACTACCTTGAATCGATGCTTCCAGGACACGGTTGCCACCTGGTGGTAAAAGTATTTACCACAAGAAATGGAATGCGCACGCGACCTGCCCGCATTTTGTACGCATTGTTTTAAAATTCCAGTGTACTACTCTGATGACGAAATTGGCTTCACGTGAACTGTATGCTGTCCCTCGTGTACGCGTGCACAAGGAACTATACTTTGGCTTTAAAGGGGTTTGTCTAAAAGAAGGGGGCGTGTCTGAGAGAAATGAGGTGTATCTAAGAAAAGGGGGGCGTGTCTTAGTAAAAGGAAAGAGCGAAACTTACCAGTACCGTCAACTGAGGTGCTCAGCAAGTCATTTTCATGCCAAACATTTTCTATCCCGCTATCCTTCATATCATCTTCCTCATCTACGGTCTTCCTCAGCAGGGTGTGATCCAGGTTGGGGGAGGGCGGAGCTAATGACTCATGATTGATGAGGCTGATAGGACTCCTCGCCCCATTCAGCAGGCCGTCCTCCTCTGACACCAGGAGTCTGTCATCGTCTTCCGTCTCTGAGCCGGTTTCTACAACGTTCTCAAAGTCCAAAACTGCAAAACACAGACAGACAATGAATATTAGAGACATCTAATGCACACAATTCACCTGACGTGGTACACTATCGCGTATTATTTGTTTTTTGTCATAGAGAATATTGCCAACCCCCTCCCACCCACACACACACGCACACAACATAGTCTCTCTTAACATTTCCCCGTGGACAAAAAGATTACACTAGGCATATCTGTTCCTAACATGATCTTTGGCTAATCCACTGGTCTGCACTTGCCTCCCGAACAACTGCACAACAGGTGCAAATTAAAATGAAAACAGCGCGTGTGTGTGCGTATGTGACCTGGGCTGAATACCAATTGACAGGGGAAACAAAACCTTTTCAAGAGGTGTGACCACAAGGGTTTAGGCAAGTTCAGACTGAGTAATGCTCTCTTTGAAAGAAAGAGCCAAAGAAAGAAAGAAAGAAAAAGAGGGAGGGAAAAATAAGAATAGAAAAGCCAGAAGAATAAGTGAGACTTTCAGACTCGATGTGAGGTCCATATATACCTTCAACACATTTACATTTAAAATGCCCTACACCCCCGTGCCTCGACCCAGCATTTCTAGATGCTTTTTTACCAAAAGGGTCAACCAGCTCTGTGCGTTCCGGTGGGCTCTGTATCCACAGATGTAAAAACAGTAAATGTAGGAACTCAATAAGTCAAAGTATTTGTGTGATTGAATGAATTACTTTAAAAAATTGCATTTGATTTTAAATGATCAAGACTCATAATTTAAGGCAGTAATGCCGTACGTTTGTTAGCTAAAAGGTAACACCCTTGGTTACATCACCATCTGAAGGAGGACAGAGAGACTCAAGGCGATAAATAGAGAAAGCTCCCACCATGTACAAGTGACATCTCAAAAGTTAAAACGAAATCCATCAACTTTGCACTGGAAGATTTGAAAAGGCCGATAAATAATGATGGGTTGGGCAGAAATTCAGAAGGAGTAAAACTCCAGAGCGGGCGCATTGTTTGGCTGACAGACAGCCTATCACGCGCCGGTATTGTGCTCTTCAACACAATAATTCCAACCTGCTAATGTCACCACTGCCATTACTGTGATTTCTCACCTCATCTCTAATCAGTCTTTTGTGTTTCGGGAGCGGAGACACAATGAAGCGATAATGTTTACTTTCTGGCGAAGTTCTTCTCCGATGACACGCTCTATTCGTCGGCGTCTTCTGCGAGTGTCAAAGGGAACAAAGGCGATTACGGCTGCCATTCTCGCAGCGATGCTACCTGCTACTCTGCTTTTGATTTCAAACAAATAAAAGGAACATCTTTCACTCCCATGGCACAGATAATTAAAATGACATTCCTAATTGCCCCAGTCACCGTTAATGCTGGGCTTAACCTACGCGCCGCCGGCAGATGGGCCTGTCATCCCCCCGCCCGCATATCGCAGGGGCTGCTAGATGGTATTGATTCCGATGGTCGTTTCTTAGCTCACGAGACACGAACGCATGAGAGAAAGTCATTCAGAGAGGGAAAAACTTGGTCAAGACGAGTTATAGAAACGTAGAGGAGAGGGAGCAGTTTTTTAAGAGAACAAACCAGCAAAAGTCCTTAAAGACCCCATACAATCAATTTGGGGATTTAAAGGAATAGGTCACTTTCAAAATAAAAATTCTGTTATCATTAACTCCCCCCGTTGTCATTTTAAATCTGCGATTTTCATTCATCTGCAAAGAAGATATTTAGGAAAATGCAGTAGGCAAAAACCGATTAAATTCTTTTTTTGGGACATAGAACCAATGCAAGTCAATAGGGATCAACGGTTTTTGTTACCAACAAAAGTCCATGTCTGTTGGTTTAAGGCCAACATCTACACACTAAGCGTTGACAGTAAATCAAGAATCCAGCCTTGAATCCCATACTTTCTGTTACAATATAAAACAATTTTAAAGGTTAGCAAACAAACAAAACAAACAAGCTTACAAACAGTAAGTATGTCTCTTTCTGTGGCCTCTGATAGAAGATAATAATCCCACAATCCACACGAATCCGAGGAGTTTATACCTCTCAAAATGCTTCAGGGTTTGGTCCTCGCACACAGCCACACAAATGCAACCTGAGGGCTTCACAGCACAAAACACACGCTTGGGTCCGACACTGTGACACAACCTGTAGCTGAGCCTGTGGGTGTGTGTGTGTGTGTGTGTGTGTGTGTGTGTGTGGAGGTGGAGGTGACAGACTCCCTGCAGGTAAATACACACACTACAGTTGTTTCATCAGGGCTAATGGGGTGGGATGTGAACCGTGCTGCAAGATAACTGCCCTTTACACATGCAGATCACCTGCACGGCCCACAGGGAACTCTGTCTGTGTGTGAGGGAGAGCTCAATGAATTTAAATCGCCACATTTCTCCTTTCACTTTAATATAGAGATTGACTGTAGAAGTCAGTGATAACCCCCCTTTATTTTTTGCTTAATAGAGCAATTTTATTTGAAACTAAAACCAAAGAAACTTGCTTATAATCTCTTGTTTCAAGAAAATCTTGCAAACTATCCTGGTTGCAAATATATTAAAAATCATTGCTCAGAGGTAGAATTTCATAGTTTAAGGGACAAATTGGAGATTTCTGTTATGCATCAACTTTTATCAACAATGTGCCAGTCTCAGTTGTTTCTCCAGATAGCAGAATTAAAGGCATTTTTCTAAAGTATACAGCAAGAAATGTCCCTCAGTTTGGTCTCCATTTAATTTCAGTACTAAGATTAAGAGAATAGTTGCTATATCACATTTTTTTAAATAAACAATTTCCTTTATTATGCCTTCGCAAGTAAAAACGTAATTGTTAATGTGCTCTCTACGAACATATGAGGCTGATATGGGGGTTCTGGGGTGCCCCCCCAAAAAAAACACAGACAGACAGAAAAGGGGAAAGATGAAAAGGGGGTGCTGTGGTGAAGGGAGAGGACAGAAGGGTAACAGCCCTGAGCAAACAAAAGAGTGAAGCAGCTCAGAGGCCAATGAATGGAGAGAACTCACTGATGTGTAAACCAACTCCAGCCTGTATGTGTGTGTGTGAGACCGGATGAACGTGTGTTTGTGTGTGTCAGGAAGGGGGTGGATATGTTCAAACGCTTCTGCGGCCACAGTAGCCGGACTTTAATTGAATTAGAGTCTCATTTATTTTGCGGAGGCAGGAGCAACAGGCTGAAGAGAGCAGGTCTGAAGGTTTAGCTGCTCGGCCCGGCTCGGCCCACTTACACCATCTGTCCCCGCTCCGGGTCGCCCCCCTCGCTCCACGAGCCAAGAAAATACAACACCCAGACAAAAGGGACCGGTGAAACTTAACAGTAATAATAACCCGGCGACACTGAACAGTGCGACAGAGTTTCAGTTTTCTGTCCTGATTATCTACTGGTCTGAATATGATCATATGATCTTGTGTTATTTTTACAACATCAGCATCAGTTAGAAAGTTCAGTTAAAGTGTGTATGAATTTTTAACTGCTATCGGAAGAAATGTAAGCCTTTTTTATACTGGAAAAAGTGTATGTATTAAAAAAATTAGACATTCAGCTATTGAGCTTATTTGAAACCAGGCGGATAGAAATGTTTGCAGGGCAAGTTTTGAGTCCCGCCGCAAAAAGGAATTTGGAAGAGAGTAGAGATGTTGGAGGGAGGACGGGGGGAATGTGTGCAGGTGAGAGCGGGGGTAACAGGGGTATCTCCGGCTCTCACATCCGTCAAGTAAAGGAAAGGTTAAAATTAGAAAATTTAATTTATTTGATAATTTCCCAGAATAATTAGAGTTAATATGGGTTAATTAATATGCAAATCTCTCAGCAGATGTTCGACAGTGAGAGTTGCGCGCGGAGGCAGCCCGCATGCGTTTGGCTGTCAGTTAGTGACCGTAATTGCCGTAACTAACCAAATACACACAAAACCTTTAGCAGGATAAAACGCTTTCTGCCCCAGTCCCGGCACACCGCCACTTCTCTCGCACAAAGACGCACAATTTCTTATTTTCTCTCGCCTGAAAGGGCCTTTTATGCGACGGTCGTTTCGCCGGTGAATGGAGCGAACGTTCAGCGCGCTTCACTTTTCTCTCCTCGCTTTATATTTTCCATAAACGTGTATAAATATAAAAGGCGAACAGAACGACACCTGCTCTCCATGTTGTTGCTGTCTTGTTACCTAAATGTGTTCAGATGGGGACGTTTACGTGGGGCTCCGCTGAATGAACAGGATGAGGGAACGTGAAAATGCTCCTCGACTCTTTTCAACCAGGTTGCTCATCAAATATTTATGCAACTCCAAAAAGTCCTCAGCTGTGATCACTTTAGTGTGTATGTGCCTGCCGTTGATCTCTGAGCAGTTTAAACAGCACATTCACTCAAGTGCACACAGACACGTGTCTTACGCTAATGTTTACCTGATCAAAAACACGGAGCAAGAGCAAAACGCGTCGCACAAAGAAGTGAAGTGGTCGATATCATTTCAAGATGTCACTTTATATGAGGATTTAGAGAGAATATTCTGCTTTTAAAAGGTGTTTCCAGGTGTCACCAAGTAACAGCGGTGGAAAGGCTATTTTAAAATGATGCTAAGATAAAAGTTTGTACTTATTCATTTGTAAGGCTACAAGAAATTTGTAATTTTCAGCAGTTAAACAACAGTCAAGCTGCAACAGCATATTTCACTAAAAATTAAATAAAATAAAAAAATATTTGACTATAGAATGTTGCCATTGACCAATCATAATCCAGTATTCATAAGCATGTAATTAGGTCTGTAAATTCAGTTGACACTCTCTCTCTCTCCCTCTCACTCTCTCTCTCTCGAGGTCTCTTCCAGGGTAAACGCCTCCCTGCCCTCCCCACCCAAATGCTTCTTACACACAGACAGACACAAAGACATTCAGGCGGTGGATGCCTCCTTCCCGGTCCTCTCTGTCTGTCTGTCTCTCTCGGACACGGGCAGGTAGTGGAATGCGCTGACAGCCGCGGTATGTTGTGTTGTTGTGTTGTGTGGGGTGCGGCTGTCACAGTTCAGTGTTATCAGCCCAAACAATCTATTTAATAAGAGTGAGGCATTTCATCTGCTCTGGATCAGACGCACGATTGTCTGGATTAGGACATATCATAGACGTTCACTGTTTCTATACATAGTAAAGTATAATGACTAACCACAAACTCTAACACTAACCCTACAAAAGAGCCGTCCATTGCTGTTCACACACATAGATCTGACTTTAATATGACATATTAAACAAAACCTCCCAGCCTGGTTTTAATTCATCTAAATCCATAGAATAACAACATACCTGGGGATTAACCAAATTCAATCTTTCCTTAACACTCCACACAAGAAAACAAATCGGCTTTCTAACATACCACAAAGACAACGTTTCGTAGCTAAAGGGCCATATGCCCTATGTTGATAAAACTGGAATCCATAAAAATAAATAACTTGCACTAAGTAGATGCAAATTCAAATATATGAAATCGCTGCAAAATTAATTTTGCCAGAGCTGATTAAAACATTAATACATCTGTATGGAGTATTTCCCCTATCTGCTCTGGCAAACGAATTTCACCTCGTGTGAGATTAATAGCAATGCTACAATAACACATAGCTCTGTCAGAGTAGATTACTGTGTGTTTGCAGTAATAATGCCTAAACACAATCTGAGATGTAATTATATTCTGTAACGGGATCATTTGACTGTGATTTGCTTTGTTATAAATAAAGAATGAACATACGGTAGAGAGAGGTAAGATGGGCTCCGTTTATTTAACATGAAAAGCCATTCGCAGCCCATTTTACTCTTTTAATGTGATGGATTTCTGAATAAAACAGGATATTCAATGAGATAAAGTCCAGGGCGGGCCTTGGCTTATATTAATATTAAATGATCGGGTGGCAAAACGTATACATCTCTAAAGGGAGAAAAAACATTTCTTTATGAGCAATGGTTGAAAAAATAGGAAGGCATGTGGATGGGAAAACGTCTTTACCTTTAGATTAATATGCACTGAAAAACATTCACAAAAAGACCAAAAATGGAGAACATCTTAAATGGGTTTGATAGAAAGAAAACACGCTTGGCCGTGTATTCACAAAAACTGTTTATGAACGTCTATTTTCTCTTATTCTGCAGGGCTAAATGCTCAGGCAGACCCTGAGATAAACACGCTGAGAACAGCATTTTGAGCCGATCAAGGTTACGGCGCATTCCTGAGCCGCCATCCAGCGCAGAATAACCTTTATCTCTGCCAACAGAGTCCCACCTGAAGTTCAACATGACTCCACTGTGTCAAACATTTCCAACAAATCAAAACATGTTTAGATGCTCAAACAAACAGATATGCAGGGTTCACAGTGTTTAAACGGCTGGATTAAAATGTGTAAATCCCGACAACGATCGGTGGAATAATACATAACAAATCTGAAAGACAGCTCCGTCTTGTAAGAAAAATGGAAATAAAATCTCTTCAACATCTCATGTTCCTATTTGACAGCGAAAAGCTCAAATCTACACCAAAGTTTTATTTAAATTCTTTAAGACCAAATAATGTGACATTTGATTTAATTTTATGCCTCTATACTCATTTATTCACTATTCTTGTTTCATGTAAGACTGGAATTTTAAGAGAAACGTCTCAGACAAATGCTTTATTTCAAGAAAAAATCCCCAAGAGCCATAAAAGAGCAAACTGTATGTAAACGTTCCTTTGGGTCTGTCAGAACTAAAGAAAAGGAATTGTCATTTATCAACCTGATGCTCCAAAATACGTAGGCGTCATTGTCCGTATGAATAGAAAATTAATAAAATAATAAAATGCGTACGAACGGGGGTGAAAACACTCTCTTGGACGCCTTCCAAGCCTTTTTCAGGGGGGTCACGGGGGGGCATTCATTGTGGGGCCGAATTTTCCTGATGCGTTTCGGGCACAATGAGAGGGTGAAATCCGTGTGAGGGCAGGTTTTGGAAAAAGCATCTGTGTTCAGGTCGATTACTGTCATAAAACTGTGCCAGCACCCAGCTGGAGTTCAGAGAGAGGGGAGCTTTCGGATTCGGAGGGGTCAGGGGGAAAGGAAGGGGAGGCAGAGGTCCTCAGATGGTATAAAGATCAGAGCAGGACTATCCAGGTGAGAGGTAGAACCCCCGGCCAGCCCAATCTGAGCTGCTCATTCAGATGCTAATGAGAGAGGAGAACACATCTGTTCCACCCCTGCCGCTCCGGGTCTTTGTCACCTGAAAGCTCCCCACCAGGTATCAAACAAGCTGCAGGAAACAGCCTCTTTTCATCCTGTTACCTCCGTTCTCCAATCAGCAAATGAGGCCCTGGTGACAACAGGGGCCCCCGAGAGCCCGACGGGGCCACTGATGCCCCACACGCACCTGACACAGTTGCGTACCCCAATTAACCCTTAACACACTGACGAACATCACCAGCAGACTGGTTAACTCAACCAAACACACACTCTTCATATTAAACGCATTTACCGCACACCATTTGCCAACCACAAACTTCCCACACCCGGTATTTGGATGGTCTGGTGTCTATCGATTACCTCCGTGTCATATCCGCGGCCTGTGGGTTAACGGTAAAGGAGACATTTGGGACAATATCTGAAGCGTGCGCGGAAGGAGAGTAAGATTTACACCTAAGGATATTATTAGAAACATCAGTGCCGTGCGTAAACACACATGCAGATGTTTGAATTACAGAATGCGCTTTCACCTGCCTTTTTACTGCCGTCTTGAGAAGCACAATGTGTTTAATTAGAGCGTAATGCTGCGATCGCCCCATGCTCTGTCACACAAGACCTGCGCGCAGCTCAGCCCGAATAACGACCTGAGACAGACAGGCCCGCGGCACACTGGCAGACCCCCCGTCGAGCTTTCTTATGCTAAATGTGTCTCTCTTAAGCCCTAATCTTCAGCTGGGTCGCTTAAACACAACAGCCCGCTGCACCTTTAGTGTGGAACCGAAGCCGTTAGCATGACAAAGATGCTCATATTCATATGCTGAGCATTTCGACATAACACTTTTTTATCTACGTTTGCGATCTAATCAGGTCAGGCTTAAATCAAATGATGTGCATGGTTTATAGTTATTGTATGTGATAACTCCTAAAGTGGTGGGAAATTGTACTACGCAACCCGTGAATAAACGGTTGCACCATGCTAAAAAAACATACTATGAAGCTTTTCGAGATCTGGTGTTTTTTTTTCGCATTACGATCACTATACTTCAGTAGAAATGTTTTTTTAGCCGGAAGCCGTGACAGAGAAACACACTAGCATCAAAGCTCCCCTCTTTCTTTACTTGGCGGCTAGCACAATGTAGACGCGTATCCTTGCACAAGCGGGAGCTTTCTGTTCACGTAAGGTGTGCGCAGGGGCCGTGGAGAGTTGCGCGCTACAGTTCGGTGGGTAAAAAACAGTTTTGATCTCCCGTCCACCTCTTCGGCTTAGTTCTCCGAGCATTTCCCTCTGAGCGGCTCTCTTTTGATCACGGGCATGAGAGCCGTTTCTCGTTTGAGTGCAGGTACCTGGGGTACGGCTAGGTGCTAATTAGCTCAGCGGGATAATTGATGTGTAGATTACACCGCGAACAAATGCCTCGACTTGTTTGTTCTTCTCACTTTTACTCCCCCCCACCTTTGCCCTAATGAACGGTACCTGCCTCGTTAAAATGGGAGCGTCTGCGCGGGGAGGGCTGTCCCCAGGTGATATACCTTTCTGCGCGATGGTGTGCAAACGCGCTCCCGGGCGCGCTCCTGACCCACAGGAACGCCTCTGCTGAGCGAGGGGATTTGTGCAGCCGGCTCAAAGCATTTAAAAAGGAAACAATTTCTAAATGAAAGGCCATGCCATTAGAGCACCAATAGAGTTCTATTGTTATGCCCTGTAATGCCATTTCCTACATCTTTTGTCTCAGAGAGGCTATTATTAGCAGGGCTCTCACAGCTGCGTATCCGTTCAATAGGGTTTGAATTTGGTCATTAACAAGTGAATATCAGCAAACACATTTGTGGAGCCCCTGCCACTGCTAATAAACTAACAATGAGTACAAGTCTAATTGGGAAATGCAATGAAGGAATGGGCGCGAGGTGCCTGAGGTAAGGAAGGGAAGATGAAGAAAGGACAGGTCATTATGAGGACGGATGTAGGGAGAAAAAGGTGAATAGTTGAATTGTCGCCTCTCCGCAGTTTCCGCGGACAGCAGTAATCCGTCTCGCGCTAGTTTACACGTTAAACATGTTATTGTGATTATAGACTCCCATATTATAGTGCAGCTCAGCAGTTAGAGCGCCTACACACTGGAGAAAAGCTACGACTGAGCGTTTGATGGATAGGAATAATGTTCGGAAAGAGCCGGGATATTTAAAAATGAAGCGGGAATATGGATTTTTTGGATTTTTAAAAGGGCCAGACTGACGTTCACAGTGTTCAACTTAATGTTCAAAGTAAGCTGAATTTTCTCAATTATTGGTCGCGTAATGGAGCGTCACGTTTGTAAATAAAATTACGCTTATACCTTCTGTGGGCAGTGAAAACGTAACACTATTGTTAAAAATAACACTTTTGTAACTAATTGTATCAACAAAATTAAAGAAGCAAGCAAAATCAGAGCATTTAGGATTAGGTCAGGTTGATCTCCAGGTGGTTAGTGAATAAAACACCCGTATGCATTTGTTTAGTGAGTTTCGAGAAGAAAGTCCAGCAAAAGTCCATATTGCTTCTCCAAACTAAGCCTAAGGGTTCTAATCCTCCAACAAACTCACAAATGCACTTTCTCCTGCCTTAAGAAAGTGCAAGGGACCATTTTTCCTCTATTTCTGTGCTTAGGCCGCACCATAATCATCTTATACACGCTTTTCTTTGTTTGGGGATTTTCACGTTTCTCCTTCCAGAGAGATAAGCAACACAATAATGAAAGCTTTAATTACCCCACCCTCTGCCCGCTGAAGGACGCGAGACTGTGTCATCGCGGGTAGGGGGGATTGCATGGGAGCTAAGAAAAAACGTATTTGGACTTCTTGCCGAAAAAGGGTAGTCGGGCAAACTGGCAGTTTCCGTCACCAACCTGATAATTCTCCCTCATCCTTCACCCCGGAGGTCTTTTGTTTTCCAACCGCTTCCTGTCACCATCTCGGCATTGAATCAAGTGATGGCAGGGTTTACTTTTCTCTTTCTCAAGAGAGAAAGATCGAGACAGAGCGAGAGCGCGTGTCAGGTTTTGCTAGTCCACAGGAAACCTGCGCTGTGTCGACGTTTAACAAAACCCTTTCATCTTTCTCGGTTTTCCTGAGTTCTAAAAGCTGGAGTCTTTCAAGTACATTGCGGATTATGAAGCCTCTTTCACACGATATGCTCCTCTTGTGGTTAAGGAAGTAAAAACTTGATCACGTATCTATCTAGAGTAATCTAGTAAGAGAGGAATTTCAATTTTTGGTTGACATTGTATTGCTGTTGTAACAGGCCTCAGTCCAGCTCCTATTTTTTAAACAGAATCTTGTAACACCCATTAATACGCGGAGTTCCATCAGTCAACTAACAGATAGGGACGTTCACCTGGAGACTAAGGCCGTGAGGTGAGAGGACCCACAGAAAGGAGCGTCGCTCCTGAAAGCTTTTATTTGTGACGGCCTTGTTTTCTTTCTTTTCCTCTGTGTGTGAGCGTGTTTGTTACCGCGGCTCTTATCGGTGCTGGTGTATGTGTAAGGTGTGAGAGGATGAAAGCCGTGTGGGTGACAGGAACTCAGCTGCGGCGTAGCAGAAAGAAACTAATCAGCCTTTTACAGCTTGAACTGAGGCGGTTAGGTAGCCTCGCACTAACCGCACACGCGCGAGCTCTGTCACAGCTACAAATTGGCTTCATACAGAACACAAGGTGCCAAAAGACCATTAGACATAGAAAAGCAAGAGTTTTCCCAGCTTCTCGTGTGAAAAAGCCTCCACCTCCCCACCGAGTAAAACGCACACAGTTTGGAGCTCTGGAATATTTCTGCTCTGCCAAACCTAAGATGTTTTTCACAGGCTGAACGTTCAAAACACCTTGCCTTTCAGTAGCGTCTCTACCCGAAATGTTCAGATCTATATATTTTACAGGCATTTACTAGACCTAGAAATGAGTATAAATAGCGCAAATCACAAAGGTGATTTTAATTCCCTGTGAACGGGTTGTACATAAAACACACACAAGCACCTGCACAGGCGGTAAACAGGCTGACGGAGAAAGGAAGCTGTCGCCAATTAGCGGCAGTGCTAATCTGGTTGTGTCGAGAGGATTATACTCTGTCCTAGTGGGACGGGGCAGAAATTTCATTTCCTGTGCAGCGTTCGCAGACTCTACCTGAGTCAGCGGAGCTGCGCACGTCAAATCCGCGGCGAGATAACGGTTAATCATCTCTCACCCTGAGAAACTGTTTCCCTCCACTGGGCCGAGAGCACGGCGCTTCATTCCTTCTGAAAAAACATACGAGAAACTGTGACCTCACCAACACAGGAAGCACACAAAGATACGTTCCATCCTAGAATTCCATTTTCCACTGTCTCATTCTGGCCTCTAGCCTCTGGTTCAAAGGACATCGGGCTGCTTTCCTGGGAAGTTCAGTCTTAAAAGTTTGGAAATTGAATGTGATGTGTGTTTAAAGGGATACCATTATGACATTTCAAACCTGTATGTTTTTTCTTCTTCTGCAGAATACAAAAGAAAATATTTTGGAGACTGTCGGTGACCGAACATCGACTGTACCCATTGACTTGGATTGGTTTTGTGTCTGAATGGGTACCGCCGTTGTTCGGTTACCAACATTCATCACAATATCATCTTTTGTGTTCTGCATGTTTGAAATGACAAGAGCGTGTGTAAATGATGAAAGAACTTTTGGAAGAATTATCCCTTTAAGTGATTTGAGTGTAAAAAAAACACTCGACAATGATACTGTAGGCTTGACAAGACTAACACTCATTTTGGAAAATTTTAAGGCTTTTTTCATTAACAATGCACGCAAACACACACACACACACACAAAAGTAAAACTAGATTAGGGTTTTATGCATATCATAAAAACAATTTTCCCTCAACTATAGATGTATATGAATGTCAGTGGATATCAGTGCATCAATAACTTCTGCTATGATGAAAGAGTTTATTACAGAGGGAGTGAGAGAGGCAGAAAGTGTTTGCATGAAAGGGTGCTGGAGTTATTGTATTAAGCATTGAGCTGTATGCGAGAGATAACACTGTAACACAGATTCTGAGCGTGTGTGAGGCCAGAGGGGTTAGAGGTATGAGAGTCTTATCCTCGAGTTTTGTCCCTGGAAAGCCAGGTGGAGTCGTGCATTCATCCATCATACAGAACCCAACATCTGCACTCCATCACTTCGCAGCCAATGCAGTGTGTGCGTGCATGTTTATCCGTATCAGATCATATGCAGATAAATACTCGCAGCTCTAAAGGGTTTCACAGATTCACTGGAGTGAATTCTGACAGTATTTCCCCACACTAGATGTTCGCTGTCGTTCTCTGTCTTTATTTCATTATTTTGAGCTGATAACACACGGGCGGGAGAAAGTGTCCATCTATCTGAAATTTAAGCAGCCCGCACTGACACAAATTCCCAGAGAGAGGAGTGATTTCCTCAGGTTAAACTAAATAATTTATGCTCACCTCACTTTAGCATGATGAAGCAATTTTAGCCCGTACAGCTACACGCTCTCTCTCTTTCCTCTCTCTCTCTCTCTCTCTCTCTCTCGCTCTCTTTCGCTCTAACACACACACACACACACACAAACACTAAAGAGGGTGAAAGATAGAGAACGAGACTTCCCGAACGTCTAAATAATTCAAACATCCAGCAGAAGAGAAATATTTTTACACTTCGAACAAGAGTCAACCCGAATCTGGAAAGTAACTGGGGTCACAATCTCATCCTGCTTCTTCCTTTTTTCCGGTAAATATTACCCACAATTCCTTGCGGCCACTGTTTTAGTATCATTAAAGCAAGGCTGAAAGTGTTTCAACTGAGTGTCAGACAAGTGAATTAAACTCATTCAGTAGATTAGTAGCGTTTAGCTGAATGGACTCGCGTGGCCCGTTTAAGAGAACAAGAGATCGGCCGCAGACAAGAAGCGAGGAAATTGGAGGTGTTGTAACCTTAGAAGGTCAGATTGGTTTTCCTCAGAGTTCTGTACGGCAGGGATTTGTGAGTCAACAGCTACTCTGGCTTCCTGTCAGCGCTCTGAACGAAACCACGAGGGACCGCTGCCTCTCGAACCCGACACGACTAGATCACAGGAGCACAAAAACAATCCTACTTTTGTCAAACCGAAAATTGAAGAAAAGCAAAATGACAAGTCTTGAAGCTTAAAGGAAGACATGCCTTGTAGGTTTTGTTCAACAGGGATGATCAAAATGTTTATCAATGGACAATTCATGAATTATTATTGAAAATGCTAAATTTTAACAGGTATTTACAGTCTATGTATTAGCAGCGCAAAGGTCTGGGTTTGATCCTCAGGGAACACGAATACCGAAAAATGGATAAATGTGTGTGCCAAATTCATAAATCTAATCATTTAATTTTGCTATGTAATGTGCTCAGTCTGCCCACGCATTATTTTTAGTAAAAAAATACAAAAAAAAACATCTATAATTGAAAGAACCTGATGAAAATCAATTCTGGAGAAAATATAACCTCTAAATAAAAAAAGATTTGAAGACGATAAATTTGCTACCAGGTGTGATTTTGAGCCGTACTCGACCTCGCAGAACCTTCTGAAACATGAATTCCTGCCGGAGACACTGGGAAGCGATGGATTATGAGTGGAAGGCGCTTGAACCGCCAGTAACGCAGAGGTCAGCAGAAGTTGCACAGCATTTGGCAGGAACATCTGAACACGCTCTATCCAAATAACAGAAGAACTGCAAAAAACTTGCATCTCAGAAAAAACACTTGGATGTGTGTCTACACCACCAGAACTTGTGGAGATGGAGGGGAGCGAGGGGGAGGAAGAGCGGGTGAATATTAAGAAGAATGTGTGATAACTTTTATGGTGTAGGTTAGCGCTGGATATTTACAGGCCACGTTGGCTAAACAAAGACTGATATGCTGCGAGACCTCAATAAAAATCAATACATCAGTGAACCCCCACCTGCCTCGCCCTCTTGCTGTGTGTGTGAGCATGGATCACGTTTCTGAGGCGGCTGCCTACGCCAGATCGGAGCAAGAGAGCAAAACCCATCGGGATTCTGCACAGGACCAGCCCACACTGAACACACGTGTGTGTGTGTGTGCGTGTGCGTTTGGCCTATAGCCTTCAGAAACAAAGCAAGGTAATATGAACCCTTAATATCATATGCATGTATACAAACGTCTGTTTTATGGTTTATGGAGTTTATTTGGCTCAAGAGAGTGCTCTGCATCTTCTTCGATTTTGCATTCAACCAATAAGACATTGTGAATCAAGCCATGGCAACAGCGTTTTGTTAGGCAAGACATGTAGCCAAGTATGGCATCAAGTGCCTGGTTATTTTCTGAAATCATTTCTGATTAAAAACAGAATGGACACTTATTATTTTAGGTTTCTAACATGAGCTGCTGTGCAGTGACTAGTAAACAGGTGTATGACGTCATAACTGTTACTATATCCCATATTTTAACTTATATGTTAAAATAGAGCATATAGAAAGCTTTAAGGAGTTTGTGAAAAAGAAAGAAGTGCAATAAATACAGCATACTGTACAGATTATCATAGTCACAAACACACAAAGTGTGTGCGTGATGTAGGCGAGGCTCTGTTTTGACCCTGAGGGCTTGTGTGACAGACACAGAGAGAGATTTGGTCAAACAGTGCGGCAGATATGAGCGCCGGGCTCATAAATACAGTGGGCATCATTAATATTTCAGTGTAATGCTTCAGTTCTCTAATTAAACTTGTGGCTGATAGATGCTACTGTCCCATCATTACCTTCATCAGCACGAGCTGAAAAGATTTCATTAGCACTAATGACGAATGATCGGCGCTACACTACGCTGCCGCTATAACAACTATACCTTCTATAAGCATTATTTAACAATAATATCATTACCATATGCATACGTAATAAGAAAATAAAAACATTAAAGATGGCATTAAAGTAAACATTTTTGAAGGCTTAGACGTGTGCATTTCAGACTTGATTTAGATTTAACATTTGCAGTCTGTTCTGGGTATAAGAATATATCATAAATATAAAAATGATGGTTTTAATGGGGCGCATACAATGTTTCATTCGTCAAAATTCTTTAGAATGGGAATCTTCATCTACATGATATCAACTTCAGCCAGCAACAATAATAAAATGACAGGTCTGCTCAACAAAATTATAAATCTAACAATCAAATATCATTTTTAGTAGTAAAAGTTGTAAAAAATGTTTGACATCATTGAACAATGAACAGACCAATATAAATATTACAAAAACAGTTCGCCACCACTACAGAAAAGTGCACAACGTGTTAATATTTATCATTTTGCTGATATATCCGGGTTATTCATGACCATGGGAACCCTGTCTCTTTGTCTCCACATAAAGAGTCAAAGGTCAGTGACCTGCTGTGGGCGTCATATTTGCTCTGATGTTTTCAGACCTCGGCCCCTGTCGGACATACTGACAGCTCCTTAAAGAGCCGATTATTCCAATATAAAAGAAGAACTGAGGAGTTTTCTAAGCAAGATCTTGAAGAGATTTACGGTCTTGCACACAAACAGAAAAAATGTATTCTGACTCTGGGGAGCAACCAAAAAAACTGGACCAGAACGACTTTATTCTTCTGAGTTTCCCCTGATTCTGAGCGCTCGCTCGGGGCTAAGGGTCAGAACAAACCCACCACAGCTGTAAGGGAAAACGCAACACGGAAAAACTTAGAAAACAGGACTCCATCTTTTGATAACTATAGTTTAAATATAGTTGCACTGTAGAATACAAACAGGTGTGCATCCAGGTCATCTTCCAAAAATAGAACCACTGACACACTAAGTACGGAATTAAGCATGCATTTCGATTTAAATCGCTTTATAAATTTCTTAAAAAAGCTAGCATTATCACTCAATAACCACACATTTTTCAAACAGCCTCTTGCCACGCTCTACAAAGCTCTGCACACTAACAAAAAATGAAGACATACACCGAAGAAAAGACAAAAAAGTGCATCCGTGCCCAGAATAAAAGCGAGCGATGTGGAACGAACGAACGACGTGTGGGGAAAAAAGGTATCAGCGCTTGTCAATTTCAGGTATTTACACTTTGGTGGTTCTGGGTGTTTTGTCCTAAGGTGGCACCTTTAGTGCGGCAGATGTGTGAGAGAGTGGCATCCAGAGTCGGGCCCCAGGGGCAGCTGGGTAATTCGGTGATGTCAGGGAAGGGTTGAGGAGAGCCGAGCTGACAGACTCTAGGACCAGAGGGCACAACTTCCACTCAGCTGGATCAGAGGCCTGCAAATCGCTTATGAATAGTCATTAGAGTTTCATTACCTTCTCCTCCTGTCTCTCTCCCTCTCTCTTTTTCTCTCTTTCTCTCTTTCTCTCGTCACCACCAAATGTCTTTTGTCATCCTTGCAAGGTGCAGCATTTAATTGCCAATTGATTTTTGCTTTCTCTCTTTCGCTCTGCCCCAATATGACAACATGTCACATGGTTAAACAGAGGCGGGTTCCCTAGGGGCCGAATGGAGTCTTGATCTCTGAACTTCCTGGATGGCAGTAAACGTTCTGCTTTGGGAACCCTTTCATTCGGACTTCTTCAAATCTCATCTATAATTAATACGGTAACCCTTATATGATTCTGGCTCTAAAGTTAAAACAGCTTCCCGGCACTTCTGATCGCGTACAGTTCATGCAGATGTGTTCATACATGTGCTTTGAACCACATAAAGCAACAAACACGTCTGTTTTTCGCCTCACCGCTCGCAGGAGCCGTCAGTTACGCTCGCACGCGTGTAGAGTGTTAGACACAAAACTGACTGCCCCTATCACCCTCCAGTAAAGCCATCAAAAAGCGCCCCGCTCTGACAGGTAAGCCGGCAGCCCCTCCGCTTCCCCCTCGTCTACCGTTCCTCCTTTAAAATCTCCATCTCCGCGCTCCGTTGTCTGACACGCTTCACGTTCAACTCGAGCAAGCAAGCCAGAAAACAGAACAAAGACGAGCGCCAAAAGAAAATGTGAGTTGTGTGTCATGTTCTCGGTTGTATCTTGTTTCCGCTCGGTGATTTTCTACCTCTTTTTTGTCTCTGTACAATTCATTCAGCCCGCGATTCTCAAGGCCCGTGAATGCCGCCGTGTTTCCCATTGTGCCAACATATCTGAACGCACACGATTATCAGTCAGGTACACACACACTCTCGCACTCTGTGTGTGTGTGTGAATAGCGTCTGCCCTGCTTAATAAAACACAATCCATCCTGTATTTACTAAACAATTTCTCCCGTCGCTGCGGTTCGAGGGTGCGCGCATTGTTGCCGGGATACGTGAAGCGGCGCCGCTCTCCTTTGGCTCGCCGTGAGGGTTGATTACTGACTCACTCCTTTAATACGCCGCATAATGAGCAAATCTCTGAAATGCAGGAGCGGCATTCGAACCCAACAATGTGAGCCGGTAATGCGCGTGTGTGTCGGCGGGGGTAAAGGCTAGTGTGTGTGGGTAATAATGAGAGTTGTGCTGGGTAATGTTCACTCTATTGTAGCGGAGAAAACACAGCGACGCATTTAACGGCTCAGACGTGCGTTTGGAAGAATAGCCGGGCTGCGTCTCTCTCTCCGTCTCTCTTCTGGGGTGATTGGCAGCTCTGGAGGTTGCCAGCACTGTTACTTCAAACCTTTTTCAGTGTAGCAGGTGTGCCGTCCTGGTTAACAAGCGATAATTACACATTCTCTACCGCCCAGACACGGATCAGGTCACTGCCACAATTACTGGCCTTGTTTTAGAACGCTTGACAGAGAGAGAGAACCTTTGCTGTCTGCGACTCTCAGAGCTGATACACACCGACTGTCGCGATGAAATGTGTGCTTTAACAGATAAAAGATACAAAGATTTCTGATTCAACTTCGATCGTGAACAGAGCTTCCTGAAAATGTAAATTCGTAAAAAGTGAAATTGTTTAGTGTGCCAGGTCTAAAGTGTGATTTTTAAAGTCGAGCTGAAATTGAACAACTCAGAAATGGGTTCAGGTCATCTAATATAGACGTGCTCTTTGAAGCATGCGCTACATTTTTGAGACGCATCGAGTGAGTGACAGGGAGGCGGTTGAGATCCGCACGCATCAGAGATCCTGAAATAAAATGAGAGTTGGGACTGTACTGTTAATGCGGACCTATCTCGCTTTCCGAGCTTTTCCTGCGTACAGTGACCTTGATAATTGTGATGGTCATTAAAATAAGAGCTCATTAGTCTTCAAGGTGCTCAGCATTACAATGATCAATGCACGCCTCGCACATGCGCGCGCACACACACGAAGGCCTGTTATTGTGATTGCATCCTGCAGTGTCTAACCCACCAATCAATATTAACGGCTCGTAAAAAACAGCGCTGGAGAGATTAGCCGCAAAAATAGACAGACACTTAAACAAAGAGCATCGAACGCAAGACGAGTTTAAAAGTTGCATGATTTTAGCCTCCTGAGCGGGTGTGTGTGTGTCTCTGCGTGAGTGTTGATGCACATGTGTGTTGTTACAGCTGTGTGTGTTGTTACACCGATGAGTCGGACTGACACCACATGGAGGTGGACACAAAAACACAACCATGGAAACAGCAGATCAACACACATTCCAAAACACACACATTAAGGAAAAAAGTAGACACACTTTATCTACATGAGCTGCTTAATAACTTAGTAAATAGTAAAACAGCAGAAAAGAATTGTGTAAGGGTCAGGTTAAGGGGGGAAGAAAATGATAATATGATAAAAGAACAAACATTTTGTTTCAAGTCTATGTGCCTATTTAGGTAGCCAAGTAAATGTGTGTGTGGCATTCCAGTGAACCGCTGTTGTCAGTTGGACTCTTAAATTAGATACGAGTTTATCTAATTGTAGGAATGACATTCCGGCCGCCACACAGCGAATCCCCATCCATCTAAACTACATTCCCAGGAGTCCAGAGGAAAAACCCTAGACAGACAGCTATCGCTGTTCTGTCAGATCATAACACAACACAGACCGCTCTTTTGAAACACCCCATAAAGTTTTGGAAGAGTCGCACAAGCTATATTTTCGGGAAGATAAACTGCCTGTCTGTTCATCTGTTTCTCGATCTGTCGGTCATTATTTTTGTCTGTCTGTCCGTCTCTCATGGTCTGAAAAACGAACTTCCCTATTCTGGGGTTATGTAGTCTACTTTTTCCTCATTATTTGATCCATTTGTAATATGTTATTACATGTATATTTATTATTTACATATATATATATATATATATATTTCAAACATTCAGACATATGCCTTCAGATCTACATGTGTTTAGAAACACAAGACAAAAATATGTCAAGTGACCCTCAATTTTTAACCAGTAGAATATATGAAAAGAAATTAAATATTTTGGCATCAGTCTCATAACCAAATTTCCATTAACAACAGCCGAAATTCAGTCCGCTTATCACACGAATCCTCATATGACTTCAAAGTTTGCATCACTTGTTTATCACATCACATACGAGTTTGGAACGACATGAAACAATTCCTTTAAACTGTCAACTTCCCTTTAAAAACATCCAGCCTCACCTGCCCGTGTGCATGTAGACAGCAGCGCTGCTCTATTTTGCCCGCAGGGTAAAAATGAACCCGAGGCTGTTGCCCCTGCCCTGTCAGAGGCCCTTTAACGTGAGCGACATCTTTTCAAAGAGCAACAGACACGTACGGGATTCAAAGATGGTGAAGTGGAAGCTAATCGCCTGCTTCTTTCCCACCTCGACAGATGAGACGTGACGCCCAGCAGCTGCTAGATTTCAATCAGGTGAGACGTTGCGGGAAAAAGCGTGTCGCTTTGAAGAGCTCTGGAGAGCAATAAGTGCATAAAAGCTTGTATGTCTGAGCTGTAGTGAAGCTTTAACATAAAAAGCTGATGAGGTCAAAATATCCCCTGCAGTGGCCTGTAGCTCTCTTCTCTGGGTACGAATGGCCGATATATACATGAAGAATGGCTAATAAATATTTCTCAGCCATTTGGTGAGAGTCTATTTCATTTTGAACCTAAACTGAAAAGCATTAAAAGCATCAATTCTAATGCAGTTTTTGCTTAAATCAATTTCAATCAAAGCCCCTCTTAAAACATCCGTCTTAACCCTCTCCATCTCATAGAGTCGCGAGACGAAGAAGGATCACAAAACTAACGGCCAAATAAAACGCCCGTTAAAATAACCGTGACATTCACTATGTTGTTTAGTTTTATATCGCCAACTGAATAGTGTGCATCACGTGAATATTCAATCTGGGTCAGTGATACACACGCTCTTTTCATTTCAACTATACGGCGACACATAAAGAGAACGGGGCATCATAACTCTTATTTATGTCGTTCAATTTGCCCGTACAACTCAGCAATTCATATTCCTGATCAATTACAAAGGCTCCGGGCTTCAGGAATCTATTTTCTGTGACACACAGCAGATATCCACACGCATCCTGTCAGCTCGACTCCATGGGGTAAATCCACACTCATTTTTACATGTCCTGTCTTTCCTGTTTGTTTGTTTGTTTGTTGTCTGCGTGCTGTCACCTGTTTTGGAGCATGTAAGTGGCTTATCGCACGGTTTAAAGGTAAACGGGTGAAAAAGAAGCAAATCAAAAAAACGGTACGCACCGGGGAACATCCATTTGTTCAAACGACGTTTTTAGACACCCCAGTTGTCAGGAGTGATTTCGAAGAAAATAAATAAAGAATAACGCTCGGAGAGAAACGCCGGCTATTCGGCTTTATTGATATTCAAATAGCCGGCGATTGTATATTTGGATTTTTCCGCAGCATTCCTCCCATAAAGCGGGATGTTTTTTCCAATCATTACCCAGCTTTGGAGGAGGAGGAGTATTCCGACAGAAATGCCGCCGTGAACTTCTCTTTGCTCATGGACACGAAAATTCATTTCAATATATTTACCTCTATGAATATTTTTTTCTCTTTCAGTGGGAAATAATAAAGAGTAAAGTCGGCCTGCCCAATGGTGGAAGCTCCACAGACACATTAGAAAGGGAAATTGCACTCAGCAGGAAGAAAAATCATTGTGTTACCCCAGGTGAAAAATATTGTTGCTTTGCTTAAAAGTGCATGCAAGGCAAGCCGCATTATTAGAATGTTTAAATATTAATTCTTCCAGCGGGTAGTAAAGATGATCGAGACACTGTGTCAACTACTTTATTTTTCTTGCAGGGGCCACAGGAACGTACTCTCTCTCTCTCTCTCTCTCTCTCAGCTCAGGTTTTTCTCTCGCAGCAAACAAACAAACAAACAAAGAACGGTTTCATTACAGCAGATTTGGGCCGCGCTTTAAACTCTAATAGCTAAAGCTGCTGGGATGCGAAGATTTCATCATTTTACGGCTGTTTGCGTGCAGATGAAAAGGAATAATTTAAAGACTCCAGTTTGTTCTTGCGAGGTAGATTTAAGTGATGCTAAGAGCCAGGATGTTTCAAATCATATCATCACCGTTTCATCTTCTGCGGTGTGCTTAAACCTCTCCTGAAGCTCTGTGTGTGTGTGTGTGTACGCCTGTGTATTCAACGATCCGAAGAAACGCTAAAGCAAATTACAATTGATCCCATATGTCAGTGCGTACAGGTAACAGTCAATAATCTCTGGAACGCCTGGATCGCGAGCGCACGCTTCAGAGTGACAATCTGTGTTGAGTAATTAAAAAGAACTGTCTCGCTCTCTTTCAGATGTGTTTCTCAAGGGCTTTTCACCCCTCGTTCTTACAAAGGAAGCCCAAATTGAGCAGGATTCTTCAGTTTGCTCGCACAAAGCCAGCTTATTTCTGAGGATCTCGACTGCCTTTCAGGTGAACGCTCAAAAAGTTGGTTGCGTTCCCTGCGTCAAAGCCAGACACCCTACACGTGGAGATCTGAGGCTCCTCTCCGACTCTCTCTCCTGTCAGTCACCACCACTCCGCCAGAATTCGCCACCTGAGACGGATTTCTGCTCACCGTGTTCGGCTCGCTCATGCGGGTGAAGCGCGCTACACAAACGGAGTGTAAAGGCACTTTAAAAGCTCATCAAGCGAGAGCTGCACTTGTAGGAAATACCTTATTCATGACGGAACAGCCCTAGTCGAGGTAATGACTCAAATCAAGGTGGCCTCGCAAATGTTTAAATCTACAAGGACGACGAGACCATGAATAATGCAGAATAATTTGCATCTAAATTTTTTAAGTGTTCTTTATTCAAAAACTAAAATGCGGCTCCGATTAAAGTTTGATGACCGGGAGCTAAGGCGCCACCGCATGCAGGAACCAGAAACCTCCTTATTTGCTGAAATTATTTAGAGGGGCGATAAAACAGGAGCAGCGAGGATGAGCAGGACTTCCAATAAATAGTAATTACATGTGAGGTATTAGTGTCGCTGAACGACACGTGCAACTGTGGATGCGCACGCATAATAAGACGACCCTCGCATCTGTAACGGTGGCACATTTACATGTATCTGGCGCATGCTTTTTTGATTTATACCTGCTTCCCTAGGAATTGACCTGCATGTCTCAAATAGCAACTGTGCTAGAGAAAGTAATACTGAGTGTGTTTGTATGATATCTGCTTACACAAGTGTTCAAGAGTTTGTACATATACAAACAGTTAAAAGATATAAATACAAATAAAAAAAAAGATAACCATAAAGGGCTCACCTGCTGTTGGATGTAACAGGACAGATCCACAGTTCCACGGACAGTCGGCAGCAAGAGGGAAAGAGAGAGAGAGAAACAAAATATTGATTAAATTGGTGTCTTGTGTTATCTATGTTCTTTGTAAAAGCTTGCAGAGAGAGATTTCACAGCCTGATGGCATTTAAGATGTGTGGAACAAACATTCAAAACCCCAGGACAATAAAACTGATATCCAATGAGAATTCATTTCTATTTCTACACTCCACACAGTCAACTACATTTTCTGCAGAAGAACAAGGCCTTCTGGACGGTTGCCAGGGTGTTGCTATGGAGTTACTAAGATGTTCTCTGTGGTTGCTGGGGCGTTGCTATTGTGTACGTCCCACCTAAACGTATTTTTCGTAAATAAAAAATAAAACACATACTGTTTAAAATATTACTAAATATGACCCTAAATAATCTTTGGGAGCAAATGACAGAAAAGTAGCTAAAGCCATTTTTTCCAAATGTGTAACAAATGTTTGGTCGTGTATATACTGCAGGTCAGCAGATAGAGAGAGATAGAGAGAGAGAGAGAGAGAGAGAGTATGTCTCCCTGCAGGCTCTCTTGCTCCACTGACCTCTCGCCACTACATCGTAATTATCGCTGCCTGATTCTCATTCAATTTGCATTTAACCCACATCTGAGTTCAACACGAATCTCCACCCGGAGTCAAAATTACAATACAAACACACGGACGCACACGTCTGTAATCTCGCCTGGCTTATTTTACACACCATACATGATGTAATGATGTTTGTAGTTTGCACTCATTGAGATAACGCAAAGCAATTACACAACGAGCAGCTATTGAATTAGTCTTTGATAGGTGAACGTCAAACACACACACACGTTCTCCTTCCAATTTCAGTTTCAGACAACAGAACTGGCAAATAAACCATAGACAGTTGTACTATAATAACTGTACTGTCTGTACTATCAGTGTGAAATGAGCGCACACACGCATACATTCATTCATCTGCGTGCACACGACGCAGGAGGAGACACACCAGTGTGTGACAGACGTGCAGCTATTCCAACGAGTCAACAGACGATGGGAAGAAAGCGTGCTGGTAAAAAAAGTGTTTCATTTGTACAGCGTGTTGGTGATGACTAAGAGTGCAGCACAGATCCGGCCTACACACTCTAAACCGATGTCTTCAATACATCCCAAAAGGAAAATGCTATTGATCACAGATTTTTCAAATAATTCTTGTATGAAAAAAGACAAATTGGTCTATTGTTGACAAACAGCAAGAATAAGAATAAGTAGCTCTGAAATCTTGGCCAAGTCTTAGACACTGTTGAGATCCGAAGCTTGGACATGGAGAAGACGTCATATTTATTATCTTTCTCTCTGAAACATTCTTCTCAAGGGCTCTGTAAAATAAACGTCCATAATGGGAAGTGCCTCTGAGATACGTTCGGTTCTAAAGAATAATCCATGATAAGGTCTCTGCATTCTTTGAAATAGAGAAAACCAGGGACTGATGGCTATCACAAAAACAGAAAGAGAAAGCAAACAATCAAACGTCAAATATCACCGCCACAAAAGACGCAGACCGAAATATCTTGTGTGTGATCTTTATCGATACCGTCAGGATAAACGGGCGGTGCGTCTTTGTGTTGTGATGCGGGAGGTCAAAAGCAGGTTCATAATGAGGCAGGCCTCAAATATCTGCTCTCATTATCTCAGGTTTGTGGTTCACACGCTTGAAGGTGTGCTGACAGGAGACGAGCGGAGAAGTGACCGCCGCTGATCAACTGGAGTGGGCCGCATGTCGACGTGCTGAAGGCGCGCGAATGAGCGAGACAGTGTCTCTCCTCTGAGAATTCGCTCACCTCTGCTCCCCTCTCGCCGTTTCATCTATGAATGAGAAGACACGCTAACATATGTAATTAATTCAGCAGCCGCATGTATGCGTGCGTGCGCGTGTATGTGTGGATGCAGTAAACGTGTTCGGGCCGAGCAGTCATCCGTTCTGCGACTGAAACAGCTACAGGACGGATAATCGGGCTCGTGGTTGGAGCCCCCGTGCTCCTCGCGCACACACAAACATCTGCTGTGCATTGATAGCAGATGTCAGTCAGTGAACGCGCAACAGAACGCTGAATTAAAAATGCAGGCATCACCAACTCTCGCGTATTTACTTGCCGGAAAATAAACTAGTATAATAGCGAGAGGTGTTCAACAAATGCCAGCACACCGGGCCGAGTAATTACAAGCCTTTCTCTCTCACTCTCTCTCTCTCTTCACCACGGCGCGCATTCTCGCACGGTGTTTAGAGTCCTGCTTTCTTTCTCTGCGCTTTAATTCGACAACACAAAAACGAAACCGCAGTGAGCGCTGCATTTCTGTCTGTTTGCATCAGTTTTTTCCTGCATAATTCATTTAAATTAGAGAAGAAGCTTGGCTGAGTAATAAAACTGAGTTGGGCCGCGCTACCGCGTAAATGAATTGTGAATATTTTACCGACGAAAATGCGGAAATGCTCTTAATCCACTTTCCTGCATTACAAATGGATGGCATGAAGAGAGAGGAATGCTTTATTGTCTTTCCTAGGTGCACTAAAAGGTTGCGTCTAAAGAATCATTCTCGCGCGCCGTCAGCCAACGGTGCTGACAAACATCTTTCCCTGGCGTCGTTTTCTGCAGACGGCCAAACTGGGCGGCGCTCGTTCGGCCCTCCACTCCCGTACGTAATGAAACATCAAACAAACAGCCACCCTGGACCTGTAGAGAAATCGCACGCAGACGGAATATAGGGCTCTTTTAAAACTCATCTACCCTGAAGATGTAATAAAATTGACGTATTGATTCCTTTGAATTTGCGAACGCCTGTTTCATAAACTCCATTTCCAAAGCTTAGAGCTCCGTTATTTTACCCCCAAATGGATCAATTATGTGCCCACGTAATCCCGTTACCTGTGAAATCCACCAATGCTCGCCCATCCCCGCCTCTCAAGGCCTGTCTCTCTCGCTCTCTGTATCTCTCTCCACAGACACACATTATGAATATGTTTTCTTTCTATCACACACAACACACACACTGGTGCGTTTGTGTGATGGCCTATTCCAATGCATCCAACCCTGTTGCATGTTGCTCTTTGCTCAGACTCGGCACTGCTTGTTCACTTTAATCCATGGGACAGATATACTTTTGGGAAGTTGACATGCGGGGGTATACATATAAAATCTAAAAATATGTATAACAGGATTTTACACTTCATTTAGAATCATTATTATAATTATTTAATCATTTTAGTAATATTTGGATCTACATTAATCCACATGAATGACTTCCCAATTTTTTTTTATCATTTTAAATCGTGCCAATACCACATCCCCATCAAATACAAAAACCAAAGCAACACCAAGACAAGGCAGAAGTTTTAAGCAAAAGACCATCCGCACATCCATACAGTTACACGAACCCCTATGCAGAATGTGTGTGTGTGTGACAGCTGAAGTGTGTTAGGGTCACTGCGCTGTGGAAATACCTGTCAGAGCCAGCGTGACCCAGGCAGCTGAGAGAGGAAGAGGATGAAATCATAATAAAGGGAAATGCAGTGTGTGTGTGTGCGTGCTGTGATCGGGATCTTTGGAGATGAGGAGCTGTGTGCGGGCTACATTTGACATGCTTAACACACACGGCACCTTGAGTCTCAGAACACAGCAAACACACGGCACTACAAGCACACCCTGACATGACACACCCACCAAAAAGCAGCAACAATTTGGCACACTGCTTTAAATGTTGGCCGAGCAGAAAAGCACACTATAGAACATGTGTCTGGACTATAACAGTGTTTTTAATATAATGCATACATATCACATTATTAATTATATACACAAGGATGTTTAAGCATTCATCTTCAGCACAGACACATGGATACATACAGCACATATATGTATACATATATACTTATAAACGTATCTATTGTCTCATCATTTCAAAACCATGAATGCCTTGTGTGGACTAAATGTTACTTACATGAAACTTACATTTTGTCTGCACGTGTATCAAACCTCTAACCTCTGCGCTGATAACATAATGCTCTACCAACTAAACTACATCATTTCTATTTTCTCATACAATGACATTCAGGCATTCCTGAATATTCCTTATATTCAGGGTCACTGTAAATACAGTAACTCATACGCAATAGTCAGATACAGTAAATATAGCAACCAGCTCAACACAACTCCACAAATATAAATCTATCAATCTGACATGTACTTGAGCAATTAAAGCAATAAGAGTTCACACAGAAGTCTGTCTATCACACTGCACTCTGATTTTAACATTGAAAAAAAATCTCGGCGGTGGTTTGTATTATGGGATGCATTATTGTCACCTCGCTGTAGACGGCAGATAAACAGATTCTCTCCATTGGCTGTTAAATCCGAGTCTGCAAATGTCTGTCACAGGAGATGAGCTGCGACTTTAAAGCCATCAGCCGCGGTAACTGCGCAGCTCTCTGCCTTAAAACACTTCAAATATTTAGCAAACACATTCACGGTGCATGCTGGGAAACGTGCGGATGAGGCGCGTTATAAATCACCTCATCAGAGAATGAAATTAACACCGATTCTTGCAGGCAATTTCTCAATTTCCAATGCTAATTACGCGTTTTCTCTTTACTTTTAAATTCTGTACCACCTGTTTGGAGAAAGACATCTTAGGCAGCGGGATGGATTTAATCACAATTTTAATTAACTGCCGTGTACATGAGGAAAAGCGGCAATTATAATGCAGATGAAGGATGATTTTTCCACATTAAATTGTTTTGTTTCTTGGTTATGTTGATTGCATAAATACTGACAGAGAGCGGTTTTATGTACAGTAATTTAGTAATTGTTTTGTACGGTAAAAAAGTCTCAGACTGACTGACTTCATCTGTTTGCAAATTATTTAATTTGGTTAACTGTGTGATTGCCAGAACGCCATCGACAGGTTTTGTCCCATGACATGTCTAGCATCTCTGTTAACCGATGAGTGGACACCCGAGGCTTAACGGCCTTGTAAAACATCACTGGCTTTTTAGGGGTTCCTGACCGCGTTCTCCCAGATTTAATTGGCCCGTTCTGTTGGAGTGGGCGGCTTTTATTAATGTCACACTGATAAACCCGGACACTCGCTCTCTACTGCTCGACATTGTCCTTCACGTGTCAAAGTCTAGTTCTGTGTCATGTCTCTGTGGTTAATGTTCAGGTGAGCCGGAGATGATACACCTGACGGGTTGAGTGACACCTCCTCTCAGTATATGCTTGTGGAAGAGAGAGACGGTCATAAAACTCCACACAAAGACATCTCTCTCTCTCTATCTCTCTCTCTCTCTCTCTCTCTCTCTCTGTCTGTCTCTCTTTCCTCTTGGGGGATTTGAGGCATTTTTTGCGATGAACTAGCAGAGCGCTTTGGCTTTGTAGTGCAGCAGAGACAGAACTAGAGCAGATATTCTCTAAAACTTGCAACAATTCTAGACTTATCTGCTCTCTCTACAGCTCTTCTGTGGGAATACTCCAGAAAATAACTGTGCAATATTTCCATGTCAAACACAAACCTGTTCATCTTTCATTTGGCCAAAGCGACCCAATAGGCACTCACCGCCTGCAATGCGTTTCACAAAGGTAAAGCTCAATTTCGATTCTGTGCCGTGCGTGTGTGGGGTTTTGAACTGGACTAGTGCGAAAACTTCACTGAAATACTCTACCAACTATAAAATACACAACAGCAAATATGACTGTTGCTGGAGTTTTGGTGCAGTGTTTATGAGTCTGTGGGTTCAAATCCAGCCTGTTTTATACATTAATCCCATCATCCATCTCTCAACATATTGATGTTTCTTAAAACTAAAATAAAACTAATCAACTAATGTTAAATCCCCCTTCACGCACGCACACACGCACACACACTATCTTAGCTAATGATGATAACTTGCTTTAATATTGTTAGCCTTTTTTTAAATCAATATTTTGTCATAATTTGTTATCTTTGCGGACAATTTTATCTGTAAAGGGTGAAGTTTATCTGAAGTGTGTGACCTGAACGGAAACCTCTCAAGACAGACGGACACGTGTGTGTTCTCTTGACTTTACACCAATGCTGTTGCGACCTAACGTGCTCTCAACTCTCGCACCTCTGACACGCATGACAACACACTCTCTGACCCCAAACACCCCGAACACACACACTACCAGGACTGTCTCTCTCTCGAACTGTCTGTCTCTTTGCTGTCGACTTCTCGTAGCTTGACTGACTTGATTTGATGCAAATACCTCGAGGGGAAATCCTGCGACTGATGAACGCTTACGTCAAGTCGATTTTGCACCGTTGGGAAAAGGTAACCTCTGCGTTGGACGGGGAGCTCACACACATCTACACACACACGCACAAGGTTAAAGAGAGTGGAATTCTGTGTGCGCCCTAATTGCAGATGAGATTGTCTGCTATTGTAAGAGAACTGCCCACTCCTCACAGAAAAGGCAGAAATGAATATTTCATTACTTTAATTACCGATAGAAACGCTTTCACCGGCCGTTCCTTCGCTAATTATGAGCACTGATAACGACTGTGAAGTATGACAGAGCTAAAAAGCAAAGCCGAGCTGAAGAGGCTCCACCGCAGAGAAACGGTCACATGTCAGCTTGCGTTTAGTTTGCAAAGAAAGAAAAATCACAAATGAGATCTCTTTAATTTCTCGATTGTTTCTTTAAGATAAAATGGAGAGCAAATGGAGTTGTCTCCTTGTGTTTCTATAATAAAAAGGACCTCAGAACTGTCAGGTGTCTTCTCAAGACCTTCGGAGAAGTTCTTAAAAGCATTGCATAGCTCTACACTTTGACTGTACTTAAACATTTGACTTATTTGCTCCGTAAAACACACCAACACACTCACATAAGTTAATGATAACAGATATGTGCAGGGAATATTAACAACGCTAGTAACTTCTACGAGAAGCCAAGCGAGACCTCACGCACACAGACGGGCAGGTAATGGCTCTGAAGCACAGCCCCGGGGCTCGTCCTGCGTGCCGGCGTCTGAGAAAGGCTGAGGACACGCTGTCCGTACGATTACCCGCTGCTACCTGAGGAGGTGTTTGTTTGACATTTGTGTGTGACAGCAGCGAGACGTCGCTTTGACGGGCACTGCAGCACAATGCTTCATCCGCAGTCAGACTCTATTAACGACAGCGTGCGCGCCAGCCATTCGGACCAGGAGAAAGTGTGTGTGTGTGTCTCCTTGGCACACTTTTACCTAAGGTTAAAGAAACACTCCGAATGGCAATTTCAACAATTTCCTGCTCCGCTTTGATGGTGAGATTATTAAAGACTAAATACAGAAGCGGCATCAAAATCTCACACGTCAACCGGCTCCACTAAACGGACTTCTCTTTTCTGAGGCCTCATACACAGATGAAGCCTGATATGATGGTGTTATGATCTTCATTTCTGTCTCGTGAAAATAAATGAATTGAAATATCGAAGTGTGCGCATGTGTGTTGATGTCATGATGCGCATATCTACTATTGATTGTTTGAAGCTTTTGACCTTGCCAGAAGAGTTTTGACAATCATCAAAGAGGAGAATTAGTATGTGTGTGTGTACACTGGTAGACAGTAATGACTGTCTACAGAAGTGAATATATTTCTAATAATCTTATGTTTTATGTTTACTATCAAACTATGATCAAGAGGTTTCAAGACTAAAAATAAACATTACAATAGATATATTTATAATGACTACAGACTAACCAAAACCCCAAAAGAACAAAACATGGTTTTATTTATGAATCAATTTCACCCTTTGATGGATCTCGCATACATACCAATTGTAAAGCCACTCAATCTTTACTTCTCACAATTTTCTGTGCAAAGATTAGCCAAGTAAAAATGCACAAACACACACGTAAATCAGCCTTTTAAATCACCTTGAGAGGATAAAAGATGAAAATGTGTTTTTCTCCAACATAATGTGACCATCAAACTCAGCCTGCTAATTTATACAGAACAAACCTGCGCAACATGGCAGCGTGTCCAAATGAAGACATGCGTGTTTTCACACCTGAGCTGCACAAGAGTGGCAGTCACACCAGCCCTTCCTGCAAATTAACATGTTGACACCTGAGAATTTTTTTCTAGTAAAATCTTGCACACAATATTATGATGCAAAAGCAGAGACAATAAGAAATGAACCGTCTGGGAGAGCTGAAACGAGCCGTGATATTTCGTGAGGAGCCGATGCATGAAACGGAGGCCTAAAATCACACAATAGACTGAGTCGAGAAACGCATACAATCACACGGCCGACCGGACCAATGCTCCCGTGCAGATGGTCCAACGATGAGCTTTGTA
Organism: Triplophysa dalaica; assembly: GCF_015846415.1. Taxonomy (NCBI): domain Eukaryota; kingdom Metazoa; phylum Chordata; class Actinopteri; order Cypriniformes; family Nemacheilidae; genus Triplophysa; species Triplophysa dalaica. Next base: position 5,497,033 of record NC_079547.1, on the reverse strand, counting down.
GGACATGATTTGGCTAAACGTCTCCATTCACAACTTGCGCCGTTTTTTATGTTTCCAAAACAAGGTCTGTCTCGGCTACAAAAAATGTTTTAGGGACGAGATGATGTATAGAATTTGAAAATAAATAGTAGAAAACTATACAGTATTTCCAAATAACGTACCTGCCCTCCATCTGACATAATTAATTCAAGAATAAATATTTTTGTTGCCATAAATGTTCAATGTTATGTTTAACTAAGGCCTGTTAACAAGCTATAAAAACTAAATTAAGCTACATTGGATGTTCACATATATTCAGAGTAAAATTCGTAAACAAACCATGTGATACGTTATGTTGTTTCTGGGCAGGGTATGCGTTAACATTGCTAGTTACATCATCGTCCAGCTGTCAAGTCATTGGAAACGCGAGCTGGTCTGAAATGATCCACCCAATAAAATGAAAGTAAAAAATGAGCTAAAGCCCATACAGGCATTCGGGGCCTGTATAAAATACGTTTGACCCATTACCAACTGAAAAACATATCACATCTTCACACAAGCTGGACCTTAAACAAGCATCTTGTGAGCAACACAGAGACGACTTCATTATAAACACCAGCCAGCTGTTAGGGTGAGAGAGACAATCTCTTTCCTGTTAATGTCGGGCTAAACGTTTAGATTAAACTATCTTAAACATGGGTTACATGCATCAAGAGTTAATCTTAACAGATGAACTACAAAACAACATCAATAACTGTGGAGCGGCCAGTATAAGCACCCCTCAAACTGTGCCCAGATTTGCAAAGTCACCAAAGTTTTTCATTATTTGGTCAATATTTAAGCCAAACTAAAAACTCAGTAGGTCTTAAGAGCTATAAAGAACAAAATCTGAGGAGCCTACAGTGCATTTGAGATATATATTTATATGTACATACATTCCCTCTGAATTAAACGTTGGGATTGCCTGTTAAATCGAGATGGTCAAGTCTCGGCAGACGGTGAAGTCTTTAGTCCTACACCTCTAACAAAGGTCGCTTTTACAAACTAACTCCCACACACAGTAACCAAAGGTGTTTGCTGAAGTAAACCGGGATCAATCCCGCAGGAGATAATCTCTCTGCTCAAAGTTCTGAGGGAGAAAAGAGTTTGTGGAATTCTCATCACATGATGCCCTTGGAGGTGGAGCAGCTCTCTGCTTTTAAACTGCCGTCTCACACTGCGAGAACCTATCCGAATGCAGAACGAGACCCCAAATAATCCTAAAAAGTAAATAATGTCGGATGATCAGAAAAATTTAAACAAATAACAGGCTGTTTATTTACTGTCCAGTTCGAGTGAACTCAACAAACTGCCTCTGTGATGTGATGTGCACTGACATCTATCGTCGACATTGCGTTGACAGATTTCCAGTCGTTGGGCCAATCGCGTGTCTGTTCTTTCAACAGAGTTAAATTGGACTATTTACCCAGAATGATCATTTCAAAGTGTTTCTGTGTTTACAAAATCGATACATGCACAAACCTTAAATTGTCTAAACACACACACACACACCTGTTCCAAACTCTCCTTGCGTCTAAAGCCGAGCCTCAGATGAATTTCTCTTAAGTGTGAAAGTGTGCGGCCATGAATAGAGCTAACATGCCGCTGCGTAACACTATCTGCGTGAGTCTGTGTGGATCTATATAAGGGCTGTAACCAGGGGACGCCCAACAAACATTCACAAACACCTCAGTTATTTTGCTCTCGACACCCACCCTCCTCTGTCTTTATTCTCTCTTTATTTCTGTCGCTCTACCCCCTTTTCATGCACGTTCTCTGAAGCTGAATGCAAATGCTGAGCGCCGGCAGAGAGACAGAGAGAAAGAGAGCGAGAGAGAGAGAGAGAGAGAGAGAGAGGGCTGGGTTGTGATTAAGGAGAAAGGGTCGTGTTCTTTGTTCAGCCCTCGGGGGATGTTTACCGGTGGAGACGCAGTGGATGTGATATGAAAGGCAGTTGGGTCAGCAGTGATGTGAGTAAAAGTGAAGTCACACCTAAGGCATTTCCACTGAGCTCTCGGCCTGGTGAGGAGGGGGTTCCCTTCATAATCTAAAATATCTTCACATGCAAGAACATGGAATAAATTACAACTGGGAGAGCTATTAAACTTTCACTAGTGCATCCAAATGTACATGATATTAAATCATATTTCACATTTTTAAAGCTCATTTTGAGTCTGTGGAATTCTTTTCTGCATTGATTTGGGGGGGAAATATTAGTGTGGAATTCTACTAAATGGATTGAAAAATGCTATAATGTGTTAAATGAAGCTGGCAGTTCTTACAGCTAGCCAAAATACTAACAAATGGACCAGCAAGGTGCGCCGGCATATATGTAATAGAACTTTAATGACAAGACTTCTGTTCTGCAGATTCTGCTTTGACCTGCACTTGAAGTCCAAGTTAAAGTTATCTTACAAAACACAGTGAAGGAAAAAACACATTTAGTAAGTGAAAATGTAAAAAAATATATATATATGAAAGGAAAACTGTATTAATGATTGTATTCCTCAATATTAATGAGACATAAAATGAAAAAAATAATACATGCTAATTTTTCACAACTGCGAAAAGTTCTCTTCGGTGAAATGACCCTGCAAAAATATTAAATTTATAAACACATCGAAAAACAAACCATCCTGAAAAAATATGCCATTACTGGTCATTTTTTACACGGACAACTGGCAACAATCAACTCCTGACCCACAACACAGAATTAGTCCAACGCAACAGCTGTGTACAGTCCGAACATAAACATGAAATAATACAGCAGATACCGAAGCATACATCACACACCAGAGTAAAATCTGAACTCCGAATTTAGCTCAAAAAAACATGTGAAAACACAAGTTCGCAACGAACGCTTAGCAGAGTGATGAAGAGGACTTCCACACTCCTCTTCCTCAAAAACACTGTCCGCTCCACACTCCTTTCCACTTCTGACATTTAACTAACCACGGTGAAACCTGAAGTCTGGAAGCTCAACAGTTTTCTTTCCGTGTGAGAAAGGCGTGAGGGACAAGAGGTACACGCTCTCGCTCCGTTCACCTTACACACATGTAAATGACACACATTACATCTGACAGTCAGCTGTGAGCGGCCCTGCTCCTCCCAAACACAGAAGCAAAGGAGGGGCCGGGACGGGCAGCCAGGGAGCCGTGCAGCATAATGGGGGCACAGAAACAGTTTAGACGGGGCGGAATCTGCCATTGTTGGGGATGAAAGAGCAGCCCGAGCAAAAGAATCACCCCCCTCCTAATTCGGCAAGCAAGGCTCAGCTGCCATAATCAAACACTGAGATTCTCCTCTCGCCACAGAGGAGCTTTTCCAAACCTGAAATGATGTAATCAATCTGCCCGAGCAGAGCGTCGCTCGCTGAATGGAGGGGCACGTCTTTGTGCTGCAGGAAACGTGTGAAAATATGCGTCTCGGGACGACCCACGGCAGTCATCTGCTCAGGGGAAGTGGGTCTTCCTGCCGTTTCAGAGCCCTGAATTTGTGAAAGACTTCCCTTACATACAAGGCGCATGGAAACGGTGACAGAAAACACTTCTTGACCTGTGACATCTGCATATCATATTCAGAGGCACAGAAATGCATGTTTAAATCAACAATCAAAGGAACAAAGAGTAAAAAACACTTAAAAAAGCAGAACAGCCTTATCATAAATCGAGAAAACGTCATAGCAAGACAAAACTTCCACACCTGGACACAAACACAACGGCATCCTTGAACCGATTTCAGCGCTCAAATTCTGATCTGCTCTTATCACATCAAATTCCCTCTACAGTCCATTCAGTAATGTAGATTCAATTCTGTGTGATGGATCAGAAAACTGAAGCAAGATGTTGGCAAAACAGAATTGTAGAAAACGCAGCCAGACCTATTTCAAATCATTTTAGAGAAAACAGCATATTTTAAGATGTACATGTAAATTAAATATTTAGTTATAATTCTTTAATTTCTGTCTAAAGTTTTCAGTTGTTTGCGTGTCTTCCACTACACACCTTAGATTACATGCACACAGATTTTAGCAGGTGTGTGAGCACACACAATTCCCTTTAAAGTGAAAAATCTAAAAGCATTCAACATTCCTGAATATTTCATCTGCGTCCTCATTTCCAAATGACTGTTACCTCTATACCAACACACACTTTTCACTTGTGCATTTTTATTTCAAGCATATTACAATTTTGGTATTATTATGCACACGAAAAAACATCACTTCAAGTTCCCCAAATAAACTCCCAATTTCAGAACCGTTTCAACTCGATTTCCGTGTGAAATACACACGTTGTATCTAAAACAGAAAACGCGCACGCATGGTCTAAAATGAAGCGTAAAAAGCCGACTTTCCTTTTTGAATAAATGTGATGAAATGCATTAACATGCACTATTAGTTTTCACGTGCGCAAAAGTCTCTAAGACAACAGAATGATGCTGCACGGAGGTGCCGTATAAAATTATTTTTTAACTTCAATGCTTAAAGACACTCGTGAGGTTGAAAAGGCTCTTATTGATTTTAACGGATCAATATGAAACATTTCATAAAGGAAAGAGGGAGACAGATCTGAACTGATGTGTGTTCGCAGCGTTTAATCCCCGTGAAACAGAGGCATTAAAAACTCAAATGTACACACATACACTCACACACACACAAATGTGCACCATCAAACCCAAACACGATTTTAATGCAACTCTATAAACCGCTATCGTTTGTTGTTATGCGTGCTCATATGGTGTGCTTAGTTTATATACTGTACTATAGTGTTTATAAATGCGTAAACACGCACAAACAACAACTTGGCATGAATTCAACCTGATTTAACACCACTGAATAAAATAAGTTGATCAAAACTCACAATGCATTCAGCCCCGTACAAAAGCATTAATGCGTGTTTGTAACTGTTTATCAGACTGCATTAGCGTATTATAGTAAGCTGCACTTGTGCGACATTCATTTCGACTAACGGAGCTCTATACACACCCCACACAAAAACACACAACGAGCTCAGCCCCACTATAGAAGAGCACTAATTCACACATTAAGAATGAATGAAAATAATGCACCGCGGCTGACTGTATTCAAGAACCCTGTCGATCTCTTTGGATTGTCAACAGCTTCTTTAACAAATTAAAATGTGCGTGTAACGAATCCACAGGCATCTAACACGAGCAAAAAGATCAGAGCGCGTATAGCGGTCCAGAGAATTTACGCAAAAACTTTTATTTCCAAACTCCTTTTAACTTGCGCACAAATACAAAGCTCCATCTCCTTCGCTACATGGCCTTTGTGTGCAACACACCCGTTAAGTCCAATTTCTAATTCTGCTCTTTTTTGGTTATTTATAAACATTAGGAGGCACAAACAGAGTATGATCTCTCTCTGCCCCTCACATCGCATCCATTTGCGCAGCGTACCCGCTCCGCGCCAGGACACTTTCCCATGCGGCTCTTACCGTTTTTCCTCCGCGGGTTGGCTTGTTTTCGCCTCTTACACCGGGGGCCATCCGCCATGATCAGCTCCCGCATTGATAAACGTGGATCAGATGGCAGTTCGCATGGACTCAAACCCGAACGAACACAGCGACAATGTAGTGGAGGCGCAGGGTGAGACGCTCCCTCTGGCAGTCCATCAGCCCGAACAGACGAAGAGAAAGATAGAGAAACACACAGGCACATGGGTAAGTGAATGTGATTGTTTGAGAGGGTCTGATATCGTTCTGCGAGGGCGCAGCTTGTCTGTGGCCATGCAACTGATCACCGGAGAGCACCGGACCCGAGCACCGACTGTAAAACGAATGCATTTATGGACTTACATGTAAACATGCCGCGCACTGAACAGTCTGTCATGTTGCTGTGATCCCTCATTTAAACGCCAACAAAAAAAAAATGACGTGAAAAAACTGCAAGTATCAAAGGTCAGAGTCTAGATTGATATTTGACTTGTAGTCATGTATAAATGTAAAAATAGTAGAGAGTTTCACTTTAAAAAGATCTTAGCTGCTTGTTTATTTTGGGAGACTGAATTAATTTTACTGACAATTTCAAAGTAACGGTCTGTGTTTATAGAAGGCTATGTCTTTTACAGACAACGCTGAACGTAAATATTTTTAAGATTGCATTTATTTTCATTAAAACATGTATTTAATAAAGGTGCAGCTCAATTTCATTTTTTACCTGAATGGTGTAGTTTATGTTGTTCAATATGATAAAGCTACAGTTTTTTGTGCAGGCATGAAACTTTTATTTCTGTTGAGAAGACGAAATACTGTGGTTCGAATCTATATAATATCTCTCTGTGTAAAGATAACAAGCTACACGCTTGAATAAATGTGCAGATTAAAGCTTAAAAATACGCACAAAGATGTCAACATCTTCTCTGAATCAAATACTATTCTAGGCATCAGGACGCACAAGGCAGATGCACTGTTACAGCTTCTTAACATTTATGTTTACTTTGCATTTGACTGTCATGCAATGTTAAAATACATATTTTGTGATGGCATCTTAACAGATTTCTAGGCGAAATTTGTCAGAAAAGCTCAATCAAATCGAAGCATTTGAACTACAAACTGTAGCGTTTCTAACATATTGTTTTATAATTCTCAAACAGAACAAAATATAGCAAAATAAAATATTTGTGATTTTTTGACTGTGCTAAAACGTTCAGTCAAGTTTTGCTCAAAACAAAATTATAGTTGTAAATAAGTTCACTGTCATTCACTGCACCTGTACAGGTGAACGTGAATCACACGCGCGCATCGTCACCTGTGTTTGAGCATCCTGATTCCAGCACATCAGCTTTATTTCTCTTGAGAAGTATTTTGATATCATATGAAAGCAAAAGAGTGTGTCTTACCGTGTCGTCTCTGCTGCAGGAGTGTGTGTGTGTGTATGGGTCCAGAATAAAGCCAGGGAAACAGACGCGCGTTATTCCTGACGCGCAGGTTTGCAACTGATTCCTTGTGCAGACTCCAGGACTCAAACCTGCGCTCGGACTGACGCGCGTACACGCCTCGAATGACACTTTTCCTCCTTTTCTTTTCGAGAGAGAGAGAAACACACGCCACCTATCAGCACAGGGAGGGATAATGTATCCAAACGCGCGTGTGTTATGAGGACACACACACATGCATGCACACGCACACACACACACACACACACACCGCAGAGCATCAGGCACCTTTAATGTTTGAAGGAAGTTACGCACACTCACTTGCTTACTTTTCATCTCCGACCGCAGATCGACTGTATAGAGAAACAAAAGAGGATGACTCTGTTAGAGAAAAGATTAATAAGATGATCGAGTTTTATTTTTGAAGAAACGCGTCCTGTCAGGTGAGACGTGGGAAGCGCGTCCAGGTTTCCAGAGAGAAGGACGCGCGCGCGCGCGCTCCGGTGTGACAGGTGAGTCTGCAGGTGCGCAGGTTTATTTCAGGATTTTTATTTTAATAAAGCCATTACGCGGTTTATCGAAGGCATTAGATAAACAATATTTAATGTTTTAAACGAATTAAAAATAATAAAAATAATTAAATGCTTTGTCGTCCGGATCTACTAGATGGATTTAAGGGCGTGAACAAGCTCTCTCTGTTATATTCTTTGGTGTACTTTTTCTTTTCTGTTTTGCCTTTTCTGTCTATGCTTTAGTGCTGATGTCTTCAGGGTGCGATTATGGTTTATGTGTGAATAAAATATTTTTACAGCAATTGTCGTATGCATTATGACATCCAATACTGGCGTCAACACTGATTCATGCTTTTATTTCGAGATCATTAGAGTTCAATAATTTTTTATATTTTTATTATTAGATACGCATTTGTTAATAAAAATATAACTTTGATTATTTGACATGATATACTATAAAAAAATTGTAATGCATTTATTATTTATAATTTAAGATTGTTTTCAATATTTTAAATGTTTTGTATATTTAACTGTTTGTATATTTGGAGGATGCGATCGTGATTCATTTATTGGACCCTGCAGTGACAAATCAATCAATCTTTCACGCAACCTATATATTTTTAATTGCAATATTTTTTGATTTTTATAAGTGAATAGTTTTACACGGTGTGTGATTGAACCCTCATCCACAGACCCATGGGTTCATAAATCGGTTTAAGGGAGAAACAGACGCCCCCTCTCTGCGCAAGATTTACTTACACTCTGTCCTTCATTTCTGACCCATCACATATTTTTGCTTTAGGCCTATAATATTTTCTATGGAAAAAGCCCGTTTATTTTTTCTCACATCACTTATCACTAATTTTGCTTCGTAACGTACAGTGTTACATATGCAGTATGAAGAATTATATAAAAATATATTGTTACCCTTTTTTGTATGTTTAACAAATACAAATGCACCAATAAGTTTATAAATAATTGCTGGGGTTTTATTCAAAAATATGTTGAAAAAAGGCAGAAAAAGCTATTAATATATTGGTTATTTAAATATTGAATTGTTACACAAATTCTTTTATTCCTCAGAATTAATGTAATTTTGCTCTAGGTCTCATGCCACGTGTGGATGTTAGGTGGTTCATTTTGAGAGTTGTAAGCCACACCGCACACAACATTACCAGAGATGCAGGCATGTATGTCATTAGCATAATTATCACATCTTCATGTGTGCATGTTCATCACCAGCCCAAAAACCCCGTCCGATTCTTCACAGATCCACCTCTGTGCAAATACAGCAACGCATGCATGCGCATTACATGCGATAGCGATTTCTCATCTGTACTTATTAATTATGCATTTACCCAACAAACCTGTTCAATTCACAGCCAAATGTTAATGTGAGTGACAGCTGTACAGAGCGAGCATGTCACACATGCGCGAGCGTACACACACACACACACACACACACACTCAGTCAAAAGAAAGAAAGAACAAGATGACAGATTGACGGACAATTAGAGAGGAGAGTTAGCAGAGAGAGATTTCAAAGTCTCTCAAACATATGAAATGAGGTCTTTTACCGTAGCCGCAGGCCCTGGGCTCGCCGACGGGCTTCAATCTATTGTATATAACAGCACACTGGACTACGGACTCCTCAAATGCTGTATGCTTCAAATAGTTATTGATTTTCACATGTAGCACTTGTTCTGTATAGAGGAAGAACATGAATGATCTGATTATTAACAGACGCTCTTCATTTGCGCGCATCAAACATGAGACGTTTCAAACACTCTACAAAGACGGTGATGATCCTGGAAAGAGGTCAGGCCTCCAGTGAGGTGAAGAATGGCATTCCAAACCAGCACAAGCTGATATATTTGTAACTATTTTTATGTTCCGGTTTTCCTGAGCAATGAAATGAAAAACATTCACAATTCAATCTGACATTAGGAAAGTTCACACACACTCACATAGAGAGAGAGAGAGAGAGAGAGAGAGAGAAAAGGTAAAGTCCGTTAAAATGGAAAACTGTGCCTACAGAAACATAGCTTATTGTTCCTGTTGAATTAATAATTGACGGTTGTTAAATGAATAATTTATCATGAACTGGAATAATCGTTGTATCTCTAATCTCAACGCACATTTGCATATGAATCTTGTAAAAATCTGCTCCTATGTGCTGTATAAACTTTGCAGGAGTGTGAAATGTAATTTATACTACGAAATAAAATGTGACTTTTTTTCTCTCAGGATTCAGAGCTCTCGTGAAAGTACGGTGGGGCTGCTCTTAAAACAGCCGCCATTCACAGACTGTGTTTCAAACCACTTACCGCACAACCACGAGTGTGACATTCTTCAATTGTCTGTGTTAAAATCTGCACACGTCTGATGAGAAGAACATACAGTTTTAGTCTGCAATTTCAAATCATTTAATACATGTCATGTGTAAACATGTAAACAATAAAACTATTTATTATGCTTAAGAGTTCTGCTGTAGGTTGGTTGATACTGTTCATCAGCTTCTGTTCATGTCACTGTACAGCAACCACAAAGACCAGCTTTAAATTTCAGTGTACTGTACATGTCAGGAATGAAATCTAGTGGAACGACAAGCCTTCATGAATTTTATCAACAAAAGAATATGTATCTGTAGTATCAGTATCTCTAGTAACAGTTTTAGCAATATGGCACTCGAGTATTTAAGATAATCAGCAGCAATCAGTTCTCAGCAAGACACAAAATGAGCAAAACGACAAATATTTATATGCAGACGTGTGATGCAAATAAACAGTCATCGCCGTGGCAACAAACATCACTGTCTTTTTCTGTCTGTCTGTCTCTCTCTTAAGCGGGCAGGACGTGAGTTGATTTGTGTTTGATCTTGCGTGTGTGCGCTGAAGAAAAAAAAACATCTAACACAATTGACAGCGACAATTACTGCCGATCAGAGTGGCTGAGCGGACGATTTACACTTACATTTACACGTCAGTTTGTTGAATAAAAAAGAGAAAGCTGTAGGATATTTTGTATCTGTGTTTGGTGTATAATTTGTTGAGATTTGAGAAAGAGGAGGTATGTAGAGATGCACATTAACATTTGAAAAGGAGGCAATCATGGGCCACTGCTGAGACTATTGTCCACACTCATACAGAGAGAGAGAGAGAGAGAGAGAGAGAGAGAGAGAGGCAGTTAAGTGTTGCGCTACTGAATTTTACCTATTATGCCATGTCTTTCTCTCTCGCTTATACACACAGATTCACTTACGCATCCATTTGGTGCATTCTAACATACTCCAATAAACATGTTTTTTTAATTGCAGGTCAGAGTTGAACATGCTTTTTTATGGAACAGGACATAACATGTGATGTATATCAGTAAGTACATTTACACGGGCACCTACAAACAAGCTGTAAATGAGCTATGGCAGGGTTTTGCGTAGTTGACCTACAATCACATTGTTCACATGGTTATTACTCCAATTTTACCTTAAAACATACTACTGCAATTTGAGTCATCCTGAAACATTTACACAACACTATAAAAATGCAAAATTACTGCTTTAGGCACATATTTAACTGAAATAAGTGTCCTGAGATATGGCACCTGTGTGTGACACCACTAGACTCTTTCAATTGAAGGGTCTACAGTGGCTCTTTGTGACACTTGACAAAGAACCTCTTCTTGTGAAGAACCGTTTTGTCAGAACTGGGCTTTTGAGTTATATGACCCTTCATGTTTAAATACAGGTTAAATATTTTTATCTCTAACAACGTCAACAAAATAAAGCCTTTATCTGTTATACTCTAAACACAAACGCCTTGATTTCTGTGTGCGTGTGTGTGAGAGTAGAAGGGTTGTTGGAGAGGCAAGAGAGAGGGAAGGAGAGAGAGACGGAGTGGCAGGGTTGTTGGAGGGGCAGAAGAAAGATCAGGCAATGAATAAAGGACACATACCGCCAGAGAAAGGAAACAAACGAATGTACAACGACCGTCCTAGATTCCTAAAATCTCGACTTTCTGTGAAGTGACACATTTAGCAGCCGCCCCCTGCCGGCACTTCTACAGTGTGTGCGTGTATATGTGCTGAATCAGTTTTTCGGGATGAGTAGACCGACAAATTCCTGCTATATGAGTAAACTTTGTAATAAAATCCAAAACAATACAAGAAACTGAAATTAAAATAAAAGAGTGAAAGAGGTTGGAAAGTTTTTTTTTGACAGACACGGAGACAAAATGTTGAACATGAACTTAAAGGGAAAGTTCACTTTAAAAATGAAAATCTGTCATCATCAACTCGCCCTCTTATCATTTCTATCCTTTATGACTTTCTTCGGCAGAAGAAAAATATATTTTGAAGAAAGCTGGTAACCGAACAGTACAGGCCCCAATTGACTTCTATTGTGTGGACACAAAACCAATTCAAGTAAATAGGGGCAGTGAACAACATTGTTCAAAATATCTTCTTTTGTGTTCCGTCTATGAATGAAAGTCAAACAGGTTTGACACGACAAAAGGGTGTGTAAATGATAACAGACTTTTTATTTATGGCCGAACTACCACTTTCAGCACCTGTCATGTGACTAATTTCTGAGCGAGACAGGTGGATTTATACATCACAAACTGTTATACGCGCAGACACACAGCTCGTGTCAACCTGGTTAATGTTTTTTGTCTTAAGGCCTTTAACTTAACAACATCTCACTGTGATCTATAAATATATTTTTGTCTACATCATTGAGGACCTCACATAGTCATTACTGCCATGCAATGATGTTTATTACACCCTACACCAAACCAACGCAGACCTGTGGACAGTTTTACATTTAAGCATGATATTAACAACTTATAAGCCTTTGAAAACCTATATTAAGTAAGCCCAGAATTAATGTTTTAGGCTTTACGCATACACCAAAATGAGCACATCCTGACATGTCAAGCAGATTTTAGGTAAGGTGTGAACAGCTCATTGTCCTTATGCCTCTTTAGGCACACACACGCGCAGAGATTCAAGCTCTTCACGCTAAAGAGATTCATGTTATCAGTTCACTGGCTGAAATAAACCTGTATGTGATTTATCAGCACAGACTCCCATACTGCTGAGCTAAACTCTGTCTCAGTGTGACCTCTGACCCCATGATTAGATTTCCAGAGGAACGCTTTAGCGAACAGAGTACTCTGTTTCTGGAGCTGTCAGAATCAACTAAAGTCGACATTATTAAAGATCCGTGCGCTCTCGAGGAACACTCCTTAAGTAACGCACATTAGGACACAGAGGTTGAGAGAGCGCATTTTACACGCTAGCAGGACGGAGGTGCATGAGCATATACGTGGCCTATGCTAACCTGATCAAACGTCTGCGGGACAATCACGCAGACTCAGCGCTCCGTCGGCTCGTTCTGAACCAGCAGAGGCTTTGATTGGTCATTATACCAATGTCACATAGTACAAACGCACACGCTTGATTTGATGTGCGAACGGTCGGAATTTGTTTGCAGAATGGGTTGTAGTGGGGGGAAATAAATACAATTATACAGAACACTTAAAGGGAAAGTTCTCCCAAAAATGAAAATTCCTTCATCCTTTACTCAGCCTCAGGTTGTTACAAAACTGTATAAATGTCATTGTTCTTCTGAAAACAAAGAAGATATTTGGAGGAATGTCAGTAACCAAAGAGATCTCATTCCCCATTGACTCCCATAGTTTTTATTTTCCCTACTATGGCAGTTATTGGGTTATGAGATCTGTTAACTTACTGACATCCTTCAAAATATCTTCCTTTATTTTAAGCAGAACAAAGACATTTTTACAGGTTTGAAACATCCAGGGTGATAAAATGGTGACAGAATTTTCCTTTTTGGTTGAACTATACCTTTAATAAAACGACACTCGATGCTGAAGTAATTGTCCGGATTGTGAAACTTAATAGTTTTATATAGCGCGTTTTTTGTTTTGAATGTATGTTTTAGTAATATCATTGGATCTCAGTTTAGAGCTCTCAGAGATCTCAGAGTCTTTAGTTTCTATGGAGTGGAATATTTGGAATATCGCATCTAGAGTCCAAAATGAGACCCTTCTGGACTAGTAAGCAACTGCCCGAACATCTAGCCAGCTACTAACATCGCCCAAAAGACAAAGAACAGCATGTGTACTGCAAAGAGTAAAGAATATTCCTTCAAGAGAGGAATAATCGTGCTTAGTGAAGGTCGAGTAAATAAGGTCGTCGCTGTCTGACAGAACAGTCACATAGGAGTTTTGCATGAGGGGTATTTAGGGCTGTTGGCAGACCAATGGGGGCAGAAGGACGTTTGCCACCAATGCTTCAGACGGCCCTGTGGTTCTTCTGCTTCTTCTGAGCATTGAGGTTTATGTAGAATTACAGCTGCAGGTCACAGATAACCTCATAAGGATGAAAGAACTGCATTCCCAAAACACAGCACGGGCCAAAGAGTAAGCTCAGGGAACATACACTTTCACTCAAAGTTTGACTTTCGGTCACTGTTTGTGTTCATACTACAGAATAACACTAACAATGTACAACTTTCTTTTCATCCACCCAAACTGAAGTACACTATGAACTGTGTACTACAAGTCTTACAATATGGCAAATGAACACTTCACCCTGCTGGAAAAAGATGAACAGCTACAATACACAGCATTTAAAGACTGTGTGTATTTTCTTTTACGTAAAGCCTCTGAAATATAGAATCTTGCTAAAACAGGCATTTTTCTGACTGGGCCAGTGGAGCCCTAAAGACTCGGTGATATAAGGGTGGAAATGTGTGTAAATGTGCAGAGGAGTGTGTCGGTGGTCTCAGTCAGCCCTGTGTTCGGCTCCTCTGCCCGCCTACCTCATAAAGCATAATTTCTCACATCACCTTTGAATTACTGCCTGCTGAACTCTCGGCATGAGCAGACGGCTGCGTTCAAACAGACCTGCGCTTATTTTAGACACAAGGGTCGACTCGCCCCGTTTGGACTCGTCTCTAATTAAAAACATCAGTGTTGAACATTTACAGACGGCAGTAAAGAGAAGTCCCCCGGAGCAGAATTACTCCTGAACGCATACATCACCTGTCCTCCCGCCCAGGAGACCGCGGTAAAACAATCAACCGATTAGAGTACTTTACAATCGTAATGTATGTTCAAATAAAGACTTTTTTTTTTTAACTGTGACTTGAGACTTGTGGCATCTGAGAACTAAATGGAAACTGAAAATGAACATTCATAAAAAAACTGGTAACACTTTCCTTAAGCATGTATGTATAATGCTTTACTAAAGTAGTTGTAAAGCGTTGTAATGCACCTTTAAATGTATTGTATTGTCCTATAAATAATTGTTATTACAGTTAATACATTATAACACTTAGCAATTCTTTGTTACACAACACATTTTAAATTGGTTAAAAACTACATATCATGCATTACAACACACATTATGAAGAATTATAATTTTACCCTTTAACTCTATATAATGCATTATACATACATGCTTCAAAGAAAGTGTTACCAAAAAAACACTAATATCAAAAACTAATGGTCAAATGGTTTTTACCTATTCAATCGAAATTAAATCCCAGGGCTTAAGCATTGCATGTTTTGAGTTAAGCCACATAAACTATGTGTAGAATTAACATGTCAACATATGAATGTAACAAAGACTATGAGTAGAAGAGCCATCCTCCAGTTTGAGATCCATCAACATTTATTTTGTTAAAATGATGCTTGACCTTTCTTCAAAATGCATTATAATTCAATATTTCATAAAAGTAAGACGTTTCTACAAATGTAACCGTCCATCCAACAAGTCTAAAACAAGTCCTTCCTACACACGCAAACTCTTTCCAGTAATACAGCTGCAGTCAGATCTGCCTACATACAGAATAAACTAACTGAACACATCTTGTTCTACACCGAGATCACCGTCTGTGTGTGGAGGTGAGCCGATCAGTCAGAATGAAGCGCTCACCTCTTTCTCCACCTTGAAACACGTCTTTTAAGCGGTTGCATAATGTTAGAGGAGGGATTTTATAAATATCTGCGGAGCATCAGTGTTGAGCGCTGTGAGAGCGTGCCGGAGTTAAGCGGCTCTCATGTTCCTGTGCTCAGAGCGCCTTTGAAATGCAGATTACGAGTCTATCAGCTGTCACCTGTGCGGAGCAGAGCGCCGGGGAGAGGCAGGTTAGATCGGTATCGTCGCTCTGGCAAATTGCTCCTGATGTCTGTATTGTTCTGTAACGGCGGTTTGATGTCTTTATCCTCAGACGTCTGAGGTAAGAACGCTCACCTTAGAAAAGAATCAATTTTCAGGAAGAAACATCAATCCGACACACTCTGCCTTTTCCTCGACAACGATTCCGTTTTCGTCCAAATGCGATTATGCAAGAAGGTGGTTTGAGGTGCACACAATGTCTCTATTTTCACCTGAGATTAGCCGTTTCACTGCAGAATTGTTCCTTTCAGCCGCTCTCTCGCTGTTTTATTCAACACATCATTGAAGAGTGTGTGAGAATTCTGCTCTGAAGTTTTATCGAGTTGACAAAGGTTAAGCAGTGAATAAAATATCACCATCCCACAGAGGTAGACATTTAACGAATACCTGCGAGACCCCGTTTACACCTGCCGGTACTGCTGCAGGTTTCAGGTGGAATAAAATGACACTTGTAACTCATTGTAGGTTACAAGAAGACTGCCAGTAACGTAAAGGCGTGTACGTTTTTGGAGGATCTATTGATAGAAATGCAACGTTATAAACATAACCATCTCTTTAGATGTGTATAAAGACCTAAAATAATGAAGCGTTATGTTTTTATTACCTTACAATGAGCTATTTCTTTCTCCATACACCTTGCATGGAATTCAACATGATGTTTTTACACTTGCCCTAAACAGACAAACTGCTCTAAAGAGCGCATTGCGTAAATACGTTATCGACA
The DNA here is from genome assembly GCF_015846415.1 of Triplophysa dalaica. Taxonomy (NCBI): domain Eukaryota; kingdom Metazoa; phylum Chordata; class Actinopteri; order Cypriniformes; family Nemacheilidae; genus Triplophysa; species Triplophysa dalaica. Next base: position 5,480,679 of record NC_079547.1, on the reverse strand, counting down.
TCGGCAAAGAAGCGAAAACTTGACATTTTTGTTCTGTGTCAGCCATCGTAGTGCTTTGAAAAGGAGGGGTGAGAAGTGGAGTGAGCCTTTGGTTGCAATTCACAACCTCACCACTAGATGCTGCTAAATTTCACACACTGGACCTTTAAACTGATTTTTTTATAAAATTGAATGTGATAAAGACCTAATGCCTCTAGTAAAATGTTTGGCTGCACAAAGCACCGTACATTTCTTAATCAATCCAAAGCAAGACCTGACCAATCCAAACTCCTCAGGCTCCTCAAACTCACACAATCCCCTTTGACCTCCTTCCCATTTAGAAACATTACCTGCCCCCCCAAACAAACACAGGACTACCTGCTTGTCTGGGACTGAGGCCAGGACTATGTTCCCAGAATTCTCTTCCCTCGTTCTGGCACACGGGTCATAAAGCTGTCAGTGCTCTTGTAGGCCAGTCACCTCTGCTATTGTTACATGAAGGAACAAGCTACACACACATTCACACAGTCTCTGGTGCTTTGAAAGCGGAGGCTTCTTATTGGATCAGTGTGCAAAATCCTCTCTCCCAACATCCAGTTTATAATAACAGGACTGCTGTACAGTATTATTCCTACGCTTTTACACATCACATCAACACACAGAGATCAGGCCTTTAGACTGACAGTGATTTCATCTCTGGAGGTCAGTGGCGTTCCTATAGCTGGATGCGCTAATGTTATTGTTAGGCTGCACATGGAGCTATAGCTAGAATACGGTCAATTTATGGTAACACTTTTTAAGCAGCTATATATGTGTTTTCATGAAAGTAGTAGTGCAGATTTTCACATCAAGATTATGGGGCCAAAATAATTAAATATATCGGTAATACCATGATATATAAACATTTTTATTAAATAAATAACTTAATAACTCAAAATATGAAGGTATGGAGGTGGAGAGACTGTGTAACCGCTAAGGTCATCCAAAAATGAAAAATCTGTCATCATTTACTCACCCTCCTGTCATTTGAATCTGTCTGACTATTTCTTCTTCAGAACGGAAAGAAGATATTTTGAAAAACGTTGGTAGCCGAACAACGGTGGTACGGATTAACTTGCATCGGTTTTGTGTCTGTACAATAGAAGTGAATGACCGCTGCTGTTCAGTTACCAACAATTTTCAAAATATCTTCTTTTGTGATCTACAAGAAAGAAAGTGACAGTAAAATGACATGAGGGGAAGTAAATAATGACACAATTATATTTAGGGTTGAGTTAACGTTCCCTTTAAGGCAAACTTTTAAATAGGGGCTGATTTATTTACTATATTATCAAAAGTGTAGTATTAACACATTATTGATAATCATGGTTTTTAATATCACGGATATTGAATTTTATTTATATTGTGACCCCTAATAAAAACATTGTAAAAAGAACAGAGAAATCACTTACATCTCATTGCATCCCTCATCTCCAGTATTTCCCAGGTGAGGGATCATATGACCTCCGCCATCCATCTGGGTCACGTCTCACTGGCTGTTGCTCATCAGCACAGACAAACTTCTGATTGGTGATATTTAATAAGCACAAATGACAATTATGATAAAAAAATCTATGACAGACGTAAAACAGTTCAGTTAACAAGCTTTACCCTACCACAATCTACCATAGTACTGCTTCCGGTCTAATGCCATCATTTATATAAAAATATATGAAAAAATATATATAATAGCACAACTAATTTTAACATGAATATCTTCAAACAGTTTGGCCAAAAAGAAGACTCAAAATAATTTTGCATTTAACACCATTTAAAAAGATTTAATGTAACAATGTAATGTAACTATTCTATTAACAGTCTCCGTGGTTATCATGGTAAAGTACCGTGTTCTTTGAAAATCACTGATCCTGTTTCCTTTCCATTAGGAGATTTTAAGTGTGGCTGTTCATACTGCTCAGAAAAAAAACAAAAAGCAGAAAATTACACTTGTCAACAAAACTTAATGTCTATACTCTGCTTGGATGTGTAATGTGCAATGCCACCACCACACACACACACACACACACACACACACACACACACACACACACATACAACGCGTTCTGTTTTATTGCTGTCTTATTACAATACTGGCATTACTATGGTAACGATGTGATTTCTTGGACTCTAATGCAGGTGCTAATGCACACGAGGGGCTTAAATTATGAAATACTATTATGTTCTACTTAAACATCCTGTAGATGTTGCATTTCTCCCCTGGTTGGTGTGCTCTCAGGTTTTATGAGTGGCCGTCAGCGGAGCGTGTCTTATAGTGTTATTCAAGACTTCGTTCGGAGACTGTGATATAACACAACACAATACTCCCCCAGCTCTCACTCACAGATCAGACCAAACACACAGATTCATTTCTGACACGCTGCAAAGTGTAACATGTCAGATTCTTTCCAAGGTAATTGAGCTGAAGGTTCTGGGGTGGAACTTCGGGGCCTGGTCTCATGTTGGCGGACTTCTGACGATGAGCATGATGTCTGGTCTACTTTGGGGGGCGGATTCTGGTCAGGAATGTCCCTGTTAGACAGGAGGAAATGTTTCAAATACAACAAACCCCATGAGAAAGTAACATATCCAAAGTTTTTTTTTTTAATTTAGAAGTTTGTTGCAACTGGGCACAACATTTTTAACCGTCCTTAAGTAGTAAATATTGATGCCGATTCCGAGGATTAAATTAATTTTCTAAATCTTATTAATCCATTTAATGACTATAAATATTAAACATTAAATGGATGATGTTTCTTAACAGGTTACATGTTTGATTGACAGGATACATTGTCCCTGACCCTGATCATCGGCTGTGTGAACATTTGCTTTTATCGACCAATACCGATTATTTGCCGATGTGCCAGGGCATCTTATTATTTCTCATATAGAGAACTAAGCGGTTTATACATTTATGTTCATGAATATCTTCATGTGTTCAAAGCCTCAAACAAAACCGAATCGATCATTTCTTCAATTACTCACATGATCAACCTACAAACAACAACAATATGTTTCCTTATGAACTAAAAAAACATACCAACTAGAAGCTGCAGTGCATTTGAGATGTGAGATTCAAGGTGGCCCCACATCGAGATGATTTCACAACAGATCAGAGGTCAGGAAAAAAACGAACCGCTTCTATAACAGTATTGGGAAACAGCTGTGACCGCTTTTATAGAGCCAAACTAAAGACATCATTTACTATCATAACAACCGCCCGCAACATCAAGCCCAGGGTTCACAAACTAAACTATTTTATTATCCCACATTCAGCAGTTTCACAATAAAAAGCAATTGAAAAAAACAAAAAGGTAAAACACTCAATGGGCGTCATAATTCTGAGCTTGTTACGGGCTGCTGACGGCGATATTGACGGCGTAAACGTGGGCCAGACTTTAAATTGTTACTCAAACACAAGAATGAAGTGAAATGTGTTCTGTTCTCGTGGCAAATAATACGTTATTTATTCCCGGCTTCCACTGGCAGCCGCGCTGTCTTACACCCTCTGTAAAATATAGCGAAGACGCGGTCTCCTGCGGAGCGTCTGGGGATGAGACGGCCTCTTTCTCTCACTGCTCACTGACAGCTCACCTAAATCTCACTCTGAGGGGTATTACTAAAGCAGAGGCCGTACACGCACACAGAGGAGGGAGGAATATTTTCAGCTCTTGTCAGGTTCTTTCAGCATTTTGTAATTCCTTTTTAATTCCAAGAGTAGATGTGATGGATCTGTCAGAGTGGCTGGCAGCACTAACAGGTCTCAGTGCACAGTTTGACATTCTAAGTCTCCATGAGAGACGCTTCAATCTCTGGCAAACTCAGCAACACTGTTCTTTACTACTAAAGATAAATACAAGGCTCCTTCTTATAAATCCATTGTGTTGGGCCGTTGTCTCTTTTAAAGAGACACATTTGGGCTGCACCACGGTTATAGCACCTCAATGCTATATAATGCACATTGGTTCAAACTAGTACATTAACTTTCACAACATTTACCTAAAATTCTAGTTACTTGAGACTTATTTTTAGACACCCATTCATTGATGACCTGATGCAACTACACATAGTAATGCAATAGAGATACACCGATATCATTTTTAGTATGAGAACCGATATTTTTTTCTTGTACTCACCGATACCGATGCCTGTACCTTTTCAAAACACAGTGAGACGAATACAAATAGAATAGCTTCATAGCTAACCAAATTTCTGTCAGATATATCACATGAGGTATCGGTTTTTAATATCAGTGCATTTTTCCGAGGACGAGTACATGATCTTAGTATCGGGCCCCTTCCCTACTAAGCATCCTCACAGGTTTATGATGGTCCATGGGAAAGTAATGTTTACAAGTATCTGTGCTGTTTATAAAGTTGGGTTTACAAGGTTTTTAAGAAATGCTGCAAGTTTTAGGGGACAAACAAGCTAAAGGATCTGCAGTTCCTGGCATCAAATGTTTAAAAGCTATTCAGAGACATGTAAGAGTATGATGCAAAATTCAAAGGCAACTGTAGAGTTCTTTAAAATATGCTAATAAACAGTAATACTGATACACATTCACCTGTAGCTGCAGAAAGAGTTGTCACTCACCGGTCAATGTGAAATGTGTACTGATGTCCGACGCCTGCGAACACAATCCACAAACAGAATTTTTGCAGTCAAAGCCAGATTTAGAATCAGCAACTTTAATTACCTAAATATAACAGACACTGGAAGCTAGTTATAATGAGACTAATGGGAAACGAGAGGAGCCGTCTGTGTGGAACAGTCAGAAAAAGCAACATGGCTCAAACCATCAACCTGTTGGTAATTACCAAATCCTGAGTCTCTGAGGTAAAGAAATGAACACACACAAACATAAACGTAGAGCTTTTAGAAATGTCTAAAATTTTCAGAGTACCATCAGCCTTTCTAACAAACCCCCATACTCCTGAGAGACGGACAGGCATTTAAAAGACACATACCCTCGATCACATTTCACATTCTAGCTGTCCTACATAGTAGTTGAAATAAGAAATAATTCCCTAAATGATAGCACGTTGAAATGAGTATTCTTAACCAGAATAGACTGTAAACCTTAAAGGAATTGTTCAACTTCAAAATGAAAAACTGTCATTATTTACACGTCCTCTTGTCATTACAAACCTGTATGGCTTTCTTTCTTTGCAGAACACACAAGAAGATATTTTGAAAACTGTTGGTCCCATCTGACTTGCACTGGTTTTGTGTACATACAATAGAAGTCAATAAGAACCAACAGTTTTTCAATTTGTCTTACTGTGTGTTCAGACCAAACGCATAGAATATTTGTTTATCGCATCACTCGCAAGTTTAAAAATTTAGAAAATTACGCGATAGGGAATGTCTTCGCGAATCCGGACTTGTTACACCGTTGTATTCAATAAGCTATTAACACGAATATCCTGCTCGAGTTTACTTTTTCAACTTGCGCGGAAGATTAGAATTCATGCCGTCCGACCTCAAATGCAGTAAACGCACGATATTCACTTCAATCAGGCCACCCAGTTCTTGCCATTTTCGTCGCCGGCATGAATTCACGTATTTGCATTAACTTTGTATGTTATTTACTCTTGGTGAGAACACACCATAAGCTTACACAATTAAGTAATTATGACTAAACATTATTAGAAATGTTATGTTTTCCACAAGTGTGTGTGCCCTGCGATGGGTTGGCACTCCATCCAGGGTGTATCCTGCCTTGATGCCCGATGACTCCTGAGATAGGCGCAGGCTCCCCGTGACCCGAGGTAGTTCGGATAAGCGGTAGAAAATGAAATGGAATGTTTTCCACAAAAAAAAAATCTAGTTTATTTCATTTCAACCGACAAAATCCAGGAAATTATTATTTGTTTGTAATGCTTTAATTGTTATACCTGTAAGCCCATGTGAAAATTATGATTATTTGAGTTATGGTCCTGAAATATGAATGGATGGGGCATTTAAATATTTAAAAACAAAGAGATTGTAGTATTTTTTAAGCTGTTCGGTTGTCAAAAATAGTTTAATGATACGTCACCGTTCAGGTAATTAGTGTTTTCTTAGGTGATAATGGACCCTGTTTCTCTCCGAAATTTTCAAAATTCATGTAAAAAATGAAATTTGAATTTGAATGACTTCTCTTGTGTTCTGCAGAAGAAAGAAAGCCATACACTTTGACATGACAAGAGGGTGACCAAATGATGACAAAATCTCATTAACTATCACTTTAAGGTTTCATGCAAATGTGACTTAATGTGACTTAAGAACTACAACGTTTTTAAGGCAACAGTATTCCACACAAACTAGTTAAGTTGAGTTATTCGCAACTCACAACACAATTCTCTGCACATGACATTTACATTTATGCATTTGTGTTTTCAGAAACAATCCTAAAGCTGTATGTACCTTTTATAAATGTGATCAAACTAAATACTCTTCGAAGATACGAAGTATGCAATACTTCTCTATACGTACTCCTGTATAGAAACCCTGTGTGGCACGCATGCTTTAAGTATGCATATCTTTTCGGGATGTATAAATCCTGAGTATCAAACCAATGACCTTTGTGCAGCTTATGCAATGCTATACCAATTGAGCTACGTACACCCTACCTGAACATAAATAAACCTCATCAAAGTCCACCTATCGTTAAACACCTAACCACCCACCCTTAACCAATTAAACATCATTCCACACTCTACACACCGACAGCAGTCAAAAGCCACTTCACCCAGTACACTCATCATCAAGCCTCATAATTTAGCTATATTATAACAGTTGACCAACAGAAAAAAATGCATCTAACAATCAACTGGCCAGCCAAACAAAGGATGCAGCCAATCAAATCAAGCCAACTACGTCACACACACTAAATAGGGCACCTTTACCCATCATTGACAAAACAGCCAAGCAACATCATGACCCGCTGAGACACAGCCGTGGAGAACATTCTTGACAGACCCCCATTACCCATGCTAACACCCCCACACGCACACCGCGCTGTTTACCCCAGCCCGTCTGAGCGTCCATTGTCTCCTAATGAGAACACACAGTCACCTGGCGAGGGAGCGCAGAGGAGCGTGACTCCCTGTGTGCATGGGCCATTGTCTGGGGTCGAGCTCCTCTCCGAGTCTCTCCTCCGCCCTCCCCCTCACGCCTCACGCTTTCTTTTAAAGAAGGCAGTCATTAGCAGAGGAGAACGTGAGGCCCTTGGCGGGACCCGCTCCTTTTCAAAAACACGGCTCGTCTTTTGTTTTTGTGTCCTGTCAAAAACGCTCACCTAATTAAAGAGGAGATCTCGGGCCCACAGAAAAGCCTCGTTAATGACTGTCTGCGAGTTTACTTAATGAGTTTGGATGAGCATTGTGGGACGGCGCTTCTGGAAGAGCGCAGGGGGAAGAGAAAAAACATAATGCGGCAAACAGAGCGACAGGCCGTTGAGTACATGACTGAAGGCCAAAGAGAAAAGGTGTGGAAGATGAATCAAAGCATGTCATTACAGAACTAAAGCGCAGGGAGAGGGAGTGAGCTTTACCTTGATCATTCTGCATCATTGAGGCATTTTCTTGATCCACGGGGCTTGTTTTAGGGCCTCGTCTGTGTTTCTTCTCATTCTGGAGTCGGTGCAGCGAGCTGAGGAATGGGGCTTGTTAGCATGAGCGTCACAACTGACCACAGACACAGTCCTGAAAGACACATTTCAAACATCCTTCTTATCTCAAACTCTTTTGGCACATCACTTTTTTCTAAATAAGAATAACTTTGTTCGGTCATCATTTAATCACCCTCTTGTTGTTTCAAACCTTTATGACTTTTTTTCTTTCAGGGAACACAAAAGAAGATATTTTGAAGAGAGCCGGTAACCAAACAGCACTGGATCCCATTCAGGCGGTTTCATTGGACAGTACCTTTCTTTTTGGTTATCAGTCTGACTAGTGGCTATAGTAACATATCAATTTATTTTATATTTATATTAATACTAATTTAAATTCATATTTTATGGTATATTGATTAAATTAAGTTATAGTCAACAGTTATACATTCTTTCCACATTACTTTTTATCATGTTGTTACCTCTGAAACTGTCTTTTAGTGTATATTTAGAGTCACAATATATGCAAAACCATGCAAGATATGACATCATATTACACTTATTAGTGTAGCTGCCAACACAGGACCAGCATTAGCATCAAGAATCTTTTTTATTTTGTGCTTTCACTGCGTAACTGTTCCCTTTACTGTTCTCTCCTAAGGTAACATTTTTTTAACCTCTTACTGTAAATCCTGCGTTGTTTTTTTTTTAAGTTATCTTAAATTACATTTGTATTTATTTGCAAGCAAAATGTTTAATAAAACCTTTAATGTCATCAACAAGTTTTAGTACACAACAAAAATACATTGTGACTTATCTTGCGTTTAATATTACGATAAATAAACTGTTAAATTACTTGGAGTAGTTTAAAATAAAAATGACATGTCGTACAAGCCGTCCGTGTGTTTATTTCTTCTGTAAAAAAAATTGAGGCTTATAGGAAAGCATTTCAGGGTTCTTCATATAATGGGCTTTAATGGGGTGCCGTTGGTTAAGGTCTAAACGAGACGCGTGCAATCCTTAGCATTTCACAATTATTTGAGGTTTTAATGATTTTAACTACTGTACCCTAACCACATCCTAAATCAAACCACCTCTCAACCATATAAAACACAACCCGTGAATAAAAATACAGTCCCGGGTATTTATTGCACAAACAGACCACAATCAGTGTTAAAGTATTACAAACAACTCATGTCGCAGACCTCTTGCACGGAAGCCGTACTCTAACTCTATATGAAGATGCTGTGTCCATGAATGAACACAGTCGGCTGCTATTCAAAAATTATACCGGTAGCTAGATGCAGTCGATCGCGGGAGCCAATAAAGTTTCACATTCAATGCAAACGAATTGACGAGGTCACAAGACACCGGAGAGCCAATAGCATCGAAGCTGACGTTACCCTACTACTGGTGGGAATTTTTGAACGTCTGTTGTTCATCAGATCTGAGATTTACGGCGGACTGTGATTGCTTTCGCATCTGTTCCTCGTACAATCGATCGCTTCGTGCTGGTAAACTTGGAATATTTTTTTTTTGAATGACATTTTGACTCATCAGTTGTTTAATATTCTAATAAATAAACTGTTAAATTACTTGCTCAAACTGCCTGAAAAACTTTATGAAAAGGTAATTATCCTGGGAGTGAGAATGTGTTTCTTAAATATGTAATCTGCTTTGCCAAAGAAGCGAAAATGTGACGACATCTCAGTCCAATGTCAGACATCATAGTGCTTCGTAAGGGAGGGGTGGAATGAGCCATTGGTTGCAATTATGAACCTCACCGCTAGATGCCGCTAAATTTCATAATGCACCTAGAGTTTACCATAATCTGTATGTAGAAATATTAAAACAGTCTGCACAGATTTACTGAATTCGCATAAATGTTCAATGAAACCTTCAAAGCTTAAAATTCTGTAATAAGCTGTTTTAAAAACCTAATTCGATATTGTTTTAAAATTAAATCTGTTATTTGAATATCGGTTTCATTTTTCAAATTTTCTTTGATACTCTGTTATACCATCAAATCGTAAACCTAGTATCATATCAAGAAACATATAATAACTAGAAACCAGAAGGAAATGAACATTTTGCCGAAAACGGTGTATTGAGAATATGTGGTGATTAGATTCCTCAGAATGACTTGGCAAATGATCTATCATGTTGTTTCTGGATGGTGGCTCGTGTTTGACAGTATGAGGTATACACTGCAGATATTCCTCCATTCAGTAACATACCCAGATTGATGGATGGCATACTACAACCCTGCTCTGTACTGAAGGACATTAACGTGTGAATGATGTCTAGCCGACACATATTTAATATTTCATAACTCTGCAGTGAACAGTATGTCAACATCTATCTGACCCGGCCCAGTACACAGGGCTCATTTCAGAAAGCTGATTACTGACCTCAGAACAGTAATGGGCATGTTATCGATGACAAAATCCTTCCCTGTGGAACACGGTCGCGTGCGCTGCTATACAGAAAACCCAGACAATTCACTAACAACATTTCAACGCAACCGGAGGAAAATTTAATTGCTCAAAGGTTGCCCTCTCATACCTCAAGAGACGTGATGGAGTTTGGTGCTGTGCCGTTCATTCAACTTTGTCTACAATTTCTAAAAATCCTTAGGACACATAAAGCGAAACAAAAAGATGAATTTGAAATAAAAATCAAAGACTGTTAAGATCCCTTCTAGTCTACAGGCCAATAAAACAAAAACTCCAAACGGTGTTAAAAGATATTAAAGAGGTTGTGTTTTCTTTCTTCTGGGTTCACAGACATGGAAACAGAAGCAAAGTCATGTGATAATGGAAGGGAGGAAGAGAGAAGAGAGGCAGACTGCTTCAGATTGATGTGGGCTCTGCAGGAGATGTGCTCTGGTCACAGTTAAAGCTGTTAGATGCTGTTACATCAGCTATTGTGTTGTTTTATGTACTTGGAGCAATTCAATTATTTGTTTGTGTGAGTTAACGGCGATGATTCACATAAATCCAGCGAGTGAATCCCAGCGGATCTCAGACCGGTTTTCTCTGAATGATGCTCTTGTCGGGAACGATGTGTCACAGTGTGTTGAGGAAATGTTTTGATGAATGTGATGCGATAAAAGTGTCGACTGCCAAAATGCCACGGCGGGAGAATTTCATTCATCAGTTTAAACCCTGATTGGTACAATTGATTTTATTTATGTTATGCACGGTCATTCCTGCTTTGCGCTCATGTCCCATCACATATATATATATTCTGTATACATATAATAATATAATGGATCAAATATTAAACTTACATTTTGTTGAAATGGAAATCACTTAATAACAGGGTGTATTTTACATATTTTGAATGTTTACCTTTCAGTGTTTGGGTGCTATTCATGGACTTGCACCGAAGAAAAGGACAACTGTCAAACTGAGATAAAGACATTTTCTTGGGGCAAAATATTGACGACTAATTTATAAGTTGTTTGTTTTGTGGTAAATATTTTATTTTGTATCTTATCTATATAGTCTTGTAAATCCCTTTTGAAGGGATTCACCCCAAAATGAACATCTATTCACCTTGAATATCTGTATGACTTCATTTCTCCTGCAAAACACAAAAGATGATATTATGAAGCGTGTTGGTAACCGAACAGGTTCACTTCTATTTTATGGACACAAAACCAATGCAAGTAAATGGGTGCCATCGCTGTTCGGTTAACGGCACTCTTCAAAATATCTTATTTTTGTGTTCAGCCGAAGAAAGTCATACAGGTTTGAAATGTCAAGAGGGTGAGTAAATGATGACAGAATTTTCCTTTATATGGCAACTGCCAACTTTTGGAGGGAAAGAGTACAAGCAAAAATATTATTAATGCACTTTATGTTTGTGATATTACCTGGTTTGTCTCTAAAAACTTTCATCAAGTCTGACAATTTTTTTTATCATACATCAAGATAATGTAATGTACAAGGCAGTTTGTTTGTTTAAAACCATATCGGAAAAGAAATTACTCACCTGGTGACACGGTTTTGCCTTTTTACCCATTTTGTCTGTTGACATTTTTCGTCTGGTCATCCACGTAGGGTGAATAAATAACATTGGTTCATTTCTGTCAAATTGAAAACACGCATACACTTAGAAAATCTTATATTGCTTTTCTATTCAGTGTGTGTGTTGCTCTGTCTGTCTGAATGTCATGCCTGTGTATAGTGACAGATTAGATCTGAACATTATAGAAACCCGTTGTGAATGCTGTGCTGGTTTTATGTGGCTATTACATTTCTGAATACACGGTTTACTGTGTTTTCTGTGATAACAGAATTTATGCAGCGTGAGACAGACAATGACAGACAGAAAACAGCAAAGAGATGAGACTGTCTTAAAAATCCCCTGCGAGGGCTCTGCACATTCAGTATGTTTAGGTGTATCTGTAAACATGTTCAGTCACACAAGCCCATGTCATACATTATAATAAAACACATTTGTTACATTTCAAACAGCTCACAGTCCAGTAAACACAACGCCGGTCCCACAGAGAGCTGCAGGTCAGAGTCATGTGCTTTCAATTAAGCGAAGAGGACCGGAGTTCCCCAACAAACCAAGCAAAGATGACAGCCAGTGACTTAAACACGCGTGTTTTGCGGAAAAACGCCAGGTTTGACATTTTGAAACTAACCACCTGATGTTTTACGACGAAAGCGTGTTTTGAACCGCTGTGTTTTTCATTTCTCAAATATGATTATTAAGGGCTTTTCAAGAAACTCATGAGCTCAAGTGTTAATAGAATCCTTGAGTGAGATACAGGTAAACACGTCTGGCTAGCCGAAGGCTCTGAATTCTCGGGATTAATTATTCCTCGAGTTGAGTGTTCAGGTCAGATAGTCAATGTGTCAGCAGTTCTTGTCCAGCAGACTTCATCATCGGCACGTCTGTTACACACCTGAGTGAAATGAGCACCTGTGGAAAACATGACAGGTTACTGATGAACAAAGAGAGTGAAATCAGATCTACTAAATTTAGAAAATTGAAGGTTCATATTGCGTAAAGGATGCCCTCTAGATTTTTGGCATACCATATTGTACAAAGAATGACATATTACATTTGAGAAACATCATTGCGTTCGTGTTTTGTAGGAGGCTTGACTATAGAGAGCTCTCTGAAGAGCTCAGTGCTAGCTCGCTATTTTTATGAACATTTAAACACAAAATTGAAAAAGGGTTTAATAAGGGTTGTTTAATAGTAATAGCACATATTATTCATTTATAATAAGAATAAAAAATATCAGGATGCATTCAGTAGTGGGCTAAAGTGACGTCCATTTCCACATATTTGTACAATATTTGCTTTTAATGCCCACCCAGGTTAGATCAAAATATGAGTATGGATTAAAACATAAAAACACTCAATTTTTTAGTAGTTATTGAATTATTTGGCAAAATAGAAATAATTTGGAATAAACTCTTCTCAAAGCTACGCTTCAGTTTCCGCTCCAAACACAACTACACAACACATCAGAACACATTTTTTCAAAGTTGAACATCACTTTAGGGGACACTTTTGGACACTGATGTGAAATTTAAAGGGATGCGTGTCATGACATTATCGTGAAAATAATGACATCAACTTGAAATTCTTTGAATGTCAAGGTAAAAGATGAGCTGGAGATGGTTTTGTGGGGCTCGCAAACTGAAGAAAAAACTGTCAAAGTTCTCACGGGCCAGTTGTTTCTGTACACATTGAGCAACTCACCTTTACAATTTCCACGGCTTATTTGAGGTAAATCATTCTAACTTAACGCCACTAAACATCTGTTTATGTTCTGGTAGGCTTTGTCATTTTTATCCTCTCCGTTGTCAAGCAAACGTGCAATTGGGAAAATCCTGTACACTGTAATTTCTTTGCGCTCTGCGCATTTGAGCGTCAATCGCTCACCTTGATTAACCGCAGGTAGCGAATTAACTGTGAAACGCTACAAACATCCAATTCACCCCAAACACACACATCTGGCTCCACAGCAGCCGCAAAGAAATCCCAGGATGTGCTTCAGGTATTGGAATGTAAATCAAGCGTTTTCCATGTGAACAGCAGAATCACCTGAGCGTATGGTGTGTTTTGGTAAAAGACAGCAGGCGTCTGGGGTTCAGCGACACTTACACGCTCGGTTCATTTCATAGGGCTTGTAAACACGCTGCTGAATTGATGTTATCAATTGTGATGTTGGCAAATAGCAGCGACGCCTCCACCTCTGTGTTTATCTCCTCTCGCACACAACCACCTGCTAAGAGGTGTCACAGTTTAATGAAATTGTTTGAATATCCCTGGCGCGTTGCTAAGAAACAGCGCCGGCGCTCGTACCGCCGTAACGCGCGCAGACTTCTGTCATCAAATAATGATTAGGGACGAGGCGAGGTGCGCGGGCTCCGCGGGAGCTGCCGGGCCCAGCGCTGCAGACGGGGTTCCGCGCGTCATTCTGGCAGCGGTTCTGTAGAATTTCAGAGGAGATTTTAACACTCGCCATGGGAGCTTCGCTCTGATGGCTTTATAATATCTAACTGGATTGGCGCGATCATGTCTGCAAAGCTAGAACTCATGGATTTCTCAGGTTAAAGGATTACGTCAACTGATGTAGGAGGTGGAAATAAATAAACGAAACGTTTGAGCGGCACCCTTTGCTTCGCTCTTTGAGCGCTCTGGTCACATTGAAGTTCAGATAAGCGGGTTTCTGTCATCTCAAGCTTTCATCCGTCAGTTGCAAGGTGTTTGAGATAGGCCCGTGTGGGATGGGCCAGGTATATCCATGGCGGCAATTGTCACACGGTCGGACACCGTTGCTCTTTTGGGGTCTCTTTGTACTGGCCGAACCAAAACGAAGTCCATCTATAATTGTATTTGTAAGGGCTTTTTAAGTGCAAAAAGACAGTTTATGGTCATGCCGGGTTTCTGCGGGTGGCTGGTTGGATTTCGATAACGGTTGGAGCTTCGGAACGCTACCTTACGGAGACGTCCAAACGTCATGGCCGGTTCTCTCGGCAGGGATCCAATAAGGCTGCCGTGGGATGGCAGACACCACGCGGGTACAGACAGACGGTCCACTGGGGGCGTGAACTCGCAGTCTTTTAGAATCAAGATTATCGAGTTTTTCTCCACAGGTTTAGATCAATGCGCTCCTTTTAGCGCCGCAGGCTACACAGCAATGTGCAAAAGGCATAACTCAACATTCACTAACACGTGCACACACTTATTAACATACACACCTGCAGAGTGTTGCGTTTCACTTTATGTTCACTTCCGCCTTAGAAGTTTCTTCAAAAATCCCTGAGGAGAATCAAAATGGAGTCAATTGTTTACAGTTAGGGAGCCAGAGACTAGACAAACATACTGTATAAACTATAACATGTAGACAGCCCAGATCAGAACATTTTGTCTTGGAAAAAAAAATGCTAAGACCTTTGATTTTGACTTGCACACAGTATAAATGAATTGTGAAAATCATTCAGTTACACAGATAGAAAAAAATCACATTAAATAGCAGGAGGGATAGTTCACCCAAAAATCTAAATATATTGATTCATTTATTTTCTGTGCGTTCATTCCAAACCTCTTCTGCAGAACACAAAGGTCTTTCGAATAATGGTGGTAACTAAACAACATTGGCCCCTATTGACTTCCACTGTATGCACTCAAAACCATTGAGACATTTCTTTAAATATCTTATTTTGTGTTCCACAGGCACGGGAAGCAAGTGATCTCATATGTGAGATTCTTGCCAAAGTTCAGAGCAGTACATAAAAAAATGAAAATCTGCTCTGGTGTAAGGGTTAAAGATGCACTTCCTCTAAAGATCAAATACATCAATTACATAGGTTGTATTTTGGAAATCTCAAACACACACATACACACTGTCGGGGGGTACAGGAGGCTGTATTGTAGATACCGTGCAGTTGTTGAAAGGAACAGAAGCGGACAATAATGGAGAGACTGAACTGCTGACTCGAACAGAGTGTTTAACAGGAAGAGATTGAGTAACTCTGACCGCTGCAACCGCAATACATACACCTGTGACCTGTGAGAGAGAGAGAGAGAGAGAGCAAACCACAACCGAATGAGCAGTTACACAGGTTATTGTTCCAAAAGCTCTATGTGTTTTTCTACGTGAATGTGTGTGTGCGTGACAGAAACCTATCTGTACTTCTATATTATTCTCTGAAAAAATGTTGTAAAGGTACTTCTTTGAGTAAATTATATATATATATATATATATATACGTTATAACGTAAGCCGACATGGCTTAATATAATGATTTTATTTTTTCATGAGACACACTGGTTTTCCATTAGGTATGCAAGACCTTATGCGGCACGGAGCAGATCGATTGCGTATTAAAGTATCGCGAGAGCAATTTGACAATATAGAATTCAAAGTGCTCTCAGGATACTATGATGTCATATGCCGATCGGTCTGCACAGTGTCGCATGAAGTCAACAGGTGTCCAGGGTTTACATTTTGAATTTGATGTAATTCAACAGTTCATTCTAACGGTTTCTTTCATATGTAGAAATATATATCAACGCAATCTGTTCGGAATTCATACCTATTTAAGGTGGTTCATTCGTGTATTCCATTCCTAATGGAAGAATGGATGATTAGGTTATACAGTACATACAGTGACCCTGGATCACAAAACCAGTCTTAAGTAGCACGGGAATATTTCTAGCAAATGCCAACAAAACATTGTATTGATAATAATGATTTTTCTTTTATGCCAAAAATAATTAGGATATTAAGTGAAGATCACGTTCCATTGAGATATTTTGTACATTTCCTAACGCTAACCTATATCAAAACCTTATTTTGTGAGTCATATACTATGCTAAGGACTTCATTTGGAAAACTTTAAAGGCGATTGTTTTTCAATATTTGACCTATCCTAAATAATGTCCTATCCTAACAAACCTACATCAATGCAAAGCTTATTTATTCTGCTTTCAGATGATGAAAAAATCAACATTTTGAAAATACTGGTTTTGTTGTCCAGGGTCACATATGAAAATGTACGTACACAGTATTAAAAGTAGTGCTGAGTAACACGAATTAAGGCTGAAATTCATGTCCATGAACACGAATAGATAGATTCCAAATTTCGTATATACCACGAACTGCCTTGAGACTGGGTTGAAATTTGTAGTTCGATGCATCTGTGTGCACAAAAACAATATATATTACGTTTAAATCACAGTTAAAGTGTGTGAAACATGCTTTAAACCAAATATTAAAACATTTATGTTCAAAACCAAATGTTCAAAACCAAAACCAAATAATTTGGTGGCAATAAGGAGCACCAATTTACATTTATGCATTTGGCAGACGCTTTTATCCAAAGTGACTTACATAACATCATCCTATACATATGTTTCTAAGTATGTTCAATCCCCTGGGAACGAACCCACAATCTTGCGTTGTCAACGGAATGCTCTTACCGCTGAGCTACAGAAAAGCTACACAACAACCACAAAACAATCACACAAACATTTACCATTAGTGACTACTCTTATTGCTCCCTGAACTCACTGTGAGTCGCTTTGGATAAAAGCGTCTGCTAAATGACTAAATGTAAATGTATCTGTAAACTTTACCAGATTAGAATTATATACCATACAGTAAGCCACAGGCGGGTAGACTGATTCCACCACAGCATTAATTACTCATCAGATCGGCAGAGTTAGCAGCATTGTTCTTGGCTGATCTCAGTTCAGGCTTTTTCTTAATTAACCTCGAACCTCATGCCTTTCTGCCGGAGGTTCACAACCCCCACCGTCAGCCCAAGTGCTCGCCTGACCACGGACCCCTTTGCTGCAGACGGGCCGATGTCAGAGATACAGTTAGGAATACAAGGTCGGCGTTACACTTAGCCTCGGAATGGAAGAAGTGCTGTCATCTCACGTCTCGGCTACCTGCTGATGGAGGTTAGACGGTAAATCTGAACCTCCCTCAGGTGTCTAGCTGTAGGTGGCTTTCAGAGCGCACGAAAGGAAAAAGGCTTGCGAAACGTCAGTATCCACCGCTGTGTTTACATAAAAAGATCAGAATAAATAAAGCAAACGCATCAGATGCGATGCAGTTACCTGCTCTCACAGGAACGCTCACTCTCACCCCACCAATAACCTTTAATATTTCATATCTCACTCTGATCTGTGGGAGAGCTTCTCTCGCAGCGCTTTCTCAAAGCAGAGGGCACAGGAGATAGATGGAGAAACAGGATTATTTTTGTACCTGTTCAAACACGCCGCATTGAATTATTCAGCGTGTTGATCTCCTCTCGTCTGCTTTTACCTCCGCGTTGAAAATGCACCTACAACCTCAGACAAAAAGGGGACACGTCGAGGAAAGAAATCTCGCCTGAGGGAAGACCAAACAAGAAACAAACGAGAAGAAAACAAGCGGCACTTCTCGCAACCTGCGCGGGCCGCCCGAGCTTCCATCATTTATAATTCATGAGCCGTGCTCTCACAAAATGGATCATGATACAGTGGTGCATGTATCCCGGGCAGATATAACCTGATATGACAAGTCTCTGACCCTCTTCTCTGTAAAGACTGTTATTTTTAGGCAGGATTAAAAAATGCAGAAGCTCTCCTGACGTCAAGCGAGAAGCGGAGAGCCGAGATGACTGCGGCGGCCCTTACCTGCTCCTGAACTATATCCGATCTGAGCCATCAGAAGACTGTTTTACATTTTCTCTACATTAGCCTTTACGTTGAATACAAAAAGACCTAATAAAAAAGGTTTTGTTCCATTACAGTTAACAAACAGTCAACCACAATCTTATAGTTAATATTTATGTTTTCCACAAACTTGATAGAGGTTCTCATACCCAATACATTCCGGAAGGTTTTTTATTATTCAAACGATCTCTGGAAGTTCTTCCATTTCAATGGCAGGGACAAAGCAACTCGTTACATCGAAATTATTAGATTCTATACCTGCATTCTGAATAAATATTGAGCTTCACATAATTTTCATTACATTAGACATTGAAGATAGAACCTTTTTTCCCTATGAAACATTTACACAAAGATACAACATCACATAGTGTAATGTGAAAACGTCACAGAATACAAAGTCAGATAGAACCTTACAATACCAAGGTGATGAACTGCTACTTGGTAGAAACTCTTCTTTTGGATGTAATCTGGAAAGATGAAAGATTATCAGCGAGCGTACACACATTCGAATGAACACCATTACTCTCTCACATTCAATAATCTCACAGTTTTCACCGTCATTACAGCTGTGATCAGCTGAACTTTTCATGTTTCCGCTATAAAGTTCATGACGCTAATGAGAGACATTTCCTCTCCGTAACACTTGTGACCACTGTGTCTTCAGGACAAGGCTGATCTGGAACTGTTATCTGGGACTCAACAGTCAGGACGGCAAAATCTAGAGAAGTTGTATAAAATTGAATGCTGCAGATTGATCGTATCCTATATATTTTTCAAAAGATAATTAGGTGAAAGGTTTAAAACCTCAGCCAAAAACACAACATTGCAATACTAGCAGTAATCATTCACCCTCATTTCATTCAAAACCTGTATGTGACTCTTTCTTCTCACAAAAGAAGATATTTTGAAAAATGTCTCAATGGTTCTGTGTCCATGCAGGGGAAGTCAATAAGGGCCTAAGCTGTTTAGTTACCAACGTTCTTTAAAATATCTACTTTTGTGTAAACTATTTGTAGTAGAGTAGGCGGGGCGAGACCGTGGTTCGAATCACGTAGGAGATGGGAGCATATAAAAGGAACGAGCGACCGGACCGTCGAAGAGAGAGGACCGGGCCCGAACTTATGTTATGTTTGTATTTATATTTATGTTCATGTTTTGTTCGCCGGCGGTCGTCCGTGAGGGGCCGCCGGCTGTTATATTAATTTATTAAATGTATAAAATGTCTTCCGGTTCCCGCCTCCTTCCTTCCATTTTATTGAGATGTGTTACACTATTCCTTTAGGGGTCAGACTCTGAATTAAGTCTCCAAGTTGAACCACAGCCAACATTCACTTTCAACAGTGTTTAAGGTTGTGAACACCAACAAAGTTTAAGGTCGTACATTTTTTTAAGGTGACATAAAATGACAATAAAAACCAACCTGATCTCTTGGTAAATCAGGACTATTTTACAAACTGCATATTACGTACCGATTCATGCAATGCGAATCGCACAAAAAATTTGAAAAACAACGTTCTAAAACGTACGAATGAGAAATGAAATTCCTACAAATTAGCCATGCCGCCTTGAAAAATAGTTTTTAAGCATTCGTAACTGTTAGATTATTTTAGCATGAGATAAGAAGTCAAGACTATATCTTCCCCCATTCCGGTCTGGTTTAAACTGGGACACAGAAATGCCCCCTGGTGCTTTTGGTGTGGATCATCATGCATCAGAATTCTCTTGAACTGCACAGGCGTTTTTCAGACTAATTAAATTAGCCGGGATCAGAGGTACTGAGGAGCTCCGTGCTGGACATGATGTTGAGCCACATGCCTAAAGGACGAATTTGTGCCATTTAAACCCCTGCATGCCCTAAAGCAGCTGCGGGACCGCCCCGCACACACGCAACCTTAATCTGCCTGAGTGAGAGAGAATTATAAACCGATAATAAGTGAGACACAAGCGGAGAGCCATGAGCAACTGAGAGAGAGAAAGTGAGAATAGACTCAAAGCACCTGAAGCGAGAGCAATTGTTATTAATTCCTGCCTAAAACAAGGCATTCAGGAAGAAACTTACTGCAGAACAGACATGAACAATCGCCCAAGTAATTCCTCTCTACAGAAAGTGTGTGTGATCTTTCTTTCTCAAACATAACTGGATAACAGTTCTAATGTATATTGCAGTCCACTGATTCTGCATTTATTCAAACTTCTCTTTAAACAGGTTGATCCTTAATAATATTAGTGAAGAATCAACATGTTTATTTAATTTTGCATATGGATAAGCAATGGAACATGATGGCATTGACAGTATATACACTACAGATCAACGTTTAGGATCATAACATACAGTACATAAACATAAAGCTTCTCGGACATAGTAACCGTGATGAGAGGGGGCGGGATTTTACGAAGGGTTGTGTGCCAATATATTTTACATGGATTATTGCATCATAAATAATAAAAAGCAGCCAATTAAAGTCTAGAACGGATTCCAACAAATATTAATTTAATTCAAGGACAATCAATATTAATGAGTCTCTTAAAATGGTTTGTATTAGATGCTGTCAATACATTGTTTATGTATGATCCACACTAGATGCACATGTACATCATGTTAAAGGGATAGTTCAACCAAAAATGGAAATTCTGTCATGAATTACTCACCCTCTAATTGTTATAAACCTGTATAAATTGTGTTGTTCGGTTGAACACAAACAAAGATTGTTAACTTAAAAGATAATAAAAAGCAATAGCATTCACACCAATAGAATATTGATTGGCTAACAATGTTTTACTGTTCATCAGCTTGAAAGTAAACTCTAAAATAAAACGCTAAAAAGTTAAACTATATTTGTAACCCTGGCAAATCGCCTTTAAAGTTGTCCATCAGAGGTGCTATAGCAGGCCATTGCTGAGAAGAAACTGGTTTGTTTTAACGCTCTCTATTAGCCTACCATTGTAAAGAGCAGATAAACACCAAAAATGCATGGCATGGTTTACATAGATGCTAAACTTGAGTGGGTAATTCCTAAAGACCAGGCAGCACCAAGCGAAGTGTGTAGGCATGTTTCCGGCCATTTTTTTTGCGATTTTGATGCATCCACTCACAGACATACAGTTTTGATATATTTAAGATAGGAAATGAACAAAATATCTTCATGCAACTTTATATTTTACTTAATATCCTAATGATTTTAGGCATCAAATTTTGACCCATACAATGTATTTTTGCCTATTAATTTAAAAAACCTGTGCTACAGATTGGCAGGTTTCCTCAAAATAGTCTGTTTGCAGCCAGCAGAAAGCCGTCTGCATGCAAGGCGCATACAGTAAACCCAAACAGTATTTAGTCTGCTGGGCATAATATCACAAAATTAATAAAAACACAATATATTGATCCGTGGTCGGTTTTCTGTCATGCACAGTGCACATTTTTGATGACGTAAGACGAACGCAAATGCACCAGAGTTCAATAGAATCAAGTTGAGTCTGAAACCAAACTAACGCTAGGGGGGGCGCCGGGAACAATCGCACTCAAGTTCGGACCGCAGCTAACTAGCCCAATCTGAAAACGCCCGTACAATGTCAGTAGGCTGAAACGCATGCACATTTAAGGTGAGAACATTATTACAGAAGGTCAGCAATTCTTAAGCAGCATATTTTAAATGAGCCAAGCACTGCTCCATGTGCTAACCACCCGTAAAAGCAGTTTACCTTTGTCTCGCTTACAGAGACATCTGTTCGTTTACCTGTGTCAGATCCACAGAGGTTTCGTCTGCACACACCTGCTGAAACATCTGTTTCACCACGCTCACTACACACGGCTCAATAGATCTCTCACTCTCTCTTTCTCTGTCTCGCTCTCAGATGTATATTTGATCTGATAGTTGTTCACATCAGAGTTGAGCTGCTCTGAGCAGTTCGGATCAAGGAAACGTCTTAAAAACCTTCTTAACGTTCTAAAAGCTCTTATTCAGGGATATAAATCCTACATGTTGACTTTCTGTGGACTACAATTACAGAAGGGATTAAGGAACTATTAGCATAAAGTCACACACACAGCGAAGGTGCAACTTTCTCTGCTTATTTCAAAGCTCAGAATGGTAATACAGCAGAATTTAAATCTGACAGAGAAATATTCACATAAAGCACTTGATTCTGCCATAATTTACACGCACTTGTGTCTTTCCAAACCAACTTGAGTTCCTTTCTTCTCTGGAACACACACAAAAACTTTACAACAATACAATGACAGTTTCATCTTTCATTTTGGTCTGACACAACCACATCTTATAACTGACTACATGAATATTTTGCACCGTTCTGACACATTGATGACATGCTTTATCAGTAGCTACAAACTGTCCATGTATGGAAAAGAGCTGCTAAAGGCTTACAAAACCAATGTGAGAGACAGTAAATAATGACAGACATTAGTCAAACTGCGTGCAGATGAATGCAGTGAAACATACATGGACTCAATTTCACGGCACATGGCAGGTGAAAGTCTCATTGAGCAGAGTTGTGTAAAGTGATGTATGCCGGGGCATTAGCAGGACATCTGGCTCTCTGTGAGCGCCTGGTGTTTAATACTGATGCTTGTGATCACAAAATTATACAGACGAACTAGTTGCAGTTTCACCTGTCGCAAAAATGCACAAATGACGTCTTTAATATCTCCAGACATCAGCGTTGAAAAACACAAATACTACACAAATGAACACTTTTGCAAAGATTTAAAGGGATACTTAAAAAATGAAGAAATTTTGTTTCTTGGCTGAAGTATGCCTTTACATGCTTATCAAATGAGATAAAGACCTTGTCGTCTTATCTAGGTATTGTCCAAGGGATCCTTCACAATGCCCCATACTGCTGATCTTGGTAAAAAAAGATCTGGTAAAAAAAAACTACGTTTCTCATCAGATTCTCACCTGTAGCCCCGCCCTGCCCCCTTTCTCTACATCAACCCATGATTGGCTCATACTTAGTTGTTTTTAGATTAAATTAATCACAATATGATTTGGAGTGGGATAAACACCGTTGTCAAGATTTCAGATTTTAAAGGTAGGATGCGTTAAAATACTAAAGCTGTCAGAGTGAGTAGCAGAAGCTGACAATGGGCCAACACTTGACACATTCTCCACAACAAAGACTTTTTTATTGCTTCACATTAAACAGTACAATAATTATAAACATTTGGATCGAAAGTCCAAGGGATACATTTCAATATTATATTTTACAACATTAGATATGTAATCATAATTCATAAAATTAGAGGGGGAAAAATATAAAATCATAGACTTTAATAATACATGCAAAAATAATGATAATCATGAAAAATAGGAAGGAATCAATGGAACAGGGTATTTCTGTTCACGGGTGATCCAATTATCATTTTAATATCTGGTGTGTTTTAATTCATTTTTAGTTTTTCTTCAATTAAAAAATATTTTCAGCGGACAAAAACAAAAATATTAAGTTTAGAACCTGTAACTTTACATTTATGGATATAACTTTTTCCAAGCAAGCACAGGATTGTCTAATGTGTGAATCCAGTGTTGGAAAAGCAACACAGGGCCATTTCTTCCTTGATATCAATCCATTCCATTCCATTTTCTACCGCTTATCCGAACTACCTCGGGTCACGGGTTGATATCAATCCATCCATCCATCCATTTTCTACCGCTTATCCGAACTACCTCGGGTCACGGGTTGATATCAATCATATAGTTAAATTAATTAAAAATCAACACTGAAACCTCAGTCCAAAATGACATGTACATCTGTACAAGTGATTTATGACTCGTTTTCATTTCCACAAAATAAACAATCTGGTTGATTATCCATAAACTTTTACAAAAAACATTTACAGGGGTAAAAGTTATGGCACAACAAAGGATAAATAAAGATGTTTAAAGGAAAGGCGGTGTCATTGTAAGATTAACTTAAAGTGATAATGTCACATTATTATTATATTCCCTGAGGACACTCATATTTTAACGTTTCATGGCCATGTTCGCTATTCCTCTGACAAATAGAATTATATAAGATGTGTTTTGCTTCTTCGCGGTGGGAATGGTTGGTCCAGCGGGGCTGTTGTCTCTGCATAGAATTTACACCATAGGACTGACATGTGTGTTTGTATTTTTTGCTCTGTGTTGGTGTGTCTAACAGTTCAAAATGCAGTTTTTAGTTTTAATATAGTTTTAATATATCCACCAGCCTTAGTCACATGTTTCCGATAGTGAAACTAAAGTTGTAATCAATATTACATGTAGTTCAAATTACTTACTAATCCAGTTTGGTTTATTATGCTTTTGACGTCACTTAAGGGCTTTTATAGTATAATTGCTACATTTTCACATCAATTCAGCTACTGTACACACATAAATCAATGCATACAGTATGTAGAATGACCCAAACACTGTAGGAATGTAAAAGAAAAAAGTATCCTGTTTTGATTTAGTAATGGAGTAGTTCACCTTCAAATTGAGAATTCAGTCATCATTTACTCACCCTCTTGTCCTTTCAAACCTTTGTGACTTTCTCCCACGGAACACCAAAGAAAATATTTTGAAGAATATTGTTAACAATCAATATCATAATATCATCTTTTGTGTCCTGCAGAAGAAAGAAAATCGAGAGGGCGTGTAAATTATAACAGAATTTTTATTTCGAAGGGGAACTACTTCTTAAAGTAATTTTTCCATAATTTTAAACTATATATGTATATCAGTTCACAGGTAGAGTAAATGCTGGAGATATCCCATCATGCATCTATCCAGTACACATCAGCTCTCACTTGATAAACACCGACATGCTTGCATGTCGGCACAAACATGCAACAACATGCCAAATATGTTTGCAGAATATTTTTATGAAGACAGAGGGTTTTGCTTTAAAGATTAGGCCGACTGCTGACTTCTTGTGGCTATGATTTTAATGGCTGGGTTAACAAAAGTGTGTTAAATTGACACTGTTAATACACCCCGGGTAAATTTGCAACTGCCCAACTGTAATCGTGAGATTATCTGATGACTTTATTGACTCTATTAGGAGCATTCATACATCATACTGAGGACAAACACACACTGCTGTATATGTAAATTTGACAGAATGTCAGATCCGAAGACCTCTGGCGTCATATTGAGTAGATTTCTTCCACACCAGTGGACACGTGCTGTAAGTCTCTATGAATGAAAGGTTTCTGTTACCAAACTGCAGTCATCTTCTCACCTACTAACATGCCATGCTGTGTGTCCTGTTGAAAATTCAGGTGATAGAAACTTATCCGCCCACCCACTCCACCAGCACCCGGAGAGACAAATTTCCTGCCATCTACTGCATGCGCCCGATTGGCCGGCTGGAGGATCGTTGTCATGGTGCTGTCTCTAGGTTCTGAGCAGTGATATGAGATTGGTCATCAAATTAATCACATGGCGTGTTTGAGAGGACACATCAGCGCGCTGATTACGGCGATGTGGAAGCGTCTAAACACGCTGTCAGAGAGAGAGACAGGCCGCCTCTCATGCACCAATCATTCTCATTGAGGCGGAGAATCAAATGAACCGAGCGGATGATGATGATGAACTCTTCAGGTCAACAGAAGAGAGACAGAGGCCACAAAACATCCTTGGGTGAATCGTAACGTTGAGTTTACATCACCCTTTAATAAAAAATGTTTAAAAAAAAATCCAAAAATGAAATGATGTCTATTTTAAGGTCCATTGTAAGAAATGAGAAGATCGCTCATCGGTAAACCTTAAAAAAATGTTGGTCCTAAAATAGGCTTGATATAATTTAATATGTTTGTCATTTGATTTTGGGGTGAAGTGCAATCTGTTCACGTTCCTGAGAGTGTTCATGAGATTCACTTTCTTGTTTTTCATTCTGTTCATCCCACGTTATTGTACACAGACGTCCGTCCCTCTGAACTGTACTGTAATCATTCGAAAAACCCCATCACACTGCCAGCCGCTCGCAGACAGAAATGAAGGAGAGAGAAAGTTACACGAGATGCGTGTTCAGGTTGAATATTTATTAGAATGAGCCATCTGGCGTCAGACTGTCTGTATATGAGCGAGAGTCCAAGAATAGATCCTCTCTCTCTCTCTCTCTCTCTCTCTCTCTCTCCAGCACACTCTGGCTCCTGGTATGATTGTAATATAATTATATCATTAAAGGTGGGACGTATTGAAGTGGAGAGCGAGTGATTAATGTCGGACTTCAGAGAGAAATGATCACCGCTCACTTCAACCACTTAAGAATATCTTTATCATTACCTGCAAGAGCATTACCCATCATCCTCTGCAGGAGCAGACACCTGCTGTCCAAGTCGCTGTCCAATGTGCTAAAGGTAACTTTTACCTACAAAGTATAAGGCGTCTTCCAAATGCGTAAATGTACATCTTCACTCTGTCTTGACAGCTCCTGTGGATCATGGGAATGTTCTGGGGTCTTTCTTTTGGGAATCTTAAATGGATCAACTCCTACCTCATTTGTACCTTGTTAAATGTGATGCTCATTAATCACTGATGTTGTTAAGATAATAAAAATCCACTAAGCACATTTCTACAATGTTTATTCATGAATAAGTAAACAGCGCTGAGGCCTAGACGTAAAAAAGTGTGCGTTATAGGGAAAGCTGAAGGGAACAGCTGTATCACACTCAAAATCCCTGCGGAATGTTGCGTATTCCCGTCGGGAGAACGATGAAGCTGGATTTCTTCCTCTGAGATTCCGGAAAGCAACACTTACATTCCGAACACAGTCAAACACACACATTGGTTTGTTTGGACTGTACTCATTGATTGTCATTGATTTACTGTAAAAGGTCTTTATTTCCCAGGAATCTGCCGGTGGAAAAGCCGAGCTCACTCACAACAATGTGTTTTTATATCACCCTTTGACGGAATGTATGTTATGGTGTATGTGTGTGTTAAAAATAAAATCCGTGAGGGCAAAACTTTTCTGTCAACATTTTCCGTCTGTCAACGGCTAAAGTTTTCCCTTCACAGACGGGATGGATGTTGTTTTCTCACACAGGTCCACAGAAGTCAGCCCAGATGTGTGTGTGTGCCGTGTGATGTGCTGAGGGACGTATTAACGGACAAACTGCTTGCGGTAATTACATCAACACATCCGACACACGCTCGCGCACACACAAGGTGTTTACATAATCAGGGTTTATTTTAGGAGTTTGTTAGGTTACACTGAGTTATACTGTAATCATCTTTCTCTTTCAGAGATACACTTTAATGTCTTTGAGCTAAACTTCCCGCAGGTTTTAGATGTTTGTGAGACAAACCTGGTAATTGGAGGAGCATGTGAACCGCTAAGACATTCCATCTCACACAAACACACACGATGCACACACACTAGCTCAACCAGCTGGGCATTAGCCGTGTCTCTGATCACGGCATCACACATATATTTTCTGTGTGATACATATTGGACACAAAAATGTGATGCCTGGACTTACCAGGCTTGATTGACAGCACGCGTAGTATTTGGGGAGCACTAGTCCACCTGGAAATGTAATTCTGTCTAGAACAGTGGTTCTTGAACTGGGGGGCACCAAGATGGATCTTGGGGGCTCACAGATTTTGTAGCTTTTTTTGAAACAGAAATGTATTATAAATTGTATGCAATCAAACATTAAAAATAAGACCACCAACCAAAAGAACTGATATACCAGGATTAAAAATGAATATATTTTTGGTCAAATTAACGTAATAAGTCTTTATTGGGGGGGGTTCTGTGGCGCAAAGCGATGTTCCCTTCTAAGGGGGGTTGCTTACAACGAAAAAGTTTGAGAGCCACTGGTTTAGAAAATATCAGACTGAATATATATTTTACATTATAAAGTAGAATTAATTTGGAGTTGAAGTTTGTTTAAGGTATATGAGCAGATCTATGCAGTACCTTCAGAGACCTTTTACTTTGATCATAAAGTATTAACACGTTTCTTTGATGATAATGAATCGCTTTAGATGTTTATGGCTAAAATAGATTGCAAAATGGACAAGACTTCTGCTGACAGTAGGGCATTTGCCATAGTGGTGTGAGCGATTCGGGGGTCTCACTGGTCCAATGGGGCTACCATAACAATTTTTACATTTGATTCTTGAAAAGAGAAGAGGCCTTGAGCCGTTTACAGTCAGGGGGTCCTGGCTGACATCCAGCAGTCTGGCAATGCAAGACTAGTTCCTTCCACCTCTTACAGACAAACATTATGTTTGAGAATCAACTCAGTATTTCCCCATTACGACCCACGCCACAGGCAGTCATGATTAGAAGTTTTTAAAAAATGCATCGTTCATACCCTTATGTATTGTTTGTGAGCTTCTGAGATGTCCAAACCAATTTCAATAAGATTTAAGTTTTAAATATTAAAACGAACAGGTTTATTCTGCATATAGTTTATAGCTGCAGACGGCCGCCTCGCGTTTCTGCACCCCGTTCAAACCGCAATATCTCGCCGCTCTGCTCTGAATTAAATTCATTTAAAAGCCTTAAAGTCCCATTAAATCACTAATTACTGAAATGAACCCGAGTTAAACACATTAGTAGGTTATGTTTATAAAATCCTTTTTTCATTCTCTACCACAACATGCATTTCAATGACAGGAAGATGAAAGAAAATTACATTTTCATCTGTGCTCGGTTGCAAAATGTGTGTTTTTTATGAACAGAGGTTAGCTGAATGAAAATAAGACCAATTAAACTGTAAATTGCTTGTTTTCTCATAACGTTATATTGAAATTAAATAATTGCTTCATGTTAGGTTTAATAACGCAGAAGGAGCTTTAGGGGGAGGAGATTGAATATTGTAACGGATCTTTTTATTTTCTGGCTGGCAAGAACCACTGGGAATTTCTAAAACACACAGAACGGCAAAGATCTGTAAACAAACTTCTGCAGAAAGTTCAGCATCATCGATTCTTCATGTGTTTGTGTGTGTGGTAGGAGGTGCCGGAAAATGCAGATGTGGTTATTTCTGATTGAACACCAGCGGCTGTAGGCTGTTCTCTCACAGATTGTAGAGCGAGCTGGGCTCCGCTGGACTGCGTCACATTGCCTGAAGGGGATCGCGGCACTCTTTATATGAGATATTAACAAGACTTCAGAAAATTCACTTATCAATTCTCATCCTGAGTTTAAACTACCGTGAAAATGTTTTAACAAGCTGTGCGAGTAGAAGGAAAAGTTCAAACTACATTTTGGACCACATCACAAGTCTGTGTTTTACATTTGGCAGTTTAGCTATTTGGGTCCTGTGTGTGTACTGCTGTGCTCTGGGGAATTATCCCTACACTCAAAAACATGCTGTGTGGTTTTAACCTATGGTTGTTTAAAATAGACCTGTGAAGAAAACCAACTGCTGAGTTTAAATTGACCTTTTCTGGGTTGTTTTAACTCCAAATGCTGGATTGCTTCAACCTATGTTTGAGTCAAATATCAACATCAACACTAACCCACACTTTAAAAGGTGCTTTAGATGTTCTTCACAGTGATGCCATAAAATAAAAACAATTTAGTTCCGAGAAGAACCATCTCCTTTTCATAATCTTAAGAACCTTTGTGAAACAGAAAGGTTCTTCTGATGTTAAAGGTTCTTTACGGAACCATCTAGACCATAAAGTTATTTTATCGTATTGTGAAGCATCTTTTTTTTTAAGAGTACAGGTTTATCCATAATTAACACAACCATACAACAATGCAGCATTTTTCAGATTGTAGCCTTTAGCTAAATCTGAAAAAGGTACAGAGAATTAAAATGAAAAAATTAAAATTAAACTTTGCTCCTCATATGCAAAAGTGACAATACTCTTCAGTCTATTGCCGCAGTTATAATATTGTATATTGTTTGAATGCATTTTATTGTGATTTAAAAAAATCAAGGTTAGTTTTGATACCGGGTCTTCACTTGATGTTTAATGTAAATTCTGAGGCCTGCTGCAAAGCCAGTTTAAAGTAACCACTGTATCTGCATATTGTCTCTGTTGAATAGGGAGACACTCATTGTATTTGTTATTTCTT
Source organism: Triplophysa dalaica (assembly GCF_015846415.1). NCBI lineage: Eukaryota > Metazoa > Chordata > Actinopteri > Cypriniformes > Nemacheilidae > Triplophysa > Triplophysa dalaica. The sequence continues at coordinate 5,450,337 of NC_079547.1, read as the reverse complement.
GTGGATAAAGATTCTGCTGGGTGTTGGTGATGTCAGAGGAACTTCCTCATATTCACTCTCATCATTTTCACGCGATTCTCTGTCAAGACTCATATTTAAAATAATGACTGTTGCTACACACACAAGCATGCAAGCACACACAGGCATGCACGATAACACACAAACACATGGAAACACACACGCACGCACAATCATACGCACACACATATGTTTTATGGGGACACTCCATAGACTGTTTATACTTAACAAACTGCATATCATTTTCCGTTCCTGTAAACCTAGCAATCACACAAAACTTTCTGCTCTTTTAGATTTTTTAGCTTGGTTCCTCCTGGGGATAAAAAATTTACCCATAAGGACAAGGATTTTAGATTTTGCCATCTTTGTGGGGACATTTTGTCCCAGTACAGTAAGGTTTACCAGGTACACACATACACACACACACACACACACACACCGTGAGTGCTGATGGGGGGGTTCTGCAATCACACCAACTCTTTACGCCCATGTGTGTGTCAGGATCATGTGACTGTGTCACTTCTGACTCTGTTCCACAACAGCTTTTCTGTAAATAATTCATCGAAACGGCATTCGCAACAGCATATTAGTGAATGCAGTCTGATGGACACAGAAATATTCCTGCTGTTTCCAGAAGAGTAGTTTAAGGACTGTTGCTTTAAAGGTAACATATTTTGCTTTATTTTTTTCTGATGTGTTAGCTGAACAGGACATCTGTTTGGCTTACCAATAGAATACGGGTTGGGCTGGAAGGGAAGTTGTTTTGAAAGTTTCTCACACTTACTTACTTACTATGTTGAAAAACAAAACATTTTGTGTCTTCTCAACCCCTAGCAAGACTCTTGCATAATAAAAAAGCCTATGAATAATTATTAATTACATTAAACCTTTCAAGAAGGAAACTATATTGTTCACAGTTTATTTTAGCTAATGTATTATAATGTTAGCAAATAAAGACTTATTGAAAAGTGTTAACACCCTTTCTAAAACACACACACACAGACCAACAATTTCATAGACGTTACATGTTTCATGTTAAAAAAGTTTTCCTGGGGTCAAATTAAAGAGCATCGGAAAGGGGGGAAACAGAATAGACCGTGTGAATGAGAGATATCATGGTGGTCCACAGCGAGGGGCGTGTGTTAAATTTAGCCAGAATTTATGAGACTTTAATGAGGAACGGATGTACAGGGCTACTGGAGAGACGTCACTTGCTCATGGAAAGAGAGACAGAGTGTCAGAGAGTATGTGAGAGAGAGAAAGTGAGTGAGAGAGGGTTTTCCCATTCTTCAGCTTTTACTTGAGCAGCTCACATTTCGGAATCTCACTGACGGATGGTGGACATTCTTCTCAAGACAACATCTGTTATAAGGGATCCACACTGCTGAATGTCTTCCAAATGCAACAGAGCTGCTGTTATGAGCACACATGCACTGCATATCTGCATGATAAATCACTACAGAGGAATCTATAGCTAGAGTTTTGAAATCGCTGAAATATTATGTCAGTCTGCAGGGAAAATGTAACTAACATACACAAATGCATTTGCCTTGAAACACACAGCTGTCACTACAGCAAACACACACACATACAGTCTCTTGGTAAAGTTGACGCATTACATCTAAATCAAAAACATTGAGACTTTAGTTTGAAAAGTATGCAAATGTCGATAGGTTTTTTCTTTTTTTTATCCTGACTTTGTTGATTTTTCATATATGAGTATTCTATATTGTCTCTAAATTAATAAAAGCATAAACATGCATAGCTATAAAATAATAATTTGTATGATGGAGCACATCACAGTAAAAAAATGTTTATTGCCCATTTGCATTTAAAGTACTTAGATGAGGTCAGATTTTTTATCCTTGACAAACTGTTGAAAGCTAGCAAAGGTGTGCTATGTGTGCAATTTTAGTTTATAACAGTACATTAAAGTTGTGCATTTCGAAATTTCAGGCCAGGCGTGTGCATCCGATTGAACTGTCTACAGAAAATGTTCACAAATTAGCCCAAATTATGTTATGCCTCGAGAAAGTCCAAAGGTTAACATGAGGGTTAGGCAATAGAAAATACCATTAGTCTGGCATAAAATCAAAGAAATTCTATGAGATAATCACACTGAAACATCAAAAGAACACATGTTTTTAGTAATGAGACGAAAATATACACAAGACTTCATCGCCTGCACGCAGCTGACTGCACGTCGCAGCTGACCGCTCAGAGGCAAACCTCACAGTCACATCACATGCAGATGCGACACACTTCTGGAAAAGACAGAGCTTTGGTTTATGCTCTGATGTTCAAGGGCAACAATCGAGAGTAGAAAGAGATACAGTACAAAAGGGCCCTCACAACTCACATTAACGATTTATATAGCAAAATAAAATGAACTCAATGACACTGAACTCAATTTAACATTTGAAATCTATCATGCGCAAATTTTTAAATCCATCCCATAAAAATCATAGCAGTAAGTGTGCTGGAAAGCCCGAGTGAGGTGATCTGTTGTCCCACTGAGCAGTGTGTGATCTTACTGTCATACAGCGGGCCTTGAAGCAGCCTGTGTGTGTGCGTGAGGTAGAAAGAGTCTGTTTTATGAATAACCCAGAGAAGTTATTAAATATTTACAGTCTCAGTGATGTCCCCCAGTGTCATTCTTTAATAGAACAGAGAGAACGCGACAGATATTCACTGATATCTCCACCTCGCAGGAGTGTGTGTCTCTTTGTGTGTGTGCGTGTATAATCTGCAGGTCTGTATATCTCTAAACAATAAGCAATAAATATTGATGGCGTCAGACCTGCAGAATGAACCTGTGTGCGGTCCGATGCTCATCTTATTGTTGTGTGTGTGTGAGCAAAAAACAAACAATCAGGAAATCTCAGAAACAACAACAAATATTTGATCATGCAGATGAGATCCGATACAGCGATGAGGGGGATGAAATTTTGTTTATACTTTATTATGTTGGAGCCACACAGCACACCTTTACACAAAACGAGAGAAAGAATATAACTAAGGAAACCTTAAATGTAAATAACACTGGTGGAGGACATGCAGTTACGCCTCACTCAACTGTCCATTGCTTTCATCACTATTCAACATTCTCAGTGTATATCTGTCACAATGTATTCTGAGCTCCCATTACAGCTCGAAAAGAGAGAGAGAGAGAGAGAGAGAGAGAGAGAGAGGCTGTTGAATAAGTACAAACCCCTTCATATTTCTTTTGTCATCATTTCTCATTTAGAAACGTCAGGCCTCCCTCACTCTTCTTCTGTCTCTCTCTCATTTTGTCCGTCTCTCCGTGCTGTTGAACAGGTTGAATAGATGAAAACCTCTCGAGGCCAATTTACTCTTTGCTCTAGAAGGTAAGACATGCATCTCTCTTTAACGGCGCTCAGGAGAGTACGGCGCATGTCTCTCTACGGGGAGCGAATCTGACATCTGTGGAAACATTCGTGCACTGATTCTGGATCAGTGGGAGGCAGAAATCGTGCTGAGAGGAACTGTTGTAATAGATCAGCAGTAAAACACAGCGAGAATGAGGAGGAATATCCACATAGAGAATTGGATTGCGTGAAATATTCACATACTGCACTTAATCTCAACTGGTTTTGCTTTTACGCTGGAGACAAACCCGAACATAAAATAAAAAAAATCTGAAAATTATAATAAAACATTGTTTTGAACTGTGACAACAAATTAATATGGAATCTATTAACAGTTTTGGTATATGAAACATTTATTTCGTAATATAAATATGGTTATCTTCTGAATTTTCAACTTTCCGAAATTTAAAGTCAAAAGAGGGGATATTTAAATTCAGTTCAGTTCATTTGTCACATGCATGTTCACCTTCTTGGTCTAAAAGCAGCCATCATGCCATTTAAAATGATGAAGAGCAGGTCTGAAGAGTTTTACAGTAACACAACACACAAGGAACAGACACAGTAAATCCAAAATCAAAACTCAGCAGCCGTGCGTCTAAACGCAGCTCTGTCATAAAAGCCTTTTCATCGACGAATGGGCGGCAGAAAGGTCAATAGTTAATTAAATAATCTATCACCTCTGGACGGAGCAAAGCCTGCTGCTGTTCTCAATCAATGACTGCGGCATTAAAAGGTCAAAATCAGCTTCATTATAAACCACCTGCTTAACGTCTCCGGCCACAGAGCCGCACTAACACACTCTCTGTCGCTCTGTTAGGGGTTATCATAACTCTGTGTGTGGAGCTATGTGTGCGCGTGAGTTTATGTGTGTTTACCTGAATCAGTTAGATATGAGACCACGGACGTTTAGAGCAACAGCATTCAAGCGCACACTGAAACATTCCAGCATGGTTGCAGGATCAAAACTGAGAAAATAATCATATATATATATATATATATTTAAATGTATAGGTAAATACTGTACATGTAGTCTTTGTCTTTAATTATGTACAAACTTCTGAAATTATAGCTGGAATGATCAGATTTCAATAGATTACTAATTTGTTCTGAAAATGGCCAGAAAATGTAATTTTGTTAAGAATTGATATGCAAATGAGGAAAGACTGCCGAAATCTACCTTTAATAATTCATTTTGCAATGAGGCAGGTTTGTGATTTGTGTCACAGCATTTTGATTTATTACCTTAAGACCCTGAAAATGTATTATTGATGGTCAAGAGTCAAGACACAGTTCAAGTACTGATTTTAATTTAAATGAAATTAAACAGTCGTTTTAATATTAATATAATTATTAATAATAATAATTATATATGCAGTTTTTTATGGTTATTATTATTACTCATCAGACAAATGAGAAAGAAAAATACTAACCCTCTCTCTTTCTCTAAACGGGCTTTTGTTGAAACCAGTTACTTTTTATATTGCTCTTGTATGACATGGCTCTGTAAGTAGCTTTGGATAAAAGCGTCTGCTAAATGACTAAATGTAAATGTATTAATTCACCTAGTTGATTATTTTCAAAGGAACATGAAAGCACAAGCAATAATAATAATCTTAATAATATTACAAAAAGGTCTTCAATATCACTTGGTCATGCAAATGTTATCGATACATGCAGAATTTAATTTGAAAGATTCTCACGAAATAACCAATTACTGTACATTTGAGTCTGTTCCTCACACCAGGTATGATTAAACATAAAAGACGTAACGTACAGTATATTTGTAATATGGATTAACTGTGTTTTTACTCAACAAGGCCAAGTTACATGCACTGTTAAACCTTGCTGTGATTTCCAAGCAGGTTTGCAAGTAACATACTGTAGATTTAATGTAAATTTTTGTTTTAAGCATAAACTTCATTAGTTTATATATTTGTCTTTCTTAAAACAAAGACATTTGTCTTATATGTTATGTAAATGTATCGTAATTTAAGAAGTTTTAAATATTTTTACTGAAAACAAGAAAAATGATTAGGAAGAATGTCATTTTTTCAGTATTGCTGTGCCAATGCCAGTCTCTTCTTGTTCATTTTGAATCTCAAAAGTTTTTTAATTTTGAATAAAGTAATTGAAAACGGTACTAATTGGAAAGTATATTAAGTACTTATTAAATCTAAAGTAAGTTCCTTGCAAACCTGCTGCAAAAACTACAGCAAAGTTTTACAGTATGTACTTTTGTTCATGAGATCGATGTGGAGATTTCGCTTAGCCTCTCCTTTTCTGTTGCACCAGGTTCCACAGGAGGGCAAAACATGTTTTTGATAGAAGAATATTTCTGTAATTAGGTCTGATGGTTAAATGAGATTGTGTGTGTTGTTTTGTTGTTGTGGAGCTCTGACGGAGATTTCTCCCGCTCACCAGTCCAGAAACCATCTCATCCCACAGCGCATGAATGATGCTTGTGGAAACCCGCTGAGATTTTGTTTGGTTCTCTATAGTTTTACAGAAATGTATTCAATCAGTCTTTTGTTTTAAATGAGTCTTGGAATAAGAGCAGATTCTCTGTCCTTCTGAATGTGACAAGCGTTGGAAAAATTCCCTGGAAAACAAGCCAAAAAAGGAGAGAAAAAGAATCATTTCTACATCAATAAATATCAACATTCATGCACACAGTCAGTGGAGGCCCTCCAGTAACTGTAAGTGAAATGAATATATTCCCGGAACAAAAGAACGGACTGAAACGGCTGTTGTTTGTGGAGGACAGCGGGCCGGTGAATGATGCTCGTTGGCACGCTACTGTCAAGCATCCCTTAGTCGCTGTCAAAATAAAGTCCCTCTGCTCCTGCTCGCCTGCCAGCGTCCGCGGATGCATTTAGACATGCGGGGGGCGAGACGGCATATTTGATTGGTCATGGCGATTGGACGGTCATTAGCGTAATGGGTTTGGCCTCTGAGCGTCTCCGAGTGTCTCCGTTAGGTGACAGCACTGAAGTCACATTAACGTTCTCTTCTCAAATGCCTGAGATTGACGTGCTCTGTCTCCGTCGCATATGAGCCCTTTGACGAGATAAAAGTTTGTCCCCGCAGAGGCCGGGCGGAATGTTGTGTGCTGTAGCACGCCTGTCAATCTGTGAGCATTAGGACGCAACCCAGTCCCTACCACACCACAGTTAGAGACGTCTAATCGAAGAAACAGGACATGTCACCCCGCACACACAAATACAGATTTATATATTTCTCTCAGTGCCTGATCTCTGAACTTCTCCATCGTTTGGTGTTTATAAATCCTGTCAACTTTTCGTAGTGACTGTCCATGAGTTAACACAACATAAAAACATGATTTACACAATGGCTTGCTTTCATTGGCCCTTCAGTTTGATCCATACAGACAAACAGGAAACATTTGCATTTAACAAGCATTTGCTTGGTTAAATAAAAAGCAGAAACCCATTTTCCCATGATTACCTGGCTTAGACTAACTAACCACGCCCCGCCCACACCACGCAACGTCCTGCCCACACTTAGCACCCTGCACCACTAAACACGGCACACACACATCACACCCACTTCTCAGCATGAGCTCCACCCACGCTTCATGACTCCACCCACAACCACACCCCACATCTCTTAATCAACCCCACCCATTACCACAACAATTCACTGACTTAACCTAGACTTGTGAAATATTGGCTCCGTAAAAAAAGAAATATTTTAAAGTTTGCTTTAGGCATTCAGTGTCTGACATTTTCATGACCCGTTTTCTCTCTCTCATCCTACCTACAGATCGTGCGGATTAGAAAGAACAACAGAGCATAAATTGAAGGATAGGAAAGGTGAAGGAAGGTGAAAATATCTCCTCTGAGGTCTGCAGGCCTGCTGGACAGAGCTCAGGTACTTTAATAAAAGGGGATAGAATTTCCATTTTCTCAGGACATTGTTAATGTCCAGCTCTTACACCGGCGCAGCGAATGAGTCGAGAGGTGCGGAACGCACTTTATAGACACAAATAAGAGTAAATTGTGAGATGTCACCTTTAAGCCCGCTCATTTTTATTACTGGTACAGGAAATGCCTGAGATTTCAGCCCCCAGAGATGCTCGGGCTCCAGCTCACGACAGAATCTGTCTTTATCGTTTTCCCTGAGTGAATGAGAGCGAGAGAGAGATTGATAGCAGATGGTTGTTTCTAAAATAAACCTATCCATTACGGCAGTATGCGTTTACTGCCGTCTACGCACTCACGGTTACATCTCTACGCTCCAAAACACACACACACAGTGAGAATGTGTCTCGGCAGGCCGCTTGGAGAGGTGAAGGTGTAAGACTCTTTATTTAGAGGTTTTCACTATCGAGTTAGTGCAGGGCTTTAAATGCCTTATGTCAAGAGGAATCACACACACGATTCTTTCAAATATATATTTTTTCTCTACTTTGAAAACATAACTTTAACAATATCACATAACAGTCCACATTTACACCTCAATAAGGCACATCCATAGACAAGAATGAAAACGACGTCAGATGCTCAGAGTGTCAAAGAATGGGTGGAAACAGTAAATTATGGTGCAAAAAAGTTTACTAAAATCATAAGATCTCAGAGGGAAAATTAGACATCTGTTCACCCAGGTATTTTATTTCTCTCAGAGATTCAATTAATCTGGTTGTCAAACAAAGATCAGACTCGGACTCCAACCTGCCTGCAGTTATTCCAAGAGCCGGGCAGCGTTAACTCAGACCCTCAATTTGCCCTCGAACCTCCGGCTCAGTTTAGCACAACAGACAAAGCAAACATTCATATATTCAAATTAGATTCGAAACACTTGACTGATTTTGAGCAAGTCAGGGACTGTTTACCACCTTCGATCGCCCCGCGCGCGTGTGTGCGTACGCCTGTTGCAGGAGCAAATTACCTTGGCCCTGTGTTTTCAACTCTTCGTTAATTGTGAGAAATAATATTAGAGATTTTTTGTGACCAGCGTCAGTGTATTGTATTCTAATAAGTAAGAGGAAGTTGCTGAGAAACAGCTTATTAAGAACAGAGCTGCAAATTCAGGACAGCAACTGATTAAAGGTAATACAGCTAATCCTGAATATATTACATATTTGCATATAAAATGCTATACATCATTTGAATATTAATTGAAATATGGAAATGATGTATAGAGCTGCAATCATGTCATGTTTAAAATGATAATTAATTGACCACAGGTAATTTTTTAATATTAATTCTGCCAGTGAAATGGCCGACCCCCTGAACTGCGATAAAATCAACGTAATTCTCGGCCACTCGCAGGTTATTGCTTTTATGAAGTGTCAGGAACAGCTTTAAGACAAGAGACGCCAATGTTTAATATAATAATCAGAACTATATTTGTGTAATTAATAGGTGCATTCTGGTCCTTTTACAAGTTAATGCTGCAACTTGTAACTTTTTATGGTTAAAAATTAATAAAATTTGATTACTGACCAAGTTATTGAGTAAGTACTTCGTAGAAAACTGTCAAAATTGTCTCCTCGCCCTGATATACGTTAAGCTTATGATAATGATTATAATTAGAATAATGATTTATAAGTTGAGCAGTAAGATATAATTTATAATAACTCAACACATAGCCAGGTAAACGACTAGTGTGTGTTTGTCTACTCTTGTTCCAACAGAAAGCTTTAAAATGTAAACTCTAACATTATAATAAACCACAAGCACAATAATAACTGACAGTTTTCTTTTTTCATGGGAAATATTTTTTCCCATAACAATTTAAAAGAAATAGACTGTTCGTCTTCTAATTTATTGATATAGTGTGTTTGTCCATCTACACAGACTGTTGTTAGGGCTTTAAGTGAGGAGAGAGACTGAATCTATTGATAAATGGTATATGGAGTCACACACCTATGAGAAACATGTTTTCAGTGTGTGGCTAATTTGTTTCTCTGTGTTCCTCTGGGAGCAACCAAAAGCCTCTGAACTTACAATCCCGAGCTCTCAGAAGAAGATCCGGCCCTTAATGTGTCTCTCAGGGCCTCAGCAGGTTTCATTAAACATCACATATCACAGTCACTACAGCAATGCAAAATACTATTGACTTTATTGAGCTGTGCTATTGGCCTGCTGCGATTCGCCTGTCGTACAGTTTAACAGTATAGAGAGTATTAAACTTCGATACACGCCTACATGCACAACATCATTCATTCAATCTGAAGGTTTTTTAGAGATTTTTATTTACTACAATTTATTTTTTATCTGCGTTACTGTGTCTGTTCTACGTTCTTAGAGGTGCATAATATTTATCTGACGGCTGAACTCCATGACATTAGAAAAAGGCCAACATGCTCCTAAGAAAACCAGCAATGAAATAAAACAAAATAGAAAATAAATAGATCTAGCCTAAGCCAAAGAGCAGCACCTGAACAGCTGTTTTCCTGCAGGTCTGTTGATCTCTAGAATGTCTGAGAATGATTCCTTGGCCTTTATGATCATAAATATACTGTAAGTGTCGCTCTGTTAAAATCGTATCATATGGAAGGTGTTTTATGTTTTATAATCAAACGTGTTTAAGCAAAACCTGATTTGAAATCTGACAGACAGTAAAAGACCTGACACACTTGGAGTCATTAGTTTACATACAGTCTTTAAAATACAAAAAGTTGTTCACAGGGACACCATAGCAGAGCCATTTATTGTTCCCTATGGAGCTATTCAGTCATAGGTTCGGTCAAATACCTTTTAATAGCCTAAAGAACCCTTTTCCACTGCAAATTTTATTTTGTAAAACCAGTTCTTCGGATATTAAAATTCATTTAAGAAACCATTCAGCATAAAATTCTGTTCTGACTTCTATTTATATTTCTTCTCTACTCATTATAAAAAAAAAACTCACTTAGAACTGTATACTGTGTTAGGTAATATGAGACCAGTCTTCTTTTTTGATTGCACTTTTGCTTTTGTTGTACTTATGCTGTCCCAATTGCTCCCATTGCTTACCCCACCTGTAAGTCGCTTTGGATAAAAGCGTCGGATAAATGACTAAATGTAAATGTAAATGTAAAATGGCTCTTCCATGGCATTGTGAGGGACCTTTGTGTTTAAGAGTGTATCTGCAAAATGTAAAATAAAAAATAAAAATTGAGAGATCATTAAAAAAGGAATTTATTCCTGAATAAGCTATGAATACGCAACTGAATTAGCAAAAATAGACCCGCTCAAAAGTGTACATGTGCTTTTCCTCACTGTAAAAAATCCTGTAAAAAAAAATCTGGCAGATGGGGCGCCAGTAAAATACTGTTAAATAACAATTTTGTCAGTTTAAATTACAAGTTTTTTTCCATGTTTTTCTTGTAAATTTGTAAATTTTACAGTTGTAAAGTATTTAGAAAGTGCTCTTTAAAAAATCCAGTTGAAATGTATTTTCCATCAGCTGGGGCCCCAGGAAAATACCATTAAATATCAGTTCAGTCTTTTGATGTTACAAAAAACTGTAAAAAAAAGAAACCCCCAAAAATAACAGTTTAAAAAAGTAAACATGAAAGATGGGATGAGAGGATGAAACACGTACACACACCGAAAAGTACTGTGTGTGTGCTGAACCCGTGTCTGGACTCAGGTCATAAAGTCTTAAAATGTCCATTTAACCTGCAAAACGTCCACTAACACCCGCAACCCAAGAGAGCATTTCACCTTTAGACAGTGTGTGTTATTGTGCTTCTGGCAGGATCTGTGTGTGTGAGCACTGACCAGGCCATGACGTGACACTGCAGGAGTCAGGAGGAGGTGAAGTGAGTGAAGATCTTCACAGGATCTCCTCCAGGGACCTGCAGCCACACACCTTTACTTCAGCATTCACGCCATCTTCTGCTCCTCACCCGGAAACAGCCTTTTAGTCCACCATCCTTCCCTCTCTGTCTCTCAAGTGAAAGGGGTGAGAGAATCTCTGAGGGCCTCTGAAGTCGGCTACTCTTTTCACATCTCCTGCTGTTCTTCTTTACCTTGCAAAAAATGACAAACACCCCCACGACCCCAGAGACTCGCATCAAGCATGCACATGTACTGCATATCCCTGTAGAGTCTCACCATTCACAGTTATTGTTCTCTTTAAAAAAGTTATCTTTATGAAAGTGAATTTTACCTTTAAGGGATAGTTCACCCAAAAACTCCAATTTGCTGTTTATTTACTCACACCCAGGCCATCCGAGATGTAGCTGACATTTTTTCTTGAGTAGAACCATGAAGAAGATTGTTTGGTAAATCTGCAGCCCTCTTTGCTTCATATAGTGGGAGTCCATGGGGTCCACCTGTCTAAGAGTTCCTAAATCACATAACTCCAAAAGAGCGCGTTCTGGCAACATATTGACATCTTGTGAAGCGAATCATTCAATATTTTCATAAAACTGAACATCATTTTAATAATATTAGTCATACTGTGCAGCCTCTGCCACGTCCCGATCTTCTTACTGTAGTATTTGGTGGCGGATGACATGTCAGCGTCTAGTGTGTTTAGCGCCACCTGCAGAAAGGGAGTGTTGAGCAACAGTGGCTTTTTTGGAATCATGTGCTTTAGGAACTCTTAGACAGGTGGACCCCATAGACTCCCATGAGTATGAAGCAGAGAGGGCTGTGGATTTACCAAACAATCTAAATTTATGGTTCTACTCAAGAAAAAATGTCACCTTCATCTCGGATGACCTGGGGGTGAGAAAATAAACAGCAAATTTGACTTCTTGGGTGAACTATCCCTTTAACCGTAAACATTGTAAAACCGATTAAAAAACATATTTTGAGGCCAAATAAAATCTGTCTGCAACCAATAATATAACATATTACAATGACAAATTTATGCAATAATAAATAAATATTCAGATCATCTCGACGATCACATTAAGATGACTGGCCTGTCATTTTTAATTCGACATAATTCACATGGGGTTTGTATTTTAGTTTTATCAACAACAGTTGATTGCACATGACAAGAAAGTCACAACTCCATACTGTGTTTTTCCTGGTCTGATCCCCCAACATAAATAAACAGCACACACACTCATCATCATTGAACGAGACACAAACCATCCCCTCTACACAGAGGAAATTCCAGAAGATGAGCTGTGATGAATTACAGGACAGTCTCGTCGTCTGATGCTTATACAGCAGCATGAGGAGAGTTTAGTAGACGGCCTGCATGCGGCCTGACGCTGTGTGGCAGTTTTGATAAATCTAAATGTACAAATGTTATGCCTTACCCAGACTTATTAGGTCATGAATCAGTGCAGTATATAAAAAGTCTGACCCCTCTATTTCCTGCTGTAACACCCACCTCAGAGAGGGTAACAAACACCAGATGTTTCAGAGGGAGAGAGAAAGAGAGAATGCGAGAGATACTGTAGATATAGAGATACAATCTGATATCAAATCGAATTAAACAGATCTGCTGGATAACAGACATCTATCGCTGATTTTTATGTGTGCATGTGTTTACAGGTTTGTACCACTGGGGCATCAAAATGTTTTAAAGAAAAGGACAGTAAGTGTACCTTCATTTCTTGTTTGATCTTTTCAGTTCAGTTGAAAATCTGTCCTTTTGAAGTTAATAATGATATTATCATTTTTCTGTCCTGGAAAGAATAAAGGAAGTATTTTGTTCAAGAGATCTCAACGATGTCAGAGAGAAGTCAAAGATTTCAATGAAACAGAATCAGCAATTCAGTTTGTTAAAGAAACAAAACACAGTTACACATCCCAAAAATTCAGACAGGTCTGACAGGAATTTGAAAATATTTTACGATGTAGCTAAAGTCATGCATGTGGGCAATGTGAATCCTACAAAAATGTACAATTAATTATAAAAAGTTCAGATGCGCCGATACTGAATTAGTCCACCGAATTTTGCCTAATACCGATAGCTTGACAGTTATATTAACTCTCATTAGCTAGATAATCTTTCCTGAATGTTTTTTATTCATATAGTGAGTATTTATATTGAACATCACACATGTGATGTTTCTTAACATTTTCTATACACAGAGTACAAATTCATTCATTTCCTGTCCTCATTTGATGGGAAGACTATATTGGCGCCCTGACCATCAACTGTTTTTGAACCGAAAACCGATAGTCTGACAATCTGTTTTATAGACTGAATACAAAATCTATTGGCCGAAATATCAACCCATTCTCACTCCTAACTCGTCACATAATGAAGCTTGGTCAGCACCCTTCCGCGTCACTTTTCAACCCACAAGATACCCTTCAGTGTCAGTTTTCGAGACGTGAACTACTCCATTGCTTTTAGGTTGTTCACCTTTCACATTAGTTCAAGGCACATTTAATTCTTGCCATTTGTAAACATATAAATGGTTTCATAAATCTTCAAGATTTCAAAGAAATTCTTGAGCCCCTAACTCAACCCTCAACCTAAACCTAACCACTTCTCAATCATACAACACACAACACACGAGTAAAAGTATGTAAACTGTAATAAAGCATGAAAACTGTATAAAGGCATAAAACAACCCGCGTTGCAAACCTTGTGAACTGAGCCATAAGATAACTTTATGTAAAGCACTTTGTAAACGTAATAAATACATGAAATCAACGTTGCAAAACGTTTTTGAAACCGAAACGGTGATGCATCCTGTTGTGATGACGCAAGAGATGAACTATGGCAGCTGAGAAGGCCATTCTTTGTGTTCTTTTTGAATAATTTTCGGAGCCTGGTGAAATCGTTATAAATATGTGTTGAGTACTCTAAAATACATCTCTTCTTATATCTTCAATTGTTGAGTATACCGAGCAGACACAATTAGACGTCTTTACTTGGACCCATTGTGCAAGCTGTCTCTTTAATAACACATGGGTTATATACATGTTCCTGCTGATTGGGCTGATGTTCTTGACACATCCACCAAACGAGAGAAAACGTATCTCAAACCCTGTTGCACACCCTTTGTTTCCAACAAAGCTTGAACATGCCCCAGGTCTTGTTTAAACGTAAATCATGACGCGATCATCACGTGGGCCAATGACACTTCACAATCAAAGCGTAATAACGCAATCGGTCACGAGACAAAGGCGAGCCAATGCAATGCCGACGTTGCGCTTCTTCTGACAGCATTTTTAAATGCCTTCTCCGAGATTGACGGCGAATGATTTTCGCTTTTGCGTCTTTTACTCATATAGTTCTACCGTTTGAACTTGGTATACATAGAATATTTGTAGTTTTTGGAATGTATGATGTTTTACATTATTTAAAAATAAATGTCTTATGTTACTTCCTGTTTACATCGAATACTTGTGATTGCAAAATTATACACCAGTATATAAATTCATAATTACAGTAAAAACCGCTCGCTCATTACGTCTTCGTATCAACGGCAAAGGTTTGTTATTGAAAGCAATGGAGTACCCCGCATGTATGGCGCCCTTTTAAAAAGTGACGTGGAGGGGCTTAGACCAAGCTTCAATATGTGACAAGTTGGAAGTGAGAATGTGTTGGAAATATCTCTGCATCTCTTTAAAAAGCCATACTGAAACCCATAACCCTAAACCTAACCGGCACTGGCACAAATGCGAATCACAATAAAACGTACGAATGAGATCATACAAATTCTTGTGAATTAGCCACCTCGTAAAATAGTTACAAATTGCTGTGACATTGTCTGGCATGTTGTTTATTAATGAAAGATTGAACCACATCAATTTGAAAGTAAAACGAGTTAAAGTTAAATAAACTGACTGACAGTGTGAGAGCGCTGTGTGTGTGTTTAACAGTGTGTGGTGTGCATGAGTATGAGTTTCAAGGGAATCTAGTGAATATGAACCCTGGCAGAAGGTGAAAGTCAATCACATGTTCATTTGATTTTTAATCTTCACACAGAATAAAAAAACAGGATTCCCCTCCTGGTCTTCATAACCACAGTTTACTCTGCTTAATTACCCAGAATGCTGTGCTCATACATCACTGTTACATCAAATAAGATAATGAGCTCATCATTAATACATGTGAAAACTTCAGGTCTCATACGACACGCTCTGCCAAAGTCTCAGCAGGTAAAGAAAATGTGGCTGATTTTTCAGGCGTCTCTCAGGACGACATTCAAAGCCGAGGACCGAACTTCTGAAACGAGCGTCTGAGGATGTGACACGTTGATTAGTTTCTGTGGGCCTGAAACACAACTTCTAAGAAGCTCTCTGTGTGCTCCTTTGTCCGTCTGAACCACAAAATCTCGTCGACACTATGACAAGATTCGAAAAGATGAGAGAGGAAAGGTAAGGGCAGTAGAAGAGAAAAGAATCAAGTTTTTATGTATTTATTATTAGAGGTCATCTGTTATCTTATCACGACTATTTAAGTTATTTAATTGAATATCAAAATTATACAATATTAGACATTTAGAAAAGTAGCCAACTCATCAACACTAAAATAAATCACATTGATGGTACATTTTAGCATCTTTGGTGTCATCTTTGCCTATATCAACCAACTCTTTAAAATCCCACTCTAGGATGCTTTGTAAACATTATTTTGGGGTCTGATTGGTTGTATTTTCTTCTTCATTTGGAAGTCATCTAAAACTTTTTCAAACAACATTTTAGTTTTGTTTGTTTCAGTATTAAAAAATGTATATGTTGGCATATGTACAACTAATTTCTAACTATTTCCGACAGAATGAATTTTATATATTTAAGACCACATGAAAAACTTTCCAGTTAAGTGACTCTAAACTTTTGAACTGTTCAAGCATTGCTATTCATTTAAATATTTCAGTATATTGTATATACTGTATATTATATATTGAATTACAATATTGTAAATAGTAAAAAAGGTAAAATATCAGGTTTATTAAAAGCTGTATATGTAAATGAGGTGTAATGTAAAATGTATTGCAGATGTTTATATTCATCTAGTTAAATAAACAAAACATCTGCATATTTTCCTGTAATTTAAAGGTTTAGAGAAAACAAATAATTGTGGTTGCTGGAACTCAGGACACTCTTCCTATTTTCTGTAATTTAAATAATTAGATAAAAATATTTATACAACGATTTTCATTTCCAGAATCTGTCTTTTGTTTAATTAAAATTGAATTATGTAAAAGGCCTGTGTACGGTCTAGTATAAGAATCATCTCAAACAGCAATCTTTATAATAAATGGCATAAGCATACTAATTTAGAGCAATTTTATTGGCAATATTCTACAATAAACAGAAAGCTGAGAGTGAATTTTGCAGAAGTGGATCCTGTGACACTGAACTGTTCCATTCAAAAGAAACCTTGAATACACTGGACTATCACGCTCAACATACTGAAAGTTAATTAACGATTTGTTAATTGAATACAGGGCCTATAATTGTTGCATTAGTAGCATAAACATCATTTTCTTCAAATATTATTAAAGCGTTTTTGTTGCACCTATTAGAGATTCTTGTCTGTGAGTTAATTTCATTATGCTAATGAGCTCTCTTCCTCTCAGAACCTTTGCTTTGATCCGTGTTAATTGTCGTGATCTTCAAAGACAAAGTCACCACTTACTTTAAATGAATTTTACATTTTTTAGAGAATCTTATGGAAATGAGGCAGAAGTAATTAAATTTTTATGATGCGTCTCAGTATTTTTTAACGGCCGAGAGTGCGGTACTGAGGAGGTTTCGTTTCAACATTTAACAGGGGAAAACTGAGAACGGGGCGAGAGTCGAGCAGAAAAAAAACGGTCAGATACTAAAGATTAAAGCCCCTGTGAATCCAAGGCTTAATTTGTACTGATAAACTTTAGTGTTTAATATGCTCTTCTGTGTTCCCAGCATGAAATCCTCACGTCGAAACTGAAGAACCGAAACTTTCCCCTTATTTCATCTCTGGTCTTCTCTCTCTCACCTTTTAAACTCTGTACAGTTTCTTCGTGCGATGACAACATTGGACCTGTAACACCTGCAAACAAATTTGAAAAAGATGGTTTTGGATTGGAAACCTTGTTTGAATCAAACAACCCTTAATCCTCCTGTTGTGTTGCTGAATGTTTTTGTCCTCGCCAAGAAAAAAGTCTACATGGAATCAGGATTGCCCATATTTACATCCTTAGCACCACCAAAAATAAAAATCTTTAATCAAAATCTGAAATAGTTTTTTGCTCTAAAGCCATGCAGTAACACAATTTTGATTTAAGGGATAACATTGTTTTACAGTGTTCTTTTTAAAGGGTTTTCACATGCACTCTTTGGTATTACTGTGTAGCTCTGCGTATTTTTTGCAGCGTTTTTAAAAGAACCTATAACCTAAAATAAAGAACCACAGAAGGACTGTTTCACCACTGTTTACATCACTGGTTAAAGAGACCGGAGAAAAAGATTAATTTCATCATGGAGATTAAAGGAGGTGGAACAGATGAAGATTTAGATGTTTACAGGCTTGTGTAGATGATTTTGATGTATTGTGTGTTTGTGATTCAGGTGATGGTCAGTTCTCACACTGATATATTTTAGTAATTCATCTAAACCTCTGACAACCAACTAATAAACAGTCAAAAACAGTATTACGTTTATGAGTATAAATACGTGAATATGACGAGAGTATCTCTGAACAGCCTGTGATCTGACTTTAATCAGCATGTTTGTGTGTGTGTGTGTGTGTGTGTGATATCACAGGTGTACCGGGTCATGGTGGATTAACGCTAAACCCACACAAATCTCCTTACACGCAGGATCAACCTCCTCATTCAAGTGCCTCAAATACTGAGCAGATGTGCGCAGGTACTGTACACTGTGTCTGTGTGTGTCTGCGTGTGTGTGTGTGTGTGTGTGTGTGCGGGTGTGACACTGTTTGCTGAAGGTCCACTCCTGTAACACAACAAGTTCTTTAATGTATTAATTTCAGACCGTTACGAGAATTATTCATTAATTCTTCAGCATCTGTATCATGAATGAAATCAGATGACCGCAGGTATAAAATACTTTCTATGAGTCCGAGGTCAAAGGTCTTATTTGTTTCTCCTTCCTTCTATGTGTATGTGTTTAAATGTAAAAGTATGAGAAACAGGGAAAGGAGGTAAAAGTGGGAGGTGGTTGTAATACTGTATCATATTGAAATGTAAAATTGCAGCTAAACGAAGGTTAGTAAAGGTGCAGACATACTGTACACGGTAAATTACTTTTCATTGTAGCCTAACATCATCCTTGTGTGTGTTGTAGATGTATTAAATCTACTACAGTATCTCAATGTTTCTTTTCTTTTATTTCTTCATTTGTTTTATGTATATAAACAACAAAGATTAACAAATGAGAAACATATCGTTGTGCTTCCGAAACCCTGGATGTCCGAAATTCACTGTTTTTCAGGAAATGGAATAAACACTGTACTTATTAATGATTAAATACTGAGTTATCAAAGTTGACAAGCATTTTTTAAAACTTTTTATTGGATAAATATTTGCAAAACTCAGTGACAAACATAGAGGGTGACTTACAATAAAGATTTATGGCAAACAAAAAACAATATTACAAAATATGAAGATTTCATTATGGAGGTTTCAGAAGGACAGCAACGATATATGAGCAAGTTCAATTCCAGAATGGGTACAAATATCTAGATTCTAGACAGACTACAGTAAATCTGAAAAATGACTGATACTGATCATTCTAAAAAAACATTAGAAGGTACTGAAGATACTTTAAAGGTTTAAAAAACTTTGAGTGTATATATGAAAGATTAAGATGACTCCTGACATCTTTCATGCTGGTCTACATCAGGTAAAACATCTCCATCCCCCATCACAGAAACTACCACTGTCACAATTTCTCTCGCTCAGTCCCTCAACTGCTGTCTCACAGGAATATACGTGATGTACATGAGGCCAGGGTGAATAAATAAAAAGAAACAAAAACCTCCTAGATAATTGAAATAGAGAGAGAGAGAGAGAGAGAGAGGGTGAAGGCAGGTATGATTAAAACCCCTTTGATTTATGAGAAGGTGGACCTGAGTCGTCAGCCTTCACGCTCTGATGCCCTGTGTGATGCCCCCGCGCGCACACACTCGCATGTCTCTTCTGTCCTCGCAGTCAGATGTTTACAAGTTCTACATTCAGACTCCAGCATAATGAAACACAATGTAATGATGTTTGAGAAACATCTCATTAATTTCCTAAACCTGGTTCAGATGGAAACTTCGTAAGTCTTCCATTTGTCTTATTTGTATTTTTATTTCTTTAAGAGCAGTTGAATTACAAAGAACATCTGAGAGAAACTTGATACATTGAATGACCAAGACCTGAGACCTTCTTGAACCTGTGAGAAATCAAATTATTGTTGGGTCATTATAAGCTCAAACATCTTTCCTCAGATACTTTCAAGACCAAATGATTCTTGTTATGCTGAATCTCATCTCTGTTTGTTTTTCATTTCTCCCCAGGGTTATTTAAGTTTAGTGTCGGGCCTGGTTTGGGTGTTCAAGAGCTTAAAATGACGCAAGTCTATAAGAATGATTCGTTTATATCAGGAGACTCAAACAGAAGGAGAAATACATTTCCAATCTAAACAAATAAACTGATAAATCTCTTGATTCACTTTTAGGACCAATTGATTTCCTTTAAAATTGCATTTTTACTGGAAACAAATATAGTGGTGCACAAATGAAGCCGAACCAGAGAGGAAGAGCCAGAGCTAATGATAGATAAACAGATAAATAACAACCCCAGAGGTCATTTATCCAGCATCTGAGATCTTTCCAGTACATCACAGAACACATTCTGACGTTCCGCACAGCAGGGTCCCGGATCTCGCAAACTTTTGGTACTCTCCATGTTTGATGTCACCCACAAATTTATTTGACGAGCCGGTTTTGCCCGAAGATGGAGAAAAGTAATGACAGTGTGTTTACAGTGTGTGTTTTGTGCCGGGAATCTAAAGCTATACACGGCTGGATTTGGATGTCATTTTTATAGCAAACGGTGTTGTTTGTTTTTTTATTAAAATTGAGTTTTACATCATTATCTACAGTGTTTACACTTGTTGGCTTCGCAAACTTAAAAATCAATAAAAAGGAGATTCGTTTTATACAGTTATTGTTTTAGTCAGAAAGTATTTCTTCTGTAAATTGTCATTGAAAATCTTGTTTTTGTTATATAATTTTTTAATTACTACATAGTAAATACAGTAAAATACTTCATATTGACTATACATACCCCTTAAAGGTATTTTCAAATCTTTTCGAAGAACACATATTCCGAATTTAAAATGATAGATTCCTCCAAAATCTTCTTTTACTCACACCCTTTGTAATTTTAAACCTGTATGAATTTCTTTCTTTTGCAGAAATATTTTGGTAGCGAATAACGGCGGTACCCATTCATTTCTATTGTAAAGACACAAAACAATGCAAGTCAATGGTTCGGTTATTCAGTTACCGACATTCTTGAAAATGTCTTTTTTTGTTCTGGTAAAGAAAGTAAGACATACTGCTTTGAAATAACATGAAGGTGAATGAAGACATCATTTTTATTTGGGGGTGAACTATCCCTTTAATGTGACAGGATTTACATTATGTAGGTTTAGGGTTAAAAATGGTATTAACTTCAAAAGTCATTTGGATTTATGTTTGTTTCCGTCAAAAATTATATTTGAGTTTTTTACTCTGAATATTAGGTAGACACATCCTCTCTTGGTGAATCACTAATGGTCCCCGGTAGTCTGGGCACCTAGAGGAAGATCTTTTTGTTTAAAAATCATCCGTAACCCCTCCCTCAAAAGATGTTTTTTGGCTTCTATTATTGTTTCGTTTTTATTTATATGGAATTGATAATTTGAGAATTGTGTGTAGGACCATTTTATTCCGCCCGGACGAAGAAGGTTGATATTGTGTGATTATCTGCTCAGGTGAATTCCTCTGTGGCTCAGGTGGTTAATTTGAACCTGAGAGAGATATGCTGCATATTTCAGCAGCGATATGACACTCGGCAGAGAGATAATTAAATTTCCACTCTTCCCAGCCACCTTTCCTGCCTTTATGGAGATTAATTACATTCACCGTACACATATACACACTCGCATTCTTTTATTCACACATAAATCACGCACACACATACACATAGGCCACTGTGATAGAAGCCATTACACTTGACTGAGTCAGCGACCAACACAAAGAGTCTCGTCTCTGATTCTTATCACACATGTAACTTATTCATTAATTTCAGGAATTTATCAAGCATAAAGCTCGCGGTGAGACTAACAACACCGAAGCACCGATAAGAGATGCCGTACCTTCAGGTGATATTTAGACACAGTCCAGCGTCTTATTGTGTGTACTGGGGAATATTAATAGTCTCGCACTCATGATTATTCCTTAAAAATACATGTGGTGGTGAGTTGTGATAGTGGTTAGCTGTTGTCACTGCATATAAAAATAACTTGAATACATTTGAAAGCAAAGCAATGCCACAGAAGAACCATTTTTGGTTCGCCTTTGGTTTTCCTCAAAGGCTAGAACCATTTATTTTCTTTGTATAATATAAAGAGTTAAAAAAAAATCCTTTGGTTAAGGGGGTTGTCCAACATCCAAACATTTTCATTTTCTAAGAATGGCCAGTTATCATTACCTTACTTCTTGACTGACTCTCAAATGATTCGTTCGGAAATTCATCTGTTTAACCCCTCCTTTCTGTCAGCCTACTCTTATCTGATTGGTCAGATAGTCTAGTCTGCTGTGATTGGTCTACCACATACAGCGGCGAAGTGTCGCAAATAGAATGTTGGTGGGCATTACAACGAGTGACGCAAATCTGACACAGAACTGAAACTAGAACGATATACGACTCATTAGCGTCAAATCCTTTTTTTTTCAAGCCAATAACTTTGTCAATCATTCACTTTCTAGTTTACATCTTGGCAGACTGCTTACGATATCGCACAGCAATATTACACACTGCAAGAAATGTTTTACTTTTTAAACAGAAATGTTATTCGGATAAAAACCTTATTCATAGAACATTAGCAAGAAATAATAAGCAACTAAGAGAGCATATTTGGTTCATGTTATTTATCTCTGAATCACATTCAAAAAAGGTGATCTGAAGTTGAATTTTAAATAAAATACTATAATAATAATAAACAATAATACTAAACAATATAATTGAAAAAAGATTTTTTTATTAATTAATATTGTAGTGGAGTAGGCGGGGCGAGACCGTGAGTCAAGGCCGGTGAGTGATTGTTAATGAGGGTCAGCTGTGCGCGCACCGGTCTCGTATCATGGAGGAGATCGGGAGCATATAAGAGAACGAGCGACCGGACCGTCGATGAGAGAGGACCAGGCCTGGGTTTTAGTTGTAGTTTGTGGTTATGTTCTGCTTTATTTCGCCGGCAGTCGTCCTTAAGGGGCTGCCGGCTGTTTATGTTCTTTGTTATTATTTTGATTAAATGTTTAAATGTTTGCCGGTTCCCGTCTCCTTTCTTCCTTTTAATTGAACCTCACTACAAATATGTTTTTTCAATTTCTTAAATATATATTTTTTTTAATTCTCTCACTTCTGGGGTTAATCTATACAAAAGCATTGTTAATGAGGAGGACACACACACACTTTACTAAAGTTCTCATTTAGCGTACTGTACATTTGTACACTTACAAATACGCAATTAAGCAATAATGTACGTTTTAAAGACTCAAAACTTTTTTAATTAAAGGTCTAGTGTAGTTTATTGAGTTTGGCCATGTAGCGGTGAGGTTTCGAATTGCAACCTGCTCTATCAACCCTCCCCTCCCTATCGACAAGGGCTCTCACATGACATATATATCGTAGTGTTTCCGCTTCTTTGCCGAAGGAGATAGCGTCTTAACGACACATGCTCTGTTTAGCGCAGTTTGCGAATTTTATGTAAGGGGACCAACGGTATATGTAGATAGTAATAACTTATTTTAATGTAATAAAAACATAACACTTCATCATGTAAGGTTGTTGTAACTTACACCTCTGAAGACATAATTATGCATATTATAGTGCATTCCTGTTAATAGATTGTCAAGAAAATGACATATTGCCCCTCAAAACCTTACTTGTCCATGTAGCCTACATGATCTCCAAAGTTTTTTAAGCACAAAGTTGTCCTACTGATATTTCTGTTGCATGGGCCTACATCACTGTCATAAAATTTGCCCGCTTAAGGGCTTGTTTGTTTGTTACAGGAGTTTAACAATTCATTGTGAGTTTTTAAAACTTGTTTGAGAACAGTCATCATTTTTGAAGTTCTGTCTGGTCATGTTAGGGGTACAAGATTACACACCGTGACCTTACCTTTAAGCAGAGCAATCATGTTATGTCATGTATTCTGACTACTTTACACTGTTAAACGTGCTGGCTTCTCATGCTTAACACGGTCGATTGTTAAAAACGAGTTGGACATGTGACGTAGCATTTCTGTAATTGATACACTTCCCCAGCACTCCAAATTGTTCTGGATCCCTGTGTCGTCACATGGATCCTATTCCTTTATTGTCCAATCTCCCGGAAAAGCATGGCAAGGTGAAGGCGAAGGCGAAAGAGCCGCCAGGACGTGCGAGACCCGCTTACCATCAAGATTGTGTCAGCTGCGTCAAGATGGGCTGCAATGCAGCTTGTTACTATTGCGACATCGAAGTTTAGGTGTGTCTGTTTGTTCACAGCATTTCAATGATGGATGCTATATAATCGGTGGGTACAATGCTGGATTTGGAGATGTTAAAAGATACTGGACATGAACTGCACACGGTAGTGTCATAAGTCTGTTTTTTCTTGGCAATCGGCGTGTATGCACATAATGTACAAAACACGAAGGGATGATGTGATGATGTGTTAGTTGCCTGTGCAGTAGTTCCATCCCACTATCCCCACTAGTCCCACCTCTAGCAGCTCTTGTTTTTCCCGGAAATAATTGTACAGCTGTATCTCTCTTTCATAAATTTGATCAAACGAAATACTGTTCGAAGATATGACGTATGCAATTCTACTCTATACCCACTCAAGATTAATAAGAGATTGGCAGAAACTGCTTGTGATACGCGATCTTTAAACAACAGGAACACAAAAAAAATCTGTTGCCGTTGGCTGTAGAGGGTACTCTAGTTGCAGAGCAGCCAAAAAATATCCAACAAATATACTTTGGGCCAAATATGGAACGTTGCACACACCTTTGAACCTGTTTGTGCTCCTGAAGACATTTGATAGATCCTGGACCAGTTCCACTGGAACTTTGCCCCACTTATTGTACTGACCTCAAGCTTCTTGTAAGCTACAGCAGTATATGCTTGTTTCTTTCCTTTGAATGATTTTTCCAACCAAACTCTAAAATTAGACTGAGGATTTGGATCTTCTTGTTGTTACAGCTAGTCAGTAATTGTACTGATTTATTGTAGGTTTTGAAGACTCTACACATTTGCAATTTTTTACTTTGCTCTAAAAAAGGTAAAGATATAACCTGTAGTAAGGTAGGTGAATCATCTAAGCTGATTCAGTGAGTTGTCTTACCAAATATGTCTGTATCTGCATTCGAAATGGCATACTCAATGAGTAGGTACTTAATTTCAGTAAGTATGTACTTAACGAGGGCTAAATGGGTATGTACCGGTTTATTTGCCTGAATGAGTGCGGTATGAATGCGATCGGCCGCTGTCCACCATATTGACGTGATCATGTGACGAAATTCTTCTTCTTTTCCATTTCAACAGGTAACATATGTTTGAAGTGCATGTCCGCCACATACTGTACTGGAGTGTGGGCCAGAGATTAGCCATGAAATGTAATGACAATCGCATCAACTTAAGTTATGAGAGACAGGTTGCTTCAATAACCTTTCCTACTATGTGGTTTGCACAAATAACCAACACATAAAACTTAATAAATACAAATTTCTTCAAGAACAGCAAATTCAGAGCTTTTAATTTTCAGGTATTTTTATTTCATGGGCCATATGCTTTTGATAAAAGTGAAAAACTAAAAGGAATACAGCAGCTTTGTGATTACAAAGCTCATCACTCTGAAAAGCAAGGTGTGCTATGATTGGCCAGTTAACCGGTGCGTAGTGATTGGTCGAATACTGCAAACATGTCACGGAAATGTAACACCTCTTTCCATATTTGGAACATCAGATTCCAAAGAAATTGTACAAACAGGTAAGCCCACCTTACTTGCATATACATTTGGGCGGTCTTAGTCAAATCATATGAACTGATTTAGATTTGTGGGTGTGTGGTTAGAAGAGGCATTTCAAATAGGTCTGGGTGAGCATTCGCTTTTATATAGAATGCATATTTTGTTTCATCACCTCATTTTTTCTATTTTGCATGTCTTATACATGCATGGGCAACTTTTATCACACCAAAGACACAGAAAAACACGTATTCGAGCCGTATGTCAGACACAGCAGCAGGCCTCATCTTCCAACAGCCCAAATGGGCTAATGTGACACCCCTTTTCATCTCTCTCCACTGGATACCAGTTGAAGCCTGTATCAGATTCAAGTCACTAATGCTTGTCTACAGGACTATCACTGGATCTGCACTGGCATACTTTCACACCCTCCTACACCCCATCAAGATCCTTGCATTCAGCGAATGATTGCCACCTTGTATTGAGAGTGAAAGTGACCTATTTGTCAGGCATGGTGACCCATACCTGAAATGTGACCCATCCAGAGAGTAGTGAACACACTCACAGCAAGTCATGAATACAAGTACACCAGGAGCAGTGGGCCGCTATCACTGCAGCCTTCGTGGAGTAAGTAGGGGGGAAGGTGCCTTGACTCAAGGGCACATCAGTCGTTACCCGCCGGCCCTGAGAATCGAACCAGCAGCCTTATGGTCACGAGTCTAACTCTCTAACCCTTAGGCCACGACTGCCCCAATATTGCCTTCTCATAAGAGCAGTAAATCGCTTTCCCGCTTATTCTCCTTCACAACTCCTTCCAGGTTGAACATTCTTCCTAACTCGGTCCGGTCAACCACATTCCTCACAACATTCAAAAAACGACTTAAAACCCATTTCTTCTGTGAATACTTGACAGACAAATGAGAAAGAAAAAATACTTTCTCTCAACAGGTAGTGGTCTAACTTTTCTCGAAACTACGAACTTTGTATTAGCACATATTGTATTATTACTCCAGTATGACATATCGCTTATTGCTAGTCTTATATTCGTATATATATTATATATTCATATATTCGGTCAGCTATAGCTGTTCAAGTACAGTTTTCTCCTACTAGTACATAGGTAGGTTGTATTCGGACGCAACATTAGTATACGCACACACAAATCTTGCGCGATATACTCAGGTATTTCTCGTCTACTGTTTTATGAATACTGACATTTTGGACACACTATTCATTTGCCTACTACATAGTAAGGAAGTATGCCATTTCGGATGCAGCCAATGATTCAAGCTTCTGTCCGATTCACTTATTGATTCAACTGATTCATTATAAAAAAACAAAAAAATCAAGTGAATTGTTTGTAAATTGAACTTAATGTGGTGCTGCACAATGAAATAAGGTCTAGCGGCAATGCAGAAACCATTATTTTCAGTATTCACTATCTCTCTAACATACAACTTAACAAGAGGTATTTAGAGCCCAACAGCTGGACCTTTCTTCTACCGCGGAAATTCCAACAACTGAAGGTAAAACATCACATAACCGCACAAAAGCAATAGAAACCTGCGTTTATAAAACAGGGTTCGAATAAAAGAGTTGTTCTGGCTCGCTGCAGGAAACCAGAAAGGTACCAATCAATATTGAAACACAGAAATTAAGCATTTAAATCACTAATTAGGGAGTAGACTGCTCTTCACACCTGTATGGCGCTAAGATCGCCAGCATCGCACATCTGTCTGCGCGCACCTGCCAAACACCTGCCGCCAGCTCAATACTGCCTGATTACAGCACGCGCCTGCTCATTACTTTCTTCACACACGCTGGAGCTGATCCCGGAGCAGCTGTCGGCCAGAAAACCGCGCTGGGATTCGCCGTTCGCGTTAACGGGCTGATCCTGGATCAGGTGATTCACATGGCTGGTTCCTTTATGCCCGACTTCCTGCTCTTCAGTCGTACAGGCCGGAGCAGACGGATTATGTGCCGGATCACAGCTCACTCGCTCTCTCCCCCACTCCCTCTCCCTTGCACTTTTACAGAATTCCTCCCTGCGCGATTTGCATATGTAATTTGTGGAGCTGAAGGGGTGATAGGAGAGAGCGCGTGTCTTTTCTTCACCTCTAAACATCTTTTTTTATCCCTCTCTCCCACCTGTCACCAGAAAAGCTTGTTCTCGCTCTCTTCTGCACACGTTGCAGTCTGTTACGCCCAAGCGACGGAAGAATAGGTGCCGCTATTGAACAAACGCTTGATTGAAGCCGTCGTGTTTGAAGATGAACTTGGATGATAGTACTCACGAGAGAGCCAACAACACAGCAAACTAGAACACAATTCGTCAGCAAGCATAAGCACATATTCGAAACACAGATTATAACTGTAATAACAGTCTAGAACGCAAATCTAGAACACGATTCATCGGTCAACACTTCAGGTATTAGTCTGCGCTTTAGTTAAAGCTTTATGCATTGAGTCTGAACCATTTGTCCAGAACATAGGCCTGTGTGTGTGTGTGTGTGTGAGAGAGAGAGAGAGGCCTGTATCAAAGGCTTAGAGGAAGTAACCCCCCCACCCCATTTCCCCCACAATCTAATAGGATGATTCTCATTCTGCCGGAGCTGTTCGGCAGTTAGCGGATCGCCATCTGTGTGTGTAAACCTGAGTCAGTCGAGAGCTCCGCTCGGCAAGGTACAGCAGCTCGTCTAATGACTCTTAATCTTTTCTTTAATTAAATCGTGCAGCCAACCTGAAAAATCTATCTTAATGCAAATGAGCAGGGCCCTTTTTGGCATTTGCTCACCGTAATGCACTAATAAGGTTAATTTAATAAAAATCTGTTCCAGTTTTTACAGATAATTGTATGTTTTCTTGATCCGCTCCGCACGGGAGATGTTTGTTTGCGGGCGCGTTTATACGAGGTGATCTGGGTGACACCGCTGCCGATATTTCAGCCCGAGACCTTTTTAAATAGTTTTCATTAGAGAAAGAGAGAAACGGGTCTCTGTAGAGCTCGTTTGTGTGCTCGCCGGGACCCGGGCGGCGTAACCTGTGGAAACAGATCGGAGACCTTCGCTGTCCGCCCCGCTCATTACAGAGCACCTTTCCCGGAGCGCCCGAGGAACATTACACCTTATATAAATATGACAAATGCTTTGTTTATTTCATATCAGTTCATGAATAATTTAATGTTGTCTTGGATAAGGTGCGAACTAATATGAAAGCCCTGAATTATTCATTGAAGATGCGTCGTAGCAGGTGATGTTTAATTCGTACGGTAAACGAGCGCTTCCCCTTGAATACCCAGCATGCACGGCAGGTCGTTGCTCATCTGACTCGCAGTCTGGAGGTCTGTAATGAGTATTATACTGTAGTAGCACTGATCCGAGAACAAGTTCTGCTGTTCTTGTATTATAACTGAGCCTGTGATTAGCCGTAGTCAAAAATGTTGGACTCATGTATGACAATGGATATAGTTTTATTATATTCAATAAATATATTGATAAAAGACATGTTTAGGTAGAGATTTGTGTGAATGCACCTATCCTCACTCTCTGTTTTGTTTATGTCTTCTGAAGAAACATATATTGACATACTCACTCGGTTTGGTAAGAATGTGTGTGCCAAAAGATATATGCAAATGTCAACGTACACATATGCCACATGATGATGTAGAAATCTGTCTGCCTTTACAGAGATCTATTCAGAAGTACACTTTAGAATTAAAGTTAAACTCCAAAGGAGATTTTACATAATGATTTATAGAGAACTTGACTTGCATGACTGTAGTAAATCTGTGTGTCCCTATGCGTCTAAAAACGCAAGACTCAGGAATGGTTTAACAAAGCCCAGCTTAAAACACGAGGGTCTTGAGACATTCTTTTATTACAGAAATTGCCATGTCAACTTGGTACTGTATACAAAAGGTGGCAACTCTAGTCTCGCCTTCGAGAGTCTTCTGACTGGTCCACTGCTGTGGAACTGACATTGGCTGTAAAATCCTGCTTTCGGAGGCAGAATTCCCAGGCAGGAAAGCACCAAAGTAATGGTTTGCTTTACTTCCTGTCTCGTTATCTGGTTGATTTTTGAAGGCAGAATAGATGTACTGTATCTGCCTATAATGTGTCACAATGCTATTCAGGATCGGGAATATAAAAATTAAAATATATAGAAAATAAAATGGAGTCGGAGGAACCGGATAAAGCACAATTGTTTCATTTTCACTTTCAACAAATTTTGCTCTCACTACTAGCGAGAAATTAGTATTGTTGTGTCCTAATATGTGATTGGTTGTTACAAATACATCTAAACTTTCAGACGCAGTCATTGATAAACTGTGCTGCATGTAAAAGTTGAAATTCTTTCAACGTGAATTGGCATCTTAAAAAATGTGTCGCTTCTGCGCAAGAAGCTGCAAAAGATGAGAGACGCAGAAATAACACGTTCGCAAAGCTCATGTTTACTGTTTACATAGAAAAACAATGTAAAAGTGGCGCAGCAGAATGGAAAAACGCCTTCTATGTGAACTGCCCCTGAGAATTTCCTGCCATGTTCTGACTGTATTTTGATGCTTCAGCTCAGTTCCGTGGGCTGATCAGGTTGTGGGGATTCTTCTCAAACCAATCGTGTGTTTGTTAAGGAGAATTCACTGATTCTTTCAGCTGGAGGTCTCCCCGGATATCCACGTGTGTGGCTCCTGTTAAATAAAGCACTCCAGAGACAGAATCCCTCAGCAGTCACCTACATCCTCGGGGGAACGTTCAGCCCAGCAGAACTCTGCACGTTCCTCTAAGGAGGCAACAAATGACTGGTATTCTCCTCTGGACCCAAAATGGCTAACCTCCTAACTTTTACCCCTACAGTTTGATATCAGACCCCTGGGACGCCTGGTGTCGCTCTCTTTGATTTTCATCAGTGCGATACAAACAAAAGACATTATGAAAACATACACACATTGCATGCTAAAAAAATATTTTTATATTGGTGTGTGGGATGTACATAAAAGCAGCCTTTCACAGCGGTTAAAGAACAACAATTTTACTGTTTGATCTTTTTCATTATTGCAAATATTTTTTTCCAGACTACAGCTTTTAGTTTTTTTTACAATACGTAAGATTTATGACACAGTGGCACATATTGTGTAACCAATAGATGAATATGTGTCACAGTTTGAGACTTCCCATGTCGAAAATGTGGTTGTTTCTTATTTAGTGTCAAATAAGTGACATTATAGCTCAAAACATTCAGATAATATAATTTATAGGACACACTGCGAGAAAGAAAGTTTCAACTCTTTACTGCATTTAAAATCAGAGCGATCAGAAACCCGCAGGCATGTGCTGCAGGAATAATCCCACGATCCGCTATCCTGCTGGACCTAAAATAATCCCTAATATAATCCTGATCACAGACTCATGTTTTTGCATTAGTCATTTAAAAAATGGGTGGGGGGGAGCTGCTCAATGTATATCAAACTGTGATCCATTGTTTCTGTTTGTTGCTGGACAGTTCATTAAAAGAGGAAAATAATTTCATGATACATGTGGCGAAGTTCGATATTAAGATAAAACATGGCAAAGCAGATGGACATCAGACCTCTAACAGAGCTCTTACATTCCCATTATGACATCATCAAACACATTCGGTAAATCAGTATAACATCCACCTTTGTGTTCAACAATGAAATTTAAGGTTACGGTGTATTGAATTTAGAGGTGAGCATAATTAAGCATCATATTTATATCCTTCATTTCAATTTTAACAGTGATCTTACCATGGTTAAGCATGTATGAGGCTTTCTGCTTTGAGACCAAGCAATATAGCTCAATTTAAGGCTTTTAGCGATTGCCAACAAACAAAGCTTGGCATTCAAAGTTAACTTGTGTGACCACAGGTGTGCGCTTATAGACATTTTACAACAAGCACTGCTTCAAAACATGGAGTTGCAATGATCTGATCTTGTTTCCAACATAAAATAAGTTTACAGTAAGCTGTATGAATTCAGCGAACGGCTAAAATTAGAGCATTTAATCGATTTTTGCACACAGAGGAAGGACTAAATTTTAATGTTAGTATTATCTGATAGAAAGAAAGGAGAAAGTGCCCCACGGGGGATTTGTGTGTCTGTGTGCTTGTGCGTGTGCGTGAGAGAGAGTGTGTTAATTATCGTGTCAGTGTGCTGACCTCAATATCAAAGCGCTCTGAAGGTATATGATGAGAGGCGTGGCGGATAACCGCTCATGAGCGGATTAATTGGAGTCGTTTTGAAAGGGTGGGACATATTAGTTTAAGGGCAGAATTACTTTTACACGAAAGTAAGTGCAGATTACATGAACCAGAGAGAAACCCTGTTCCAAAACCTACTGAGCGACCCTGATGTCTGCCGCCTATATAGACAGCATCTTTCTAAGGCAACATCCTAAGGGACTAATAGTAAACATTCTACATAGGCTGAAACATAAAGCATTGTTTTCAACGTTGTCGTTCGCAAGAATTTAAATTAAGTTAAAATTTTCATTAAATTAAAGGAAATGAACAATATTCTCATAAACAACTGTTTGGAGTTTGTGACCAAATTTTTTCACCAAACTGTTTCTTGAGGTCACATTTACACAACAGCGGTGTAAAACTTAAACTTTTTCCTTTCAATGTTTTTAAAGTTTCACATTTTTAGTTGAAAATGCAGTTTATATATATAGCTGACTAGGTTCTTGCAACAGCGAGAGAGAGTGTGGTATGTAAAATAGAGTGGTTGGATCTTAAGAGCTCGAAAATGTTATTATAATGGTGTGTTGAGTCGTCTTGAGGATTAATGTTGTATTTTCTCAGGTCTTGAAGGAACAATTACCTGGTTCTACCTCACGCTTAAGTTTGTCTTAGAGGCGGAGCTACAGGCTTACCACTAACAGTCTTCATGAAGCTCTTTACAATAATCTGACTTCATTTGCCAAGAAATCTGCAAATGGGTAGTTGACCAATAATTTGAAAATGTGTCGTATGGTTTGACAGCAAAAATGTATAAAACAAACTATTAATAATATAATATCTTATAAGTATTTACATTAATTCTATAAAATAGCATTTGAGAAATGTATCATCATTGTGACTTTCTTTCAATTTTTTGCTGTCACACGGAGCATTATATTATGATACACAAAAATGTAAAATAGTAACATAAGTGTGTTAGTTTGTTTTGTCGGGTTAGTTGGGTCTGATTAAATGTTTATGGGTAATTTACACTGAAAATTAAAACTTAAAGTAACAGTGTGGGATTTATTTGATGATCTATCGAAAGAAATGCAATATAATATAAAAACAATGTCTTCATAGGTGTATAAAGACCTTACGTAATGAACAATTGTGTTTTATTTACCTTTGACTAAACTATTTCTATCTACATACAGAGCGGGCCTGCATGCTATGAATTTGCCGCCATGCTTTGTACAGTAGCCCTTAAAGGAACAAAAAGCTCTACAAAGTGCATTTCCTCTACCTCTTCCCTGCATTACGTAGTCCGGTTGTCCCTGACTTTACAAGGGGGGGAAAACTTATACTAATCTACTGCTAACTGCTATTTTGCTGTCAGATCAAACGCCTTTAACAGCGTTGCTATTTACTGCTAGCTAGCTCTGCCCTCAAACGTGCTGTGCAGTGCAAGCATGAAATGCTTAGCTTAATCATAGCATAGACCACGCAAACAATAATGCACATGAATAAAATAAGCGAAGACGACACTAGTAGTATATGAAAGCAACGCACTGGTTCCAGATAAACAATGACGCTCAAAAGTTCTCTGTTTAACTGCTCATATTACAACAACAACATATCTTGGTCAACAACAACAACAATGTCACTCACATACTGATCCCAATCTAAACAACCTTCTCGGGGCGATTTTTAGACAATCTTTCTCTTTTTCGTCTATCTGCTGGAAAGTATCTTCATAGATATCTATGAGTATCTCCGCTAAAAGCCTAGTACCACGGTTCCTGACCCATCTCTGCTGGAAAGTCTTTATAATATTAACGCACGCCCAAGCTCCTGCCTGACTTTTATCCTTCCTTTTATACTTTAAATCCACAGACCCTTTATTTTATGTAATAAATGAGACATCGCTCTTTCCAAGGTCTTTCTAATGATCTCTTTTCTGCGTCAACATGAGAAGACACGCTGTCTCAGCCGACGACATCTTTTTGTTCTGTGGTGGCCACTGTCGTGTTTGGACTGAAACCGCGGTCACACTTGACTTTTACCTCCAATGACTTTCATTCATACACATGTGAATGCGACAGACTGGAAACGCAAGCCCATCTGAAGCAAAGTACAAGTTTGGTGAACTCTGACAACGAATTTGTGTCACAGTGCGGGAGACCAATAGAAGATCAAAACGTCACAGCGTGACCACTCGATACAGAAATGTAAAAGATATAGGAATCGCTCCGGCCCATTTTCGCAGCACCGTCCAAATGAATGCTCAAAGTCTAGTCTGACTGTGGCATGACAGATTGGTTGCAATTTTCAAACTCACCACTAGTGGCCACTATGAATCCCATTCTACTCCTTACAGAAAAACATATTTAAAAAAACATTCATCTTTTATTGAATCTGTTTAATTTTGTTTCAACTACAATTCTACACCCATTTCGCTACATCAGTTTAAAATCAGGAATTATCCTTGAATGTAAAAGGCATTCTCGATTCATTACTGAACAACTCTTACCCTGGTGTTTGTGTGTGTGCATAATAGGTAAATCACCACCCCGTATCCCAGCATGCTCCCTGGTGGCGCGAGGCCTGGCAGCAGGCGTCTCGTGTCAGCCGCGTAGCGTGGCAACAGCATGTCAGGGCGGCTACGACAACCGCTCTCTCGGCGACCGAAAAAGACATCCGTCAATGTCTCGTTGGCATGTGATTCCTGCGTTGGGATTTGTCGCTTGTGAAGATTCTATCCACAGGTCTAATCAAAAATCTTCAGCAGGAGAAAGAGGGTAGATTTATTACGATGAATACAGTGGGGGAGTTAAGCTATCAGCTCGGACGAATTCATCTTTGCTCTATCTCTCTGTTTCTCTTTTGTTCAGTGAATGAAATCGTCTGGGAATTCTGAGAAAGGACGTCTGAAGCATCTCTGTGGTGAAACTGAACCTGTGCCGATCGCACCTTCAGCAATAAGCAGCTTTAACTCTGAAATAACAGCAAAACCTCCTGCTATCAGCCTCACTTATTCAAAGCTACACAACTGTGTGTGTGTGTGTGCGCGTGTGTGTGTGTAAGAAAGAGAGAGAGACGGCGGAACGAGGGGTGCCGTGGAAAATTCCTGATTAAATAGGAAAGACAGCAGCAATTAGACCCAGATATAGCAGCACTGGTATAACTCAACACTCAGTATGTCTTAAAGGAACAGTTCACCCAAAATACAAATTTCGGACACTATATATTGACCAACCTTCATTTTTCAAACCTCGGAAGGAGATAACTTGATTGAATGTTTCCTTTAACTTTATCCCGACCTCTGGAATCACGTTGTGTGAATTAAATTAAGTACTCAAGGGAACAGTTCACCAAAAAAAAATTCTGTCTACATTTACTCAACCTCATATGGTTCCAAATCTGTATAAATTTCTTTGTTCTGTTGAACACAAAAGAAGATATTTTGAAGATTGTAGAAAACAGTTCAGGGGCACTTTTGATTACCAGTGTCCTACTTTGGCAGTCAATGGAGCCCAAGAACTGTTTGGTTACAAGCATCCTTCAAACTGTATTTCTATAACATTGTTAATCAAATACATTTCTTGGTATTTAAATTGCTTAGATTTAAAAAAAAACATCCATCTAGCAATTTTACGGTAATTTTAAAGCGGCCCTAACACACATCTCATATTAATCTTTAGTACCTATAGAGTAGTATTGCATACGTTGTATCTTTGAGGAGTATTAAGTTTGATCACATTTATAAAAGATAGATAGTGCGATACGATTAATTCTGAAATCATACGGTGCAATGGGGGGGAGGGGTAGGCTGAACTAAACCTCATTATCAACAAAACATAGACATCAGTTTCACTCGTCGTATGCGGTTCATGTCCGGCATCTTTTAGCGCTTGGACTGCTCAATATATCAGTTCCAAACAATCTCCAAATCCAGCGTCATATTCACCGTTTATATAACATACATCACCCAAATGCAGTGAACAAACAAACACCTGAACTTCGCGAACAAATGCTCTCTCTCTCTTTCTCTCTCTCCTGCACACAAGTGAAAGTGACATCTGCGCATGCTCCTTCTCCTGCTCTCGATGCTGCCGCATGCTTTTCCGGGAGAATTCTTCAATATGGCACTAAGAAATATTGTTACAAAACAGTTTTATATGTTTGAAAAAAAATCGCTGGGGGAGTGTATTGAGCACAGAAATACTTTGTAATACGCCCTACTCGTTTTTTGACATTGTTCTAACATTGTAAAGAAGTCAGAATGCATGACACATCGTTGCAGCACCCCATTAAGTAATTTTTTTTTAATTATGAGTCTCGTGAGCCCCCGTGGCCTCATTGGAAAGAAAAATGTCAATTCGAAACATACTTCAAAATCTCGGCAGAAGCAGATCTTGCAGGTATTTCACCCATACTGTTTCAAACTACTCATGCTACTCATTTCACATACTCATTTTTACATATTATATAATATGCAAGTAGGCGATTTCGGATAGGGTACAACTCTCTGAAATCTCATAAATTTTTGCATTCAGATTAAAATGACACGTTTTGCAGAATCAATGTCAAAGTTAATTGGTCAGTTAAGTCTTACATGATGTGATTCCTCTAAAAGTCAAAAAAATGAAATGTGAATATTGACTTTCATTATGATACAGAGAATTTGCAATGTCGTGCAGGGTTTTCGCAGCATTATTTTTATAATTTCTGTTGTGTTTTTGCCTCATGAAGATTCATTTAATCTCTTTAAGTGTTTTACAGAAGAAAGTGACACGTGTTTGGAATTACACAAGTAAACAATGACAGATTTTTTTTTACTGAGTGAAACCATAAACCATCTCTGTAAGATTGCGCTTTTCTTTATCATCCCACACGCTCGACTTCAACTCTACAAAAACGGTAGTGCAAAAATTATTTTTTGTTGTGCTTCTGAAACACATGCGTGCAAGAGCGATTTCACCAGATAATTCAGAGACTCCCCTGAAGGAGAAATGCATGAAATGGAAAAATAAATAAATATGATGATAAACAGCTTTGGGTTAGCTCAGGTTTATGAGTACTTATGTAAATGCTGCAATACCTGGATTACCGTTTATAATCTTCTTAGCATGAGACCACACGCACTCTCACATGCACACAAACACACACGGAATCGCTCGCAGTGACAGGTGTTTCTGTACCAGCGTCTATTACAAAAGCTTAAGAGTCACAGAATCCAGACAGCTAAAGTCACACACACACGTGTATTAGTGCTCTCTTTAGCTGCGTGTGTCAGGTGTGTGTATGTGCATTTGTGTGTTAAAGGCCAGTGTGCGATCATCTGGTGTCTCACATCTGCTCTGTTTATGATGATAACACACCTCAGTTTTAAACCTTTTGTGTTGTAATACTAATGGTTGCTCCTGATGTCAAACCTGTTTCAAGCCCCCAACAAACACGCCATAACACTGCATCCCTCAATTGACCACAATTTTTCATTTTTAAACAAACATATTAGTCATCAGACTGTTTCAGAGACAAAAGTTTACCGTAAAGTGGCATATAGAGAGTTTCTGCTACAGTAAGGTAAAGCTGAATCAGCT
The DNA here is from genome assembly GCF_015846415.1 of Triplophysa dalaica. Taxonomy (NCBI): domain Eukaryota; kingdom Metazoa; phylum Chordata; class Actinopteri; order Cypriniformes; family Nemacheilidae; genus Triplophysa; species Triplophysa dalaica. The sequence goes on along the minus strand of NC_079547.1, from coordinate 5,413,057 downwards.
AGCACACATTGAATTTCTTTTCTTGATAAAACAAAGGTAGCAGTAAGATCTGTCCTTCTGTTTGCTTTTTAAAGTCATTGAGTTTATTATTGATTGTCAGTATGTTGAAGGAGTGGAGAGCAGATATCAGTTCAGCTCTCTCCCCTCTGCAGATGGCCAGAGGAACCGGCCAGAGTCGATCAATACAGCTGATTAATCACCTCCAGTGTCTGGCCGTCAATATCATACACAACACAGACCTGAGACAGCAAGTGGCCTTATAACATCCAGGACAACACGTTTATACAGAAACGAACTCAATTCCACAGCAAAGAAGTAACCCACAGGGAAAATCAAAACACAAAAGATGTCTCATTACGATCTGAATTGTTTGTCCTACGCTGGAGTGAAATGTCCCAGAGGAAATGTGCTCAACATTTGCTCTTTCATAGCTCAAGAGATGCAGTTCCCAGATATTTAATGTTGTCTCAGATATTTCTCCTAAAATTGCTACGGAGAATTAAAAGATAAACGCAAATGAATCCAGTAGAGTATGGAGCTGTGCAATGAACGTTAAATAATCTGGATTTGGGTAAAATTGACAAGAAATGTTGATTTGGGTAAATTTGATGAAAAATCTTAATTTTGAATGCAGGTTTGGCTAATATGAGCTTAGTTTGTAACTTTGTTCTGAAAGATCTCCTTAAAAAAAGTCTAATATAGTCATTCGTAAAATTTCTGGGCCTTTTTCTCAGGAGAAATATCTGGTATTGGAGACCTAAGCAAACATTTACTCTCCATGTGTCTCATTGACATATAGGAGCAATAATTGAAATATAAATTCACAATTTTGTTTCCTTACGGGTTGAACATTTGTTAGATTCTTTCTTTCAAGAAAAAAAATATTGATACAAAATACAGAATATGTAGGCCTAAATAATAAAACTAAGGATGAGAAAAAAGACAAACTTTCCAAGAGGGTAAGAATAATTTAATTGAAGAGATATTTTTAAGAATAACAAGTTGCACTTCTCAAGTGAAAACTACATAAAAATACAGATAAATAGATGAATCGTGGTGTGTTTATCGGCAATACATGTTCTTCTCAAACTTTTTCCATGTTTCCTCCTAACTCACCTACAGCTCTGAAACATGAAAACATGTCATTGATCAGAGAGCATATGGGATGTTTGCATTGATTGTGTAAGTACTGGCTCTTATTAAACCGCGCGCCTCTCCCCAGGCCTGTGTTAGGTCTTCTCTAGCTGTCTGAGTTCTGGACTCCATTGATTTTTTCCTGCTGTTCCTGCATGTGCTTCAGTACGGCGCAAGCCCTGCGCCGTGGCCCCGCAGCCCTGCGCCAGCTGTAATTTGTGATAAACGATCGTAGATTTAACAAATCCTGCATCAATATAATATCTGGCGTGGGAGAGCTAGCAGGCGTAAACATTTAGTTTGGACTGAATTAGTGGCTGGTTAATATTCCCTGTGGTGAACAGGCTCAATAGAGACACAATAGCAGAAGGACTCTTGATTTGAGCTCTCAAGACCCTCATGTGTACGGACAGAAGAGAACAAATGTTGTTGAATTTCACCTGTCTTTACATTTCACATGAATTAACACACATAATCAGTCTCATTACAATCAGATGTTTACAAGGTGGTATATTATTAGTTTATTATAATAATATATCATGATTCATATGACCATTCATACGTCATTGTATGATATGCTTTTGCCCCAGTGACATTAGGTTAAGAGAATGAGTTAGATGTGTAGCTTCATTCTTCCTTTTTTCTTATAATCGTATAATTCTAATTCAAAACAAAATCGCCACCTTCTGAAATTATTGATTTTCCCATAATATCACGTTGCAGCATCAGGTTCTTTAACCTTATTTAAATTGTTTCATTTGTTAACTATTCCTTTGCAACATTTGAATCACACAGGCCTACCAAATGCACTTTAAGCCTACACTTTAAAACTGTAATTTTACTAAATTTACAGAATTTTCCACATATTTTTGAAATGCAGTGAAAATGTCAAAATGTTGGGTGTAAAATAACAAGAAAAATATGTACATCTTATTTTAAGTTGTTAATTTACGTTTCTTATTACTGCAATTATACAAAAGGAGTCCTGATTTTGTGTTTGTTTGTTGTTTAAGGGTTATTTCATTAGATTATAAATTAATGAGCTATTTATTTTTCATTTTTAACAACAACTCCAATTCTTCTTTATGATCACTTATTACATTTTTAAATGTAATTATCTGTTCTTCTGTCTAATTATCCATCTGATTATTTATAGAATCATTTAAAACAATTATCTTCTATCTAATTTTCATTATTAAATAAAAAGATATATATTTCTGTATATGTTTATTCTGTGTGTTTGTTTTGTTTATAGCATTATTAAACACAATAATCTGTTCTTCTTTCAGATTTATTTTGTAAAATTATTAAATACAAGTTTTTCGATTCCAAATATTCTCTAATATTCTATCTGATTGCTTAAATATAAACAGTTTTCTATTCTTCTATCTGAATATTTTGTCAGATTATTTACTCATTTTAAAATGTATAAAATTATCCAATTGTCCTTTATTCTGTCTGAATTTTATAGTTATTCCATACTATTATTGTCTAAATTTCAATACAATCATTACATACAAATATGTATTATTCTGTCTGACTATCCCCATAATGATTACAGTCTCTCCTCTTCCCAGGCTCTTTACTTTCACATCTGAAGCTCAAAACTCTTAAACCAAGAACACTGAAGTAGTGAGCTTAAAAAAAATTAAACTCTCCCTGCGTACAGATTCACCCTCTCTCTTTGGCCGCAGCCGCCAAGCTTTCTGTCAGAATCGTCTCCTCTGTGTTTTCCCAAATGAAATGTCGTTCTGACAGTTTGGAGAGGACGAACCCTTAACACGTCTTGTTAGTTTGACGGCTACCTGTGACAACTGTCGTAATGACTGACACTCAATGCAGATCATCTTCACGCAGTGATAATTTATTCTGCTTCAGAATCTCCTCGCGCTTCTTTTTTTAACATCCGCTCATTTGTGAATGAAAGATCTGAACATGTTCAACAGAGAAACAATCCAAAGCTTTATATTCACATCCGCTCCCCACTCCTGACAAGTGTTGACAGTAACAGGTTGTGACTCTCTGTCACGCTTTTGAAATGATTGCCGTTGTACGGGGTCTGACACGACGCCCGTGGTGACCTTTAGTGTGGTCAGACAGTTTGAGATCATTTGTTTGGTCTTTGTGGTCAAGTGAAGGCTCTACAGGTGTAGAGACTTTTCATTTCACATAAAAAATATACATTCGATGTAACAGCTATGTAAAGCAGTTCTATTAGATGTTAGATGCACAGTCTTTATGCTCTTGGAGAACAAAGCAGAAATATTGATGACTCATCTTGCACACATTGTACATATTTGTTCAAAACAATGCTTAAGAATTTTCCTTCTCAAAAATCTAATCATATCATACTCACACTACTTGTTTAAATTGGAAATACATTGACTATTAAAAGAAAACTGTATCATTTCGTGAGGGTCTTTATGACTTCTGTGAAGTTTTTGCACTTACAGCTTCGAGATGATGCTGTAAACAGGAAAGATGAAAAGAGCGAGAGAGGCCAAACTTGTACAACCAGGATAATTTCATGCACAAATAAAACACCTTCCTCATAAATCATGTCTGAAATATTAGAATAGTAGATGTGGTCCCGATGCCGTAGACTATATCACCAATCTCTTGTGTGTGGTTTAGTGCAATGAAGTTTAAATATCATATTTACTCAAACACTTTAGATTTCCATGTGTTTAAGACACTGATGGGAGGGGTGTATACAGTATATATACATATGCATAGAAATACATGTAATGCATTTAACCAGAGAGAGGAAGAAAACACGTTATTATCACCTACAACATGCAAATCTATTTGCAGTGGAAATGAGACTTGACAAATGAAGATTGACAAAAGTGGTGTTGAACTGTGTTCATCTCATAAATGTAAAAATATGTTTACGCTTGAGAACATGCATTTGGCAAAGCGACCTACGGTTCACACAAGCTGTACGTTTTTTTTTGCATGCATTCCCTGGAAATCAAACCTGTGATCTTGGCATTGCTTTTATGAGTATTAAAGTTCTCAGTTATGTTTATTAATGGAATAAAAGATGGAATAAAAATACACAAATGGCTTAAATAACTGTTCATTTATACATGAAATGAATATATACATTAAGAATGAATGTATATAAAATGATTGATTTCATATTGAGATGGAGAATTTGTTTGAGATTAGTGACATTGTTGAGAGTTCTTTTGACGCTCTAGTGGAGAAAGTTGTGAGATTACCAAGATCTTTTTCTCAGGAGATAAATAAAAAAAAACTGAGGACTTCAGCAAACGTCTCTATTTGGTCTCCTCGCAGTCCCAGTGCTGATGTCATTTGTGATTTTTTTCTTTCTTAGCTTTTATAAAGTTTGAATAAATATATAGACAAGATCAGATCGGTCTGAAGTGTCCCTAATGTCCCTGTTTTTCTGTCAATCATACAGAGGTCCCGCCCTGTGAATGCACAGAGCTGCGTCGCTGTCGTCACCTCCCCATGCGAGTCCTCACACATGATTGGCAGAAACGTTTTGCGGCGCTTCAGCGTGTCACATTGAGGCGTCTCTCGTGAATTTCTCTGTTTTCTCTCTCCCCCAGGAGCCAAGGGATAAAACGTCCTGTCAGAGAAGTGTTGAAAAGAGTTAGCATTGATTTTTAATATTTAAGCTCATATCAGAAGACCATGTTATATGTTGAGACCAGTGAAACCAGTTCATCTATTGCAAAACGCATTCAATTTTGGTTACAGTTCACTTGGAAGTTCATACGTTACAGAAGTAAAATATGTTGTGAATTTTCATGTTTTTGAATGATGTCTGATCAAATGTTTTCAGTAAAGTCTGATTTGCATGCATCAGTTTTTCTGCTAGTCTCTGGCGTAAAATGATGTTGAAAGTCTGTTTGTGGGTTGTTGTATTTTGTATTAGTGTTGTGTATGTCTGTGTTCCAGAGAGTGCCGGCAGTCGGAGCCCCTGGGCCGGGCCGGGCTGAGGACAGATGTCACCATATTGGACTGATGCACTTGAGTAGATTTTATGTGGAAAGGCAGTGTAAGAATAAACAGATCAACACAAAAACACATTCCCAATAGACATCACTGCTACACACAAACAGTTAAACTCAAAGTTGTCTCTTTTTTGATTTCTTAAATATTTTCTCGTAAGGAACTGCATGTTAAATGTTCGTCATATCTCCTGTGATCACAAACCTTTTTCGTAGATGCTCATGTTAACCCAACAACTGTGAAACTGCATTCACAATCTATTTCGATTCTGTGTTGTGAAGTATGTTTTGAGAAGAAAATGCTGACGAAACTTTAAATTATCCAGAAGAAATAATTGGATGGTTACAAAAGAGTGCTTGATGACATCTTTAAAAAAATTCAAAGATTCAGAAATGTATAAATTATAATGAATGTATACTATATGTACGCTTATGAATAAGGTGCATTGAAAAGTGTCTTCAATCTTAGTCTGTGGTCGTTTTATTTAAATACCTGTTTAGGATATGAATTGCAGTTTGTTTATTATTAACCCCCAAATAAGTTATGGATTACCATTAAACTGTTTTATTTACTTATTTGGCTTCTTATATGTTTAAAGATATTAATAAATAATGAAACAACTCTCATGCATCACAATATATGCAATAACAACAACCATTCACCAATTTATCAGCTCTCAGAGTATGTGTGTTTGTGCGCGTGCGTGCGTGTGTGTGTGTTTGGTCATGTTGGCTTACCTCCATCCCTGTTCATCGGGCCATTTAGTGCCAGTTTGCTTTCTGAGGTCAGACAGGAACAAGATGCGTCTGTTATTAACACAAATGTTGTGTGTTTTTACCCTACAGCTGAACACACAGGAGGTTCGGTACGATCACCCCTAAATCCTTCACTTTTCTGTCTCGCTCACGCTTTGAGATGTATCTCTCTTTATCAGCAATTTAATATAAAACATTAAATAGAAGAAAAAAATCATGTTTATCACAGCGTAAGAGCGAGTCTCAGCCACAGAGATGCAGGTTATGATCACGGACAGCGGGAACAAACAATGACAAGTGCAAATAATAAACTATCTTTGTATCTACTGCTTCACTGAGAAAGAGCTAGATTCACATGTCTCATGAATGTTATGTATCGTCCAGAAATCATTGCTTTTGGATTATTAAGCACTTTTTTGTGTCGTGGTTCTTTTGACCTCTTGTGCTTCAATGAACTGTTCCCTTCTCCAACATTCCAACATTAGAATTGTGTTATATATCAATTGAAAGAATGTTTACGTGAAGTCGGCAAACCATAATCTTGTTAAGGCAGCATCACCGACCTTCTGCTTTACAGAAATACAGACACAGAACGACGGTGTCGATGGCATACTGCATACGTTTCAATGAGATACGTATGGAGGTGTAAGAACAGCGTGAGACCTGCACCATTAGACAGAAGCTCTCTGAGAAAAACACTAGAACCTTAATGGACCTCAGTATGAGATAAAATATGTGTCAGATTTAAAGTGAGAGTAAATCAATGTCGGTTCATCCTTATGGAGACTTCAGCTGAATAACAGAGGCATGCTCCCGCTGTGCTGTTTATTTGCAGGAAACAATGATGGAATAACAGAAATTGTGTTTTTCTGGCTGTAGGTAGACATGTTTAAATGAGTGGCAGTTTGTGGTACCGGCCACTCAAGAATGGATGAAATTTCAATGCTCCATGTTGAAAAGGACATCCTTCTTTTCTATAAAAAAACTATTTTTAAAACAATCCATGTGGTATATGTGACGTCATGTGGCATTGAGTTAGTTTGTGTAGATAGTTCATTATAAACATCATCAGTAAATTAAATTAAAGTTTCTTCACTACATAATAAAAACTTAAATACTGTAAATGATCTTCTGTGTTGATAACTTATACCTGCACAACAAACAGTAGCACAGCCAGGAATCATTAATCCTCCACTATTCGGTTGCTACAATATTTTATGTTGACAGTTTAACAATTGCAAAGAAGCAAATTTAGCAATATATATATATCTCAAGTTTCAATAAAAGTAACTGAATTTTTTTTTAATCTATAATTTGTGTGCTCCATTTTAGATAGGATGCTCCAATCGATGGATGTTCCCATTTCTAAAAAGTAGAAATCAAGCAGCCCACTAGGTTTGGTCGAATCATTCCTATCTACTATGCTGTTTAACGTCTGGCTGTTCCAGCTCCAGTAAACCGTGTGTGTGTCCCTGGGTGAGACGGGGCTAAATGAAGATATTTGTTTCCACCCAGGTAACGCTGGCACGGGCTCGACTCTGCCTGTGCAGGAGACAATTAGCTCACACCTGCTATCAGCAGATTGTTCTGGCAGATATGAGCACGCTCACTCCGCCATCTGTCCCGACAGTGTAAGTCGGGTCACCTCGCTCAGCCCGTCCAGGGAGATGAAAACTCTGGATGTCTAGATGCTGTTTCATGCTCTGAGGGGTGACACGCACACACACAAAAGATGTGAAATTGTTACCACATAGTAACCAGGTGACTCTTGCTAAATGGCCATCCCTGATGGTCCCCAACCAACATTACTAGTAACCAATCAAATGTTAGGAAGGAGTTTCACACAGAACAGATCTTTTATATATTCAAGAATTTTCTGCTTTATAACATGTTTAGTTTTATGACTTTAGATCTACACCTATGATGCTTAATAGGATGCTACATGTTATATGCAGCTCACTAGGTTTTGAAACAGACCCATGGAGTGTTTTGTCTTTTGGACATATTTATGTTTAAGGGATGCAGGTAGGCAACACTAAAAACGCTTTAGGCTCATAAAGCTGAATAGATACACTTCAAAAGACACACACACACAATCCTTCACACACAAATAAACTGTATAGTGCATGTACGTCTGGAGCACTAATACCTTTTTCTCTCTTTCTCGCTCTCCAGGGGTCTTGGTCCGGCTTTCATGTGTACAGCTGCTCACCTTATAGCCGCCAATATACTCACTCCCCCCACCCCCCTGCGGGGTGCCGTTGCCCCCCTCTGCCTCTCTTGCCCCGGATCATCTGCGAGTCCCGCAGGACACGCACACACCAGCTCTCATACAGGTAGAGCACATCATACATTATTCAGCAGGTCAGAGAGGAGAGCAATATTCACGCAAACACACACACTTCTGCGCGCTCACCCGCTCGGGTGCAGCTGTGTTCGTAGGTGGGCTGTGCACTTCCTGTCTGCTGTAATATCATGCCAAACAACACCACAGAGAGAAGGAGAGAGAGAGTTTGCACTTTGCAACATTGTTACATTATAAACAATCACATGAAGTGTATAGCTTTTCGGTTGTCAGGGTTTTGTTTTTGTGGTATTTTCAAATTTTGTGATAACATCAAATAAAATCTACATTTACATTTACATTTAGTCGACGCTTTAATCCAAAGCGATTTACAGTGTACGTATTACAGGGACAATCCCCCTGGAGCAACATGGAGTAAAGTGTCTTGCTCAAGGACACACTGGTGGTGGATGCTGGGATCGAATCAGCAACCTTTTGATTTACCAGTTCAGTGGTTTAACCCACTAGACCACCATCTCAATCTAAAGTTGATTATTTTATTTCAGAACATGCATCTTAAATAAACTACCACATTGTACAGTAAGTGATGCCGGACCATGTGAAACTCACACACTACAATACTATGATGTTGCCATCACTTGATTTTGCAGTTGCTTCATTCATGTCTTAGCACTATGCGAAAGTATTTTATTAATACATTTTTGATACTTTTGGAGCTTTAGTGTGCCAACTTTGAATACAATTCTTCATTCATGTCTTTAGCATAAACACAATGTGAAATGTACATGCTGAAATATAACATTTCTGGTCAGGGGGTTTGTTTAAATTAATTGCAATTGTAAAACCAATGTCAGACTTTCCAAACACATCTAATAAAAATGAAAATAAGCGTAACCCTGTTCTATTGAATTTCCGGGTCTAGCCGTTGTTCGTTTTGTTGAGAATAGTTTGACATTCCATTTCCATGGTAACCATAGAATGAGCGATATTTAGATATACAGCAGGTCAAATACATACGTCCCGCATGTCGACGCTCAGCAGGAGATCATTTTCCAGGGCGACCTGCAGTGCAGAACATCAGGTCAAAGCACTTAGAGTAGAGTAGAGTGATGTATGTAGAATGTGTGTTGGGGGCGGGGGGTCTGGTCTCAAATATAAGCCTGTAACCTGATGAATCTAGAATAAGAATAATATATTTTCAGTTCTGGAAAAATGAAAGCAGTCTACTGTAAATAGTTTACTGTAAATAGTGTACCATTTGGCTTTGGCAAATAAGGCTAGTTCACCCAACACTGGAAATGTTGTCATCATTTACTCGCCCTCTCTTTTCATTCCAAACCTGTATGACCGAACAACGGAGGAACCATTCACTTCTATTGTATGGACTCAAAATCAATGCAAGTCAATGGATACCGCCATGGATCAGTTCAAAATGTCTTCGTTCGTGTTTTGTAGATGTAAGTCATACAGGTTTAGAATTTTCTTTGTTGGTTTTTCATTTATATAAACCCACAATACTGTACTTCTAAGAAATGCTCTGCCGATGTAAAGCTTACAAACGTTCTTTCAAATGTCTGCTTTGGCTTTTAGAAATGCCGTATAAGAGCAGGTCTACCTCAAAGTGTGTGTATGGACTGTGAGCTGACACAAAGAAAGAATGAAGAGTAGGTGTGAAAAGTCTCCAGTCACAGTACGTGAGCCGACCTGCCGAATCGCTCGTCTCCTCACACCCTCTTCACACCCTTACACGCCAGGGGAAGAGACGAGGAGAGTGCACGTGTGGAAGGCAAGAGATAAAGTTATAATTGAACTGGGAGGACACAGGAGATGCTAAATATACCAGCACATGACTGTATTTAACAAAGTCTGCAGGTGTGTCTGGGCTCCTGTAACAGAAATGTGATGCTGCCGTGTTCAATGTATTATTGAGAGACTGCTTTGTTACCAGTTGAGTTATTGCTTTACCTTAACATTGAGATAGGATTTGTTCAGATATGAAGGCCTTAATATGATGAAATAACTAATTGCAATATTTGCCAATACCATCTAATCATAATAATTCCATTATTTTGTGTGTTATTTTTTGTGAGGATTGTGTATGTGTGTGTTTGATTTGCTCCAACATTTGGAAAAAGGGGCAAATCCCTGCAAAGTCTGTTTTTTCTCTGTTATACAAAGACGTACTTAACAGCTCAGGATGGCTATTGATTTCTCAAAGTCAAAGCAACCACAGGGACGTTTGTACCTACATGACGTTTTCTGCTCTACCTTTGCAAAAGAATGTTAATCTCAGATCTGAGGTTTGTCCGTACTCATCTCCTCCGGTGAAGAAAGAATAGCAAAAACTTTGAGTGCAAAGAAGAACTTTGAAAAGCAGGCTGCTTAAGTTAGCCCTGGGCTACAGCAGACTTTGAAATATATTTACCCATTAAAGGAAGAAAAACAAAATCAATGGTGGCGGCCTCACAGCGGGCCAGAGAGACAGACTCTCTCAGACCAGAGAGAAACCATTTATCATAAACAGAAAACAAAGAAGCATTTCTAACAACTCCTAGATCTGAACAAACAACACTGCAAGTCTGTCAAAATTCCTAAAAATGGCAAGGAAACATTGTTTTCAACAAATTTGGTGGTATTATGGTGGTGCTATGGTACAGTGACATTTCCTTAGTGTGTCTTCAAATATTCATATATCAATAAAATATCAAATGCTATCATGTTATAAAAATACTTAAGAAATAATTGTTTTTTTCATATTACAGTCCTGAGAATATAATTTGTATAATCTTTTTTAATCTTTCAAAGAGAATTGTTATTAAAAGAATGCCAAATATCTTAACATCACAAAATAAAAAATATACTTATAATTCTTCCATTATGCAAAATATATTGTCTTAAAATGTCATCACAACACACACATTCTACTTTCAAAAGCCGGTGTGTTTTAAAGGAAAAGCTTGTTTCACGTGCCTCTCAGGTGAAAGGAAAGGTGAATTGCGGAGATGTTTATAAATAGGTGAGTGTATAATTATCGCAATGAGAGCTCCCACCTGAGATAAACTCCTCTGTTTTCTTGAGAAGTTTTGGTACCATGAATATTTGAGCTGAATTTCCGACGATACCGCTATTAGCCAAAGTGTAAGAATGTGTGCCAGCTCGTGTGTGTGTGTTGTGGCCGGGTGTCAAGACGGGCTGTCCTGCTGCTAAACGGACAAGGGCTGAGGCTTCAAATCTCCCCAAACATCAAAGTGAAGCTCCAGAGAGAAAGAGAAACTTCTTGGAGTTAGGGTGTCCTTTTAGCTACTGCAGATGAACTAACAGGTGGTGTGTGTGAGGCCTGGAAGGATCTGCCTGCGTATGTGTGTGTGCGAGGTTTGGCTGAGCGGATCTGAGCGAGGGTGGCCAAGAGGTAGAACCCGGACCAGAGCATCTCCCTCTGTGTGTGATCCCGCTCCAAACTGGCAGCGTTTCTCTGAACCTCACACGCTGCAGATGTGCCCGGTTCCTTTTCCCAGCATGCCCCTCAGCGCTGCTGCTCCTCTGAGTGAGTGAGAGACAGAGAGGAACGGCGCGAGGAAGAAAGAAACAAAGAGGTTGAGAAGAAAGAGAATCTGCAGCCATGGCAGGAAAGCAGGATTGTGTGTGTTTGTATTTGTGATCAAGGCTAAAGTCTGACTGTCGCTGGCAGTGTGCGAGTCTTGATTCGTTATCTGCTCCTTTTTTATTCGGCAGCTCTCTGTCCTGCCCGTTGCTTATATGGTTCAACTGAAAATGAAAAATCTGTCATTATTTACCCTCGTGTCGTTCAAAACCCACACGCTGTCATTTTGTCTGCGGAACACGAAAAGAAAAATTTTAAAGGTCTTAACGAAACTCTGGGGCACAGGCCCTAGAAATGTTTCAACCTCTAGAGATTTTTGGTTGAGGCAAAAACAGCATCTAAGAATCCATTCTAATAGAAGCTGCCCATTTGTTTTTTTATAATATTCTTGAATTGCAGATGATTTCACTGGTTCAGTCTAAATAACTGTTATTTAAAGAGAGTACAAACATATATTGAAACTGCATTACTTACTGCATTCCTACTCACGTCAAGTAATTTTGGGCTGTGAAAAGACTACAAATAAAAAAAAATAGAATATGGTGGAAGCCTTCCATTGTAGTGATGGTAGTATAGGGTCAGTGATGGGTGTAACTAGTTACTAAGTAATTAGTTACTGTGATTTAATTAATTTTCCCTTGAAAAAGTAAAGTAAGGGATTACTCATAAGTTTTCTGTAATTTAATTACAGTTACTTTTGATGTAATTAAACTAAATACTTTGTGAAATATATGCGTGTGCAATAGTGTAATTGACATCAAAATTCAAAGTCTTACTTTAAATCTGTGCTTAAATGTATAATTCTCACATTTGTAATACTTTGGTCAGTTAATATTAGTATTTATTTGAATGAATTAAATAAGCCGTTTCATGTCTATCCTTGAATCACTTAACTAATCAAGGACAGTAATCTAATTACAATATTGAATATGTAATGAGTAACTAGTAATTAATTACTTTTTCAGAGTAACTTACCCAACACTGTATAGGGTAATATTGTGACTTTTAATATTCACCATGATACTGAATGATTATATTCAATATTTGAAGATTTCTTTTTAAAAAGCGCTCTGTTTTTAAAAATCATGTTTTTATTGTGCATTCCAAGTTATATCAATCCAACTGCAGTTAGGTTGTTTTAATTAAGTAGCCTAAAAATAACAAAAAAAAACAGCTTGCACAATAAAACACAATAAAAACATGTTTTTTTGAAAATTGAGTTATTGGTTTTTGCTAGTAAACCCTTCATTTAGGCTATAATTAGTAAACCACATTTAGGTTAATTGTGGTCATTAGAATGTTAAAGTATATAATAGGCTAATATTTTTAATACTAATAGGAAAGTGATTAATTGTAAAATATATCAAGCAATTCACTTTCAATTTCCAAATGAAAACGTCATCACTGAATGCGAGTTAACACGTTTAGTCTGAACTATAATTGGCGTGTTTACGTCAGTCGTCCAATCAAGAAACTTCCAACCAATCGCTGAGCTGCCCGATTCACGAGCGCGCAAACACTTCGCAGAACTGACGCTCGTCGGATATTCGAAATTTTCGGTAAGTTTACTCAATGAGACTTTCACTGACTATAGTTCAATCATTCTAGTGACATTGTAACAGTCCGTTTCCACTCAAATCAACGCCGTCGGCTGGTACAGGTCTGTATAAACGTACCTTGGACGAATTCAAGTCAGGAGTAAACATGCTTATGCACTTGTCATAACGAAAGGTAGAGCTCTTGATGTGTTAACTTTTGGAGGAATAGTGCAATTGTCAAAGTCATTTCCTTTTTTTTTGGAACGACTTTTCTCGTCCCGTGAGATCACTCCTTATTTGCATAAATACACCTAAGAATGTGACGCTCCTCTACAATTCTGTCTCGCGCCAGTTTACGCATCATGTTGACGCGTTATATCATAAGTCACATGATAAACTGTTATTTAAATAATGATTTAAATTGAAACAGTGTCGAGTATAGACTGTTTCATCTTAACAACATAAATGATTTACATATTGTTAACACAGTGAGTATACATTACACTGTGAAATTCATGTGGATAGCCTAGCTTAGATAACTTGGTTTAAAAAAAGAATTTTTGAGTTCTGACTTTTCTTACACATTGGTAAGATCTCTAGAATGTTTCACAGATCCAATTTCTATAGCACACCTTATTGCTGTCATGGAGAAACAATTGAGATATTAAATCTAATTTGTGATTTCTCTGTCCTGTGGGCAATCCACAGGTCTCGGTTAGTGTAGCTTGCAGAGGGAAATCTGTTTTTCTTTGGCTCTCACAGCGTCTCATTCTGGCTTTTCTGTGTCTCTAGGATCATGCGCCATTTGAAGTCGTTACGAAATCTGCCATCAAGATGTTAATAAGCAGAAGATGGTTTTGAGCACCAGATGCTTATTCGTTCGGAAACCGGTCACAAAAAATCTTATGTTCAGACACCTATACATCTCAATGTGTGTGTGTGTGTGTGCCCGTGTGTGAGAAGCATGCGTAACAAATAAAAGGCTTTGAGGTTTTGAACTGATAGTACACAGGTATTGTAACAAGTAATATACACATGAATATATAGAATATGAAACATTAATATGATTTATGAAATTTGAAATGCATTTAAGTCCATTCCTCAGACAGGATGTTGTTGATGGTCTCACTGTTTGATGTTTTCTATTTAAACACCACAGGTGTGTTGAGCTGCGCAGGTGATGCTGCGCTTTAATGCTTTTAAAACCAGCTCAGTTTAAAAGAAACGCACACGGGAGACTAAACCGCAGGCATGAAAGCGCAACGTGGTGCAGATCTCTGAGACGCGCAGCGTGCCGTCTGATCAGGTTTGCGGCGCAGGTTGAACGTGTGTGCAGTCAAAGAGAGCAAACAGAAGATTAATGAGAGAGTGTGACGCTTTGTGTTTTCACCTCAGTCCAAAGCAGGATATTTCTGTCAACCGATAATTACTGTCAGATGGTTACAGCACCTTTTCTAGAGATGACAGGAATGAGGGAGGAAGGGAAAAACGAGTGTGTTATTCCGTCACACCTGATGTTGCAGGAGTGAGTTTTTTCCCGCCTGGTGCGTGAGGTGAAGTTGGTGAGAGAGTTGGGTTTCATTCTGCTCTAGTCTAAATAAATTCAACTATGATTGAAACTAAATAAATACTACCTCCATCATCATCTCTGCTTTAAACCAGATGTATGAGTTTTGAGTGATAATTGAGGTAGCGTAGGGAATGGTGTGTCCTAAATGTGTCGTTTAACCTGTTGCTCACCTCTTTTTTGACTGCAGGTTGACACACCTTTAATTATAGTATTGACATAATAGTGGCGTCTGTCTTATTAATGATTTTACAATTTGTTATGAGGTAGACAGTTGATACACCAGAAAAATGCTTGTATTTTTAGCAGAGGAATGATACAATCAATGCTACAGAAAAAAACTGTTAATTGTTATCTATATTTAGGTATATATAGATTTAACATAACATTAAGGCTTGTCCAAACCCGGACGATAAACGTGCAAGTTTATGGTCGACGTTTAACGCCTCGTGACTTAACTCTCTTTTCAAACCAAACGCGAATTAAGCGTTTTGTGCAAGTAAATTACATGCAAAGTCAAGGCAAAGATTTGTACAGATGCGAACTCGAGTCATGCGTTGCGAATGACACGAATCAGGCCAATTTCGTCTTCAGGGAAGGTTGAAAACAACAAAGGCCTCACATGTGAGCGTGCACACCGACATGCAAAATGTCACATTAGGCATTGCTCGTTGCTCGTTTTTTTTTTACTTGCCATGTTTGTTCACCTACCTGGAGCCACTGAAGTACTTGTTGAAGAACAGGACTTGGTGACACTCAAGCACAAAACCGTCTTGCCGAGCACACATTGACGGAGAGGAAGAATTATACTTTTGGATTGGATTGGATTCAATTTATTGTCATTACACATATACAAGTACAGTGTAACGAAATGGATTTAAGAAGAAAAATACAGCATAACATGAGGAAAGTGGTGAGAAAAACAGATACACATAATACACCATAGACAAGACTTGCAACAGGGTAAAATAATCCAGCTCTGGCTAGCAGCCATCCGGTCCAGTGCCATTACGGCGCCGTTCACAGACCCGCTTGTCAGGCTGGCGGTTCAAAGCTACGGAGGCGTAGTGTTTGTGTTCAGGAAACTTCTGTAGAACATTTAGGAAACATTTTAAACATTTTGTGTGACAAGCGAGTGTCAGAAGCATAAAATCTCACAGCTGCACCATCTATGTCACGAATCTGCACATTTACTCGGCTCATCACCAGTGAAAATTTTTGGGGATGAATGCCGAAAAATGTCTTGAAAAAAGCTGCCGATAAGTTTAAATGTTTTTTTGTATAGTAAAATCTATGAAACATACTTTGTTACATTTAAAAATATGATACATGTTCTTCTACAGTAAAATATGGTTAAAATTGTTTCTTTAGAAAGTTAAAAAGACAAGTCACCATAAAATGTAACTTTGATACACTTGTTTTATGGTGAGTTACATTATATTTTAAGGTACAAAGCAGATTTATGTTTGAGTTTATATTTGTTAATGACAATATGGCTTTTCCATAGTACGCAATTTCATCACCATGTTTTTTAAACTGCAGTTGTTTACTCAAATGTTTACTAAATGTTCTACAGAAGTTTCCTGAATTTTTTTATTTTACAATATTTTGTAAAATATTTACAATATAATAAATTTTACAATTTATTGTAATGTGATCAGTTATCTATCTTTATAAAGTACTGTTTGCAATTTTGTGTGAAATTGCCCTGTCCATAATAACATTGATGTTTTCATGAGCACCTGTATCATAAATATAAATGCTCTAATAAAACACATAATATGATATATTTAGATTGCAAGAGGCAAACACAAAGTTCGCTCTAAATGTAGGAGCTCTTATTTGTTCAGCATCTAATGAAGATTCTATAATTTAGCTAGGCTATAATTTCTCAAAAATCACAAAACAATCTCACCTGCCTCAACTCACCAGGGTCAATATGTCTCCACACACACACACACACACACACACACACGCGCATAGAAATGTCAGTTGTGTGTTGGGCTGGACGTTGAGCAGTCTGAATGCAGCATCGGGATTGGTTGTCAATAACTATTACCCGGCCTGATGTTATTCCTTTCTCTGTCTTTCACTCCCTCTTCTCCTAGTCGCATATTCGCTCTCACTTCCTTTCTGCCTCTGAACTGAGAAAATGGCTCTTATTTCCTGCATGATCAGTTTGTAGTCTCACAGGGTAAAGTCCCTGACTGCACATCTGACCCATAACACTCACACGGCCCCGCCTCGTCCACAAATCAAATCAATAAGATCCTCAAGACAGCAGCTCCATTACAAAACCATGTGTGCTTGCTACCTAAGCAGCTATTGTCGAAGGGCACTAACTGAAATGGAATCGCATAAATGTATCGGATGAGTTTTTTCATCTCTCTATTTCATAGCTCAGGATATTTTGTTAGCTATAAGTATTAGCTTTATGTGAGATGTTTTTTAGTGTGTAAAATTTCCTAGGAGAAAATAAATAGATAAGGGAAGTATTATACAGTAGGACTATGGAGGTTTCATAATATCAGAACTCATGTCTTTTGGATTTGGCACTTCAATTGGATAATAGTTTTTTATAATTAATTTGTAGATCTTTCAATTTTGATTTGCAGACTATTACATGAGAATTACATGAGCTCTTTACAAGGCTAGAGAAGACAAGTTGTTTCTTAGAAAAGAATTCAAAACAAATGGATTTCTCTTTCAAGCTCTTCTTTTAAAGTGTATGAGAAGTACTTTTAATATGAATGGGACCTCAATGAACATTTTTTTTCAGTTTCATACGTGATGTGTGAAAGTTTGGTGTTGATTTCCTGAAACACTCACACACCTGACTGTATATCTGGCTTTGACTGTCGTTGGCAGAGGAACCCAGAATAACATCAACATTGCATGCATACGCGCTCCTCTTCAAGAGTTTAATAGCCCTCCGCCGTGTATGTGTGCGCGTGTGTTGAAGGGTTATGAACACAAAGGTGCAGGTGTGTGTACCGTGAGCAGCACCCTCTACAGGATGCAGGTGCGAGAGCGGGGGATTATGGGTATTTTGTTATTGATGAGCAGAGCAGAACTGGAGGGAAATCAGGTGGCAAGTGAAACACACCCACTAATCAGAATGATATTCTCTCTCTGGCCAGGTGGCTGTGGTTTGCTTGTTGTGTTGTTATTATTATTCATAACAGGTTTGATGTTTTCAGTGAAAATTACCTTTGGGAATCCGAGCACCTGGGTCACAGGAAAATGAGCTTCTCGTGCGCTGGGACTCAGAGGGCCTCTGGATAAAAGCCTGTGATATAATTATTTCTAATTGTTTTTCTCTGTGTCCTGTTAAATGTGTTAATAGTATTGCTGGGATATGAATTCGTCGTGATGTTTGGAATTAGTGTCCCGTCGCCTTGAGAGAAGACGTTTAAAAGTAGAACGACATATAATTGCTTGTCAGTATCTTGAGATATCTACTGTTGTGGATTTCAGTGAATGTTCTTGTTGGTAAGATTTTTTTCTTTTCACTGGTTGTACAAACACATATCAATGTTAATCCTGTTACTCTTTATTACTTATTTCTTTACATCTATGATTCTGTTCGTAAGCATTTAACATGAACCCTCAATTACACCATTTTGCTTTCGAACACACACACACACGTCTGTGTATAGAGGTCAAGCTCTTGAAACGTTAATCGGCCCATTAGATCGCGGATGCTCTTGTGAAACAAGCTCTTGACAGACAAAAGACTTCCTGCGTCTGTGTGTTACCTGTGAGCTGAGGCTTTTATCGTCATTGAACTGTTAGCACACTTAACCCTGTCTGACACGAAGACCCTTTAACACACGATAAGAGCTTGTGTGTGTTTGTGTTGTGTAACAGAGCACAAATAATGAGCTTTAAGTACCTGTGAGAGACAGTGACACCAAGCTCCCTCAGGTATCGCACATACGTGTGTGTGTGTCAGGTATGGTGTTGGATCTGTGCCAGCCTGCAGGAGGATCAGGTGGTGTGTGAAGGTGTTTGTATTTGTGTGTAGGTTTGGCTATACATGTGTGAGCCTTTTTTATTAAAATATCGTCACATTTCAAAAAGGTGTTGTTTGGACACTTTAGGTGCTCATCACTAGTAGTTAACCCGTATAAATAAGCAATAAATGTTAAATCTAAATCTTTGATTAAACCGTAGGATTAGGGGTGGGATCAATGATTAAGTATAGAGCACATCATTAGCCTGATATAAAAACAATGAAACTCTATGTGATAATCTAGTGAAACACGTGTGTGAGTGTTTAACCTAGATGTCTGCCACTTCTAAAACCGTGTCTACACTGGATGTGGCGCGATGCGACACGACCCACGGCTTGTTCTAATGGGATTGACGCACGCGCCACATCCAGTGTGGACAATTTGTTTTATTATAATGGGTTCTATGCGTTTTATTGTCTTTGGTCCGGTGTAGTCATGATGGCATAGTACTGGAGTTAAGTTGTAGAAATTCCAATTCAGTATAGACCAATATGAGGTGTGTTTGGGATGCAAACAAATATGGTCCAGAAGAACTTCCAGTTTTCACTACACAAACGTTTGAAGATAATACAACCAACAGAACATTTATAAACAGATCAATTGGTTATGTATATAAAACGAATATCTTTCTGATTTTATTATACAGTGTAGTAAATTTAATTTAAATTGATAAAAAAAAAAATTAATGAATAAACCAACACTGAAACTGGAAGTGCTTCTGGACCACGGTTTACATCTTGCGAAGTTGTCTATATAAATCCGTAGAATGCACTTAGTAAAGCAATGTGTTTGTGTGTGCGCGTGTGTTTTCAGTATCGTTTATTTTGAGGTATTTTCTTCATGGGCACTTGATAATTGTGCATTTATTTTATACCAGAGTGATTTTGACACGAAAACCTGTGTGTGTGTGTGTTTGGCCCACATATTTGACGCTAAACGATAAGAAACAGTAAGGACATCTGCTCTTTTCCTTCTCATTTCCTGCACTTATTACTTAACTTAATGGAAAAAAGTAGATTTCCAGGGTTGCATGTGGACTCACAGCAGCTGACTGGAGGTCTAATTTAAGTCCTGTGTAGTATTGATCCTGTAAGTGCCAGAGGGAAGAGTCCTGTCCAACTGCTGAGAGCCGCTGCTCAGGGGAAGAGAAACGGACCCCTGACCACTCACGCAGACACAGAGAGAGAGAGTTTAACACTTTTACTCCGCTATGATGAAAGAGGGAGTAAAGCAGAGGTGTGGGGCTCTGGGGTCAGCATGTGCGCGCCCATAAAAGCTGAATCAGCTGCGTGCGTGCGTGATACCTGGGATGAAAGAATATGGATTTGTGTCTTAAAGACAAATTGATGTAAGGTGTGTAGGAGGAACAGGGGAATCAGCTGGGGATAGAGGGGTTTGAGGAAAGCAAACGCATTTCATTTTATTGCTGAGGAACTAGGATAAGAATTGTTTAAAGCAGGTGATACAGTGAACCTAAATATATGCTGTTATCTGCGGGGGAATCAACACGTTAACAGAGCACTTTTTAACAGAAAAGAAATTCCCCAAAATTAAAAAATACTAATTTTGTCTAATACTATAGCTAACGGTCTTATTTACACATTTGAAGTTTTTAATTCAACTGTGAAAGCATTTGTAATATATATCCTGGTGCTGTACAGTCACTCAATTGCCTTCTATTGTAAATTCATTACTGTAAACAATTTTTTGTGTACTTATTTTTTGTGATGATAATCAATATCATGCTATAGATGTGTCAGAGCTTAAGTTGAACATTCCGTTAATGCTCCATTTACACACAAACACACAAACATGTTTTTTGGCACTTTTACATGTTTGTGTGTGTCTGGGAATCAATCCATGTATGTAAGACATCCCACTGCAGCAGGAACCATTGTGCTCCGACTGCTGATGCCGAGGGGACGCTGAGCCTCCGACACCTGTTACCGACAGCCGGGCCGGCCGTGTGGATGGGGCGGGCAGAGTTTGTGCCAGCAGCGCGGTGTGGGGGGTGGAAAGGGTCACGCTCTCACAGCGTAAGGGTTAAACACTCATTTTTCTGTCAGGATGGAGAGAGCAGAAGATACAAGCTGTGAATGAATGCAGAGCGAGCGGGCGGTGCTGAGCGGCCATGCCTCGCACGGCAGGCCTCGCTTTCCAGGTTATGAGCATGTTTATATGTGGCTTGGCATTGAACCCCAGCGCTGCTCACTGGCACAGTGTGTGCGTGCAGCCAGATCTAGAGGTTTAGAGCTGAATGACTGCCTAAGTTGGTCGGCCAGATCTGTCAGTAGGCCATACTTATCATTTAGTTACGTGTTCATTAGACGTATTAAAGGAATGGTTCAGCAAGAAATTTGGGTCATTGTTTACTCGCACTCATGTCATTACAGACCCATATGCTGTTATTTTTTAGTGGAACACAAAAGCAAGTGAAATTCTCCAGGTCGCCATTGGTTCTGTGTCATGTATAATTTAGACAAAATAGATTATAGTTGTGACCCATATGATGTACTATAAACTATGCACTATACACTCAATTTAGTGTATGCATTTTAGAAGGTTCAAATGTCAATTGGAATGGTTTATACTAACCGCTTCATAGGCAAGGGTAAATGACATCAAATGCTTAACAATGCACATTGATGAAATAAGTTTGTGCATTCTAAATTTGATGTAATATTTACCTGTTTTGCCAAACATGACTTCAGTCACGCCTTGATGCCCGATGACTCCTGAGATAGGCGCAGGCTCCCCGTGACCCGAGGTAGTTCGGATAAGCGGTAGAAAATGGATGGATGGATGGACTTCAGTCACCAACCATTAGACTGAAGCCAAGGATAATAGATATGGATGGATGGATTTTCGGTTAAATGACTGCATCATCCGGGTACTTATAGAGTACTTTTTATGGGGCAGAAAAGTGCACAAAATGGGGTGTGCGATTTGGGACACCCCCTCTGGTCTTTATTTATAAATATGTACTGTATATATGACCTGCATTGATATTCTGCTGAAATTCTGCTTTCCCATAAGAAAAAATGATACAAAGTTGGAACGATTAAAATTTTTGGTTGTGTGCGCAGTGGCGTAGCAATTCAGGACCGGGCACATATGCAAAAACTTTTTGTCCCTTCCGTCTGTTCGCGACTGCGTTGCGCATTACTGGACATTGGTTGTTTACTCAGGTATGTTATTTAAATGTTGACGTGTGTAAATCGTGCTCAAATAGTAACAGAAGATCCCAAGGGTGCGCAAACTCCCATGTGCCAGAAAGAGGGAAAACGCAACACACGGCCCGAACATTTATATGATGAAACAGTTGTCAACATTAAACATTTAGCTACTTACATCTGGCTCTTTCCCTCTTTCAACCTCGGCTTCTGTCAATACAACAAATCCCGCCTTCTTTCATTTGATGGGACAGTAATCCTCGCTTTCCTTCCTTCGTATGTTTGGCCGCCTCAATCAGATTGACATTGACCAGCTCATTCAGAGTCTATATAAATTAAACTTCATTCCGTTTCCATGTTTTAAATGGATGCCAACTAAATGGGACATTAAAAGACCTTTACCACTCCTAACCTTACCACATACTTTATTATCAAATCAGTTTTTCCAGATAATTTATTCATTTTGTTGAAATAAATGCCTGTATGATCTGATATATGAAAATGTAGTTTGGCAAAAAGCGGATTTGATCTTGCGTTCATATGTATCATCAGAACTACACACGTCTTACTTGCTAAGTTTTAACACTCTACATTTTTTCTGGGGAGGACCCACTCAGTCCCATCTGCCTATGGGTAGTCCAGATCTGAGATCAGTCATCTAGTAATATTCTACAGTATCAGACGGCCATGTATAAAACCGGGATGCGAGCCGCCAAAACCCGGCCAATATGCACCTGCATACTCCGCATACCCAGACGCTGCACCACTGTGTGTGCGTAGACCAAGTCTTGGGGCAATACTACAGCAGCACCGCTGCTGTCAGACAGTGATCTCACTCACTCTGCATGTGTGCGATCGCAGGTGCAGCAGCACTGAGCTTGTATCTCTGACCTCTTTGGCAGTAAATTAATGAGGCGGCCACTAACATCACTCCACACGGATCTGTGCTGAGCTCCAGTTTGCCCTGACAGCCTCCCACTTGCTTGAATTTCCTCGTGAAGTTCATTTTGAAGTCTGTGTGTGTGTTTAAATCACTCTGAATGTTATTTTGAGAGAGAGAGGAAAAACAACAACTGATGTCTCTCACCCAGTGCTTCTCAACTGGCAAGTTCTGACCCCCAAAACCGGTTTGATCAGATATTATTGGGTCCGGACAGCTGGGAAAAGCGATGTTAAATGCTCATAACGATATGCAATAAACCATATTTTTGCACAATATGTAGTTTGGATAGTAAAATTAATAAGATTTTAATCCCACACTGTCAGAGAACTCTATGGTATGACTTTATTTTATGGTGACCTTGTTACACATGTTACATGTATTAACTATAGTATTTACATTATGCAAAATTACATGTAACTACACCCTAATCCTAACCCTTTAGTAAGTACATGTAGTTAAATATTATCACTCAGTACTTAAATGTATAAATACACTGTACCACAGGCACTGTTAAATTAACTGAGACCTACTGTATTGTCTTTACTTTTCAGTTCACATTGATATGGATACATTTTTGTTATTTTTCAGAACAAATTGGGTTGCTTCAAAACCTGGTCCTAACAGAAAAACCAGTTCAGAATGATAAAGTACAAAACTAACCTGTAATGTGCAAACTTCACTTTCCAAAATCAATTTTAGCGTGTATTTATTGGTTTTATTTGCGTCCTCTATGTAACATAAAATGACGCCAGAGGTTATACAGTATTTCACCAAATTCCTATATCAGAATAACAAAAATAAAAAATTCTAAATATCAGCAAAGCCATACAATCATACAAACTACTCATAGTGTGCGAATCATCTTTTAGTAAATGCTACAGGCCAATCCCCCTTACCCGATAAAAAAACTAATCTCCCTCTAAAACATCATTTTTCATCCAGTTGTGTTCATCTGTGTTTGACGTTTTAGCGTAGCGGAGCGAATGTGTTTGTGTGTGTCATGTATCAGTGTGTGATTTCTGACAGAGGAAGTGCTCATAACTTTGGCCGTGTGTGTTGGCCATCGATCTGCTCTGAGACAGCTCATTCTGTTCCTCTGACAGACAGTGATGGAGGGTGGTGAGAGGCAGGACTGACTCTAGACCCGTGTGTCCAAGGCACAGTGACACACTGTCCCACGCTCGGAGAGTCTATTGATCTGCTGTGGATGGACAGCTACAGTAGACACACACACACACACACACACTAAAGCTTTCTCATCGTTGTGGGTTTCGGCTGGTTCAGAGCCTGTTCTACACCACTAAACTGAGCAAATCTCGTTTTAACTCAACCACGGCTCAAACCTTCACAACTGACTGAATCTAATTTCATTTATATCTTCCTTTTGATTTCCAACTGCAAGTCTATTTAAAGGCTTGCAAGACACTGTACAGTCTTATAAGCTTAGACAGATATTTAAATATATGTATTTCTAAATTGTCTCCCTCCCTTAGATTTGTGTTTTTGGCTCAAATGAACACCTTAACAAAACTGGAAAAAGCAGTAGGCCTACAGCAGACCGTTAACAAATCCTCAACATACTGATACATTTTTACACTGATTTGACCTTTATCACAACAAAAATCAGAATTTCAGAACTTTCCTGGTTTGTTTATACTAAATTAAGAGCAAAGTTAAGACCATATTAATCCATCATGAGTGCATTAGTGGCATTAGTGTTCTCACTTCAAGTACGCAATTTCACCCCATCTAACATCAGCTATGATGTCACAGCATGGTTCATATTAAGTACATAGATATGTAATACTGTATCATGTTAAAAATCCCATTCCCCGCGATCCCATTATTCAACCTTTAGTTAGTGTGTAATGAGATTGTTTTATTATCCAACTTGGGTCCAAAATAAAAATGCAAAACTAATGCTTCTGCTATCAGTGTTAAGTAATATAACCGATATGACGCCATTTGGTCCAGTGTCATTTCCCTCACCAAAGATTGACATTTACACATGCACTAGGACTAGCAGACCTCCATTACACTTTGATCAATCCGCATGTGTTTACATTTACACATTTGGCAGACGCTTTTATCCAAAGCGACTTACATTGCTTTATCCTATACATTTTACATAGGTATTT
This sequence comes from Triplophysa dalaica, assembly GCF_015846415.1. Lineage (NCBI taxonomy): Eukaryota > Metazoa > Chordata > Actinopteri > Cypriniformes > Nemacheilidae > Triplophysa > Triplophysa dalaica. Next base: position 5,387,900 of record NC_079547.1, on the reverse strand, counting down.
GCATTCCCCTGGGATCAAACCCACAACCTTGCGTTGTTAACGCAATGCTCTTACCACTGAGCTACAGGAAAGCTTCTTAACTGATAAAGTTGACGCCATTGTTATGTGGCAAAAAATTTGAAAGTTTATGAATTCACGTGCACTGAGAGGGGCACCGACAATTCACAACAACCCGAGAAGCAGAAGCTCACTGATATGGTATGGGTGGGACATCTTTACACACACACTCTAAGCAGGAAACCAATCACAACAGATGGGGTCAGTTTTACCAATCAGAGCGTTTCGAAAGGAGAAACTTTATATTGACCATAAGAGCAGTCAATAGACTTGGAATATGTGAAATATAAAGTGTTTTGTGAAATTAGAAACATGAACATCCATTGTTAAACACCCAAAAAACACAGTCAAGGCCCCCAAAAGCAGCAAAGACTGGCTCACTAAAAATATTCTATCTTCTGGCAACACTGCAAGGAATGCAGCTTTTATAGTTGTTGTTTTCATCAAATCGGTGACAACTAGTGACGTTTCGACTTTCAATCCTCTTTTAATCAAACATTTTGTCATACATCCACAAGCCCGTGTTTACGCATGCAATAAAATGTGTATTTCTTAATACAAGGTGTAGATAAGATGTGAATGGAAGGCAAGTCTATAGTGCCACAGATTTAGCATTGTTTTTGATAGTAGTTTACATACTGTAGATGTTGCTTGTGAAACTTAAAGGGGAAAAAATTGAAATGGTTATCTGTTACCCCATGTTGTTCAAAATCTGTATATGGCTGTTTCTTGTTTGGAACACAAAAGAATATATTTTGAGAAACGCTTCGGTTTCGTGTCTAGACGGTTTCAAAGCAACAACATAAATAAATGTAACTTAAAGCAAACTTAACTTACGGGACACATCCGCAATAAATAAAGTCCCAAGGTTTTTTTCTGAATACAAACAAAAGAAATGTAGTAGTAGTAGAATTAAATTACATAAACTAGCAAGTTAAAAGTATGTATAGCCAGTATTATGTTGGGGTACCAGTAGAAGAACCGTTACTTGGCTAAAAAGTTACACGATCAATACAACAAATTGTTTTGTTAATAAAATGAATATACAATAAATATAATATAATTTCATATAAATATAAATTGAAAATATATAAAAAGTTATAGTTATATTACACTCTAAAAAAAGGCTGGGTTAAAACAACCCAATTTGGGTTATTTTGGTAACCCAACATTGGGTCAAATATGGACAAACCCAGCGTTGGGTTATTTTAACCCAGCCAGTTGGGTTAAATCTTTGACCCAACATGCTGGGTTGTTTTATTTAAATCAACTTTTGCTTAAAAATTACATTGATGGTTTAAAACAAACCCGAAATGTTTAAAAATAATAATAACAAAATCACAGAGAAATACTCGAGGCATCAGTAAGAATCAATAGTTTTATTAAGGATCAAAATGCAAGACAAAAGGAATTCATAAAAACATGCAATATGTTATGCTCAATGAACAATAAAATGGCATATAAAACACTTTGATGAAATGTATGTTTATACATATTTAAAGAACATTAATTTCAATAAATTACATTAGTTTAGATTTTAACATAAACATTTAACAAGGTTATTAAAGTGGCACAAGTAAATATAAATAGTTAGACAACTTAACACTTCAAAACACTATAAAAAGTATTTTACTAAACCCTTGTTGATAGAACCGCATTTATATGATAAAATATAAGTCTATGCACAAGTTTTCTATAAAAAAAGAAATAAACAAGCGTTATGGATGTGAAAAAGGGACACCGTAACTTTCCTCTTCATATAAACTCACAAAACATTTTAAATAGTGTTAGTTCTTTCGGTTTCAGCACTGCTTAACCTGATATATCCACGGAGCAGTCTTACTAAAGAGGATTCTTTTCCTGAGAGTTGTAGACAACAGTGTGGTGTGCACTTTTGGAAGTGGATGTCCAGCAGGAGGGTTTCTTTATCAATTTGTTCATCTATAAAGAGACAAGAAAAGAGACAAGAGAAGAATGTAAGGAAACTTGCCTACCCAGAGCACAATGGATTATAATAAACATATAAAGAAGTACATTAACATTTTACCTAAATAATGTTTACTTTTAAGCCTGTTATGAAAACATCCAAGTTCCAGTTGACATTCTCTTGAATAGAATGATCCATTAATATTAGCTGTTATTCTGCAACCTGTCAGTGGGGGAAAAAAGAAGAGTGGGATCTAGTACAGAAAGCGAAATACAGTCTTAAAAAAAAATATTATAAACGTTAAAACAACCCTTCACTAATTCGACACACTCGGGAATAAGTAGAAGTCTAAAAAGAGCAACAATTGTTCGTCTCATATACCCAAAATTAACTATATCGCATTGTTAACCACTAACTTTATAAGAGCCAGCGGCTATTCCCGAAGCAATGGCCGAGATAGAGCTGCTCTCCACGGAGACACGACCGCTGACAGCCTGAAGCTCACACCTCCGACAGCGTCTTAACAAAATCTCAAAGAGGCGTTATGTTTATATATAAATCACGTATTTGAGTTCTTAACAACTACATTCTCGTCTAAAAGACTCTTAAATCTAAGTTCCGTCACTGAACATTAGTGGTATTTATAAAAAAAATGAGCTGGATGCTTGCTTTTGACACGACGCTCTCTTGTCTACCTTAAACTAATATCAAGTTGCGTAAGTTACTTAACTAAATGACTCACACAAGTCACACATTTCAGAGGAAATGTTGACCAAAAAGGAAGTTTAAATGATTAAAAAGCTGTAAATTAGAACAACGTGGGCATAACGTTACAGACTGGCTATCCAAAGCTAACGAAGCTAGATTGTAACGTTACTTTCAAACCTAATGCGAACAGCCGAATTTTGCATACTCTTGCATTTTTTTTTACAGTAATAGTTTTATACATTAAAAACTCGTAAAACATACCTTTTATTCTCCGAATAACAGCTTTCCGAGATAAAGTGGATCAAAATGCCCGCGAAGGTAAAGTTTGTCTGATGCGTCGAGGAGTGGGAGGGGTTTACTCTCTCAACTGTCACTCAATTGGACCAGACTGGTAACCCAGCGTTTGGGTTACTCAAAAAATGACCCAACACTGAGAAAATAACCCAACAAAATGACCCAACAGGCTCAACCCAGCTGTTGGGTTAAACAAATAACCCAGCATTTTTTAGAGTGTATGAACTATAGGCGGAGGAAAAACAAACACAGGCCGGACATTCACTTTGGGCCAGGCGTGTGCGTCCGTTGAAACCGTTCATTTTGGGGTGAACTATCCCTTTTAGTTATATTGTAACTAATAATTTTTTCAATATTGAAGGTTTTTCTTTGTTACAAAACAATTTTGCCCCAGAAACAGATGTATAGAGATAAAACAGAGCTCCGATGTTACATAATAAAGAACATAGCATATACCATGGAAACTTTGCAAGTCTGTACTGTTAATATTAAAATGTGTAGTGTGCGTCTGCGTGTTACTTAAATGAAATGGAAGTAAAGCGTGAACATTCTGAGTATCTCAGTGTGGAAAGTTCATTAAACACCTCTGGGACGAGCCTTCGTAGTTCAGCGGTGACATCTGGGTGTGCAACGGTTAAAACGTTCACACCTGCTTTAGAACGCTCTGCCACACACACACACACACACTGTGAACAGACGGAGAGAGAGAGAAAGAGAGAGAGAGTTGTTCGGCGGCCCTTCACCTGCTTTGATGAAATAAGGCAATTACTGGAAGACAAGCAAGAGAAGTGTCGAGGACGGCAGTCAGGCGTTCACTTAAACTGGAGTTTCTACTTCAAAGGGCTCGCGGAGCCGCAGCGGAGCGCGAACGAGATACAGTGAGACACACACAGAGCGGAGGAGAGCTCGTCACCTCATCAGGAACACATCTGATATTCCTCTCACCCTAATCCTCACACAGCGCCCACCATTAGCCCGTACAGCCCTTCACGCACGCACACGTTCAGGAGAAGGAGCTTTTTAGTACAAGTGACGGCTGAGCTTTGAATCTGGCTGTTAGTCAAGGTGATATACATGCTCCGAAAGACTGAGTCCACAGTGAAAATCTGGGATTTTTCTCCGGTTAAACCTAGAAATGAACAAGGATTTTAGGATTTCGGGATGTAAAACGAAGGAAAGCAATGACGTCAAGAAAAAACATTAACAAATCAAAGATACTACGACATTTGTTCACTTTTCGCTTCAATTGTGATGCCACTAATATAATTTAATCTTGTAAACATTGTGTATTTATTAAGAAAAATAACGTATTTTCACTGGTGCTCTCAGCCGTTTGTATAACCGTATACGGCGTGCATGTGAGACTTTGATGAGAATACAGCAGAAATGTAAACACACGTCTCTGTTTGTTTTGTAAGTGGTCTGAAATCAATATTTCAAACTCGGCAAGTTTTCAAAGGCATCCAGGAGCGACATGCTTCAGATGTTCGTAACTTCAGCGCCCTTCGTGTAAACACAGCTTCAGCAGATCTGTTTCAATAAATCACATTCTGCGTGCGTTCAAGAGCTCAGATATCAAAGTGTTTCATTAGCTCGCATGTGCTTCAAGCTGGGCTGAAGTGTAAGAATGAAGTTCGAATTTGTTTTGTTGTCAGGAGTTGAACTGTTGTTGAGGAACAACGGAGACAGATTTGCCTTTTCAGAAGGAAAAGCAGTAGAATGGTTTGAAAGTTTGACGTCATTTTAGGTGTTAGTTGTCGATTCTGTGTCGATGACATGTTGTGTGTTAAGGCACTTTGTTTTCAGTCAGTTGTACGTGAGAATGAGATGCGTGTCACACTTTAATATCTGTTCAAATCTCAACCCATGAGTTACAGTGAGAGAGATGCTTGACGTACAAACCGTACAAAATGCTCATTTGTGATGTTTGAGGAATAATACAGTATTATTCTACACAAGTAGTGACAAATGATAAAAAAAAATTGGGAATAAACATTTTCAGTGCACCTTTGAAAGACTTCTGTGAGCGGTGAAAAATGCACTTCTGTGTCTCAGGTAAACCTGAACAGATTGATTCTGATATTGTTGTAAAGCCTCAGGGAACGACTCTTTTACACACACACAGCTCGCCAGGTCTCTCCAGAAACTACTTTTTCCATGAGTGATTTTGAGCTGGAGTGCTTCTTCAAATCCTTCCATGAGGAGAGAGAGCGAGAGGTAGAGAGAGGTAGCCTATAGAGTGGAAAGTGTAATAAGAATGGTTCCCGTGTCAGTATGGACTGAGAGGAAACTCAAGCATGGCTAAAAAGAGCGTTCGGAGGCAGTCAGTGGATTCTGTTCCCTATTTGTCTCTGCCACTCGCCCAGCGCTCTTCATTAATAATGCATGAACAGAGCCCATGTATTAGTGGCTAGCCTAGCAGAGAGAGAGTGTGCTCGACGGAGACTGTGAGGTGTTACGGACGTGTGTGTGTCTCTTATTTATTGAGGAGATTTTGGGAGCCGCATCAGGTGTGGCGTTCGCTATGCATCACAGAGGAAAGCCCACTCACAGTCCCTAGGAACACACGCTAATTGAGTTCATTGATCAAAGAGAGAGAGAGAGAGAGAGAGAGAGAGTGCCTGTGTTACCGTATCAGCACAGATGTTTCTCAGAATAGCACGATTTCTTTACTCATACTTTTCTTTTTAATGATCTGTTTTTGACGTTCTGCCTTTAATTCTACAGTTTCAGTGATAGAGAGTACAGGAAGTGAAGTGGGAGAGAAAAGGGGGTGGGGTTCGGGAAAGGATCATGAGATGGGACTCGAACTCGGGTTGCCCGATGCACAATCGCGCCACATGTCGGAGGACTGCCCACTAGGCTATCGGCTCCGACATACTGTTCTTTATAAAAGTCTTGCTTTTTATAAAGAACTTGATTCTCTTACACTGAGAACAAAGATTATGGATTTTAAAAAGATGCTGCAGTTCTTCCTGAATGGGTAAAAATACAATGCTCAATACGGAAGGAAGTCCTGCATTCCAGTTCAAAACCAATTGTCAGTTATTAAAGACTAACATTGGTTTGGGGACTCTGTGCCGTGTATTGTGAAGTACTTTGGACTCTGAATTCTTTTGTGCAATTGAAGATTTTCAAGATATCAGACTTTCTCTTATTAATAAAAAATTATAAAAAATGCGTAAGCGGATCAGCTGTGTTTTACTGGTCTCCAATCATGGTTTTAGCTGATTAAAGTGATTGTTCACCCAAAAATGAAACTTCTGTCATCATGTACTCTACCTCTTTGACCAAACCTGTTTGACTTACTTCCTCAGAACACAAGATAGTTTGAAGAAAGTTGGGAACCACACAACACCGGCCCCTATTCACTTCTATTGTATGGACACAAAACCAATGCAAGGGAATGGTGGCAAGTTATCAACATTCTTCAAAATATCTTCTTTTGTGTTCTGCGGAAGGAAGGAAGTCAAACGGGTTTGGTCAAAGAGGTTGAGTATATTATGATATCATTTTCATTTTTGGGTGAACTATCACTTTAAGCTGATAAAGCAAACTAGTTTTTGAGGGGTTCTGAACACTTTTATTAGCTGGTCAAGATGGTTTTAGCTGGTCAGGCTAGAAGACCAGCTGACGTTCCACCTAAAACCATCTCAACACCACCCTGGTCAAGCTGGTTGGCTAGACTATAGCTAGTTTAAGATGGTCCACTCAGCCTCGCAGCCGGTCTATATAATTTGCCTTGTTGCTTGGCAACAGTAAACAGGCTTCAGTTAAGCTAATGATCTATGTTACTTAAAGGAAACAATGTTTATTGTCATTATTATGATAAATAAATGTCATTATTTATTGAACATTGATGTCATTTATCATATTGCTAGTCTTTTTAAAGCAAAGTAAATATACTCGTCCTTGTGGGAAAACTGGACAGTGTGTGTGAATGTACATATAATGGAAATAGGCTTGTTTCTGTTGTGGGTTTCATTGGAGTTGTGGACTAGATTTTTTCCCTGTAAGTGTTGTATGTAATTTCAGAGTTTATGATAATATAAATTATTTAGAATTACTTTCACTGTGTTGCAGAAGAAACTATAATATACGTCAGCTTTAATCACACACTACAGATTTTGATTATTGTCATAAAGGCTGATTTATAGAGCATGATTTAGATCTGAATAATTTGAATGGTGAGAAAAACAAACAGACATGAAAAGATTATGGTGAGGACAAAGAGATAAAAAAAATGTTTGGGCTTCTATGAAAGCATTCGGACTTCAAAGCCCACCTGACTGACACCCATGTTGTAAAGTACATCTATCTCCCAGATAATATAATCTTATCCATGTTGTGTTTGATTGTACCGCTGGTCTAAATGAGACGTTTAGACGGACATGTGTATGACACACAGACAGACATTTCTGTTTTTCTTTCTGTTTGTGGGCCTTTAGATCACTTCATTCACTGACAACTGCTGTGAACATTTCTTAAAAAGAGGCGAGAGGTGTGTGCGTGCTGGCATGTGTGTGAGGTGCACCTACTGTAGATGAGTTAATCAGTCATGGACGGAGAAAAAAAAGATCTGTGGATGTGGAGAAACAAGAAAAGAGGAAAAAGAAAGAAAGAAAGAGAGAAAGAAAGAAATGAGCGACAGAACAAGCTATGTGTAATATGACTGTTTGACAGTGATGTGCCTCTGATCTCTGAACTGCAAACACACACACACATACACAGACCTTTAGTCTAATGTCAGACATTTCTCATGTGACGGTGTATGCAAGCTGATTATAATATGACACTTACAGTCGTGCTGTTGTACCAAATATCAGTACTGTTGTAAATTGCAGGTATTCAATAATCTATAGGAATAAATTAACAGCTGTACAATAACTTGCTTCATTGAACAATATGAAACTGTTTTGTTTACCATCACCATATATATTGTCAAATTTTTGAGCTGTCCCCGTGCAATCAGTTCTTCTAGTAATGACAAGTCAAATCTGAAACTTAGCATGCAAACAAACCAATAAGCTTACGGTAATGCATTTCTTTGTCGTCTTTGTTTTGGGCCGGAGGGCAAAAGCTGCTTTACTCACCCCAGATAAGAATCACAATCAAGCATTTCTTGATTCCAACAGAAATCATCTCCGTGTTATTGTTAGCAAAGAGCTGGTTAATGAAAGTCCTTATCTTCTGCTCCGTGAAAATCTCAATGCATTATATGAGCACAGTGTAGATTGTTAGTTTATGTCATTTATGTAAACATTAAACTTACCCCTGCATTACACCATCAAAGATCAGACTGCTCCCAAATTCTTTTGTTGTTTGTTATATAAGCAGACCCAGTACTAGGCTGGCTCGCCTGGGGGGGACAATAACATATTCTGGTTGGGGAAGTACATAACCATAGTTCATTGCATGCATAATGTTTGCATTTTTTGTGATTGTATTGACAGATCATTGTTTAATGGATAATACAAATAAGTATTTAGTAATTATTTAGTAATAAGTATTCATTTAATTATTTAATTTGGATATTTTTGGAGGGGTCCAAGAAAAATCTGGGGGGGAAGTGTGCCCCCTAGACCCGGCCCTGTAAATTAGTAAGATTCAGGCCATATCATTAAAGGGGATATATTGTATATAAATAGCAGTTGCGCATTTGTGTTATAGCTGAGTGGGTTCCAATTATAATTTTTTTTAAATACTTGCCTCAACAAATTTCCCTTTTAGGTATTAAAATAAAGTCATGTAAGTAGTAACATGTTTATTAGCATTAATTTAAAATTTTAACACATTTTTAAATGTTAAAAACTCATTACCATAACAATCGATATGTCAATACCATAGTATGTGTTTTTTTAAGTGAAGCCATGATGCCTAAGCAATCAAAACAAGATTTTTATAGAAAATTATGAATGTAAATACATTTTATGTTACACATGGTGAGAATGACAGACAAAAACACTTATTGTTTCCACTGTTTCTTCATTTTATTTTATTTTTTACAACAGGTGCGCTCAGACATATTTGGACAAATTACGGTAAATACATTTCCAGCAGAAAACGCACTAAAATACAAAAATAATCCATTGCTATGTTATAATTTTCCATTTAATTTTATTATAATTTTTTTTGTGTTACTCTGTTGTTTTATATTTAAAACTACTGCCGTGATGTTTCAATGTTTTTGTGATTATAACCCTGGTATTGTTATTCATTTTGTTAAATAGTATATGTATAAAATACACAAAAATGGAATAACGGTCTGTTTTCACCAAGAACCTTAACAAAACTGTATTAGTGGATGATAGCGTTTTTTCTCGCTGCTCTGTCACACAGTAAACCGTGATGTGTTTATAATTCATTGTATCATGCAGGTATCTTTAGGGCAATAATATCCACAGAGGACCAGGTTTTATTTAACTCTCATTTATGAATTCAGACTAGAGTTTAAAATGTTCCTTTATTTAATCAACAGATCAAATATTGAGATGTAAATGTGCGTTAATTTGTTAATTGTGCCGAGCGAGGTGTGTATAAGTGCTCAGTTAAGGTATAAATGTCGATGCTCTAAGGTGAAGCAGAAGAAATGTGCTAATGTTGTTAACAGTTTAATTCTCATTCCGCATGAATGTGAGAAACTCCGAGCTTCAGTTAACAAACCTAAAGAAACACTGAGACTAGAGTAAAACCGCTTCACAGCTGGAAGGAACAGTGAGATACAGCATTCACCTCTTGATCTGTTACACACCGAGTAACTGAACGTCTGTTTGGAGTATTCCTGTGCGTGTGTTTTTTGTAGGCCGGTGTGTGTTTGTGTCAGGGTTTGGTGGTTCTTTGATTCAGTCTGGAGACTGACTTCACCTCTCAGAGTGAATCTCATTTATCTCCTGAACACACACACACACACACACACACTGTCGGACCATTCATCTGTACCTGTTCTCTCGGCCAGCTCATTGAGTCCTCATCAATCACTTTCAATCACACACACACACACACATAGAAACACCGTCTGACACGTTTGACACGCTCATGCAGAATGTAGCAGCATGAAGATCAGACCGTGGTTGTGTTATAGTGAAAAGAAGATGAAATCTGTGACGTTTAACTGTTAAAGGTGCAGTTTGTAAGAATTTTGCAGTAAAATAACTAAAAACCGCTAGGCTAGTGATATATATATATATTTTGTTCAGCTGAGTACTTACAATATCTCAAATGTTTCCAACTACTTGTAAATCGTGGGAAAATCACCACTCTAAACAGTGACATGGGGTGGTGCAGTCGCCTGTCAATGGCATCATATTCGCGTTACCCTTTGTTACCGCCTTTCATGACATAGAAACCGCATGACAAAAGTGTCGTGGACAAATGTGAAAGTAGAATCTAGCGACTAGCATGCAACTAGCGTTTTTCGAGCAGTTGCATATTTATGGAACACAATTATTAGCAACAATACGTTTCGCAACGTGGTCATATGGCGCTATGTGTGTTTTTCTGTGTCTTTGGTGTGTTATAAGTTGCCCATGCATGTTTTAGACACATTTTATTGCAAAAATTTTAGTTTCGGAACACAAGATGCATTCTATCTAAAAGCGAATTCTCACCCAGACCTGCCTTAAACGCCTCGTGTGACCACACCCCCACAAAAATATTGCCTAAGACCGCCAAAATGTAAGGTGGGTATACCTGTTAGTACAATTGCTTTGGAACCTGATGTTCCACATATGTAAAGAGGCATTACATTTCTGTCACACCTATCCAGTATTCGACCAATCACTACGAACTAATAATAATTAATTAATTAGTTATTTGGCCAATCATAGCACACCTCACTTTTCAGAGTAAAAAATCTGTTAGTTTCTGAGAGGCGGGGCAAAGAGGAGATACAAACATGCACGGTATGTGGAAAATACAGCCTTTTATAACCTTAAATCGTGTATACATGTCATACGACCCCTTTAACTCTTATATATTATACTTCCGGCATGAAGCATGTGTTTTGAATAATTGCATTGTTAGATGCAAAGTTTTTTTGAGGACCAGACAAATATCTAAGTGATTGAACATATTTTCATGTGACTCACCCCTAAACATAATTTGTCTCTTTATATCTTTATTTATTAAAATATGAGATCAGGATGTACATTCTGCTTAACTTCTCTTCAAAAAAAGAAAGACAATTATGAGTTTGAAATGACTAATCTGTCTGTCTGTCGATGACCTCATTTCCTGTCTGTTAGATTTCAGTGGAAGCAGCGGATTGGCTCAAGTTGATGAAGTCTGCAGTGTGTAAGACACAATGTGTGTGTGAGATAAAGAACGAAGGATATAAAGGGTGAAAAAAACACAGTGTGTGTCGAGGTGGGGTGTGTTTGGGGGGAGTTGTCCCAGGGCACAGTTTTAATGATGAAGCTTTTGAAAGTCTCACTGCGGAAGGCTGGAAGGGGAACATCTCGCTTGATTGTGTATGTGTGTGTTGGGGGTCTTCTTTTAGACTCCTCTGGCTGTTTCAGTCCCTCTGGGTCGTCTGAAGCATCAGACAGGTTTTCCTCCTAACACGAGGGCTAGCAGGAGGGCCGCCCCACAGTTGTGGGGGGTCAATGGCCCAGCTCCTTGAAACATAGAGCAGAGAACTGCTAAATAGGTTGACACAGTCCTGAAAGAGTTTGTTGCAGTAAATCTGTCAAGAAATACTACATTTAAACATTTCTTAAAGAAAAAATTGACACCACAATGCTTGAGTTCGAGTACTTGGCTTTGTGAAGTTGCCAGATGGTGTTTTGAATTGTTTTTAATGATGCTGGGTGCTAAGTTAAAGCAAAGTTCGTTTGTGGAAGTCATGCCACTGGGCGGCCATGTTTTTAACACCCTGGCAGCTATTTTATTCATAGTAAGACCATAGTAAGTCCTATCTACTTGAATGGGGAAATATCACCAATTGAAGGTCTAGTGTATGAAATTTATTGGCATCAAGCGGTGAGGTTGCGAATTGCAACCGACAGCTCACCTTTTTAAGTACTACGGTGGCTGACACAGGATTAAGATGTGGTTACTTTTTTGCATCTTTGCCGAAGGAGATACCATTTACAAAATGCACTCTGAGCAGTTGTCTGTAAAGGGCTACTGTATAAACAACATGCCGAATTCCAGGCAAGGGGAACCACTGCAAATGTAGATAGAAATAGCTAATTTTAAGGTAATAAAATCATAACGCTTCATTATCCAAGGTCTTTATACACCTCTGAAGATAATTATATACATTTAATACAGAATTTCTGTCAATGGATTGTCCAAAAATATGACACACTGGACCTTCAGGGCCAAAAAACACAATTACATCTCATAAAAACCTGACTTCAACGGTAATATTTATATTTGTTTTCTAAGCTTAGATTGTGCAAAAATCACCAGACTTTAGCGATTGACAATCCTTAGATGAGCCATATTGTTGCATTCCCTTCCAATTCATAATATTGGCAAATCTATTAATATCTTTTATCTTTGAATATACTCCATTGTTGTAATTTCGGCCAATCCTAAAAGGCTCCTATTAGTTTAAAAAAATTGCTATGCATTTTCTTACTAGCCCGCTAGAACCTTGTTATGAGGTTACTCAGATTTTTGGAGTTGTTGCTAAAGGGGGTTATAGGTGGTTGTTTGGTAGTAGCTTACTTTCCCCCAGTCTGTGATATTCTGGTCTCTGGATCTGACTCAGGTCCCTCCTGTGGGATCGTTTCCCATCACAGACGCCACTAAAAACAGATCACAGAAATCTGGAAACATAAACATTTCTTCAGGAGACGGTGTGATGTATCCTAAAATTCCACCTCCCTTTATCTCATTTTGACAAAGATTAAACAATATGGAAAGAAACATAAGCAGGCAAATTAAAAGAGTGGCAAATGCAATATATCAGTTTGGTATATTTTGCTTGTTTTATGTTCCTGAAATCTGTCAGGCAGAGGTATAGTTAGGCCGTGTCAGAGAGAGGAAATGAGGGATACTATTGTGTTTGTAGGATGGAGACTTGAAGTCAAAGCATATGTGTGTGTGTTCAGTGGTCATCTGGAATTCATTTCCATTTTATTAAATCTTTTACATGTTGGTTTTTACACGTTACACTTATGTGCTGGAAGTTAAGGTTAAAAATGCAACTTTTTTTCTTTAGCCTTAATGTCACATGACTGTTTAAAGCCACTTGCTATACCTCACATCTGCACACATATGACCCATTTAGCTCTTTTTACGTTGATGTTAAGGTTCCGAGAAGCGTGTTTAAAGCCACTCTGTTATGGTGGTAAATCTTCATACAGTGTGAGGAAGTATACAGATGTATATAGAATTCACAGGCAATATTCTTATTTCTGCCTCTCTGTTCATCTGTATCTATATAAAACGGAAATCTAGAAAAACACAGAAGGTCTTTTGTATTTAATAGCTATTAAACATCTTGTTTCCACTCTATGAATCACTTTTGGTCTAATTTATTACACAGGGTCAGTAATGAACAAGTCTGGTGCAAATCTGGAGAGGGTAACTGTTTCACTGAAGGTTTATGACAGCAGTCGGAAGGTGGTCTTCATATGATCGGCCCACCTCAGTAATGAACTTGGAAACGCGGTGGATTTATATATTTATCTTCAATTCTTTCTGGCGCTCGACTCTTCAAATTAGCATCTCCATCTCTTTGAGTAAGTCCAGACCAATTTTGTTTAGAAAATCTCACAGGCAGCTCTGAGGAAAAAGAAATAGCGAATGTGTGGGGGGGGGTTGTGGGATGTGTCTGCACAGAGAGATTCCCACAGCTGTAAAAACAGCCGACAGCTTCTAACAGCAGGTTCAGGTGACTGCGCACCTTGAGCTTCATTCATCATGACAGACTCGACCTGCCCACCCATTCATGAGATCAGCAGAGGCGGTTACCGTGAGAACCAGCGTGCTGCTTGCACATGCTCAGAGTTGAAACTGAGAGGAACTTTTGTTCCCTGTGAAGAGTACAATAATTCTACAGTAAATGTAGAACTTCACATTATATAGGTAATTGGTAAAAAGTTAGATTTGATTCTGTTGCAAAAAACTAACTGAATAATTTATTGTTTTGAAATTTGCCAAATGTGTTAAAAGTTTAATATTAGTACAGGTATATAAACAAATGTGTTGTTTAAATTAAAAGGGATGTGTCAAAAAAAAAATCCCTCCAAAATCTTTAAATCCCACATTGCTAATCATGAAAAGGGGGAATTTCCCCCCCAGTATAAAAACGAAAATTAGGCCCAAATTTACATTGTCATCCTTAATTTGAATTGGTTCGTTTTTGTGGTATCAGACGCAGAACAAACAACAACTCACTGCAAATAATATTTGAAGTCTGTTGCTAGTAAAGTTAGCAGTACGACCAATTTACTACATCATCTAAAACGGATAAATCGATTTTGAAATCTGGGATTTTTTTTTTAGGTAATTTCGTACGCCCCTAACAACATACATGTTTCATGTTCTTTCTTGGAAAATAAATCATCACTACAATTCCTGAAAATAAACATATTTTACCTTTGCAGTAAACAAATCTGACAAAGTAATACTATCGCAATATGCACATTTGCGATATTTTGACAATTTCAATAAATAGTGCCGCCATACTAAGCGGCATACCGACTCTCTGCATTTGATATAATGTGCTTTGTGCCATTTTACAGTTTTTTTAATCCAAATGGATGACTTGCTTTCAGAGTTGAACTATCCATTTTTAAAAATTCTTTCCTAAGTTGTTTTGGTGAGATATCCTCTGCCAAGCTCCAAAATATGTAAATGTGATGGAAAAGAAATGCAAATGAAGTGCGGCACTCCAGCTATCCAATCAGAAATCCCTTGCCTATAATTTTTATTCATTGTCCTTTATCTGGTGATAATGTGCTGTTATCTGGGGTTCAGTTCAGAGGCTTTCCAAACACCTTGAATCAACACCAGCCAGTTCTTTTTTTATTTCTCTCTCCTGCAGATGTAAAAGGCGTGACAGATATTGACCTTTAGCAAGTGCTTTTGATAAATGATAAACGAGAGTCTTTTGATAAATGTTACCTTTTCAATGTAGCTTTCTAATCTCCAAATGATACAGAAACCTTGTTATGTTTCATTATAGATCTGTGAGGCGATACAGCCTGGGAACTATGAGAGAAAGGTTCAGAGCACTAATCTCCCGTGATTCTCGAGTCCTTCAGGGAACCTGCTTTTGATTAGTCTGTAATAAAACATTTCATAGTACCCCTCCATAATAGGTGACATTTCAGAGTGTATACACACACGCCTCAAATACTACTAATGAGGGCAGGAATTATTAATAATAAGAAAATAAATACTACCCTACAGTGATGTGTGCTTGTCTGAAGCGTGTGTTTAACATGAGGAGATGTCGCTGGGACCACGTGAACCATGGAGAGTTATGGACTGGGTTTTAGTTTACCATTTTGTGTTATGCAGTCTGTATTTCTTATGCAGATTTGCATGGCATCCCATGATGACCTACTATTTGCCATATATATCCCACAATCCAATGCACCATCCCATTGGAACAAATAAAGCTAAAGGCTCGTTCACACTTAGTTTAAAACTTTAAATATAATGGTAAGTTTTAGTTTTAAGAGAATAGCGATGTTCAGACTACAACTTTAATGATACAGATAAACAATATTGTTGGAATTACTTTGAGCGATTTTTCCCAGCCGATACAAAACATCGATAGCCAATCAAAATGTATATGATATTTAAGGACGAAATCTTTGAATAAACATTACAATATTAGTAGGGCTGGAATGATTCCTCCAGTAATTCGAAAAAAATAATAATCGAGAGTTCATTTCAGAACATTTTACTGAGTGAAGCTATGCGAAGTGAAGCTATCAAACACACACTAAAGAATAAGCGTCTTCCGACGACCTGCCAAATATAAATTCTGGTTAACTACAGTAGTTTTTGAGGACAAATATATTAGTATTTAATAGTAAAAAAATTAAACAGAACTTTGACAAATTAAAACTAATTTAGGTGAACTAAATGCATCATGCATATGCTGTAGTTGTTAACCTTTGACATTATGCTTTCTATTTTTATTTATGTTTCTTATTCATATATTTGTATTATATTGTAATATAGCAATGGAAAATACTAAATGGGTTTAGTTTTCACTGATATAAATGTATGCTACTTCGACAATAAAAAAAAATCTTCTAAAAAGGAAACAAATTAGTTGTTCATTTTAAGAGACCTGTCTTATTTCCTCTTGTATATTTAGTATTGTTCTTTAATAATGAAAAAGTAGTAATTAACCGAATACTCGATTAATCGATGGAATAATTGGTTGAGTACTCGATTTCCAAAATAATCGATAGCTACAGCCCTAGATATTAGCATACACACTAATGGAGAATAGCGTTATGACAGTTACATTCTTAAAACAAAACTGGCAATCTGCTTGAAAAAATGTTTTGAAGAGACTGCAAATGCTACCATTTAATGCAGACATAAGAAATGCAAAATAACTAAATTCCTTTCCAAGATGATAACAGTACGTCACTCACTGAATTAAACATCAGTGAGATCATTGTGTGACAGTGTGATACATAATACTGACGTCATAATACTGTTTGTTTTCTTCTCCATCATTGTCGTGTAAATGTAAAGTTTATTCACTAGCGTGTTTAAGGTTCATGATAGTCTCACATACACAGCATTGACACTTTAGCTCTTTAAACCGCATTTACAAAATTTAGCATTTCAGTCCCCCGAGTTGGTGTTGCTATGTAAACAAACAGTCAACACACATACATTTTTTTCTGTTTTTTTGTTAAAAATGTTGTTGTTTGAACGGCCCCGAAAAATAACAATTCTGATAGGAATTACACCCCCTTTAAGTTGTTCAAAATCTGCATAAATCGATTTGTTCTGTTGAACACAAAGAAAGATATTTGGCATTTCTGGGACATTATTGATACATGAGAAACATTAAAATTGTAGTCAATGGTGCCCCAGAACTGTTTGCTTTCCTAGACACTTTAAAATATCTTTTGTCTTCAACAGAACAAAACAATGTACAATAATTCTTTCTAATTTGGTAGTAAAAAGTGTGCCGGAACTCTCAGTTGCTAACGTTCTTACAAATATCTTTGTGTTCATCAAAACAACACATTTATACAGGTTTTGAACAACTTGGGGGTGAGTAAATGATGGCAGAATTGTAATATTTGGGAATGTCCACTGTAATGCAAATTGGACGCTATATACGTCATACTGAACAGTAATCAGTGTACAGTCTCATCATTATAGGGAGTGTGAAATCTCAGTAGAAATTTTTTACATATGTATAATGAGAATAAGAATGCCAGCCGTATGGAGCTCAGTAGAGGGTGACCTATGCTGAATTGAAAGTGCACACCGAGCCCGTGGATGAAACATTCAGGGTGTGTTAATAGAAGAGCGGATGCCTTACACATGAATCCCATCACAATGTCAACCATCATGACAAGCTACCAATGCTCATGAACTACAAAAAACATTCAGAATGGCATACATGCAGTTGAGCGGTTACATAAATGAAGTCAAACAGCAACATATGAGGGAAGAATTAGAGTTGAGGGGCTCTTCTCCTCAGACCACCCACTGCTTCATATGAAAGTCTGTGTAAACGTACTAAACATTATAACGCAGCAGTTTCAATCTGTAAAGTGCTTTAAATGCACACAAACGACTCTGATAATATTAACAAACTCATCCCCCCCTTTGAATCTCAAACATGTCACGTCCTGTCCCGCCGACATCCACTATACATAAATAGTACCTAATTTCACACGCTTTTGCTGTGAATCTGCAAACGCTGTTAGTTGTCATTGTTGGTCAATGCAAATGCTCTAGACCTTAAAGGCAGTTAGCAAAACCAAAGAGACATGCGCTAAAATGGAGCTGTATCACAATAGAAGATGATAAACAGTTCTACGTCACATTATTGTGTATGATTTATGTATTTAATGCACGTGTTAATTTTTCACCATTTGGAACACTGGAAGATTCAACCTTGTCTGTGAACTCGTATTTAATCTAAAGATTGGTTGATGAACATCAGGGGATTGTGAATATGAAGTTAATGTGCTAATAGGAGAAATTATAGCACAGCCAGGGGCTCATGCTTGCTAAGGCAAGAAACGTTTAGCCTGTGTTTAGATTTGCTAATCGGCCCTGAATAATAAAAGTTTGTTTATCTCATTGTTTAATCAATAGTACCCTGTCCTTAATGTATTTGTGCAGTCTATGCCATTTCTCTTGCAACGTTTTACTACAATAATTGGACAGAACAGTTTATACCAACATTTTTGCTTATTTTATACAGTATCTGTGAGGTATAAAGGATTTACTCCACACGATATGATGAAAACAATAAACCTTTATTATATCCAAAAACCAAGGAGAACACAAGGAAACACAAGACCATGGAGGGGCAAAACAAATACAGGTTATATTTTAGCCTAGACAAGGAACACATGAACAGGCAGAGTATAAATAGTGGTGTAAATCAGACAGTTCATCGCGATTTGATCAATTTCTTCCACCAGCGATGCCATATTTGACAATACATCTGAAATTTTTGCAATTCGATTGGATCCTATTCTATTAATTCAATCCATACATACCTCTGGAAGGCCGGACGGGACCAGCTCGAATTCCACTGGAAGGCCGGGCAGGACCGGCTCGAGGAATATCTTATATATAATATATTCATATATATCTTTTAACTGCTTTTTGTTGGTACTTTCTTTAAATTAATGTATTTTTCTGCAACCGGTTTACTTCAATTACGTTTTATCATAATGAGAATTGGCATAAAATTATATTGGTTATTTTAGCAAAGGAGCTTGAAAAACTGCCATCAATTCAGTTGATCTCTTGTGGCTGGATCTTTCTTTATTATTTAAAAAAAAGCGTATTTTATTGTGGATGTTACCAAATTGAATGCAGAATGCACAATTTTGAGAGAGTTTAATTAAATGTTTAATATTTTGGTTGCATTTGTAAGTTTAAAAAAATGTAACTCTTTGTGTAAGTGAAAATAATTGATAACTCAATCGAATAAATGATTTGCATTTTCTTGCAGCTTTCCTGTAGCTCAGTGGTAAGATCATTGCGTTAACAACGCAAGGTTGTGGGTTCAATCCCAGGGGATTGCAAGTACCTAATAAATGTATAGGATAAAGCAATGTAAGTCGCTTTGGATAAAAGCGTCTGCCAAATGCCTAAATGTAATGGTTCACATTTAGTTTAAATACCGTGGTACTGTCGTAACATGAACCCGGTAGTGTTGTATCGAATCATGAGTGTATCATTACACACCTATATGTATAAATAGATTAATTAAATGTGTTGAATGGCACCACATTAATTTAACACAGTTAAAGCATTTACATAATTTGACATAATGATTGAATTCTCTTCTGGGTGATTTCTTCCAAGGTTTCACTTATATTCTGTGAGCTTTGCCGTACAAAAACATGCAGATGACTTTAATCTGTTCTATCCAGATTTCATTATGAAACCATTAAAAGAAAATGTCTTGGGTAAAGTCACTCTGTCACTGTTGAGCTCAGTCACCTGTGACAGCCGCTCCTAAAGATTCAGGCAAATCCAGAGGATTCATCAGGTTTATATATGCTTGTTATACATGCATGTCCTAATATACAAAATTGTATACACTTTACATAAAATGAATGTTATTTATCATATTTTACTGCTTTTCATAATCTCATGACAGTGGGAGCTTTAAGCAGTTGTAACCTCTTTTTTGCTGACATTGTTACTTTGATAAAGTCTATGGCAATGTCTTAAACTGCTTTTCAAAGTGAATTTAATACAAATGAAATAAATATTTCTTACAGTAAAACTGAATTAGTGCTGCTTAACATCTATAGATCTGTAGAGTGGGAGTATCAAGGGAAGTCCTAAATCGGAGCCTGATTTCCGATTGTTGATGCTGAGATACTGTAAAAGCCGAATGGGATGTCTGACTAAAGAGCTTTGAGAGAGAAATGGATGGGAATTCCACTACTATACTTTTAAGATTGAGAGACGGACATCTGAAATCGGCCTGACAATCATATGATTACAGATTTACGGGAAACTGGACCACTGAGAGGGCTGAGAAAGTGAAAGTCTTTTAGCACTTTCCACAAATACAACTCAATAATTGAGTTTGAAGACTGCGGTCGACACTACATTTTTTTTGTAATGGAATCATTCTATTTCAAGGGTTGAATGCAAAATGTGGGAAACCGGTTAGTCTACATTTTGGTGATTAGTTTATAAATATTTGTTACCTATGCACATTGTCAAAACAATATTAAATGATTCCTGGACAGTCAAGAAGGTGGAAATTAGTCATTATTTTACACAACATCAAAAAGGAGAGATTGACCAATGATAAAACGGCAAAAAATAGATAATCTCTGGAAAAGAGACACAATGGCAAGCATTTGAGTTTAATCCACTGACTCTCATTAACAGGTAATCCAGGAGCAAGTGTGTGTGCGTTGGATTAACACTGATGAGTGTGACTGGATTTTCTCCTCATTAAAGAGGTTTTGGTTTAGACTGAAGCTCTTGTGATCACAGCAAACAGGAGGGAACATTTGTACATTCGTGTGGACAGACAGAGGCTTGACTCGAGCGCAGACGGTTACGAAGCTAAGTAATTGAAATGATTCCGCACGAGACGTGAGGAAACGTGGGTACGGACGAAAGGTCACTCGCATTGAAACAGCGGCGCAGAGAGGAACATTAGCGCAGATTAGCGTTACTGTTACCCACACCATTTGACACTTTGTTAGGATATGGCTGAAATACTCCTCATTTGCTCAACCAAATCACTCCATGCTTTTACTCCTGAAGTAGGGGCAGTATTTCAAATTCATAACAGGGATGTCAAAGTAAACAAGTAAGGTGTTTTCAAACGTAAAATGTTTTCGTAAAATATATATATTTTTTTGCATCTGGGGGATTTCAATTAGATCACAACTGAGATGTACATACTGTTTGTGGTTTAAGTAAAATACTATCATTACTTTTTTTGCATCTCTTTATACTCTTTTTCATCAATTCTTAAAAATATTGTCGACCAAGCTTTATGTCAGGACTTCTGCAGTAAACGTGCATGATTAATTGTAATTTTTTAGTAAATGATGACAGAAATGTTATTTTTGTGTGAGCTATCCCTTTAAGTCTGTCTGTTTCCAACACAATTCCATAGCAAAAATATAACTAGCTAATTTTGGCTAATATGAATCTGTTCGATATCATTCATACATTTAGTACAATTTTCTTTTGCGCCAGTGAGGTTAAAGAAACAATGTGGTATTTTTAGGAGGATCTATTGACAGAAATGCAATATTATATACAAAACTATTTCTGCAGACATGTATAAAGACCTAAATTAATGAACCGTCATGTTTGTATTACCTAAGAATAAGATATTTATATCTGCAGAGCGGGGCTAAATACATTACAAGTTGCGCCGCCATGTTTTGTACAGTAGCCCTATCAGACAAACAGCTCCAAAAAGCGAGTTTCCTCTCCCTCTACCCTGCTGTATGTACTGTATGTAGTCCATTGGTCCCTGACTTTACACAGGGGGCAAAATGTCTACTAACTATCTTGCTGTCAGATCAAACGCCTTTAACAGCGTTGCTATTTACTGTTAGCTAGCTCTGCCCTCAAATGTGCTGTGCAGTGCAAGCATGAAATGATTAGCTTTATCATAGCTTAGACCACGTAAATAATAATGCAAATGAAGAATAAGCAAAGAACACAAGAGTATATAGAAGCACCACAATGGTTCCAGATAAACAATGACGCAAAAATTGCTCCGTTACACAGCTATTATCACAACATCAACATATCTTGTTCTATCAAACAGAAAAAACAATGTAATTCACATACTGATCCGTTTTAGACGATCTTTCTTTCCAATGTCTCTCTGCTGGAAAGTATCTCCATAATTATCTATGAGTATCTCCGCTAACGCGTCATTGCTGGAAAGTCTTTAAAATATTAAGGCAGGTCCTGGCTTTAATCCTTCTTTTTATACTTAAAATCCACAGACCCTTTATTTTATGCAATAAATGAGACATTGCGTCTTTCTATGCCCGCATGATCTCTTCCCGGCGTCAACATAAGACACCCTGTCTCAGCCGACGACATATTTTTGTACTGTGGTGGCCACCGTCAAGTTTCAAGGTAAGGGGTGAGCGGTGGACTGAGAGATTAAAGGCCCCGTTTTTTCCCTGTTTTCCGAGCGAGTTCCGCTCCTCAAGTTGTTGTGAATGGTGGGTCCCCCTTTCAGTGCACGTGAATTCAAAAGCTTTGGCTTTAAGCAATAAACAGTAACTGTAAAAACATGCGGGTCGATCAAAGTGTAACGGTGGTCTGCTAGTACATGTGCAAATTTAATCTTTGTTAGAGATCGCATTTTTTTCTTCTATGGGGAGGGAATGACACCGGACCAAATGGCGTAAGACCGGTAACATTATCACTTATAACACAAGCGTTAGTTTGGCTTTTTAATATTGGACCAAAGTTGGATAATAAAACAAGCAGATTGACTAGGAGACTGCAAGCAGGACTTCATAAGATGTTTCATGAAAGTGTTTTAGACCAGACACACACATAATATCAGTGTATCACACAGAACAGCTTTCACAGCCGATGTTAAAGTCATGGAAGCTGTTATTTGACCGTTGGTTATCTTAGAATGTGTGTAGCTGAATTATTATTACCAGCTGTAGAACTCTACTCCAGCGGCTTTTACTCTTCTCTAAGGAAGGTCTCGCCCCTTTTTTGGCGTAATCCTTCGGGTGGAAGTTATTAAAAACACTGGGAATAGTGACATCATGTACCCGGGAAGTAAAGAACTGAAGTCAATTCCAGCTGTTCTATGTAGTCCTTGAAAAGTGAATTCTGTTAAAGACAATATCTCTATATTTAACTTTGAGCTTTATCCTTTTGCAGGTATTACTTATGCTATAATATCATTATTACACACTAACTGAAGTTTGAAAAATATGAATGACCGTTTAAAATTCCAATCTAGACTTTAAACGGGTCGGGATTATGGGTGGAGTGTAGTTTTTTTTCGGCAATAGCACGTTTTTGTACGATTCACAATGTAAAAATAGTAAAAAAATTCCCATGAGTTTGCTGTTTCTTACACAAACCTTTCATTGCTTCAGAATACTGCAACTATAGCTCATAAGGCTAATTATATACTGATGGAGTCATTTTATTTCTTTTAAAAGCTGGTGACTACAAATAGTTGTCATTAGTAAACAAAATCTGTATAAAATTCTTAAAATAATTCTCATTAACTGGAGAATTTATGTGGTGCGACTAGAGGCATGTTAATAATGGCAATATTTTCATAGCTAGCTAAAAAGCTCATTTAATTTTGAACCTTGTGTGTTACTGACCCTGAAGCCCGGTGTTCCTAGAATAACAGTAAGATAAAGTTTCACAAGCTCTCAGCTCCGCGCAGGTGAGTCTGTGTTCACACTCACCAAACGTGTGGATCGTGAGCGAGAGCTCAAGGCGGTGACACAGGTCAGCACCTCCACTATAGAGCTGTCAAATTAGGACGCTCTTGCCAAATCCACTAACAGCTACTAATTGGTGACAGTCTGCACACCCTGTTAAAGCACTTTGACTCCAGGGCTTAGACCTGCCATGGGGCAAGTGTTTGTATTTGATTCTATCTGTGTGTGCGAGTGTGTGCGTTTGACACTTTCTGTGTCACAGCCCATAGACAAGGTGAGTTCGCACATGAAGTCTTTCTCTCCGTGACTCTGTGTTGCAGACACTATTAGTCCCTGGTGTCTGGATAAATGAAAGGCTAAAATATCATTAGAATATTTAAATGTTGGAACAGAAGGCCAGACGCACATTCGGATGAGGGCAGAATATAGAATATAGCCTCTCGTAAGAGGCGGCCGACCGGGACGGGCCCTCCCCCAGCTATCGGCGCCAAAGGTTTTATTTTGCATCAGAATTACAGCGTTGTCACAGAACAACCTAGCGGGTTTTCCATTTCTTATAAATAGCCACAAGAAAAGCGTTAATTATCCCTGTGCAATTTAATGCACCGGATACTTCAACCTTTACGGTTTCCGGTAAACGCTCGCATAACCAGGCATATCCGTAGCTGGAAATGTGATTTATGACAACAGTGTTTAATTTCTGTTTTTAAATAGGTTAGACTGCAATCTGCATGCATTTAAATGCGTTGATGCCGTTTGTCTTCAGGCCCTCATTTAATATTCAGGGATGATTTTGGTCCACATGCGTTTTGGTCTGTGTCACCTTAGATTAAATTATTAGCGTTGTGCGGGCCGCAGGCCCCTTATTTACCACAATCAATGAAACGGTAATGAAAATCCATTTTTCATACTATCAGCCCCTGCTGACTTTTATTTACTTTGCTGTGTCTAAGCGAGCAATTCATTCTGAGTAAATGCCACCCCAAGAACACACATTAGGAAAGCAAGGGTTAAGAAATGATAAACAATAGCACAGACACATGGTGGCTAGCCACATTCTGTAGTTAGTCTCATCCAAACACAACCTGTCCTACCTGTGATATTGTTATTACAAGACAACCCCTGATTCTTATGTGTTCTACAATTTCCAAAGAAATGTTCTAGGTTAAAAAAACATTATATTGATATTGTACTGTGGATTTCCACACAAAATGCTTTCACAAAAATTGTCTTAACAAAAATCCTTTGACAATGGATGTCTTTGGATCAAGATGTTGTACAACGATTGCAAGCATTACAATACTCACAAAGCCTTATGATTTACTTACCCTTATGCCATCTCGGATGTATAGATGGTTTCAGCGGCAACAACATAGACAAACGTTATGTGACCCAAACTTAACTTCCGGTAGACCGCCGTAAAAAATCATTCCCCTTATCCACTTTTCTAATTCTTCCATACTACAAAGTAGGCGATATCAAGTATGAGTCATGAATAGTGTGTCCTGAAACCTCAGTTTGCAAAAACTGTAGGCGAGAAATACTCAGATGGTCTTCTGCTTCCTGCCGAGATTTGTGAGTGCGGACACTACTCTATCCCATGATGCCACGGGAGCTGAGCAGTGGTCAAATTTTAAAAGTAAATAAAATAAAAAATTGCGGAAAACTTTTTCAAATGCAAGTAGAGGTAAATACATTTCTCATAACCAATTTAAGTTTTCTTTATCAACGGCATTGTACATGTTGTTGTTTATACATCATAGGTCAAAGAGCATATGGGTCATATGACAATAAAACATGACGGACAAGTATGTCCGGAATGTATTCATACTATTCACACTTATACTATATAGAACGTACTGTTTAGGTACTTATTCAAGTTCAGTATGTTACAGTATGCGATTTTTGATGCAGTCAATTACGGTTTTAATTACATTTATTTAAGAATACATCTAATATACAATAAATTATAAATATATAAACTATAAAATAGAATGTTATATTATAACCAAACACAAACTTAGCCATGCAATTGCGTCAGATGAAACCCTTTAGATGTCTTCTTTTCTTTAGTCTAAGAAAGAAAATGATTTTGTGAGTAAACTAGTAATATTTTGAGCTTATTTAGAAAATAAACTTAAATAAAAACAAGCACATCCGAGCTTAATTCAAATGTTGCGGCATTTGAGGAAATTCAAGTCTCATTTGTTTGCATAAGACTTTTTTTGGATACGTTTACATACTCAGTTGAAGAAAGGTCATACTTCAGAGAAATGTCATTTTGGGGTCAATTTCTGTAATGTAACAGCTAAAATAAAAACTTTGGATTGAAAAATTAATATTCGACAAAGTGCAAAATGCGCATTTCAGTCGACTGTAATTGCAATTACTGAAATCTGAAAAATGTATTACTGTAAATGTGATTTGAGTTGAGATGGTTTGCTGTGCCGACAGCGCGTCCAGTTCTTGTATTAAATCCAGAACATTCCTTTCAGCAGGTTAAAGTAACTGCACAAATTCGGCGAGTGTCATTTTCTGTGGAAAGTGCAGGGTAAATGAAAAATTGTAGCATTTGTGAACTCAACAAATGCTACGTGTGACCGGCAAAGTGGTTATTCAGAAGTATTTGGGTGCAGTCTGGTCACTGAATTTGAACTTAGTTTCCGTTTTTCCATCATCATCCATTTAGTGTCTCAGATAAAATAAGCTGATGTTTTGACATGGTGCCCTCAGTTTTGGTAAACGCACGCAGACGGGTTCTATGTGATGTTGTGTGCTAATTTAAAATCCGTGACAGTAATGTGAAAGTCTCTGGAACATTAGATATGGAGATTTTATGGCTGCAGGAATACATGTTTAAATTAGAAATGGGCTTTTATTACTAGGCCACAGCGAATGTTTAGGAATGGGTCTGTTTTATAATTATCACATGACCATCTGAAAAATTACAGAAATTAACTGGGAATGTTTAGTGTGAGGTGTTTTGTGGGAAAGCTTTGTAGAGTTGTGTTATTGTGTATAGTATGCAGTGATGTGTATTTCTGTTGTTTTTGGTGCAGAGTTTGGGTGTATAGAGGGTGTATTGGGTATATAATGTCTTGTTTTAGTTGTTTGTTTATTTTTTAGTGGTCTGTGGCGTGTTTATGTGAGTTGTGCTGGTTGTGTGTTTGTGTTTAGTGTGTGGAGTTGTGTGTTTGTGTTTAGTGTAAAGAGTTATGTTGGATGTGTGTTTATGTATGGGTGTTTTCAATGTGTTGAGTTATGTTGACTGTGTATTTATGTTTGGGTGTGTTTAGTGTGTAGAGTTGTGTTAGCTGTGTGCAACCCGGTATCACGGCAAAGCGTGTAATAGACACGCTGGTCCACTCGAAAATGTGTGTCAGTGTCACGCTTTGTATCCTTTAGGCGTGAACATGACACGCTTAGTTATTTGCACTTGTTAACGATTTTATAAATAGTATTATTTGTACTTGTATATAAAACAATCAATATTTTAGAGCACTTAACCCCACTCTTACCCTAAATCTACCCACCTCCCAACAATTAAAAAACATGTAACACGCAAATAGAAGACAAGTCGCGTTGCATTCCAAGTCTTTAATAGCCTTACAATATCATACTCATTAGGTTTTAATCACAGACGACTATGCTCCAGGAACGCATGCAGTGCCGTATGCACTCAGTTTAGCGCGTGACGCAATCGGAGCAGGACAGCCAATATCGTTTCATAATGTAAGCGAACGTAATGACGCAAACAGTCTTGAGACACAAGAGAGCCAATGCCATTTCACAATTGACTGGAACCAGTTTTATGGTGGACATAGAAGGTTGATCTTTGGGCTTGGAATGCTTGGAATACTTGCACTTTTTGAATGAATAGCCTTTGTATCTGTATCTGCCTGTTATGTGTTGTGTTCTATATTATATAATATACAATCTGTTAGGTTTAGGTTTAGGGGTGGGGTGGAGTTACGTGCTAAATTGCGTCTAAAGTGTGCACCCGTTCTGCTACGTTACTCCACCTTCATACATGTGTGTCATGTTCACTGTATAAAGAAAGCAATGCGTAACACTGACATGCATTTTCGAGTAGACCAGCGTGTCAGTTGCATGCTTCGGTGTGATACTGGGTTGCTGTGTGTTTTCGTTTGGGTGTGTAGGGTTGTATTAGCTATGTGTTTATAGCCCCTTTCACACAGAGATGCTGGAAAATACATGGAAAATGCGTCCAGGAATTTGTCCCGGGATCATAAGATCACTCATAGTGCCAGTGATTCTCTGGAATCTGTGCATGCGTTCACACATCCCGTGAAGATCACGTAAAGACATGTGACGTTACATACTGCAATTTAATGTTAAGTGCATTTTGTTTTCTTCATGACAATTGGGTTGATCATTATTATTACTGCCTTCTTTTATTTAGTGCCAAAAAGGCCAAAATAATCATTATTATTCTTAAGCATATATTGTTGCCTTTTGCAAATAACAAAGACGTCAATTTTAAAACCAATTTATGTTTATATTGATAAATGCAGAACAAAGAACAGGAATGAGGCACGAGAACGCAAGGTAGGCTATAGCCCAACGAGATTAACATAAATGTAAAATGTTATATGAAAACAAATAAATCAAATTGTTCAGACTTGTTCGGTGCAAACATGCAGAAAATCGAACCCGGACGAAAATATCGGAAGCAGTGTATATATGTGATTGACACAATGTGAGGCTGTATTTATTTTTAAAATAGTTTATGTGCAATGGGCGAAGTAAAAATTAGCCAGTATTTTTGCAACATAGCCTACTTGCAATACAGTAAGCACGGTAAAAAAAATTCAGTAATATGAAGTACAAAAATGTGAGTTCAAAATAAGTTTATTGGTATTTTTAAACAAAGTTTGAGAAAAGTTTTTTGGGCGTTAAAATTTTATAACCATTTCCGAATAAGCTCACGCAGATCGAATTAAAGACCTGTTAAAAGGGTAGTCATTACTACACGGCATTGTTTCTGCCTTTTGTCCACACAGGGCGCTTTCCAGGACTGGTCCCGTTAATGCTACTATGTCCCCTTTCCGGAATCACTTTTCGGATCAATCCGGGATGCGTTTGCGTTCACACAGAAGGCACTCTGACAATTGTACGGCAATTTTTTGGCATCAGTGGTCTACGTTCAAATTAGATTAATGCTTAGTTTGGATGTTTAAATGTATATGTTCAGTTGTTTTGTCCTAAAAATCACATCAGCTCTATTTGCATCTGATCACAAACACTCTGTCTTTCCATTATATTCTGATAGACTTGCGAATGGTTGTGTGTGTGCGCGTGTGTTTGCAGTGGGTGATGAAATAAAATTTAATAAGTGAATAAAAATGTAAATAAAGGTCGGAGCAGAACGACATGTCCATGAAATAATTCTCTCCGCCCCCTTGAGCTAATAGTGTGAAAAGCTCATAGCTCGGCGTGATTTGGCGTCTGACCTTTGCGAACATTCTCCTCCTTGATTAAAGACGTATTAAATTTGTTTAAATAAAGCTCGTTGTAATGACACATCATTTGTAAGAAGCTATTAGGAGCTAGAAACGCAGGCTGGCGTATTTGCATGTGCCAGCGCTGAAATGCAAGATCACCTTTGAAAGACGGCACGTACACGTGCTCGCTTTCATCTCCCCGTCTGACAAAGAACAGATGAAACCTTACATTAAACCCCACAGATAAAGCCGTCCCATCCGAGCTCACATCCTCCTGACAGCTACACCTTCTGCAATTCTCACTCAATCCCAAAATCCTTTTCAAATATGACTGGCACATAAAAGGCAGGTGAGCCGGTAGGAGGCACAGGCCGAACCGCAGCAGCCAGCCGGAGTTATTAAATGAAGTCTGAACCTCGTGCGGCGCTTTCTCTGCAGGGCGGACTATACGAGACGTTTCCACGCATGCGGAGAGAAGTTAAAGGTTTGCGGTCCGTTTGACCCAAGTGGTTTCTGTTAGACACGCACACGATTTGTTTGCTCAGATGCTGCGAAGGGGAACGCGGCTCGTCTGATGAGCGAGAAAAACAAAGAGAAAAACATGCATCTAAAGAGAGACAGAGATGTTTGCGCAGTGCTGAATTGCAGTTTGCTCAGTGGAGCATGCTGGATCTGTGTTTCTGACAGTACAGAGGGACATATAGCCTGTTTACAGCGTTAGATCAGGCAGCAGAAAACCGGTTCTCGGCGCTCTTAAATTGGGCTGCACAACGAGAGCTGCCTCCAGGTCACATCAAATAAACAGCGACGCAGAACTACGCCTCAGAATCCCGGCTGAGCATCGCATTCCGTCTCACAAAGGACGAAACGCTGCGGATCCCATCAGAACTCACACTAACAAGACACAAACATCGCCGCCTCGGACAGAAGTTTGCCAGAGTTTTCAGAAGAAAGTGATACAGTTTAGCAAAGGCGTTTTTTCCTTTTGCTTATCCACACACATTTACAGAAAATGAATAAGAGTGAATATTAGCGAGACACCTACTGTAAAAGTTTTGAACACAACAAATGAGTTCAGATTGTTGTGTCAAGAGCCTCTAAAACTTTTGATAGAGTGAAGTTACTGTATACAGCGAATTATTTCAAACTATACGCTCAGGGCAATGCTGCTGTAGAACATAGGAGTTTGTAGACAAACAGGGTGTAAAATTAATATTCCCCAATTGTGAGAAAAACATGTTACCACTGTTGAGTTACAGTTACGGGAACGAAAGCATTACAGTTCAAATGTAAGAATGCGAATCCACAATTTAAAGATGTAAATTGGTGCAGTTATGGTTAGATGATCATCTATTCTGTTCCTCAATGATGAGAGCATAGGGATAAGATACTTTATATAAAAATGATGTTTCATGCCTGGTAAATTTTACTCAAATCACCTTTCATTGGCGAGACGTTCATTTCGCACCTGCAGAGATGATTCTGCGAGGCTACAGCACATTTTTTAGAAGGCGTTTAATTGTGATATATCTCCAGGTGATGTGCATCTTAACTTTCTCCGTTCATATCTGTCCCGTATGGCGGAAAGAGCAAATTAGACATCTGTTTAGTCTCTTTTAGACCAGTTAGGACGTTCAAAGAGCATAAAGCTGTTTTTGTAGCCTCTGTAATGGAGCTTGGCAGTTGTGTGAAGCATCACTTACGAACAATGGCTCTTTTTTGACATTTATTGTTATCAGTCTATTGCCTGTTGTCATTATGACATCATCATGCCGGTTTCCAGACAGCCGTCTAATCTAAAAACATTGGCATTAGCATCCTCTAAAGATGTTTTTAAAGCAACGGCTCACCCAGAAACTCCAAACAACTCTGGGACACAATAGTAGGAAAAATACAAATGTGCAGAATTGTTTGGTGTCCCACATTTTTTAAAATACCTTCTTTTGTGTTCAACAAAACAAAGAAAATTATACAGTTATGAGGGTGAGTAAATGATGACAGATTTTTAATTTTTAGGTAGTATATCCCACTCAAGGTATATGACAATAAAATCCCATAAAAGCACCAATACCAGCCTTTCCACTCATCCGATAAGAAGAGAATGATTTGTAAGAACATGAGTAAATGTTGACTTCAACTGTTCCTTAAAGTGATTTTAAAGGTTTTATGGTGA
Source organism: Triplophysa dalaica (assembly GCF_015846415.1). Classification (NCBI taxonomy): domain Eukaryota; kingdom Metazoa; phylum Chordata; class Actinopteri; order Cypriniformes; family Nemacheilidae; genus Triplophysa; species Triplophysa dalaica. The sequence goes on along the minus strand of NC_079547.1, from coordinate 5,356,712 downwards.
GTAGGCCTATGTGTGTGTGCGGTCAGTGCCGAGCAGATAAGAGAGCAGTTGGCTTCAGGGCTGATGTTCTCTGTGGCCGCTGTGGTTGTGGGCAGTAGATGATGTAATGGTACCTGGCATGCTTGGCCTGGTGTGTCAGTTGGTGTGTGTTTTGCAACGGCCGTTTGTAATTTAATGTTTGCCTCAGGAAGACTTGAGTGAACCAGGAGCTTTCTGACTCATATACAGGAAACACCTTTGAAGACCCCTGGGGTGTGTGTAAGAGAGAGTGTGTGAGTGTAGGTGTATATATGGGGGTGGTTGTGTGTCTGAAGTGCGTTTCCCCTGGTAAAACACCTTTCAAACCCTCCGGTCTGTGTGAATATTTCTAAAGCCTGCTTATTTTAAACACATTGTATCTGTTGAGTGCTGGCAGGTCCACGGCTTCATAGAGCTTTGATGGAACAAGAGCACAACCTGTGTGTGTTATAAACGGTTCGAGATATACAGTAATAGCTCATTGCCCACACTATTGAACTAAATTTACCTTGTATAAAACAGATTTTGGTTACCGAACCACAACGGTACCCAAACTGTTAAGAAATCACCAAGTTAAGCTGCATTAAATTTTTAAGTTAAATCAAATTAGCTTTGAGTCAAATGAACTTCATTTTATTGAACTGACTTTAAAAAATCGGGTTATAAAATACAACTAGTATTAGTCCAATATTATTTAAGTTTAATTGACTCATAAAGCTAATTTGATTTAACTTAAAAATGTAATGAAGTTTGACTTAAGTTTTAAATAGTTTTTTTTACAGTGCATTTACTTTGGATTTGTGTCCATACAATAGAAGTTATTAAAATTCTATCTCAAATTTTTGTGTGGCCCTGGAGGAGTTCTCCATCAAGATCTGGGTGACTTATAGATGTTCTTGAGCTCGCCCTAAGGAACGGTGTTTGCAGTGAGTATGTCCTGTTGGGTTTGGATGCTTTGGCTTTGATTCGCCTTTGATAGTTTTGCTCCACCTGGTGAAGACGTTCAGCTGACCTCATCCACCCCTGCAGGTCCTTGCAATCGTGTTAAACAATAGTTTCGGTATTGCACCTGTAGATATGTCTAATGTCTGGAGGCAACAGTGATTGATTTTGTTTAGATGCAGGAGGTCTTGTGATGGTATTCCAAAGATGCTCTGAGGTCTCAGACACATCTGCTGACTGTCCCAACGGATATTCTATACATATCCAGAACGGGGATGTGTCAGATACAATATAATTGGCCAAGAATATGAATTTCCAAGACCTATTCAATATTTTTTTGTTTGAGATACTTAGTAGCCCCCAACAACACCCATTTGTGATCTTTTTTGTCCAAGTCTTGGCAAGAATAAGATGCGATGTGGATACAATAGATCTGGCTACAATGCACTGGATGGAATGATTCATGTTGGTGTGTGGTCCGTGTCTTCTCCATGATGTTTTAAACTTTCTCGTTATCTCCACGGGGCCACATTGATTGTAATTCCACCTGGAAACTGCCTCACAGGATGTTCATGATCCGTGGGGTGACAGTGTTTAGACGCAGGTCCCAAAACTGGTTGACAAGCCTCAGGGGAAGGATGATGTTTAATACGAAGCTGTAATCAATCAGGAACATCCTGACATAGTTCCTGCCGTCCAGCGAAGGGATTTTCTTGAGTCTTCCGTTGTTTGCAGAATGGGACCGTATGTATATACATGAACATGGGACAGCATGTATATACATGAAACACAGCTTCAGAGCGAGAGCAGTTTCAGGTACCAGCCTGATGCTTCCTGCCCGTGTGTTTGGAATCCTGTTGATCGTATCAGCAGTTTATATTAGGCTCAAAAAGAAGGCAGTCAGGCATTTACAGAGTAAACCTTTCCATTGCACAGCTGTTTGAAGTTTACCTGCTGTGAACACACGCATACACAGGCACTTACAGTATGTCCGCTTCACCACAGTACCTGTCATTGGCCGGTCATAACAGATGCTGGAGGCCACGTGTTTTATATTGTTCATCCCCAGTCTCGTTTCTCCATCATTTCTACAGAAGTGTGTTCAGTCAACGGTGTTGGTAGGTTGACTTTGTCATGTGGGTTGGTAACAAGAGCATGATTTTGGGGGGGGTCGTATAATTAATATATTTCCCTTAAATCAAATGTAATGTTTTTATTAATTGAATCAAATTTAACAATTGACAGATTTGGTGGTAGAATGACGAATGAACTGCTTTAGTTGTGCTTTTTGCAGGCTCTGTACTAGGATGGCACGACTGGGGGGGCATATCACATATTAAGGTTGGGCAGATATGTATCCATAGTTCATTATTAACCAAAGATCATTATTTAATAAGTAATACAAATAAGTATTTAGTAAGTATTTAATAATAAGAAGTAGGTATTTACTTTTTAATTATTTTTATTGTCAGTTGGATATTTTTGGAGGGGGCCATGAAAAATCTGGGGGATATACCCCCCTAGACCCAGCCCTGTTTTTTTTTCATTTTGAAGCTTATTTGGAAAGGCGAACAACATATTTTGCTAATTTATGTGTGATCGTGGTCTTGTTTGCCTATCCTTGTATGGATCATATGTTATGTCAGGGACAGTACAAGCTGAGATCGCCTACATCGTGGGGATTTGCTGATTAAACTAAATTGTGCTTTGATAAAATCCAAAAAGTTGAGATTTAATGGTGTGGTTAGGGGTGGAGGATAGCAAATACAATAAGGTCTGTCTAAAGTCTAGAGCAAATCCCCACAAAATTAAAATTAGTGTAATATTAGGTATTATTCATCTGTGCTACTTTTTCGTTACAATAACACATTGAGTTTGGAAAGTAGAATTTTACCACCGATTTCCTTATTCAGAGATGAGGAGGTGTGATGTTTCCAGTTTCTAGATATATCAATGTTCTGCTCTGGTTTCTTCCTTACATGTGCACGCACACACATACGTCAAGACCAATAGATGGCCACATTTTGAAATTTTAGAGTTCATCCTCTAATATGCTATTCCATGTTATTAATCTGAGCTAAACAGTACTATCAACTCTGAAGTATTAATTATCCAGATTAACAATCTCTATAGCGTTACTTATTCCTCGCATACTTCATGATTGCTTGAAACCCATCATTTATTTTCTTTGTCAGTACTGAAACACACACCTACAGCAGTGAAGGTCTCTGCGGCCACATCAGCTGTGTGTGTCGAGTCAAAAGAGACAGTGGAACTTGGCAGGAATTGGTGACCCTGGGAAGAAACTTTCCATGCCTCCCCTAAAAGCCAGGGAATGTCATGGGAATTGTCTTTAAACACAAGCACTGACCCCCCTCTCAACACACACACAGCTTCCTTTTGCCACATATCACCACTGCATGAACTCACTGCATTAACATAAATTAAATGAGAACAACGAAACACAACAATAGAGGCACTGTGAATGAGACTGGGAGAGTGAAAATGAGCGCAACGCAGGATTGTGTCTATGTGGAAGTGCAGAGTGTAGCTCCATCTACAGGACACAGGTACACATGAACAAAGATATTGTAAGCCTCTTTCACACAAATATCTGAACCACAAGAAGACTTGAACAAAGACTTTTATATGTCAGAAACAAATAAAGAAGTTTTAAAACCCAGAAACAGACATGTTGCTATTGTGCTTTGTTTGGGATATAAGAGTAGAATTAATGTATTTTGATATTTGATTTGAAATTTTGGCTGTTTTACCATGTTTTTAGCACACTTACCATGGTAGTACCATGCCATACTATTTAACCCAGTTGTAAGTGCGTGTGTACAGCGCAAATACCTTATGAACATTGACATATTTCAGCATGAAAGGACTCAAATTGCTAAGAGTGTGAATGCGTGCATGTGTGTGCACGTGTGGTGTTGGTTTTAGAATAGTTTGAATTTAAAATAATCTTACGGAAAGCAAGGAAATGAGGTCAGATTTCGAGTCTCCTAAAAATGGTCTTCGCTTCTTGCAATTGATTTCTGAACTGGGTTCTAAGGTAGAATCACAGCTTCTGTGCTTTGGATGGCACTTCCATTTTGAAGCTATGATATTTAAAAGTAGGCAGTTTTAGCAGAGTCAGTTAACACTCTTTAAGAGTATAATAATGTAGTTTCTACCAAAAAGTTTCATAGTAAGAATGTTTGCTCATGTCTTGTGCGGTACATTAAAGTGCTCATTCGTTCAAAGCTTGTGCCACTTAGGGGTCGTTCTTAAAGTCGGAAAGTAATGAGCGAATATTCGTAGATAGACTTCAAACTGCTTTTACAGATTTTTACCAGGATTCGTCTTGAATTGAATAGAAGTTAATGAGTTTCATGTATGCATAGACATTCTATAGTTTATACCTAATGTTCCTAAAGATCTTTGGTATTAAATAAGCACCTTTTAGTTCGAGACCGTCATCACAGAACTTACACTTCTCTTACAATACATGTGATGTTCTGGTCCTGGATGCTGATTGGTCAATTTTCTCCCAAAACGGAATAATGAAAGTTTGTTCTGTTCTCAAAATTAAAAGGAGCGAAAATGGGATGCTTTACTACTTAGTTTTACTCCGTCACAGTAGATGTTGTTTCTTATGCATTTACTTTTTTAATAACATTAAAATTATTAAAAACAAAAACAGTGATTGGTTACAGGACATACTATATAACCTCGTATTTTAATCACATTTTTGCCTTTATTATGTTCATTTCAAACAGTCCTGTAATATGAGAAAATCATATTCAAGATTCGTTGTTGTGTCTCAATTGCTAATACTGAAAAGCACAATAATTGTAAAAGAATGAGGTATATGCAGTTTAAAGTGTGTTTTCATGGAGTTTCATGCATGTCAATGCATGACATGTCTAAACACACACACACATCATTTGTGTGGATTAGAGCATATCAAGTTTGGTCTTTGTGCTTCTTTTTGCTTTACATGTATGTGCGTGTGTGTGAGAGAGTCGTCTGTTGTTTTGAAAGTCGACGTGACGTGACAGTGAAGTTGTCAGAGCAGAACGTGGTGGTCATTACAGTCTCCGAGACCCTCAGATCAGCTTCTACGACAACAAATCAATGCTGCTTTTCCACCTTATCAATTAATGCACATGTAATTACAACTGTGAGCAGTTGCCTATGAAAGGCCTCTGAGAGCCCAGGGGGAGGGGTTCACCGGCAGGTCCGCCGTCTGATAAGGCACCTGCAACACCTGATCCGGGATGGGACGAGAGGTCTCGTGTTTTTCAGCGCTTTGAACAAGATTTTGGGTGGGAGCCAAGAGGAAAATGCATGACCCACGAGAGTAGCAGGAATAGAAACAGCTGGGAACCTATTAGAGTTTACAGCACACACAGAAAATGCATGTGTGTGTGTGTGCGGGGAGCAGATGGGCCGAGCACAGCGATCATCGGTGCATTACCTGCGTGCCTGTTTACAAACAACAACAATGCAACCCGCACTAATAACCTGCAATCAAACATGACAATTAATATGAGCAGCTAATGTTTGCCTGGGGCTCTCGGCACGCCGGGCGCTCACCTGCGTCTGTGGAAATCAATGCAGGTACCATCAAACTCCACCTGTGCCCGTGCAGCTCCGCAGACGAATGTGCAGGTAACTGGAGTAACATTTTTGCTTCTCAACATTCCTTCATGCCTGATATTATGAGAAGGGGTTTTAAAAGCTGGCTTTTTCGCACAAAATTCACAAAAAAGTATGATTATCAAAAAGAATTAACAATAAAACCCCTCCCCTAAACCTAACACTCTCTGGAGTTAAAGCTCAGGTAAAAAGTGCATTTTATTTAAGAAGACTTGTCTAGAACAATATTGTACTTAGTGCTCTATTGTCACATTATTTTTGTACTTAATATACTAAAACATAGGTTTTTGTACTTTTATTCATGGTGTCTCAGAAAAGCACAATTAAGTACCCTTCTTATTAAGTATTTGAATAGACTGTTTAAGCGGCAACAACATAAACAAACGATATGTGGCCCAAATGTAACTTCTGGTAGTCCTCCACAAAGTATCAATAATTGTAAAATGATTACAATAAAATATTCATATAAATTAAATATTAAATAAGTTGTTATAGCCAGAACCGATAACCAAACACCAGATTGTCTATATAAAGTACAAAAAATAAAATGATGCACTTTAAGGGGTGATTCACATTTCGGGTCTAAAACCTTGCAGAACACGCAAGCCACGTCACTTTCTCTTTTCTCATCGACTTAATGCAGCACTGACTTGGCTAGAATAAAGTTCTCACTATTTGAGCACATGTGTCTACAGATTAAATAACGACTTTCCGCGCTCCAAGGATGCAAAATGTGAATCGCCCCTTAGTGTATTGTAGTGCACTTTTTCATTATATCAGATTTTCACAATACGATTTTTGTAACCAAAAGAAATCATGATAATACATAGATTTTTTTATATAGACTAAACATGCTATCAGACAAATTCATCTTAATTTTAGTTCAGTTTGTTTTCAATTTTTTTCGGCAAATGAATCACACTTGTGGCTCTAAAGGCAGAATTTTAAATGAGTTCTGTATAAATTACAATAGTATATCGTTGCTGTTGGGTGGAAAGTATCTCCAATGTTTTAATTTTTTTCATAAATCATTGGTCCCCCTTCATCGCTTAAAAGTATTTTTTTAAAACGTGTCAATTAAACTGCTTCGTTTTGAAATGCTGTGTTTGTTCATTTCATGTAAAATAGCATTTTTGGAGATACAAGGTTACAGTCCAACAGCATTAATATTAGTATTAATTTGATACTGATATTGATAAATATAATTTTTAATATCACTGTTAATATATGTATATTATGACACTCCCATGAAAACATGTTGTATTAAAACATACGACTGAGATTTTACAAAAATCATGTGAGTAAGCCACCTTGTAAAATAGTTATAAATGGCATTTGTCCTACTCTGCCTTGTATGATTGCGCTTCTATAAGTGTTTATTTTTAACCCGACCGTGACTGACCCCTTCACTTTAAAACAATAGAAAAGATTAATGTTCCTCATTCTGTCTGACGACCCATGAGATGCAGTTTGTCTTTGATATCCAACGTTCTGTTTGTGCGTCACACAGATAGGATTCCAATGCCTCTACAAACACAGTGATAAACCGTTTTTGCCAAAATTCAACGGTATTTGTGTTTAGCACAAATATTACTGTTGCTTATACTTCAGTTTTCATTGCACCCTTCACCCACATACAGTGCAGGAGTGAAACCTATGTATGTCGTTGAGGAGAGATATTTTGTCTAGAGAATAGAAGCGGAGATCAACAGAGGAGTAACAATGAAATTTAATGTTTAGGGTGCAATCTGAAAAGTAGTTTTACCAAGAGTGCTCTATGTTGTGTGTGTGTGCTTTTTCAGTTGAAGAGTTTTTACCCTGCTGTGTTCAAGCTGGCGTTCATGAGCCCTAGAGACCGAGATAACTCGCGCATACATCTCTGTACCGCACTTACCATCTCATTTACCAACACACACACGCCCGCATGCAGCCACAGCACTAATATTCCCAGCTGGCATCAGTGTGTGTGTCAAGTGAGCACAATTTCACAAGGGAGGGTCTGATCTGATGCGTTTGGCCTTCAGAAAATGTTTCACCGCAGTGTTTAGTCGATGTTGTAGGTGATGAGAAGGCGTGTAAGTGCGCTGTAATATTAGGCTGATTTTGGGGTCACTGCTTGTTCTGGTCAGCAAGTCTTACTCATGGGTGACTGTTGTGATGTCAGAGGTCACAGGCTGTGTGTGTTTGTGGTTATATATGGGTCAGTAGATTCATCCTACAAAAGCTAATTTTACACATGGCCTGAACTTCAGACCAATTACGATCAACAAACCCCCTCTCATTGATCTTTGTGTGTGTCTGTCTGTTTCAGTTTTGGAATGATGTCATCGAAATATATCTGTTTGTGATATAAAAAGAATACTTTACTACTAAATCAAAATTTCCCCATGTTTTATTTACCCTCAAGGCTTCATTACTGAATATGGTTTTCTTCTTGAAGAATAATGCAGTCGGAGTTATAAAACCACGTATCATTTTACTTCCAAGGGGTAGAGTGGGAGTGAATGTGTGTTGACTGTCAAAAAGTATTTGAAGTTTTCCGTCATCTATCGAATGCGTGTGAACCGGAGGCTTGTTTTTCCGGCAAATGACAGTAAGGAAAGCTCCCGCCAGAGAAGGCACTATCCTATTGGAACAAAACGTGTCATCTGCCGGAAAAACAAGCTTCTGGTTCATATGCATTTGAGAGATTATGGAAGCTAGACATTGATGTTAATAGTGCTGGCAATATGGATATTTCCCTTAAACAAATGCATCAGAAGACCTTTGTTAAGACCCCAAAGCCGTGGCAAGCAATTCTTTCATCGATGGATGCTCTTTTTGGAGCTTCAAAAAGTCAACACCCATTCACTCCCATTCTACCGCTGGCAAGTTAAATTATACGTGGTATTATTAGAAGAAAAGCAGTTAGGATGCCCTGAGGGTGAGTAAAAGATGGGAGAATCTTGATTTGGTAGTAAAGTACCCCTTTAATGCTGAAAAACAAATCACAACTGACTGGAAATAGTTTATGCAAAACAGTTCTAGGTGCGGTGAGGTTCCTAATATGGTGTTCAGGTCTGTTTCTCTATAACACATGTCTGTCAGGATTGCTTAACTGATCATGTGTGTTTGTGTAAGAAACAATAATAGCAGAGTGGGTTTTTTTGTAATACAGCTGTTTGTGAAAGAGAGATTAAGCAGAAGACTCATCAGCACTAACTCAAGTCAGCAGATGATCTTATTAATCAAGTTTAAAGGTGCTGTGTGTTATGTTTGGCAGATATATGGACAGAAATGCAATGTAATATACATAACTATGTCTTTATATGAATATAGTCTATGTCTATACCCCATCATGTTGTGTATGTTTTCACAAAGACTGTTTGCTGGTAGAAATGTTAGTGCGTGTCTTACAGAATCACAAGGATTAAAATTTTAAAGAGGATTTGTAAAAAGAAAGAACTTGCAGGTGTGTGTGTGTGCGGCCGTCATGCAGAGCAGAAAATCAGCTTTAGGTGAGCACATGGCTCATGCATTAATCAGTAGATGTGTGTCTTTTAGCTTTTTCTGTCAGTGATGTTTCTAACTGTGCCATTATCTGGCTTGTCAGAACTAAACCGATATGAAACGCAGCACTTTGTGTCACAAATTTTTACATTCAAACAGGCCATCTGTACAGATGTGACCCACCCCGCCCCCTTCAACACATGTGTCTTCTGCTCTCATTTCTTTATACTAATGAAGTACACTTTCCATCAAACTAATATCACGTTTTAACAAATGTAAACATTTGTTTGGAATTCGAGTTGAATGATGATGAAATTGAATTAAAAGTTAGTAAACCAATGCATTATATTCCAGTTTTCAGAATCATGCCAATACAGTAATGATACATTCGTGTTTGCTTTCCGAGGTTGACAGCCCTGGTCACATTGAGCTTTTGCAAATATTCTTCTAGCATTTCCCCTTTTTTACTTTACAAAATAATAATAATACAATAAACTAATGTTTTTTGTGGTTAAATATATGCTGCAATTTCCATATTTGGTTTAATTGTTCCATTAACCATTTAAATACCCGTTTTCTCTCTCTCTCTATCTCTCTCTCTCTCTCTCTCTCTCTCTCTCTCTCACACACGTACGCACGCATACTACACTTAATCTATCTCATTGTTTTGAAATGCTTCTTTTCTTTCTTTCATTTCACATCCTGTTTGGCGACATATGTGCCCTGTGTCACCATGCCGACAGATTCAGCATCGCCGTAGGAGCGGCATCTTCTCTCATCCTTCTAATGGACGTTTGGTTACAGACGTCTGCTGCTACCTGCCCATATTCACCCTCATAAATACTCCACGCCTTCACCACAGTATTCCCTTTAATGAAGCCATTTAGAAAGAGAGAGAGAAAGCGCGACATGTCAGTCTTATTCCCACTGTGTGTTTAATGTATGGGGCAGACCTGCACCTGTCAACACTGAGTACACCAACATTATCTTTCTTTCTCTCTCTCTCTCTCTCTCTCTCTCTCGGCCCCTCTCTCTCTCTCTCTCTCTCCACCCCTCTCTCTCTCTCTCTCTCTCTCTCTCTTGTTCTTTCTGTTTTAACATTAAGACTTATTTTAGTTTGACTGATATTGAGATTATTATATATAATTTAGAGCTGTTACTTAAAGGAACAATAGAAATTCGTACACAATGAAACAATATAAAGGTAATAAAAAGATTCAGTGGTTTCCTTAAGAATATGCTTGATTCACTTTTTACAATTGTCTAAAACAAAAAGAAAATATATTAATTGTCTGGAAGTATTTTACATATGGTGCCTTATATTTTTTTAAACAAAATTTCTGGAGATATTCCAAGTCAGAAGTGTTAGAGACCTAACAGAAAAGCAGCACATCATTAAGGTGATCACGGAGTATGGTAACGATCCAACACAAATGAATGCTAATGCCCTTACTGGGGGTGGGGAGCGTCGCTTTTGTTCATTTAATACCCCTGGAAAATCTGTCTAAATCTGGGAGATCTGGGAAGTCTGAAGAGTTCCTGTGTTTCTCTCAGACATGTGGGACAGATATGGACTGAAAACAGGATGTATATGGCATTTCTGTTCATGGCATTTCTGTTCAGGACACAAGCGATGAGATGAATGTTAAATGTTGAGATGTCAAAGTTGTGCTTTGAGAGATGACACATTATAAAATTGAACATTTGAAGGGTTTTTTATTTCTACCAGGTCTGGCCTTTTAGAGATAATATTGGCTAATTGAGTAATGACCTGATATAGTCAATTTCTATGTTATTTTTTTATTGTTTTAGTCATATTAAATCATATTTCGACTTTATTTTCTGTTGGTTACAACATAAGCCAACATTTAAATTTGTATTAGTTTATTGTCTCAAGAGACTCTTTTTAGTCTTAAAGGAACAGTTCACCCCACAATGAAAACTCTTTCATCAATTACTCATCCTCGAGTTGTTCCAAATCTGTATACATTTTGTTGTTCTGATGAGCACAGAGAAAGATATTTGGAAGAATGCTTGCAACCAAACAGTTCTTGGCCACCATTGATTACTATGAAAAATGACAATGGTCGTCAAAGGGCCCCAGAAGTGTTTGCTTTCCATTCTATAAAATATATAAAGCAAATTTTCCTACTATTGTGGTCAAATGTGGCCAAGAACTGTTTGGTTAAAAGAATTCTTCCGAATATCTTTCTCTGTGTTCATCATCATAAAGAAATGTATACAGACTTGAGCAACTTGAAAGTGAATAAATGATTGCAGAATTTTATTTTAGGGGTGAACCGTTTCTTTAAGTGTCATTTTGGTTTTATAAACATATTTAATTTATATCATTAAATCTTATAAATATTGTCTTGATACCTAAACATAGCTTCATACGGTCACGTAATAACTGTCTATTATTTTTAAAGGTGCCCTTACGATTCAAAATGATGTTGTGCATTGATTCTCATACAGCAAATAACATTGATAGCACGACCCTGATTGACATTTTATTTGAACTTAAATGACTAAAACCACAACAAACCAAAATCTTAAAATTTATATATTTCTCTATTACTATCACAATTAAATAGAAAATGTCTGCCGGGCTCAGACGAAAAAAGCGTATGATGAGCGTATCCTCCTTTCAGAGAAGTCAACCTGCGAACGGTTTATTTATAATCAACTTTGCATATTAAACTGGAAAAGATACACTTCATCCCTAACCATCACATTTTAGCTTCATTGCATTGCTTCTATCTTTCCCTACACGATTTGTGTTACTTCTCATTTATTGTTTTATTCCTCTGGCGGTCAGTATGAAGTTGTTCAGCGATCATTTGTGGTCACTTTGTTCTGGGAAACAGCCAACCACAACATCTGACCAATAAAACACCAGCCATAAACAACAATTTTCGAACAAATGGAAAGCAATGAAGGACACACACACATACACATACTTGATGGAAGGTCACCCCCCCACCCCCCAGCACTTAGCCAATGTGGTAATTGTATCTCTCGGACAACTGTCCCACCTGACGTGCCGATCGCTTCAGTGTTGTGTGTGTGCCTGCGGTGCTCAGTGTGAGCTCTAACATGATGTGACACGCAGAGCGGCCGTAGCAGGATTATAATAAATGATTCAAACGTGTCACTCAGCGAGTGGAGGTAATGTCTGCTCGTTCTGAGCTCTGTGATTCTCGCTCGTCTCCACTCACGTCCTCCAGGGATTGAGAGAGATGGACGCCGCCCTGCCACTCTCTCTCACACACACTCCGTCCTGACAAATCCATCAGAGAGTTTAATGATCGCCGCTCTGATATCATTCCTCAGCTCTCTCTGTGTGTTTGTAGGTGCGTCTTTAGCGTGCCGCAGGGGTCTGATGTGAACTTACCCACCCAAAGCAGCTACCCACGATGATTGCGGATGGAGGTGCGAATCATCCAGCTTTAGGCTTTTAGTCTGTGTGTGTGCTAATAGGTGAAAACTCAATCCGAACACACACTGTCCGTTATGAGACAAGGTACGAGATGATAACTAATGATCTAAAAGCTTCTAAAACGTCATTATTTTCATAAATATCAGCATAACAACTTAGGTTTATATCAGCATATCAACTAGGGGTGCACAACCATGATGTCAAAATCACAGCACTCGACAGAAGGATCTTTACGTCACATACCGTGATATCGTAAAATGAACAGCATACATTCAAAATTTTGCCTTAAGAGTCTTAATGGTTACGTACATCATTGACCACATAAAAGATTGAACACACAAAGTGAATTTGACCGATAGCATTATTTATTTCTTAAAAAAAGATACTGTGATAATATCGTTATTGGGAATTATTTTAGCCATAAACAATACAATTTTGATACCGTGACGGGTCTAATTTCAACTTTATGTCAGTCGTTTGCCACGCTGCATTTTAGAAATGTCAGAAGTTTGGTTGACGTCTATTAATAATGGCACCGATTTCTAACTAAAAACTTATATTTAAAAGCCACTAATATACAGAGCAAAATAACACTTTGTGGATTTATTTACTGTCAGACGGTTTTACACAAAGACAGCAACGGGCTGACACAAACGAGCAAGCAATCCGGCCCTCATTGAAGAGGAGAGTGCGAATCTCGGCTGGTCTTCGAAGATGGTCTGTTTCTCTGACGAAGCCTCTAACACTTATTTAAGACAACAAACACTCTTCTCATAGTCACACAGGAAACATCAGCTCACCATAATGCTTTCCTCCTCAACCAAGATCTGATTAAAGCTTAACTACATTAAAGTCCATTAGAGAACATTAGAGGAACATCTCGCCATGGAAAGTGTTCCTTCACTGGTTAGGGACCCTCGTCTCGTGCTAATATGTCTTAGATCAAGAGGAAATGTCCACTCGTGATTGCAGAATAAACATCAGCGCGCGAGATGCTAATGGAGAGAAAGCGAAGCTCTTACTGTTCGAAAGGACGTCTGGCTGTCTCAAAGTTATTGACCCCTGTCCTCCTGTGATTCACTTCAGCACTAAAATTAACTTAATAATGACCAAATACAAAGAATGAGCACCTTATTTAACTGCATAAACTTCCATACTCTACATGCAATTGACGGGGAACAATTAAGCAAACCATAATGTGACCAATCTAGAATTATGGCGCATTTTAGAAGTGTGCAGTAAGTCCTTTCTGTCAGCCTGTCAGAAATAAATCAGGAAGGTAAAAGATGCGTATTGATTTTATAGCAAAATCTTAAACAAACTCTTGTCTCTATAGACTTTTAAGAAGACGTAACAATTATTTTGGCACAAAGGACTGTGCGGCTGTATACATGTGACAATATAATACGCAGCATTCATCAAGTTCTTTGTCCAACTGTTTTGCTCTGTTAGTCTGACCATACCAGCCGTTCCTATCTGAACATCTAAGCATGTATTTAAGATGATGCTGTAATCAGAATAAATATACATTGCACACAGATATTGGGTAAAATATTCAATTTTAAACCAGCTATTTTTTTTAATGTTTGAGTATTAAATGAAATTTATTAATTTAGTTATAAAATTAGATTTATAATTTATATCTCTCCCACTTTGCCACTTTTGCCATTAAATCTTTTTTAAATACATTGCAAGTATGTTTTGACAAAATATTGACAAAAACGTCTTAAAACTTGCCTATCAGAGGCGCTGTAGCAGACCGTTGCTAAGGAGAAACAGGGTTGTTTTAACACTTTCTATTGGCTTACAGCTGTAATGACGTTGTGGAGAGAAGATAAACCCGAAAGTGGAAATTCTAAGCTTTACATAGATACCAAACTTGAGTGGGTCATCCATTAGAGCGGGTAGCAGTGAGTAAAATTTGAAGCTGCGTTTCCAACCATTTTTATTTGTTATTTTGCTGCATACACTCACAAAAATAAAGTATTGGTAGAAAATGTACTTAATATCTTCATGGAACATAATCTTTACAGGATGATTTTTGGCATAAAAGAAAAATTGGTCATTTTGACCCATACAATATATTGTTGGCTATTGAACAAATATACCGTGCAACTTCCGACTGGTTTTGTAGTCCAGGGTCACAATTGTGCATCTTTGCAAAAAAACCTTTACAATAAACAATACATACTATATTAATAAAGGCATTAAAAGTACAAAGAAAAACCAGCTTGACCGCTTTTGCAAATATTTTGCAAGGTTGCTAATTTGTATGAATTTATAAATTGGGATTCAAAGTGGGATTTTGGAAAACAGCAATTCTGAAGCCCCTCTCTGAAGCTTCCTCCGAGTTTGTGTTTGAAAAACAGTACAAAAAAAATAAAATAAAGAAAGCTTGAGTTGTTAAATACAGAAGAACAAATAATTGAATTGGTTTTTTCGTAAATGCGTATGAGTAAACGCAAGTTTTCTTACCTGAAGGAGGGGTTCAAGCAGACCAATCACATCACATGTCGAATTGATCCACGTCAAATTGATGCGTTGTTACATTTTAGGAGAGGAGTGCAACAGCCTACGTTGCAGGGTACTTGGATCTGTGTAGGTTGGCGTAGGGCTCTCGCAGAAGTAAAAATCGCACTCTAGTTTCAGTCATCGATTCTAAAAAGTCAATGCTGTGCTTTATTCACGCTAAAACACCCTAAGGAACGTAAACAAATTATTCTGTTGATGATTGGATTCAATCAGGGACTAATTTTTCCAGCGGAGGGAGCAGGCACCCCTATTTGCGTTGTGAAGAATGACAGTGACATCATTAAAATAAAAATGTTCTCTATCAACACAGGCATTATTTGGTGAAGCTGGACTGTGTATAATACACATGTATTTGTAGGGAAATAACACACATGGTTTAGTGAATTTGGCCCCGGGGTTTATCTTCGACTCTTACACTGAATCTATTAAACACGTGGCGGAGGCCTGCCGTGGTCTCTCAGAACGCCCGTGACCCGAGCACCTGCCCTCACAGATCCCGCCCCGCTGCATTAATGCTGATGATCTCACAGCGGTACAACAGGAAGAGCCATTTCAACTCTCATACGGTCATTAACATCACCCTAATGCAGCGTCCTGCTGCCACACACATACACTGTCTACTGCTACACTATAACATGCACAACCAACCGTACACCGCAAGGGCCACACTCACTCAATATCTGGTCCTGGATAAATGTTTGTGAACACTCTGTTAACCTCAATGCTGTTGAACCAAAACCTCATCATCATTAACCCCAAACTCTCAAACGGATGAACTCGAACCACACAAATACCCTCACATCCCCAATCTTTAAATCTCTTTTGTGTCATACTTAACTAAACATGAAAATTCGGTTGCTCTCTGTTGAAGGAAATTTGTGAGATTCTAGAAGTTGCTGGCTTGTGCGGTGTATTTTCAGTCTTTGGTGGAATGGCTTTATGTGACGGTCGGACCATAATTTCATTTAGTGAAAATGGGTGAATAAATGACAGAAGTTTAATTTCTGAGCAGATGATTCCTTTAAAAAGAATATAGAGAAATATATGAATGTGCCTTTAAAGTAATTATCTGGAGCAACATTTTTTCTGCATTATAGTTGGTATTAATGTGTGTTTATAAACAGAGCCTTTTTGGCTCTGTTGGACGTACGATGCAAAGCTTTTAATATTGAAGGATTTGCCCCAGAGCAACAATAATGAGAAATAATGATGGTTGCATTAAAGCTGATGATAATAAGAGGAATCGGCCCTTGTCAAATTAACCTTTACAATGGTAATGTTCAATAAAACACAGCGTATTGTGTCATACATCAGCAGGCAGAGAAATGAGGCTCTGTGACTCTCTTCAGTCATTGTTATTAACCCCATCAAGAAAATCGAACACAGGGAAATATAAGAGTTCTGTCGAGGAACTCAAAGAACTTATGTGTGAACTTACAGTATTTACACTGTTCAGCATCACGGTAACCATAGCAACGACTAACATTTTTTTGCTAAATCAGTTTTGCAGTTTTGTGTGTAATGTTTAACTCTTCATTAGCTTCTGATAATATGTAATATTGATCACTGATCTCAATGAACTTTGAACACACTTTTCAATTCAGTTTTATTTCTGGACCACTTTTCACAATGACAAAGAAATGGAAAATGAGCAGGTCACCTTTTATGAAGTATAAATGTATATGTAGGCACAGAAGTGTGTTCTAGTAAAGATATATATTTATTTATACACTAAGAGAAATGCATTACTGTTGATAAAAATGAGTTACAGAGTTTCTATCTGATTTGATTGATCTGGTTTCTTTCAGACGGTGCCAAAAGAAATCAATAAGTCCAACTTACCCACAGACATGTTTGAAAGAGGTATGATATTTTATCTTGATCATAGTTTATGTGTATACTGAAGCATTCCGCTACAGCTCTCGTCTGGCCAGATTCAACAATGGTTTGTTGACAATATTGAGGTCGAGAAAGAGAGAGAGAGAGAGAGTGTGTTTGGATGCTCGGTGTTAGTGGAAATATCTGGCTCATTCACAACAGAGGTGAACTTTTCCTGAGCATGTTTATACTATTCATTTATTTTCGTTTGAAGAACTTTCAACTTCCTTCTGCCAAAACAAACTCTGGCACAGTTTCATATGTTTTGGCACGTACAAAACTGAGCATTCACTTAAAATCTTTAAAATTTACCAAAACAATACGCTGTGTGTAAAATTATCGTAATGAGCCACAAGCAATACTGTAAAGTGATTTAAAATATAAATAGTTACTTTTTATTTATACAAATGCTGAGAATAAACATTTTTTTCTGCCAAGTAATGTAGTCTCACTGAAGGCTATTTCCAATTGCCAAGAAACTCAGCAACTTGGCACATTAATATAGAATATAATAGGAAAAGGTGTATTTTTAAATGGCTTCACACAAGCTTATAAAATAATAAAATGCTTCAAGATTATACTTTTTAAGTCTGTAAAGGCTAGACATTATTTCAAAAACATTTTGGGAGTCATTTTTCTGGTGTGTTTTATTTTCAGCTACATTGCAAATATTTGTTATTATGAAGTTTTCTAAATACCATGTCACAATCCTCCCTTCTGTTGTAACTTAACATTGAATTTAAAACCTTTCAGCATAACATCACAACACAGAATCAAACACAATCTTGTAAATGTTTGGAGATGACTGGTCCCCATTGACTTTCATTTTATAGACACAAAACTACAGAGGCATTTCTTAAAAAATCGTATTTAAAGTTGAGTTCTACAGAAGAAAGTGTCAAATGAAGGTTGTGAATGCTATGAGGGTACATAAATTATGACAGAATATTTATTTTTAGGTAATCTTTTGAATAGGTATTGTAGTTGCTTACATGTTTTACACCATTTACTAATCTTTGGAAATGTCAGTCAATCAACATACACACGTTAAGTGTTCATTCATTTTAGTTCACTATTTATTAACTAATGTTAATTTAAATACATATTTTATCTTTTAAGAAATATGTTCTAGGATTAATACATTCAGTACAAGTATTGTTCATTGTTAGATCACGTTTACCAATGTTTGTCAACCAACTAATGTTAACAAATGAAACCTCCTTATTGCAAAGTGGTTCAGAATTATAGTATTTTGTCCTGTGATGCATCTTTATTAGACATCACAGTTTGTGGACAAATTAAATGAACTATGAAACTAAAATACCATAATTAAATTAATCATGAAATGTTTGAAGAGTTTGAAAGGCCAAAAGTGATTTCAAGCTGAAACAAATAAATATTTGCTTACATAGTGGGTCGAATAGCAGAAACATATGATAGTATAAAATTATATATATGTACTTACTGAAAAAGTAAATTATATTTTTTCTATATCATTCATTTTAACCCTTATCTAGTCTAATCTGATTTCTGCTGTTTGTTAATGGTTTGTCTCATCTGTCTGTTAGAGAGAGAGAGAGAAAAGCATGTGTCCTGGGGGCTGTTCATCTTTATTAGGTAACTCCTCTCATTTAGGGGCACTTGCATAATTATCATTAACAATATATTCAAGAGGGAGCAATCAGGATGTTTCTGTGTCCTGATGGGCCGTTTAAAAGACGTCTGATAGACAGAGCTGCATCTTTTTCCAGAGCTGCAGAGTGAAGGAGACGTGGAGGAGAAATCCATAGTAAAGCTCAAATCCGATTCCTTCCAACCCCATTGAACCATAATCTGGCTTGTTGCAGGTCATCAAATTAATAAAAAATAATTTATACGTCCGATCAGTTTGTTTGAGTGTTCAGCCAAATGCCACTTAATTCGTTTTTTTCCTCTGGCGTTATTATATTAACATAATTCATCATGTTGGAGCTGTTGGACTGGGTAAAATCATTGATAGTGATCAATTTGTTCTTCAGTTAGTCTGTTACATTCTGCAAAGCTTTGTGTGCTGGAGCAAACAATCCCATCAGAAAATGTTACCTGCAAATGCATGTTAGGATGTAACCAGTGCTCGAATTGAAGGGGGGCTGGGGGGATCCCCCATAAGGCATTAGGGATCCCCCTTAAGAAGCAAAAAATGGACTTCAGATATTTGTATTTGAGTAAAAATTATGATGACAAATGTGATTAAATTCATGCAATGGATGAGATAAATTTTGTGAATTAATTATTTACAATAATTTATATTAATTTTGTTTATGGCCTTGTTGTCATGTCTCTTTAAATTTGAAATGCCCCTCCCTACGTCCAAAGACCGCGAAGCGCAGGGCAGTGAAAGAAGCCAGTTCTTCTATGTAAGCCTGTTTTAAATATAATTGCAAATAGTTATGCATATTATAATCAAATATATTGTGTTTTTTGTATAAATTGTATATTGCAAGACTAACCCCCACCAAAAAAAAGTCTTTTGAGGGGGACCCCCATAAGACTTGGTTCAATTCGAGCACTGGATGTAACCCCACGTGTGAGTCCTGATTTGTCACAGAATTGTGGTCGCCATTTTCCTTTTAATGCTCTTTAATTCATTAAATTACTCCAAGACTTTGTTTTTTATAAACTATAAAGTGTAAAAAAGTAACTAATTGACTGTTATTAATAACTTTTTTGTAATAAAATGATATTCTCTATTTCCTTACATTTTTACAGTGGCAGGTGTATACTAACAGTCAATGCTGTACCAAACCTGGTATAGCTTGAATGTCTAAGCGGCTGTGTCCACCAAGGCGTTTACGCATGCGGCCAACGTGTTTTTTCAATTGTTTTAAACAGAAAAGCTGCGCTTTTAAAAAATAGCATGAGTTGACTGTTTTTTTCCATGCTCAGCGCTGGTGCTATGTGTTTTTCCAACGATCAGTGCCGGCGTTCGACCGGGCACACTGAGTTGAAATATGCTCAACTTTGGGCAGAACGCTGCGCCTGCAGTGGGCGCTTTCAGCCAAGCTCCTGCCGTTTTCAGCCGTGTAAATGCGCCTCGGTGGACACAGCCCCTAACAGCAGCTTGTGATTTGTAAGACTGGGTGTGGCCTGAGAAGAACAGTGACTCCGCCCTATTCTTTGAAACTCCAGACGAGTAGTGAGCAGAATTGTCTCTCTCTCTTTCTCTCTCCCTGTCTGTCTGTGCTCTGATGAATGACCTTCACTAATGGCTTGCGCTCAGACTGGCATCTGCCCGTTGAATCTGATTATGCTTAAGCAGGAGCTTCAAATGTGTCTTAAGGCTGTTGAGGAATAAAGGGGACGTTTAAATGTTGAGTGCTTTGACATTCACACCTTTTCTCTCTGTTAGAAGCAAAAGAGACAATTGGCTCAGAATTCCAAAGAATCTTTTTTATATTTTTTTTATTTTTTATTTACTTTTTTTGTTTTGTTTTTATTACTTTTTTCATTAGCCCTTATAAACAGAAATTGTGACTTTGCTTTATGTGGCCATTTATTATAACAGTTTTCTGAGGCGTCGGGTCAGGACATCTAGGCCTGTGGCTTGGCATTGAATGGAACTCTATATTTTAGCATAGCCTTATTTAGATTTTATTAACAGTTAAGTGATTGAATATGGACTATTCAGCGGTGTATCTCATCGAGATGGCCGAGGCACAATAGGAGACCTCAAAAAAACTCCAACGAGGGCTCAAGATGATGTTATATTATTTAAAATGGGACATTACATAAAGCATTTAAATAACAAAAAATCAATACATTTATTAGTGTTTTGGTTATTTTCTTGACAAATATCTTTCTCTAGTTATACCAAGCCCTATAATATTTCATTGTGTAGAAACTGATGGGGCCTTCAGATATTGTAGTACCAATGGAAAGCCTTGCAGACAATGAGGTTGAGATCCACTTTCTTATTGTATAGTTTTGGGACAGTTTGATATTCGGTGTATGTTAGTATGTCAGTGTTGTACAGTAAATTTCAGTTGGCGTGCTAGTGTTTGCTCCTGTCTGATTAGTATTCACACACCTCACTCCTGATCGCTTTGCTTTTGTTGGCTAATTATGGTCTGATTGCTCATTAGATGTTGTATCTTCATGTCTGCGTTCTGTAAACAAGCTCGGCTGCATCTGCTTGTACGAAATCAAATTCTATAATGTGAACGAGCAGCGGGCGTCGTCTGTGATGAGGATGTAAATGTGCTCTAATGGACAAATACACACGCAAACACTTACAACTACATTCACGCACGTACACACACACACAGAAATACCAAATATAGAGTCCTTAACATAAGTCAAATGGCACGTATGATTTTCTGACCCTAAACAAACTCACTATTGTTGTAAATTTAAGCTAATTGTTATGATTATAAATTGGATAAATATTTATACTGGGGGTATTTTGATCCTGATGTGGTCATGATGTGGTTTGTTGAAGCCCGTCGGCCTCGTATCTCTATGTGTCCAATCTGGTGTTGAGATTCTTATCTGGTGTTGAAATGTTTTGGTTATATCAGCAATAAGGCACATGTTTATTCATCTATTGAAAGGCCCAATGTATGACAGTCAGTGGCATCTAGTGGTGAGGTTGTGAATTGCAATCAACGGCTCACTCCACCCCTCCCTTTCGAAGAAGTATGCTGGCTAACACAAGGGTAAGATGCTGTCACGTTTTCACTTCATCACCGAAGGAGATAACGTATTTACGAAACACGCTCTGTAGAGTTTGTCTGTTAGGGTCTACTGTAGAAAAAACATGGCGAATCTTTAAGGGGACCCACATAAATGAGAAATTCTAAGGTAATAAAGACTTATTTATGTAAGGTCTTTATTAGGGCTGGGAAAGTTAACACAATATTATTGCGTTAACATATGAATTAATTAACACCGACAATTATTTGATTTGATTCAATATTATTTATTTCGATAGTCTGTTTTTTCACTGGCTCTGAAACGTACGGACAAACTATGGGTCACAAGGGGTGGGTTGTTGATTGGTACTGGCAGGGGTACGGCATCACCATGCATCTCAACCAATGAGAGCATTTGGGGTTGGCCTATGAGACTGCTAAAGCGCACATGACCCAGGAACACTAGAACTGAATGCAAAGGTACCGAACTCTTACATGGACATTTCGTTTTAAATCTCTTCCAAACGGTCGAGTTGATAGAACAAACCACTCCAGTTCGTCTCCACATCTTAGGCCATGCGCTTATCTATCAGTGCCCTCGCCCCACAAAGACGTTATATGCATGGGTGTAAGAGGCTTATTTAATGCTAATGATGATAAAGCGAAAGAAAATCAATTTCCTGCAGAATACAAAAATTTCACTGACTAAGGTACAAAACAGCAACGATAACGAATTGTGTTGCCTGTGTTGTATTCAGTGTGAGGCTAATGCAGAAAATATGTTTAAACATGTGCGCATAGAGAGTCAGAGAGCAAACTACTTAACCGAGTTCTCTTTCACGTCTTCTTACTCTGAAACAGACAAATAAACACAAAATTAAGTCAAAATTCCCATGTTAGCAAGGGTCTATGTAAAAGTAGTCCATTTTATGAACATTAACAGCTGGGAAACAAGACGGACGTGTCACATTATATTTGATCCGTATATCTGTATAGAGCTCTCTTAAAGGTACAGCAGCATAATAAAGATCTCTGTTTATAACGATATAACAATAAAAGACAAACAAAATAAACAAACAATACTTTGCACTTTGACCTCACCGTCAAATGCCGGCCACAAGAACCTCTCTCGGGCCCGGTCCTCTCTCGGGCCCGGTCCTCTCTCGTCAGCAGTCCCATCGCTCGTCCTCTTATGCCCTCGATTTCCTCCGTGAGATATGCGGGACCGGTGTGCGCACAGCCGATTCCAACTATCACTCACGGCACCGGACCTGCCTCACTGCTCCCCCGCCTTCCTCACCACAAAATGTTTAAAGATACAGTACACTTAACACTGGTATACACATAGAGAGAAAAAGAGAGTTTATATAAGTAATAAATCAATGATCATTGTAACTTGTTTTTCTACCTCAAACTAGACAGAACGTAAATTGTAAATGTAAAGGAAATACTGTAGAAAAAAGCACATTGTTTGTTTAAAGTGTTTGCAAACCAAATCATATTAGACTTTTGTTCGTAATTTTAAAATAGAATACACTGATTTTATTCATTATTATATTCATTATACTTTTATTCATTTTTGCATTTACGCTTAAAAATGCGATTAACAGAAACATTGTGCGATTAATACGATTATTATTTTTATTGCTGCACAGCACTAGTCTTTATACATCTGTGATGACATAGTTATGCATATTATATAGCATTTCTGCCAATGGATCCACCAAAAAATTGCACACAGTACCTTTGAAGAAAGACATAATCCAAACTGTACCCCTTAAGGTCACTTTTAACATTTTCACAAAAGAACATCATTAATAATAATTTTCTTAACAGTGTATTTCCATGAATTTTTCCGTTTCAAAGATAATTCTGACCCCAAAGCACAGCATTGTGAAACCACAGAAAGTCACATTCTTCCATTAAAGTGAACAGCATGTCTTTTGTTAAAAAACTCTCCTGTAGACACA
Source organism: Triplophysa dalaica (assembly GCF_015846415.1). Lineage (NCBI taxonomy): Eukaryota > Metazoa > Chordata > Actinopteri > Cypriniformes > Nemacheilidae > Triplophysa > Triplophysa dalaica. The sequence continues at coordinate 5,333,124 of NC_079547.1, read as the reverse complement.
CACTCTTACGCACACACCCGCGCTCTGGTGTGGCTATGATGTGGCTATGAGCAGTAATGACTGGATACTCAGATTTGAAGGGCCCGGTTCATGACAATCCCATTTTCTGTGTAATTTCATGCTTGTCTTCTTGAATGAAGATATTGGCTGCTGTGAGGCGTTAGGTCAGAGGCGGCCGCTCGCTGCAGTGCCGCGCGCGCCGTGTTTCCTGTGTCTTGATGAAAAGTAATTCATCATTTACACCCCTGAATTCTGCCACTTTCCCCAGCCCTCTTCCTTTCTCTCTCGTAACAACTTTCCGGCTCTGGGTGGGTCCCTACGGCCCGGAGAGGGAGGCGGTTTGCTGAAAGAGATAAATAGGTTTATTCCGGCGGCGGTGTGGCGGAGCAGGTTGGGACTCCGGAGACCTCCGGTAGACCTGTACACACTCCGCACGTCGGCCCTGCTCCTGATAGAGTTTGTCACCTCTCTACCTCTGGAGCCAAACCCTCTGACCGCTCGGGGCAGCGACGGGCCGTCGGAGAGACTGTGGCAGCCGGTGGGGCATGAGAGCAGGAAAATTGATTTTTTTTCTTCCTGCTTGAGAACTGCCAAGCTCTCTTCGGGGACACCTCTGACAGCTTGCAGCCGATTGGCCAATCAAAACAGAGTTAGTTGAAACAGACATCGGGGGGAAGTCCCGCCCCTGTGAGCGGGCTGCGGGGTTCTGGGGTGCTGTTGCTAAGAGACTGACCCAGTCCACAAGAACTCGCTTACTAAACATGACCTGTCATACAAAGCACAAATACAATATACACCTGTCAAACACACTGCATGTGTATTTGCACATTGTGGTGCAGAAATGATTTCTCGCAGGTATCTGTGTGTGTGTCTGATGGAATATAGTGGAGCAGATGAACTGAGCTCTGTGTAATAACAATCAGAATGAGCTTTAAAGTTGTAGAAATCTTAATTTAAAGCGATAGTTTACCTGAAAAGGAACCGTTTGCCATCCTTTACTTATTCTCTTGTCTTTTCAAACCTGTATGGCTTCCTTCAACACAAAAGCAGATGTTTTGAAGAGTGTTGCTAACCCATTGACTTATTTTATATGAACATAAACCCAGTCCAAGTCAATGGGCACCATTTTTGTTTGGTTACCAACATTCTTCAAAATAGCTTTGTTTGTGTTCAGCAGAGGAAAGAAAGTTTTGAAATGATAAAAGGGGGTGTAAATGACAGAATTTTCATTTCGGGGTGAACTATCACTTTAATACTTTTTAGTGGTTAGATATTTGCGAATCCCAGTGACGGACATAAAGGGTGACTAACAATCAAACACAACATATAATATGTAAAATGTGAAACATATCAAAACAACTACAACACTACACTAACTTGTTCTATATGTAAATAGTGAAGTGTTGAATCACCACACTGCTCAAAATAGTTAAAAATAAACACTAACCATCGCACATGCATACAAACCATCACATCAGGTGTAGACCATGTATGTAGACCAAGATGGCGGCGCGTGAACATCGCGAGGCTCAGCGTCTCTCCAGTTTTAGCAATTATATAGTGTTTTTCTTGCTCATCTCGGGCCTGTTCGTTAAGAACAGTTGTGCATTCACAACGTACACCCGGCATGAGCTTTTGGATATCGGTTTGCGCATTCCCGGAAGTTATATCAGCAACATTCAACTCGTCCCTGAGATCGTCAAAACCTCCGATGCTACGCACCCCACACGGCCCGGCGGAAGTGCTCGCCGGCGGCGTCGAGATCGTAAACAGAGGCGGGGAAAACGCGGAGGGCTAAGAGCTAAGCTAACGCTAACACCACACCGGCTCTCTTTACCCAGCATTTTCCTTGCTAATGTACGATCATTAGTGAACAAAATGGATGAGATTCGACTCCGCATCATCAACAACAAAAGACTTTTGAACTGCAATGTCATAATCTTCACGGAAACATGGCTACACAGCGGCATACCGGACAACGCTATTGAGTTAGCGGGCTACAACACACACCGCGCGGATAGAACGGCAGAGGAATCCGGTAAGACAAGAGGAGGTGGACTGTGCATTTATGTCAATAAAGCTTGGTGCACGAACTCTGTTATTGTCGGGAGACACTGTTCGGCTAACCTTGAGTTTCTCATGGTTAAATGTAGACCGTTTTATCTGCCACGGGAATTCACTTCAACCATTATAACGGCAGCTTATATTCCACCGGATGCTGATGCCAAGCTTGCTATGAAAGAACTTCATGCAGCCATCAGTAAACAACAGACTGCTCACCCGGAGGCTGCATTTATTGTTGCGGGAGATTTTAATCACTCAAACTTAAAGACAGTGCTCCCTAAATTTCATCAGCATGTTTCCTGCCACACAAGAGGAAACAAAACTTTAGACCATGTCTATACAAACATGGCTGAAGCTTACACCGCAACCCCCCTCCCCCACCTGGGTCAATCTGATCACCTTTCTTTGTTCCTCACCCCCAGGTATTCACCTCTCATTAATCGTGTGAAGCCATCAATGAAGACCATCAAGGTGTGGCCTGCGGGGGCAGACTTCACACTCCAGGAAAGGTTTCTACACACAGACTGGAGTATGTTTGCTTCTCAGGCCACCAGTGGCTCTCACACGGATATAGACAGCTACACCTCCTCTGTATTGGACTACATCAATACCACCATTGATAGTGTCACAACTCAAAAGCAGATCACCATATACCCTAATCAGAAGCCATGGATGAACAAGGAAGTGCGCCTTCTGTTGAAAGCACGCAACACCGCCTTCAGATCAGGTGATGCACAGGCCTATAGTACTTCCAGGGCAAATCTGAAGAGGGGCATCAAAAAGGCCAAGCACTGCTACAAGTTGAAGCTAGAGGAGCATTTTACCAATTCTGACCCTCGACGCATGTGGCAGGGCATCCAGGCCATTAGTGACTATAAACCCAACCACTCCATCCCCATAACCACAGATGCTGCCTTTCTGAACGAGCTTAATGACTTTTATGCACGCTTTGAGAGAGACAATAAGGAACCCGCCACCAGGCTCACACCTTCCACCGACCACCCAATCGTCACAGTAAATTCCACAGATGTTTTCACTGAACTAAGCCGGATAAATGCGCGCAAGGCTGCTGGCCCTGACGGCATCCCTGGTCGCGTACTCCGGGCATGTGCGGAGCAGCTCGCTGGGGTCTTCACGGATATCTTCAACCTGTCCCTCGCCCAAGCAGTGGTTCCAGCATGTTTCAAATCCACCTCCATTGTGCCCATTCCAAAACATTCCAGCCCGACATGCCTGAACGACTACCGCCCTGTAGCACTCACACCCATTGTTATGAAGTGCTTTGAGCGGCTGGTCCTGTCACACCTAAAAGACTCTTTCCCATCCACACTGGACCCATACCAATTTGCCTACCGTAGCAATAGGAGCACAGATGATGCAGTGTCCATGGCGCTGCACTCCGTGCTCACACACCTGGACAATAAGGACACTTATGCACGCATGCTGTTTGTAGACTTCAGCTCTGCATTCAATACCGTAATCCCTTCCAAGCTAATCATCAAACTTGGAAACCTAGGCATTAACAATACAACCTGCAACTGGATTATGGATTTCCTGACGAACAGGCCTCAGCTTGTTAGGCTAGGCAACATCTGCTCCACCACAACCACCCTCAACACTGGTGTACCACAGGGCTGCGTACTGAGCCCCTTTCTCTACTCCCTTTTCACACTCGACTGCAGGCCTGTGAATGGATCTAACTCCCTCATCAAGTTTGCAGACGATACAACAGTGATTGGTCTCATCAGCAACAACGATGAGACTGCTTACAGGGAGGAGGTACGGCACCTGGCCACATGGTGCTCAAACAACAACCTGCTCCTTAACACTTCAAAGACAAAGGAGATCATCGTGGACTTCAGGAAGGCGAAAGGAGGCACACACGACCCCATCCACATTAACGGGACGGCTGTTGAACGTGTTTCCAGTTTTAAGTTCCTGGGGACCCACATTTCGGAGGACCTGTCCTGGACCACCAACACCTCATGCCTGGTCAAGAAGGCTCACCAGCGTCTCTTCTTTCTGAGGACACTGAAGAAGAACCAACTGTCTTCAACTATCCTGGTGAACTTCTATCGCTGCACGATAGAGAGCATCCTGACCAACTGTGTCACAGTCTGGTACGGGAACTGTTCTGTTGCTGAGCGCAAGGCACTGCAGCGGGTGGTGAAAACAGCCCAGCGCATCACAGGAACTACACTCCCTTCCATTGAGGACATCCAGAAGAAACGCTGTCTGCGTCGAGCTCGCAGCATTCTCAAGGACTCCTCTCACCCCGCTCATAGACTGTTTACTCTCCTGCCTTCCGGTAGGCGCTTCAGGTGCCTCCGGGCAAGAACCAGCAGACTAGGAAACAGCTTTTTTCCCAGAGCTGTTTCATTATTGAACTCTGCTCCCCACTGATTTCACTACCTCTCATAACTTTAACTTAATGCTGCTATTATAATGTTTACATTGCACTACAGGGCTGCCATGCATGACGGAACTGTACACACCAGTACTTCATGTATCTGCTCTACCGGACTGTTTACACGCATCATTTGCACTCTATACTGCTCACTTGCACACCAGGAACATTACACTGAATGCTCATTTGCACTAATGGACTACTCTCATAACTGCATTAACTCATCTACTGCACTGTAACTTTCATAACTGCATTAACTCATCTACTTCACTGTAACCTTAATAACTGCATTAACTCATCTACTGCACTGTAACTTTAATAACTGCACTAACTCACCTACTGCACTGTAACTCATCTATTGCATTATTGCATCTATCGCATAACAAACTGCATCTACTCATCTATTGCACTATAACTTCAATAACTGCATTAACTCATCTACTGCACTGTGACTGTATATCTGCATCTACTCATGTATTGCACCGTACCTTTAATAACCACATTAACTCATCTACTGCACTGTAACTTTAATAACTGCATTAACTCATCTACTGCACTGTAACTGTATATCTGCATCTACTCATGTATTGCACCGTACCTTTAATAACCACATTAACTCATCTACTGCACTGTAACTTTAATAGCTAATGTCTGTAACTAATGCACACTCAAGTCACTTGCACTATTGTATAGTCTATATTGTTATCTGTTCATAACCTCCTGTACATTAATGTTCACAGTATATAGCCTTCTGTATATATTGTTCATAGTACATACCGATTGTCATATTTTCATAGTACATGCCCAACGTAAATTATTTTCCTAATATTGTATTCTGTATTTATTCACACTGTATATCTGCACTTGCTAATTGCACTTCTGGTTAGACCTAAACTACATTTCGTTACACTGTACCTGTATATGTGTAATGACAATAAAGTTGAATCTAATCTAATCTAATCTAATCAGACTGATAAATGGAAGTAGGCATTTTTAATTTCACGAATGGAAATTTTTCCGTCTGATGTCAGGGAAAGTAACATCTTGTGAACTTCATGAGTTTCCTTTGAGGCAACAGAGTTATTCAGTATCATTTGAGCTTAACCTTCCACCTGTGATATCACCCTAAAGCTACAGTAACCGCGCACACACACACACACACTGAGGAAAGGGCCATACGTGCACATTTAATTTGATCATTTATTCATTTAAGGTTTTTCTCTCTCTGTTGTTCATCACTGTGTAAAATGTGTTCATGCCCTCAGACCACAAATGCACACAACACCGCCTCACTCTGCAGATATCTGCTCATGTGCCAGCGGGCGTACAGGTGTCAAATAGACACACACACACTCTCAGAGGGGCAGCGAGAGGCCAGCAGGCCCAAGAGTTCTCGTGCATGGATGAATTTACTGTATTTAAGAAATATATGCACAGATGGAGGTGTGTGTGTTCTTTAAAAGAAGGTTGAAGGGGTGCAATAACAATATCCTGAAGCAACCTGCACACACTGAAGACTCCGAGGTCAATCATACAGTAGTCTCTCTCTCTCTCTTTCTCTCTCTCTCTCTCTCTCTCTCTCTCTCTCTCTCTCTCTCTCTCTCTCTCTCTCTCTCCCTCAGATGCTCATTGCAGTAATTAAAAAAAAATCATAATACAGTTTAATAAATCTTTACATTGTAAATTATGAATTATAAAAGGACAGTCGTAATATAGTAATTGTTGTATTATCTGCCTAAAATAATTACAGGGTTACGGTGATAAAAATAATTTAAAAAAATCACTGCATAACTGGGGTAACAAAACATAAGTAAAATGTCTGAATTCATTAGATTTTGTAGTCAGTTGAGTCACTTTGGATAAAAGTGTCCATTGTCTTTTTTAATTTTATGATTCATTTGTTTTCTGTTTTTATAACCTAAAGAAATAGCCTTAAGTGATGATATGATGTTAGAAATACTAACCTAAAGATGTTTCATCAAACATTGTAATGTTGCTTTATAGGCAGATTCGTATTTACTGTATAAGATAAATGACTTTATACTTTCACGTGTACTCTTCTTGTGAAGTTTACCTTACTCTACCTTTGCATCGGTTTAATAGATTTTCTCTGCAGGGCTTAAAGCGACATCGAGGAGCTGTTGAGGTTTGGTGGTGCAGGTTCAGATGAGAGCATCCGGTCAGGTCAGTTCTGTTATCTGTAGTGTGGGATGGTCTATAAGCTGCTGGGAATGGAAGGACGTCTGCGCTCTAACTCGCAGAAAGCTGTGGTTAAAGGAGTCCACGGAGACCTGGAAATCAGGTTAGTGTGGCAAGCAGTCCATCAGGCATGTTAAATCAAACCAAATAACAGATTGTTCACTTCTGTAATTCCGCATAAATTTTCACTTGATATATTTAGAGTTTCTCTTCCATATACAGTCATGCGGGTTAAGACAAGTTGTGGTGTGTTTACTAGCTTCGCCTGGAGATCAAAACGTGTAAATTCCCTTTGAAATGCATTAATATGTTTGTCTGCGTATTTTTCCTCCATTCTACTATAAATAAATCCTCTGCGTGTAAGTGTGTAGAAACTGATTCAGGAGCTGTAGTGTGTGTTTGGGTTTGATTACAATCACTGGCGCTAGAAATACTGGAGTCACACATATCTCAAGATTTGAATGCTCAGAGTTTGCTCCTTCATTGCTCAGGGCACTTGTAATTGTTGATAAGGGCAGTCTCTCTCTCTCTCTCTCTCTCTCTCTCTCTCTCTCTCTCTCTCTCTCTAACTCTCTCTCTCTTTGGATTTTTCATTAAGAATCAGTTTGCGAGTGCTATGACTTGTCAGGCACAGGTGCTCTAAAAGAGAGATTGTAATTCTTGGAGCATTTAATTGGACAGAAATTTTCTCATGTTCTGCACAGCCTAGGGAGAAAATGTTATTGCTCAAGGTTGCCCTTTCAAAGCTCGAGATATGATGGAGTTCTCAATTAAGTATCACCATAGTCTCAGATGTTTCTCCGAACATTTCTTAGGGAGAAATTCTAATAAACAAGACAATTGCTAATAGAAGTAATTTTAGCTATAAAATTTATGTAGACTGTGAAGGTTAAATAATCGGTTAAATCTGAATAGAATTATTTGACTTCGGATTGAAATCTTCAAAAATATTGACTTTTGATTGCTGTCTTGACAAATCGGTGATCAGTTTGTACAGTAACATTCTTGAGACATCTTCTAAAACTCTAATGGAGACTTTTGGCTCTTTTTCAGGATAATTATTTGTGATACTCCTCCCAAAAATGTAAATTCTCTCATGAATTTGGGATACTCCCCACCCCCCCCCCCCCCATAAATTGTTTCAAACCTTTATACATTTCCTTGTTCTGTTGAACACAAAGAAAGATATTTGGAAAAATGTTAGCAACTGAGATTTCTGGGACGTGGTCTCCATTTGAGAAAAATGTCTTGGAGAAATATCTCGTCTGTGATTTTTTCATTAATATGGATTTAGAGAAACACCTGAGATTACAGGAAACGCAAGGTAATCTCCATTTTTGTCACTGCAGAGAAGAAAATGTTTTTGTGATTTTTTGTGTGAAATAAGAAGTGTATGTATGAGTGTGAGTGCACGTGTATGTGTGTATTACAGGCTGATGTCAAATGGATTAAAAAAGCAAGACGATCCTAGACACCTGTGTTTTTATGTGATAATGGTAATGAGTCACAGTGTAGAAATGGAGTGGGTGAGGCAGACAGCGTTTGTTTGATAAGACAACTGATGAAAACTCTTACCTGAATTACACTTTAATTTTTCAGACCTTAGGAAACTAAATTTTACAATCTAATAGAGGTTTATTTACTTTACAGTAAGATTGTGACTCGGTTAAGTGCAGTACACTTTTAAAATAAAAGGTGCTATGAAAGAACCATTTCTTGTTCCTGTCAAAAATAATATTATCTAAAGAACCTTTATATACTGCAAATAAGTTTTTGTATCAGATGTTCAAGGGTCTTTATGAAACCTAACAACCTTTGAGGAACTTTAGATTATTTTAAAAAGTGTAATGACATTTATCGGAGTTAAAATGAAATGAACTTTCATGAAAACACCTTTTCAATCATTTTAAATGACATAAAAAATAACTTTCTTTACCTTTTTTGGTCACATTGTGAGGTCATCAAAAAATGAAAATTCTGTCATCACGTACTCACCCTCTTGTCATTTCAAACCTGTATGACTTTCTTTATTCTGCAGAGCACAAAAGAAGATATTTTGAAGAATGGTGGTAACCGAACAACAGTGGCACCCATTTACTTCTATTGTGTAAACAAAAAACCAATGCAAGTAAATGGGTACCTGTACCTGTACCTGTATATTGTCATACGTTCTAGTCAACACAGTGCATTCCTACACAGATCTCTACACAACAGGTGCAGGTTTCCATCTGAAAACCAAACATTATTGCTCAGACCCTACAGAGAATGTGTAGAAAAGGAGAAGTAAAAAAGGTTTTGAGCTGAAAATCACTCAAATTCACTTGTGAACAAGCCTTAACCATACTGTAGCTATAAATTAGATGTTTAGATATATTATAATTATAAAGTTGGATTTAACCAAAACTTTGAGTGTTTCTCCGGCTCCAAACTTCACTCATCTCTGTGCTGACGGATGTAACATGCGTGTGTGTATAATTGGGGTGGCCTGTTGGCTCCGCCCCTCCGTGTCTGATATCAGCTCCTCTGTCCCGCAGGCAGAAAACAGAGGCCCTCCGTCACACAGATAAAAACCACACCAACATTTCTCATTCTCCACAGAGCCTTTCATCATTAATCAAAAATGAGTTTCTAATGCAATGAGTAACTCCAATCATGTTAGCGTCTGCATAAATCTGATGCTATCATAATTACAATTAGATTACATTGCTGCAATCAGAGAAAAGGGCTTGTTAAGAGAAGCTATATAAATTGCTTTAGTTTTGCAAGTACTGAGCAAGCAAAAATGTGTATTAATCTCCATTTATACATCATGTTCCTCTCTCTGACTCTCTCTCAGAACTACGGGCTACTTTCTTCCGAGCCGTCGGTGTGAATTAAAACAGACGTTTGGCATTTTTTAACTGTGGAACTTTAGTTCAGTAGCCTAATGTATTCTAAGGACTACAGAGTTAATTCACATGCAAGATTAAAATGACTAGTTTTACAGGTGTGTGACACCTCTTTAAAATGTACCGTGGTAACTAGAGTTTCTGCCAAAATATAGGGTTCAGGGTCCAGAACACTAGTTGCGAGTTGGCTGGTGGTTTGCAGATTTGCAGCATTTAATGGTTTAGATTAAATTGTAATGATTAAGGTCTGATACAAGTGACATGCACAGTTGAAATCTAAAGAAATAACAGCTACAGAGAAAACATCTGACATGACCTTGCAACGCTATAACCAAAGAAGGAATTTGCTCTAGAAATTTTGTTTGAGCCATCAAAATATAATAAAAAATATATAGTGGAAAAGTTGTGTTAATACTGCAGATAGTAGGTGCATATGGTTAAAAAATTGGACCCTACCATTAATGGAGTTGTCATGATATGATATGGAAATGAATATCATAATGCATCAGAATTCAATAATTGATTTAAAATTGTATAATCGATTACAATGTATAGTGTATTCATTTTTTATTACATAAATGTTTTTATACAATCCAACAAATCCCTCCAGTTAAATTTTTTTTATTGTAATAAGATTTTGAGATGTATCCTTCAGTAGGCCTACAAATCATTATCTGTTGTCAGAGCAAATATTACTAACCCTTTGAAATTTTAAGCAGTCTGGCATTAAAAAGTCAATAAAAGGTGTATTTGATGAGCTTGAAAGAGAGTGTATTTGCAAGAGTAACATTTTCATTTTCAAGCATAATACCAAGAGAACGTCATCCTTGTTCTGTTGGCTTTAATTCTCTCACTTTTTTTCCCTTTCATCAATTACCTTTCCTTGTTCCCTACTCCTCATTCTCTTTATTTCTTCTGAAGGAGCTCAAAAAGATAAATATGTGACTCTAAATTACACACTTTCAGCACATTTATCAACTCGACACACAATATTCATGAATTAAAAACAGTCATTAGAAAAGGTCATTTTTTCCTGAATACTTAAAAGGTTTTATTACAAGGGGTTAAAGAGAGCCATGCGAGACCTGAGGAATATTTCAGAGAGAACAGCGTGAGATAAGACCAGCGTTCAATGCGCTGGTAAATAGCTTTCCGTGCGTGTGTGTGTCCTGAGTCTCTGGTGCATGACGGGTCATTGTAATTAAAGTTCTGATCATTTACCAAACACTCTTTGTCTGTCACCAGATCCAAACCACTGCCACACACACAGATTACTAATCAATCGAACTCAGAGAGAGAGAGAGAGAGAGAGAGAGAGAGAGAGAACGAGAGAGGGGGAAAGAGAGTGTCCAATGATGAAGATGATGATCATCTGGTGAAAATTGTGAAGCAATACTTCACCCAAAAATGCTAATTATGTCTTCATTTATTTCACCGACATTTATTGTTAAACCACAGGACTTTCTCCCATGGAATTCCAAAGCGTACATATTAAGATATGCAGTAAGAATAAATTGGATTTAGGGGTTTACAAAAAAAAACATTAGCAAGGGCATAAGTTAACATGAACAATAAGCAAGAAGTTTTATAGGCTAGTTAATGTCAACACAATTGTAAATGCTAGTTCGATGTGCATTAACTAATATTAACGGCTGCAACATTTGATTTAAAAAATGTATCGGTTAAGGCTAAAATCAACACAAACAGATTAATTCATGCTGTCAAAGTACTATTTATTGTTAGTTCATTGTTATTAATTCATTAAGTTATGATAACAAAAACAACCTTTCTTCATTTTGGGGGTCGGATGTTAAAATAAATCTCTCTAACGCCTGATTCACAATTAAAGTGCAGTGCATGTGCGGTGCGTAGAGCAACACGTATGCAGTATGGATCCATCATGCGCCATTGTGCTTTCACATATACCACGTCTTTAGCATGCTAGCGGTCCGCATCTTCAGTGTGATCAGTCAACAATGGATATTTCCGATATTTGATTAATCTAAAGATTTTAAAAAGGATTTATGAAACGCTATTTTCATCATTGTGATTCTCTGTTTTATGTTTAGTTTGAGTGATTGATGAATATATAATGTATCAGTATCCACCGTAAACTCCCATGGTGTATCCAGATTAACAAACATGACTTTGAATAAAGTGTGGAAATACAAATATAAACCTTTTCAGGACTAAACTAAACACAATAGCTGAAAAGAATGTGACATTTAAATGATATTTTATTCGTAGTTTTCATGATAGGATGGTACTACAAAACACTTGATGCTGACGTCAAGTTATATAAGCCTAGCCTATTATAAGAGTTTCAATATATCTTCCCATACATTCCAGTGGCCAACGAACATGTCTCCCATGAATTTTCTTTAGCAGACTTGTCGTTATGAAAAAATCATATGGTACTTCTCTAACTCAATAATTAGCCACGTGTCATCCATTGCGCTGCCCTCTTACTTTCTGTACCACCTGCTTGTCACTATCTGCATAGAAGCACCTTCCTCACACAATATCAACACTATAGAATATTTGTACACAACATTTTTAACAGCTTTTATTGCTTGATTAAACAAATAACATAAAAAAGGTAGTAAACTTAATTTATATGAAGTTACTGCATTTCTGTATCAATTCGTGTTCATTTTGAGCCTGATGTGTGCTCTCACCTTAAATCAGTCCGTGCTGTACAGGAAAAATAGACTTGATGCGTAAACGATCGCTGCACTGATGTACCGCATCGCAGCTGCAACGGACTGACCGCACCGCGTGATGTGTAAATGATCTAATATGTTAACATGGGCATGTGAAAAAATAAAGGGAAAATAGGAAAAAGCTGGAACTGTACTTCATTAGTAACCAAACACAGCCATTGACTCGGATCATCCACCCGGATGATGCGACGGCAGCCATATTGCGCCAGAACGCCAACCACACACCAGCTTATTGATGGAGCGGAGACAGAGTAACAAAGCCAATGAGTACATATGGGTATGATTAGGATGCCATGATGTATAGAAGCGAATGGGCGAATTTGGCCAGGATGCCGGGGGTTACACCCCTACTCTTTTTCGAAGGACATCCTGGGATTTTTAATGACCACAGAGAGTCAGGACCTCGGTTTAACCTCTCTTCCGAAGGACGGATGATAATGGCAGCATCATTGAAGTAGAGTTACAGAATCATAGGTTAACTACCAGTCAAACCATTTCTTGAAACTGAGAGAAAATGATGTTGATTATTGCCTCTATTTGCCAGTTCTAAAACCAAAATAATGTGTTTCTGTCACTGTACTTCTTGGAAAGTTAGATGTTGTTTGTCACTGGGAAAGTAACACTTGCTGTATAAGAAGATGTTCTTAAAAACACTGATGTTTACACTCATGTTACAATTAAAATGTATAAGGTTCTGTTTAGGTAGCTTTAGCAGCCATATCAGCCAGTAGCCCAAGACTGGTCTGCCACTGGAGCTAAGCAGGGTTGAGCCTGGTCAGTACCTGGATGGGAGACCTGCTGGGAAAACTAGGTTGCTGCTGGAAGAGGTGTTAGTGAGGCCAGAAGAGGGTGCTTACCCTGTGGTCTGTGTGGGTCCTAATGCCCCAGGATAGTGACGGGCACACTATACTGTCATTAAGCACAGTCCTTCGGACGAGACGTTAAACCGTGGTCCTGACTCTCTGTGGACATAAAAAATCCCAGGATGTCTTTCAAATAAGAGTAGGGGTGTAGCCCCGGCATCCTGGCCAAATTTGCCCATTCGCTGCGATACATCATGGCCTCCTCATCATCATTTGCAACTCAATCTCCTCTCCATCAATTAAATTGTGTGTTGTGGGCATTCTGGTGCAATCAGGCTGCCGTCGCATCATCCAGGTGGATTCTGTACATTGGTGTTGCTTGAGGAGATTCCCCTCTTCCATGTATAGCGTTTTGAGTACCCAGAAAAGCGCTATATAAATGTAACAAATTATTAGCAAAATAATCAGCTGTACATAAAAAACTAGAAATGCATGCTATGTGTACATTTAAATACAATAAATTAAGTGAACATAACTTTGTGTGCGTGATGATTTTCATTCAGTAGTTTGTTTCTGTTGTAGCTCACACACACACACACACACACATTTTCTCTCTGAACTGATAAATGTTAACAGAGCTCATGATTAACGTGTCACATCTGCCTGTGTTGAGTAAATCTAATCCTTCAGGATTTCAGACTGTACAGGTATTAGCTCTCGCAATAATCCCGAGTGATTTGAGGAGTCGAGGGGAAACGTGAAGATCTGGCAGGTTCTGGGAGTAATTCCATCTGTCTGGTAGGTAGAAAGATCTCAGAGTGAGTCTCTCAGTGGGATCAGAGAGAGAGATGTGCTTTAGAACTACAGAGTGTCTCTTTAACTAATCTTAATATAATATACCTCATAATATACTGTACTTCCCTACGCAAATCACATCCCTCAGGTTACTAATATAATATTATGATCATCACTTCTAGGTATTTATGCTACATCTTAAATTTTATCTTCATCTTTTACAGACAAAACCCTTATTTATTGTTGTATGTGAAGATAAATATGTTTTTTCAACCGAAAAATGATCTTATTTATGTGAAGAACGATCTTAAACTTTTTATTGCGCATGAGTCCTAAGTAAAACTTTATTTTGTTTATAAAAACTAACTGTCACTGCTTATGCTTCGATATATGTTTTATTTGTCTTTTCCAGATCAGCTTTAGATCAACATTATGGTGAGTAAATGATTTATATTTTGGTGAACGAACCTTTCATTTGTGCATTATTGTGATGCTGTTAAAATGATTCTCATCCATGAAAGTATAACATATTCCACTTGAAAACAAATCCAGAGATCCAGAAGTTCAAAGAACTTCTGTGTTTGTGGTAATGAGATGAGCTGAAGGCCAAACTCAGATGAAACTGTGGTTTGTGTCTATCAAATCAGTCATTACTTCTTTCGGCTTCTCGCAGTGAAGACCAGAAGATAAACAAGCATCTGTGTTCAGACACCCAAATAACCATTTCATACAGAACGGGTCCACTGGAGCAGACCAGCCACAAGATATTTTCAATCGGCATTTGTCAGACAAACTAATGTTGATGTGGAGCGTGTGAGAGAGATTTGGGTTGGGTCCGGTTTAAACCCAGTAAACAGTCAGAATAATTGACACCACATGACCACCAGAAAGCTCTCGTGCTGCTCAAAAAGTTCAACTACAGTTAAACTACCTAAGGGTGACATCATCGTTAGAATACAATAAAACTTTATACAATAAGTCAATTTAGAAAATGCACAAATTTATAGTGAAAAGTTGAAACACAAGTGATGATTTAAGTAAATATTTTACCACAAAAAGATCTAAGGACCTAATGAATTGGTAAATTGTTTATTCAATCCTTGAATTGTTTATTTACATAAATTGTCTGAGCCAATTGAGTACAAATACTCCTACTTTCACTTCTAAAGAGTAACTGTATTCTTGCGTTTGATTTTTACCTTAGGTCACTCAGATGTACAGCTCCAGGGATAAACAAGATCATCACTATTTATTTGATTTCTTCAAGACAAGCCTGTTTACAGCTGAGCTACTGTCACACAACTAAAAAATAGAGTTTGGTGAGTAATCTCGCTTTTTTAGTTACTTACTTAACACAAAACAGATGTATTAACTTCTTAATGTAAGCTTGAACCATGTCAGTCACACACACATGGTGCCCAGCACAGATGAGACATTTGTTGAGGACAAACGGCATTCGCAAAAAAATCTAGTTTGGGCTCATTGTGCAAGTGCATATGGCGCTGTGATCTCTGACCTCAGGCTACAGAGAGAGAAAAAGAGAGAGACATCCACAGCACACATCGCCCACAGTTATTCATAAGCGACTGACTCTTTTATCGACGTAAGACTGCACTCCAGCAGTGCTCAGTGTTGCCCGTGCCATTAAATACCTCACAAATCGGATCTTTTAAATATTACATCAAGTTCATACACTGAAAATGGTTCGACAGTGATCTGTATGTTTTTACTTTGGACAAAAATGAAAAATGATCCTCATTTTGTGCAAAAACTTTGTTGTCTTTCTGCCATTAAACACAAGAATTAAGATAGTATTCAAAATGGGCAATTCCATGCAAATGGTAGCCTTAAGATGAAAATCACCGTACTGATAGATCACATGTTAATATTTCAAGGTCTAAATCCACATGTGAAGAATTAGTGCACTTACCACGAACCGCTTTCTTGTTTTTAAAGCATAGCTTTCCTTAGTCAAATAAGTAAGTCGTCACATGCGGAATTGTCACATTCACAACAGTCCATATTTCTCATAAATGGGTACATGAAAAAAAAACAATGATTGTAGGATCTATTAAGATCCATCCCTTCTCTATTTGTTGTGTATTATTTCCTCTGGATTGTACATTTGCATTTACAGGGTATTTTGTCTTTTAAAAACATAAACATAGGCCCCTTTTTGTCACATCCATAACACATCAATTTTTTCTCCCTTTTAAAGTGGCTTGTGCATTGACTTGATTTTTGTAATGTCTGAATGAAAAGGGGTTTAGAAAATTAGATATATTGGTAATAAATAAATGCTTTGCTAATTTTGTCACGTCTATATTAACACTGGATTTGCCTTAATAAAAACTAGACTTTCACACTTATACCTGTATGATGCAAAAAGTCATACGAGTTTGGGACGACATGAGGGCAAGCAAATGATAACAGAATTGTTATTTTTCTCTAAATTATCACTTTAAATGGCAAAGCACACGGTTGTTTTCCCCGCCAGGCTTCCATTTCACTCGATAAACGCGTGTTGAAGTGTATTGAATTTAATGTGCATGACACGTATTATAATAAGCTGACATGAGAAGTGTAATCAGCTGATTTTGTACTCCGAGCACCTGAACGTGTCTGTTTTTGAAGAGATTTTTGTCTACCCCAGTGAAGGGAAGGTGGAGGAAACCGGTGGTTTAGAGAAACATCACACGTTTTATTCAATTTCCATCAGGCAAAGCCGAGCTGCAATAATAATGAGCAGATCTGCTGGAATGCTAAATTCACACGCTACACCTGCTCGGGAGAATTAAGATGAACCCTTAATGAATGTTTAAACCTGTCGAACACGCCGGATAAACCTGCTGTCAGTCTCACCGCTTAATTCCGACTGCGAGAATTCCACACGTGTGCACAGGAGAGAGAGATAGAGATGATGAGCGTGGGCCTGTACGACAGTAGAAAAGTGTCAAGCGTAGATGTTTCGCTATATTTATGATATCACACATCCCTAATAGTGTCTGTCTTTAATATGTCGTTTCCAAATCATTATTTTGTTCAACTTTACAGCAAAAATAACTACATCATGATATTTTTATATATTGCGTTACAGTGAAATTAAATTACTCATACGGTCCACCCCTAGCGTGTAGTAATTAAACATTTAGACAAGGTCCTGATCTCCACTCGTACACCATTAAACACCTCTACCATCATCCTTTAATCCCCCTCTCTCTCTCTCTCTGCGTCTCTCTTTTTCCCTCACGTGTGTTTAGGAGCGTCAGATGGCGACTGATGAAACTGCAGCTCTATAGACAGTTAAGCGGATGTTAACTTCCCACTGAGAGAATTTCTCCAGGTCGAATGGAAAACATTCCACTAATCATCTGCGGCAGGAACGTACCAGCTGCGGCCCATGCCAAGATTATCATTCTCATAGACCTCTCACCGCGCTTTTAGCTAAATGAAAAATCTGCCGTAGCCCGGGGAGAAACGCGGGCTGATGAGCGCGAGCTCTGTTTACGGAGACGCTGCGACGGAGAACTCGGAACAGGTTTTTCTTCCGCTGAGATCTGAGAAAACATGTAGACGCCATTAGGTTGAAGCAGGGAGGAGGGAGAGAGAAGTAGAGCGCGAGTAAGATCAATGTATTTACACGTTTCATTTGTGGTGATTTCACACGGGCTCATTAATTTAACATTTCCCTCCACCTTCTGTCTCAGAAGTAAAGCCTCGACAAACTACGCAACTTCAAAGAAACACAAGACACAAACATGTCCGCGTTCGCAGAGAGCGCGTGCCAGGAGCGTACAGTAGATGAACGTGTACAGAGATGAACATCACGCTGATGTCGAATGACTTTAGTTTCGGGGTGATCTCATCTGCATTCTGTGTTCGGAAAGATGCTTAAACAGTGCTCGAATTGATCCAAGTCTTATGTGGGGTCCCCTTCATAAGACTTTTTTTTGGTGGGGGTTAGTCTTGCAATATACAATTGATACAAATACACAATATATTTGAGTATAATATATTGTGTATATGCATAATTATAGACTATTATATTTAAAACAGGCTTACATAGAAGAACGGTCTTCTTTCATTGTCCTGTGCTTAGCGGTCTTTAGACGTGGTGCAGGGCGTTTCAAATTTAAAGAGACATGACAACTAGCCCAAAAACAAACTTAATATGAATTATTGTAAATAATTAATTTACAAAATTTACCACATCCATTGCATGAATTTAATCACATTTGTCATTATATAATTTTACCTCAAATACAAATATCTGAGGGACCCCAAAAATCCATTTTTTACTTCTTATGGGGGGTCCCTCACGCCTTATGGGGGGTCCCGGATCCCCCCACGTCCCCTTTAATTCGAGCACTGTGCTTAAATGTATAATATAATAATAACAACAAGATCTTCTGGTAATGGGTTAGAACTGAAACTTGAGGTACCAGCACAAGTAAGTGAGCAGGACTTATTTATCGTAAATGATAAAAACAAAACTTATTGGTTCATTTAAAAGCACTTTAATTCAGTTTTCAACACTATGTTAAAAGGTTAGAATAAAATAAAACCAACCGAACATTTAGAACTGAATCGTATGTCAAATAAACATCTAAAACTGAAAACAGAAACATGAAGTCAGGTTCTGGACCAGTGCTGTTTTAACACAACGATGAATGTAAAAGTAGAATTCAAATGGCGGTTTCACATTTAGGATGTGTTAAGAAATCATACCTATAGTGTGTATCAAAGCCAGAACAATTGTGACATAATCTCACATTTTTGTATAATTCACATTGAAATAGCCGTCTCGTAAAATAGTTACAGATTCCCTTGAGATCAGGCTGACGAATGTGCTAGAAACATCATATTTAACATGAATATTTCCAGTAATTCAATGATTTACAATATTAAAAAATAACCAGTTTCTATATATATTCCTTAGTTATTTCTACAAAAAAAACAGTGTTTGCTTTTACAAGTGGTTTTAAGTGAACAATATCCAAACTTGTTTTGGGTTCTTGTTTTTCAAAGCTCCATTTTTTCATAATTCTACAAAGTCGAGTCTTTAGGGACTGAAACCAGTGAGGTCGTGATGGGGGAAATATAATTCCTTTGCTCTCCGTTTCGACATTGTTCAAAACAAATTCAGGCATTTCAGCTGGCGGATGTAGATTATCCTGTTGGTTCTGGTCAATCTTTCCAGCAAACAATTGTCAGATCACGGGGGCACGTTTAGCCCGCGGTTTACCCCTCGCTCCGATAAAAGCTCTCCTCTTTTGACAGGTCTCTCCTAATGCTATAAATGGACTGATAAAGTAGAAGCTTGACTTTGAATAAGTCCATATCGTCCGTCTGCGTTTCTCTCGTGTGTTTGCTGTCAAACATGGCAGCGTGGGCCCAGGGCACTGCAGTTTAATCCAATTGGCATTGAAGCCAAACTGGTAAAGTAATCTATGCTTTAGTGTAGCTGGCAGCAGGCTCAGCTCTCCCCGAGAGCCGGACGGAGCGCCGCTCGACGCCGTTTTGCAGTCGTTGATAAGCGAAAGAGAGAGAGACACGGGGAGGCACTTTAGCTTCTTTTCTTTCCCATAACAATCGCTCTAATTCTGTACAGTTATCATTCTACCTGTCTCTCAGATTACGTTCACCGGCAAAAATTCTTCTCAGTGATTTAAACACTTTCAAAATTCCTAAGTCAAGAGGCTTATGCTTTCTTAGTAGGACTCTTTATAACAATGAGAATTTTAATATTTAATATCAGAATAGCTGACAGTGAGATTTTCCTGCTGCAACGTTTGACCCTGTCGGAGGGAAAAAGTTGCCTGGTTTTGACAAGACAAAGATGCTCGCGCTGTTCTCGCAGACAGCCTGACGGACACAAATCCTGTCCAATCACATCACATGGATATTTCCCTCACACGGTTCTTCCTGATCAGAACATTGCATCCCATCTCTGCCGCTCTCTGGATCCAGGAATATAAATCTTTTATTAATACATGAAGAGATGCACTACACAATCACTTTTACAGATTAACTTTATATATTTATTTATGTGCCTCAGAATAGAGAGGCCTATTTTAAGGGTTTGAGAGAAGGTTCTATGGATTGTGTTGCATTGTTTATTGTTGAGAAGTTCGGGGCTAGTTGTCTGGTTTCTCCCATTCATTTGTTTTAGGTCTTAGATTAAAGGCATACCCCACCCCAAAATAAATGGAAATTCTGTCATCGTTTATTCTGCCTCAAGTTGTTCTAAAGCTAAATTTCATTGTACTGTTTAACACAAAATGAGATATTTTAAAGAACTTAGGAAGCAAACAGTTCCAGGGCGCCTTTGACAATTTTTTCTAATGGTAGTCAATGTCCCAGTTGGTAACATTTTTCCAAATATCTTTGTGTTCAACAGAACAAAGACATTTGTGACCCTGGACCACAAAATCAGTCTTAGCACAGTCTTACTAAACATTTTTACCAAAAACACATTGTATGGGTCAAAATGATAATTTTTTATTTTATAGCAAAAATCATTAGGATATTAAGTAAAGGACATTTTCCATGAAGATATTTTGTGAATTTCTTACTGTCAATTTATCAGATCTTTATTTTTGTGAATAATATGCTATGCTAAGGACTTTATATGGACAACTTTAAATGCGACCAATCTGGGCCAAATATCATCCTATCCTAACAAGCCATCAACGGAAAGCTATTTATTCAGCTTTCCTATTTCAGTTTTGTTGTCAATGGTCACATTTATGCAGGTTTGGAACAACTTGGGGGGTGGGTGGAATAATTCATGACAGAATTTTTATTTTTGAGTGGAGTATCCCTTTAGGTTAATTTTTAAAAGCTACTTTCTGTGGTAACATTCTCCCGTGACGACAAGCCCCAGTCACACCTATATAGGCCAACTAGTTATATTTTATTCATTCTCATTTTTTTGTTCTGTTGTTTTCTGCATAAGATGTTTTTATGTATCAGACATAAATGTCTGTATACATCAGAACTGAACATATGGACTCTGATGGGCTTTAATGGTTCAGGAGGAACCTGAGGTTAAACAGGAGCTGACGATTAGAATTGATCAGACTGACTCCTTCAGAGAGATGAAACATCTGCTCACATCTGCCGCGCTGACACACACATCTCTGATCGCTCAGCAGAGAAACACACTAAAAATATATGTCTGAGATTTACAGAGAAAACTCACAACCTACATGTGTTCGAAACTATTCATCTGCAATTGTGTTCTTAGCTTTCCAACTTTCTGTGTGATCAGACACACACACTCATGCTGGAATCAGACCGGGGCAACTGTTTGCCTGTGAGGGATCAAGATCTGGACGAAGACTCAGACAAACATAGGTACCTTTCAATTTTGAAAAAAAAATATATATATTATACTAATAATACAGGGAATTGTGAGAGAAACAGTTTAAGGGCAATTCCAGCATTGTGGATGAGACATTTTCAGTTAAAACTTGAAATATAGTCTTTTACAGTATGTATTTTTACTAAATATTTAATCATCTGTTATTTTACATTTTCCTAAACCCCTGTTGAAAGAGTCCAGACAGTCTGAAAAATATCAGTGCAAGTTTTTTTGTTTTAAAAAGGATGACTCTTCATAGAATATAAGATGGTTATTATATTTTGATGTTTTTTATGTTTTATGGGGATGTGACGATCCTGAAAGCGTCACCTAACTGACTGAAAAATCGAATTAAAAGTGTTTTAAAACATTAGGAGGAAACTCACATGGGTATTTAAACCACAAAATATTTACATCTGAGGCATGATCCAAACCTTTGGTAAAAAAAATATGGTAACACTTTCCTTGAAGCATGTACTAATAATGCTTTGAAAAGTAGTTTTAAAGCATTGTAATGCACCTTTCAATGCATTGTAGTGTCTTATAACTAATTGTTATTAAAGTTAATACATTATACTTAGCAATTCATTGTTACACTACACATTTTAAATCTTAATTGGTTATAATTCTTTGCACTACATATAATGCATTTTACCCTTTCATAACTCTTCATAATGCATTATACATACATGCTTCAAGGAAAGTGTTACCAAAAATATTTTTTTCATTGTAAGGTTGACATGGAATTGGCCTCAAACAATATTTTTTTATGAGTTATTAGCAAGTTTCTGTAATTGACCCCTTTTTAATGTGTGCGTGCATGCATTTATACAGATGTGAGGAGCAAAGCTGTGCCTCTCTCTCTCTCTCTCTCTTTTGTGTGATAGCACATCAATAATACTCCAAACAAAAGGCACGCAAGCTGATTTACACAAACAGGTTAACTTAACATCCCTCAGCTCCGCTAACACTCAATTTCTCTTTCCCAAACAATCATTCTGTTCCTCAGCATTTATCTTTCTCTCCACAGGAACGCATTAGTTGCGAGTGTCACTGTAATAGACAAGGTTGTGGTGAGTGACAGCGAGGTCTCTGTAAAGTGAACACATCAGATTTGAGCTCTATTAGAAGAGCGGCGTCTCGCTCTTAATGCTGTGACCACAAGCGCCTGTCATCTACATCCCAATTTTAGTGTTTTCCTGCTTTTCCCTTAAATGGATCATAAATGCAGCTCAGTACATTCACAGAACAAAAGAAGAAAAGGAAACGAAAACAGCATTTACATATTCTATATAGGTTTCTGAATGTGTAGTTTTTAATTCGTTCACGTGATTAATGGGTAAATGAAGTGAAAACATCTTCTGCTAAACACCTCCAATTATCACTAAAAGGTTTGCTGTGTTTTCTTTAATTGATTCAAGTGTGTCGTCTAAATTGCACCTGCTCATTTCATTCTTTGCACCTGTAACCGAGACATGATGATCTCGCAGGTACCTGAAGGGAAAAAAATCTCTAAAGCAGTTAATTAAACAGATCTACTGTGGTGGAGAGAGAGAGTGATTCAGGTTAAACCTGCAGGGTTTGTGTATTTCACAGTCGACTCATTTACCGTTTTTCATTTATAGACATACAGTATATTTATATTAAACTCTTCAGAACATCTCAATGTAAATTGACAATGAACTAAAAAAATAATCATTTTTAACCGATCACTAAAATAAACCTTCTAATCTTTAGGAACAACCTCAAATGAGCCAAAGAACTCTTGTTTATCAGTTAATAATAAGAAAAAAATCAATTGTTATGGTTACAATCATATATAACAACACTGTAAAATCGAATTAGTTGATCTTACTTAAAAAAAGCATGCAAACCGATTGCCTTAAAAATACTAAGTAAAGTGAAATGGTATTGTTGAGTTCAAGTAACTTAAAAAATTAGTTCAGATGTACTTTTGACTTAGTGTGGAGTACTCAGAATTAACTATTATTGCCAACTTAATCATTTCCATTGGATTTATTGCATTCATCATTAGAGTTTTAAGTTCACTAATTCTTTTTTTTTTTTTTTTAACATAAATGTTATTCTAAAAATGCATAAATCAAACACCTTGACTTGTGCAACACAAAACGAGCAAGAGGAGACTGATCTCAGAACTGTATGCACAGACTATGCTCATTGGTAACAAACACATGAGGAAAAAACTGAAAAATATGTCAAACTCTTCTAAATATCTGAGAGAAGTGAACATTAAACACTATCAAGTCTTTAATTTAACTAAAAACATATCAAATAATCATATTTTTTAAAATGTACTCTCCTAATGCAGTCTGGCGCAAAGCATGTTGGGAATCTTTTCTGCATACAGGCAGGATCTGCTCTCCACTGCCTCTTGCTGGTTTAGTAAAGTAATGGCTTCGCTTGCCGCTACTTGCTTGATTTAAGTAAAATATACTAAATCCGAAAAGTAAGTAGTTTGATTTCCCCTGCAAGTAATCGTAACTTAATAAAAACTAGTAAAATATATACATTTTGACAACTGAGTAAAGTTAACAAATAATTTCTAAGTAAGGACAACTATTAGATTTTACAGTGAATAGTATTTCATTGTAACTATTTTCGTTTGAAAAGTAAGATGTGAAACATAAAATTAAAGCTTTTGAGTTCCATTTCTTTTTTAATTCTTGACTAAAAGTGAAACAGAGTTGCACAAAAGAGAATGACACTACTACAATGTTAATTTATGGCCATGTGTTTCATAAATGCATTAAATGTAACAAGTCATTACATTTTTTAGAAAAACAATTCAGTGAACATATAAAATATATAAACGTAATATTGTTTGAACCTTAACAGAATTTGTATTTTTTTTTATGTACAAACAATTAAATGCAATTATATATTTTGATATTGTGGAGTACATGTTAGAACCACATGCATACAAATACTGATGAAACTAATGAGACATTCTATCTGTACTCGGCAATCTGATCTCACTGGAATTTGTAACGATTTTTCGATATGCCTTATTCGTATGAATTTGTACGTTCCGAATCGTACAAAAACGTACGATTACTAGAAAAAAGGAATACTGAAGCCCCGCCCCTAACGTCACTGGCTGGAAAGCAAATAATACGATGATATACGAATTCTGACGAATTGGCCAAAACGACCCACATAGTTAAATAGTTATGATTTTGCCGTGAGGTTGCGTTGTACTACCCCTCAAAAAGTTTTTTTCCCCTGTCTCTCTTCGGTCCAGCTGGACTGTATTTTTTTGGTGTTTTATTTGGATTTTACATTCTGCGTTTCATGTCTCTTAGCAGGTGCCATGAAGCCTGAAAGAGTATTTGACACGTGAAAAGTTCTGATCGCTCTACAAAGCGGGAGAAGCACAAACAGGCCGATTCAACCCTCAGGAGCATAATTATATCAAAGACAGAGAATCTAGTTAAAGCGTATACATGAAAAAAGATCAGCGCTTTTCAAGGTTTTTTTGACAGTGAGAAGATATAAATGAAGAAAAAAAGCTAGAAAAGAGAGAGAGATTTGAGCCTCCCCCACACACACACACACATAGACAGAAAAAGAGTTCAGAGACAGAAAATCTGTCAGAATATTTTGATTATGTGGGCTGCTGTTGCAGGACACATCATGGCGAAATAAAATGACCTGGCTGACACGGGCGAATACAAACGACACTAGAAACACTATGTGAAAGATACGAGCAGAGGAAGAGAAAGAAGGCTTTTGGAACAGTAGCTACAAAGGTAGAGCCGTATGTTTCCCTCCGGCCGTTCTATTGACAGTCATGACAGAGTCCCCTGGTAGACCATTATCCCGGACGAGACTGCACACATCAAACCTTCCCTGACACAGAGCCACGGAGACAAAAGGCGAACTGAGAAAAGCATCGTTACACGGTTTCACCTTGGTTTGTCAAAACACAGGCTTATTCAGAGTGTACACAAGCCCGGGAGGTTCTCGTTTCAAGCGGCAGAAAGAACGAAAGAACAGACGAATGAGTAGGGAAAGAAAAGCTAAAGACGTGCGTGCTCCCGATCCTGAACTTCGGCCTCTTTCTGCCTCTGTTTACATAAACCTTTCCTTACTTCTCTCGGAGACGGAACAGAAGATGCTTTGAAGAGAAGATAAATCACGGCGCTGTTCCTCAGAACGACTCCGCTCTCATCCGTCTGATCTCACAGTAATTGATAAACAAGTCTGGCCGTTTCTCAGAAGGGCCTTGTGACAATCGAGGCCTGAGAGGGTCCGCGGCGACGAGCCGGGTCTCTCTCGCTCTCTGTTTTAATAAAGCGTGTTGTATGGAATTAAAAGCTCTTGGCTTCAGGCGTTGGCTGTAACCAACTGCCTTACAAAATATTTACACTGTGCCGCGCAAGCAAGTAATTGAAAGTCTTTTGAAAAATGAGCAGAGGCGAACACAAACGGGCGTCCTTTGAAAGGTTTATTTAAACCGCTGACTCTCCGAGTCCATATGGACTCTAGCGTGATGCTCTGTTTAGTCCTGCGCTCATTTTGAAATGCGTCGGCATGATGCTAAAATTTCACTCGAGGCCTTTCGTTGATGTTAAAGCATCTGTAATGTCTGATCCTTACATGTTTACAGTCAGTTATATCAGACACGTCAGATTCTTAGGCTTAAGTAGGTAACTGTAAACACACTAAAGTATTAAAGGCGCAGTTCACCCAAAAATGAAATGAATTCATCCTTTAATCACCCTCATTACAAACCTGTATGACTTTCTTTTAAGACACAAAAGAAGATATTTTGAAGAATGTTGGTAACCGAACAACACTGACCCCTATTGACTTCCATTGTGTCGACACAAAACCGCTGAATCACGTTCAACTTTTCATACAGGCCTATAAACAAGAACATTTTAATTACCTCTGATATGAGTGACTGATTCATTTTATGCACCTTCTGTGTTTTTACAGCCCAAAACCTGAAAATTTAAATATAGGACTGCCATGTTTGGACAGTGAAAATGTAGGTGTGGCCCACAGAAGTCTAGTCAACCACAGGGGTTCTTCTGTCAGGAAAATATCCCACATTACCCCACACAGGGGCTGTTTGTCTCCTCCAGGGCTGAGCTCTTTCAAGAGGTTTACACTTCTTTTTAAAAGAATCGGGTCCCTGAGCCCCACAACAGACCTTACCGCTAAATCCTATTAGAACAAACACAGGCTGTCTACTGAGTAACATTAGCTCCTGAAACATTGTGCACACAGTTCCCCTCCATTCAGTTCTGTTTCTGTGTCTATTTTCTCTATGAAAAATTGTCGAAATGTCCATTTGGCTCGTGCGCAAGCTGAAGCATGTGGTGTGTCGCAAGCCCCTTGACCAAGTTTAGCTTTTCAGTCACATGAAATCAGGCATGTAATGGCTGCTTAGAGCGGAATCTATCAAGGCTGTTGATTGGATTAAATATGTAATAAGTTTGGATTCGTGTTTGGGGCCAAAATATTTTGCTAATCACCCAATGCTAATGAATTTGAGAGCGGAAATATTGGCAGCAGTGATCAGGGGGCTTTGAATACAGTAAGTTTAAAGGTTTATAGAATCTCTGACAGCAGGGAATTGGAGTGTATATTATATCTTAAAAAAGAAAACAACACAACCCGCACAGAATAAACACATAAACCGAACCAAACAGTCTGTGACGCAACAATAGCAGTACACAAACCAAATGAAATAGTTTAATATGAAGCTGAAATGATATTAAACTATTTTAGTCCCAGTGAAATAAAACATTAAAATTTCTACTTCTTACGAAATATTGCAGAGTTTATTGTAAATAGCTTAACAATGTGGAATTCTCTATTATCAATTCATGTACCTTCATAATCTTCAGTTAAAATATGAAAATACACGTCCTTTAGTGACTAGCCATCTTAAATGATGTAGGACGGCTTGGTCGGAGCAACCGTTAACTTCTCCCCTTCAACTTTCAGTCTGCTCCAGTTCCATTTCAAAATGGAATGGCTGTTTTTCTTCATCCCATCAAGCAAGCCACGTCCACAATTTTTTCTTATTCGAAATTCAGTTTCACTCCGAAATACGTCAGAATATCAGAAAATATCAGAAAATCGCCATTTTTGCTTGAAACATCAAATTAAGGGATATTTTACATATTTATCTTTACTTGGGTTTATGTCAAACGATGCCAAATTGGCATTTCCCACGAAATAAAACTCGAGAACTAAACTTAAATCATTATTATAAGCTTCCCAGTGTGATTTTGGGTAAGATAAGGAGGCTGATGTGAAAACATCTGTTGCTCCCAAACTTATTTGTGTTTATCTTTCATCCCCAAAAATGTAATCATAAATGCATGCCCAGTTAATCATAATACGTGATTGTTACCTAACGGTAACGTTATCTGACAACCAAACTTTCATTGCATTGTGAACCATAAAAGTGAAATTCCTGGATTCGTTGCCACAACATAACTTTGTGACGTTGTCAGTAAGTAACCGCAACATTGGGACAATGACTGTAAATTAATCTGTGGAATATCCCATCACAACAAACAGTAATAACTTGCTCATACTGTGAAATTACTTCATCATCAAGACCTATTTTTATCTGCCCCCCTCCATCTACCTGTCACATACTCCAGACACGCCAAAGCTGTTTTATGTTCAAGTTTAAGCTCTTCTTCTCAAACAGATCTAAGAATACATTCCTACAAATCCGTGCTCATATGTGACCCAGATCTGTTTACTGCACGACAGTGTGAACTGGACAAACCACATGGAATCCAATCTTTTTTAATATGAGCCGAGCCACTTCCATGTGTGGTCCTAAATCGGAGACAGTTCTGATGTTTCGCAATGCGTCCTCATTCATACGACTTGCATCATTGTTGATCGACATGCATCACAATTCTGCAATGATTTAAATCTCCACGCATAATTATGTTAAACATTATGCATCAGATTATAAACATAAGCCCTTACACTGTCTATGCACACGTGCCGCACGATGCGATGTAACAAAAGACTATACACCAGTGGTTTGTATCCTGGTGAAGTGGTTGATATCCTTAGGACAACATCATGTTGATCCTGGGACAACATTTAAATCAACCAATCAGATTTCAGAAATAAGTTTACAGTTTATTTTAAGTTTAATTGTCCAACCAGGATTAGGTGCTTCTAGACTATGGTTTTCAATTTATCAAAAATATACACTTCTATGAAATTTCCTTTAAAGCTCTGCTTGCAAGCGTCTCCTGGTCAATCTGCTTGTTTTATTATCCAACTTTGCGATCTCAAGCAAAGATTTACGTTTGCACATGCACTGGGAGACTTCCATTACACTCCATCGATCTGCATGTTTTTAACTGATGAAGTGAAGTTGACACCATCATTACAGTTTATTGATAAAAATCAAAGCTTTTGAATACAAGTGTACTGAGAGGAGGACAGACCAACCACACCAGCCTGAGAAGTGGAAGCTCGCTGATTTGGTGTGGGTGGGACATCTTCAGACGCATGCTCTAAGCGGGGAACCAATCATGACATACTGGGTCAGCTTTACCAATCAGAGCGTTTTTATAAGGAGGCACTTTCTAGAACCTGAAAATAAAGGTTGGTTTTTGAGGAGAGGGACAGCGGTGAACAACAGCCTTGAAATATGTGAAATATAAAGCATTTTTTTAAACTCAAAACATTAACATCCATTGTTAAACACCCCAAAAACATAATAAATGCTTCAAAAACAGCCATAGAATGGCACCTTTAAAGCTGCAGTGTGAATGTTGTCTAAATTCTCACACACGTACAGTATATCGTTTTTTCTAACTATCACTCTGAAATCATTCAAGAATGAGCCCATGTTCCAAATTCCATCCAAGCGGTCTCTGTTGTCTCTTACCCCTAAAGCATAAAACCGTAATTTCCCATTTTGAACTGGTGTAAAATAATAGATTTTTATTGTTAGTTTAATGTTCACATTTGAAAACCGCAGGGATATTTCACAGTATGTGTTCTGTATCCTGAGAAAATTCAGCATTTACTGATCACACAAACAACAGCTGCACACGTTTTGAGTGGTTTCCTAACATTATGTGCATCACAAACTGTCAATAATATGTTATGCTTATGTTAATATGGTGATATACTGTCTGTAGAGACATTACTGTGTTTTTGGTGTACAGTAATTGCTATTCTCACAACGAATGCTATAAAAACATACAGATTCTTTATCAAGAAGTTATGATTGTGAAATGTTTCCAAACCGGGGGTCCCAACTGCACCAGAGGTCCCCAAATCTAGTTTCCTTTAGGTAACTAATTGATTTCACTTGTAGCCACAATAAAACAATCTGAAGTATTTTTAATGCTCTTATATTTGAGGAAAAAAATGCTTTCTAAAGGACTGAGGTTTGTATCCAACGCAGTAATGCTGGACTCTGTGCCCTCGCAGTACATTGACCAAGCATTTGTGTGTATTTTCATTTCTCCTCCATCGTCTTCATATTTTTGCAGTAAATCTGTAGTGTAAAAGGTATTCAAGGCTGTATAATTCAACTCTCAAAAGCTGAAATACTGTAGCAACAGGCCTTGTTCTGTATAAGACTTTTAGGGTGTTTTGTTAGTCCCCGACTTCTGACCGTCTCAGTTCCTCTTTCACACTGTAAAATCTGAAGAACACGAGTATAATTATGTTTTACAGCTTCTGGTTTATCTGCGTCCAAGGTTTGCGGTTCTGTCCCTGATTCAATAGCAGCGTAAAGCGTTTTATACTGCGCCCGTGACAGATTCAGTGAAATGCGAGTTGGGGTTGTGGCCTTATTCAGAACATCTTCAGTCTGTGAGTGTTGCCATGGTGCCATATTCCAGAAATATTGAGTATAAATGGTGTATTCTTGACCTACTTTGAATGCAGTCGAGATTTGTGAAACCCAGAGTTGAGCAGATTATTATTCAGCATTAAAGGAATAAAATTTTCAACTCAAAGAGATTAAGCCATAGGACAGTTTCATGTGTGCTAGAGATACTAGATATGTAAAATGTTATAAGTTTATAATATTAACTCTAAGTTTAATGAATATATAAATATAAGCTTTATACATCTGCATTTGGTCGTTTTCTTCCATTCTTCTCCTCAGATGCTTTTAAACTCTGTCATGTTGGTTGGAGATCATCAGTAGACAGACATTTGCAGGTTTATTGCGAGATGTTCCGTTGGGTTCAAGCCCAAGCACTAGCTGGGCCACTCAAGGACATAGACCTTGTTGTGTATGGGTTCATTGTCATGTTGGAGAATGATCCTTCTGCCCTGTCCGAGGTTCTGAATTTTCTGGGCTAGGTTTTCATGATCATTATCTCTATATTTTGTGCTGCTGAGCTTTTCTTCTACTCTGACAAATGCCCCAGTCTCTGCAGATGAAAAACGCCCCCACATCATGATGCTGTTTCCGCAGCACATTACTGTTGGGATGGTTTTGTACAGGTGTCGAGTAGTGCCATGTTTTCTCCAGACATGATGCATGAAACTGAGTTTCATCAGACCAGAGAATCTTGCTTGTTGAAAGGTGTGTCATGTGTCTTCACTGAGCAAAGGCTTGAATCTGGCCACTGCAATAAAGCCCAGATTGGTGGAGTGTTGCTGTGATGTTTGTCCTTCTGTAAGTTCCCTTTCTGTCGGTCTCTCGACGTTGTGTCGAGAACGACAGATGGGGTTCGCCCTTGAGAACCAATCAACTCTGACTACTATAGAAAAGGCCAATGAAATTTGGCGAATGCAATTTGCATGCCGGGCTCCGCCCCCGGAAATCCGGTATAAAAGGAGGCCGGCGTGCAGCATTCACTTACCTTTTGTTCTTCAGAGCCATCGCTCATGAGTACAACTCAGGATTCAATCCTCTACAACTACACGCTGGTGCTACGACGTGTTACAGCGGATCGTCCCTTCCTGCAGCGACCTTCCCCTGGGCGTCTCGGCGGTTCCGGAGGTGTTAGAGATTTTTTCTAAAAGTCCTTTTCAGGACTGACTGAGCATTCTCCAGCGCGGCATGTCCCGCTGTTCTCTTGGGTGCGGCACCCTCATCGAGGAGGGGGATGGACACGATCGCTGCATTAGGTGTCTGGGCGTCCAGCACACTGAAGCAGCGTTCGTTGACACATCTGCCTGCACTGCGGGCAGATTGTCATTCAGAAGTTGCGGTCACGGGTGGCTGTCTTCCTACGTGAACCAGCCACCATTTCGTCTGCTACCCGGGCTGTGACATCTGTGGCTACGGCCCCGATGACCACCCACGTTAGCAGCGTTAGTGATATGGGGAACTCTGCGAACGTTAACCCGCCAGCCAAGTGCTCACGGGCCGATCGCACCCCGATTCGCTCTTCTGAACGTTCCCCAACCGGCGGTGGCATACCGTCCGGATCCTCACGCACACACTCGGAAACGATGTGTGACGTAGATGAGATGTCGCTCGCAGCATCGGAGGGAGACTGGCATCCGACTCTGCCGAATCCAAACTCCACCCCCAGCGGTCGAGTTCAGGAGGAAGCAGAAGTGATGTCATTCGTGCTAACCCGGGGATACGTGGTTCCCGAGGTCGGTGCGCGGTGCAAACCGCGCCCACCCCGGGTGCCATGTTTTTCCCGGAGGTGCATGAGGAGCTGTGTAAAACTTGGAACGCTCCACTCACGGACCGTTCCAGTGAAACCAGCTCTGGCTCCCTTACTTCCCTCGATGGTGAGGCAGCCAAGGACTGCGTCGAGATCCCCCGGGTGGAACGTCCGCCCGCGGTGCACCTGTGCCGCGGACGGCTACCGCCTGGGGGGGGATCGACCACTCCTACCGTCCAAAGCACGTAAGACTTCGGCATCACTGGTGTCGAAAGCTTGCGATGTTGCGGGCCAGGCTGCCTCCTCTCTCTATGCCTTGGCCATCCTGCAGGTCCGCCAGGCCAGGGCGTTGAGAGGGCTCCACGAGGGTAAGGCCGACCCGGGTATAATGCAGGATCTCCGTGCCACCGCTGACAGCGCTCTACGGGCGACTAAGGCGGCAGCACGGGCCCTGGGTCGGACGATGTCCACGGTAGTGGTCCAGGAGAGACACCCCCGGCTATACCTTGTGCAGAAGAGTGACAGCAAGGAAGTCCGCTTTCTTGATGCACTCATCTCGCAGGGTGGGTTGTTGGTAACACCGTCGAGGACTGCGCTCAGCAGTTTTTTGACGGCGAAGCAGACAGTGGCAATTAACCACATTTTTTTCACGCCGCGACTCGGCCGCCTACAGGCCTCCGAGATCTCACGTGACGTCTGCTTCCCTGCAACCCAGGACCCTTTCGACATCGGCTCCGGTTCCTGTGCCCCCACAGGCGGCACCCGCGGAAGCAGAGGTCGAGGGGGAAACCTCCACCCCGTCAGCAACCTCCTCGCGAGAAGGGACACTGACGGAAGACCCCAGGGAGAACAACATCGGGCCCGAACCTTCACAGCCACGGCTCTGATCGGTCGGTACGGGACGACTCCTGCCTCGTCACCAAAGCCGGGCCCTTGTTAGGGCTTGGCGCCCACTTACTCACTGAGTTTTCTGTTCTCCCCGGGTTTACTTGCAGCCGATCGCACACTCCACTGGACTGTGCTCGGCGAACCGACCTCACACCCTGGCGAGGCGTGAGGTCGTACACATACGACAGCCGTCACCACTCTCAAACCGACAGTGCGTGCCGTTGTCCCGCCAGGCAGGTAAGTAGGCGGAGCAAACCTTCCCTCCGGGGACTCCCCACGACATGGTTAGCTCCGCCAGCCGACGAACCACCCCCCGTGGGAATGATGAAGCAGACCGTCCCCTTGGTCACCCTGTCACAGTCCCTGGGAGCTCGAGAGCTGCCCACACTGTCTCGCTGGCTAATGAGGGCGGTCCGTCTTGGTTACTCGATCCAGTTCGCCAGAGACTCACCCAAGTTTCGGGGCATCATCTCTCCCTCTGTCAGAGGCAGGGACGCATCCGTACTTCGGGTAGAGGTCACCACCCTTCTGGCAAAACAGGCATCGAGTTCGTCCCTCAAAACCAAGATGTTCAGTGGGTCACCACCCGCACTTCATCGTTCCCAAGAAAGACGGCGGGTTGCCCCCAAAGGCTGCGTACCCTGAACAGTGCACCTTCACAAGCTGCCATTCAGGGTGCTCACACAGAGGCGCGTCCTGACATCTATGAGGTGTCAGGATTGGTTCGTGGCAATCGACCTGAAGGACGCTTACTTTCATGTCTCGATCCTCCTCGACACCGGCCGTTCCCACGGTTCGCGTGCGAGAGGCGGGCATATCAGTACAGAGTCCTCCCTTTCGGTCTGTCCCTGACCGCCCTTTCTCCCTGAGAGGAGGAAGGCGAGCGGGTACTAAACTATCTCAGCGACTGGCCTATCTTGGCACACTCGCGAGATCTGTTATGTACACAAAGGGACCTGGTGCTCCGGCACCTAGGTCGATTGGGACTCCAGGTCAACCAAGAGAGGGGCAAGCTCTCCCCAGTGCAGAGCATCCTCTTTCTCGGTATGGAACTCAACTCTGTCACCATGTCGGCACACCTGTCCGCAATTGTGCCCAACCAGTGTTGAACTGTCTGAAATGAACATTGGGGGGAGAGCCTTTTGGGGCTCTCCCCCCAAAGAGCCCCTCGGAGGTTCCGATCTTCCTCATAGAGTAAGACGGCCCTCCTGACGGCGCTCACTTCCTTCAAGAGGGTAGGGGACCACCGAGCATCCTCCGTGTCCCTGGATTGCCTTAAACTCGGCCCTGGAAACTCTCACGTTATCTTGAGACCCAGGCCCCGATGCGTGCCCAAGAAGTTCCCACTACTCCCTCCGGGGCCAAGTGGTGAACTTGCAGGCGCTCCCCATAGGGGAGGAAGACCCAACCCGACTAGTGTTGTGTCCAGTACGTACTGGACCGCACGCAGAGCTCTGAAGCTCTGACCAGCTCCGTGTCTGTTGGAGGACAGCAGAAGGGGAAGGCTGTCTCCAAACAGAGGCTGGCGCACTGGGTCGTGGACGCCGTTACGACGGCATTCCGATCTCAGAATCTCCCATGCCCATTGGCAGTGAGGGCTCACTCCACACGGAGTTTAGCCACCTCCTGGACACTGGTAGAAGCGCCTCTCTAGCAGACATCTGTAGAGCTGCGGGTTGGGCTATGCCCAAACACCTTCGCAAGGGTTAACAACCTTCGCGTAAACCCGGTGTCAGCCCACGTCCTGCGTGGCGACATGTAGGACTGGCATCCGGGGGGGCGTATGCCTGCGAAAGCACCTTTCCACCCTCTAACAGGTTGGGTCAGTGTGCTATTTACCTTTTCTTCTTACCCGAACACATCGCTAAGAAACTGGTACCTCACCAGCCTCCCTTCTTACCCAGACACTGGTTAAGAATAGGCATTCCATCCATCACCAAACAAGCACCCCCTGGGGGCTGGCTGGGCAGAGCAGCCTTCCCCCTTAGGCCGGGATACCATGTGAGCTATCACAGATAGCTCTAACCGGACCTAGTGCTACCGGACGTCTGTAACACCCCCTCCGTGGGCTGTTCCGTCTGATGTATCCTCATGAGAATGGTTCCCACTCCTGGTAACCCATGAGCTTCCCCAGGTGGGCCTCCACCTCGCGGTTAACTACTCAGTCCGCACGTTCCATGCGTTCTCCTCCAAGGACGAGACCATACCTATATCCACCATATTCCTCCCCACGGGTAGGAGGTGGCCTCTGTAGCGCTTCCCTGATTAAGAGTCGCGCTTACCCGGTGTAAACTGATCTGGACGGCCTCTCGCCTATAGAGAGCTAAGGCCCCGTCCGTGAAAGTTACCGGTCAGGGCTGTACCCATCTTTCTCCAAGAAAGCTCTGGAACCCCCCGACCACCACACTGGAAGGTTACAGTCTCACGAAAGCTTCGAGATGACACGCCCAGGCTTGTTACCGTCGCTTCGCTAGAGATTGTGACGCGATACAGCGTTGTGGCGTTTTCCATAGGCAACCCCATCTGTCGTTCTCGACACAACGTCGAGAGACCGACAGAAAGGGAACGTCTTGGTTACGTATGTAACCTCAGTTCCCTGATGGAGGGAACGAGACGTTGTGTCCCTTATGCCACGAACACGTATCGTATTCTGCTGCAGTTTGAGAGGTCTCAGGCTCTTCAGAACAAAGGTAAGTGAATGCTGCACGCCGGCCTCGTTTTATACCGGATTTCCGGGGGCAGAGCCCGGCATGCAAATTGCATTCGCCAAATTTCATTGGCCTTTTCTATAGTAGTCAGAGTTGATTGGTTCTCAAGGGCTAACCCCATCTGTCGTTCTCGACACAACGTCTCGTTCCCTCCATCAGGGAACTGAGGTTACATACGTAACCAAGACGTTTCTCCTAGCCTGACTACGTCAGACTTCGTACTTCCGCTCAATTTCAGTTCGCTTCTGTACTCATTCTTATATTAATTTTTAAATTAAAAAAGGTTAATTTATCAACTGTTACCGATCGACAGATCGAACTGGCACCCTTTTGACAGCTCAGTATCTCCTTTCTTTTCCAGTCCTTGAATATTGCCATGTCATGCTGTAATCTTGCCATTAAATTGCAGCATTTCCGACAGACTTGAAATGAATGAAGAGCTGTGTTTAACAGAACTTATCCTAATGACAGTTGCCTGCAAATATTTTCTTGTTTGTCTCTATTGTCAAATATTAGTTTAAATGCACTAATTGTACCGTGGATGCATAGATATACTTCACATAACCTGCGAAAGTCGTTCACAGCCATCTTC
The DNA here is from genome assembly GCF_015846415.1 of Triplophysa dalaica. Taxonomy (NCBI): domain Eukaryota; kingdom Metazoa; phylum Chordata; class Actinopteri; order Cypriniformes; family Nemacheilidae; genus Triplophysa; species Triplophysa dalaica. The sequence goes on along the minus strand of NC_079547.1, from coordinate 5,297,084 downwards.
ACTCTGGTATTTGGCTCGATGGTTTATGTTTTCCCTGCATACCTGTATTTACAGCAGATGTTCGAGCCAGCTGAGACATCGCTTAACATACGTCATAACCAAATGTTATGGTATTGGCTTATGGGTACACCAATGATTTTAAACTTCAGATAAGCACCCCCCCACGAGAACGTAAAGACATGTCAATTATGCCAAGCAAAGCGAATAGCAGAGTTTGGTATTACCAGGCTAAGTTTCTCCCATCTCCATATATGATCATGGATCTCAACCAGAGTGATCATCAGCTTCTTGGTCACCGCTCTAACCAAGACCTTTCTCCATTGATGGCTCAGTTTGGACAGGAGGTCAGCTCAAGTAAGAAATCTGGTGGTTCCAAACCACTTTCATTAAGGATTAATGGAGGCTACATGCTTCTGTGAACCTTCAATCCATCAGAATTCTTTTCAGAAATCTTTCCCAGATCTGTGTCTTGATACAATCCTGTCTCAGAACTCTAATGGCAGTTAATTTGACCTCATGTCTTGGTTTTTACTTTGATTTACATCTTTAGCTGTTGCACCTTTTATTGAGTGGTATGTGCCACTACAAATAATAGTTATTGAAATATAATACTTTAGTAACATACCACAGGTTAACTCTACTCGAAGTGTAGAAACACTCGTTTCAGCTAACGTAATTCAAAGTTGGCACCAGAAAGTGAGAGCTCGCTCTTTAGTTTTGTTATAATGATGCAATCATTTTGCTGGACAGATAAAGCTATAGGGGAACAATCCCACATTACTTTTTCTGTCACTTTTTCTTCAAAGCCTGCTTTTGACATGTCAGTCTTTCATTTTCATTTATTATCTTCCACTGAATTTTATATGATCTTTGTATTTCCAGTTTTTTCTTTTGACAAAAAGTCGTACAACATTTGCACCTCCTTCAAGTTGATACCCATTTTATTAGCCTTTCAGTTTCAGTGCGTTTCATGCATTAAGCGTCAGTTCAGGTCAATTTATTCGCTTAAAAAAGATATGCGAAATATGCAAAGCTGTCCTCGAAACTGACATTTAGAATTGCTAAACATGAGACTTCCAAACGGCAGTGGCCACTGGATAAAAAGCACAGGGCTGTGCTTTGTGTCAACACCTCGCAGGTATTGAGCATCGTACGCGTATATTAAGCATGCGTGATCTCAAGTTCAAAGTCAACTCCTGATGGACGATGGGCAGGATTTAACTTGTTTTTGTTTTGTTTAAGTTAAAAATGTGGGGATCTTAAACGTTAATCAATGAATAGGCAGTGCGAAGCTGATAAGCGCAGACATGGATTGCTTTGCGCACTCTGGGGGTGCGAATATTCCGCTTATACAAGCATGATTTGGTTACTATGTTGCGTATAGATCCGTCTTTCCGTACCAATCAATGTAAAATAATAAACTGTTAAAAACTGAAATTGTTAGAACTTGAGAACAATGTTTGGGCCCATTATTAACACTAGAAGAGCCCCCCACACCCCCCACTAAACTAAGCATTGACTTTGTGCGCCCTGAAGCCACAAACTCTGGCCGGAACCTTCTCGGCTAGTGCGGCTCGATGTTGCTTAGCAATGGCAGATGCCACAACAGCGTAAGCTCTTGAACGCTCAAAAAAAGAGAAAATGGAGCGGCTTGTGGTTTTCACAAATTTTTAGACACTTATGTGTATTTTGACACATATTCGGATGTCTTTGGGCTAAGCCCCTGATATCCACTCACCCTGGAACCGCCCGTTTCTCAGATAGCACAGTACATCTGTAAGATGTCTGCTAGATAAAGATCAAATGTTTTAAGTACATTCTTAATCATAAACATCTTTCAGACATCGTCTATAGTAGATGTCCATGACATCTGGCAGGAGACATCTCAGAGATGAGCAAAATAAAAAAAACATATGTTTTGCCGATGTAAATAAAATCTTTAAATGCACTTTTGCCAGAGTTAACAGGAGGTGTCAGCCTGGGTTAATACACTAAAAATATAGATTTTAGTACTTCTATTCATGGTGTCTCAAAACAGCACAGTTGAGTACACTTAGATCTTAAGTTCATCTTAAAAAGTACTGCGGACTGATTTTTTTTGTACAAAATTAGTATGTGAAAACAGAGAACTATATACATGTAAGTGTATTTTTTTACTGATCCTCTGGCATACAGTACTTTCAGTACTGCTTTTAATACTTCACTAAACACATTGAACACTTTATTTTTATTGAGATAAGAAATATCTTTTTTTATATATCTATATAACAGAAAATGTTTCACAGAGGCGGATTGATATAATGTACAGTATTGTGTGTAACTGTCAAAAACTGAGAGAGAGCCGAAATTTTTATGTGTTCAACATGAAAATTAGACTTTAATTCAGGACACAATATATTAAACCATTAAACTCCTTATACATCACTATATCATGTACCCCTCTCTTGCTCTCTCTCTCGCACACACAGTCACTCATTGGCTGTTGCACAGCATCTCTTCTGTTGAGCACTTACACTGGTACATGTACATATTACAGCACAACTCATTAAGATAACCGTAAATTAATGTCTCCTTCACTCATACACACACATACCACGGTAATCCTAGAGTAGCCATTAAAAAGTGTGAAGTGTAGGTACCAGTGATGTTATTCAGACCAAGACAAGAGGATGATGATGATAGAAATTACCCTGTTTTCTTTGCACACACACACACACACACACACACATAGAGTGACATGAACATGTCTTGCTAATATTTACAGCATGACTGATTTGCGATAGACTGATTGTAAGAAATGTAATTACTAAGACAAAAGGGCCACACAACATTGTGTTTGTCCTCTCGCGTGGGCCGACAGGCCGAGCACACACACAAGATTGAGTGTGCTGGTTTGTACAGAGGTTGTGCTGTTGGGTAGTTATTGGGCAGAGAGTAAATTAGCTGTGTTGAACTCATGTGCTGTGTTGACACTTGCTCTGTGCTCTTACACAAAAAAACAACGATGATAAAAAACACAAAGGATAACATTATGAATTTTATTAATGACAGTGGGACAGTACGCGCAACATCAAAGGTCCACACGAGAGATTAATGACCCTCAGCTAGACTGTTTAATTACTGCCGGCTAATTAGATTCTTGACCAAATTTTTAATATCTGCATTCCCCTCCAACACCACGTTCACATTCAACCATTTATCAATCTCAGAAAAACGCTTGAGTGGGCGGCTTTTCCGAAACACTGAATTAAATCCACACTGCTGAGGGGCTTTAACGCGAGTCATGTCAATTGCGTTTAGATGCTGTTTTGCTGGTCTTAATGTAGTTAAGGGGTTTCGTGCGTACATGAAACCATCAAAATTAATACATTTAAGCACATCTATTGTGTGAGTTGGGGTTAGGAATAGAAAATTCTATTAGCTCAGTATAAAAAACCCTTTGCCTACTGTATAGACACCAAGTGTGCTCCACTTTGTAATGAATCAAGTCAGTATACGCTGTCTCTTCTAAAATATATCCACTTCTTTTGTTTGTGGTGAAATGTTGTAGCAAAATACTTACTTTTCTATTCTGTAATACGAAATACATTTTATTTCCTTATATTCAATATTCAAATGCACTGGAAACCACAGCACCATCTATTGTCGTCCTGTAATCAATACAGCAGCCGGGACGTTTACAAGAGGACAAACCATAGACTGTTTTTACTACAATGACTACAGACTAACCCACATCATTTATTTATACATTTATTTATTTACTGATGTCTTACATTTTAAATTTAACCCATGTTGAGTTACTACAACTTACAAAATAGGTTGAAATTGTTAAGCTTATTTGGTCAGTGGAAGCCATGTAAAACTATAAAGTTGAAATGACTTGTAAATTTAATTTGAATGCACATAAAATGTAAGGAATGAAAACATGCAGTTAACAGCTATTAGTTGTTTGGTTTTTACTCTTTTTTTTTTCTTTATGCAAATCAAAATGTTGAACATATTTCTATAAATGTTGGTGGAAAATTACGACTAACACATGAATATCCTCATATTATGTATTCGGCATATTATGCATATGTATATTTCTAGTCATTTTAGGGGTAAATTACGATCTTGACATGCTATCTTGATGGCATGATCCGGTGTAACAGCTCAAGGCTCTTAGTAGAGAAAACTCTCAAAGCTGAGATATGTCAATGTTTTTTCATAAATCCTTTTGGCGTGTTTTGCAGCATGAATGTGGATGAATTTCTTCCTGCTGTGCTTTTATTCGCACCAGTTAAATGAATTTTCTCCCCACAGGACTTAAAAACACAACAGTGGCTTTTCTCTAAATGAACTAGGGATTGTGACAGAGCTTTCATTCAACACAATACTTCCTCCATCAAAGCAACGAGGCACAAGTATTATTTTAGCCATTTAAAACAATTAAATCTGTCAAAATAACCTTTGAATGTGCTGAGTGAGTACGAGAATACGCTTAATTACTGCTTTTTCTCCCCAGTGGCATTTTACTAAAGACAACGGATAATGCATTTGTAGGACCACTGTAACTGAAAGTGAAGCATATGCTCTGTGCGTGTGTGTGTGTTACAGTGTGTGAACCAAGTGTCCCCACAAAGATTGTAATACCAGTAGTTTTTGATCTTGTGAGGACATTTATGGTCCCCGTTTGGAAAACAGCTTACAAATGAAACTTTACCACCTTTATACAATTCCTCTCCATCATCAAAATCACAAAACAATAACATATCATCATATTATAGCACCATCATTTCAGCAAAAAAGCAAGACACAAAAAACAGGTACTGTTAAGTTCAAAGCTTGACCTTGCTTTTTTCCGATCCAGTTATCTTGTTTTACTGGAAAGCCCGATGGTTTTTAATTTTTAGCTTTATTTTTGAAGCTTCACTTATCCATCATCTTGTTTTTTTTCCATGTATCCCATTACATGAAGTAGAACTTAAACTTTTAAACTTTGGTGCCTGTGGTAGTTCCTTTATCATGGCAAAAGCTTCTGGATGGAGGAGATGGACTCGGTCTGCAACGGACAAATTCGCGATAATAAATGAATATGTTATCCATCTTAAGTGCTGCTTATTATGTTTCTCGGAAAGTAAATTACATTTTTTCTCCTTATGCCTGTAGAGGAGATGAGAAATGGAAAAAGCAGATCATTCAAGTCGGAATCGTCGATCCCAATCACATGTGATTACATCTTCTCCAACTATATATCCATCTGTCACTCACAGTCCTAACAGAACGAGAGTACGAAATGCACTTCAAAACTTCGTGTTGTCTCATGAGATAATGTAATAAGGGTCAATGTGATGTTTATTCCAGTGATATCACGAGTGCTTTAGGTCATAAAGATGCTGTGCTGTTTGTCTGAACCACATCATATAGTTTTAATGTGCTGTATTGTTTAGTTTGTTTGTTTGTATGTGTGTGTGTGAACACAGTGTTGAGTCCATATGCTTGAATATAAAATGACTGAAAATATATATTGAAAAATATTGAAAATATTCATATTGAAGAGTATAAACGATATGACTTTATAGTTATAGAGACATGAATTACTTTATTCCTGTGTAAATTTGAAAAACGTAAAAAGGTTTGTTTCAGGTCCTTCAGAATAATGAATAGTTTTTTAACCATTTGCATATATTGTAATTAAACATTTGTCACCCTAAGTGTGATAAGACCACAGCAGATTATGTTTTAGAGACAGTTAACTCATAAAATCCATGGGATGTAGAAAATAAGTAAATAAATAAATAAAAGGTTTAAATTAAAAACAGAGTATATGTATATCTTCAGGCCGTTACTGTAAGTTTTCAATTGATTTAGTTGAAATTATTCATTTTATACTCTAAAAGTTCTCCCGCAAAGATATTCTTTCGATATCCTTACAGGGCCTGTCGAAAATGATCCAAAAGCTGTCAGAAATAGTGGAGAATGAAGAAAGTCTTTAGGCTTCCATGCGCTGTAATTTCGGAGAGAGAGAGAGAGCTAGATAGATAGATAGATAGATAGATAGATAGATAGATAGATAGATAGATAGATAGATAGATAGATAGATAGATAGATAGATAGATAGATAGATAGATAGATAGATAGATAGATAGATAGTCGGGTGAGGTTGTAGGTGAGTGATTTTGCGAGTGGGGGATGGGTGGGTGGGTCGTTGCTGAATGGTCTCATGATTAATGTGTAACGGGTATCTCGGTGTTGTCATGCATGATGATGTGAAGTGTCGGCTGTCCGCTTCATAATGAGAATAAGGCAGGTAATTGTTGCGGTGTTGCAGGAGTCATCTTTTATAAAACAGGCAATTCATCTTCCGACAGTAATGAATGAAACAGGTACATTGATTTATTGCCCACTACCAGAAAACTGATCCTTCAGCTCTCTTTATGAAAATGAAGGTGTTTGTTTAAAAAACAAAGAGCTTGCGACACAGATCGCCGAGACATTCTTTGAACGCAGGAGCACAGAAGTCAACAACAGTTATGAGCGAGCGATTCGTACGACATCGTTGTGATGTGTTCCATATGTGACATGTGGTACGGGGAGAGATCACTGAGTGTTTCTGCATTACAAAAGAGCATATAAAAAGTTTTTCGTTCATCCCCTGGGGCCTGGAATCTAAACAGCACCTGCGAGAGCAGATGGGGATCGCGAATGCGCGTCAGACGGAGGTATTTGTTGCCGTGGTGGCGATACCTGCTGTGAGAGATATGGGCGCTGTTGTTGTTCCGCTCAAAATGCATTTAGGAAAGCGACTCCCTCATTAAACAGCAGAGAGGCACTTGAACTATCGACTACAGCTCGAGTCATTTCTCTCAACTTGACACAAAGATGCTGCGATGCCGTTCTGCTCTTCAGCTACATTGGTGGTGTTCAATTGGTAACTTTCCTCTGAGAAGCCACGGACAGCAATGCAAATAATAAAACACAACTGACCGTATAATTACACATCGTAAGGAAAGCAAAAACCATATTTTAGAGTGCTTCCTGATTCTTTCGAAAAATGTGGGAAAAATTCATCTGTCAATCGGTAGAGGAACCTTTGCCAAAGTAAGTAGATGCCATCATGCCATAAGCAAAACTATGCAAGGTAAAATCAAGCTAAATTAAATACTGGTTCAATTGCAATGGGGAACATAGTTTGTGGCGACCACAATGTGTATTTTGCAGTGAATTATTGGCTGTTGAGACTTGAAATTTAAGACATTTAGAAACCCAACACTCGAGACTACAAAGACTAGCTGAGCTTTCAAAATAAAGCAAATAATCAGAAAAACATAAATCACACTTCGGCTGTGCTGTGGGAAAGAAAAATATCTCTGTTTATACAGCAATGAGACGCCAGTAAACTCACATATGTCTACCATCTGAACAAAGTTTATACCTAAATGAAACATAAGTGTGAATGCATTAATAGAACAGTCTACTCAAATATGACAATTCTTTCATCATTTCCTCAGCCTTATGTCATTCCGAACTAGTATGACTTTCTTTCTTCTGCAGAACACCAAAGATATTTTTAATAACTTTGGTCACCCAACAGAATTGGCCCCTTTTGTCTTCCATTGTATGGAAACAAAACCACAGAGACATTTCTCAAAGTATCTTCTTATGTGTTCCACAGAAGAACAAATCATATTCTGGCCTTATATGACATTTTTATTTTGGGGTTAAATGTCCATTTTAAGTCTCCTGAGCTCTCAAAGAACATCTGAGCAATATCTTTATCCTTGTTTGAACTTTTGTACGCTGGACAGTTCTTTAATATTGCATTGAACCTATACTTGATGTCCAATGTAAAATCAGAATCGTGAAGCAGTAAGTCTGAGATCTTTCCTTATTCCAGTTCTACAGTTTCTGACAGCTGTTGGCTCATTTTGGAGAGGCCTTGAAAGGATGTCGAAAAGTAAAGCAATCCTCACTTTCTCCTGAATCCCATCTGACTGCGAGTTTATTTGTTTGATTTGCCGTTTGACTAAATGTAGAAAGCTGCCGGCAGTCTGACAGTTCCAGAGAGATTTAAGGCCACTAAAACTCTCAATAGATTATGACCTCCTGTCACTGTAGAGCCATTTGTGTTAAGGCGATTTTCACGATTTGAGGGCATGTGACCCCTGTGGGAGATGAAGAGTTGAGAGTTCAGCAGCTATGTCAGTCAAATCACCTCCTAGTTCCTGCCACACTAACTTTGTTTAAATTGTCAGACACTTAAGAATTGACAAAATGTCTCCTCATGACCTCAATGTCAAATTAAATATATAAATATATACACAAATTAATTAATCGAAAGCAGGCAGTGAACGTTTTTTTTCCAGAAAACACCACAAGAGTGTAATTTACACGCACGCACACAGTCAGTTCTTTGATATGTGTGTTCTTTCAAAGAACCCTTGTCCAGAAAGTTGCATAAGCAAAGTTTTATGTGAGTACGTATCTGGTTACACAATCTGGATTTAATGTGTCATTGCGTTCTAAAATGTGTCTGAAGGAATTTTGCAAAATAAATTAATTTAGTTGCAGAGTGTTAAGGAAACTCTACTGCCCCCTTGAGTATTGGAGTTTGTTACTTCATAGTAATGCAAACAGGGCTGTCCAATTGTAATGAAATTGACATTTGAAATTGGCCATGTAGCCTATACGGTTACTTCCTGGTTTTCAATAAGCGAGCTAAAGGTGTGAAAAGGGGTGATTAAAATGATTTTGCAGAGGAGAAACAACTGGTAGATGCAGCAGTGCTCATCTATTGTCCCCTCATACGGCTGAAATTTAAACATCTTTTTATCTCGTTTTACCTTTTAACAACTTAAATGTGAGGCATGACTATTTTTATGACCAGATTAATATTATAAACTATGGTGGCTGTCATACTTGTAGTTTTCCTGTAAATCAACAGCTTAGCTCAGTGGTTAGCATGGCGCTACCAAAGCCAAGGTCATGGGTTCGATCCCAGTGATACTCAGAAACAAAACAAATGTATAGTATAATGCAATCAGTGACGTCAATTCACCTAAAGCTAAGGTATGGCAGACTCTTGTAAACTGTTGTATCTCGACATAACGGTCATACATATATGTATTCACTACTGCAGTGGCCATCCTCACATATAATAAATTACAAAGCACAACACGCTTTAAATAATATATTGATGAAAACATAATATAGTTGTGGAAATGGAAGCAGATCTGATATGTGATGTGAAAATTTAGAGGAGGGAGTTTGTCGGATTCTGACTTGCTTCGCGGCAGAGTCAAAACTATATGTCAATCGTCTTTCTCACTAGACCACTGAAGCTGCTGATAAAGTAGAGTTGTTTTTACACTCTTCTCTCGCACTTCTGATGCCATGCTCATGCAATGAATAGACTTTTGTCATAAAACATTGCTTTGAAAAGACCTGACCAGGCAGCCAAGGTATTGGAGCCGCCAGCCCCTGCCATACACAAATGACGCCCCTGAATTAAAAAGGGTCTGCCAAATGCATAAATGTGATGTAAATTTGGTTTAGTTTGGAACAGGGCATGGTCAAACCGGTTCGCATGAAAAATCGGGGCCTATTACACAATTAGATGCTGTTAAAGCTACCTCCGAAAATCGAAGATACCCCCACACCAATGAGTGACGGTTGACCAGAAGTTTTCCGGCTGACTTATATTGCGAAAGTACTTCAGAACGCTCTGTGCATGTAAACACAGCGCCCTTGAGTATTTAAGTTTAGACTGTCCGCTTGCAATCCAAATGTCAACTCAGATTAAATATAAAAAAATAATAATGATGTATGTATTTGATGCAAAAAGTGGCCTCACAAAGTAGGAACATTTTACATTGTGAAGACCCCCGTACTGTTCTCCGTGTACTTTTATTTCAATGTTGCAATATAAATAGGTTTCTTTGTGAGCTCTAGGTTTAGGATTAGTGTTATGGGATAGAAAATGTTCTTAAAAACCATTAAGTCAATGTATATTTGTGTCTGTTTTGTTTGTCCTCATAAAAATACACATAGAAACTGCACATTTTACATCTCATGAATATATATAATGCCAGAGCTGATGGAAACCAAATGTCCTGAGTAGTTCATCTTCTTTTCTGATGTGCTGTGCAGTTCCTCACAAACGTTCTTATAACTGTCAACTTTTACTGTAATTTGTGTTCAGTAAGTGATTACTAGAAAACTTCCAGAATTAAACACGTTTGAGTATGATGATGAACCACGGCAGCCATCATGTTAGGTGTGTTTGTGTTGTGAGAGAGAGATACAAGATTTCCTTCGTTGTATTTTCGATGACTGAAGGACGATTCACTGCTTCTCAATGTAATTTGTGTATTTGGCTTTCAAAATACTTCTGATTGCCAAGTCCTCTCTCGGCCATCCACACCCTCTCTCTCTGTCATTTCTCTATCTGTCTCTCACACACATTTGTGCTGTAATCTTTCTTCAGCTCGAAAGAGGCTTAGCACTTTTGTAGAACAGTCCAAATACCAGCACAGCTCTGTTCAACTATTTTACGTTCTTTTTTCTCTCCATTATTTTTTTCTCTCATTCTGTTTTTCTGCTTCTAAGTTTCTCATATTCAAATGTTTTTATTTGTCTGTTTGTTTCAATACGGGTCTAGAGTTTAACCTCGCCAGGTGCTGAAAAACCTCCAAATATAAATCAAAGACATACCTTCGAAACCTAGATACCTAGAAATATCTATGATGATTTGTATTTGTACTAGTTTTTATTCCAATAAAGACGTGGAATATTTGTAGCATTATTCATCAAAAAAACAGAATACTGACTTCAGCTTTTTTATGAGGTGGCTAATTCGCATTAATTTCTACTTGATCTTATTTCTATGTTTATCACAGTTTGCTTTCTTGCCGGTGATGTTAGGTTTAGGGGTTGGGGAGGGGAGGGGCTTTAGTGAAGCTGTTTTCTAATAGATGGATTCATTGGACTCATGGACTGAGCTGAACTTCCGGTCTGTGTTTGGTTTTAACATAACAGTTTATTTTATAAGTATTTTATATTAATATTTTATATTATATTAACTTCAATTCAATTAAAACTACTAAGCAGTTATTGATTCTATGCAGAGGTCTACCGTAAGTTAAGTTTGGGCCACGTTTGCATATGTTGTTGTTCTAATAATTCACATCGTATGAATTCATAAGAATGAGTCACCCGTGAAATAGCTACGAATTCCTGTGAGATCTGGTTGAATCCACTCATCTTAAATACTGCTAATTTTTCCACAGATGTGGCAAAAAGTTTGACCCTAGTTATACCAACCGGCCTTCTTGTTTCTTTCATATCTTTCCTCATTTTTTATTCTCAATTGCAATAGTTTACGACACAGCTCCAGAACAACAGGAAAGTCTGCCTTCTGTGAACAAAAGCTCTCGAACATGAAATCCCAAATGCGTTTCAGTCAACGCGGGGCAGAGTCAGTTCAAACATCAATAAAAGAAACACACAAACACATCTCTTCCACGTTCAGCATGAGGTGTGTGTGTGTTTGTTTGAGAGAGGTGCCCGCGCTTGCGCCCGACCCGCGGGGGTCTCATCCTGTGCACACACACACGCGAACCCAGTGTTTACACACTCACAGAGTTGTGACGACTGTCATTGAGCCTCCATAACACATTACAACAGTCCATTAGCCAAACCTACCTGATGAGATCTTGTTTTTTATTTATCTCTTGAGTTCTCTCATGAGAGGACGCGCGTTTCCGTTTTAATATTGCGAGTGAAACATGATTATGACCTCTTAATGCTGAAATTACGCAGCCTAGTTTATATTTTTCACTCTTTCTTTCAATGCCGAGAGTTTTTCCTGCATCGCACCCCATGGCATTAACATCTTTATCTCTGCGTGTGTTTCTGCTTTTAAAACCTTTCCCCCTGCTGTTTGAAAAATATTCCTCATTTCCCACCCCTACAGAGCGCAGAAATCCCCATAGGCAACCCATTTACTTGGGCCCCCCCCCAAACACTTACAGACGCCACACTCCTTTCCGTGCTGCCTCATTGGCTTTCGCTAAATTATGCAAATAAGGTGATGTTCAACATATACTTTTTCAGTTTCTGCAACTGCGCAAGTTTACACAGATTTTCCATCCAACGCGATGCCATTACGCCGCGCCTGCCTGTCAGCAAGATTTATGGATCGATGACAAATTAGCGCGAAAATGCTCTTCAACTGCTAATTTCTTCTGTTTCTCTCAGGTTTGGCCAACTTCTGCGTTTCGTCTTTTGGGGGCATTTCAAAGGAATCCTGTTTTTGTTGTTGTTTTGGTGAATATGAATGTGCGCTCCCGCTGATATCATGCTGTTGAACTCAAATGAATTCATTAATCAGAAATGATACACGGCGCTTTTACGGCACGACTGTGTTACTGCGCTCATAGAGAATTTACTTTATGCCTGTTAAGTTGGAATATTTGAAAGTGCCTCCGATAGGATTTAGAATCGGAAGGAATTAAGAATTAATTTTTGTACATACTGTAATGGTGAAGAACCACTCAATGAATCCAAACTATATTACACAATATACTACTTGTTCATATAATATAAAAAATTACAACAAAACTCTCCGTTCAACTCTTTGTGTGTTGAAAAGGGTTTGTCCGTCATTTAGTACATCATTTTTAATCCAGTTGGATATGATCAAAAACAATGACTCATGGTTCATTGAGTCGTTTTGTCCTCTTCATTAAAATGAATCAGTTCACATTGGTTGGACGATGGGACTCCACCGATCATGTGATCAATGAGAGTTGCCAGTGAGACGCTGCAATAGAGATATTCTCAAGCCATGAAGACGTACTGTAGATTAAATGGTGCAAGTAAATGTGTTCGCTCGCACGACCTGAATAAAATCACTTGGTTTTAGTATTTTTTATTAGAACCATTTCTGAATAAACTCGATTACCACAATAGTCTTTAACCAGAGTCAAACCTGAATACTAGTCTTTAACCTGGGGCCAAACCCATAGAGTACATTCTTGCATCCAGTGTGTGGAAAGTAATTTTTCTTCATCTGCATATAAATGTCATTAGAAGACATCCCGAGCATGTGTTTTATTTCCTGCTGCTCTAGAGGTCAGTGTGAGGTGAAATGAATATGTCAGAATATGAAAAGCGGTGAGGAGAAAATAAATAAAAGCTTTAATGTTGAATAGCACAAGCGGCTTTACTTGTTTAAACTGTGTTTTAATATTTGTAACCCTGCTTATGAAAAAAAAAACTACAAAAAGTCATCCTACATAATGTAAAGAACGTTCTATGAAAATATACCCAAGATATAATATTGACAGATTCAAGCCATCCTATAGATTGAAATTGTAGTAAAATTATTGCTCAAATGTTGATTATATCATACTGTAATTAGATTGTAAGACTATTGCCTGAATTTGTCAGACCGTTTGAGTCATATAATGAATCGTGCTGATGCAAGTTCTTAAGCAAAAGTCTATAGCATATTTTTTTTTATTACAAAATATTCAAATGTAGAATCTATATGATCAATAGGAATGTGTTTTCCGATCGGGCTGTATTATGATTTTTACTGTTGTGTTTAGTGTTCATTTTTGTATTTAAAATTGTTGCCAAAATTCATACAAAACCCCTAAATGGTTTTGTGCTGATAATCAATGAAAAGGTGTGATAATGATAAATGTGATATATTGCCTATTTTGTGCGGGAGATGTTTTATAATGATTTAATGAAGATAGCTGCTGTTTGTAAAAAGCTGAATACCTATATAGTGCATGCGCAGCTTGACAGCGAATGGCAGGATGACTTCAAGATAACGTCCCAACACTAACCTGTAGAATTATTGTTTGCACAATATATCGTCAAATATAACTGTTTATTTTAGCTAAATTTGGTTTCCTCAAAGTTAAGGTCTAGCTTGCCAAGCTGGAAGCACAGAATGTATGTTTTTTATCCATCTTCTCTTTCACTCAGATGACAGCCAAACATCGGTGAACGTCAGGTAGCCTAATGACAGTATACATGATCTCCAGATAACAGTTCGGCGGAACGGGGAAACATTTAAACAATTTGCCACAGGCCTTAATTGTTTTCCGTTTCCTTGACGATCTCTAGTCGAAAAGATGGAGAGTTTCAGTGAATAGATTAGAGCACGCTCGAGCGGTCGTGACAAAATCCCTCTTAACCCCGCGCAGCCCGCCATCAAAGCGCCCCGCCGTAGATATCACGCGCTCTTCAGTGTTATTAAACACAACTTTGCAGATTCACTCCGCCGCGAGTGCCATTTAGCCGCGCGGAGCAGGAAGGAAACGTGTCGGTGAATTACAGGTTGCCAGCCTGGCGTGCGCGGCCGACTGACAGGGGTTGATTTGGGCGTGCGCTGTGAGGCGGCCCCCTTCTGAGTGTTGTGACAGGCGGTCATTACAGCGCACATCTCCACACTCAGCTGCGCGACATGCCACGTGTAAATGGACACAAATGGGCCTCCACTGTACGCAAGCTAATGACACTTTCTCTCTGTTCTTCTTTAAGGTGTATACGGTCACCAGTTTAGACTAAATCATGACTGGCTCTTGCTGCTGTCTAAATAAATCAAATATTTGTAAATATTGTACACCTGGATGGACAAAGCATGAAAAGTGTTTGTGTATGGCTTTTATCTGTCTTGTGCTTCATATTGTTGGAGGATTTAGGGGTTTATCTTCATGATTTTTTCAACATCAGCTGCTTAATGCAATAAGAATACAGACACACATAGATTTTGTAGACATTGTGTGTGTGTATGCTGTATACACAAATTAAATTTGTATTATTTAAAAAAGTTCAGTTGAGGCGTTGCGACAGCTTCAGTTAGTCAAATTTGTTTTTTATTTATTGATTTATTTTGTCTCTATGTTTGTGTGTCCTCGTTCATTTTATTGCTCTTAGGGAGTGTTAAAAAAGATTTGAAGTTTCCCTTTTTTCTTTGACAAATATTCTAAAGAGATATTTAGGTGTCCACTTGTATGGACACGACGTTTTAAAAAAGAGATAGTGACTTCTTGAAATGAATGTTTTGTATTATTGCATATTTAACAGTAAAAAAGTTTAAACTAGCTGTGCTATATTTTGAAAAGTCACAAATGAAGGGGTCACGGAAGCACGATTTGTTGAAAAATGTTTCGTTGATAAATATTAATTTATTGTTGAAATAACTGTGTGGATTTTAAGTTACAGATACAGTCACGGAATGACTGATCTGCTCGTGTATAAATAATACGTTTTTTTTTTTGCCCTTGAAAATGACGAAGACTCGCCTTAATCTCATAAAGTGGATTTGAAATGGTCAGTCCACATTTAGAATCATCATTCACTGACAACACAGAGCTACTGTTTCATCCCAAATATTCAGTTTGAAATAAATAAAACTCAACACAGAGCAGATGAATGCCGACCCTAATCTAATAAACAGATTTAGAATATGGCCGAACTGTGACGTGATAACTATGGCTTCCATATTTGTGGCGCTCAGCGATTAGTGTAGTGAGACCCATTAGAGGACCGACACCATTCCCCCAGTAGCCGCTGGAATCTTTTGGTCATGTGCCGCAGGAAGATGTGGAGTTCGCCCCGGGCAACGGACTGGATTAGGGGCTGTACTGTAAGCCCTCGGTTCTACCAGACCTATTCTTTCCTCTGACACGCCTGGGACCACAATACAACGTGGCCAGCAACAAAAAGATTACGCCCGGATACCAAGAGTCTCCCGTCTAGCCCTCTGGGACCCTGCTGGATGAGAAACATTGTGAAGCGGCATCTCAGGCATTTGGGCGATCGAGACAGTTAGAGCATTTGGGTTGAGTGCTGGTCTGAGAGAACAAGACTTTAGAAAGAGGAGTTAAAACCACACAAACATACACAGCCAAATGTTATAGAACTGTTTCATTTGAAGCAAAAAACAACATGGGAAAACTATGCTAAATGCAAATAATTAAATGTCAGTAAGCTGAAATACTTTGGATATAGAAAAATAAACAATCCAGATTAACAGTTGTTGAAATGATGGAGAAAAGTCCATCTGCCAAATATTGTAATATTACTGTGCTAAAATATGTGTGTCTGTTCACTTTTCATAGAACATGTTATGTTGCTTAAGCGCTGACTATTTTTTATTTTTGGCAAGTGAAAACAGTGTTAAAAACAAGCAGGGTTGGGTGAGTTACTTTGAAAATGAAATGAATTACTAGTTACTAATTACATATTTAGTAGAGTAATTCGAAAATTACTCTTTCCAAAAAGTATTTAATTACTTATTACGTATTACTTTATATCAACCTTGATTAGTCAAGTGATTCGAGGATAGACACAAAAGACTCTTAATTCATCCAAATAAATAATATAAAACTACATGAAGTACTCTTATTAACTGACTCGTATTACAAAGGTGAGAAAGATACATTAATGCATGCATATAGTATTGTATACATTATACAGGATTCAGGTCAATTACATTGAAGAAATGTAATTAAATTACAGAGTAATCCCTTACTTTATTTTTTTAAGGGAAATGTTTTTAACTTACAGTAACTAATTACTTAGTAACTAGTTACAACCAACACTGATACGTCTAACTGTAAAAAAAGAATTCCGTTAAAAAACTGACATTTTTTGTCTGCTGGAGCGACATAAATATACTGTAAAATAATATTTTAACTGTAAAATTACAGGATATAAGGATATATCGTCAGTCATTTTCTGTAATTTTACAGTTTATCAAAAATAAACTGTAAAAAATAAAATCTTGTTTATAAAAGCAGCTGGGGCATCATAAATAAACTGCAATGTTACGTGTTTATGTCTTTTTATGTATTTCAAAAATACATAAACATCTGTTAAAGTAGGATCCCATTGTTTATGTTTTTTTACAGTGTAGACTTTAAATTAAAACAAAAGAAGATGTATAAATCTTGTGCAGTGTGTGTATCAGTATGTTAAAATCATGTTTCTGTTTCCATTGTAGCTCAGCGCTGATCCCTCCCCCTCTGAATTTGCACTTTTCCACACAGCCGCTGAGAATGCTGGGAAAACCTTGTGTTATTTCCTATTTCGCACTCTTCTGAGAGTCTGTGGCTCTTGTATGAAGAATCGGAGCAGCCAAACAGCAGGCTGAATTAGACCATGAAATTACAGATAACATTTAAAATAATCTCAGCATAATGATTACAGCAGGGCCATGGAGACATTTCTTAAGGCCCCAAAATTATTCACATTATTTATTGACTTCTTTCCACACTTAATGATAAGAATATGTAATCGGGTTTTCTGGTAATTTGTTGTCGTATCAGTTGGATTAGTAGAGGAGGGTGATCGGCTCTGCTCTGAAACTGTATGGTGACGGACTGGTCAGTATTTCTAGACAACAACATCATCTGCGTCTCACATAATAAACAGCAGTTTTATTCCTAAATTTATAAAACTTTGTTCTGTCTAGACAGGTCAGGTAAAAGTGTGAATAACTGTAGTGTGTAGTAGCTCTCCTTGTTTCGGTTAAAACATTTATAAAAGTTACTAGATAATTTAAAAAATACAAAACAAAATAAATAAAATATAAATGTTACACTAAATAAACAACAAATTATAATAAAGAAATGTGATAGAATATAACCTCATCTAAAATGATTATTTCATGAATTACCCTAAGGTTTTTTACCTCTTCCCCTTTACGTTTATAAACAAATTGAATATAAATATTAATTTATGAAAATAGTTTAAAAATATTTTACTTTCAGTAGAATATGAATATATTACTTTCAGGAAAATATTTTAAAAAATGTTGAAATCTGAAGAGATAAAAGGGAAAGAAAGACAGGCAGAGAGAAGAGAGGCAGAGAGAAGAGAGGCAGAGAGATGAGATGTTCAGTTAGTGCTGAGGCCATCACCTGTAATCTGTGTATGTTACCTCTGTGAGCTGTGAGTATCGACACAACCTTGAGACAGAACACACTCACACACTGCACTCCTGTACAGTACCCCTCTCTCTCTCTCTCTCTCTCTCTCTCTCTCTCTCGCTCTAAGCATGACTGACTGATGTGTGAATTTGTTCTGACAGTCTTTCTGTTACCTGCCTTTACTGTGTCAATTCTTCAACACTCATTTACTTTAGTATCATTGCACACACATACAGGTCAGATGTCTCTCAGGGGTTAAGAGACTGTTATTGTGGATAAAATAAACAAAGTTAAAGAAGAAAAATAGAATTATGAGAAGTTTAAAGGTAATGACAGAAGGATGAATGAATGTTCTGGGTATGAATGTTTATTCATAGTAAAAATAGTTTTACTATTTACTCAACTTGTCATATACTGTAAATCATATACTGTACAGTTGCTTATTGATTTTATTCAGGCTTTTTAATAGAAATTCACCCAAGTGTGTTTATTTAACAATACAGAAGTTCACCCACTTGGATAAATACTCCAACCTCAAAAGGTTGATTTACACTTCACATCTCATTAAAAAACTGGGTACGGATTCACATAACTGTTCTTGAGAGAATGTATAAGATTGTTCTTAATATAAATTATGGGAAGATCGTTGGAAAACATTTTTAAGAAGATTTTTTCTCAAGAACATCTTCATTTAAAATTAAAGTGCTGTCTTGAGAAGATTTTTGGGAGGAATACAAAACACACATTAATCCTAACTATCTTCTTAAATTGCAATAAAAAAATATGGCTGCTAAAAATATTTTTTTCCTAAAAATGTTTTGTGAATCCGCGCCCTGGTTTGGATCATTTATCTTTAAGTGCTTTAACAAAAATACATGCTGCATGTTTCTGCTTTAAAGCTGTCCTGAACACTGGCCTGATTTCCACTGATGAACGTCTTACTGTAATTTGTACCTGCGGGAAAGAAAACGGGTGCAAATGATGTAAACGCAGCAGGTTAAAAGCATTTTTTACTCTGAACCTTCTCGGGGAGTCAAAGAGCACTGAAGACAACCAGGGTTCGAGTGGAACAAAAGGCTCTGCTCAATTAGAATTCTCTTTGATGGAATTTTCTTCACTCCGGCCCGTAAACTGAACTCTGTACATTACAGGGAGAGAAAGAGAGAGCAGAATATCAAAATTTATTGAAAGCATGAAGAAAGCAGGAGATTGTTCAGTGCAAGAATGTGCCCATCGCCCCAGGAGACCAAACACAACAAGAAATCACAGCGGCCGTAAATATTAATGTATGCTCTTTGATGCCTGTGCGCCCATTAACATGCACACCGAAACATCACATTTGTCAGAAGTGAGAGAGACAGCGTGTATATGCGTGTGTGTATGTGTGTGTCCGGCAAAGAGAAGGCTGTAAAAGAGCAAAAAACCCAATTAAGATTTTTTTTAAAAGCTGAAGAGACTTGCATGAGATGGAGAGATGCAAAAAGTATTGAGTGTTGACTTATTGTGAACAATGCATTAGCCAGTGAAACATCGCCCTCTTGTGGTGATCTTGAGCGAAAGTGAAATCGCTGTTTAAAGTTTCAGATCAAATGATAACCCCAAAGGAAAATCAATCATATTGCTCAAATGTTGATATTTTATTGCTCAGGGGTTCTTAGTACCACCCCTGATGTGTCTCCTAACACATCTCTTCTGAAAGGCATAAAAGTGTTGATTGTTGGCATACAGAAAGACTGTAGAGCTAAAAGTTATGTGGATGTCAGATCTCAAATCATTTGACCCTGGAAAAGTTACATGAGAAATCAGTTCAGAATCTCTGGCCTTTCAATCCAAACCTTTGCAATTTCGAGCAGAGTTTAAGACATTGTTAAGATCTCTTACTTCTAGAAAACAATGATAATAAGCACAGCATAAAATCAACATTAATAACTTTATATTTTGCAAGTCAACAACTGACTTGTTTTCTGTTTTTATTTCTGCCAAATATTTTTTTGATGGAGCATCTTATTTTTATAAAAGATTAAATAAAACTGAGCAATAAAAGAGCAACTTAGTTTTCATTACCGATAAACCGACAAAACCAACAGAAATGTTTGATCACCTTCCAACCCGACCTAACATGTACATAGGAACTCACACAGACCCACCCACAAATGTTAATATCACAATAAAGAACAATTTTATATTGAGCTAGTATTTGATAACCCTTAAACCTAACCCTGATGTTGCATAGTCCCACAAACCTTCCTGCATTTCTCCATGTAAAAATCCCCGAGCAGAACATTTCATTTCCTCTTGAGTGCTGTTGGCCACTCCCCACACTGGAGCACAGTGTAGTTTTATATGCTTTTTGGGAACGTTTGGCAAACCCAAGTCACACACACTAATCTCTATAAACACATACACAGCCTGGTGTTAATACTCACCTCAGTCTGCTCTCGAACAAAGAAACTAATTCAGTTGTATCATCTCCCTCAACAAACACACTTCCCTTCACCTCACCCACCCACCCCCCTCCAAAAAATGCGCACACACAGAAAAGTGCAAACGGTGTAATTTTCTCCACAATTACATGTAATGATGTTGTAATGAGACAGCCACCAATGGACTTGAGTTGGAAAATATAATCACATGCATTAGTTTGTCTGAGCTTCTCTCCGATCTCAAATCTATCAGATATTCAAAGCTGATCTGTAGATCCATTCATCAGCGTCAGGGTGACTTTACAGAGGAGAACGTGTTCATTTGTTTGGGAGAGAGAGGGAGGAGAGTCTCACTCTCATTCTGTGTCTCCCTCTGCTGAATCAATCTGACAGCTGCATTAGAAAAAGCCAAAGCTGTTCAGAAAACGCTTTACATTCAGATTCAGACACAAGCTGATTGAATTATATAATGATAGCATTATTGCACTCTATTTAATATTAAACAGGTTTTACTGTACTGTATATGAGAACTAGGTTTTTAACCATTTTTACATTACAGTCATGAACCTACTTTATGCATTGACACTATATTATAAAATGATTAAACATGCTAGCAACAATTACTAAATCTATAAATTGTCAGAAACAAATGGTCAGAAAATGTACCCAAGCTGTCAATGAGATGACACCGTTTAAATATGTACCATTTATTGCAATACCTTGAGGTACTTATATGCATTCTTTATGTGCAACTGTGTACCTTTTGTAGGGGTAATGCCCTAGTGACATCTTGGGCACACTTTTAACCCTTTGTTGTTGGATCCGGTGAATTTGTTTAAAAACCTCTTAATGTGGATATAATGCTTTAACTCTTATCAATGGTTATATATGAAGCAGAATAATTTTTTGTCATTTATATATGTTTTAAACATGACTTTATTACATTGCATATTCATCAGTTTCCTTTTTATTCATAAATGTTGTCGTCTGTAATCTCATGAACTTCTGTGTGAAAGGTTTTATTTTATTAAGAAAAAAACGGGTATAGGACTTAAGGGACTTAATTTTATCCATGAGTAATTGGCTGGATAGTAAAAATGCTCTCTATATGAAAGGTGGTGGGAGGGGCTGAAAAATAGAGTAACACATATTAATAAAGTTAATGGATTTGGTTTTAATGACATTTTAATTTCAAGTTTGGCTGTCTGATCAAATCAAGTCAAGAAAGAGATGTTAAACGTCCCAGCTAATATTAATTTATCATAAACAGAAGGTCATCTCAAGTGCACTGCATTGTGGGATACATTTTTTCATGTGTTCTCTGCTGTAGGCTGCAATTTTGCTCATTCTGGTTTCCGGTGCAATGAGATAATGTACATATTGTGTTCAGTTTACGTACTAAAACCTTTTTTCAAACTGCGGTAATAGTGTCTAAACCCAGTTTTCATTTCCACACTTTTTGTTGACCATTGACCGGAGGTTTCCATCTAGAAACAGGTTTAATAAAATAAGTGTTTAGCCACAGTGCCGTAGATGTAGATGCTAACAGATCTCCTATCAAATGTATTACAGATCTTCTGGCAGGTGTGCCTTGTGGGAATACCTATTGTCAGATATCGTATTGAAAACATTTATTGTATACACTTATTGTGCTTCAAATTGCATTACATACAGCACTTTAGTTATTTAACAGTTTAATGTACAAAACCACTTGGTGCATTAACAGCACACACAATAATGATGTTACTCACCATTCGGGCAGATTCACTTCAGAACACTTCAAAAAAATGCTGTAAAACAAGGTTTGAAAAGCTTTGAAAAGTTGAGAATCTAATTTCGCCCATTAACAAGCCTCACTCCTGCATGTAAGACAGGAACATTTAATTGTTCATTGCTGGAGAACATTTACTGTAATTGCTCGTAAGAAGCCGATGAGCGAATTGTGTGTGTGCCCAGACACTCAAACACTAATGCACATCAAACTTACACTGACTTTATTACGCTTATTGCATTACACACCACTTACCGAACAACCAAGCCCTATATATTTACCTAAACAAAAAGGTTAGTGCGAAAAATGGTTCCTCTGCAATTTCTCGAATTGTGTGAAAGCTCTTGGGGGTCCCCTAACCAGCCCTAAAAAAAAAGATTGAGCTGTCATTACAAACATCAATCACATAATGTCCTTAAAATGTTGGTAATCCATTAAAAGAGATACACATGAAGGAGGGATTGAAAGGTATTATTTGTTTGCAGTGACCACGATATCGATTTTGCTGTTAATTTTATTTATTTTACATTTACACAAAATGTATTCACAAATACAAAATTCTAAAGATTTTGCCTGGATTTTGTCTTTCTTCCTGAGATTTCACTTATTGTAAAATGTATTGATAACAATAAGAATATTTTTTATTTATTTATGATAAAAAAATTCTTACTAATTGAGATTTTTTCTTGTCCTTTCATTCTTGTCCTTTATATTATTGTAATGCAGTGCTGTTGAAGAAAGCCTTGCCTATCAAAATTATAGTAATTGTTGAGTTTTAAGATAAACGCTTTAAAAATGAGAGGATCTGCACGCTGCCAGTGTCTCTGCGCAACATCATCTCTGTCTGCATATGCATGTCAGCTTGAGCATCCATGGATTTTTCAGATAAAAACTCCATTTTCATTTGCGGCTTATGAAATTTGGACAAGTAACAGACAATAGTGTTTTGCTTTAGTTTAATAATATGACAAAAAATATTTTTGTCTAGTTTTAATGACAAAGGGACCCCCTAAATTCAATGTTTTAGACCATATGAGGGAGGCTTGTGAGGGGCCCGGGACCACCCCAGCCCCCCCCCCCTCAATTCGAACCCGGGATGGTGAATGTCTTGTTTTGCTGCAGATAAACCCTACACAGACAAGAGTGCCACCTGCAGACCAAAAGACAGATCACCATTGGGAGAAAATATTTTCTATAAAAAGAAAAATGTCACTAAATTCCATATGTCTCTGTAGCTATTCCATAGGCATAGAGTCGAATTCTGTCAAAATCTCTCCGAGTGTTTAGATTAAATATTTGCTCATTTTAAAATGACAGTTGGGGTGTGTCAATAATAACTAGGTGAATTGATTTGAATGTGATTTTTTTTCCTTCAGAAGAAATTACGTTGTCTCCTTCTGCTGGCAATTGAGAAAAGCACATGCACAAACTGAGTTCTGAGCAGTCTGATTTAAATCTGAAGTATCTGAGAGCTCAAATTCAACATCACACTGTAATTTAACAACAGTTCAGCATGAATTCAGCAACATTTCCGCTTTACACACATTCCCTGTGGGTCTTCAAGCATGGCTGAAGATGACGAGGGATTTGTGCATTTAATTTTTAATCTCCTCGCTATCAGTTTCATAGACTCAAGCAAAAAAAAGAGTTTCTCTCTGAGATTATCCAGCTCTGATCGGAGATATAAATCGTCTGAATCAGGTCCAGGCTCATATCTGAATGAGATTATACCGCCTGTGTATTCATATCTCACAGGTCAAAGCTTCGCATCTGAAGTGCAGATTAGAACGAGAATCTGGATCATGGAGAGATTTAACTCTATAATCACAGCTGTAGTCTGAGGGCAGCTGGATTTGCACACCGACTGCTCTCATTCTGCCAAAAAAATAAGGGCAGGAACAGAATGAGGCCCAGTTTTTACCTCATGACCCATATGTTATACATCAGGTGGCATCCCAGTATTCCAGCAGGAATTCTTGTTTTTGGTTAAGGTATAAAAATATACTTCTGTAAAGATTGAATATAATTGAATATAAATATAAGTTGACTTTTCTGTTGACATTGTGGTTATACTTTTGTTCAAGATAGCAAACAGAACACTAGGTGGCAACCTGGAAAACTGACACAATGCAGTCTGCTTTTATTTCATTTGAATGTGGGTGTGTCATAATAAGCTCCCTTGTTTAATAGTCAGGGCACTGATCAGTAGGTCTGCTATTTTAATCCTTTCAGTGCACTAATTAAGCTCGTTCCCTAAACATTCCCACAATGCAACGCAAAAGTCAGGGAGCATCAATGCTCACTATGTTCCTTTATCGTAAATCACGTGACTTTTCAGAAGCAATTTAATCGAATTTGCACAAGCCAACATTAACCTTTGTGAAATACTTTTATGTATAAACACACATTTCTAGACAGGCAGGAAACACAATCTACCTATTTAATATTAGACCAAATCTGTCCACGGATATGTAACAAAATACTTAAAATGTTTATAATATGTATTTCAACTATTATTTTTTTAAAGCCAAAGGGATGTCGGTTTGTCTGTTGTTTATAATAATAGCTGTGGATTATCACAACAAGCTCATGCAGTCATATCACAGGAAAATAAGTGAACAGAGTCCAAATGTGAAGAAAGCCAGGGTCCTTACCAGTGCTTGAACCCATGTACACAAAACTGATTCACGACCTGGGGAGCTAGGGCGCTGATTGAGACACAGCCTGTGTTTTTATGAGCATTACAGAAAAAAGAAAATCGGCAGAACAAAATCTCACAAGACCTGCTGAGAACATGTCCAGGTTTTGCTCATAATAAGGTTGATTATAGCCTACATTTAGCATAAGCTGAATTTAACCAAAAATGAAATTTGATTAAATTAAATTCTTCAGTTTAACATTAAAGAAATACTTGGTGAAATGATGAAATGTACAATCACGGGAACCAAAGAAATTAGAAGATATCGCATCATAATATTTGAAATCAATACTCAGATCTGCTTATTTGATAGATGTGTGTGAGTGAGTAAATTCTGGGAGAATTATCATTCCCCTTCAGTCGGTCTCTCGACGTTGTGTTAAGAGACAGACTGGGGTTTGATCTTGAGAACCTATCATCTCGGAGATAAATTTAAAACGCCAATGGGCTTAGCGAATGGCACATGCGCGCCAGTCTCCACCCCGTACATACGGGCATAAAAGGAAGATGGCTGCGGTCATTCAATCATCCTTTGTTCTTTGGAACCTCTGCGGCACACGTTGCAGCTATTATAACCTTCTACTAATGGAAACTTAGGACACAGAGCAGTCAACTTTGGAGAGCGGACTTTCCCTGCCGGCGGCGGACTTCCCCTACGGAAAGCGGACTTCCCCTACGGAAAGCGGACTTCCCCTACGGAAAGCGGACTTCCCCTGGGCGTCTCGGCAGAGAGCTACAGACCTTTTCTAAAAGAATAAATTTCTCACAGCTACGAGCATGTCTTTTGTTCTTTGTGAATGCCGCCGCCACCCCATCTGCTTCCCAGGCGAGTTCGACTGCTGCTTCAGGGTGATTGGGGGGTTCCTATGCATGTTGTTCCGACAGCTTCGGCTTCTCAGGGCCCGGTGCCCACTTCCTCACTAAGAAAGAGTTTTTCCATTGGTTTTCTTCCTCCGCAGCATTCTCGACTCGACAGTGTCTGGGATGGACCGGTCTCCCGACCGCAACCTCGACAGTACGTTGCTTCTGTCACCACTAACAAGCAGGTAAATCAACAGAGCTGACAGAGATTGACAATCTCCCCGGGGTTCCACCCTGTGTGAGGTGACCGCCCTGTTGGCCACTGAACCAGCCCCCCAGGGCACGGTGAAGGAGATCGTCCCTCTGGTGCCACTGTCACGGTTCTTGGGCGCTTACCTAGATCGCACCTGACTGTCACACTGGCTAGAGAGGACGATCCGACTCGGTTACGCGATCCAGTTCGCCATGCACCCGCCCAGTTTCGGGGCATTCTCTACACCTCGGTGCGAGGAGAGAATGCCCCCGTGCTACGGGAGGAGGTTGCCGCCCTGCTGGCAAAAGGTGCGATCGAACCTGTCCTTATAACTGAGATGTCTTCCGGGATTTACAGCCCATACTTCATAGTGCCCAAGAAAGGCAGGGGGCAGCGCCACATCTTGGATCTGCTTTCCTGAACAAGCACCTTCACAAGCTGCTGTTCAGGATGTTTACGCACCAGGATTGGTTTGTGGCAATCAACTGAAGGACGCGTACTTTCAAATCTCCACCCTCCCTCGTCACCGACCATTCCCTAAGGTTCGCGTTTTTGGGAAGAGATTATCAGTACAAGGTCCTGCCCTTCGGTGTGGCCCTGTCTCCTCGGGTTTTCACAAGACTCGTCGAGGCCGTTTTAGCTCCCCTCAGGGAGCGAGGCGTGCAAATACTCAACTATCTCGACGACTGGCTTATCTTGGCACACTCGCGAGATGTGTTGTGTACGCAAAGGGACTTCGTGCTCCGGAACCTAGACCCTCTGGGGCTACGGGTCAACTGGGAAAAGAGCAATGTCAGCACGTCTCACCAAGGAGCGGGCACAGAAAGTGCTGAACTGTCTAAAACTGACCAATCGGACTCCAGGAGTCCCGCTGAAACACTTTCAGAGGCTCCTGGGGCATATGGCATCCACGGCAGGGGTAATCCCTCTCAGGTTAATGCACATGCGACCGCTTCAGCACTGGCTTCAGAGTTGGGTTCCGTGGACGGCG
Organism: Triplophysa dalaica; assembly: GCF_015846415.1. NCBI lineage: Eukaryota > Metazoa > Chordata > Actinopteri > Cypriniformes > Nemacheilidae > Triplophysa > Triplophysa dalaica. The sequence continues at coordinate 5,270,214 of NC_079547.1, read as the reverse complement.
TGGCCCACCGGCACCGGGCGGATTACGGTCACGACTCAGTGCTGGCGCACCCTCATACCCTGATCAGATGTGACCCTTCCCGATCGGGCAGGTTTCGAGGCACGTCGTGGTAACGACAGACGCCTCCCTACGAGGGTGGGGTGCAGTTTGCAACCGGCACGCAGTAGCGGGACATTGGACGGTTTCCCAACTGCGTTGGCATATCAACTGCCTGGAGTTGTTGGCTGCCCTTCTGGCACTGAGGAGGCTTCGGCCCCTAGTGCAGGACAGCACGACAGCTGTGGTGTACATCAATCATCAAGGTGGCATACGCTCACGGCAGATGTCATAACTCGCCCGATGCCTCCTCCTGTGGAGTCAGCAGGTGATCAAATCCCTGCGGGCGACCTGAACCAGACGGCCAATGCGCACTCTCTTCAGGGAACGCCCCGCAGAGAGTGGTGACTCCATCCCTACGCAGTCCAGCTCATATGGGAGCAGTTCAGCCAGGCACAGGTGGACCTGTTTGCCTCCCTGGACTTCACCCATTGGCCGCTTTGCTACTCCCTGACCGAGGGTCCCCTCAGCATGGATGCCTTAGGGCACAGCTGTCCGTGGGACAAGCGGAAGTACGCCTTCCCACCAGTGAGCCTCTTTGCACAGGTCCATTGCAAGGTCAGGGAAGAGGGGCATCAATTTGGTATCAGTGTAAAATCTAAATTTAGGCTTCCGATCCAAAAGCAGTTCAGAAAAGAGAATTGATTCAGTGTACGTGAATATCTCAATTAAAAACACACTATGAAAGTTAAACAGTGAACTATTATATGCATTTATTTACAGCATTGTGAGGTTAATGTGTATTCAGTGTAGTGTGATGTGTTTTGGGGAGATTAGCAGTAACTCAGGCGAATGATTGCGTGTCAATCGTTTAATCTCTTAAATGAAGTAGTCAGAGTGTGTGTGCGTTTGTATGGCGACTAGCCTTCATTATGATGTCAAGTGTCAGTATAGTGAGAGACGCACAGATGATTTGTAGCCTATTTGTCAGATCATTATTTCGTGACTATTTCTGAGACACAGCAATGAAAAATACAGAATAGAGGCCAGACTCACCTGAAGAGACACTTTACTCTCTCATGCACAATGCAGATTGCTTATCAAACCTTAGAAAATGAGATGTCAACACTGGAAAATATCAGCATTGAATGATTATGAGAGGTAGAATTAGTTTTTGATGAAGAAGATTAGATGCACTCCAAAGAGGTAAAACATGATGTTTTTATCTGAACATTGTAAATACAGCCATTGAAAAATGAAGAGACCACTCCATCTTTTCATTTCTAAAGCATTTCTAGATATATTGCGGCTATTCTAGTCCAGTGTCTGTTGAATTTCAACAAAATCAAACCTCAAGAGAGACATAAAGTCATTCAACAGCAATGTTGAATAACAGAATATGTCAGAATAACAAGACTTGTGAAAACAGATATTACTGTTGCATTGCTTGAAAGTGAATATGAACTTGTTTTCTTTGCAGCATTTAAGGTCTTAAAAAACAGAGCATCTTTTTTCTTATTTTCACCTGTTTCTCCAGTTCATGTTCTGCAAATGGAAACGTCTCGGGTTACTTGGCTGTAACCCTGTTCCCTGAAAAAGCGGGAACGAGATGCTGCGTTTCAAACGCTATGGGAGAACAGTCTTTGTTCGACCGGTTGTGAAGCACGTGTGTCAAACACGCCAAAAATTATTTTGGCTTTAAATAACCTCGGCAGGTGACGTGGCTAATTACACCCGCACCTGCCGGTTATAAATACGCGTGAATGCGGACGCGTCATCAGGTTCCAACTTTGTCTGAAAGGACGTCCGGGCACGCCTACAGTGCGGCATTGAGGCGCAGCATCTCGTTCCCGCTTTTTCAGGGAACAGGGTTACAGCCAAGTAACCCGAGACGTTCCCTATCAAAAGCTACACTCGATGCTGCGTTTCAAACGCTATGGGAACGAGAATACCAACGCCGCCGCACTGGAAGTGTCTGGAACCCCCAAGGTTGTGTGACGTGTGTGCACAATCCGAGAGGAGGCCTCAGATACGACTCTGGGATGTGGACTCCAGGACACGTGAGCCTGGAGTGGCATGGACATCCAGACTACAAAATCTAACAACTGTGTGCGGAAAGGACCAGCCCGCCGCATCACACACTTGCTGCAAGGGGATAACTCTTGTTAAGGCCATAGAAGATGAAACCCCCCTTGTGGAATGAGCTCTGACTCCTAGAGGTGAAGCTTGACAGCGCGCCTCATAGGCCAGAGCAATAGCATCCTCACCTAATGTGATATTGTTTGCTTTGTTACAGCCGCCCTTTATTGCGGCCCCCATAGCATATAAAAAGTTGCTCTGATTTACGCCACTGGCTAGTGCGGTGGACGTAAGTCTGAAGAGCACGTACTGGACACAGTCGATGTAATCGTTCCTGCTCTGACGTCGTGAACGGCGGAGGGCAAAAGGCCTCAAGAATAACCGTATGCACAGTGGAGAACGGAACTTTAGGCAAGCACCTGGGGTGAGGATGCAGAATAGCTTTGACCATCCCAGGGGCATAATTTAAACAGGACCCCATAGTCCCATGGAGGGACTGTCCTTCTAGAAGGAGGCATCGGCCGCCTTGCTCCACAATAAATCGGGCGAGTAAAGGGTGTTTCCCACAGAAACCCCATCAATCAGGGCGTGGCAAGCCGAAATGGCGGCCACATAAACCCTGAGAGTACCGCGGCTTGTCACCGAGGACAGTTTCTCTTGCAGAAACTCCAAAACTGAAACGATCTGGCAGTAATTGGGTCTGCATGGTGTACCATGCACCATCTGTGAACATCGCTCCATGTTAGGGCGTAGCTCCTTCTAGTGGAGGGAGGCCTAGCACTTAGAATAGTCTCTACTACATTAGGCGGAAGCTCGACATCTCTCAGCTGGTGCCCTTCAGGGGCCAGGCATGGAGGTTCCAGAGCTCAGGATGGGGATGAAACTCTGTCCCCTGCGCCTGAGAAAAGAGATCTCTCCTGACTGGGATTGCCCATGGCTATTCGTCGAGGAGGGATACTAGGTCCGAGAACCAGATACTGGTTGGCCAATGGGGAGCCATCAATAAGAGGCGCGAGCCCTGTTGACGGACCTTCGCCAGGACTCCCGGGAGCAGAGCTGCTGGAGGAAATGCGTAAAGACGCAGTTTGGGCCACGTATGGGCCATCGCGTCCAGACCCAGGGGAGCTGGACGAGTCAGAGAGAAGTAGAGGGGACATTATGCTGTCTCCTACGTAGCAAAGAGGTCCACCTCTGTTTCGTAAAATCTTTCCCAGATTTGACTACTTCGGGGTGGAGTTTCCATTCCCCGTTTGTCACAGCTTGTCTGGACAGCAAGTCTGCTCCCACATTCATATGCCCAGGGATGTGAATTGCACTGAGGGACAGAAATGTGCCCTCGACCCAGGGCAGAATCTGCTGGGCCAATGTTTTCAGGTGGCGCGACCGCAGTCCACCCTGGTGATTTATGTACGAGACTACCGAAGTGTTGTCCCCCCGCACTAGGACGTGGTAGCCTCGTAACTACCGGAGGAGGTATTTCAGGGCCAGAAATACAACCATCATTTCGAGGCAATTGATGTGCCATTCGAGAAGATGACCTCTCCAGATCCCTTGGGCTGGACAGCCATTTAAGACCGCACCCCAACCCATAAGGGATGCGTCTGTCGTTAGCAACTTGCGACGACAACACGGACCGAGAGTGGGACCTAAAGTCAGAAACCGAGGTCTGAACCACATAGTAAGGGTGAGAAGCCCCTGGCGCGTCACCCTTGTCTGCCTTTGGGGGTTGGCCCTTGAATAAAACCCCCGGCTTTGAGCCACAACTGAAACGGTCTCTTGTGCGGGCATCCCAGAGGTATCACCGTGGAAGCCGCCGCCATGAGACCTATAGCTCTTTGAAAGTTTTTGCTTTCTGGCCTAGCCTGATGCTTCTCAGGGTGCTCAGGATGGATTCGACAAGTGCAGGAGACATTTGTGCCTGCATCGTGGTCGAGTCCCATATTTTCCCTAAATACCTTGTATTTTACGAGAGAACGCTCTTTGTGGCGTTGAGTCTTAACCCGAGAGCTTTGAGATGAGATAGGACGACATCCCAATGTCGAAGCGCTAACTCGCAAGACTGAGCTTAAATTCAGCCAGTCGTCTATGTTCAAATGCGGATACCCTGGAGTCGCAGGGTGCATTTTGTGTATGTGCGGGGTGACAAGGCAAGGCCGAATGGAAGAACCCGATACTGGTAAGCTTCGCCCCCGAAAGCGAACCTCAGGAATTTCCTGTGTTGTGGCAGGATCTCTTTATGAAAGTATGCACTTTCAGATCGTTCGTCACGAACCGGTCGTGGGACTGAATGTACGACATAATCATCTTGATTGTCAACATTTTGAACATGTGCGTCTTTGGACGCAATCCCCCATCCCTTTTGGGAACTAAAATATACCGGCTTTAGTAGCCTAATTCTCTGTCTGGTAGGGGAACACATTCTGTGGCCCCTTTAACCAGCAGGGCTTGTAATTCTTGTGCCAACAGATTTGCTCGCTCCAGTTGCATGGACGTGAAGACCACGCCGTTCGCGGAGGGCGATATGCAAATTTTTATCCTGTAGTCCTGGTCTACGGTTCTTTCAACCCATGGAGAGATACCCGGCAGTAGTTTCCACGCTGCCAGCTTTTCTCCGAAAGGGGTATCAATTTTGGCACTTCTCATTGGGGGGATGCCAGATGTATGGCGGCCTGAGATATGGCAGGAGTCAACCGAACATCTAGCATACTTTTTGAGCCCGCTAATCCCCGAAACGCCCAGTGGCGGCGGAGATTGCAAAGTGACCTTTTGACGGTGCCGAAGGGGAGCCTCCAATTACTCTTGGAATTTTAAGAACCCCTCCTCGGTGGGGGCACATCCCCACAGTCCCGGGCACACATATCTTAAGATCTCTTCTTAGAAGAGATAAGGCGCCTCAGGTCCGGCCCTCCCGAGGCGGCCTGAGGGGCACGGTGGGCCGCTCCCCTGCCTCTGCGAGGGGGGGCGCGACTCACCACACTCTGCCGGAGGACCTCACGTCTCAGGTAGACTGGACCCATCCGAGACTGTGTGCCTGGATGGGACTGTGGAACTGGTCCGGAGTGGGTGGCAGACACTCCAGACGCTTGGGCACGGCGGGGTAGGTATTTTACGAAAGCCTCATGTCGTCTCGCCTCCCGGAACCTGGTGACAACGGTATTAACCGCATCTCCAAACAGTCCGGAAGGCGAGATCGGGGCATCAAGGAGGAAGGTTCTGTCCCGGTCCTTGATGCCCGTGAGGTTCAACCACAGGTGCCTCTCCGCAGTAACCAAAGCAGCCATGGAACGGCCGATGGCACGGGCCGTCTGCTTGGTTGCACGGAGAGACAAATCTGTGGCGCAGCGTAGGTCCGAAAACGCTGCTTCGTCAATCACCCCGCCAGTGCTGACATCATCTAGTAGGTCAGCCTGGTACGCCTGCAATACCGCCATGGTGTGCAGTGCAGCACCAGCCTGACCCGCTGCCTGAAAAGCCTTTCCCACCAGCCCAGATGTAACTCTGCAAGGCTTGGTGGGAAGAGAAGGCTTCTTCAGGGACGACGATGTCCCAGGGGAGAGATAGCTAGCCAGCGTCTCTTCAACCTTGGGCATCGCCGTGTATCCCCGTGTCCTTGCACCAACGATGGTCGAATAAATCAACGTCGATGGCACGAAAACACGGGAGGAGTGAGGTTTCTGCCATGAGCGAGATAGTTCGCCGTGGAGATCCTCAAAGAAAGGGAGAGCCCGATTTTGAGGCTCATCCCTCCAGCCACCAGACAGATATCTGTCGTTTAGCTTTGAACTCTTGGAAGCCTCTTGTTCCTGCGGCCAGTCGAGTTTGAGTCTGTCGACTGCCTTTGTTACCGCCCCGAGTAGATCCTCAACCGCTTTAATATCGCGAGAGGAACGCCCCGAGGCGGAGCTATCTAACCCCGCAGAAACAAGGGAAACCTCGTCCTCCGCCGGCTCAGAAGAAGTGCCGGGGCACGCTTCAAAAGCGGACGCGAGGACGTCGCGGTTCAGCGAATGCACGGGAGAGGCGGGCTGTTCCGTCTCCCGTGCATCAGCAAAAACAACCCGCGAACCACAGGGTGAGGAAGAGGTGGCTCGGTCTCGTTTAAAAAAGGCGAGCCGAGCACGCAGAACTCTCAATTCAAATACATCACAGAGTTCACACTCTCCCTCAAGTCCCTGGGCGGCATGGTCAGCCCCCAAGCATTCAAAGCAAAACTCATGCTTATCGAAATCGGAGAGCATCCTCTCACAGGGAGGAACACATCTCCGATCAGAGTCAGTCATGGTTTTGTTTTAATTTTCCTTATTCTTAAACTAGGCTAAGTAACTCAGAGAGTGCTTGGTCACTAGTGTAAGAATGTAGGTAATATCTTTTTCTATTTGTTTCTTCAAGTGAAAACAACAAAGAAGGAGACTTCTCCCTCACACACACGCACACACAAAGCGGTCCTTGAAGACAAAAAAACCTGATGACGCGTCCGCATTCACGCGTATTTATAACCGGCAGGTGCGGGTGTAATTAGCCACGTCACCTGCCGAGGTTATTTAAAGCCAAAATAATTTTTGGCGTGTTTGACACACGTGCTTCACAACCGGTCGAACAAAGACTGTTCTCCCATAGCGTTTGAAACGCAGCATCGAGTGTAGCTTTTGATAGGGAACAAGATTTTAACTTGAAATCTGGTAAAACTATTGTAAGTAGTTCACAGATTAAACAAAAACGATTGTTATACCTAAACATATACCTATAAATAGTCAATTTTTAAATCAGAAAAACGGTCTCAGAAATTGTCTCTATATATAATTTTAAAAATATAGCTTTCCTGTAGCTCAGTGGTAAGAGCATTGCGTTAACAACGCAAGGTTGTGGGTTCGATCCCAGGGGAATGCAAATACCTATGTAAAATGTATAGGATAAAACCAATGTAAGTCGCTTTATCCAAAGCGTCTGCCAAATGTAAATGTAATTATCTTAATATAACCATAAATTAATGGGAGATTAAAACTAAATAAAATAAAACAGCTTCTGAAACATGCTTGCTCCTTACATTTTACATTGAAAAAAATATTTTTTTATTTAATTAAAGGGATCCTATTATTACCTTTTAACATCAGTCAAATATATAACCGTTTATGCATAAAAAGATCTGTAAAGTAAGAGAAAGGAACCCAGAAGAAAACATTAAACTTTTACAGAAAACACCTTTCAAGAACTACATCAAATTTCTTGTGGGGACTAGCGCAAGATTCTTCCAGATTGTGACCTCACAATTTCCCTCATTTAACAATTGCCAACCAAGGTATATACAAATGGGGGTGTGGCCTGGTTGATTGTAAATCTAAAAATAAGTTGTGGTGCTATGTAGCACTAAAAGTGGTTCCCCTATGATTACGAGCAAAGAACCATTTTAGTTTAGTTTAGTGTTATTTGACGGGCTCACTTTTGTAAGTCTTGTTGTTCTGGGGATAAAGATTCAGCTAAACTCATTCTATGAAGAGATAACGTATTCAAATACCAGTGGCGTAGCAAGTCAGGTGCGGGACCATATGCAAGAACTTTTGCAAGGCTCCATCCGCCCGTTAGCATTTGCGTTGCACATTACTGGACTTTGGTTGTTTACTCGGGTTCATTATTTAAATATTGACACGCATCAACAAGCTCAAATAGTATGAATGAACAGAATACAGAATGGACTGCAAACTCCCAAATGCCAGAATGAGTTAGAAAGCGTTTTACAAGTTTTTTTAAATGCAACATTTTAACGGCCCTAACAATTTTATGTTAACACAGTCTTCAAACATTAATCATTTATCTACACGCTGGCTCACTCTTTTATCCTCGGCTTCTGTCAATAGCAGATCCCGCCCTCTTTAATTTAATTGTACAGTAATCCTCACCTTGCTTCATTTGTTTAGCCACCTCAATCAGATTGACATTGACAACAGAGAGTCCATATAAATTCAACTCAATTTTGTTTCGACACAGCAAGGTAAACAAAGTACATTATACACTATACAAGAATAATAGAGCGTAAATTATTATAAGTATTAAATTATTAAATGGATGCCAACTAATTGGGTTATAAAGACCTCCCTACTGCCCCTAACCTCACCATTCATTTTATCATTAAACACCTGTTGGCCATTTTCAGATATCCTTTATTTTGTTGAAAATCAATGCCTGAATGATTTGATACGTGATTTTAAAATGTAGAAGAGTGAATTCAGTGGATTCGAAGCATTCATATGTAGCATCAGAACTACTCGTCACTCGACTTATTCACTACACCACTGAAGCTGCTGCCATACCAACGTCGTTTTTAAACTCAAAACTTTTTCTGGGGAGGACGAAACCCCCTGGAAGTCTTATGTAGCACGGGAACATTCGTAGTAAAAGACAAAAATATATTGTATGGGTCAAAATTATCGATTTTTCTTTTATGCCAAAAATCATTAGGATATTAAGATCATGTTCCGTTAAGATATTTTGTAAATTTCCTACCTTAAATATATAAAAATATATTGTGAGTGAGTGGATGGATGGCCTACCCCTTATTAACAACTTCAAAGGCATTTTTTCTCAATACTAAGTTTTTTCACACTCTCAGATTCCTGAGTTTCTTAACGGTTGCATCTCAGCCAGATATCGTCCTATTTTAACAACTCACACATCAATAGAAATCTTATTCTTTTAGATTATGTAAAAATCAGAATTTCGAAAAATTGACCCATAAAACTGGCTTGTGTCAATTGATTGACCAGATTTGAGATCAGTAATCTAGTTATTTTCTACAGTGTTGTATGGCCATCAATACAATTTGGATGCGTGACCCAATCCCGTATGCACCTGCATAAGCAGACACTTGGCCAATGTCTAGTACACCCCAAAACAAAATCAAGACTTGTCAAATGGTCTTAAGTTTGTTTTCAGGTCTGATCTAGGATGGGTGTGAAAAACATCATTAGCGTGAAAAGAATGAAAGTCGATAAGATTTCATCATTAACATTATGAAACAAATCTGTGTGTACTCATTTTTATCAGCCACTCTCATTGAATTTTAAACACAGTTATTCATCAGTAATGTCTCTGAGCTTAGGCGCTTGATCGCATAAAAAATATGCCGTAGACTTCTGTTGAAAATTGTTTCCTTCAATTCTTAATTTATTAAAAAATAATTCAATCAATCAGTCTCGAAACAAGAGCAAAAAAGCAATTTGCCAGTTGTGCATTCCATTTGTACCAAAGATTATATCAACACACTGTCCACTCTGATGAAGAGATTAATCTTGTTTTGATGGAAATATGTCAGTATTACCAAATGTGATCGACACGGTTTTTCCGTTCAAACATTCTCTCTTGACAGCTCTATCGAGAGGAGCTCGGCCTAAAACGCCACCTGTTGTTCATGAAGTGACCTTCTAATTTTCTAATTCAATTTCATCTCCAACCCTCTCTGCCTCCACGATCAGCAGCCAGTAATAACAATTACTGTGACCGACTCAACCTGCACCTTCCTTAAATCACGGCAAGTGCAGCTTTATTACTCTGCCCTGTTAAATCAATCTACATCTCGGCATAATAAGGCCCTAATCAGGTAGAAGAAAGAATAATAGGTTGTCACGCATGAGGAAAAAGAGGCAATCATGAAATGTTTTCTTTAATTAGGCTGTGAAAACTGGAAGGGCAGCGAGAGGAGCACCTGATCATTTATCATCAGCGCGGGGGGAAATTACTTCACTTACTCACCATAGAGATGAAGAGAGAGAGAAACAGAGATGGAGAGATGGAGAAAGAGAAGAGGGATATTTGTCAAGCGGTAAAGGTGAGGACAGTGGCGAGAGTGCTTCAGTGAGGTAAGTGTGTTTTAAGCATGATGAATAATTGGGTTCAGTCAATGTTTGGAGTGAAAGTTCAAAGCTACCAGAAGAATCACTTTACTAATGGCTCGTACACACGATGGATGGATGCATACACCCTGCGGCTAAATTTGGTTTTCACTCTCATTCTCTCAAATCAAATCAAATTCACTCCAGAAAATAAAGATGAGATGAAGACGTATCATTCATATCAGTGAGGACAGTGAGCCTATCTGTTCCTGATATTGCACACTTTTTGCACACGACCTAAGAGAACGTATTAACCTTATCAGTTTTAAAGAATGATAACAATTGATCTATTTGGACATTTTTATATTTTTGTTTGTTTGTTTGGTTGGTTTGTTGAAGACAAAATTTTACATTTTGAAGAATTTAGGAAAAAAAATCTTTGACAACCTTGTCCTTATATGGTAGTCAATTAACGCCCAGAAATCTGAGGTGCTAACATTTTTCTAAATATCTTTCTTTGTGTTTAACAGAACAAAGAAATTTATACAGGTTTAGAACAACTTGAGGTTGAGTAATTCATTACATAATTTTAATTTTTGAGTGGAGTGTGCCTTAAATTATGGAACAAATTGAAAGTTTACTGTAATTTTAAGTTTCAAATCTCTATCCATGGAGTGACTTCCTGTTTATAGAGGGAGGCTTCAAGGCCATAGATTTTGACTGGATGAATGGAACATTTCACATTGACTAGCTTAAATTTTATATATTAAACAATAAAGATTTTAGTTTTTTTGCCCCTTGAAATATTTTCAAAAATATTGGTGGAATTGAATTCTTGTCATGTTGTGATTTTTCAATACAAAAACCCTCTCTTATAATGTCAGATTTTCATAGGCTAGTTCCGTTGTATTCAAAGCTGATTTATAAACACAATTATACCCCTCATAATTCTCCAATTTGGAATAATCTGTATATTTTTCTCAGAAAAAAGTCACTCTTCTTAAATGATTGGTGGAAAAGAGGTATCTGGTCTGTTTTTTTAATCACAAGATGTTTTGTGAAAAATATGATTTTACAATGTAAGATTATAAGAAATATCACAAGGGGTTTAATAGTATTCCAAAGCTTTTGTTATGTTGGTTAAAAATACGTTTCCCAGTGTACCCTTAGCTATTCATTTCCCATCTTAACAATAAAATGGGAATAGTGTTCCAAACAAATTAATGTAAACTTGACTAATCCATGACAAATTTCCTCATTATTATAGAAATAATGTGATTGGAATTTTTTCAAAGAGCTCTATTAAAAAATTAAGAATCATGTATCTTTCCTTTCCTCTACCTCCGAAATCCAAGGAAATACACTATACAATTTTTAATTATATTTATCATCCCTTAGAATTTCTTAGATAAAGGTTTAAGATTGATCATTATAGTTGTACGATTTTGTGATTCAGAAATTGAAACAGCACATTTATTTTGTGATTGTCTAATATTGGCTAATTAAATTCAATTGATCTGTTGGCTTTTTCGAAAAATGATATAGGCCTATTTTAAATTATTATGAAAGAGTAACACATTGGATTTTTGTTTAATTTATCTTTAAGTTCTATATTCATAAGTGTAAGTAACTTAAAACAAAACCATTGTTTTGTATTTTTCAAAAAAAAAATTATAATAAAAGGTTTGAAGAAGCTATCAGAAGATCCTGGTTGTAAGAGGTTAATTGTTTTCCTGACTTAGTTTTTTTATTTGTTTTGTTTTGGGGTTTTTTCACTCTGTATTTCACTCTGTCCTTTTGTTTGCCTTGTTCTTAATTTAGTATTTTTGTACGGACTTCTTATTTAATCTTGAAATGAGTAATTGTAATTTTTTTTCTGAAGCATAGTAAAAGAAATCTGTTAATGTTGAATAATAAAGTTTCACGAAGAATTGTGCACATTGGTTAAAAATAAGTAAAACAGGGAATTGAGCAGGAAACGAAAACAGCAGCAAGGGATCAAATCTTGGAATCGATTCTTCCGATTCCCAAACGAGGAATTGGAATCGGACTCAACTTCGAAGAATTTAGTATCGAACAGCCCTAGAATGAACTACAGTTCAGTCAAAATAGAGGGGAATGGAGTCACAAGGTTTTACTGACTGTTTTATGCATATCAAACAAGATTTGGTCACAAGCTCTTTTTAACCTTTCATTGGCTAAATATTCTTAAAACAGGCAGATAGACATTTTTTGTGTATATAATACAAAATAGGTGTATTAAAGTAAATAAAAACAATTGAACAGTTGTTGAGTCTTTGTGGAGGTCTACACGTAGTTAGGTTTGGGCCACATAACTTTTGTTTATGTTGTTGCCGCTGAAACTGTCTGGAATAAAATAAAAAGAATAGAATTCTTATTCTGATGTCTTTGCACACAAATCCATTACAGTTATATCATTATATCATCTCTAACAGTCATTACAATAACACAAAATAAGTACATTCCTATAATCTTATATGAAAATAACATCATAAAACAATCATCAATAATCAAGAAATAATATTAAAAATGTTCACTTGATTATGTCTAATGTTTACTGAGTGAGTTCATGTAGTATATTATAATTATCTATAATAGTTGAATATTTTTAGAGATCAATGGTAGACCACTACATTATATATGTTTTGACCGTCAAAACACAGAATGCTGCTGCTAACCCCATCATCCTTTATAACACCGACACACACACAAACACACTTATAATCCCTGATTGCAACACTCGAGTGACCAGCGAACTGCATCACATCTCAGAGACGCTGGCAGCAATAAATCATCCCAGCTCTCATCTACTAATATTAATGAATGGGCATTTATCATCTAATCAACACCAAATGATAACCCAAGAAAAGGATCTCACTCTCTGTCTCTCTCCAGTGTGATGGATTATATCCTTAAACTGTTATTACACTTCTAATGCGCTCACTTACGTTGACACTCTGATCACTTTGCGTATCAATTTCTCTCTCTCTTTTGGAGATTTCTTCAAAACCACCTTTAAACACTTACTACCATGTTTGGCATTCAAATGTTTACAAATAAACTATCTGCTTCCTGCTGAACGAAGTCAACACCTTGGGGGACTCTCACTAAAAAGCTTGGTGTTTTGCGTCTGACGTCATCACGTAACCGTGTTCTGCGGCAATTTAACAATCGTGGGTAGTTTAGATGGTAGAGTAAGGTTAGTGTCAGGAAACACCAGATTTAGTCAAAACCAACAAGCCACGCCCACGGATCTGACTCGAAACACCAAGGATTTAGTGAGAGCCTGGACGTGCCCCAAGGTGGGCTCTCCCTAAATCCTTGGTGTTTCGAGTCCTCACAAACCGATGCGCAACGTCATCACAACAGGGCGTACAATCGCACCACCGTTTCTGTTTGAAAAACGCTGGCTGCTTTCAGCCCGACAAAACGTTTTTTAAAAGGAAACGGTGATGCAATTTGAACACCCTGTTGTGATGACGCAACAGTTGAACTATGGCAGCTGAGAAGGCCATTCTTTGTGTTCTTTTTTATTTTCGGACCCTGATAAAATCGGTTTAAATACATGTTGAATACTGAAAAATGGATGTTAAAAAGACATTTGTCTTTTAATATCTTCAATTGTTGCATATACCGGGCTATAGTAGACACATTTGTAAACGACTTTCATTGGACCCATTGTGCGAGCTGTCTCTTTAATACCGCTTGGGTTACATAGGCCTACATGTTGCTGCTGATTGGGCTGACATTCTTGACATACCCACCAAACAAGAGAAAACGCATCTCAAACCCTTTTTCACACTGTTGTGCACCGGTTTGATCTTGAACGTGCCCCTGGTGTTCTGACTCAACAATAAGCAAATGGCTTGATTGTTAACATTTTAAATATCGATAAAGGATATAAAAAGCATTTTACGGATGGATAGCAAAAGTTTAGACGACATGGTTAAAATGTTAAAGGAAGTAAAAGAAAGAAGAAAATACATAAATATAAAAACAAATATAATAAATTCCATTCCATTCCATTTTCTACCGCTTATCCGAACTACCTCGGGAGCCAATATAATAAATTGAAATAGATATTTTTTCTAGGTCATCTGCATTAATAAACAGCACTTGTAAATAAAGAGATGTTTTATAAAAATACATGCAGTTTCTCTGAGAATATAAGACTGAACACTGCAATAGAAAGCAAATTAGGTAAAATAATAAAAAATAAATTTAACTCTTGTAGATTTCAAACTATTTATAAATGATGTAAGATAATAATATCCAACATCACGAAGTCCTAATACCATATCTCGATAATGATATTAATATATGACCAAAGCTATAGGCCTATACCATTTCTAGATCAAAATGCATAGGATAAAATGATATCACATTATCGTAACATTACTACTTCATTGACATCACAATTTTTAAAAATTAAAATGACGCAATCTTTCTTAATATAATCACTTTCAAAAATTTTGCTGCAACATTTCCTTGTTACTAGAAAAAACATGTCAGTGACTAATGATATCACTATTACTTTAAATATAATTCTCATAACATAGTCACTGCATTCTAAATCTTACCATTTTTAATTAAGATTATTTTGTAGTCTTTTAAATTACTATTAGTTTTAGATATAATATTGAACTTTTGTCTGTGACCACTAGATGCCAGTATAGATATACTGTGCATTTGTTAGATATTTGTGATTTATTATTGGGTATGCCTTTTGTTTACCTGATTCCCTATAAAGGAACCTTTTGATTTTTTATATATTTACAGTATATTCACTGTATATCAAAATACCACAAGCTTAAATCAATCACCCTAGATATGATGACAAACTGTCACAGAAAATTACTTTATCTTCTACATTCTACGTTACATTTATGTCATTAAGATTTATCACTCACTTTTATTCAAAGCAACTTAACAATAGAACTACATTTAATCTGTACATTTCTTTTATCAGTATGTGTGAATGCAACCCATGAGCTTTGCGTTACTCACACAATGCTAGACGTTTACCTTCCTATACAAGATGAGATATAGCTTTTATTTCCATAACACAAACAATAGCTTACACAATGGTTTATAGCATGGGGGTTTGTTTAAATGTCTGAGTGTAAAGGATAAGCAATTGTAGTGATGCTTGCTTTAGCAAACACCACTAAAATATGCAAATCCTTTGACTCCTGGGAGTAAACAACTAAATGAATCTTAATTTTACTCATTAGTGCAAGTCTTGACTTTCTCATTAACCCAGCACACAAGATGCTATTATATTAACATCTTAATTATCTAACCAGTCTAATTACAACTCAATGCTAATTGTGTCTGTCCATTTGGGATAATGTAATATTTATAGAGCAGTTAATTTTATTAAAATATTTATTGATTGATCCCTGAATGCTGATGTTTAATCAATCAATGACAACTTACTTAATTCTATCTGTGGAAATAAAAATAAACAACTAAATTGCCGGTATAATTATGATTATGGTTATTTTGTAGATGACGTTTATGGCATAGCTTTAACAATTTCACACTTTTACTGGCAAAACAGTTGCCAAAATTCAATTCCTAAAACTGACTTGATTTACTGAAAAAAGCATAAGACTACTGACGTTTATATTGTTTTCAACAAATAAATTTTGCAAATCATTTATTTAACCAGACCTTTATCTTCAATTCAAAATCAAACGCTCTCTTCTGACCAGATTAACTTGAATAGCATGTTATGGCACAGTTGAGTCACCAGAGGGAGCAGAGAGCTGTATTCAACATTACCTTGTTTACCTCAGCTGCACAGAGGAGAAAATAGTGAACCAATGGCAGGCAGGTAACATTACTCTCTCTATACTGTGACATGGTCCTCATGAAGCCAGAAGCTTTCTATGTGAAGACTGAAATAGAGTTTCTTAGACAGTACATACAGTACATGATTGACAACAATGTCCCACAATTTATGTCCCTACTTTATTGTCATTCCTGGGGTTTGTTTCTGAACACTGGACTGGAATGATCACAGTGCATGCAGAAAAACTGGGGTGATCTCTAATTTTTTCAGTGCCTGAATATTATATCCAGTATATAACAACATTCTATAAAAAAGTCTTTGGCCAACATTAGCTTTGTTGTTTTACGATGTCGTTTTAATGAACATCAATTTTTATATTTCAGGAATTTGCGCTGTTATTTTAGACATTTTCAACTTAGGTTTAAGGTAGCCAGGTTCCTGCTGCTTCTCAGTGTAAGATGTTACACTACGACACAATACAGAGAATATTGTTTTCTTTAAAAACTGCAAAAGTATACAAAATACACATAAGCTTTTGTAGCCTAATAAGGAGTCTGAAAAGTAATTATACAGAATTTTATACAATTACAAACACATTTATTTTTTTAACACAGTTCAAAGGATGTTCTCCAGAACAGTTACAACCCATCTGCTGCCCACAATTTATAACATCCATGTGATTCTGAACTAAAATGAAGACGATTCGTTAGTTCCAGTGTCTGTAAACTGTCACAGCAGACATGTATGATCAAAGACTCTCTGAAGAAGAAAGGTCCTAGGGTCACGACCTGGAGTTCTTGTTTGAGTTTGATTAAGTTAGTCACATCCATAATAGGGAACTCCAGATGTATTGTGGGATCTTTTCAGACTTCTGGGAATAATCACTTTTAGAGTATAAACCAGGATTAATGATCTTTGATCCACAAGAGATAAACTTCATCCAGCCAAAACCCGACACAAATTAGTTTTAATTTAATACAGAGCGTCTGTCTGGAACCATAGAGGCACTTTAGAAAACAGAGATATAGCTGTGTTAGTGTGTGTTTTGTGTGCGTTTGTGTGTGTACAATAATTGCCTACTGATTGCTCTCAATGGTCTGTTTCGTCAAGACAACCAAACAAGCTGATCCTATCTCAGATTCTGGACAGATAGTTTTGGGTTTGACATTGCAAAGTTTGGATTGAAAGTACACTGGTATTTATATATCAGATTGTTTGTTTACTGTACAAAAGACAGCCTAACATTTCACTTAAACTATTTAGTACTATACAAGTTCTTCATGTATCATTTTTCTCTCTTTGTTTTGGCATATTTGTGTGCTAGAACGACATGTCTGGTTTGATACGATTCCCTTCCTCTTTTATGCTAATTTACTAAATGTCTCAACAAAAAAATATATATATCATAATGGTCATAAACCTTTAGAGTAGATACGAAAGTCACATTGGTAAGGGATAGGGTTGCAGCCATAAAAAATTAAGAGGCATTCCTAATATGTATTTGTTCATCATTTCTAGATGTATTGTGGCCATTCCAGTCCTCCATGTCTGTGAAAAATCAACCAAATTCATGAGTGACATAAAGTCATCCAACAAGCAATATGAAAGACTCACAGCATTACAAGACTCGAGGATATCAAATAAACAGATAATTGTTTAAATACAGTGAATATGAACTTTGTTTTCTTTTCAGTATTTAAGGTCTGAAAAAATACAGAGCACCTTATCTGTTATTTTGAACTGTTTCTTCAGTTTTTATTTTCTGCAAATAAATGCAAATAGTAGAAATATTTTTATTTAAATTTTGGGGAAATATTGTTTGGCGTCCACAGAATAAAACTAAAATAATTATTTTACCTAAACACATACAGTATCTATAAATTTAGTAAATTCAAATAAAACTGGCCGAATATATTTTTTGCTTCTTTTTTCTTTGTATCTGATTTACTGTAAGCTGCTTTGCACCAATGCAAAACTCTGTGTAATGTGTTATAGATTCAAATTTGAATTGAATTGAAAATCCTGGTAACCATCACTTACACTGTTTGCAAGAGTGCTTGCATTTCTGTTTACCATTAGTTCTTTTCTCTGAATGAAATAAAAAAGCCCTCTGGTTTAAAGTTAACTCATTTCAAATCTGGCCTTGCTTTTAAATGAAAGTCTGCATGTCATTATGTTCTTCCTTCAAGTCCATTGAAATACAGATCAATCTGAGCTTCATTCAGGGTCCCGGTGGAAGTCGTGAATGGTGTTGTTTTTTCATGCGCAATAGTTCGTCATATGTAATGCCTGCTGGTCTTGTGGCATGTCTGGCTCACAGTATTGATGCTTGCATGGCAGAACACAGCAAAGAGCAGAACGTCAGGTCGTGAGTGATGGAGGTCTGTCCGCGTGGCGCCACTGTATTGACTCGGACTGAGTAAAAACAAGTAGAGTGACAGTGGGGTGTAAAGTTTCAGATGGACATCCTGAGCTATTGGGTGTCCTGTATTCAAGCTTTGAAGGTTAACAGGTTTAAGTGCATTATTGTTACAGACCTGAAATGCCTTCAAATGAATTATCTCCAGATGGATGTGACCACAGGCAGTGAACGAAGATCGCTCTATAGCTACCAGCACTCACCAGTACACATCATCCATCAACCAGCAGCTCTGAGTCTTACTTAAGTCCAGTCGAAATCTTTATGTTTGTGATATTTGTGATTTGTAACAAAGGCACCAACAGTTTGTTTCAAAACAACTAAAGGGACTATTATTCAGAGAAATATATTGAAAAAAGAGTGTTTGAGTTTTAAGGCGGGGGGGGCATGAAGGAAAGGGTGGTTGCAGGGACAGTGGTCAGAAAAGCCTTTAAATTCTTAATTTAAAACCAGAACAGCATTGAGAATTTGATAAATATTATAGTGCACGTCAAAAGTTTGAAAGCGCTTGACTCAAATGTTTCAAAAAATCTTTTAATCTCAATGTGTATGTTTAAAGAAACAGTTCATCCAAAAATGGAAATTCTGTCTTCATTTACTCACTCTCAAGTTGTTACGAATCTGTCAAAAATGTATTTGTTCTGATGAACACAACAAAAGATATTTGGAAGAATGCTTGGCCACCATTGACATCCAGAAAAAATTGCTTCATAAATTTCTTTGTTCTGTTGAACACGAAAGAAGATATTTCAAAGAATGTAGGAAAGCAAAGTCTTAACTTTACTAACATTGTAATTTTTCCTACTATGGTAGTCAATGAAGGCCAAGAGCTGTTTGGTTACAAGCATTCTTCCAGATAACATTCTCTGTGTTCATCAGAACAAGGGAATTTACACAGATTTTGATTAACTTGAGGTTGAGTTATTGATGGCAATTTCTATTTTGGGGTGAACTGTTCCTTTAAATGTCACGAATTACTTATATAGAAAACAATAAAATTGTGCTAATGTTTCCATTTCTTTCACTGGATACGTTGTTTAATGAAGCAGCAACACTGTAAATCGAATTAGTTGATCTTTCTTAAAAAATGCATGCAAACCGATTGCCTTAAAAAAACTAAGTAAAGTGAAATGGTATTGTTGAGTTCAAGTAACTAAAAAAATTAGTTCAGATGTACTATTGACTTAGTGTGGAGTACTCAGAATTAAATATTATTACCAATTTAAGAATTTCATTGGATTTATTTCACTGTAAAGCCGGACAAGTTTGCAATACAAAATTTGAATACTGTATAGCTAAATTAAATTTTATTACAGTTCACATAAATATTATTCTATAAATCCATAAGTCAAAAACCTTGACTTGTGCAACACAAAATGAGCAAGAGGAGACTGATCTCAGAACTGCATGCACAGACTATGCTCACTGGTAAAAAACACATGAGCATCGCAGACCCTAATCACATGCACCTATGTTCTAAACAGTGGTAACCACAAAACTGAAAAATATGTCAATCTCTTCTAAATATCTGAGAGAAGTGAACATTAAACACTATCAAGTCTTTAACTTCACTAACAACATATAAAATAATCATATTTTTTTAAATGTACTCTCCTAATGCAGTCTGGCGCAAAGCATGCTGGGAATCTTTTCTGCATGCAGGCAGGATCTGCTCTCCACTGCCTCTCGCTGGTGTAGTAAAGTAATTGCTTCGCTTGCCGCTACTTGCTTTATTTAAGTAAAATATACTAAAGGCGAAAAGTAAGTTGCTTTATTTCCCCTGCAAGTACTCGTAACTTAATAAAAACTAGTAGAATGTATACATTTTGACAACTGAGTAAAGTTAACAAATAATTTGTAAGTAAGGACAACAGTTAGATTTTACAGTGAATGCCACACTTAATAGATTGAGAACTCCGTCAATATTGTTTAAAAAGCTTCCCAGGGTAAGACCTCAAGAAGCTGACTTATGAAATGCCATGAGAACGATTCTGCTCATTCTACACTGTAAACCTGGATAAGTTGGCAAAACTCAAACATTTTTGCGCACTCAAACTTTCAATGCAATGAAGTAGACAGAGCTAAACAACTACACCAAAATTACATTTATAAGTTTACTAAACTAAATTCTTTCAGTTTCTTTATTTCACATATTAAACACCTTGACTTATGCAGCCTAAAATGAGCAGGAAGAGACTGATCTCAGAACTGGCATAAGCATAGTTACTGCTCACTGGTAACATATCATATGTTACAGGTCAAATGTATCTTCGCAGAGTCTAAGCACATGCACCACTCTTCTAAATAATGGTAACCACAAAATAGAAAATATGTCAAACTCTTCTAAATATCTAAGAGAAGTGAACATTAAACACTAACAAGTCTTTAACTTTACTAAAAACATATAAAATAGTAATATTTTTTATAATTTACTCTCCTAATGTAGTGTGACGCAAAGCATGCTGGGAATTGGAAATCCTTCTTGACCAATTGTGCTGAATTAACGTGTTAAAATTAAGTAAATTGAACAAGGGGCAAATCAATTTTGGGAGTTTTAGTCAAAACTTCAAGTTAATCAAAAATAATCATTATAATTAACTCAAAAGTAAAAGTGTTTTCAGGAACTCAAATATTTAAGTAGAACTTTTTTATAAAATTAAGTTTACATTACTTAATCTGTTTGATTATTTTGAACAGTAGTTCTCAACAGGGGTCCCTAGCTGACTTCCAAGGGGGCCTCGGGATGACTATTAATTTAAAATGAACATTGCAATACATTTTAAAACAATTAATAATTTGTCTTATTATATGTCCATTTTTATATCATATCATGCTCTGAAATATTTTATTGGGGAGAAATGTTTTGTGAATGGGAGAGGGCCTTTGAATATTGTTGAATACAGCCTTGGAGTCGATAAGGTTGAGAACCCCTGGTCTAGGGTCTATCTATTTTATCAGATCCCCACTGATTTCTAGTTTAGTTTGTTTTATAATCAGCCAGTTGAAAAACATACAGTTCCGACCAAAAGTGATGCTTGCATTAGTTTGCAGTTCTGTACATCGTCTACGGTGCACTGATAAGCAAATGGAAGCCAAGATCAGACAGAAATGACAGCAGAAAGCAAGAGAGCAAATGCATGAACCCTTATTTTCTACAGCAGTCTCGATGTAGGGAAATAGTTTGCATTTTTAAGGGCAAGCCTGATTTGTGTGTGTGTGTGAGAGAGTGTGAGAGAGTGTGTGAGAGAGAGAGAGAGAGAGAGAGAGAGAGAGAGAAAATGAGCCATGTCCAGAGATGATGAGATCATCATGCTGGCGCCAGTTATCAATATTCTATCTTACACTGACCACACACACACCCATTACACACACTAACACACAAAACCTCACACTTGCTTACCTGGTTATACGACATGTTATTCAAACATGACTTCCCTTTTCAAGTAAAAATGTTTGTGTCCACAGTGGTAATCGGTTATAACAGCGTTCTGTGGCTCAATTGGTAGAACATTGCTTTAGAAATACAAATTCGTGGGTTTGTTTCCCAGGGAACACACATACTGATTCTGATCTGCAGTGGTTGCTGCACATCCTGTTGTATTTGCAGGTGACCCAAGTTTGGTGCAGCACAGCTGTTCATTTTCATTCGGATCACAAGAGTGAGGTCAGGCATGATTCGATAAATCATTTTTCATGGTCATGGCCCCGACCCAAACTGTTGCAACAACTCTGAAAGCACACAGTTCTCTACACTGTGACTGAATGATTTGTCTGGCTTGGAATCAAGCTGATAACACACATGGATTTAGGGCTTTGTGTGAATGATGCTGATTTTTAGGGTAAACAAATAAGTTATCCAGCTGGAGGGTTTTGTGGGAGCAGAGTTTCGCAAATAACAATTCATTCATTTAAAAGCACCCGAAGAAATGCATTGTTTTCTTTTCACTGTCACTTTGATTGTTGATCAGATTGTGAAAGCGTGACAGTTAACAGCTCTTTTTCAGATATCAGGTCAGCACATGATTCTGTGCCGGTATCCAGGAACTGTGTGTGTG
Organism: Triplophysa dalaica; assembly: GCF_015846415.1. Lineage (NCBI taxonomy): Eukaryota > Metazoa > Chordata > Actinopteri > Cypriniformes > Nemacheilidae > Triplophysa > Triplophysa dalaica. The sequence continues at coordinate 5,247,984 of NC_079547.1, read as the reverse complement.
TGTGTGTGAGTGTGTGTGTGTGAGAGAGTGTTTATAAACAGGAATAACATGATGTGTGTGCTTCAGGGATTTGTTTAAAATCAGATGAGCTTGATCTCTGTCTACTGGCAGCCTGACGCCTGGATGACTGGCACATCTCGTTTTATCTGTTGTGCAACACTTACAGGTGTGTGTGCAATGCAAGTATATGAACTTTCTGACCCTGTTTATTTAATGTATGATGTGAATATTAATGGCAGATGATGTTATTTAATGATATTTTAAGAGTGTAGAAGGACAGATGAGATCATGTTAGTACAGTTGCTTTAAAATAACTGCATATGAGAATTCATCAACGTGCCCCTGGGGTGCAGTCTGTGGAGGTTATATGACATACCAAATGTATGACACCAAAGCACCCATTGACCCCTTTCCATCTGCTCTCTCTTTCTCTCTCTCTCTCTCTCTCTCTCTCTCTCTCTCTCTCTCTTCAGAAAGTGTATTCATCTAAAACAGCACCTCATGTGATTCTGTGTAATAGTCAATCTTTAGTTGCCTTACATAAGTCGAGTTTAGATTTCAATGACCTTTTGAACGAGCCTACTTCGACTTTTAGATTGAATTGATAATATATTTATATAACGTCTGTGCTTGTATAATGGCCTGAATAACCGCATCTTCTCTAGTATTTATCTAGTGAGAAGTAGCAGTATCTATCTATTTCTTCTTCACACTTCTCCAACTCAGAGGCCACCTCAGGTTGTTGTGGATTGTTTGTTCATCTCTCTTTAGATTAGGTGTTTTATTTTTAATTGGGGAGAGAATTTTGATTTGTGATAGTTACAGTATGTACAGTACAATAAATGATTTTTAATTGAAAGAAGATCCAGAAGGCCATGACCTCTGTCACACCCTAACCCCCACCCTCTGAAACACACAAACACACACACAATAACACCCAGAACTCCCACCCTCTTAACACTGACACACACATACACACCCTGCTACTCCCACATGCAGTCACTGTGAGTAAAATCCTGTGTTTGCTCAGATGGATGGAAAGGAACAAAAGACTGAGACAGAAAGAACTCCCACATCAAACATACAGATGACTGAAATTACATCTGCACACGAAGCCTCTGCAAAAACGTCCAGAAATGCTGACTGATGTCGTGGAAAGCTTTAAATAAATATCGCAATGTAAAGAGTTCCATATTACTTTCCTGTGTTTGACTGAACAGAATGCCATAAACTCGCATGGAAAGGTTTTATAATGGAGAACAGAGCATCTGGTTTGCAAAGTTTTTGAAACCAAGCAAATTCAATCAAACAAGATTTGCAGGTAGAGTAAACAGTGTAATGGGACACCCTGGAAGTTTAAATGATTTTACATGTTTAAATTCTGTTCCTCATAAAGTTCGAAACATGTAGTCTCTACAGATATCATTCATTCAGTCTGTCAGTTAGCTTCTCTTTACTGCCTGCAGGAAAAGTTTTCTAATTTCCTAAATCCGGATCAAATCTAGAGTTCACATCACAGCTAAAGGGTAAATTCCTGTGTGGTGAAAGCAGACGTGTTCACACGTCGCGAGGTGAACAAGTCAAGGCCAGGTCTAAACCTTAAGTCTTTAATTAATTAACATTAATACACATTAATATACACATTTCTAACTTCAACAGCTTTGTGAGAATTTGCGTTTTTCCTGTGTCCCACATATTATGTGAAATGCATTTCAATGATATTTTCCATGACATATTTACTTCCTCTTTTATGAATATAAGTATTGGACCTAAACTCAATAAACTTTGAATTGCACTTCTGTGTCTGTGTCATTCTTGGTCCCCAGGATCCTGCAACTTTGTGAGTTCCATCGACTAGACTCTTTAACCTTCTACCTAGGCAAAAAGTAATAATCTTACAAGCATGTAAAGGGAACAAAGGGGCGTTATACTGGATTGAATTTTTTATAAACTAATATCTTTTTATGTTTGCCATTTGTAATCAGTCAAGCCTATATGCTTATTAGTCTCAAACAAATGCATTTAAACATTCACTGACTAGTATGGTTAAGGCATGTCTGATTTCAAGTCCAAGTCAACTCAACTCTCAGGTCCAGGTCGAGTAGCGAGTCAATAGTTTTTTTGTGACTGAAGTGTGCCTTGAGTCCGAGTAAACTAAAGTTTGTGCATGACAGGATGTAAAGTCATGCCAAATTGAACATATGTCAATGTAAAGTGACATACAGTGTGTGTCTTTGATACAAATGGGATTTTATTACTTAGTTTTTCCTTACTTTGTGAAAATCAAGTATGGTTGCATAATAAAATGTCTTATTCAATACTTATTCAAACCACTAACCCCCAGTATGAGTGATTCTAAGTGATATCTACCTAATATGATACTAACTAATAGGACAGGTGGCATCACAACAAAGTCATTAAAGGGGTCATATGGCGCAAATATGTGTTTTTAGTGTCATTGGTGTGTTATAAACTGCCTGTGCATGTATTAGACATGTAGAATTACAAAAATGTAAGTGTCGGAACAAAAAAATGCAAATGCTCAACCAGACCTGTCTGATAACGCCTCGTGTAACCACACTCCCGCAAATCTATGTCAGTTCGTGGGATGATTTGACTAAGATCCCCCAAATGTATACGCAAGTAAGGTGGCTGTACCTGGCAGTACAATTGCTTTGGAACCTGATGTTCCAAATATGGTAAGAGATGTTACATTTCTGTCACACGCTTGCAGTATTCGACCAATTACTGCGCACTGGTTAACTGGCCAATCATCGTTTCAGAGAGGCGGGGCAAAGAAGAGATACAAACATGCACGGTAAGTGGAAAACACAGCGATTTTTGACCTTAGATCATGCTTACACATTGCATTACATCTAAAACAAACTTTTTAAATATTTTGCAAGTGCATTTTTAGAGGGTGGACAGTAAAATCAGTAAAATTGTCAATCCGTCCAAGAACAAGAAAGTCTGTGTTTACGCTATATCTGTGTTTATATTATGTTTATATTATATTAACAGAACTCTTTAGAGTACCTCTCTTAACTAACTACTTACTAAGAGCAGTGAACCAGTATTTTCAGTATTATTTAAATTTTTCAGGGCCCACATGTCGGAGAGCACTTCATCCCCTATAAATCTTTGGACATATTCCTGCTCTTTATGTCAAGGTCAATGTATTTCATTTGTTTGTGGTCAGAGGCGTTTATAGGTGTAAATCTCGTCTCTGTCACAGCTGAGCGTCTGAACTGCTGAACTGAATGGTCTGTATGCCAAGCTTCTGTCCAGGGCAGGTGTTGGCATTTATCCCAGTTGGCACCCAAATATAAACATTGGCACTAATTATGGACACGGTACAGAGCTCTAAACATGAAAGCCTGTGTCAGTCCAGCACATCTGCTTAACCTGAAGTTCAACTTCTCGAACAATATACGTGACTGCAACACACAGTTCCCTGCTACCTGCGTATTTTACATTTATTTTTCATCTGTAATCCCTTATTAAACTTTTTGGCTTTGATCTTTCTTTATACCTTTCGAAAATAAAATTGTAAATGTATTTTATTTACATGTATAAATCATTATTCACTGTAGCTCTTTTGTGTTTAGTACTTTTAGATAAAACGTTTCCGTTTATATATATACTTGACTTTGACAAGTTGATACTTTGATAACCTCCGAGCAACAGGATGCTGCTCTGGGAATGTTTTAATAGAACAGTATTGTAACTTTAACTTTCCTGTGTTCAGCTGCATTTGGAATTCTCCCTCTGGTCAATGTTTTAGCATGCCCTGATCTTTGATCATTACGCTTCCACGCCCTAAAAGAGCTTGTGATGGATTTTAACTGAATCCAACAACAATATTCTACATTTGGTAATACTGCAGGCATGCAGACGTTTCAATCTTAAAGTTTAGCAAGAACTTCTGTAAAAAAGTTAAATCACATATAAAAAGAACTATGAACACTATGAAGTGTGAGCACATAGATCTTATGTGCATGCATAACTCTCAATGCATTCTGGGAACTATAGAAACCAGAAATATGAATCAAACAGAAATTTTTATCAGATGATTTTAATAATTGCATTTAATAACCTGGCGCAATGTTATTTAGGAGGCAGCTCCAAAAAGTTTCGATTTCAAAATATTGTTTTGCTATGGCAATAAAGCATTTTGAGTTGAATTGTAGGTCTGTAACCTCTCCCTCACTGTGTGTGAGAGATCCGGCCCAGCTCTGTCCCTGCACTAGATTTATGAGTGAACAGTAAACACTAAGCTGAACTAACATGTACAGTTTTGTATGGCTCATTACTCATATTTTAGCAGTTTAATCCTTATATCCAGAGATAGATATATGTGTGACCTTCATGAAATACTGCAACAACTGCACACACAAACTCCAGTCTACAGTCTCTGTTGACAATACAAAATGCCATTAGTCTTAGAGTTAAGAGCTCCAGAATTCATGTTAAGGATAAATGTAGAGCACTAAGTGTGTGTGTTTGTTTTCATGTGCATGATTTATCACTGTACACATACTGTCCGTCCAAATCAGCACTGAACAATTTAACCCCTGTGACTTTGGGAGAGTCTTTCATAACCGTGAGTGTTAAACACAAGCGCACATCAGAAATAACTCCCTCTGTGCTCATCTGTCAGCGCTGACAGTCAGTGATGCTGCTAACGTTTCTGCCAGAAATATATACAGTCGGGGCCAAAGGTTTGTTTCAACAGCTAAAAGAACACGTAAACATCAACATAAAATCCCCACTTTCAGCACTGAATATTCTTTAAACGTGTATATACTTTAGATTTATGAGGTGTTTAAATTGTAAATATGTACAACTTGTTAAACCTTTCGACTCCCCACTATGTTGTTTTAAAATAAGACAGTCATAAAACAGTATTAAGAAAAGTCATCACCATTGTTGAGTAACACAAATGAAAGCATGGAAGTGTTGTGCCCGAAAATCATAACAAACATAAAACATAACTGAAAAACTAAAATATTTGATATAGGTTCTTAAAAGTACCACCCTTTACTTTATGTAAATGTACAGTAATGTACATTCTGGGCATTCACTCATCTTCATGGGATCATTTAAAAGATGTATCCAAATGTTTCAAAACTTTTTATGTGTTTCTATGTACTCTGAAAAAAATCAGAATAACAAATCAAAGAAAACTTACCTCACACGTTCACCAATTACATACTAGCTAAAAATAACTTGTATCACATTCAAATATTTGCCAAAAATAAAGTTTTTTTTTTTCATTATCCAAAGGTTAGAACATGAAATTGGCAACATTTAATCTATTTACTGCCTTTTTTAGTATGAAACATTTGTCTAACATCATGTCATCTTCATCATTATGCAATGCTAAATAAATATCTGTTGTGAAATATTCTTTTTTTTATTTTTATTTAATCAATTAATAACTTAATGTTACTAAAAATACTCAATGAACATGATTGATAAAGTTTAATAAGACCAGCATTGTATAGGTATTGCTTGCTGTATGTTTTGCAGTGTTTATAAGGAAAAGTTACGATGAAATTGTTCAACAATCATAAAAAACTGGTAGGCCTAATAAATGGTATTTGCTTTGGTTGCTGTTCTGCTATAATTTTTGATAACATAATGGTTGAAATATAAATTAGAAACCAAACTTAATTGTTTAAAAATGTTTAAAAAACTTCCTAAATGTTTCCGATCGTGCCCATAGAACTTAATCGAGCTGCAATGAGTTGTTTTATTTCACGTGACAAGTCTCGCCCTTGACCCGAGCTAGTGTCAAGCAGTCTTCGATTGGATAGTTGAGACTATCCAATGCAACAAGTGATCAGCACCAGGGGCCCGTTTCAGAAAGGAGCTTTAGTGAAAACTCTGAGTGGTTTCAGGAGAGCAATTAAGGACCGGAGAGGAATTTTGTCATTTTCCTGTGAATTTTAATAAAAACTGTACCGTTTTTCTTTACAATGAATTAGATAAATCCATATATATCTCATCCATCCTTACATCAACAACATCAACCACCGTACATGTATTATTTCAGAGCATTATGTTCTACGGACAATGAGAAATTACTTAATAAAGTGTATAAATAAAGTGCATGAATAAAATAATTCATAAATACAGACACATGCAGAAAATAAGAGATATAGGTAATCAACAAGGTATTTTGACGTCCAGCCATTCCAACTCAAATCTGCTCAGAGCAAGGTTCGAACCGACGATCAATCTATCTTTGACACGAGCTTCTGACGACCTACATGTATTATATACACCATGACGTGTCAATTGCGTAATTAGAGCACTCAAAACGAGTGAGAACATACGATTTTTATTATTATTTCTGTCTCATTTGTTTCATTCATTAAATGATTAATTTATTTGATCTATTTAATTTTCAGGACATCAGAAAATCCACTGTTTGCAGAGCGGAAAGTGTGCCTCCAACTCAAGTGCTTTTTGCCGCCATGTTGCTTTCTTTGGTGCTGTTGCCATGGTGAATCGTAATATCGAAGCTCCATTGATGATGGTTTTTTATAGTCCTGGTGCACGCGCTTAACCCATGGTAACCCTGCCCTGATTAAATTCTCAAAAACTTAAGTTAACAGTTCTGAAACAAAAAACTCAAAGTTTCTCCTTTCTAAGTAAACCAACTCTGAGTTCAAGGTTTAACCTAGAGTTGGTTGAACCTCCTCATTGAAACGGGCCCCAGGGCGGGATCTGCGCTTCCCATTTACGCGGTGAGATGTCAATCAAAAGCGTGTTATCAGCGTTTCGCGAGGAAGCTTAGAAAAATTATAGCCTAGAATGGCAAAGTTGTATATATTGGCCCGGAGATTGCTTCAAATTGAAAAAAAATATAGAATAGATATTATTATTCTATATTTTATCTCCTCGCTGTGCATTTTCAATTTTAATCCTAATAAAGTTTATCAGAATCTGTATTGGCATGTAACAAAACGCTGCCAGGGCAGCACGTAGACAGCGATGTCAAATGACAGCTGTTGTTTTTGTCACCACTCGCAAGGATTGACCAATCACAAAGCATCCTAATACAATATGTATAGTTATTTCATTAACATTCATAGGAAAAATCGTTTAACATATACATACTGTATATGTATACAATGTATTTATTATATTTAACACATGATTCTCTTTTTCTCTTTTAATCTTGCAAATATTGTTGGACAAAGTGTCTTCAAGTTCAGTTTCAGCGTTAAATTCCTCTTTCTGAGCCGCCAAGCGCCCTCTAGTGGAATAAATTATTTATAACAGTCTGGAGTCTGCGAACTGCCCGATGTTACGCTGAAAAAGAGGAGGAGTGAAAAACAAGAGGAGTGAGGGAGAGGTGGAGGAGAGGGAAAAAAAACAAAACACTCAGCGCTGTTCGCCATGTTGTATTCGGGACACACACGGGAGACTATATAAACACATCCGAGGTTTATATCAGCGTGGATGTGGATACAGGAACGTCACGTTTAAATGTTAGGAATGGATTTGTGATCATCCGATCTGGGATCCGCTGGTGGGCTTCTTTTGCTATGCCTGATCTGGGATCATTTGGAGAAACGGAGAAACATTTGGCTTCAAAGGCTCGTTCGGGACGCTGTCGGAAATATTTGTATTGACAATATACAAACACACTGTCTTTATTCGTTTTAGTTGGTTGGTTTTCGAATATCTATGCATTTAAAACCCGGCGGTGGGTTTTGTATTCTCGTGATCCGTGATTATATAAACCTCCAGATTTATTCAAACTCACGACTGACATTTAAAAACCAACCAGAATCGACATGAATGTGGATTTTCAACATGCATCTGATCAGAGACTCTACCTGAGTGATTTTTCCATATGCAGAAGAGACAAGTGATTGGAGTCACTTATCAATACCAAACAATATTGGTGCATAAATTGTTATGGACATGTTTGCAATCCGTAGTGGGCAGACTGCTGTGTTATTTATAATACAGTATGACTGTATTCATGTTTGATATTTCACCTAGTATGCAAGCAGAAACACACACTGAGGTCCTTGCTGGGGATTAGTTATATCTGTAAAACACTCAACCTTTCTCACAGACTTACACATTGATCCGGACCTGTTTGCTCACAAATAAATGCTTCTGGCGAAATTAAAGCATTCATTTCAGGATTATCAGCTTCGTGTTGGGGGGATTCAGGCCTGAAAATGAGGACAGACACCAAACTGGCTTTGGCTATATTCCTCGTATCCTGCTCCTCAGGTGGGTAGACATTATTTCTACAGCAGCCATACTGTACGCCTTATATAACATAAAAAATCCTGATGATCTATAAACAAAACGACACATGCAATATGATTGTGCCATTACTACCACTGTATCTTTTTGTTACGTTCTACATGTGTTTATGATGTATAGAATTGCACACATATATCACAAATATAGTGTTTACGGAACAAGTATATATTTAGTTCTCATATAGATTTTCAAATATATATGTACAGTAGCCTATAAACGTATACAATATATATATATTGTTCAGATGGAACTGAGGGCTGTAGTGTTTGCTCAGAGAGAGATACATTTTAGACAACTGCTATATATTCAGAATAAAATGGTTATATTGGCCAGAAATAATTCATCTCTTGGATCATAGGTAAGAACATGGTCTGTAGTCCCCTGAGAAACAGATAAGAACCTCTCTAACTTCGGTCAGATGGCCACTCAGATAAGCTACTATGGGCTTCTTTTTAAAGATGCTCAAGGTCACAGAGCCTGAAAGCAGGAAATAGACTAATGCCTTTGAAGAGAGACTCGTTTCATTTTCCTTTGTGCTGGATTGTGGTACAGTTTGATATGATTGTGTGTGTTACTTTGAACCATCTGTAGCCATGAATGTTGCTTTACAGAACCTCCAAACTACTGGTCCGTATCTTAGAACTCATTAGAAAAGTGATGGAGTTGATGTTGATGCTACCAGTGCAAATCTCTAAGGTGTCGTGGGTGGTTGTCTGGGCGTTGTTATCTGGCTGCTAGAGTGTACTGAGTGTTTGCTAGGTGCTTGCATCTTACAAGACTAATATCTATCCGTGTGACCATGAGGAGCGCATCAGCCCTCTCTCTCCATACTCGTGCGCTTAGCTTTAAAATAGGCCAAAGGTCTATAGCAGCTTTCATCCTCTTTAGCATAAGCCTGCTAAGCTCAAACAGAGTTATGCCAAGGTTACAGTCATCGAGTTAATCCCTCTGCTAACCTCACACGCTGATTCCTGCAGCAGGTCATAGTTGATGTACATCATTCTTGAGCCTGTGAAGGGGGTCACCTGTCATGCCCGGGTAACATTGGGAAAATAGAGAAAATTTTAATTCTGTAGAAACACAATTTTTGTACCGTTACTGGTGTTGGAGCAGTCTGATGCTTCAACGTAGCTCAACCGATAAAAAGATTGTGTTCAGTGAGCAGTTTGACAGTTTAGGGCTACTGTATAAACAACATGGCTAAGTCATGTTAGGGGACCTGTGGTGTATGTAGATAGAAATAGCTCATTCTAAGGTAATAAAAACATAACACTTCATTATGTAAGGTATTTAGACACCGCTAAAGACATAGTAATGTATATTATATTTCAATTCTGTCAATACTGTAGATCCTCCAAAGAAATTAAACATTGGATCTTTAAAATGTAAATTGGCATAGAGTATTTTAAAGGTTGCACTTTTCTTATTTGCAGTATTGTAGTTTAAAATGTTTAAAAAATTGTCTTCATGCAAATATTCTTTCTCACTGGAAAAGAATAACTTTTAGAATTTACTTAATATAATCCTCATAACAATTTGCACAACTATTTCTATTTTTAAGTAAAATGTGCTGCTGTAATTCAAGGACAATTTACTAACCAGAATAAAGCAAATTCTAGTCATTAAATATATTAAGTAAATATTTCTTGAAGTAAACAAAAAAACATTACGTTGAACAAGAACATTTGTCTAACTCAAACTTCACGGTTCACCTACTTTCACTTAAAAAACCCAAACTTAAAAATGATGCCAAAATTCAAAGATAAATCAACACAAAACACGAACCTGTCTTTTTTTTACTGAACAACACTTAAAATGACAGTTAATCTGGAAAATGAATCTCATAACTGGAAACTACAAATCAACTGCCAAGTTCTACAAAAACAATTATGTAGTCTCAACACAAAATAAATAAGTAAACTTAATTTTACCAGAATTGAGTTGGATATAATAATTTGTTAAATGAAAATTGCTCAAACTAATTTTTTTAAATCTTAACAACCAAACAGGAACATAATTCTATCAAGTATATTCCAATAATTTATTTTCATAAAATCTGCGAAGACACATTACTTTTTTTGTGCTTTTGGTGGTGAAATGTTCTTCAATGATTTTCATGAAAGTGGCTATGTTAGTCACACATAATTAACAGATTAAAAGAGGTGACTTTCTTTTATTTTAAAAATGAAAAGGGATAGTTCACCAAAAAATGAAAAGTCCCTCAAACTTATCCTCATATCATTCCAAACGTGTATGACTTATTTCTTCAGAACACGAAAAGAAGATATTTTGTAGGATGGTGATTCTATCCACTATATGGACACAAAACCACATTTCTCAAAATATCTCACACGAAAGAGTCATAACAAGTTTCAGACATGACCGTAAATAAATGATGCAATAAAAAAATTGTGTGAACTATCCATTTAAGGCTTTAATCTATCGGTGTAAATTAAGCCTCTGTACGTGAACAATAATCTGCAGCCATCTTTCTCTGGCCTGACTCACAAAGCATGCTGGTAGTGTGGGTGTGTTTTAGACAGATGTGCCCCAATGCGCCTAGTCTCACTGGCTCCAGTCTGTCCACAGCAGGAGGCCAAAACTCTGGGAACATTCCACTGGCTGACTGAAGGGCTATAGACTCTGAAAGCATTTCATTTGATAAATCTGGACAGAGAGAGAGAGAGAGAGAGAGAGAGAGAGAGAGAGGGAGGGAGGGAGGGACTAGAGTTGATATTCAGAATCTCACAGGCATGTGTGTGTTGGAAAGAAACTGTTACCAGCATTAAATTGTTGGCAGTATGTGTGTCTGGACTTCATTGCTGGGAATGAACCCGACCTGAGCAAGTAAAAATATGTTCAAAAGACCTAAAGGGGCCATGTTCTATTCTTTTGTATCAATTAACAGCGAGGCCTGCTTGAGGATACAGTGTCACAGTAGTTTTCTCCAGCACTTTGTTATGAAGGTACAGACCTCTGTGCAGTAACGTTTTCCAACCCTGTGTTTAATCTCACATCAGGACCATCTGTCAGTCAAATCACTTATAGAGACAACACGACTCGCTTTGAAAATATTCTTTCAGATTTTCGTTTAGTTGTTAAAACGTCTTAGGTCAAAGAGCATATGGGTCACATGAGCATAAAACATGGCGGACGCAATGTGTTCGAAATGTATTCATACTACACCCACTCATACTATATATAACATACTGTTTTAACGGCCGATGGGTACTTTTTTTAATTCAGTACTTACTGTCACAGTAGCCCTACAAAGCTGGGACTAAATTATACAAGTTGTTTTTTGGTCGCCATAAAAAAGACAGATATCAAACCTAATCGTGTGTGTTTGAAAATGTGAAGTTTTGTGTGATGGGTGGTTTAGGGTTTGAAGAATATAACGATTGTAGAGTTTAAAAATCATTGTCTAGGGCAGCGGTTCTCAATCCTGGTCCTCGCGACCCCCTGCTCTGCATATTTTGTATGCTTCTCCTACCGCTTCGGAGGTTTGTTTAATACGCCCATAAGAGCCCTGCGAAGTAAACATCACTAGATATTCTGCCATAAATCCCGTTCGAAATGTGGATAATGTTGCGCAAATCTCAAAATTACGGTTAAATTACCCTTCAATCTTCCGTAGTAAGTTTTGTTCTTCGTGTTCTTAAATTAACGTCAGCCGATTTCATGTGTGCAGGGAGTAGAGAGCAATGAACACAGTTCAGGGAACACGTCAATCGGAACGCGGTTCATTCATTAAGCTCTCTTCTAATGAGCTAGAGATTTAAATCAGGTGTGTTAAACAAGAGAGATACACAAAATATGCAGAGCGGTGGGTCGCGAGGACCAGGATTGAGAACCACTGGTCTAGGGAAAGTCCCCATACAAAATGGAAACCCACGTGTGCTGTTAAACTCGCAATGTAAGTGCATTAACTGCGGTGTGTGTGCAGAAACTTCACAGGTTTTTTCCTCACCTGTTTCCGGAGCTCCAGGTGTGTCTGCTGCTGGTGGTGTGACTGAGGCCTGCTGGTGGCTTGAGAACAACATGTGTGTTTACTCCCAGAAACACACAAGGAAACATGATGTCTGCGTTTGCAGCATGAGATTTGTTTTATTGTAGATTGTGATTCTGGTGTCAAAAGGGAGGTTATAAAAATGTAGCTGACATCGAGACATTACAGAGGTAGATAAAAAGAAACAGTATTTCAGAAGTTCAGTGAGTTTCTCCAGAGCACCTTTGACGAATAAGCAGTGGTGATAATCGAAGGTCAGCTCACTCAGAACATAATGGCGTAATGCTTATGAATTGAATGTTTTGGTACTAAAGCTGGAAAAGATTGGACCCAGACAGCATTCGCACCTGCTGATTTCCAGTGAATTCAACTATCTGTTATTTATTAGGTCAATAGCCCTCTGTCTGCTAGTTTGCTCTTCTTTATTTGTTCCACCTTTTAATTTATTCTGCAAATTGTCCCCTAGAATCAGTGCAGAGCTTACAAAAAGCTTTTGTGTTTGCATATGTTTGGTGCAGAGTTATAGTTTTGTTTTTAGTTTCATTGTAGTTTTACTTCGCTCTTATTTTTAGATTTTTCGTTTATTTTAAATTTTGAGCAATATAGTTATATGCATTTGTCTTTTTTTTTTTTTACATTGCTATGTAAAGTTTTACTTTATATTAGGTTTATTTTAGTTTTTGTTTATTATTATAATTTAGTGCCTTAATGGAGCAATGTGGGATTTTTTAAATATATAAAATCTATTTCTTCAGAGGTGTATAAAGACCTTACGTAATGAACTGCTATGTTTGTATAGCCTTAGAATAAGCTCTTTATATCTGCACATAGAGCGGGCCAACAAAACATTGAATTCATGTTGCGCCACCATGTTTTGTACAGTAGCCCTAAACGGACAAACAGTTCTACGAAGCATGTTTCTTCTCCCTCTACCCTGCGGTACGTAGTCCGGTTGTCCCTGACTTCACAAACGGGGAAAAATGTCTAATAACTTACTCCTAACTGCTTGAACAGCGTTGCTATTTACTGTTAGCTAGCTCTGCCCTCAAATGTGCTGTGCAATGCAGGCATGAAATGCTTAGCTTTATTATAGCTTAGACCACGCAAATAATAATGCAAATTAATAAAATAATCGAAGATGACCCGAGTATATACAAGCAACGCACTGGTTCAAGATAAACAATGATGCCCAAAACTGCTCCGGTACACAGCTAATATTACAAAAATATATAAAAATGATTTTTCTCTCCAATTTCTCTGCTAGAAAGTATCTCCAAAGATATCTAAAAGCCTTAGTACCGCAGGTCCTCACACGTCTCTGCTGGAAAGTCTTTATAATATTAACTTAAGTTCTGACTTTTATCCTTCTTTTAATACTTAAAATCCACAGACCCTTTATTTTATGTAATAAATAAGACATCGCTCTTTCTACAGTCTTTCTAATGCCCAAATGATCTCTTCCCTGGGTCGACATGAGAAGACACGCTTTCTCAGCCGAGGACATCTTTTTTTCCTGTGGTGGCCACCATCGTGTTTAGACTGAGAGATTGGTTGCAATTCTCAAACTCACCACTAATGGCCGCTATAAATCCCACTCTAGACCTTTAAACGTATTTCAGTTTTTTTCTGAGACAAAATGAAAATTATTTGTTCAGTTTAAGCTTTTCAAAATAAGTCAGGCCAATATTTTATTTGATTGCAATAAACAGGAACGCTTTCAAAGTTTTGATTTTAGTAAACTAAAATAACCTTTGGTGGCTGGCTATAGTTTATTGCATTGACCTGGTATATGCTTTTCATTATCAGATGGAGATATTCAAAATAAAAACTAAACTCTTGATGTTGTACTAAAAAGGATGAAATATGTTCTATCATCATCCATGTGTGTGTACACATGTTGGTCAATATTACTGTTGTCCTTTGGCGATTATTAGATCTGCATGGACACAAATCTGATTTTATTGTGACGGTTCTGTCTGTGCTTTTTTACCTCAATGATTCACACTAGGCCTCAAGCTTAATGCACCCCCAGGTGTGTGAACTGCAGCGATCTGATTGGTTGGTGAGTGGTTAGGGGATCAGCCCCCTCTGCTGGTCATACTGTTATCTGTTCTCACAGCACTGAAATCAATATTTTCTGTATGTTTCCCACTTTAAAAACACTCTACAGACAACATTTTTTTTAGATGTCATTTTTTAGGGCAGTGGAAAGAATTTCTTGCCGTTTAATTTTGTCCTTTTAATGTAAATATTTTGATTTATTTGTGTAGAGTCTGTGCTTTTGTGGTGCTCTAATGATCGTGTACAGATTTCACAGAGAGAAACATTAAAGAGGTTTTAACTTCAAGTTACATTTGAGAGAGATTTAGAGTTAAATGATAATGTTAAAATATAAGTGTGGAGAAGATGTGTGAATATTAATGAGAAAAGAAACATATTTGATGTTTGAAGGTCCCTGCAGGCACAAATAAGTCCATTCGGAAATCTCTGAACTCGAAAGAATCGACGTGACATTCAGTAATGAATAAAATAATATTTCCAGTATTTGAAGACTCAAAGAGCCTGGTGAGATCATGAGATAACCGTGGGGCCTTTCGTATTGTGATTTATGAAAGTAACTGCATTGTTATTGTGAAAGCTCATGATTATTTTATAATCTCGCCTCTGTCCTGCTGCCTCATAAATGCTTTTAATGTGTGTGTGAGCGAAGCGTCCGTGGAATCTGTTGAATGTTTTGTGGGCTGCAGTGAATGGAAATCTGTTCAGTGTGTTGAATTATTGAGCGAAGTCAAAGGCGTCTGTCAGCAAAAATGTCCGATTGCTGCACGTCTCGCCTTTCCAGCATTCCTGACCCTCAGCGATCTGTAGAGGATGAAATTCAAGCCCTATCTCACACACACACACAAGAGAGAATATTTGTTAACGTAGGTCTCGTAGAAATCTGAAAAAATGTATTTATCATGCATGATCCATGGCAGTATTTCTTTTTGGGAACAAATTTGATTTAACATCTATAAGTGAAAATCCTATTTATTTTCTCCATAAAGAATTTTAGCAATAACTTATAAACCTTAACATACAGACCTACAGTTCCATAATATCTGAAGTCAACTGATTAATTATTATATTTACTTCCAGGAAAGTCACACATCTTTATTAGTTTAGTCAGAATATAATAAAACTTTAAATAGTCCTTTTTTTTGACAATGACTTTTGTTCTGATTTAATATCAACCTAAGGAAAATATTTAATGTCGCTCTCTCTCTTTCTCTTGTTCAGGTGCGATTCTCGGTCGTTCAGACACAGAGGAGTGCGTGTTTTATAACGCAAGCTGGGAAAAAGATGGCACAAACCAGAGTGGAATCGAGCAGTGTTATGGAGAGAAAGACAAACGCAGACACTGTTTTTCCACTTGGAAAAACCACTCGGGAACCATCGAGATGGTCAAACAGGGTTGCTGGCTTGATGATGTCAACTGCTATGACAGGTACGGTCAGGTGGGCCTTGGTGAGCAATATCTGGTTGAGACTAGAGAAATCTAGAAGAAGTAGTTCAACTTCAAAATGAAAATTCTGTCATAATTTACTCACCCCTTTGCCATATCCAACCTTTATGACTTTCTTCTGAAGAACACAAAAGAAGATATTTTGAAGAATGTGGTTATCAACCCCCCATTCACTTGCATTGGTTACAATATAAGTCTTTTTTTTTAGCTGCTTTTTCAGAATATCTTCTTCTGTGTTCTGCTAAAGAAAGTAAATCATATATGTTCGAAATGACAAGAGGGTGTGCTTGGCGGTCTGAAAAAAAACAGAGCACCTTTTCTGTTATTTTGACCTGTTTCTCCAGTATTCACATTTTGCCAATATGCAAATAGAAGCAATGGTTTTATTTTGAAATTTGAGAGAATTTTGTAATGTTAATACTAAAAGTGTGCCTATATAATGTTGATATCGTATCATATCGTATCTCGTATCATAAGATCCTTATGTCTAAGGTCTCCCATGGTTTTAAAGCAGGTGAATGAAAATAAATGTTGAAATTAAGAAATTTAAACACATTTCTCTCTTTATTTGTCTCTTTCTGTGCAGAAGTGAATGTGTGGAGCATAAAGAGAATCCAGATGTCTTCTTCTGCTGCTGTGAGGGCAACTTGTGCAACGAGAAGTTTCATTACAGTCCAGAGACAGTACAGAGTAAGTGCAAACACACACTTACTCTGGTTTTTGTTTTATGGGGACATTCCTTAGACTTCCATTGATTTTATATCAGGCTTATGATATATTCTATCCCCTAACCCGACCCCTACAACTAAACCTAATAATCATGCAAATAGGGTTGTCATGATTATGAAATTTGGCTGACGATTAATCGTCTATTATATAATTGCAATTATGAAAATGTATTGTCTGTTTAAAGGTTTTGACAATTATAACGATAAATTACAATTAATTTATTTAATGAAACAACTAGGAAGATTCCCTATGGAATGAGCTCAACAGAAAAGACTGTCTTAACATATAAAACTGAGATTTGAGGATGATGTCGTATTGCTGTGTAGATGCAGCAAAGCTGGAATCACTTTAATAAAACTCTTAAACACAAAAAATACAAATCTTAACAACTCTAATGATGAAGGAAAGTCATTTGAACGTAACAGTGAGTGCAGATCAAGGACGGGGATGTAAAATGCTCCAAATCACCCTTGTTTTCTAAGGATTTACAATAATAGCAGTTATCTGAAATAATTGCGATTATGTCAAATAATTGCGATGAGACGATTATTTAATAATTGTGACACCCCTACACGCAAACCTTTCTGCATCTTTTAAATTTTCAGTTAATATCATTCTGTATTATTTATAAGATGTGGTAACACAGATTGAACCTTTTTCTCTTTAGAGCCCCCTAGTGGTTATGGGTCCACATGCACCGCAAGTTAAGCACGCCCTGTATTTGCAACCCTACAAGCACACTCATTTTCCGATGAGGGCATTCCATAGACTTGTATTATTTTTATACACAAATAGTTATAAACACAATAATCAAAAAAATTGTGCAATTTTGAAAAAGCTGCATTTACTGTATATTTTTTTACCCCAAAGGGTTGTTTTGCTTGGATATGTCAGGTTATGCTTAGTTTTGCTTATTTTTTTTACTTCAAAATATTGAGTACACACACATTACTACTCCTCAGTCCCTAAGGATGAAATCTGTTTAGAATTTTCTTGCTTTCTAAATATTACACATCTAACGGCCCATCTCTCGCTCTCACTGTGTTAAGTCAAATGGCATTCTAGTTTGCGTAAGTTTGAGTTTCTCTCTCTCTTCTTCTCTTCATTGCAGCCACACAGAATCCAGTCACACAGAAGCCTGAGATGTTTCCCATGTTGTTGTACTCTTTAATTCCCATCATGGCGGTCGCTGTTGTCCTTTTCTTCTCATTCTGGACGTACCGCCATCTCAAGCTGACGTACCCCCCTCTGCTGGTACCATCACAGGTACGGTACCTTGCTCTGACCAACTCACAATCATGTTAAATATCTGGAGTTTGATTCAGCGCTACTCCCTCTGTCAAACTAAAAGAACGGTGTGTTTCTCGATCATATGCCCACTCTCGGACACCACATGAATTTGTCTCAATTTCTCATTCTCTCTCTGCAACATTCTGAGATGGTTTAGTGCTTCACTTTGGCTAGAAACAGTAAAATCACTCTTCTTCACTTTTGCTAGCATGCCTTTCATATCATGATAGAGGTAAGAGCTTCATTAACTCCGCCATCATCTGCATTCTTTACCCCTTTACTTTTCATTTTAATGAGTTTGACCCAGTTGTTATTTGGTGGTTGTGGTTGTTATTTGTATTTTTTATTTCAGCTTGCATGGATGAATATTTTGATTTCTGTGTGTCTGAATTGTGTGTGTTTATACGGTTAAGCCTGCAGTGTTATTTTATATTTGTTCCGATGAATGCAGTGTAGTCACAAAAGACACAATGGGTTGGGATATGTGCCACAGGTGTTGTGGGGCCTGAACTTTGAACTCTGGGAATGATGATTAAATCAGGAACTCTGTGGTCACACACACACAAGGAGTGACAAACGCAATCTAAAATAAAATTCAGATTTTCATGAAATCTGTGTAACCAAATATTGATGTTGTGTAGTGAAACCGAATTATACAGATAATGTGCTAATCTCATCCCTCTCTCTCTCTCTCTCTCTCTCTCTCTCTCTCGCTAGATGCAGTTAAAGAAATAGTTCACTCATAAATGAAAAAGCTGTCATGGTTTATTCACCCTCAAGTTGTTCCAAACCTGTATAAATGTATTTGCTCTGTTATACACAAAGAAAGATATTTGGAAGAAAGTTAACAATTTTCAGTTATGGGGCACCATTGACTTTAGTAGAAAAAGATGATTGTGTACATTTTTTTGTTCTGTGGAACACAAAAGAAGATATGATGAAGAATGTAGAAAAGCAAACCGGTCCTGTGCACCTATTACTACCATTGTAATTTTTCCTACTATGGTAGTCATTGGTGCCCCAGAACTGAAAACTGCTTACATTCTTCTAAATATCTTCCTTTGTGATCAGCAGAACAAAGTCATTTATACAAGTATATAATAACTTGAGGGTGAGTAAATGATGACAGAATTTTCACTTGTGGGTGAACTGTCCCTTTAATGCAATGATGTCACTCAATAAGTGCAGTTAAAGCTGTGATGTTACTAAGTAGATGCAGTTAATGTAGTAATGCTTCTCACAATAGCCAGTTTCTGCAGTGATACCACTCACTAAATGGAATTAATACGGTGATGTCTTTCACTAGATGCAGTATTGCACAGTGATGTCATATGGTTGTCACTCTCCAATCTTTGCAGTGTGTATGTGGCCAAAGAGAATCAGCTGGCTGCATCCGCTGGCATGTGTAAATAAAAAATCTCAATCTGTTCGCTGATTTTCTGCTGTTTTATTTTTTTAAGGATCCAGGAATGACGCCTCCATCCCCATTACTGGGCCAGAAGCCCCTGCAGCTGCTGGAGGTGAAAGCTAGGGGGCGCTTCGGCTGCGTGTGGAAGGCGCAACTCTTCAATGAGCCCGTGGCCGTAAAAGTCTTCCCGGTTCAGGTACCAGAGACATTTCGAGTGAATAGATTTTACAAAGCTGTAAAGATTACAGTAAATAAGCTTGTGATGTCAGTGGTTTGAAGTCATACAACATTCTTAGACACAACATGAACACTCTCACTTAAAGGGACAGTTTACCAAAAAATGAAAATTCGTTCTTCATTTACTCGTCCTTGAGTTGTTCCAAATCTGTGTCGACTTCTTTGTTCTGATGAAAACAGAGAAAGATATTTGGAAGAATTAGAGGTGCACCGATTGACCGGTCAGAAACCGGAATCGGGTGTTTTCGCATGATCGGCCTTGACCTGTGATTGGCCGATCAGTCTCACGTCTTGCCAATTCGAAGCCGATCGTATGGTGCCACCAGGCAATAACGTCAAATACGCAAGTAAATGTCCGTTCAAGATGGCGGTCTTTCACGGCTCATTTGTAGTGCACAGACAATTTTTGACTGTCCAGGAGTTCACCTTCGTTGCTCCGTCTTCTTCGGGTATTTATTACATGCTAACTGTGATGCTAAACTCTGACACAAGCTTAACTCATGTTGAAGTCGTTCACTATGTGTTAAACAAATGTAAATTCCATTCAACCCGATTAATTGTCTTACGTTAAAACTATGGACATTTCACTGAGGTAAAATGACATTCAACACGACTTGAAAAAAATCCAAACTATAAAAAATTAATAAATCAACCAATATTTGTGATATATATCTGTTTGAGTTCTTTACTAAAACAAAAAAGGGCAAATACATATACATATTTAGAGTAGAATTCACTCATAAGATTTTTAACTTTTTATTGAAGTGGCAGCTAAAATCAACCCACTTCTTTTAGTACTACAGACCCAAGATAAAGACAAGTTATTTTACATTTCAGAAAAAATAAATAAAGCAACGATAGTTTCAGAAACAGACAAGAATAAAGTTTAAGTATTTTATTGTTATCTTAGACTTTTGTGAGAGTACAAAAATGATAAAGGTCGATTAAGTGATTAAGTTTAGTTATATTTTATTATTTATACGTATTTTCAGTCACAGAGTTATTTGGGAGAGGAATTTTTTTTTTAATGCAGGTTGTAGAACTGTATTTAGGGAAATTGTAATGTTCAATAATTTATGTAATGATAATAAAAAAATATGAAAAAATGTGTATTGAAGAAAAGTTAATTTTTTATATACTGTCAATCGAAATCGCCAACGAAAATTGCAATCTGTGCAACTCAAGGAAGAATGCTTGTAACCTAACAAATTCTTGGCAACCATTGAATGAATACCATAGTGGTAGTCAAAAGTGCCCCAGAACTGTTTGCTCTGCTACATTCTTCCAATCTTTATCTTCTTTTGTCATAAACAGAAACAAGGAAATTTATTTAGCAATTTTTCCTACTATGGTAGATTACATCAATGTAATATAGGTCATAGGTCTGCTTTAATCTGCCCTTTTCTTTAAATATTGCTCATTCAATAGAAATCCAAAGTCGCCGTTATTGGTTTAGTATAGTTAAGTTTAGTATGGTTAAGTATAAATGCACACACTTTTATCTCTCACAGTAAAAATATATTGTGCATGAGTTTTTGTAATAACAAGTAAATATCCGTTTGTTTGTTTGTTTGTTTGTAATCTCTCAGAATAAGCAGTCATGGCAGAATGAATATGAGATTTATTCCCTGAGCGGAATGAAACATGAAAACATTCTTCACTTCATTGGAGCAGAAAAAAGAGGAAATGGAGTCGACGTTGAGCTTTGGCTTATCACAGCGTATCATGAGAGGGTACATTAAAACACACACAAACATATCATCATTCCAAAATGTTCAGAATCAATGACTGGCGTACTGTTTACACTAAACTGCACACTGTTGTAGTATATCACCCAGTATTAGGTATGCAATATACTTAACTTTAAATATATTAACATTAATTTACTACATTGTGTCATAAGATTATAATATAACATAATACTAACAAATAAATTAATACATTTGTGTTCTTGGAATCTGGATTAAAAGAGTCTCAAATTGATTTTATGCTTGTTACATGCTGATTTAGTACTATTTAAAAACATTCACTTAAAAATCTTAAAATCTTTCTTCCATTATATACAGGAATCTTGCATTTCCTGTATATTAAATAGCAAACATAATTCTTAACATGACTCCTTTTTGACCAGACAGGGTTTTTTTAATTGAGAAATGCAAAATAAATATTCATTTTCAAGACTGGATGCTATCTGATTAATCAAACTCATAATGTTTGTGAAGAAATCTCATAGTTTGTGCGTTTTTACACAGGGCTCTTTGACAGATTTTCTAAAGGCTAACGTTGTGTCCTGGAATGAACTGTGTCTGATATCGCAAACGTTTGTGTGCGGATTAGCATATTTACACGAGGACATATCCAACCTGAAAGACGGACACAAACCTGCCATCGCACACAGGTACCTGCCCTGTTGAAAGGGGCATTAGCTCTTATTGGTTAGCACATGGATTAGGCTTCTGATTGGCTGTTATTGCCCTCATTTAACTGTCTCTCCTTTCCATCTTCAACTCCCTCAGGGATATCAAAAGCAAAAATGTTCTGTTAAAGAGCGATTTAACTGCCTGCATTGCTGACTTTGGCCTGGCATTAAAATTTGAAGCAGGAAAGTCTACAGGCGACACACACGGACAGGTGAGCAAGACACTTGCGTGTGCACAGACCACTCAAAATGTTATATAAGAAATTCACGTCATGTGACTAGACCTTAAGATGGCAGACACGTTGAATGTTAATCTTATGAGAACACTGGTCATCGGTGTTGTGTTGTTTTAAAGGTGGGGACCCGGCGCTACATGGCTCCAGAGGTGTTAGAAGGGGCCATTAGTTTTCAGCGAGATGCATTTCTAAGAATCGATATGTATGCAGTGGGTCTAGTGTTGTGGGAGCTGATCTCACGGTGCACAGCGGCCGACGGTACCACACACTTGTTACCAGCTCTGTCTCTACTGTTATTGTTTGTGTTTGTGCAGGCGTTATTTGTGTATTTGTTTTTTAGGTCCTGTGGATGAGTTCTCTCTGCCATTTGAAGAAGAGGCTGGTCTTCATCCATCTCTGGAGGACATGCAGGATGTTGTTGTGCATAAGAAATTACGACCGGTATTCAGAGAACACTGGCTTAAACATACGGTAATAAACATAGACACACTATTAAATATAAGTACTTCAAATATTTCACGTACAGTCATGGTCAAACGTGATGTCCAGGGAGGCATATTTGAAGAGTATTCAATACCCCTTCAGTATTGTTTAATTATCAAAATATCAGGTCCATGGTACAAAATGAAAAAAAAATATGGTGTTTATTGGATTAAAAATATTGCCAACAAGGGAAAAGTACATTATATCAGGCAATATATGTTTTATTTAGTTTAACAAAAAATGTAAAGAAAGCAAAAATCGACAGTTATTAATATTTTATTAATATTATGTTTATAAGTAATATTTTTCTCAGTATTTTGTTGTCATTCTTCTGGGTCTTGTCTCCAAAAACTTTCACATGTGTTTTGTGTAGTCTTTGTCAAGCTTTCGTAAATATTTCTTAAAGCTGAGCTTTAGCTTATAATCAATACTCCAATGCAACATGCATACTTATAAATCAGAAATAAAATATTTGAATGCAGACGTTGCCGTGCGAAGTGTAAATTATTCAAAGATGGACTTTTTGCCACTTTTATATATGCAGTAAAGCAAGAGAGACCTAAAATGTTTTTTAAATGGCCGATGATGTCTTTTGAAAAATGTATAGACGAACATAAGCGCTTTCACATTTTTGGACCCCTGTATAAAATATGTTAATGTATGTGCACAGGGTCTGGCTTTTCTCTGCGAGACTATAGAAGAGTGTTGGGATCACGAGGCAGAAGCGCGTCTTTCTGCTGGCTGCGTGGAGGAACGCATCATCTCAATGCAGCGGAACACCAGCCTCATCGGCCCTAACGACTTCCTCTCTGTTGTCACCATGGTTACCAACCTGGACTTCCCACCAAAAGAGTCCAGTTTATAACGCTGCACTCTCTCAGCCAATCACAACGCAGCGCGTGAATGACGTGTGTGTGTGTGAGAACTGTTCAAACTACTCTTGCAGAACGAGTAGAAATTAAACATACATGTACACGGAGGAACTCAAGATCCCATGAGGAGACGCCCAAGGAGCACACTTGGACATCTCTGTTTTCACCAAAACGTTTTTTTATGCATTAAGACTTAGGTTTTATAAGAACAGCAACTAATGTGATTTTAGTACAAAAAGGGCAAAACTCCTCTGGACTACATTCGCTGTTTGTTTCTGCAAATCATTACTGTCATGCCAATACAAGACGCCTCTGAATGTTTACTGCTCAACGGAGAATCACACACGCAGATTTTCGAGGAATTATGCTGAAATAACCATAAACCTCCTTAAACAGTTATATACCTCATTGTGTTTTATTATGCTTTTCTACACAGCTTCTACTGAATGCAAGAAAAGTAGCTATTACAGTGCAACTGTAATACACACGTCAGTGTTCATGACACATTTGTGTTCCGTCTCCCATCACTTTCTTTCAGAAGGGGTCATATCATGCCAGACAAAATAATGATGACATGTTTATGACGCCGTGAAACACTGCAAACAAACACGGTAACATTTTGCAGGGCTATGAAAACTGTACTATCACATTCTTCTGTCATTATTAAGCAGTATCTCTCTTTCTGAAACACTACAGCAGTATTCAGGGACGCAGAATCCTGCTCAGCAATTATGCAACAAACGTGCAGCAACAATTGCGACTGTAGCATTTGGAGTCTAAAGCTGTTTGTTAATATTTATTTCATTAATAATGTGACGAACTCATTACTGAACTCATTACTGTGAAATCAAACGCCGGTTGTTTTGCCCTGAACATGTTAACAGATAAATGTTTCAAGAGGAAAAATAGATATTGTTTGTAACGTTTCAATTCAATCCGTAATCGCCCGGACCACACACACAAACACGATATGAATAATGTAAATATGATTGTTGGTTTTAAATTATTAGATTAGCATGATGTTGCTCTGTACTTTTTGTGTCACTAATCAAAAACAGTCCTTTATAAAGAAATTATTCCAGAAGATTGTACTGTTGTGTATTTTGTCATTTTAAATTGTGCGATTGTGTGTACAGACCCAAATTCACTACATATGACATTTAATTCTGGTTTTACTTTTTCTAATCTGATAAAAACATTCTTAAAAGTCAAAACTGATCTGAGACGCATGTATTTCCTAACAATCTTAATATTTGAAGAGTTTATTTGCAAAAACAAACATTTATGAAAATGTTAAAAAGTGAAGTATGTTTTTGCAAATAAACTATTTACAGTTTAAATGCTTAATTGACTTTTGTTGTAGAGAAGTGTTGAAACATTTTAAAAGAGTATTTAAATATTTTTTTAATGCAAAAATAACTACACAATTTTGTACACAGAATTTATAAAACGATGACGGTACAAAATAAGTTTAGATTTCTCTCTCAGCAGTGCTTACGCAAAAGCAGACAGAGCCCACTGTTTGACATCTGTGGGGCATTGTGGGTATTTTTGCAGGGCCTCCATCACCTGCCCGTGTTCCAGCATTAATCTCATCAACTGATACTCGCGCTGAACTTTACCGGCGGCGCTGTCGACCGCCCGCACCATCTCCAACTCAACCAGATGCTCAAAAGCCTGAGAACACACACACGGGACAAAGCTTTCATTTAAAACTGCATAACTGACACTAACACACACAACTTTCTTATTAAAGAAACTTGTGAACAAGCGGTTACAATAAATAATAATATCGCTTGTTCACAATATGAAAAATCTACAAGTCAATCAAAGACACATATGCTGGTGGAAAAACAAGGCAAACGAAAGAGGTGTTTACACGTGTGACCACCAGAGGGCAGAAAACAAAAGTTCAGGAATGGTCACTTACCTTCATCACCACAGGCTTCTCAAATTTATGAATGGTGTGAGATTTTCTCTGAATGAACTTTGTAAACTCTGAGGAAGAGAATAACAAGCACATCATTGGACAGACATACCTAAAGCAATATCACACATAAAGTGCTATTATAACCTCAGCGGTGATCTAAGAAAATCCCAAAATGTATTTGTTAATGAAATGGTGAATTAAAAAGAACGATTTGCTGTGGCAATGAAAGACAGTCGTTTTTATAAAAAAAAATGTTGATGTCATACCGTTATGAACCATCTGGAAATTGAAGGGTTCTCCATCATACGTGTCATTGAGATGTTTCATGGCAATAATCAGACACAACTCCAGAACAGACAGACCTAGTAAAGGACAAACAAATTTAGTGTGTTGGTGAGCAGATATCAGGTGAGCAGTATGTTAGATTCACTCTCACCGTGAAGGATATTTGCTTTAGAATCAGCTGAGATCAGTCGACTGGCCTCCAAGAGATCAGACTGCCGCAGAGTCGAATGAGATGGAGAAACACGGATTACAGCCAGAAACTACAACACAAACAAATACACACACATGAACAAACCAAGACTGTTTCATCAACACAACACCACCTCTGACTACAATGAGCAGATACCAGCAGCATGTACAGAGACCGGAAGTCTTTACTGGAGTTAAACTGCCTCCGTAAAATCTCCTCCACCGACTTATCTTCACATAATTTCTATAGAGAAAAAGGAGAAACAAGAAAAGGAGAGTGAGAAAGAACGAACGAAACAATCTGTGACGGATGAATATAAGACTAGAGCAATTGATCTATAAATATTTGCCATTCATAGGGTTTCACATTATATGATCAACAGAAATGCTCTCGTCTGTGTTACTGCTAACATCTATTAACAACATAAAGAAATTGTTTTTAAATAATACAATTTTTTTAATGTTTTAATGCCACCTAGACCTTTAAAACCCACAAAGCTTAAACAATAGAGACGTAGGTGAAGCTGTGGGCTCAAATCTGCCATTTTTGTACCGTGACACTACGATTCCAGTCGTCGCAGAATTTGGGATGTGGGAAATCCTGAGGTAAACTGAGTTGAGAGCCAACTGCCTCTACATACTGCGTAAAGGAGAGTGAGTTTAACAGGTGAATCTGTCTGTGAGAGAATCTCGACTTCACTCGCTTCTCCAGAAGCTCCAACACATCCTGTGTAAGACAAAAAAATGAATTGTAGATAGAGACGGGCAGCACAATGCACTTTGTGCACGCAATGGGCAAAATGTTAAAATATATGATTCATAAAAATATCTGATTAATAAGATTAATAAAGAATGAATTGTCAAGAGAGCAGACGCACCAGTCTGCAGGTGAGCCCCACCACAGCCACGGGAGCCTGCGCAGACTGAGACACGTCCAGCAGATTATACAGCAGTGTCTGGTTCTTATGATGAGCGAACAGATCAAACTCATCCAAGATGAACATCACAGGACGACTGCGGCTCTTATCACCTGACACAACACCAGAGAGAACATCAAGATCTGGAAAAAAATACAGTGACTCTGGCAGCGGTAGATGTCTCACCACTCTTTAGAGCTTCTAGAAGAAACGCCAGATTCTCAGCAAAGCTCCCCTGAAACCCAAAACATTGATGAGGAAAAATTGAATGCCAACATTTGAGACTAACAGATATCTGCTGGATTTGAGGTTTAAATAACTTCAGATACTCACAAAGACTTTATCTCCTACGACGTTCTCCAGATGAAGCTGTCGTGTGATTTCCTTCAAAGCGATTTTATCATCCGTCTGCAGCAGACCTGCAATCACCAAACCATCACTCTTACCATGAGATGTGTCATTTTTCAACCCAAATATTTTATTTCATCCAGTCTGATCTGATGTTCTGCTCACCATTCAGTTCCACTAGAAGAACATTCTTCAGCACTTCCTTCAGATTCATGAGCTCCCTCAGTACACAGCCCAGGAGCTACATACACACATGCACAGGAACAACATTACTCAATCAAAGGCTTAGAACATGGCAGAAAAGAAACAAGCAAGGAAACAAATAAATACGATTATGGAAAACACATGGTTGGGAGAATCAACGCACAAAAGATTTAACAACATTCATATGAACATTTCAAATTCAGCAATAATTTGTTTTAGATATAGAACAGTAAACGAAAATCAATTAGAATGACAGTGTGGCTGTACAAACAATCACAATTAATTGTAATCTTCAACTTGGCATTCAATAATAAAAAAAAGATGTACAATTATTATTGTGCTTCATCCCGTTTTGCAAGGATCCACTCTTTCTACTTGTGTAAAATCCACAACACGCCCCTTTCTTTTACAATGGTGACGCTGTGCTAATGTCTTTTCTGTTGAATACAAATTTACATTTATTTTTTCTACACGGTCTGGTAATCATGTCAAATAATTGTGATATCAATATCGACCCAAATAATCATGATAATGAGTTCTTCATTGAAAGTGTGTCCTCAGTTTTCTTTAAAAGCTTATGAACAAAAGGAGCTCTCACTCAACAGTAAGGGAGGGATATTTTAATGTAAAACCTTTACCATAGTTTTACCAGCTCCACGTGGCCCAACAATGAGAACAGAGTTACTCTCTCCATGAACCGCTGTACGCTTCAAAAGCTCCAGCAAGTGCCTGAAAACACACAAAGGGGTTAGAATTAAGACGCACCACAACACAGGGACATTGTGAATGAACCCACCTGTACTGTGACTCCAGACCCACGGGCTGCTCCGGCAGCCTCTGTTGGCACAGTCTCTCGCGCAGAATTTTTTGAGCCTAAAGAAAAGAAAATTCTGAAAAACCTTCAAGATAAATACAAATTAATATTACAGGAAACAGTTTATACTCCAAGTCGACGTGTGTGTTTAAGTACACGACTACCATTTAAACGTTTAGGGGCACTTACTCCTTTTTCATTTATATTATACCAAAATAATCTATGAACTATGAAACAATTAAAAATCTTATTTACATTTATGCATTTGGCAGACGACTTACATTGCATCATACTATACATTTATACATATGTATCTGCAATCCCCTGGTATCAAACCCACAACCTTGTAATGCTCTTACCACTGAACTACAGGAAAGCTGTATCTTATACACTATCAAAAATCACAAATGTAACTGTCTAGACTAAAAATACAAAATCAAACAAAACGTATTACATTTTGGCATCTTCAGTATAGTCACCATTTTCTAGAATACGTAAAATGCTCTCCCACAAATTTATCAACTAACGTCTTAGGGTTTTACCCTGTACGTTTTTACATTATTTAAGGAGTTCCCATGTATTCTGAAAGCATTCTGCTTCTTCATTACTCTGTTCAAATCATCCATATTTAAAGGGTTAGTTCAAAGAATGAAAATTCTGTAATGAATTAATGCAATTAATGTAATGTAAGAATATAAGACCTTTGTTCAATTTCGGAACACAAAATTCGATCGTTTTGATGAGGTTTCGAGAGCTTCATGTCACCCCATAGACAGTAACACAACATACAATTAAGCAGAAAGTTATTAAAGATGTAATCAATGTGACTCCAGTAGTTGGAACTTCATTTTATGAAGCAACAATAACACTTTTTTGTGCCAAATAAAACAAATATAATGACTTTACTCAACAATTTCAGTCTCCAATGCACATCCACGAGAGCATGTGATGCATTTTAATTTATTTCGGACCGGGGGCCACAAACTTCATGTCATGCAGAGTTTAGAATTAAACACACCCTATACCACGTATAGTAGAAACTTGCAGGCAGGTGTGTTGAGGTAGGTTGGAGCTAAACTCTGCAGGATAGTGGCCCACCAGGACCAAGTTTGGGGATCCCTGATTTAGGTGATTCGTTCTTTTTCAGTTCATTCACTAAACAGTCACAACATACAGTTATAATTTATAATCTGAGGTTGTGAACGAAATGAACACGCACTGGAGTGTTATTTTCTAGTTGAATGATGTCTTCAGTGCTTTGGGTTGCTGTGTATGGAGGAGTCAGAAAGCTCTTGGACCTCATCAAAACTTTGCTCTAAAGATTAACTAAAGTCATACAGTTGTGGAACAATTAATGACAGAATTTTTGTCTTGTAATCCAAGAAAGCTTTAAACAAATTAAAGATCACGATAAACATTTTAATGACTATGTGTGTATTGTAGACCTGTGCCAGAATTGAATAGAATAGACTGACCAGAGAGACACATTGGGCTTCAGTAAGGGCTGTTGATTTACGCTTGCTCGTCATCACCTACACAACATACAAAACACTTATTTTAATAAAAAAATAAAGTATTAGCAATATGATGCATGTCATTAAATTAAACAGATAAACATGATAAGATGCACTTTTCCCTCATGCCAAATGGATAAAATGTAAAGATATGTGTATCTTATAAAGAACAACAAATTAACTCACTTGTAACAATAATAACCTACACAAATATTAAATCAACAAATGTCCGTAAATTAGCCATCATCATGTGTTGTAAACCACCGGGCATTTAAAAATGCTCTTCCTAGCTAACGCACGACGTAACGTTACACCTCTAATAACATTAACACTTTGAAACCTTGCTTTTAAATATAACCATTTATAAACCAACTGTTACTGTTCTTTTAAATAGTCATAAACTTCTACGTTAACCGATTACGTAACGTTTAATTTGAAGGGTCATATCCCAAGCTTTCTTGAGGTCAAGGAAACTGCATGTATGATATAATGCATGTCGGACATATATAATGAATTAAAGCCCATAAGAGCTCACCCGTTTGTCGTGAGATCTGGCGCCACTACTAGATGTTTCCTACTGGAGGACGTGTATTTCCGGACATGTGCAGAACATATTTGTGTGCAGCGTGATGGCGCTGACAGATGGCGCTGTTGAGTCCACAATACACAAATCTTTAAATCGCCGAGACTCACATTAACATTAAATACAAAACAAACAAACAAATGAAAACTCCATATCTACGCACTTGGAAATAAACGGATGGCAAAAGCTGCAATCTGAGGCAGGTGCCTGGGATGGTATGCATAACATTTAATGCTAGAATAGAGAGAAAATGAATTAAATGGATGGATCGCGTCTGTGACAGTTAAGGATGTTCTCACATAACGACCATTTCTGAACGATTGTGTGAAGAAATTGTGACAAAAAAGACAATAATCAAAATAATGAATGTGTTCATGATGAAAACGCATATGAGAAAGTCAATTTATAGTGATTATGAGACACTGAAGAGGCTAACTCACCTCTTATAAAGCAGAAAATTCTCTACGAGATGTTCTAGCAGCGATGTAGCTACTAGTTCTATCGTTTCCAGAAACGTAATAATCTTAAGTAATTTTTGTCTTTGTGCTCCAATTCGTTTGCATGTGATTTAATGTTTTTATCAGCTCTGCAGCCGCACATGCATGTAAAGAGAGATGCTGGCTCCGCCTTCACGCAATGACGCAATTGCATTGTCAATTTACATACTGCCTTGCTATTTTGCATATTGCATTTCAAATTGAAAATAGATACCCATCCATCCATCCATTTTCTACCGCTTATCCGAACTACCTCGGGTCACGGGGAGCCTGCGCCTATCTCAGGAGTCATCGGGCATCAAGGCAGGATGGAGTGCCAACCCATCGCAGGGCACACACACTCACTCATTCACTCACGCACTCACACCCTACGGACAATTTTTCCAGAGATGCCAATCAACGTACCATGCATGTCTTTGGACCAGGGGAGGAAACCGGAGTACCCGGAGGAAACCCCCGAGGCACGGGGAGAACATGCAAACTCCACACACACAAGTCGGAAGCGGGGGAGGTGTGAGGCGAACGTGCTAACCACTAAGCCACCGTGCCCCCCATATAGATACCCATATACTTCCATATTTGAGACGCCATTGATGTTAAATGTAATTACTATATACATCATCGGATGTCCCTTAAGTCTAAAGAAGGACTTGTCACTGTGTTTGAATGATGTTGGAATGGAAAATTCTTCTGAAAAGCTTTTAAATTTGACTTTCGTCAAATTTAAAAAACATGCCTCTCGTGCATGTAGACACACCCTCCAGTGGGGTCTTTAGGGCTTTAAGCTAAAAAATATGAAGAATGGAGGGGAAAATGCATCTTAACAAACTACATCTGATCAGGTCATTTATATATAATCATTTTATATAATGCAATTTTATAAATATTTTTTCTAATTGTCATATTTCATACAATAACCAATTTCTTAAATGGTGAAATAATGGTGAGGCATGGCCTACAATCATCACAAACGGCAAATGACCAATTTTGTCTCTGACACCCCAAAATGTGTCAACATCAAATGGAACATATATAGACAAAATCGAACAACATTACATGATGCAGCCATTGTCTCATTAACTATCTTTCTCAATGAACAGATTTGTCACTTAAAAGACTGAAGAAACATTGTGTTTATTTTGCATTCACCTGACAAACCCTCATGCCACCTTCTTAATGAATTCTTAATGAGAACACAATATGCGTATAAAGCTGAAATAGAGACTGCCCTTTTCCAAAGTTTTATCCAACAGTGTTGCTGTGCTACTTTGGAAAACTTAGTTATTGACACATTATTAAATCTCATATTTTACTTGTTCTGTATAATTTTCATGCTGAGGCTGCTCAAGAATACAAAGAACTCTTGAGCAAAGGTTAGGGTGTGTTTTGAATATTTGTTTTTCGTTATTCAAAGTGGCAGCTTGTAGCACATCAGTAGCCTATCTTGTAAATGATTAGCTGTGGTGTGTGTTCACTAACGTGTTTTTGTTTGTTTATAAAGATTATGAAAACACCCAGGACATACAGTATTTTGTGGCTCAAAAGGGGTCAAAAAACAAAGCAGGAACTGAAACCTAATATTGACTGCATACATGCCTAAGGGAGAACAACAAAAGGTCACGTGATTCATTTGTTAAGGAATTATTTACATTACCTTACAAACACACAAAGAAAATTCTCGGCTGTCATTGTGATAAAGGAACTTGTACCAACCTGTTTGCTGTCAGATGCAAGTAAGCCACATTATTATTTTGCTCAGTGAACTCAGTCAATAGGCACCGTATAGGCTTCCTTATTACATTGTACTTTCACGACTATCACAAAACTAAAAGCTAAAAACAGCACGCAGTACTGCAACAGCCTAAAAGAGTCTCAGTAAGTATTGTAAGCTTTCTGATTGATTATTTTCAACTGTCTCTGATACAGAATTATGAACTTGTGCAAAGGCTGCATTTTCAAAATAGTTTCCTATATACATGTTTCCTATATACATGAAAATCATAAAATATATTTTTAATTCTATTTTCTACTGTATTCATTTTTTAGATACATTGCACATGAAATATGATATAGGTTCTATATTGGTTTATACTGTAGAAGCTTTATAATGTTATATATATACTTTATATATTTATAGAGTGAGTGGTTTGGTGAAACTTATTTTGTAGGCGTTTGGGCAAATGTACTAGTTTGATTCAGCAGGAGCAATGCTAGACACACATAGCAAGTATCCTCCTATTGCTGCTCCGGAGAAGGAAAAAGGTTCAAATTTATGAAATACCACTTATTATTTTACAAGACAGGAGCTAGATGTTATCGTCTAATTTAATATTGCCAACTTGCCACAACAAGTTGGACTTCCTGTCGTGGCTACAATGGGGTCAATATACAAAGCGAGACCTTAAATCTAGATCTGGCTGCATACATGCCTCAGGGTGTATATTAAAATGATCAAGACACCTGATTTATATGTTAGGGTGTTATTTTCAATACTTTACAAACATCCTGAGAAGAAAAGCTCTTGGCTGTCTTCATAATAAATTAACCTGTAAACCTGAAAAACAAGCAAAATTAGCATGTACACGGTAGCACAATTAAACAATCTGTTTAATGTGTGTATAGTAAACATTTATGAAGACAAAAGCAAGGTTTTGCTGCATTCTGCCAAATCTATAATCAGTACAGATTACAGAGAACTGTGTATGAACCAGAAACTACAAACTCATTAAATGTACTCTCCTTTGTAAAACTGAAATCCTTTTACATTTTATTGGTTAATAGTAGCTAAGTAGGTAGACACCTAAAACCCCTTTATACAGTTTGAACCAGTGTGCAGAAAATGTATGCGTTGTGATACGGACCTGTAGTAACAAAATTGTGAATTACTTACTACTTGTTACTCTGTGTGGATTTGATCAAGATTATTCCTGACTTTTCTGGTCTAAATTTTAGAATCTGATGCTTCATAATACAAGATACAGTAAGAGAAGAAAACAAGGCATGTGGATAGATGAAAACAAACAAGAGAGGTAAGAAAAAAAGATTTGAAACCATTGTGTTATTTTTTGCCTGCAGAAATCTGCAGTTGATTTAAATAATCTGTT
Organism: Triplophysa dalaica; assembly: GCF_015846415.1. Lineage (NCBI taxonomy): Eukaryota > Metazoa > Chordata > Actinopteri > Cypriniformes > Nemacheilidae > Triplophysa > Triplophysa dalaica. Next base: position 5,214,113 of record NC_079547.1, on the reverse strand, counting down.
AAATAAGTAAATCAAAATGAATGGATATGTTCTGTTGGTAGTAACAACGCAGGATCTGATCTGAGTTTGGAATTTGCTTACAGTAGGCGGTCACGCAGCATAAACAAGTGGCCCCTTAGAGCAGTGCTGTCCAAAGTCAGTCCTGGAAGGCCGGTGTCCTGCAAAGCTTAGCTTCAACCCTAATCAAACACTCCTGAACAGCTAATCAAGGTCTCACAAAGCAGACTAGAAACTTCCAAAAAGGTGTGTTAAACCAAGTTGGTGCTAAACTGTGCATGACTTTGGCCCTCCAGGACCAACATTGGTCACCCCTGCCTTAGAGGGATCCTTGAATATGATTTCACTTTTTTAACTCTTTAGTTAGGGTGCAACATTGGTGGCTGAGCATAAACAATGTCTGCAAAGTTACGATGTTCAATGTTCTCAGCAAAGGAAGATATTCTCTTTAAAGGCCCTGTTTTTTCCCTGTTTTCGAAGCTTTGATTGTGTTTTTTGGGTGTTTAACAATGGATGTTTATTTTTCTACTAAACCGTTATATTTCACTTTCGTCCGAATTCTGTTAAAGACAATATCTCGCTTGGCATTTAACTTTGAGCTTTATCCTTTTGCAGGTATTATTTATGCTATAATAGCAATATTACACAGTAACTAAAGTTTGAAAAATCTGATCGCGGGGAATGGCCGCTTTAACAGAAATAGCTTTTTAAGGACTAGAATGAACGGCTCAGGGACTACAACAAGCGTCCTCCAGTGCTAACCACATCACAAACCCCAAAATTTACATAAACCCTGCCCCCAGGATCATGCAACAAAGTTATTGAAACGACATTGGGCTTCTTTAGATAAAATCTATTGACATAAATGCAATATAATATACATAATATGTGTTCAGGGTTGTATAAAGTCGTGTTTTTCTTACCTCAGAATGAGCTATTTCTGTCTACGTACACCTCAGATCCACTTGCATGGAATTCTCAATGTTGTTTCTGTAGCTCTTCGTTCCTCACTAAACTCGCTTGAATAGTTCATTATTTTCGTGAGAGTGAGGTGAAAAACACGGAGTGTCTTCACATGTCCGGAAGTGTCAAAGAAAGTTGTCAATGAGCTCTTCACCGATATTTCTCAAGTTTACATCTTTTAACCTGCGTTAAGGATACGTTGGGGCGTGTCTGCATTTTTATATTAAAATTTGCTTCTTTGCATTGACTTTGTTTATAATTTACTCACACAAACCACTTAATAAACGTTTGGTGTGAACCCCCCATCACCGCTAGATGTTGCTAAAAATTACACAATTTTCCTTTAAAGTCCTGCTTGCACATGTCTCCTAGACCTATGTTTGTTTTATTATCCAACTTGGGTGCAAATTGATAAGACAGAACTGATGGTACTGTTATTACTGTTTAAGTAGTCTGGCTTCCCTTGACAAAGGCCCACCCAAGAGGCCTGACAGATATAGCAACCATTCAAGTTTCGTTTTGTGCCGCGTCATGTTTAGAAACGTGGATATGTCCCCGCATTAACAGACCGGTGTACATCCACGAACGTGTCAAAAGTTGACAGCAACAACAATTAGAAGTTTATGCTATTATCTTCACATACTTTTGTGAAATAATTGTTTAGTTGATCGTAATGAATTCTTATTGCAACTGATGTACACAACAGCTTACTACTTACTGAAGTGTATCCAGAAAAGTGTACATTTTGCATCAGACATTCAGACCGTGCGTAACGTTTGAGGCTGAGACTACTGTTTAAGTAGCCGGTCTAAAGCAAAATCGTATCATTTGAGAGGCCAATCTGTCATATCCCTCACATTAGTAGGCAGGAGTAGGCAAATGCTAGGGGCGCCGCCGATCCCTATAGGGGGGGCCAAAATGAGTGAAGATTTTAATCATTATTATTCATCATAACGCGTTATTAATTATGTATGGAAGCAAATAAGAGACATAATGTTTTGAAATTTAACAGCCTATGAATACTTGAGGGGGGCACGGTGGCTTAGTGGTTAGCACGTTCGCCTCACACCTCCAAGGTTGGGGGTTCGATTCCCGCTTCCGACTTGTGTGTGTGGAGTTTGCATGTTCTCCCCGTGCCTCAGGGGTTTCCTCCGGGTACTCCGGTTTCCTCCCCTGGTCCAAAGACATGCATGGTAGGTTGATTGGCATCTCTGGAAAAATTGTCCGTAGGGTGTGAGTGCGTGAGTGAATGAGTGAGTGTGTGTGCCCTGCGATGGGTTGCACTCCATCCAGGGTGTATCCTGCCTTGATGCCCGATGACTCCTGAGATAGGCGCAGGCTCCCCGTGACCCGAGGTAGTTCGGATAAGCGGTAGAAAATGGATGGATGGATGGATGAATACTTGATTTTGAATTATTTTACTTTGGAAACCATGTATCTGAATTTATTTGTTTCGAATTTACCTCTATGAAATTTAAATATGAAAATTCTTGATTTCCAATTTAAAAACCTGAATTTAATGCTCACAAATTCAGATACAAAAAAAATCAACTTACAGAATTTCAGATAAAATACATTCAGATTGATCAAATTTGATTGCTCTTATTCAGATCTCAAATTTCAAGTTAATACTTTTCAAAGAAAACATATGTCTAATTCGACTGCTCAAATTCAGATCGAAAAATTCAAGTTAAATATTCACATGGTAACATCCGGGCTACCCAGGATAGCCCAGAGCCCGTCTGCAATTGAACCGAATCATTGAACCGAACCATTGAACCGAACCAATGAACCGAACCGACCTCGAAAAATAATAATAATAATAGTTCCAAAAAATAATTAGCAACAACATACTTTTGTTCTGTAGAGTCTGATTGTACATAAACAGCAAACTTACCGGAGCGCCTTCGTTTTGCCTAGAAGTCATCTTCTTTACAGGTTTAATATCCGTGCCTTGGCCTCTTCTTGGATCATGACAGACAGTCAGGTTGTCGTGCTCTGATAGGCCGCCCGATGTCGGTTCATTGGTTCGGTTCAATGATTCGGTTCAATGGTTCGGTTCAATGATTCGGTTCAATTGCAGACGGGCTCTGGGCTCAACTGTTTTTCCTAATCTGGGTAGCCCGGATGTTACGATGTGAATATTTAACTTGAATTTTTCGATCTGAATTTGAGCAGTTGAATTAGACATATGTTTTCTTTGAAAAGTATTAACTTGAAATTTGAGATCTGAATAAGAGCAATCAAATTTGATCAATCTGAATGTATTTTATCTGAAATTCTGTAAATTGATTTTTTTTGTATCTGAATGTGTGAGCATTAAATTCAGGTTTTTAAATTGGAAATCAAGAATTTTCATATTTAAATTTCATAGAGGTAAATTTGAAACAAATAAATTCAGATTCATGGTTTCCAAAGTAAAATAATTCAAAATCAAGTATTCATAGGCTGTTAAATTTCAAAACATTATGTCTCTTATTTGCTTCCATATTATGTCACATAGTGTGATTTTTTGCAGCTAATCTCACTCATAGATTACAATTTACATTATGTTGTTTTCAGACCAGACGCGATGAATCGCGTTCCTTGCTCTTTATTACTCGCGGGAATAGTTAATTATTTCTCGCCCCAGTTGAATTTTTTTCAACACAGAAGACGCGAGTTTGCGTCTGTTTCTTGGCATTGACTTTGTATGTAAGTTAATTTCCTGGAACTAACAACTTAATTCGCACAGGTACTATTGGTGTTTGTGTCTTCGTGATTCCCATTTTGTACTTCTCGCTGGTAGAAGTTCGAACCCAGCTCGGAGCAGGTTCAGGTAGGATCGGTTACAGTCACATGTGCAAACACAAACCAATTATAAAAAACTTTTATACAAAGGTGAGTTAAAATAAAAATAAAAAATCAGATGTTAAAAGGTATGGGAACAAAAAATGAAAAGTGTGTGGCACTATAGCATGTGCCATTTATTTAAGAAAATTCAAAACAGCCTCTGCGTATGAGGTTAACAAAATGTATAAAACCACTTTCTCATTAACCCTTATCTAGATAATTATTCAAAAACAAATATTCGTTATTATTACAAATATTTGAAGTGTATATTAATCACAATCATTTTATACTGAAATTAATATTACGTCTTTATTTAATTATTTGGGATAGGAGGGGCGCAATCTTAAATCTTGCCTAGGGCACCAATAGAGGCTGGGCCGGCCCTGTTAGTAGAGAAAATCGTGATCTCTAAGAAAGACTAATGTTTGCACAGGCAAACTTTCACACACTATAGCAGGCCTGTTACAATTTTGAGTTCTGATCAATCTGCATGTTAAATTGACATGATGCATCGTTAGAAGTAAACAAAGATGTGTCACTTAATAAAAAAAATGATTTAGTTATTTTTTGTTTGTTTCAGAAAGCTTTTTCAGCTATGAGTCAAAAGACAGAACTTCCTCATCAAGTGGAGGAGTGGACAAGAGAGCATGTTCATTACTGGTTAACCAAAGTTATTAATGTGGATAAAAAGCATGCAGATAAATTGTATGAGGAAGAAGTATCTGGCGAAGAACTAGCTTGTTACCAGCCCAAACATCTGCAAGAAGTTGGTATTAAGCATGGCCCTGCTGTTAAAATTATTACCAGATTTAATGAGCTTAAAACAGTTAATGATAATGAATCAGATTCTGAGTCTTCAGAACACTGCCAAACACAGAAAACAAAAGCCATGCAAGACACAACAGTGGAAGTCAAAGGAAATGTTTTAACAGATCAAACACCCACATCTAAGATAAAATTGCATAAAAAGAGAAAATCTAAACGTCAAAGAAAAACTTCTATGAATAGCCCACTGAAAATGGAAGAAGCTTTAATGGATAATACTACTCCAAGGAGAAATCCTTTAGAAGAAACCCAACCAAAAGATCTCCTACAAATGGCCTCTTCCCAAAAGAATCTTGCAGGATCTTCTAGTAGACAATCCTCCAAGACTGAACAAAAAGAGTCAGTTAACCCCAAAACACTGATCACTGTTGACAAGCATGAAGCATGTCAAAATAAAAAGATTATAACGGATCCACTACCCTTGAGACACTCATGTAGTCTCTTTCCATTTGACCAGAACTCTGCTTCTCATCGATACATTCAAAACTACACTTTACCACCAGAGACAGGACCAGGCAATCTGATCGATCCAGTTCATGAGTACAAGTTTATGGGCAGAACTGATGATATTCATGTGATGAAGAAGAAGTTTAATAAAGAGACATTTCGTTTTGCAGCTGGATGTATGAACGCTCGGACCAATGGAACCATTCACTTTGGTATTGCAGATTCCAAGGATACTGAATATGTTCATGGCGAGATCATTGGGGTCAGTGTTGAAAACAGGGACATCATCATTGACCACTTTAATCAGGGGATGAAATCCTACTTTGAAGGTCACACAGATGAAGCAAACGCGTGCATCAGACAGCCACGCTTTGTAGAAGTACTTGGGCCTGACGGCAAGTTATCTGGTAAATATGTTATAGAAGTGGATGTTGTTCCATCCCACAGTGTAGTTCAGGGTAAGCTGTTTTACATTCAGACACTGGAAGAGGAAAATCAGTGGAAAAAGAGCAAAGGGAACTCACTCTTTATCAGAGAGGGAGCTGCAACCCGAGATATCTGTAAAATTGGTAATCCAAAAGAGTTACAATCTGAAATGGCTCAGAAGAATAAACAAATGAATGCTCTGGACAACAGGAGAAAGCAGGCAGAAAAGAGACCTGAAAGTAAAAGAACATCAAACCAGGGAGAAAAGCTGAAGAATCTGTTAGCTTTTGGAGGAAACCGTCTTGGTCATTATGACTACTACATCATTGTAACAAACAAAAGCCATCATGAACAACTCCAGCATCTTCAGTTCATGACAACATTGAAACTGTTTTGCGTACTGGACTTTGATCCAAACTCTGCAGTTAGCGGGACCTGCCACAACTACACAAAAGTGCGAATTGCAAATCTTCACAAACCAAGGCAGCTCCTTGGGGATCCAGGAACTGTCGCTAAAGATCTCAATTTATACAAACAAACAAGTTGGGTATTTTGCAATGGCAGAGAAGACCTCAACAATGAATCTGACATGCCACTCCGACCAAGTGACTGGTTAACAAACAAAGCAGGAGAAGTACAAGATGTGATCTCATTCCTCTGCAACTCCGACACTCTTCCAAGAGGACGATTCTTAGTCATATTCCTCCTCCTGTCAACTGTTGAGGCCATGAATGATCCAATCTTTGACACATTCATGTCATTTTATAAAAACATTGGGGGGGCTGAGGGCATTTTGAGTATTTGCACTTCGGAAACTTCCTTTCAGAAATGGAGAGATTTCATTCAAGCCAGATGTGAACATGACATAACTCAGCGGAGTATATATGATCTAGAGCTCAGTGAAATCAATGGAACAATACTGAAACTAGGACAGAATAAGTCAACTGCTGAGAGACTTCTTCCATCTGCTGAAGGAAGTTCAGTGGTTCTCCAACAAAGAGATGAGGACCTTACGCCTTCTCTCGATGTCCTTTGTGAAAATGAGTGTGAGAATGAGTTTGATGAGGATAGTGAAGAATTTCAAGAGTTCAAACTCAAAACAGAAGCTGAATTCTATAGAGGGGACAAGGTGAAATGGTGGAATTTCTATTTCTCTGAGAAAAGTACAGGAAGCCAATTCATTAAACGGGACAAATATGACACACTTAAACGTATGATCGAATCAAAAGCAAAAGATCCAACAAGCACATGTGTTATGCTAAATCTTTTTCATCAACCTGGTTGTGGAGGCACTACCTTAGCTATGCATGTCATGTGGAGTTTAAGAAAGGATTTCCGTTGTGCCGTACTAAAAGATAACACTGCTTCCAAACTTAATGTAGCACAAGAAGTTGTCTACCTGGTACGTTGTGGAAAAACTGAGACCTCACGGATAACGCCGGCACTTTTGTTAGTTGATGACTCCGAGGAGACAGAAAACACAGAGGAGCTGCAGCACTGCACAAGAAAAATTCTTGAGGAAATATGTCCGAGTGCACTTGTTGTCATTTTGAATTGTCTACGTTCAAATAACCCAAAGGTTAGATGGTCAAACAGTGTCATTGAGAGTCAGTTCATGACAGCAACATTGTCAAAAGATGAACAGGATGCCTTTGAGACGAAACTGAAGGAACTTCAAGAAACACATGAGAAACCAGAAAATTTCTACAGTTTCATGATCATGAAATCAAACTTCAGCCAAGAGTATGTTACAAATGTTGCTCGTAACATCTTGAAAGATCTAAACATTGGAAGAAAACAAGCACAACTTCTCTCAATCTTGGCATTACTGAATTCCTATGTGGCTGATTCAGCAATTTCTGTGTCATTATGTGAAGACTTTCTGGGCATTAAAATGATGTTACGATGGAAGAAAACTGTTATGGAAGAAATGCAGCCTCAGTCATGCTTGCTTATTGAAGTTGAAGCCGAATGTGGCATGCACAAAGCAATCCGTTTTGTTCATCAACGTATTGCAAAAGAGTGTGTCAACGAGTTAGAGAAGACACACAACAGCCCAAGATCTGATATAGTTAGCAATTTATTGCATTGTGACTTGTTTTTCAAAAGTGGCATAGGAAAGGACCAACTCTTACAATCAGTGAAGAACATGTTGATCACTCGGCAACGCAAGACAGAAGGTGATGAGAAAGACACTCTGTTTTCACCTTTAATTGAGGACATTAACAAGAATGATGGGCTGAAAAAAATCCAAGACATCTTTACAGAAGCATCTAAACGATTTGACAAGGACTTCGCAATCCCACAAGCTTTAGCAAGACATTTCTATCTGAAAGAAAAAAACTTTGCTCAAGCAAAGGACTGGGCAAACAAAGCTAAAACCATCAAAGAGAGTTCATATACGCTTGACACTGTTGGTCAGGTCTCTAGAAGTGAACTGAGACATAAAATTGACAACATAAAGCAAAGCAAACACATTACAACTGATGATTTGAAAGATTATCTTGATCTAGCAAAGGATGCGATAAATGCTTTCCAAAGAGCTCAAGTTTTGGCAATGACAGATGATGTTCCAGAGGAGACACGAAAATCACGCACCTACAATATATCTGGATACATGAGCGAGATTGACATTGCTATGACCGTCTTTGGGTTTGTAAAGGGACTGCCATTGTTTGATGAGAGGGACAGCATGAAAGATTACTACATTCAGCAGTTTTTCAAGGGTAAAATATCTATAATAAGCATTCCCATAATCCAGAGTGATGCCAACAACAAAATGTTGAATGTTCTTAAGGACAATGAAACATTCCTTGTTTCTTTGAGGACTCAAGTAGACAAAGCATTTGAGTTCCTTGAAATATTCTTTACTTACACAAGAGAAAAAGGAATAGTTGACAAAGAAAAGCAGTCTAAAAACAGAACAAAGCTTTCAGAGCACTTTAAAAACTACATCCACCTATTTTGCCCATCATCAGAGGAAAAGATGAGTGAGAAAAAACACAAACCCAAACTTAGCCTGAACATGGAAATTGAGGAATGTCGAATGTTCCTGGAAGAAACCAGAGCGAACAATTTCCCCAGAATTCTTCAATTTCTGGAGTTTAGAAAGAACATGATTGAGCAAATTGTTGAAAAACATTCCTTCATATACAAGAATTGCATCACCAAATCACTGAATGACAAAACAAATCATTTGCTTGCACACATAATTCTTAAGCTGAATAAACCAAACTCCCAATTTGCAAAACCCCCAAAGGAACTTATTGGTCTTTTGAAAGAAATCCTTCAAGAAGCTGGCACACAACATCAATATCCAGAACCATACTACCTTGCTCTACTGCTGCTTTGGCCCGGAAAAGACCCCCCTGACACCAGAATAACTACATATGCAGGAATGATTAAAAAATCCTCCAAAAAGCAACTCTCACACATTTTCAGAGTCAGAAACCCCATTGCCCACCTCTATCTGGGAAAGGCAGATGGATTAGAAAGACTGCTTCCAAAATCAGCCCTCGACAGCGACTTCAGTAAGGTAAAAGGCCGCAATGTTCTATGGCACAATGCAGACATTTTCAAAGAACAAGGGATTAAAGACAAGCTCCTCAGAGTACACGGCACAATTGAGGAAGGTGAGCTTTATGCAGAGTACGGCAAGCTGAAGATTCCTGTCCGTCCCACCTACCTAGGTGGAGTAAGAAGTGGTCACAGTACAGAAAGAGTTACTTTCTACGTAGGCTTTGCTATTGATGGAGCACTTGCCTACGACATTCAATATGCAGACAGGTAGATAAATACATAAACCCATCAAGGCATGATGTCTATAATCCAAACAATACCGTTATTATCTGTTGTTACTACACACTAATGTTTTAGAATGATGCAAGTAACCTCTCAAGAACCTGGATAACCTGACCTGCTTTTCACAAATAAACAAAAATTTCACAATTATGCTCATTTTCAGGATACAATGTATAACTTAGGCACATTAAATGCTAACAAAAAACAAGCGTATACAAATGTTTTCATAATTCTTGGTTGTTTTGGTTAAGTGTGAAAAATTGTCTACATGAGTAATGCTAAGGATATTTGTGTCTATGATTTTTGTGTGTTAATGACATGTATATTTTGAAATTCTAGTCTGCATTATATTATATCTGTCCCTGTCATGGATAATACGGCTGTATACATGCATGGTCATTGTTTAAGTCTTCTGAAGCCATGATTTTCTAAAGTCTAAATAGTTCTCAAGTTTGATTTTTGTTTAGTAACATGATAAATGGAAAGTAAAATGTTACATTACAAGTTTATGATTTACGTGTCAAATTCTTTGTGCACAACCTTTATGGAAAAGATGGAAAATAGACCATCATTGAAAGCTGGATGAAATTTTCACACTATTATTAATTATGTGGACTGCAAATAGGTTAACAGGCTGTTTGATCCCTAACGAAACAAAAACATATAGGAACATACTGCCAACAAATATTTATTTTTATATTGATTATATAAATTTTTATATTAATACATATTAAATAATACATTTCAATATATTGGGATCAGGGTGCTAATATTTTGTAATATAAAAAGTTGAAGGATGTAAAGGAATAAAGTAAAAATTAGTCTTTTTGTGTATGAAGAAAGACATTTAATTATCAGCTGTACAATGTTACACTTTGACATACAGAAACAATAACGAAAGGTTCCAGAATCCCTGAAATAATCAACACTTGCAAAAAGTAAAACCGTTATCATGTATATCACTCTGGTTTGAAGTTCATTTAGGATGTTCCCTCACATCCTTTATGTCTGCAGTCATCAACATGACCTCTTCGCAGGCCACAACAGATCTCTGATCAGTATAATGGAGCTTCAATATAAACGGCAGATGATAACAGGCCTTTTGTTGGGGTGCAGTGTGTGTGAAACTACTCCGGAGAAATTCTCTTCCACCCCCCATCCTCAGACCGACGGTAGAACTGCGGCTGTCCACCTGGAAACAGGGTATCAGCGGTGGGATGATCCAAAAGGAAACGGATAGTGGATTTGATGTGCTGGATGAAGTGAGGAGGTTCTGCATTCGGCGAGGTGGACAGATACTGATGAAAGAAAAGAACAGACCATTCATTTCACCCTGTACAGTCAAATAATGATAAACCACAAGGGTCAGTTCATATAGCTTTGTCTCCTATAGCTAAATGAAGTAGAATGAGGACCTCAATGTGACTGGAGGGGTCTAGTTTACTGACATGTAATATGTGAGACATACAGATGTTTTTATGCATGGGATGTCACAAGAGTGTTAAAGTTCAGAACTAGTTGTTAGTTTATGTAAATGCTCTTCTCGGGACATGGAGGGCTGTTTTGAGTTCTGATAGTGTGATTATCTAGAAAGATAAATAATAAAATAGGATTCCTTGTGATGGAGAACAGAGATCAGAGATACACACCTCCAGTATAGTTTCATCATCTTGTGACAGCCAGAAGCTCATGTCATTGTTTGGTGTCCATCTGCACGGTCCGATTTTTACAAGCTCTCGGCTGGAATCATACGCCTCAACCATCTGCCAATAACACACACACAAGAATATAATTCAACAACTTCTTAAAAAGTGTGAGTGATTTGAATGTGCTTTCTATACACATGCATTATACCATAGATGGTTTGATGCTAAGCTTGATGCCTTGATGAACTTTTTGAATTATTCTCTTTTATGGGGCTGAAATGCTTAATGGCTTGATGTTATTCACCTGTCCACCAGTGAAGGTGCGAGCAGATCGGAGCTCCTCTCCTGGACCTCGGCAGGCCAATGTAGCTGGGAACACTTGAGCACTTTTAACATTTACTCCTGTACACAAACAAACAGACAGATGTCTTGAAGTATTATACTTATAACCCTTTGATTCTGTGCCAATTCCACTTTCTGTGAATCGGATGACTGGGCTCATCAACCATCACATCTTCCAGAATGGCCAGAAACCTGGGAGTGGTGATCGATGATCAGCTAAACTTCACAAATCAGGTTGCACCACTCGGTTCTGTACATTCATCCTCTACATTAACAGGAAAATTAGACCTTTCATATCCGAGCATGCTACGGCATGCTACTGTACTTATGTACCCGGCAGAACCTTACGCTCTGCAAATGAATTGTGGTGGCATCCCAAAAAGGTAAAAAAATCGCTCTCACGAACCTTCTCTGGATCGGTTCCACATTTGTGGAATGACCTGCCTGCTGCTACAAGATCAGCAGATTCTGTGCCATCTTTAAGAATCGGCTGAAAACACATCTCTTCTGTCTGCACCTGACTGAGCATTTCTGATTTCTATATCTTTTCTACAATATCAAAAAAAAAATGCACGCTTATTTAAGCTTAGATAAACTTAACTTGGCTCTGTACACTGTAGTAGGCTTTATGAGACATGTTTATATTGCTCTTATCCTTTTTGTTGTCCTAATGTTTGACCCAATTGCTTCTATTGTTTACCCAACTTGTAAGTCGCTTTGGATAAAACTGTCTGCTAAATGACTAAATGTAAATGTGGATGAAATGAATAATGTGGCTGTTGTCAAATATCAATTGACTGACCTGCTGTGTGTGTCTGTGTGTGTTTTGCATGGAAATATTGCACAGTACCTATTCCGTACACCAGAGGGCGATGGATCCCGTCCTTAACAGCATCATTCACATCTAAACAAGAACAGAGGTTTGAAGGTTAATTTGCACAGGTAAAGACGAACAGTACAGTACACTTTCTCATCATGTAAAAGTAAAGAGTGTTGATACTTAACCTGTAATACAGCAGGTTTCAAGGTGAATATCTTCTTTCTGTTTTTGAAAGGCAGCTATAAAGCAAAACAGCACTTAGAACTAAAAAAACACAATTTACACATATGTGCATAGTATTTTATATTCATCACATACTGAGTATACTGAGACTGAGGGAGTGAGAAATCTTCCCATCGTCCAGAAAACCCCCAACAAGATGGAGCTCTAATCTGAAGACACAAACACAGAGATCTCTTTTAGAAGACACAGTGTCTGGTGTTTATATCCAAAGGCTTTTTACATCAAATCTGGTAAACAGTGATTCACTAGTGCACTTTCATGTACTGTTTTGAAAACAGGTAAATGCCAAAGCAATAATAACATAATTATAGACCACAATGAAAAATGACGAAAGCAAATGTCTGTACAGAATATTTTAATGCACAGAAAAGAATTGCAAAAAATGTGCTTACTAATACATACTCAAAAACAAAGCACATTTCTGCTCATGGGTGTCTTTGTCTGTGTGCAATATGAATCAGACAGTTAGTTCAAGGTGTAGGTGGTCTGTGGGCGAGCCGACTGAAGCTCAGTCTATTTTTATCAAACATTCTTTAAAATCCACATAGGGTTCAGTAAAGCGATATATGACATCACCTGCCATCTTTAGCTGGGTAGCTTCTGGACGTGACAGCATTGACTATAAGAGGAATTTCTGTCCGTGTGCTGGAACCATCACAGTGTGCGAGACAAGTTGCTCCACTACCTTCAGAAGACAAACCAGCGTTAGAAATCAACACTGGTCCACATCAGGGACTAAAAAGACACTGGGCTGTATTTACCTGTGTGACGCAGCACGACTAAGTGGCATGTTGTGGCATCATCTGAGCCCAGGATGGAGACAGAATCTGATGAAACAGAGATGTCAGTGTATGTGTGTGTGTGTGTGTGTGTGTGTGTATACAACACAGCACAGAATCTCACAAACTCACTGTCTGCAGGTGTGGTGGCAGCAAACTCCCGCTGCTGGATGTAAAGCAGCTCTTTTGGGTCCACTGGTTCCGGACTCTTGGACGCAAACTGCTTTGCATGTTCCTAAGAAAAAAACCAACAGGGACAGGGAATAAATAAAAATGTCTTTTGAGACTAAAACTGCACGTTTTCATTACATGTGTGTATCCAAACTGTGCATATCAATTTGATAAGGACTACTTTGGGGTAGTTAACAAATAACACTTAATAATTATCATAAATTAACCACGGTTTTATTATGCGGTAAAGATGTAGTAACAATGTTTTTGGCAAACTGACTGTATTATCAGTTTTACTACAAATATCATGGTTAACTATGGTTATAGTGGTCTGTCCAAAACTAAATTTGTGGTTACTGGGGATTAACCAAATACTATAATTTAACTAGGGTTACCAGGATCATTGAATTTGAGCATGATTTATGCTGTTATATATAACTTTATATATCTTTGCTGTTTATAATTAATTGTTCAGCCATTTATAACTGTTCCTAATAATAGTTTGACTACATTGTGACAACTTACCCCACTGTCTAACTCCTAGGCAATAATGGTGGAAGACCTAACCTCATCTTCAGAAACATTTAATAATATAAATTAGACAGACCCCTTTATAGAGTGAAATGTCTGCCGTTTTTAGTTCAATAAGTTCAATCTTTAGCACGTTTTTATCTTACACAAAACATCACATAAACAGACGGACCATTGAAACAACATTCCATGCGCATACACGGTCATATATATACTATTTAGTTTATTAAAGAGCCTAAATATACAAATAATAACCACATAATTGTAAAAATGTATAAAAGTATGAATGTGTGTGTTGATTTCTACCATCAAATGTGGATATTTGCTGAAGAGTTCTGCGGTGGAGTTCAGGCGCTCTATTCGCTTGTTCTGTGTGAACAGCGGCATACTAACAGCGTGAAGATCTTATCATAAAAACGTATTAAAAAAATCTATAATAAATAACTCATAAAAACTCCTTTAGATCCTTCATCGCTGAAACATTTTCTTCCGCTTTGGTTAACGTCAGAGGTCATGTGATATTGTGACAGCGGAAATGAGCAGTGTTAATATAATCCTGTAGGCGGCGCTCCATACTAACAATCTTCAAAAATACAAAACAAATATTTGCATGCTATATTTAATAAATAAATACATAAAAATCGAATGTCATCTATCATATACATATCATATCTATATTCGTTTCAAGAACAAAAATAATATTTAATGTAGTACCGCTGTTGACCAGCAGGTGGCTGTAGCGCTACATCTGTCAGTATCAGTCAGAGTAAGTTTTATTCTTCGCAGTGTTTGGGAAATGTCCGAAGTCTTCACAGATCAGTGAAATCTTCAGATGAAGTTTTGTAATCCGTGTCCTGGTCCCCGCGAACACATTTGACAGTTTACTCAACCGGACTTAATGAGAAATAAGTGCATGTAGTACAATAACACGTAAAAAATCTATGAATTCAAAACTGTCAACTCACGGTGATGTTGTGTTTTGATCACGCATGAGTATGAGGTTTCCAAAGAAGCACGTATGTAGGTAAGAATGATATCACGAAATTAACTCTCTTATGTATAGACATGCGCACTAGTATAGGTTAGCAGAAAATACATTTATATTAAATGAGTCATTAAATCTCTTAGTAAATGGACAAACGCTGGTGACTGGCTAAATTATTACAACATAATATTTGATCTGTTTGTTTACATCTCATGCAATTACATACTGTAAATTTCTCATATTCCTATGCCAGGCCAGTGAGATACATTCCAGAGATTTATTCACATTTACGTTTAGCAGACGCTTTTATCCAAAGCGACTTACAAATGAGGTAAACAATGGAAGCAATTAACGTAACAAATATTTAATGTAATACCGCTGTTGACCAGCAGGTGCTCTAACGCTTTTTTAGGTTTTTATAAGCCTTTGTAGAAGGAATTTGGTATTTCAAACACGGGAAATGACTTGCATTCGTTTAGGAGGAGTTGAAAAACAGTTTTTTTCTCCATTTCAAATTAAAATACTAGATTTTACGTAAACACTATTAATTATATTTTCAGCACATCCTTACGTTACTAAGATTCAAAACTATCACAGTATGATCAACTGCTTCAGTTGTATAAACTCAATCATGATGACATCCGTAACATCCTTTAGAAACACAAGCACTTGAGCAGATCTGCTCGGGTCTGTTTGATCTATAGGCCTGTGATTATTAACTCACTGAATGAAACCGATGAAAATGAAGCGTTTCATGTTCTTTGTCTCGGATAAATACGCCTGCACTTCACAGGAGCAGGTGTGTGTGTGTTGCTTTGTTACTGTCTAGGAATTGAATGAAGTGTTTTATAACCCAATGCATATGCGACTATTTATAGACTAATCAAACGAGCTGGAGAGGACTGAGGATTTATATCAATCACCGGTCTGCGGTGAATTTAAATCACAGTTTAATGCAGAATGTTTATTAAATAAAAACATCTAAAATCAGAATTCAATTTTGTGTACACTTGTTTAAGTACATACTGTAGTTTTATTAGAGTTTATCAATGTAAAGTCAAACAGAGTTGTGTCTAATGTTTATACATTCAACAGGTGTGATGGATATAACTCTTACCCATAAAACTCAAAGCCAAACAGGAGTAAAATGACTTGAGACATGATCCAGAAATCAAACAGCAAAAGTTATACGAAAAGAAACAACGTGCATGAAAGTTTTACTCATGAAACTTTAGATCAAAAACATCAATTGATGAAGAAGTAGGTATAAAAATAGGGACATTTCTGATATTTCTAAGTGCTTCGATAAGCATCACAAACGTACAAATGTAGTTTGCTAATCCAAACAGGGACAGGCTATTGGTTTAAATAATTTGAGAAATGTGCACCATTTGGTTTGCGCTCAGTTCCTCAAGCACTAAGTTGAAAAATAGGGGGACGTAGAATTCCGCTTCCTACAATTCAAGAGTGAAGTGTATGTGCTTCTTAAGCAACTTATGGCAAACACGTGATCTAACCTATTAAACATAGAAAACAATATACTTCTACAACCAAAGAAACTAAATGAAAGCAAGTTATGCCGCGGTCCTGTGTTTGAAGGCCAAAGCTAAAGCATCATGCAGCCGTCTGCAACAGTCCAGAGCGTGTATATTTATGTAAATGCGTGTCAAATCAAAGTACAGAAAAACATCAGTCCTAGCCCACCACTTACATGGGTTATGGGCTAAAACGTCACAGAGCACCACGAGTGTTCGGTTATGTGCGTATAACTTTGTACATGTGAAGGAAGATAGTAAATCACAGACACACGCTGGTGCATTTCTGACTTTGATGATAAATTTGAGCAGAGTAACCCCGCTGTCTAACAGACTGTCAATCATTAGCTCCTCACCACACCACTCGTCTCAACAGCAGGTGAAGCCCCGCCCCTGAGTGGCCACCGTGTCTCAACAATTACATCCTTTAATCAGCCAATCACTAAAACCCTTCCGCCACAGGCGGAAAAAGATTGAGGTGGTTTTTAAATGGTTGAGCGCAAAGGCAAACCACAGAGACACGACAGACATCGAGGAGCAGAGCAGCACATGTTCTTCTGAGTGAAAGATCACATTAATCTGCCTTTCTGATGTATGTTGATGACCTGAGATTCTCAGAAAGATAACTAGGAGACTTGATGTTTGCCAAGTGGAAAGGGAAGATCACCAGTATGAACTGGTTTAAACTAGTAACTGACAGCCTGTTAAACGAGCAGGGTTTAACCTCAGCAGCCCGACTGAGTGATGTCACCACCTGAGTTTTTGGTCACCTCCATGGTGGTGAAGATCTGGAGAAACAAAACATAGAAAAAACTTAATAATGATGCCTTAATTGAGTGGTGCAGGGATGACACATTTTTGTAGACCAACCCAGAAGTTAATATATTGACAAATTAACACAATATTTGCAATTTTGAAGGTCTAAATACAACAGACTACACTACGGGACCTCTCTCGATATCAACGGCACAAACACAAAGTCTCGAGAAACGTTCCCTGGTGAGTAAAGATGTAGTCGCTTTTATCAACTGGTTAGCACCCGCCGTTTTTAAGGCACGATAAAGCTTTAAAAATAACGAGCGGGTTTTAATGTCAGAATTAAAAAAAATTGTTCGAGGTTTGTAAACAACAGACCTTATTTAAGGCATTTAACCACAATCACATAAACAACAGACTTTAGGGCGATGGAGCCGGAAGGACTACAATGCTATTTTTTGCATACAAAAATATGTCATTCTGTGCACCACTTCATATTACTAATATTTATATTAAGTTTTAGTGTAAAGGAACAGTTCACCCAAAAAAATGATTCTCATATTTAAACCAGTGGTTTTCAAATTGGGGGCTCCAAGAACGTTCCAGGGGGCCACAGATTTTGTTGCATTTTATGAAATATAGAAATTGATCATACATTTTATGCAATCAAAAAGAAAAATAAGACCACCAACCAAAATAATTGATGTATAACTGAATAGGTTTTTGGTCAAGTTTAAGATTATAAGTCATTATTTAGGGGGCCGCAAAGCGATGCACTCAAATGGGGCCTTCCAACAAAAGTTTGAAAACAAACCTCATGGCTGTAAATGACAACTTTGGGGTGAACTGTTCCTTTAGAAAAAAATGCACAAGTAAATGTAGACCGAAGCTGGCAAAAGTAAGCGCACCTCAGCACAGGTGGGGTGTATGCCGATGGTGTTTTCCAGTTGATCTTTGGTAATCCCACATTTCATGGCAGCTCCGAATCCCTGCGTGACCTCTCCAGCATTAGGACCCAGATAATGAAAGCCAATCACACGCTCCTAAAACCAGAAAAAAACAAATATGTATGTGATCTGTCTACATGATACATAAAAACAGTTATGAGGAAATCTTAAAGGGATAGTTCACCTAAAAAATCATGTCATCATTTACTCACAAAACCTGTATAAATTTCCTTGTTCTTCTGAACAGAAAGGTAGATATCTTGAATAATGTTTGTAACCAAACATTTCTGTGGCACCACTCACTACTAAAAACTACTATGGTAGTTTACGAAGCACCAAACTGTTTGCTTTCCCACATTCTTCAAAATTTCGTATTTTGTGTTCAACAGAACAAATAGATTCATCCAGTTTTGAAACAACCTGAGGCCGAGTAAATGACAGATTTTCATATTTGGGTATTTGCTCAGATATTTTTATCTTATTCTATCGAGACTTTCAAGTGATATTGTTAACATATGGGAGTTTTGAGAGGACAGAGGTTGTTGGTCTTACGTTGTCGAGTTTATTGCAAAGGATCTTGGCATAGCACCTGTTGTTGTCCCGGCCAGCAACGGTGAACTCCAGCGGCCAGAACAAACTGTGATAGACCTACATATACAAACAAACATCATTAAAACTCCCTCATTATCTGTGCAATTAACATTTCCAGTCCGATGACGCACCTCAAGGTTCTCCTGCCCATAGATCTCCACGGCTTTCTCCTCAGCATAACCGCAGCTGCCGTACTCCATAGGAGTGAAGACGGTGGTGGGGACGTTCACATAGTCACACTGTCAGTGAATAACGGGCGAGAACAACAAAATTATATAAAACAAAGTTAAGACTGTTTCAATCTAATGGTTGTAAAAGACCATGTCGGACCTTCAAAGAAGAGCCAGCGAAGAGCCGCCGAGCTAGGAGTTTTCCTGCCTGAATGGCCACAGGCGTCAGCTCCCACTTCCCCTCTAGGATGTCACCGATGGCGTAGATGTGAGGAACGTTCGTCTGTTCTTCATCATTTACTGGAATCTTCCCGTTCCTGGGCAAAAAAAACACTGCTCAGAATGGTGTCCAACACAGTTGAGTTTAAACATGCATATGCAGGAAATTTGATTTACTTTCACTAACAGTCAGCTCTGAAAAATGAGCGACAACCCTAGTACAGATACAAATGAAGAAACATGATGCAACAACCTGTTAAAGAGCTTCAACTGAATTTACTCAAGTCTGAAAACATGAGCAAGAAGGGGATTCATTCATGTGAAGGAAACAGAAGTCACTAATCTCTACAAGCATTTGTGTAGAGGTCATAAGGAATCATATGACTCTTTGAATGTCTGTAAAGCTTCTTTTCTGCTCTAATCTCTAACATGCAGACACATTCAAACTATAATAATACACAGGAGCCTCTCAATTTGAAGATTTTTATATTTGAATTAAATCTAATCTTTTTCTAAATGGATATAATTTGCCCAAATTATTCCAGCTCTCTTACTCAGTACACTATAAAAATGCACTTAATGAGTCTTCTGGTGAAATGCTGGAGTTTAGTTGGAAAACTGCTGATTCACTGTGACACTTCAGCCTCCGCCCCTCTCAGGCTAGACCAGCTCCTCCCATGTTACCATGCGAATGAATGGGTGAGCAACTATGAGACATGACAACAAAAAAAGAACTTAAGGTAAATATAAGACAGTAGATAGAGGGTGGAGACATACTTTGGGTTGACTTGAACTCCAGCTTTGTCTAGTCCAATCTTTCCCGTGCAGGCATCACGACCGACTGCGATCAACACCTGAGATAGAGTTTCAGTTTAAGATCAGCATCATTATTTTATTATGTTGCAGTTTGAGTAATAAGAAATGAGACTAAAGAATCGGACCAATGCTGCACACAGTAATAAGGCTAATATTTACAACTAACAGAATATTTATGACCAATTTCAAATATTAAACAAATACACCGCCCGTCCCAAAAAAAGACACCACCTGATCTAACAAAGCAAATAGGTAAGAGTCTCCCATTGGATTGGAGGTCTAGGTTCAGCAATGTTTTGTGCCTATAGAATGAAGTCAGCTGACTACCTGAATTTACTAAATGACCAGGTTATTCCATCAATGAGTTTTTTCTTCCCTGATGGCTCAGGCATATTCCACCTCAGTCCAGACCTTAACCCCATTGAGAATCTTTGGGATGAGCGGGAGAAGACTTTGCGCAGCTGTCCGACTCTAATTGTTTGCCAAGATCTCGTATTGATTAATATGAATCTCAAGCTAATTAAAGACGCAATTTTATCTTTAGCTTCCATATATTTTATCCCATCTTTACCTTAAGCATTCTAAAGGTAGTAGACCACCAACAAACAGTTAACTTCTATTCAAGATCATATGACACTTACAGTGTTGTATTCCCCCTCAATGATTTCATCACTCTTTGTAGATTTGGATGTCACCTTCAGTCGGCCCGGCGTTCCAGCTTCAAGCTCCTCTATCTGAGAGACAATCGACAGAATCACTGCCTTGTTTTATGACCAGAACCTGATCCTCATAATGTCATAACTCCTGCCACATCAGACAGCGGCTAACAAGTATAATTCACAACACACACCTTGACAGGAACAAATTCCCTGATGAATTTGACCCCGTGCGTCTCCATGTGGTCACCAGCGCGGTTGGCCATGTCCTGGTCGAAGCCTCTGAGCAGAATGGAACGAACCATGACAGTCACGTCCAGCCCCAAACCTGCCAGAAAGCCTCCACACTCCAGAGCGACATAAGACGCTCCGATCACTAAAGTCTTCCCAGGACAGTAGGGCAATGAAAACAGGTCATCACTGCAAGAGCGGGGCACACGTGAGAGAGAAAATACAAGATCATGAATGCCTGAAGATACAAGATAGAGAGACTTATTTCCTCTTTTAAAAAGCAGACAAATGTTTGTTTAATCAGCATAAAGATTGTAATAAATCAGACACTGGGATCTTGCCAAATACCTGCGGTCTACTTCCTCTTCTGATAAATGACAAATGTTTGAGAAATACACACACACACACACACACACACACACACAAACACACTTTGTGCTCACGACAGCATAATTTCAATAAAGAAGTTTCAGATTTCCTTCTGCTACAAAGCCGTTGTTTGGGGTGTATAATTACTGGACGGGTTTTAAATCTATCAGTCTTGATCAGTCCCCTGAGGTGCGGCTCAGTTAAAACGTCTCTCTGGAGAAGGTTTATGAAGATCAGCTCACCTGGTGATGCAGTACTCTTTATCTCCGGGGATGCCAAGGTAACGAGGTCTTTCTCCCGTCGCCAGGATAAACTTAGAGGCGGTGTAGAACATCTCCTTACCGCGCTTGTTTGTCGCCTAATAAGAGTAAACGGAAGATTAGTCACACACACTAAAATAACAAATAAAATGAGATTTCATTAAATGACATGTATCCTGTGACAGAGTGTTGCTAAGCAACCTACTATAGTCACAGATCATAACTTTGTTGTATCAATAGGAGTTTTATTATACAGTATAGATTTTTCATTTAACCAGGACATTGGATTTAGGGTCAAAACACACTTGCCTTGATCTTGTGTGGCTCTACAAACTCAGCGTACGAGTTGACATAATTGACATTCTTGTCTCTGAGGGAAACCCTGTAGCCCCAGTTCAATGAACCGATGTAGTTATTGACTGCGGTTTTCATTGTATCCCAGTTGTGGGTCACTAGAATAAAAGGGGATTGTATTAAGAATAATGAAAAAACCTTAAAGAAACAATATCATTGTGCTCATTGGCTCTTGTGTGTAAGGTGTTTTCATCGACAACAAAACGTTTTTGATACATGTCTGATTCATGAGCACTCTAACAATTCACAAAACCGGTTCAAATTGTTTCTCACGTTGGAAAACCTAGAGGGCATTTCATCATCAAGACCATTTATGTTCTCCATGACTTGTTTCCTCTTACAACCAAATGACTTCAGATTAGAAATCACAATATTACAACACAACTCTTCTGGACATATCCTGTTGCAAGTTCTTTAAATTTATCAGAAATCAGAAATGCAATCCTTCAACATATAATTCTTGTTTTGGTTTAACTCTTGTCCACAATCCACAGATATCATGATGTTTTTTGTACCACACGCAGACATACGTGCATGGAGAATGACTCACCTTCCTCGCTAAACTCCCAGCCGAACTTGCGGGCATCCTGCATGGCTGTACCCAGCAGGGCCGTTTGATGCATGAGTTTTTTAGGGATACACCCTACGTTTACACACGTGCCTCCCAGACCTACAAACACACCGTTACACCTTAGTATGGCAACATGAGTATGTAAACATGGTTTACATCTACGAATCTTTCATTACCCCAGGTTGTGCCCTTTGGTGTAGGAACGACATAATCCAAAACCATGACCTTCTTCCCTAAAATAGCTGCTTCCTGTTGGGGGAGCAACAGGAAATGTCAAGATTATATGTTCAACATCCCCAAACCTGGCCGGTATATTGGTCTACAACTACATTTGTGTTGATGAAAAGTCAGATATCTTGGAGTCACATGTGACATCCTGACCTTTGAGGATGCCAGACCACCAGAACCTCCTCCGATCACGATGAGGTCATAGTCGTACACCTCACTCCCTTCACCCAACAGCTGCTGAAGGACGCCATCTTTGTGTGCCTGTTACCACGACAACCAGACAATCATTAGCAAAAGGCATATACGCATCGCTGATAAGAGCAACCGTGAAGAGGCGCTCGTGAATATTCAGGTCTATTAAATGAGGTTCCAAAGACAGAAAAACAGCAGATGGTTTAGACGGCAGGAGGACGAGTAAATGATGAGAGATTTATTATTTGAATAACCTGAACTAGCTCAGCAGTTGTGTAAATTAAGTTTCAGAAAAAAATCTGGGTTATCTGGGGTGATTTTTCATATTTAAGACTTTATCTGTAATGAAGTCCCTCTTTGTCAGCATGTATGGAGAGGGTGTTTGTTACAAGTTTTTCATTGGCTTGTGGGTTATCAAGACATTTCTGAAGTCCTTGCAAAATCCCAGACTTCAGACTTTGCCCATCATAAACCCATAGAAACAAATGACAGAAATGTATTGTGATGAATCAGAATGAATAACATTTCAAAAAGAAATTGAGCTGAAATGTCAGCATATGACCATCTACATTAAAGCTTGTGATTTAAGTTGTAACAGTGTCTTTTGCAATATTCCAATTGAAATAATTAAAGTTTCATCTTTTAGTTAAATAGGAGTAGTTTGCCCGAATCTGAAAATTCTCTCATAAATTATGATAACCATGACTTGCTTTCTATGGTGGACCACATATTTTTAATAATAAGCTTTACACGGAGTGACGCAAATCTGACCCGGAACTGAAATTATAACAACAGACGACTCGTTCGCTTGATTCAGAGTCGACTCCATTTTTCCACAAGTCAATAACTTTGTTATTCGTTCACTTTCGGCTTTACAACTTTGCAGATTGCATACATTCACACACGGCAACTTTACACTTGGCATAAAATGTAATTTTATGGACATTGTAATATTTACTCCAAGCAAAATAATGCTTGTAATGTAATAAAACTTAACCCTTAGAGACAATTTAGCAAAAGCAATACAACAATCGATTCATATTTGATGTCATGTGATATTTTGCTACGAGACAACTAGTCACAAGATACAACAACCAATGAGACCTGAAGTTATCAGCATGCTCATGTGTTTCAATGTTACAAAATTAGCTCACACAAACACTTTTATTTTGCTCTACTGATCAACTGTAGTCTTTTGGATCACTTTAATGATGGATGGATGGATGGATGTGCTTTATGAAGCCTCAACAAGTCGGGATATAGTGACAGGCGACTGGAAAACACGAAGATAAATCAGTACCTTCAGTGTGTTATCGCAGCCCCCGATGTGTTTCTTATTGATGAAAACGTTGGGGACCGTTTTCTGCCCCGTCATCTCATGCAGCAGGTCCTGGTAGTAAGTTCCATTCTCTGAAACACAGATCAGATGCGATCAATTATCATACTGCTCATGTTACACATCTACACCACATGGGCTGCTCTCCAGGATGGATAATTTAATCAGATCTGGATCAGACACAGCAGGCCTGCTGCTGAAACTAATGTTTGGCTCCGACTGCACGGACAGAACAAAAGATAATCAGCTATGACTTGAATATCCACTATATAGTCATAATGTCTTTAAAGTGAAAAAATGATCATTTAATATTTTAAATATAATATTTTAATTAGATTTAATTAAAAACGTTCTAAATGAATTTCTCCAAGAATTTGAATCGGGGAATTATCAGGGTCACATTAGGGGGGAAGGGGTGGGAGGTGATTCGGTCTGCAGGACGAAGATGAGACTTTAGTAACTCAGGAGTGAGTGTGACTCAGCAGGTCACAGCAAACACACTGCTGGTTTTACTGCTTTAAACATTAACTTTAGAGCTCAGCACAACGCTCAGAGACCACAGGACATATTTCAGATCATCTATGAATGAACAGAGTCAGCCTCTCACATTACGTAACTTCAACCAGCTCGCCTGCTAAGGTGGAAATAGTCAAAGACATCCAGAAAAATTGCTTAATCTAACATAAGCAATTTTAAGCATCAGGAAAAACCTTTTTGCCATGCAATCCAATCTACTTGCATATTTAACAAAAAAAACATTTAGAGATAATGCGCAACATATACGTTAAGAACAATAAACTCCAAGTGAAACAAGTTTAGTTTTTTAACCACATTGTCATAACAAAAATATTGTAGTGTGAACAATAGAAATGTCTGTATTATGTTGTGGCACTTCCTGTATGTACTTGATCTTAGTTTTGAAAATAAATTAGACTAAATTGATTTGCATATTTGATATGGAAACTGATATTTGATATGACATGTAAATGATTGACAGGTCCTGGGATCTTACCCATCAGGTCGAGCTCTAGGGCCTTACATTTCACATTCAGCTCTTTAAAGAGTTCCTTCACCTGAAATGAAAGAAACTCTGCATGTTAGTTTTTAAGCAGTATATCCATTTTGACAATGACAATATATGGTAACTTCATCGAATAAACATTATGTCAATCTACGGTCTTTCATTGTCTTCATATGCAACAACTAAGTCACTTTAAGGGGGGGGGTAAATAAACCCCATCATGTAATTCTATTGAAGGAATATGTTTTTATTGCCTTAGATTGAGCTATTTATATCTACATACACCATACCCCCTTGCATGGAATTCACCATGTTGTTTCTACAGTAGCCCTAAACGTAACGTACTGTAAAATCATCCTAACTGTATATTTTGTCGATGTGGTTTAGATTAAATACATTTTTGCGCTGCGGTAGGAAATCTGACAAGGTAGGACAATTCGACAGAACACCGCTATAGTGCTTTGAAAGGGAGACGTGGAGTGAGCCATTGGTTGCAATTCGCAACCTCGCCACTAGATGCCTCAATTTCATACACTGGACTATTAACATTGTTTTTAAAACAGTCACTGGAGTGACAATACATTTAACTTTTTACACAACGTTCACTTTTATCCAGAGGGATTCACGGTGCATTTAAGACAAAGGATTTAACAGTATGTTACATTTGAATAAAGTTCCTTTGCTTACACAACGCTCTACCAATCTGGCTTTTTAAGCATGTACAGTATGAGCATATTTTCTTTTAATGTCCTTCTGAGTATGACTAGTTAGAATCTTCTGTACAGATAGACAGATGGAGATGGCATTCCTAAAATTTATATGAAATTAAACTAATTTAAGTACTGCACCCTAATCTTAATCCTCATACATAAAGCTTATTAACTAAATAAGATTGATGTAACTCAAGGCGGGACAGTAGACTGGTGGGAAGAAAAAAATCTTAATAACGAGTACACACTTTTCCCACTAACTATATTGGTTAAGACACCCATTGTTTCTACCCTTAACGTCACCTTTAGTACAGATGAGCATTTAAAACGTATTTAAACAGATTTCTCTATATTTGACAACTTCTAACGTTAACTGTTAAAAATGTGGCCAACCTGCACACAGACACAAAATATCGAACAAGCACCTCTCAATAATTTAAGAGAAGCTACATTTCAGTATTTTGCTTAATCTTACCACACTATTCCCTGCACATACAATAAAACGTTACATTTTAAACTAAAGTAACGTCAACTTTGTAGTCAACAGGACTAACGTTAAGTTTTACAACGTTATGGGACATGTCGCTACGTTATATCCGTCACGTCATTTTCTCAACACCCTTTAATGCTCACTTACCTTAACACAAAACGGGCAGAAACTCTTGCTGAACACCAGCACCGGACTGGAGTCGATCAGTTCTTTAATCCGGGCTCGGATCTGCTCGCGACCCGGGTCATTATCAACGGGAGGCATGATGATCGTTAGCTGATCGCTGATCTATATTCTGCGCTCTTCCACTTTCTGAGTCAAAGATTCTGAATAACGCGAAACCCTAAACTCATGGTGTGATGTAAAAAACTGACGTGACAAACGAGAATTTGAAGATTTTAATCATCGTCTATCCCGTGCCGCCGGTAAATGACGCTCCGCCGCGCGCTCACTTCTTACATAAGACCCCCGTCAGCCTGACCTGCGCGCGCCTGACTGAAAAACCTCATTATCACATTGGACATAATCCAAATGTGTGTATTTTATTGGTATTGCAATTTGTAAATCAAGGTACATAAACGGTTTAGTAAAACTAATTTTAAATGATCTTTTAAGACATTTTAATGAGTTAAAAATCCTTAAGCAGTTTATTCAAACATTTGGTTATGAGTCAATGGACTTGACAATTTATTAAAATACTTCATTATGTTAAAGATATTTTCCACGTATACACAAATGGATAGAAAACTCAAAAAGGCATTAAAGAAAGACCACCGGGCGATTTTTAAGAACCCTTAATGTGTTTTTATAATGTACATCACCGCCATCTGGTGTCCAAAAATACATTAACGCCTAGTCGGTTGTCTCAATTTAGATAATCTGATTGGAAATGCAAGAAACCCACAAGTTAAAACTAAAACAAATAAAATTTAATTAACGCTTTGTTTAATCTTTTTAAAAGTTGCATTGTGTTTTTTTGTAGGATGTAACAATAGACACAAGAGGGCGCCAGTGCATTAAATATGAATATTTTTTGCTTCAAATGGAATTACGCATCAAATAAGTAATTTAAGTATCAGCGTGTAGAATAGTCTAAAATCTATTGGTTCATCTCTAATGACTGATTGCATATACAGTGATAAATAACAGTTCAATTAAATGCATTACATTTTTATATAGACATCTGAGATAACAAATATTTATTTTTGTAGTAAATAGATTGCCTAATTTCTACTTAATCACTTTACCAATTAAACAAATCATGTGCCAAATTGACCATTTTAAAGTTTTATTCCAGATATCCATCTTGAATCCACCCTTCTGCTAGAATCAGAATATTGTTTCACTAAAACGTGTAAAAGAACAACATATACTAAATTACAAAACAAAGTGTGGATTATGTTATCTGATTTCAAAGTCTGTTTCTTAGTTTGAACAACCCATTATAAAGATTCGACCCAATCTGACAGCAGAAATCCAAATTACACCTGAACCATTGTGAACAATTGGGCCCTGGTGTCTATTGAAAAATATTGTACACAATTTGCTACCGCGGTGACAAAGTCAAGCATTCCAATAAATAAAATAGAGGGCACATCTCCATCTCTTTTGTCATTAAACATGCATGTATAATGTCTCCAATTAAACATGCATCTCTCATCCTTGTTCAATTCTTTCTGCTGAGTCTTGATGTGAGTCTCTCAGATGTTCATATTTGATGTGTGAAGAAGAGGAGCTCAGCAGGTCGAACACAAACACAGCTGTCACTGTACAGGAATGCTGTTATTTATCTGCGTCTCTTTATTCACACACATGCATGCACACACGCAGGCACACACACAGACACACACACAAAGAAAAGAATAATTGGCACAAAGACCTTGAGCATATCATTAATTCATTAATAATTCCTCGATGCATAAACTTTTATTGTTGAATCTTACAGTCTGTGTTGTGACAGGACTCAAGAATCAGAGAAAATTCTTAAATAAAACCTTGTTATCTCATTTGGAAGATCAATACCTCTCGATGTGTTTAGGCTGATGAAAACGTTTTCTCTCCTCTTCGACGAAACCGTAGTAACAGCTCATTTAATATGTGATTTGTGTCTCGATCAATCAGAGTCGCTTCACTTGTGTTTCAGTGCCTGTGAGTCGGTTGTGGGTGATTTGAATGTTAATCGTCAGAGTTTGTGTGGGAGATGTGGGAAGTGTCTCAGACATCAGTTGTCTTGCTCTAGTGGAGACTGACAGCCTGTGTTTCACAAGCACTTTAACTCAATCAGGATGAAATGAATTGAAGCACAACACATGAATTCTCAAACACTGTCAGATTTGCCGCATTATCCTGTTCACGCTAACATGACTCCAGACAACCATTGACCTCTCACACACACAGCCTGGCTCTTTAAAGAACACTTTTCTGCTTCTTCGAGTATGTCAATGTATGAGTGGAAAGAATAACTAAATAATGTTTTTTTGCGGGCAACATATAGCATAACCACAAATATTGTAGGATATTATAGGTGATGTTTCACTCGGAACCTATTTGTTATGGATGCTTTTAAAATCATGAAATATACTTTTATTTTCCCCTCCCTGTTTTTTTTTTACATATAGTCAATAGTGAAATACTGTGTTCTTTCTTGTGCTGAAAGAGTCAACAGGTCTCATGGCATCATTTACTTCAGCTTGACAGCTCAGATGATGATGATGATAAACAAACATACAACAATGCACCATCATTGCATTCAGATGTTATTGAGATGAATTGAAATACTAATTCTCAGTGAATCTGCAAGTCCTACAGACCTCCTTAAATATGTCAAAAAAATTGACTTTTGATGCAAAAAGATGCACAGATGCTTAAAATAAATGCTTATGTCATGATGTGAGATCAAGTGATGAGTGAGGTTTTGTTTTACTATTTGAAATGTATATCATTTGTTTAAGTATTGTTGTTTATTAATTGTAGGCAGTGTTGAGTACATTACAGCACAGTATTCAGCATAAGCTGTAGTATGCAATACACAGCCAATGGCTGCTTTCCTGAAAGTCAGCGGGGGTTTCTGGACCACATTGATTTCATGGGGTCACATGTTTTCTTACGGATCGCTTCCCTTATGAGGATTTAAAAGGAATAGAGGTCTATGATTGGTTAACCTTCACCTTCCCTTCATGGGTCTGATCATCTCATTAGACACAATTACAGACGCCTGACAGATTTACCTGCTGTTTAAAGTCAAGAAGTGGAGATGCCCTTAAAAACACCTGAAGTCTATTCTCATGCTCTTCTGTGTTAAAGGGATAGTTCAGCTAAATATGAAAATTCTGTCATCATTTACCCACCTTCTTCCAAATCTGTATAGGCCTATATTTCTTTGTGCTGATGAACACAGAAGATATTTGGAAGAATGATTATAACCTTATTATGATTATAAATAATATATATTATTTTTTATCTTTATCTTATTTTTTCAATTGCTTTGCGTCATGCCTAACAATGCCCTTCAGCCGTGATTTATTCACGATAAACGCCTGTCAGTAAAGAGGGTTTAATTTCTATTGGGTTTAAAGGAATAGGTTACCTGAAATAGCAATTAAAATAAACACTTTATATAGATAGGCCACCAAATGTGCTCTGTGACGAATTTTACATGAATCGATTTTTTAATTATGAAACATCCCAACATCTGGAATGTCACGAGGACGAGTGAATTGAGAGAAGTTTCATTTTTGAGAGAACTGAATTCTTTTAACATTCTTTATGTGGTCTTCGTGTTTAACACAAGGTGGTGCTGTTGAGCTCTCTGAGGACGAGAGGCAAAAATGAAACATAACAGACGAATCAGGAAAACATTTAGTCATTCATTAAATAAAGTAATTTTAAGGTGTACTATTTTATGTGTTTTATATTAAACTATAGCATGCAGTGCATTTCACATTAAGAAGTAAACAGCTTATGTTGTAAATTATGACAGAGGCCACTTTTTGTTTTTCATGTTTGAAATTCATAAATGCAAAACGTTGAAATGTATGTAGATGATTGTGTAAATACATTTCTATTGATCCACCTAAACACAAAATATTGCTTGGTGTTTGTTTAGAACAGAAAAAACCCTGATAAATTTGCAGTGCAGACAATAACAACAAACACTCTTTAATGCATGTGCTATAGGATCAATTCGGATGAAAAAAGTGCTTTACACACATTTCTTAAATAACTTAAACATTCTCCATTAATTCAAGCACAAAACTGAAGTTGGTCGGCTGAATTCTGCAGTTATCAGTCCACACAGAAACAAGTCTGAACTGTGATTGGATGCTTTATATGTCAATCAGATCATCATAAATATTCTCATCTTAAATACAAGACCAATACCTGTAAACAGGATTCTTTAGTGTGAGACAAGATGATAAATAGTGATTGAATTTTAATTTTTACTATAATGATTCCTTTAAGAATGTCTGTATTACAATTTATAGGGTACATTTACATATTTCTATAGTTTACACGTGCACATTTACTCACACGTATCTAAAGATACACTTAGGTGGGCAGGAGGAATGAAGGCATGTTCTTAAAATATGGCATCTTGTTATGGAGAGATATATTAGTCAGAATGTCGTTGATCTTTATACAATACATGCAGGGCATCCAGTGTCACACATATGGATAAAGCACACATCCACACAAAAAAGCGCTCTTCATTCAACATTTTAAATGACACCACATGAAGGATCTTTATGCCAGGAGTGTGTGTGCATGATACAGTTGATTTTTTTTAATCTGCTCCTCCGTGTGCTCTCTGCTGATTTCATTCCATATGTCAAATTCTTTGAAGTATGACAGATAAATATAGAAGAATCACACCACACCGCACAGAAAGTGCTCGACTTAATTAACTAATCTCACATTCTTTTATAGCAGCTACATGAAAAAAACATGCGTGATGAAGAACTGAACATCACTGGTGTTAAACGGATTGAATTGATCATTCTACATTAAAAACATCTGTTCACTCATCTCTCTTTCTCCCTCTAGGTGTTTATAGGTCTGTAAAGCTTGTTATCATGGCTTGACTTTAACTGTTTTAACATCAAACTGGATTAGAGTTGAGAGCAGAAAACATATTGAATATAAACACCTGCTTTAAAGAAAATTGTTTATATGACGACAGTTTCTTAAAGAAATATTGAGTTGTCACTTTATTTACTCTGCATTGTTTATATCACTGTATAAACACAAATACAGGAAAGATATAAAGCATTCAGTGACAGTAAGTGTCTTGTGTATGAAGAATAATACACTGTAAACATTTCAGATTCATCAGAAAAACAATAGTAAACAGTTCATTAACGTAATTATCATCTTTTTGCTACAAACCAAAGAATGGCTGTGACTGAGCATCCAACATTCCCTTTTGTCATTGCCTTGGGAATTAAAGTGTACAATAAAAGTCAATACATCTTGACAATAAATATACCCCAATTGTTTTTAAATGTGCAAATATTTATGGCACAAAATCAATGAATTGGTCATACTCTTCACATTATTCTCCCAGAGAGAAAAATAACTACTGTAAGAATTGAGCAAAAATTGAGCAAAGCCAAAAGATGAAGAAAGATAATTTCTCATCTGTTTAATGTTCAATAACCAATCAAGACTCTCATTCACAGCTATTATCATATAGAACAACGTCCCTTTGCCTGCCTACACATGAACCGGGTGAAAAAAATATGTGTGAATTAGTGTGAAATTATTATAATATTAGCTTTCCTATGGCTCAGTGATTAAAGCATAGTGCCTGCGATGCCTAGGTCATGAGTTTAAACCCACAGAATGCACATACTTAATAAATGTATAGTAGTACACAATGTAAGTCGCTTTGGATAAAAGCGTCTGCCAAATCCATAAATGTATTATATAGACTGGCTGATAAGCTGTATTGTACTTGGCCGTGTGTTGATTCTGCTGGGCTGTTATATGAATATGGTCAGCAGATGAAAAGCTATTAAACCTACAGTAACTCAAGCAAGTGTTCTCACACAGACTGAAAGGTTTTTTATTATAGTTTATATCGTCACATCACATTTTTGTTTCTTTAATTTTGCCCTCTAATAAAAATTAATTGTGTATTGTCTGTTGGACGGAGAGATTTTTAAAGTGGTCATGATGAACTGAGGAATTCAATTTTCATTGATCTTTTTATATTGTTACTGTTGGGTAGACAACCTTGTTTCTCCATTATTGTTTTTCCTTACTTATTGTGACCCTTCATGTTTGTGGGTTTTGCAAATATTTGACCAATAAAAAGTATTAAAGGTCTTAACTGTTAGCCATTGATCACAGTGGGCATTTACTTCCAAGAATGCGACACATCTATCAAAAGAGCACCTTTCAAAGAGAAGGTCAACACAGAATAGAAATATCCTACCGCTTTTAATAGTTTTTGATGTACAGATCTTGCTAACGTTACATGTACACATTCTAAAATTAAATACAAGTTCAGTTCATGACACCTTTAAATAAGCCAGTGTCAGCAGCTGTTCAAGAAAAGGAGTTTGTTTGTTTGTTTTCTAGAGATGAGCTGTACAGTTGTTACCATAGCATCAGATGTTGATGTGTTTTCTGCAGTGTCTCATCACCTCGCACACTATTGTGACAGAAGAATCCACATGCTCTTTGTTGTGCGAGTATATGACGGGTTTTGAAATTATAGTAGTTTGATCTTCCTATGACATATCTGATGCTTCATATTTCTGTGGATTTCTTTGAACTGAACAACTTAAAGGAACCTTAAGAAAAAGCCTTTAGTTGTACCCACAAAAGAAGCTACAGGAGCGGTGAAGCAACGTCTATAGCCTTGTTGAATCCAGTGTGGTCAGGAGCGTTCAGATGGAGAGAGATAATGCTATTATAAGAGATTATATTTATTCATGTGAATCGGATTGTGTCCTGTCTGTGATAAATCAGACAGAAACCATTGTTGCTGTTAATTAAACCCAGTGAAAGCGATGCTAAAAACGCGTGCGGTTGTGCTCTGGATGAGACCACCAGACCAAAAAATATTTTATATGTATAAGCACTTGTGACCAGAACTACTTTTGACCAGTTCTCACTGGAACTCTCGACTATTTTCTGAGATGACTAATATGTATGAATATGTACGATCATATTTGTATGTTTTATTACGATTTGCTTTTGCACCAGTGATGTTAGGTAAGGGATGGGGTTTGGATGAGGTTTGGGGAGGGACTTCAGGGTGTTTTGGTGTATAGTTTCTTTAAGTTGTCATTCGGCAGATACTGGGAGGACCAGGGAACATTTTAGAGAGATACTTGTAGGAAACTGGAAAAGCAAAGAACTAAAGACAGTTATCTAAAATTGAAAGAGGCAAAGAGAGCGTGGCAGGACAGCAAACATTCAAGGCAGTGAAGTGTGTCTCTAACATTTTCAAGTGTAGCAACTATTATTTTTATTCTTTTTAAAAATGTAATATTTTTTATTTATAAAGTTATTCAAAGATATTGCATATTTGATGTTTTATCCAACGTCAGCCTTCCATAAGTCATGCCTGGTAACAACAGAGGCAGTAAATTCAGAGGCTGAGGCATCTCTGTGCAGCCGTAACAAAGCCAAAGAGATTTTATTCTATAGAGAATTCATTGGTTAGAGGTGACAGTCATGTTCCTCATAAATCTCTAAAAGTTTCACTCCATTCCACACATACCCAGAAAGAAAACAAAAGTAAGGAAAGACAAACTGTGATTTCGGTTTTATCAGTTTTCACATTGTGTCGATTCATGCGTCGAGTTTTCAGTTTCTTTTTGACTCTGAACTTTCTGACTCTGTATGATAGAAATTGCATTCAATATAAAACATGAAAAGATAAAGGAAATGAAAAATGAAAATAAAAATGAAATTTGGTAAAATAACATCTCGTGTGAACCATTTAGTTCAAAAAACAAACTCTTTTATATTACTTTAGTGTATCCCTTTAGAAATATCTGAAACTTGTTAGATATCCACCGTCAGAAATATCTTGAAGAAAAATCAGGTTCTGAATCCTTCTGAGCATTTTAAAGTTCAGTGATTTCTTGTTAACAGGAGACAGACGTGTGCCTTTGACCGAAGGTACGAGTCTGTTCCGTCAGATAAAGCGTGGTGGAGATATCATGAACATGTGACTCGACTGATGACCAGGTTCAGTTGACAAGAGCTTTATAACAGCTGTCAATCAAATGAACACGCCTCTGCGGCTAAACTACATGAGCCCTGATACAGAGATTATGGATGGCATTAACTTTTTGTTAAGATCTTTCTGTCAATCATTTTTACACACTAAAGGAAAATTACAATGTGATTATGGAATTGTCAATCTGTTGTGGGAATAAACAATTTTTTGTTTTACAAATATGTATATATTATATTTAAATAGTATATGTATATGTAAATATTGAATACGTATTTATGAAGAGAAAAACATGATCATTAGAATTGATTTTTCTTTTTTTAGTTGACCTTAGGTAAACATACATGATCATAATAGAAATATTGTGCTCATATTAACCACCTCCTGAAAGAGTAAAGAGATGTTACCCAAACATACCAAAACCTTTTTTGACCGTTCAAGCAGATCTAAGACATAAACAAGGCTGAAACATACTTTCTCTGTCTACCAAATACACAAACACATTCAAATGTTTATTTAATGCTCCTTTTTTGTGAATAATTAACATATTGTTGGGTCACCAATGTTAAATCCAAGAACCAAAAGAATAGCACTGATTTAAAATATATAGCTGGAAACTTTCTCCTTTAACCATTTTCCTCATGTTTTTTATTATCAACATATCACTTAATATCGAGAGTGTGAGTGTGAGAGAGAGCGAGACACATGCAATTGTCATTTTGAACACAGCCCTTAGGCTCCATGGCAACAGAAGGTTCTAATTTAGTTTCTTTTGTCGTGCATCTGAGTGAATAGAACTTGAAAATATGGTTCTGAAAAGATCTGTGACAAGAAAGGAATTGTAATAATTCCCAACCTCTCATTCGATTCTCTGAAAAGCTGAAAAGCAGTGAGATGGACACACATGTGATTGTCAACTGTGTACGAGCCTAATGGTGCATTATCTTCAAAGAACGCAGCAGGTTGTTAAAGCCACATTCAACCTCCACAGGAGCTGGAATAAAAGAGAAACAGTTTTTCTGAGGCTTTTGTTTCAGTAATGGAGACGGTTGGCTGGGACACGCACACAGACAAATGAACATGCATTGGTCTGCGCGTTCGATGTTGAATAAAACACACAGAGATCCAAAGGACACAGTGCACAAAGATTTACCAAATCCCCAAATAAAGACTTCACAGTCAAGTATAATACAACCTTTGTTCTGTATGGTGAAAAGCCAAGATTTTTGGCTTCATTGTTAATTATAACAAGACAATTGAACATTGGGTTATGCACTGGAAAATAAATGCATAACTTGGTATTCGGTTACAAAAAAGCTTTCAAATGAACAATATAGAGTCAAGCAAGTGTATGAATCATTTAAACATTCGAACAGTGTTGAAAACGTGTGACTCATTTATAATTGTGAAATTATTAGAATGTTCACATTGAACAAGCAAAACTTGAGCTAATATCTAAAACTCACCCGAGGCAACAATCATCCTTTAATATATTCACGGCAGGACTGACTGCAGCATTAAAATGATTTTTATACAAATTAGCCTTTGCTAATTAAACAGCTTTATTTTAAAAAATCAGTGTGTGAGTGAGTGTGTGTGCAGTTCTAGTTCTCTCACCTTGCTAAAGTGCTCTTCTCTTATGTCGCGAATAAAGCAGAATTTTAATCAGTCATGGCAGACACAAGTGTGTTTGGCCTTGAATTATTCTGTAGATTAACATACATTCTAGACTGTAATATTTAGCAATCAACTTTTGCATTGTTTTGCAACAGAGATTTTCTTCAAACCACACTTCAGGATTATAATAGCAGCATCAAGGCAAAAGACACGTTGTCTACACGTTTGGCAGACAGTCCTGGCAATAAAAACAGAAAACTGTTTTAAATACAAACTACTTTAATAAAATGCAGGGTTATTTTCAACCCAAAAAGGACGAACCAAACTGTTGGGTTGTAAATTTACCAATGCAGGGTTGTTTCAACCTAAAATTGTGGGTTGTTTTTAACCATTGTTGAGTCAAATATAAACCATTTTCTGGGCTAATTTTACCCAACAGTTGGGCTCATTCTTTTTTGACCCAATGCCTGGCTGAAAATAACCCAGCATTTTTAACTGATATTTAAGGTTCTATATTTTAGTTTACTCTACAAAATGTTGGGTAATTTTCAACGTGTTGGGTTAAAAATGGACAAACCCAACTGCTGGGTTAAATTGACTAAGAATATTTTTACATTTAACCCAAACAATGGGTTTAATTTACAACCCAACCGTTGGGATTGTCCCTTTTCGACTTAGTACTGGGTTGAGAACAACCCAGCATCTTTAGAGTGTAACTAAATTCACTGTTTTAAAAGCCACTGATGTTTAAAGAGCTCATTTAATCATACAGGTGGATTTTTTTTACCATGGACATAAATCAAACAAATTGGGGAAATATTTGCTGAGAGGGATTACTGCCATAGGAAAAGGTCAGAATTGATTTTATTCCAAAGAAACAACAGAAAGGGAAATAACTCATACAGCGTTATCAAGAATTACACCAAAATATAAATGCAGTTTTAAAGATACTAGTGAAACCCTGACAGGTCATTTCATCCTGAAGCAAATATAATTAATATGCTACTGTTACTAAAGGAAGATACTAATGTAGCCTAACTTTTAAGTCTTAATGAAATTAAAGATTCAAACACCCCATACATTAGATCATTACCCATCGCCTGTGTGTTAATGTTAATTCTTTCAGAACAAAACGGCAACTAGGTATTAAACGGGTAGAATATTGTTTTCCCAAAAATAAAACTTAATTCAAAATACAATTTGAATTCTTGTTTGTCAAATGACCCAGTTCAGATAGTTTATTAGTCTACTGAAAATACAAAATCCATTGTCCATATTAATGCTATATCAATCATACCAAGTCACATTTTGATAAGACAATCCTTAAGCAGCCTATATCAGGAGATTTTTTTTGAGAATAAATCTCATCTTGACCTCACTGCATGTCTGATTTAATGTATATTATATCTATCTACTGTTTTTCAGCCATTGACTATCTCAAGATGAATGTCAGATGTAAATACCAGCTATTGATGTATAGGAAAACAAAAAAATCATAACTCAACAATCCTTATTAAACGGCTTGTTGGAATGTTTGATTCTGATTTACCAGTCGCAACATTTGCAGGGTCGTTATTCCCAGATAACAACCTCTTAAAACTAATAATAGACGGTGAGCTAGATGCAGCAAATCATTTTCACAGGTTTTTATTCAATTCAACTTTATTCAATATAAATAAGTCTTTCAATAACATATATGAAAATATATTCAGATGATTAAACTAAGGCTAGCCAAATTGCCTGTTTGTGACATTTGAACGTCGTTTCTTACCTTAAAACCTAAAGTAAACGGCTTTTCCTCGTGGAAGGTCGGCATTCGGTAATAATGAGCTAATAAAATATTTCAAATTCACATTTCACGTTCATTTTTTTTCTCATGTGGCAAGTAGCCGTGTAATAAGAAGGATAACAAACAGGGGGGGTTACTACAAAGCACATTCATTCAACACAATGATACAAATTTGCTGTAGTTTCCTTTAATCTTGTTTCATGTTACGTGTTTTGTAAGGGATAATGTACAGGCAGTCGGCTGTTATCACAAAATAAGCCCCATCAGTGTGATACAAGACAACCAGAGCAAATTTGTATCATTGTGCTTGAATGAATGTGCTTTGCTTTCCTACTTGAGGACAAACACATTTACGTGTGCACACACACATTTGCACACACACACAAACACAGAGGATATTCTCTGTATCTCGCTAATGGATGATTTAATGGTTGCCATATAGAGCAGCCTCTTCTCAGGTCCCTGTAAAGTGCTTTCATAAAACTAACCGGAGAGACGATTACGTGAGAATCTGTTGTAAAAACAAAGATATTAGGAGCATTTCTGTAAAGTTAATTTCTACATTTTCCTCAGAGACATCTAAAAGCACTTTAATACAGAGTTATTTAACAGCCATGCAGCACTTAAAACATGTTTTTAGTGTTTTTAGAACATCAAACCTTCAATGATCTGAGGTTTAAAGAGCAGATGGATTGTCTCATCCATGGGCACTACACACAACATATGTGTTCATTTATCTGATATTCTTTCAATTCAGGATAGATAGTACAAACTCATTGAGACTGAAAGCACAAACTTTTACAAAACAACAAATAAATCTATCTGAATGGACGCAGAACCGTAGCATCTACATACTGAATGGATTTCCCTTCTGCTCAATCCAAGGTAAGTTCATTCAGAGACAGAATTTTTCTGATGCCAGCTTTTGTTTAGAATTTATTTTCAAATTATTTTTCTTAACTAAATTACAGTAAATATGCCACTGGAGTTAATCGACCACCTCCATTCCTGAAAGTATTCTTGTCAATTTTGTATGGTAAAGTCATAGTTTAATAAATGGATTCTTCCTCATCTGTGTGATTCTCTGAGCTCTAAACAGCCTTTCTAATGATTGAGAGACAAAATAGAATATTTACATCATTTACATTTAAATTCAGCAGACACTTTTATCCATCACAACTTACAAAATGAGGAACAGGAAGCAATCCCGACAGCAAAAGAACAAAAAGTACAAGTGCATCACAACTGAACACAATTGTCTAAACCCAATATACTGGGCTAGTGGAGTGTTAATATATATATATATATATATATATACGTATATATTTAGGGAACAGACAGGATAGAATAAAAAGTAAGTGCTAATGTTATTGTTTCAGATGTTGATGAACGAGGACTTAAGACCTTTTTTACACCTTGTTTCTTAAAAAAGGGTAAGGAAGAAAGAAGAAAAAATACTTTAATTGTAATGGTTAGGCCATGTAATGCTTAGACTATCCTTCAACATCAAACCACTGAGGACCTTACATTACCTTTAACAAGTTTCAGATTCCGAGTAATAATTCAATTTGAGTAATTACAATAACTATAGCAATTAAATTTTTTGCTTGTAAATCTACATCACAAGTATCAGCAAGTTGTTTATCTCACTTGACTTCAGAATGTTCTCATGGATGGATTTCAAAGTTAATTTTGATTGTTGGAAAATGAATGAAATGAAGAAAATAATGTCACGATCCAAATATTTATGATAACAAGAATAGGTCTGTATAAAAATGATATACTGTATACATTATTGAAGATTTAAAAATAACATTTACATTTATGCATTTGGAAGATGCTTTTATCCAAAGCGACTTACATTGCATTATCCTATACATTTATACTTAGGTATCTGCAATCCCCTGGAATCGAACCCACAACCTTGCGTTGTTAACAATGCTCTTACCACTGAGCTACAGGAAAGCTAAATCAATAAATCAATAAAAAATCAGTTAATATGTAATATTTCTGTATTTGTTTCTTTTTTCTGAACTGAAGTGTTGTTCATGAATTCCCCGTCACTTCTGCCTTTTGATGAATGATTTAAATCCGGAGAGGAGACAGGTGCAAATGTCTCATGACATATACAATCATACTGAAATTTACATTGGATACATCGGCATTTGGGTATTTTCTATTAACTGGACTTATATCAATATTACACTGAAGATATTTATTTTTCATTGACACTGCACAGTTTAAAAATTATAATAAATGATGGTTCAAATAATACTATAGAAGGTGGTTCATGGTAGATTTGGGTCAGCTGCATATCAGTATTCTTTATATTACCTCCTGGATGGAGAGTTCCAAAGAGCTCATTATTCTGCAGCTGATCCTAAATAAACAGATGAAAATCCATATTAATGCATATTAAGCTTATGGTAAATTTGCATCTTTCTGGCTTCCCTCCAAGAAGAATGAACACTCACAGTGTATGAGCTTATTTGCATACACACCGTTAACAGTAAATACTGAGCAAATGTATTTTACAAATGTTTAGACAACATTCAAAATATTTCACTGCATGACATTTAATTATTTCACATGTTTTCAAACTTTTAAGCCTATATTTGTATTGTATTAAAAACAGGTGGACTACCCATAAGCCTCTGGGGCAGTTCTCTCATCTGGCTGCCGTGGGAACAGCTTGCGGGTCCAATGGGGAAACAGCTTGAAGATGAGATGGCCAAATGCATTAAGGCGGTTTGATGTACAGTAGCGTCGTCTCCCACTCTTTCTTTCTATGCTCAGTGTCCAGTGTGTTGCTATAATAGAAAAAATGTTAAATGATTTACAATCAGAGGGAAAGATTCTTGGGGTTACAAAGACTCTCATGAATAGATTCTACCACGATACGATAACTATAAAGATGACCACAACAATAACTGTTTTAGCGTTCACACCAATACAAGCTATTAAATATTTATTTGAAACGTGACTTTAGATTTTGAATGCACAAGTCCTTAAAATTGACCTTAAAAATAGACTGATACCATAATCAAGTTTTGTGTTCCCCATTTTGTATCATTCATCTCATATTTTGTGATTTAATGTGATCTGGAGGGCATTAAAAACAAATATTGTACAAATATGCCCTCTGGAAATCACTTTTTGCCACTACCATATATGAAACCTATAAATTATTATGTTATTATTATTATGCCTTATTATTATTATTTAATAAAAACATATATATATATATAAATATGTTTTTAAAAATATATTTACAACATATATTTAAAATATCGTAAAAAGTCTATACATTGGTCAGGATTCTCACAAAAAAAATAGAAAATTCAAAAGATTACTGACGACACAAAACAAGTAGAAATGCACATATCATGTCCAATAGCTCTGTTTCTGAAATACCCACTTACAAAGATACCTGTAACCTAATTAGCAGTAGCTTTATAAGAACACACTCTGCACATGGCAAGTTTGGCATAGAATTCGTAAACTGGCACAAAGTGACATTGGTGGGTATACCCTCCCCCAGCTGGCACGGTGTGGCATAGATTTGGCTTCAGATGCAGAGGTTGGCGTACTGTCACATGGCAAAGTTTGGCAGGGCACAGCAGAGAGTGGCATGTATAAACAAGGCTTGGCATGACATGTGCCTGGTCTCTGTGCCACCCAAACCCTAAAAAAGTTTAATTAGAGGACTAATGCCCACTTCTGGGGGTGGCACACTGGGAAACTTCCCCAGGCTGGCAAAAGCACACTGGAGAACAGATCTAAAGCTGACTAAGAGAAACACACACACACAGGATAATTCAACAAAAATGAACTCATAAACAGCATTGACCTCAAAGAGGCAAAGAGAGCGAAAGAAAGGGAAAGGGCGGATCAGAAAGGGCAAAGCTGCATTT
This sequence comes from Triplophysa dalaica, assembly GCF_015846415.1. NCBI lineage: Eukaryota > Metazoa > Chordata > Actinopteri > Cypriniformes > Nemacheilidae > Triplophysa > Triplophysa dalaica. The sequence continues at coordinate 5,172,339 of NC_079547.1, read as the reverse complement.
GAAGGTGTTGCTGATGAGGTGAGGCTGAGCATATGAATGAATGAGAGTCTGACAGCAACGTTGTGCCATGCAGAGAGAGAGAGAGGCTTAGCATAATACATATCAATACTGCATTAAGTATACAGACACCCACTGATGCGTATGCTTCTTCCCTGTGTCTCCAACCTCCTGTGTCTAAACCTGTGTTTATTTCTACATCATATTGACACATGTGTTTTTGTTCCTCCTTAGATACCTAGATACTTAGATTAAATTTGTCTGTAGCCACTGCAAAAAAAGATTCTATCATAATTTAAAGAACTTCATGTTGCTGAAATAATACTTCTGTCTTTTATCTCAATGATATTTCTGTCTCTTCAGTCGTGCTTTATATTTTCACAATAAATATAAGCAATGGATAATCGACAGTAAGGAGGTCAGTGTCACAACTATAAAATACTTAATATTGATATAACAATCACGTATTTGTTACATTCAACAAAGCGTGACCACATGGTAGGTAAGGTTTAATCCAGGTTTTTACTCGAAAAGAGGTGCGAAGAAATTGAAGTCTTGTATATCCTGTAAAAAAAGTAATAAAAAGGACGATATTCCACAGGGAAACTGAAACTCTGATAAAAGGGAAGTAGAAAACATTAAGACCAGACAAAGGCACGATACTAAACAGTGTGTTTATGTAATAGTGTCCAAATATGATGCAGGTGTGATTTATCAATAATCTGGTGAAGCTGAGCATGTGAAGTGAGTGGTGAGTTCTGATGTAGAGGGCGTGGATGGAAGTGCGACGGACTCGGTAGACTGCGTGACAGTATTCCAGAAAGCCCTGCATTAAATTACTATCTATTTCAAAATGTTTCTGTTGAGGGAGCTGATTCATGTTGAAACTCTCTCATTTTCTTTCTGCTCCCCCTGAAAACTGTGAACATGGCAAAAAACCTCTCCATGGTGACACGCCGTGATGAATCTGACAGTCAGACAGGCACGTACTGTAGCATCCTCGGGCTTTGGAGAGTGCTGGACTGTGAACTCAGCCCAGGGTGCGAATCAATGAGCGTTTCAAAAGATTTGAGTTCAGTTGTACTTTAGAGCAGACCGCCATTTACAAACTTCAGAGGGACTGAGAAAAAAAATCTTTAGACCCTCAAGTGTTACCGTGAGACATAATACATTTATATTTGACAACAAAAAAAACATTTTTGTAGATGATTGTTCAATGGAGAACCTCATCAATCTGTGCCAATCCTGCGTTTGTCTTTAAGAAAAACACTGCAACAAGATAAATCGATGACGATATAATGAAATGGACTCTCTTGGATAAACGATCCAGTTGGAGAATTTAACATGTTAATCCACAAGCACGATCCAGCTCTGTAAACCAATAAATCAAGCGAAAGTCTTAAATCCATATAATCCAAAAGCAATAGGTCAAAACACTAATCACAGAGAGAGCTTTGGAAACAGACATAGGTTAGAAACCTGCTGATACAATGATACAAGGAAATGCTCTCTAAACACCATTAGGTAGTTGTGACTACTGTTGCTGAAAAATATAATAGGCTTTGGTTGTTTAAAAGAAGCTTTGTTAAGCAGGAAGATGGTAATTTTCAGGAAACTATTTGTGTAGCCATCAATTGCTACTGATACATCTCACAAGATACTTAAACGATTGATCAGATTGTACTCTAATTGTAAAAAAACATGGTTAAAACATTTTAAAATTGGTGTTATAACTTTATATAAATAATGTAAACAAATTCACAGAATGTCAAGGGAAAGTTCAAGGGAAAGCAACTATGTGAAAATGAACAGCTTGGATTTAATGTCTACTATACCAAACTAACCATCCCAGCAAAAATAGACCAATCAAATCTTTGACACTGCTTAATATACAGTATCTCTTCAGTCAGACAACACTGATGAATATGTGCTGTGTTACTATGTATATATTTACATTACCACTTCTGGAATAAGTGCAATATTTATACCTGTACCTCGGCTACTTACACCCTTACACCTTTGACCTTCATGTTATTCTTACCTTATGCTGTTTATTTGTGTGTTGTACTGCTTACATTCTGTATTTGAATTTATGCCTATTTTTTCCTGTAAATATGTATGAGAATGTACTTGAATTTTATAATGCACCGTTAGAGGCTGACATCTGCGATTCAGTTCCATTCTATTCTATATTCTATTCTATAGCATTATATTCTAATCCATTCGGCTCCATTGCATTTTTTTGTACAGCAGAGTCCTATTCTATTCTATTCTATTCTATTCTATTCTATAATTCTCAACTCTACTCTACCTCTTCTATATTGGGTTACCATGTTCTATGGGAACCTTCCATAGACATAATGATTTTTATACTGTACAAACTGTATATCGTATCCTCTAACCCTCACCTAAACCTCCCCCTCACATGAACCTTTCTGCATTTTTACATTTTCAAATGCATCATTTATTTTGATATATATGCTTTTTTTCTCTCGGGGTGCAAAACTGTCCCCACATTTAAAAAAATGACTGGTTCTACTATTTTTGTGGGAACATTGGATCCTACATTGGTTTACCTGCACACATACCCACAGAGCTGACCTCTGAATATTCCTTAGCCTTGTGTTGCGATCAAAGGCGTTTCATCTTCACACACGCTTTGCCCTTCCACATGACCTTAAACTGTCAAAGTTATCTCTTTCTAACACACACTCAGGTGGCTTTAGCCTGCTCTAACACATGCACACACACGCATACACACACACACACACACAGGTGTTCAGACATACAGTGCACGCCCAACTACAGATGAAAAGACTGTGTCTAGACTACTTGTCTCATATTTGATAAAAGTAATCTATGTGTTCATATTTTTAATTGTTCTAACTTTCAGAATTAAAAGCAACATTCTAACATTCATCAAATATTTGAAGTGAATTTTATGTATTTTTGTGTAAGTGTATTTTTTCAATTTTTGATATTGATGGGTGCACCTCTGGCCGTAGGCAAATGACACTGTTATTGCATGTTTTGAAGTGTCTCTCTGTTTCTCTTAAAGCTATTGTGTGCTGAACAATATAGTATGTAAAAGAGATATGGACAACTATTTCTGTACAATACTGTAAGAGTATTTGTGTGACAATATGAGCTGGTGGGAATATTTTTACAATACAGGGACAGTTTATCTTATCATCATGTTGTTTCATATCTGCATTAATCACTTCCCCCTGAGAACAGAAAAGAGAAAGTTAATAAGAATGTTCACATTGATTTATATAAAATGTTCATACATCAAGCACTGTGTGTGTATTAAGCACACAAGAGCGCGGAGAGATGAATAGACTGAATGAAGATTTGACGTCAACATGACACAGTTATGAATTTAAATTTACAGTAAATTAAATCTGTACGAGACAGTCAGACTGAAGTGTTAAGTTTATATAATAATACATTAAAGGCCAGAACTATATACATAATAACAAAGGACTGACTGCTGAAAATTTCCTTTGTGGCTTTAACTGTGTACATTTAAGTACAGTATTCTGTAGAATTGGACAAATCGCAAAATAACATACTTGCATTACGGACTCTTTCGGCTTTCTAAGAATTTTAATCCTTTTAATGAGAATCTTGTTCCATCTTCTTCTCGTTGAGGTCTCAAGGGTCCATCTTTAAATTAATCATCACACAAACACACACACTTTAGGGAAACCCCAACACATCTGATCATAGCGTAGACATTAAAGAAAACCTTCCCCCATTACACATGCATAATTAACAGCAGAAAATAAATAAATCATTGTAAACATATTGATATAGATACAAAATTCATTAAATAAATTCAGATCATTAAATCATTACAGAAAACATCTTCTGTGATCATCTTTTAAAAGGAAATATTCAAGTCATGTGAAGCACAGATTATCTTTCAGGCATTCTGAAGGCATGTCAAGGTGTGTGTTGTAAGGTCATGGGTATGTTCAAAACGGCACATCACAATACGTTCACCAACTTTGTAGTATGCATTATGTATAATGTGCTCAGTTAGCACTTTTTTTTATGATGGAATACACTAATGACCTACATAAAACTGCTTATGACAAAAAGTGCAGTAAGTAACCACTCGAAATCAAATCTTTTTATAATTAGTAGGTATCTCCGGGTATTAGATATATCATACCTCACAAGTTCAATGTTAGCATGTTGCTAAGCTAACATTTTACTCAAGAAAACAAACGTAAATAAATGTATTAACTAATTTAAAATATTTCATAAACAAAAAGAGCTGACTTCTAAAAGGGAACATAGCATGTAAAACCTGGCCTAACTTTGCTTTGTTCACTTTAAGATAGTCATTATGTTGCCTTAAATTGCCATCCCAATAGGCAGCTCACAAGGTGTCATGGTTCTGCCCCATCTTGTCTTGCTTTTCTTGATCTAGTGGCAGAATCATGACAGAACCTCTTGTTTCATGTGGAGAGAGGCAGTTATTGTCCTTATGGCTTTCTATACACTCTCTTCGGTCTTGTCTTTGTCCCCGCCTCCTCGATTTCTCATTATTGCTTGTTAATAATTTCATGCCCTGCATCTGTTCCACTCTTGATTTGATCCCTTTATAATGGCCCTGTGTTTTCTGTCCTGTGCTGGTTCACTGTCATTTGTATGTTGAGTTTCTGTGCCTGGTCAAGTCTTGTCTAGTTTAGTTATTTGTAGTTCATGTCTAATGTTAACTTTAGTCTTGTTTAAGTTTAGTTAGTCTTCGTACTGTCTTGCCATATTATTTTCCCCCTGTCTTGTCATGTTACCCCCTTGTGGGTTTTTGGTTTTGTCCTTTTTACAATTAAATGTCAATACCCGCAGTCTGCACCTGGGTCCTCTGTCCTTGTCTCACCGATCATGACACTAGGAACATTGAAAATTACTGCTGAGACAAATGAGAAAGAAATCTTACATATGTTGCACCTCAAGTTGCATCTCAAATAACAAAAAAACCCTCTTTTTCATAAGAAACCAAAACAAGACTGCAAATCCTGTAAATGTTTCTTTTTTATTGGTTGAGTGTCACTGTTTTCTTTATTTTGTTTGCTGCTCCAACGTATTTCTAACAGAACAGCAGAAATTGCCTTTTATCCGAGGTCGATTTTTAATGTGCTTGTAAATTGGTGGGTATTGACACGCTGTCAGGGAGGAACGGTCGATGTTAACCTACTGAATAGAGCAGCGGTTGGGATACAGAAGCCCTCCATCTGTGGAGACTCGGATCGAATGTGACGGACCGAAAGAACGAGAGTGACACAAAAAAATTGATGCTGGATGCTTTTGTTGATCAGGTGAGGTATGAACAGAAAAACATTCTGCTTTAAATTTGGGTGAACGAAAATAGTGAGTTTATTCATAAATGTCAGTTTTGTCATATTTTTGGTTTAAAAAGAACTGCAGTCATTTCATATTTGGTGGTGTATTGGAAGGTGGTCTAAACAAATCTTTAAGGACTCTCTGGGCAGTGAGGCAACATGGGTCTGGTTTCGGACCTCTAAGTTTTTGACACAAACATAAAACAAAGTCTGAATCTAACATTTTAAAGTGACACGAAATAAATATAATATTCACATGATCAGTTCTTATAGAGCATCACATTTTTGAGCTGTATCCTCAGGCTTTTAGACAGGCAGCACAAATCTGTTTGTAACAAATCGCAAGTGAAGAGTACTGCTAGAAAACAAGCCGATGAAAGGTCAGAAACTCAGAAGTGCTTCTAGCTATGTTTGTTTTAGTAATGCAAGAACGCACACAGTGAAGTCCAATTGTCTAAGACCATAATACAAATCTAATTTAAAACTCAACCTAAAGAAAATAGAGACATAACAGCAATACAACATAAAATAAATAATGCCTATTTAGGATTTAGCACTATTTCTAGGTCACTTATCAATTAAACAAATTTATAACATTAAGCATATTCAACTGTTTGTACAAAAGGTCAGTTTTTGCTTCCACTGAAGCACACAAGATGCTCTTTGAAACATTCTCAAAGCATGCTGGGATAACATGGATCATCTGTTTTTTTTCTAAGCCAGCTCAAGTAAAAAGGGGATTTTTCACTGAAATTGTTATGGCGATAAAAAAAAACTAATGTGGACTGTTAGACCCCCCCATATCGCATGTGCTGTCCTTGCTTCTTATACCTGTGGAGAGCACAGGAAAAGTGACCCATAATCTTCACGTTCATTTGCCCCGTCTCAGTTACAGCACAGAATATGACCCTCAATCCCAGCATGCCGCAGGGTCTCTGACCTGCAATTAATGAAATGTCATTCACAAAAGCATCAAGTGAACCTCTCTGTTTCAATGGGAAAACATTTAGTCTTTTATCTTCATAAGGGTCTGCAGGATGGCTGGAAGATTTTTTCAACATTTTTCCTTCTTAAATGTTGGACAGATGAGCTCATAAATCTGTGGTTTCCTGCAGCACTTGAGCAAACAAACATAATTTATAAAACACTAGAAATGGATAATAGAAATGTATAAATGTTGTAGCTAAAAAAAAAGTATTACAGTGATCCCTGTGAGACAGCTAAAGTATTTGGTTTTGGTTCAGTTTAATTATAAGATAATTTTTTTCACGACGATCAGCGCACAACAGTTTCTATTGACTGTGCGGAACTCCCTTAAAGTTGGCATGAAAAAGAGGTTGCGATGGTGTTTTCTTTACGCTTTTCTTCCGAATTGTGACGTATTTCTGAGTGTCATGGAAAGTTGTGTCTCCATGCAGTTGTAGTGACGCTATTATCAGGCTGCAATAAAGGGTCCAGACTAAAAGTTTCAATTCAATTTGCGATTGGCTATTTCATTAAGAAGGTGTGAATTAAAAAAGCACACCTACAATATTTTAATAATATAATGGAATGGTGTCTGTAAATTAACCCTAAGAATTACATTGTGGTGACTGGATCATTGAGTAAAAAGCCATAAACCCCCTTACTCCCTTTTGTCCTGGTTTCTAGATACCATCATCAAAATACCACAGCAAGCCTGGCTCCATGGGTCTGGTTTTAGGTTTTGAACTCTCACCGAGAGTGTGATAACCATTTGGTTTCTCTGTAGGATATTTACGACTCATAGGCTTCAAAGCATTGGTGATAAGTTTCATTGTCATCTCTAACTTAACATCTGAGGCTAACCAGAGAAACTTCTCTGACAAATAGGAACTTATGTGATTTAATCTATCCTTTTCTGTAAATCTATCTAAATGTCTAGGTTGTGTGTTGGCACTCGTGCTATTTTAAATAGTCTGTAACTGTTAGAAATACAAATTTTGATTTAGGGTTCATTTGATGTATTCATACGTTAGGATGATTCACAGTTCAATGCCTTGCATGTTTCATATTTTACTACTCCGCTTTGAATTCCCTATATGATGAGCTATGTTATAAAACATAGGATGCATCATACTATGTCCATAACTAAGTTTAGGTATTAAATGCAAAATGACCATCCTGTCAGAGCTATGCAAATGAGGAGCCATGAGAAACAAAGGAACTTTCTCTGGCAAACTTATCACTTTCATGGCATTGGCCCGCAGACCATCTGGGACCAGGGCAGGTATGCATTTAAAACACCATCACCGATCCACTTCACAATATACCTTTTTGGAATTAGGAATTGGAAGGGAAAAGAGAGAGGACGTGGAGGACACTCCAACGGACACCCCCGCTTGGGGCTCCCCTCTGGGGAGTCCGATTAGGCCATGGAACTCAGAACCCAAACTCAGCGTTTCAACAGGACTGCATTCTGAAACCATTCAAGATTTCCATATATGCGCATACGGATATTGGTCCAACACCGAGATTGCAAGTATCCGAATATATATTAGAATAGCTGTGTTAAGAGCGTGCCTCTTTGTTAAAGATGATTTTATTGGTTTTCAGTCATGTTTTACCTGCCTCGCGGCCATGCCCTCTCATTCTCACCCTCCCTCTCTCTCTGCGCTTCCTAGCTTTCTTCATGTATTTGTTTGTCGTCATTATATTTACCATGTAGAGTAGAGTTTAATAAAAACCACAAAGGCATTTGTGATGGGTTCTCTGTGTTCACGCTCACAAACGGGTCACTTAAACTGTGTTTCGATCTATGCTACCTCTGCTCTTATTTCTGTTTGGTACTTATAGTCATGAGATAACGTTAGTGTAGAAATCATTGATGCATTTGCTGGACAAATACATATAGGATTTTTGATCACTATACTGCTAATCAGAATTGTAAAATATGTATGTGTAATGACGATTATTATACGTATTTTCCTTTGAGCTAAACTAATTCCTTGACTGAAATTGACGTTTTAAATTACTCATTTCATGTACGTGATCTTGATAGATCTGGTGGAGAATCTTATTTGGTGAGTTAAACTCATCATTATTTTAACATGCAGCTAAAATCGCTACAACGTTGGTATTGAATTCAGTCTAAAATGTTTACTTTTATAACAAAATTTTCACTTGTATCATCTCATTCTGCCTTCATCTCAGCTTCTCACATTCTCTCTGTCCCTTTTTTACTTTTACATTAAGGTCTTGTTTAAGAAAATTTAAACTGCAGATTTTTCTCAGAAGAATGTGACAGAATAGAGATGTCATGCTTGATTTTTGCACAGATTCTTTTGCTAGGATTATACGAGAAGTGTGTGTGTGCTCTCAGAAAAACCTTTACATCCAAAACCCACACAAACACTCACGTCCACTCCAAACACAAAAATCTTGTCACTCTCTTTTTCTGTTAGTCATACGAATGTTTTCATGCTTCACTGTGTCAATTTCTTATCTTAGTGCTTTAAAAACAAAGAGTGAGAGAGAGAGAGAGAGAGAGAGAGAGAGAGACTGACCTCAATCTGTCTCAATTCATTAGACTTTTTGACGTTCTCGATGTGAGCCACATTGAGAAATAACTCTCCACTCGACGTGTTTGTGTGAGTGTGCCCATGTGTACAAAACACATTTATATACATGAAATGATATAGGCATGTGTATGTTGTACTCACTGGGCTGAGATTCACCATTATTTAATTTTGTCTAAAAATATTTGGAAACAATGATGTACCAGAAAGTTGAAAACACGAGCCATTGACAAAATAAAAACACAGAAAATAGATTTCCACAAAACACCTTTTCTTAAAACGGTACATTTGTTGTAAACATTTTAAACGTTTTCTATATTTTATTGAGAATAGCATTTATGAGGATTGCAAAACAAAGCCTTCTGTTTTTTTAATTGCCTTTATTTCTTTGTACAAAAGTATACAGGGGTCACTAGAACAACAATCATCTTTGCTTTAATGGTTATTATTTGCTTTAATGGTTTTTGTAAATTCATCTTTAAATCATCTTACTTAATTTTTCAGTGCATTTGCAAAAAAAAGAACTATTAATCAGTTAATGAGTAAAAACGAACAAATACACATTCACAAAAACAAACATACAGTGGACATGGGACAACTATTTAACAATATAATAATACACATGCATTTGTCATTTGTTGAAAAAAGTGAGAAAGGTATTTAAGTGCGCAATATAAAAAGTACAGTCTGATCTGACAATAAATTGACCTTTAAGACTGGATATGTCCTACTTATGCACGTGCTACTCCTTTTGCTACAGCTTCTGTGGCTTCTTCTGCTACTTTAAGTCCTGATGCTGCTACTTCATTCGCTGCTGCCTCTGCATTTTCTGATCCTACTCGTATTGCTGTTTCTACTGCTGCTGCCGTTGCTGCTGCTGCTGTTTCTGTTACTTTTAATGCTATCTTGCTATAACCCTTTGCTGTTTTTTTTAAACTCCCCCATTCAATCTTCTTCTGGAGATCTTTATGCATCTCATTGCCGTATTTTTTGCCTCTATTATTTCTCACCATTTTATCAACCAACTTTAGCAGCTCTGTGACCTGATCTCGCTTCTCTCTCTTTCGATTGTCGAATGCGTGATATCTACCTCCACACTCACTAATCAGTGACTGTATTTCACGACATCCTTTTACATATTCATCTAATGTTTTTTCCATCAGAGCATCAGAATGAGTAAAGAGAATGATGGTGTATTTTATAGCATCTTCTCCGAAGTGCTTCTGAATCCATGTCACGATGTTCTTCTCCTCTTCATTGTATTTCTCATCCAGTCTGATGATCAGCAGGAACACGTGAGGACCAGGACCAGACGTTTCTACACATTTCACTATCTCAGATGCAACCTGCTCTTCAATCATTTTTGTATCACACAGTCCTGGACTGTCAATTACTGAGATGATCCGTCCGTCCACTTGGGCTTTTTCTGCCTGACAGATTTTAGTGAAGGAATTGATGGAATTGCTCTCTCCAAACTTATCCATTCCCAGTATAGTGTTTCCTGTGGCACTTTTTCCAACTCCAGTTCTACCCAGTAGAACGATTCTCATATCTATGTTCCCAAACATAATACATTGAATTAAATCACAAGAATGTTCTGTGGCTTAGATAGATTACAATATTCTTCAATATTTGCCAGTGATTGTTTATTGCCAACTTTACTTTGCAATATCTTGAGGGTGAGTAAACGATGACAGAATGTTCATTTTTGGGTGAACTGTCCATTTCAAATTTTCTAAATTCAGTTCTTCCTATTGAGGAACGATTTGTTGATGCTGAAATGCATGTGGGCTTCTGCACCAATATGCATGCTTTACATGTAAAGCTGTTGACTGGGCAAGTGAACTGCTCTCCCTGTAAAACCTGTTTCTCAAAATGTTTTTCTTCATTGGAATTTTGGTTTCTTGAGTATGTTGCTCACCTGAGAGCTCACGTAAATACTTTTTATATCGCTGTGGAAAGGTTTTGATTACTATCCTATAAACACTAGATTGTTTGTACAAAACATCATGTCAAATTGACAACCTAATCATTATATTATTGCAAATCTATTTTCATGTTTTTTTTTATTCATTGTTTTTATAATTCTTCTGTTTCTTCTATTTCTTCTTTTATCCTTCTTGTCTCTACTACTTTTTGCGAAAACATATTTTCTGTACAGATGCATTGCTACAATGCAAAAGTGTTAAAAGCTTTGAGGAAATCAAATGTAATTTACATTAATTAAAACATTTTCTTGCTCTGATGAAATTGTCATTAACAAAAATCACACGTGTAAACTTTTTAGATACTTTTATACTACACATATTTTTAAACCACCTCACTTAAATAATTTATAATAAATATTTACTTTTTCCTATTATCTTTAATTAAATTCAATCAACAAACACTGGAAAACAAATAAACCATTTTAAAGTACCTCGATTTACTCTTAGGCATACATTATACCTGTCATTTACTGACCTGATACTTCCAAGTTTTTCTTTGAATTATCCATTCGTATTACTTGACTGTGTTCTGTGTTCTCCAGTATCTGCGTGCAATGTGAAATTTTTTTTATTTGAGTGACAATTTATGCACTCCAGCTTCCTGTTTTTGTACTATGTAAATTCTTATCACAATACCAAAGAACAGAACTTGGTTTTCCGTGTTACTAGGAAAAATAAACTTTTCAAATTCTTTTGACTCTGATGTCCTAACATAATTTTATAGCAATAATATACAGTTGTGCTCAAAGGTTTACACACCCCTTGCAGAATCTGGAAAAAGCTGAAACTTGGAAAAGAAGAGGATTTTTGAAAATGTAGGTTTAGTTTTAATTTTGTCAAAAAGGGTTTCTTGTTTGTCATGAGAACAATCACCCAGGTCCACCACAATCTTTGCTTTTTCAGCATTTAACTCATGTCCAGCAGTAACTGTATGATGTTGAGATTCCTCTTTTTACATTGAGGACAATCAAGCGATTCATACACAACCATTACAAGAGATAGAAACATTCAGTGCTGACCACAAAGTCAACACCATTCATTTAAAGTCAGGTGGGTGTAAACCACTGAATATGGTTTTGGTGTAAAAAAATATATTAAATTTCCTGAAAAACATTTATGTCTTTTACATCTTCTGAAGGACATTAGTAAATGAAAAAATAAGATGTATAAAGGAAACAATAACAATTTACACCAAACCCATTTTCAGAGGTTTACACCCGCCTGACTGTAAATGAATCTGAATCTTAAATGAAATGTTTGCAAAGAAAAAGTATTTTAATAGTTATGCCTAACACAAATGTAATTTGGTTCAATATCATGATATGTCTCCTTGAGCTTTCACATTAAATATTGGTTGTCAGGGTTTCACAGTTAAAACAGACAGTATATACTGTTGTATACTGTGTACTGTATACTGTGAACAAACATCAAAACATGCGTGACACAGTGAAAATTGAAAATATTTTAAAGGAATTATAATTGCAATGAAAACTGTTTTTATCATTTCGGTCTTACTGTAAATAATGAAGGATCATTTGTAAACAATCATTTTAATAGTTTATTTCTGAAAAAGGCCACCACATGAAATATGATCTTGATAATGAAAAGAACTCACTATGCTGTCACATTATAAATGTTTAACCTGTGGAAAATATAACCTGGCATTATTAATTCTCATAAAACACGGTAAAACTCATGATAAAGTGATTCATACAGGGATGCAGGTCATTATCTCACATCATACATTATATTAATTTCATTCTCTTTTCTATCATTTATGCTCTATTATCAGCTTAGGCATGAGTTATTCTGCAGGTATGAAAATAGTTTTCAATCACTTTTAAAGGAACAGTTCACCCTAAAATGAAATTCTGTAATCATTTACTCACGCTCACGTCTCATTCCCTTTCTTTTATTTCCCGCTTTATCAGCCAATGCATTAACACTAGTCCTGTAAAACACACTATATATAATAATGTAATATCTGAAATATAATAACATAACCAAGAATCTTTCAAATAATGAGTAGGCCTATGATTTTTATATGATTTTTCTGTTGCATCAATGCTTACAGGGATGGCACATTACCATAGTAACACGTGATCAAAGCGAGCGTGCGGTCATGTTAAAAATGATTACGTTTTTGACCCAGAAACATCTGTGGGAGAAATGCATCCGTCCTACAGGATATTAAGCGACAGCGAGACAGAGTGAGATAAAGTGAGACAGACAAGAAGAGAATAAGGTGCATGTAAATGAGTTTTATAATTTCACACAAGACCTGGCTGTTTTGAGTTTTGTTGTGTGTTTAAGGTGGCTGCTTGCTGCTCAAGTCAAATGAGCAAAGAAGAAGTGTTATCATAAGGAGAAGGGTGGACTTGACTTCAGCCTCCATGCTCAAAAAGCCTTCTCAGATATTTAAGCAGGGCACCTGGTCCTACACTTCATCCAGATCTCCAGACTGTACTGCCACTTCATTCCAAATGTAGAATTTTTATTTTATTAGTATTATTAATTATAATAATTGTTTTTATATTGAAAACATGTCACTTCAGTGAAGTAAACCCCAAGACATATGTTTAAGTGGTATTAGTATATTTTTAAAATAACTAGAAAAATATACTTTCAGTGTACTGTGTATGTATTTAGTTTTGATAGAAATATACTGAAAGAACTATTGAATATTCTAAGTATACTAGCCTAGATGGGTTTACTCTTCTGTTTAAGTAACCTATTAAATACATTTTTTGCACATAGTTTTACATACTGTCTTATTAACTTTTCCATAGTTAAATAATCAAGTTATACATGGTGTAGTGTGGTGTAGTATACTATAAATATGAAGTTAAGTTCACTCAAAGACGATTTAGTAGCTACAGTATAAAAACTAAAGAAGTTATTAGTATACTTCATACTGTGCTTTCTTCAACAAAAGTCTTAAATTGTAGTAAAATGCATTCCTATAAGTTCACATAGTTTGTATAAGTAGTATAGTTGCAGCACAAACTAGTTGTTTCCTCAAAGTTTAGTACTGTTACACTTAATAATATTAGTATTCTCAAAAACTAAAAAGAATGCCACTTTAATCCTGGGTAGCATTAAAATAGCACACTAACTAGTTCTATGATTGTATTAAACTTACCACATGAAGTATACTGTACTTAAAATATGCTGTGAAAAAAAATTCTTTGAAGTTTTCTTATTGCAAGGGTGCTTTCCCTTCATGTCATGATATCTATGTAGATTTTTAATTATGTACAGAGAACCATGATGATAGTACAAGCTAAGCAATCTTCCCATGGTTTTCTTGAGCACGCTACATTAGTTTTAAGAGCTGTACAGTACACTCAGAATGTGGCAGAAATATGTTACCATGGCGACCAGCACAATCCACACAGTGCTGTCTTCTACATACTGTCTCTCTTGCTTTAGATCAGAAAGATGCACCGCGGTGAGATTGACAGTTTCTCAAAGGCCTGGTGAAGTGTGAAGAGAGTGGGTGAGAGAGATATACTGCATTATGTGCAACCTTGTTACCACACAATTTTCCTCCTTTAAAAGTCATTCATAAATCATTTCGTAAAAACTGTGACACACCAAAACTTATCTCACCATTTCATAAAATATTAAACTTGACCTCCTGAAGCTGATCAAGATTTTTCAAAGGTTAAGCATCGTCTTTCACTTGCCCTGTGTTGAAGAACATTTCAAATCTTTATATAGTGAATGTTTTAAAAAGTTTTTTTTACAGTACAGAACGTCAAGTGTGTTGGCTTTACAGAGAACTGTAATACAATGGCTCTAAACTCTAGCATTCCTGAGAATCATTCTGGAGACATCAGTCATGTACTGGAACAACTATAGAGAGACCCTGCTGATCTTTAACCATGGTGTCCTTCAGAAAAAAATCGTATTCATTTTTCTGTTAAGAAATAGATTTTTTTAGGGAAAATGTATGATGACGTGAGCTCTGAGGTTGCAGCTCTGTAGAAGTCAGTCTGTATGATTTTGTTAAATTTGATTAATATTATTTTTTTTTGCTCAGAAGCTTGTGACAAGACAGCAAATTGTATTTAATTAATAAATTATTATTATTATTAATAATGTTTCATTGCTGTCCTTTATATATGTCCAGGATACTTAATAATACAAATATTATTAAAGGAATAAACAGGAAAAATAATTTACACGCTCATAAAGGGAACTGCTTAAAAATATCACTCTTTAGCATTTTAAAGTATACTAATATATGTCATTAAAAAGTAGCCTACACAAGTAGCAGTCTGCTTTTTAGCTTGTTACAATCCAAACAGATGAGGATGTAAGAATTCGCAGTTTGGCTGTTACTTTAA
The DNA here is from genome assembly GCF_015846415.1 of Triplophysa dalaica. Classification (NCBI taxonomy): domain Eukaryota; kingdom Metazoa; phylum Chordata; class Actinopteri; order Cypriniformes; family Nemacheilidae; genus Triplophysa; species Triplophysa dalaica. The sequence goes on along the minus strand of NC_079547.1, from coordinate 5,157,112 downwards.
AACCCGACATCCATCCATTCTTTAAACCTGTTTTTCCTCTGCAGGGTCACAGGAGGGCTGGAGCCTATCCCATACATGGAGGATAATACCTGGCCAGTCCATCACAGGGCACAAAAACACAACAGTTATGCAGAACTGACCCTAAACTAACCAAAATCAAACGTTCATCAGTGTTAAACATATACGTATTATAACACATCCTGACATGAATAAACTGTCGTCTCAGAACTGGCAGGAAGGCAGCGGTACATGAGCGTGTGAATTATGAATACTGAAGGTTAATGAAAGCGTGGCTTCTTCCTTCCTCTTCATTAATAAGACACGTGGCCTGAGGAAAACAGAAGATACAGAAATAGCGCTGATAGTACATTGTGTCAGTATGTTCTTCCAAGCCCAGTCCAGTGACACGACTCCACTAGATGTGCTTTAAACAAATGCACAGAGAGGAAAAGGACACTATCATGTTGAACGAGAACATGTGAAATTAGATTTAGACATGGACAAATATGGAGCTGAGAGTCTTCAGGACCCTGGACAGCAGAACTCTCGTGTCACTCCTCATTGTGCTGAACAAAAAAAACAAAACCTTGGTCAGGATTCATCTCATCTCTTCATCATCTGTATACAACATCCCTTAAGATGAAAAGAGACTTCAGCAACTCTGCTTAACGCTATAAAAACAAATAAACGGCAGTCTGTCGTTTATTAGCTGATCTAAACTGAGCATAATTTAATGGACATCTTGTATTTATCATGTCTACGGTTACTAATGTGCAGATAAACAACATCTGCAGACTCTTATAAAATGTGATAAAATGAACCAATGCATTTACAATACAAACCAGTGTTATTTTAGTTTGTGTATCTTGTTTTATTGTAGTTTAAGACAACATTTCTGATTTTGTGTAGTTTAAGTTTGATTAATTCATTTTGATTACATCATGTATTTTTTTTAAATAACATTTTTATTTACTAAATATTTTATACAATATTTATTGTCATATTTCTTTCATACATAAATAAAATGTATTTGTTTTCAATTATCTGCCTAAATTTTTTACTTTTAGTATAACCATGGTATAAACAAACTTTACATAGAAAACATAGAATTGCCCTAAAAGTAACCCAAAGGACCGGTAGAGTTAAAGTTAAATGTTTCGTTTCCCCTAAAAAAAGTCACTTCACAGTACCTTTTTTTGACAGTGAACATGATTATTTAAATCATTACTAGAAGTGTTTGATACTTGATAACATGGTTCCTCACGTCAAAGGCTGTACAGAACAAAAACTACATTTAAAAAATGACCCTATATGACTTCACCCTAAGCAAACATTTTCATCTCAAACCATTATTTTCAGCGCATGTGTTCATACTAACAATGTTGAAAGTTGAATCCTGATGGTAAGCGTTCTGTGGCCACACTTAAATACAGAAAATCCAATATATAAACATCAGCAGTGCTGCTCACTATCATCCACTTTCACAGGTGTCTTCATCTGCTGACAGCTCCAGATTCTGTTAATCCATCCTGCCTGAGTCTAAACTTCAGTGAAGAGATGAGCGCTGTAGGATCCATCAGAAAGACGTGTGGCCCCTCTGGGGGCTTGACCTGATTGGAGGAACAGGAAATAGAATCATAAGCTGTCAGAGAGAGAGAGAGAGAGAGAGAGAGAGAGAGAGGAAGAGAAGTGAACAAGTGGGAAAATGCAATGCTGCTTTTCTTTGAGCAAAATATGTAGTTAAATTTATGATTATTTCAATTTCCTTGTCAAATTGGCATTCAATTTTACATTGTAGTTACATACATTTTTTTTATTTACCATTTAAAATTATTAAAAAATTAGTTGAGGTCATTTTTTTACAGTGTTGGAATCAAATGTTGAATGTAGATATTTGATGTGTCTTGACTTAATATGGACTCAATGAATACAAAAAAATGATACTCAAGTTACTTTGTCTTCCACAAAAACGTAACATAATTCCTCCGGTTTCAAGTGACATTTAACGGTCAAACAGAAATGTTGAGATTGTGACAGTCACAGCAGCAAGGCACGGTTGGAAGTTACCAGCGCTGAATCACTCTTCTCAGGCTCAAGGTGAGAGAAAACAGGTGCTGCTGAACCCCACGGAGCCACCTGGCATTTGAGCGGAGCCCTGGATCTGTTTCCATCAGAGCTCACACAAACTTAGACCCACAGCTCTCTCCACACCTGAGCAACACACATACACACACAAACTCAGCATCTGAGGGGGCAGAACGGTCCGGCATCCCTTCAGGACTTCAAACTGAAGGTGACAGAGTGAGGGAGGAGATGCAGACAAAGTGGAATTAAAAGATCTCAGCATCACAATAAACCGATTTCACACTCACACCCACATAGAGACAAAAATAATCAATTCAGATAAGCTTGAATGCATGTAGAGTAGAGTTGGCAAAATCTTAAGAAAATCTTTTCAAAATGTTGTCAATATTATTATACTTTATTACTTACTCACGAACCTCAGAAAAAAATTGTCATTTTAAAATACAAATAACTGTGTAAGTTATTATAAGCCTTTCAGTTCATTTTTATGAAATTTGTTGTACTACCCATGTTGTTATACAATTTGTATCCTCATAAACCACGTTCAAACACTCACACACAGTAATAATGTTATCTGAGGAGAAATATTTGTGTTCACCGCAGGTTCAGCTCTCTTTACACAGATTTACATAAGAGAAGCATCCCCACAATGTTATTGAAATGATTAAAATCTTTCCATTTGAGATGGAAACTGGGTGTCCCAGGAGCAAATCATTATGGGTTCATTATGAAACTGAAGAGCATTTACGAGATCCCAAATAAAAGGAAATAAAACTCATAACATGAAATTACCACAACATAACTACACCGTTTAAAATATCTTACACACTACACAGAATATTCTACTAAAGACCATTTACATTTATAAGACCATGATATAAATGTCTGGAAATGACAAAGTAAACCTGCGAATTGAATTTTTAGTAATAATAATCACAAAGTACAAAATATTTTCTCATGTTGGACAAAACCAGAGAGTAACCACAAATTAGTTTTAGCAAAAAACAATGTTTAATCTCTCCTTAATGCGTGTTTATTTACAAATAGTATATCTGCAAAATAAGAAAACAATATTTACACAATGAATAGACACCAGCCGACTCGTGACAGTCTGTGAATCCTGAAACATGATTTTCTTCAACGTCCTGTTATTTCAACACAAAATGTTCACATTCATCTTATTGCAATTTGAAGCTTCTTCATTATTTTATCAGAAATACATGGAAAGAAGCAGCAAGGTGGAGTGGGGGACGAGTTTGTCTCTGCGTCACATTTCATCAAAGTTCAGAATCCATTAAAAGGAGAGGGAGAAAAAAACGATTGTTTCAAACTCAAAAAGCAACCACAGCACCAGTATACACAATCTCTGGAAAAACAACAACAACATCATATATAAATAAATTAAAACATGTTTTTTACATTTGATAAGATTTGCACCCAATGAGAAACTCAAGCTATCTGCTAATGTGTCTGTCTATGGCTGTTCTCTCTGACACACTTCTCTGGTTCACAGTCAAAGAATGTTAAACTGAAGAGCGAGAGGAAGATCCTGAGATGTTTTTTTGTGTGTTTTAAAGCATGTGAGAGAGAGGGTAAACGTATTTTCAACCATACTAACACCGGCCCAAATACATCAACACTACAACAATCTTAGTACATGTCAAGATAACTGTGTGTGTGTGTGTAAAACATGATTCAGTGTGGGACTATGTGTAGACTTGTGCACAACATAAGGTTTGTTTTAATTCAGATGACTAGAAATCCCCACATCTGTGTTTATAAAAAGACTTTCTTTCTTCTCTCTCTATTGTTTGTTAAAAGCAAACGAATGCTGATGATTATGTCACCGAACAGACTCTTAACATCTCAACACCAGTCAGAGAGCAGTTTACAATATAACTCTTAAAAAACCTTCATCACACTGAGATATTGAAAAAAAAAAGTACAAAAATGTAAATAGCATTACAAGTGAATGTTCATTGACAGCATTTGTGGAATAATTTCTGTGACCGAAATACTCAAAAATATGAGCTTGCATTTAAAGCTTCTGGAATTCTCTGTTGCTATAATATTTGCGTCAAAAAAGGAGCAAATCTTTTAATTTCTGTCTAAGATCAACATTAAGCCACAAATACTGTTGACAGAGCCAAACTTGCATTGAACCTTCAACATGCCGGCAAACTAAGAAACTGGCCACAAGCTTTTTGGAAGTGAAAGAAACATGGATTCAAAAACAGAAAAGTGATCCCTGCAGATCTCAACCATTTCAACTTTCGTACCTGTTCGTACACTGTAATGTGTTGATTCATTGACGTGGAAACGTTCGCTGGTGAATGACAGGTTAAAACAATCGTCTCATTAACCCCAAACGCACTTTCTCTTGTCTGACCAGTTGTGATGAATGAGACTATTATTCCTCCTTATATCGACACACTATAGAAACACTGACTCATGAAACTCTCTCTCTCTCTTCCTCTTATTTATATTCAAATTGCGACTTTTTCTAAAAGATGAAAGTGCTGAAAGAGGATGGAGATAAACGTAGAGAGCAGCAGCGGAAGCTCATAAAAACATGTCCAGGTCACATATCTGAACGGTCCTTAAACTATACTTATTTTTACAAATTGTGATTCATTTATCTTTTGAAAATGCCACTAGATAGATCTCGTAAGATGATGCTGCAGATTGATGGGTGTGAGCAGATTAAACTTTGTTTCAAGCTTTGATGTAAAACCTTTTGAGATCCTTTAGCGTGTTGCTTCAATGCATTTTTTCCATTTCAAAACAACAAGAACACATTCCCACTAAAACGTTTTCCCATTAAACGACATTTAACTAAAACATGGCACAGGACAGGTTTCATATTTGTATTTTTGCTCCTTCTTTTTGTCCTTTTGTTTATTATAAAATTCATCTTTGTCAACCCCTATAGCATCTGAATGATACGAGGCGTGTCGCTGCGTCTCATGTGAAGATGACGGAAGCTGATTATCTTTGATTCTGTAAACTGTGCAAATTCAGCTGTAACACAAGTGAGAGTGGGCAGTTGATACATTTGTACAAAATAATAACAAATAAAACAATCGTAAACACGCAAATCCAAACGTCTTTTCCTAGGATCATTGGCTCGTGACACTGTCACATGACTTCATCAGAGATCCCCATTGTTTCTTCAGAACAGGAAAAAGCATCAGTCCGTCTGTGTGTTGTGTGAAATAACCACCGCACTCGACATTACTCCCAATAATCAGAAACCAAATCTGCACCACATACATTCAAAGTTTGTGGTTGTGTCCTTGCAAAAACACACAAATACACGGGAGTGTGTGTGTTCCAGCGGTCCGCTGAATCAGAGCAGAAGCAGTGTGTGTATGCTCGGTCTGATCAACTGGATTGAGCCATGGTGTCAATCACCTGCTCCAGTTTGGATTTGAGTCTCTGTCTGCGCGACTGCTCGTCCCGTTCCAATGCCGACAGGATCTGCACAAACAAACACACAACAGATCATCAATTTCATCACTTTGAAACAAACCACCTCACAAATAGAAACTTGTTAGGATTAAAACGATAAACTGGATACACTTAAAGGGACAGTTCACTAAAAATGAAATTTCTGCCATTATTTACTCATCCATAGTATAAAAAATTACGATGTTAGTCAAAATGCCCCAGAACAGTTTGCTTTACATACGTTCTTCAAAATATCTTCTTTTGCGTTCAACAAAACAAATAAATGTATATGCCATTTCCTACTATGGTAGTTAATGGTGCCCAAGAACTATTTGGTTACAAGCATTCTTCAAATATCTTTCTTTGTGTTCATCAGAACATAGAAATGTATACAGATTTGGAACAACCTGGTGAGCAAATGAAGACAGAATACCACTTTTGGGTAAACCATCCCCTTTAAGTTTAAGTATGGCAACAAGTACAATGGTTTTCAAACGTTCACGGTAAATGCGATGTGAGAAAACAGACACATCTGCTACAAAACAACATGGGCAGAGTTTGTATTTATAAGCACGCTCACCTCGTCCTTGTATTTGGTGATGTAGGAGAAGATCTCGTGCAGCGCGCTCATGCTGTTGAACTGATTTAAATGCAGGCGAGACTGTTCGGCGAGATATGCGCTCATATCCTGATCGCTGATGGCAGGAAGGCGTGCGATATCAGAGTAATACCTGTCCGAGAAACACAAATCAGTCAGTGAGTACAGCATTAAACACCCTTAAAACACACATTTCGACAGTTCTAGAATATAAAAGTAAGCTGCACCAAAAACTTACTTGTATGATGTAGTCTACATAGCAAAACAATACAAGTCTAATAATTCACCAGGGCTGTTCAACGGCTGGTTGAGATTAATCGTATCCAGAATTAAAGTTTTTGTTTATATAATATATGTCTGTGCATATTGATTTTGTATTTATAAACACATACATATACAGGTATATATTTAAGAAAAATAATATGAAAAAAACGTATATTTGTAATTTAAATTGATATAAAAATTAACATATACATGCGAATATTTTCTAAATATATGCACGCATACATATGCATTTATAAATACAAAATAGAAATGCACAGTACACATACATATATCTGTAAACAAAAAAATATTCTGGATGCGAACATCGCCCTTTGTAAACATCTCTATCTCACCTCTCCACCCAGTTCTTGTAGTTGGGGATGTCTTTCGCATACAGCAGCTTGTTGGACGGCGAATCTTTGCCCAGTTTGTGCTCCGACGTGGAGCACGAGTCCATGAAGGTCTGAGCCACCACGGACAGACAGGCATCTGTGATGCTGTTCTTATGGATGTCAAACACGAACTGAGGGTTCTTGATCACGTTCACCCAGAACCGCAACGGCAAACTGTAAAAGAAGGAGGATAATTCATAAGAGTCCAGAAAGAGAACATTTGATTCATGTGGTCATTAAAATACTCACCAGTTGCTCTTCCACGTGTGTCTGACGTCAGGGTCTGATATCACGTGTCTGTCCGCCTGCTCGTCTAAGAAGTCAAACATGTATTTGATGGCGAGAGGAAGAACGCTGCCACGGTGAGCTGTGCTAAAGATGGTCTCGAACAGATCGTCGACGAATTTCTGCAACGTACCCTGTGTGAAAGAAGAGATGTTAAAATTACACAAAGCATACGTTTTCATGGTCAAAGTGAATCGTCACATCCATACAGAATTGTCACGTCCATAATGCTCCATATTCCTCATTAGTTCAATTTAAAATAAAAACAATTTTGTGGTATATAAAGAGCCATCTCTTCTTCATTTGTTGGGTATTATTGCTTCTGGATTGAATTCACAGAAATCCTACAAAGTATAACATCTTTCAAAAACGTGCAACTTTTTGTCACATCCATAATGCATAAATATTTCTCTCTTTTAAAATAAAAAACATGCGCGCAGACTGATATTTTGTCTGGAATCTTCATCAGAGGTTTAGTAAAATATAAACAGATGATTCGATATAATGTAAATAAATACATTCTCTGAGAATATATATTTCACATTTTAACTGATTATATCACATGCGTAACGTTGGAATTGCGCATATATCTTCGCTGAGAATTCATTGAAATACAGTTTACAGTTTAAAGTCTAATTTTGCATAGTCCAGTGAGTCTTTCCAATCTTTATTTAGTTTCTCTCCATGGACACAAACTGAAAGAGTTGCATGTTTAAAGATTCATGAGGTCAAATGTTTAGATTGAAAGATGTTTGTTCCCTCTTCAACGTTAAATACCAAAACTCTTTATCACGCAGCTACATTCAGACATTTTTATGCATGTGTCTACTGTATATTCTGATGCACATACTCTTAACACGGATGTGCAGTCAATTCTCGTGAGGTTGAAGCAGAGACATCTGCACGTTGTCAGATAAAGACGAATACACGGGACGGATGAAGACCTAGTTTTTCCCAAACCGCTCAATAAGCAAAGGTCATGGGTCTAATTAAGACACAGGCCTCAATGAGAGAGAGAAGGCTGGTAAATGTTAATGAGTGACTATCATTCTCACAAAAAGGTCAACACAAACTGTCTAATGACATCAGCTCCGAAAATCTCACATGTGCTTAAAAAGTAAGCCAATTAGTTCAAGTGTGTCTGTGTGCGAGTGTGTGTTAAGAATATTAGCAACAGATTTCCTCTCTACAGACTCATTTCTGCTGTCAGTCAGACTGTATTCATTTACTCTTGAATCAATACTGAAGGAGAACCGGCAGCGTCATGGTTTTTCAGAAATTGTCGTCGATCAAGCCATAGTTTCCATTTCGCACGCGTTCCCTCCTCACCTTGGTAGCGAGCAGACGCGTCAGGTAGATCTCAGATACCATCTTGCTGCCGCGGTCGCCCTCTCGCTGGTCTGCATGGTCGTGGTTCTTCACCAGGTGCCAGAGTTTGGTTCCGCTCTCCAGATCCGGAGTTATCATGGGCGTCCTGGAGCGCAGGCTGTCTGGACTGCTGGCGGTTCTGAGCATGCTCTCTGTGTAGTGCGAGACATTGATATTTAGATGTTTCTTTAAAAACTTAAAGATGTTTTGGTTGCAGTTTTTCAAACCAAAAGATTATGCGAGGGATAATTCACCCCAAAACATACATTTTGTCATCATTGATTCATCATCATGTAAAGTATGAGTGATTCTTCAGTGGAACACAAAAGAAGATATTTCAAGAACAAATAATTTTGTACACATACAATGGAAGTCAAAGTGGGCCAATGTTATTTGGTTACCAACACTCAAAATATCTTCTTTCGTGATCCTCAGAATAAAAGAAAGATTTGGAAAGACATGAGGGTGAGTTAATATTTAAGAATTTAAATGTTTGGGTGAACTGTACATTTAAATACATATCTGTGCATTTTTCTCCCATTCCCTTCATTTCATCTTCAAGTGACCATCTACATTCTATAACACTGTAAGCGTGTAAGCGAGTACGGACGTGATAAATGAAGTGACACAAGCATCAAGACAAGAGAAATGCAGTCTGGGAGAGCGAAATTAATAGCAGCACATCTTTTCAAACGCTACAGGAAATAAATATTCCGGGTTAATCAGGAAAAGATGGAAAACGTCTGTCACCGCTGGAGAAACGAGCGCTCGTTCAGTAATGGAAATCGAAATTGGGCGGAATGTCAAGAGTTTTACTCATTCAGAGAGAGATTCTAGATTTCACATCCATCATTTCCTGTTTGTCTCCCGTCTGAAGTTGCGACTGCAGACGCATGCTGATGCTCCCACACTGAGAAGCAGATTATTACAGCGCAAACACGGATGGAAACAGGCAGCCTGCGAATGAATGTCGAGCGTACTGTCGTGTACCGAGGGCGGACCGAGAGAAACAGAGAAGAGCGCTCACCATATCTGCTGAGGGATTTGGTGAACGTTGAAGAGTTGGAGATGTTGTAGGCGGAGTTTTGCTTGGGGACCAATGCGATAACTGACCCGTCCGTTACCTAGACAACAGAGAGAGACAACGGTCGTGTCTATTATTCCCTCTAACACAAGTACACAATCTCAAGAGTCTGCATAATAAAGACAAAAAACATTTAAGTCGATTGTAAGTTGTCATTTTGTCAATAAATCCCAAATGTCTCTACCAGTGTTTCCTCACTGACCAAGACTACCTGCTGTTATGCTTCGTGAGGTGTTGCCATGGTTACATGGCGTACGCTAGGTGTTAAAATGCTTCAATTGTTACCCAGTAACATGTTGCGGGGTTGTCATGGTTACCGGGCAGCAGGTATCGCTATAGAAACCTGGCAGTAAGATGCTGAGGCGTGAAGGCAGTACCTGATAGTGCGCCAGCGCGTTGAGACGCTTCCAATCGTTGTCGATTTTAGTGGTCACGTCTTCATCCTGGAGAATAGTTCTGGCCATACGACCCTGCCTCCATTCTGAAAAAAATACCACAGAGAGCATTACATCAGCCTCCTGTTGTAAATCCAGACAGTTATTTGATAGATTAGGTGGAAAAATATAGTTATAAATTCAAGTTGTGAAAATAACTGGTTTATAATGTTCAAAGCTGGTCATATGGACCACCAGTTGGTGAGGTCATCCTGGTAGACCATCATGTTTAAGCTGGCTTGAGTCGTCATATAACATCCACACTCCAAAAACCAGCTTGACCATCTTTGGCTGTTTTTTGTTTCAGAGGGGATGTTCATTCATAATTTCATACCGAAGTCCATGTCTCCAACTTTGGGCCGTTGCGAGTACGGAATGCCTTTAAATAGGGCGTCCAGTATCTTCTCTTTGACCTGCGTGATGGTGTCGCAGTTCAGACATTTGACCGTGACCTCGGGAGCGCTCTCATTCTCGGGGTTCACACAATGCAGAGTCTGTAGAGCACAGGAAATAAAGTCAAAACAGGAAAAACTAAATCTGAATCTGAAAAGCTAAATTAAATGAAAACCTCCAATGATTTGAACAAGGTGATATAGACGAAATACTATCAAGTAGGAATGTCAAAATATCAGAGTTTTACTACACAGTTATAGTGGCCAATTTAATGCTCACGTTATCCGTTGAAACTAATAAACCGTAAATATGTTTTTTCACATTAAATTGCACTCAAAATATGAGTGTAAATATGTAACCATTGTGGATCACGAGGCAAATTTTTAAGTAGAAGTAACACGATACTGAAAATTCGTTTTTTAATTGACATCCAGAATAAATGTTTGTGTTCACATAATATATGTCTGTGTACTGTGAATATTAATTTTGTATTTATAAACACATAAGCACACATGTTTACATATTTAGGAAATATTTTGCAATTATTTTGCATATTACCTATTTATTTATAAATATATAAATACATTTAAAGATTATACAATTTTATATTTTTCTTACATATATGCATGTATGTTTAAAACAATTATTTACAAAATTAATATGCACTCTGCATAGACATACAGTATATTATGTAAACACATTTATTCTGGATGCGATTAATGGTTTGACTTTTTAAAATATCACGGTGGTAGTCAATACCTGTATATTTTGACATCCCTAGTACCTAATGAAAGTCAAACACTAACTGAGATATTTACGCCTGTTTTTTTGCCATATTAACACTTTGTTTTTCAGTAAAAGCTGGGTGATATGTAAGTGGGAGGGGCTTCGTATTGTGGCCGGTACTAACCAGAGTTTTGTAGTCGATCTGCTGTCGGATGAGTTTGTCCTCGCTGAGGGAGTAGCGGGCTTCACCGGTGATGGCGTCTATTGGGCCTTTTTCCATTTGTTGCTTTATTGCACAGTATAGCATGAAGAGAGGCTCACCGGCACACTCCTACACAAACACACACACACATAATGGATGTAATGCGCATTTCCATTTCTTCTTTAAAAACACTGACATTTCAAATTGTTTGAAGAAAATAAAAAAAGCTGGCCTGAGGCTGTCCGTCTTAAACATATAGAACAGGTAGTTAGATAAAGTTCAAAAACTGTGGGCACTATTGCACAACGATTGCACAACGATTGCACAACGATTGCACAACATCTATCATGCTATTTTGGCAATTCCTACTGTTTACTCCACTCTTCCCATCTGCCAGGACCTGATAATAGCTGCCTGTGGCTGTATGTTTTATTTGTCTCGCTGTTGGTTGGGTCCGATGAAGAGCCCTCACGTCCTCTCAGCTTTTAACATGCGGACAGCGAGAGAGTCATTAAAAGCCCACCTGTCTCACAGCTGAAAGGAAACCTCATGGATTTTCAAACATTACTGCCGCTGTTGCCGTACAGAAGATGGAAACTCATTGACTCCGTAATTGCAGACGGTGAAGATCTTTCACACCGTGTTAAGCTTTTCTCTTTACCTTCACCTGAAAGGGCGCTAAAGAAATTATTCCGCTGAGTTTAAACAACACTGAAATTTCAAGTGAACATTTACTTTACGGGTTTCGAGAAAAAGGAGGATATAATAGGAATTCTTAATTTGTGTATCAGTCAAGGACTAATCTACAAAAATACAACACATAATATTAAATCAACCCAGACCTCCTCCAACTCCAAGAGGGTGATTTGTAGAAAAAGAAGTATATGTGTGTGTGTGAGAAAGAGAGATTGAGGGTTAACACAACACTAATGACTATGGAGGAGAGAACGTATGACACTTGAGAGTGATACATGTCAAACAGCCAATCATACGCCTCGCTCTCTCTCTCGATTCTGTTCATTCTTGTCCTCCTACACGAGATCTTCATCATTCATTACATCGGCTCTCCTCACCATTGTCACTCTATCTCATATAATCTCTCTCTCTCTCTCTGTGCCCATATGAGAGTGCAGAACATCGCGGGACAACCACAGTTTAACGTTTCCGAAACAACTTCTAGATCAACAATAAATGTTTACGTTTACCGATTCCAAAATGTGAGTCATGCACAAGCACGAAAGCCACATAATCTCCGGTCTCAGCCCTCAGACGTCACGCCCACAGACCGCTGGCTGAACGTCTGATGCACGAAGCACAAACTGTAAACAACTCACAAGTTCTATATTCAATTTAATTGGTTGAATTAAACCGGAGACGTGTCCCTTTCTTTAACGATCCGTCCGGAATCACAGCTTGAATGTGATTGGCAGACAGCCTCTTGGGCGGTCCTTGGCCCCTGAAGGCTGCTATGAAGTCTAGATGAACTTGTGTGCCCTCGTTTCAGGGGCGTGTTCAAATCTCTGAATATTTCACTAATGATGTCATATCTCAGTCCAATTTAAACATGCATATATTCCCTTCCGTTCACAAACACATCATGGCTAATCAGCCAATATAATAATAGCAGGTGAAACCGCTGATTGACACACACCTCCTCTTGGATGTCTAGTGTGTCTCGCCGGATCCGTAGCGGTGGTGCGGCCCATCGCTACGCAGGCTATGCCCCTCAGGTCTCATTAGCACAGGGGATCATTAAACACGCAGCTGCTAATGAGCAGCAGGAGATGAGACGCACACGGTCTCAGAGACAGAAGCCGTTCCGTTACAGCCTTCATGTTGTGACCAGAGGGATTTAGCATGTGTGTGGCTACAATTGTGGTTTCACAGTGGTGTTACAATAAAGAATTTCCTTTTGTAGATCAACAGAGTAGTTTTTCATATCTTGCCATGTATCTGAATTCGATTAGAAGACGTGGCCGCAAACAAACTCAAGAAAATATCCTAATTATACAGTCTGGCCAACATGATGGTGATGGCCAGACAGCATTTGTCTGGTTTGTGGTAATCGGTCAGCCGCCAGTCTGGTTGGTCTTACAAGTGTAAAGAAGCTAAAACCATCGAACCAGACCAGCTTGACTAATGAAAACCAGCTTGGTTTCCAGCTATGGGCTGCGAACCACTTTAGACTGGTCTTTGCAGGATATTTTAGCAGGGATGCTGTGTAGTGAGTAATACATCTCAGGTTTCCACTTACCTTTAGAAACCTGTAGAGAAGGAACGTAAACCAGTTTGTGAGCATCTTCTCAGCTACTGATTCAGTCCTGAGGGGGAAAACAGAAAAATAGGGTTTAGTCTCATGCGAGTCCCCAACACAACCTTTAAGACAGAGAGAGAAAAGATCGACAGAAAGAAAGAGATAAACGTACAAAAGTCTACCACGGTTTAATTCTAGCAACTGGGCACTTCCAGCATTATGAATGTGAATTAATTATCTGTATATATTTGACTTACCCCCTCATCTTTTTGAGAGACAAGGTACCTTCAGGGATTTCTTTGAATGAAAATGCAAAAACCAGAAGCTATAGTACTCAACAAACGGAGAGACAATGTCTCTTTAGTGAATATAAAATTGTTATTTTTATGTGCCCATTTATGAGGAAAATGGACCATTGAGGATGTGACAATTCACTTATTGTGATTTTTATAAAAATCAAATAACAAATATTGACTTCTGAACTATTATGATGGTGAACATTTTTGATACAAACTAGATTTTTTTCATTTTACAGGTGACATTAGCATGGAAGTTGGCAACTCTAGTCTTTCGGTATCGTTTTTGTTACCACAAATTGACCATCATCTTACTATATTTGTTTTTCAACTATAGAATCCGTGTATCATTCGTTCTTTTCATATTCAATTGAGATTCCAAAATCGGAAAATTAAAAAACGGTTTGTTATTTCGTTATTCGTTTATAAATGTGATACCAAAAAACAAATAACGGGTCATTTTTCGTACTTTTGATTTAATGCTCAGATCAAAAATAGGAAATGAAATAAAGGGGACACGACAGATTTTGATTTTGAGATTTAATTTGTTCGATTTGGGTAAACCGGAAGTTATCTTCGTGTGTATGTGTTGCACTTGGAAGTTTGCCGCATTTGCAAAAAGTTAAAAGAAGCCTGAAAATCCTCAATCTTGCAGTGATTGACTAAGTAATTGTTTTTGTAATTTCGTATCGACACCATGGCCGTACTGGAATCATATGCTGATTTAATTAAAGACTTATTTGAAACTGTCAAGACACATAAAGAGATGTCAACTACGCTGCAGAAGATGGGTATCCAGCGAAGTTCTGCTACAAAATGCTACAATAAAAATATCTGCTTTTTGGCTAGATGTTAGTCATGAATACTGGGTATAACTCCAATGTAGAACGTCTAACGCACCCTCAAAGAACTCGAGATATGGCACCCCAAATTGTCCAATAACCCAAAAATGCTACAGTAAAACTGTTTTCTTGCATGACGGTAGACATCAAGACAAGGTGTAACCTAGCTGTGGAACTTTTAACGCACCATCAAAGACATACTTGTACAAAAACACAGTTCTGTGTCAAAGTTTACTTAAATATATATACATGTAACTACATAGCAGTAATATAATGTGTGTATAATGCACTGGCTAAGACCAACAAGAGTATAATAAATTGTATAAGAACAATGGATCAGTAAAAAATTAGAATAAGCTTTATTTTCAAATTGTGCACACAAAGACAAGCAACGTGTTGTGGTTTCAGGAGCTCAGAATGAAAAAATACAGTATAGACAAACAAAGGAAATAGAAAAAATAAATATATAGAATAAAAACAGTTAATTATATATATGCAAAGTATAACAAAACGGTGTATACTATGTTTTTTTTACAAATATACACGTAAATTACTCATGCATAAACCGTACTGCATGTTCTGCACCAGAATATTGCACTTTCAAACATGTAGGTACTTTTGGATTCGATTAATATTCATGGTGGACATAGGCTGCCTAAAAAAACTGTTCGATCAATGTAATATAGAGAATGTTAAGGGGAGTGGGTGATGGAGGTTCCACGTGAAGTTCACGGTCATCTCAAGGGGCATTCAGCAGGTCATGACTTAGACAGCGAGCAGCAGCCCATCCTCTGTGCACTCTCTCTCACACACGCACGCAGGCAGGCACAGACACACGCCAACAGACACACACACACGCGCGCGCACACAGAAACACACACACAAAAAAGTTTTTATTTTAAAAACGTAAAAGAAGAGAAACGCGAGATGGTCCCTAAGAAGCTAAGCGTGAATAAGAAACTGCGAATAAGAAGCTGGATTCAGCCTCGTCTCATTTCAGAACTTCGCTGGATACCCATCTTCTGCAGCGTAGTTGACATCTCTTTATGTGTCCTGACAGTTTCAAATAAGTCTTTAATTAAATCAGCATATGATTCCAGTGCGGCCAGGGTGTCGATACGAAATTACAAAAAAAATTACTTAGTCAATCACTGCAAGATTGAGGGTTTTCAGGCTTCTTTTAACTGCAACACATACACACACGAAGATAACTTCCGGCTTACCCAAATCGAACAAATTCAATCTCAAAATCAAAATCTGTCGTGTCCCCTTTGTTTCATTTCCCATTTTTGATCTGAGCATTAAATCAAAAGTACGAAAAATGACCCGTTATTTGTTTTTTGGTATCACATTTATAAACGAATAACGAAATAACAAACCGTTTTTTAATTTTCCGATTTTGGAATCTCAATTGAATATGAAAAGAACGAATGATACACGGATTCTATAGCTACACAAATGTTCATCAATCCGTCCCCCCAAAAAAAGTTTTCCTATAATAAGACTGCGATTCATTTTCCTTAGGATAAAGAAAGTGAGAGACGGAGTGAAAGAGAGAGAAACATGTTTGAAGAGGTCTCGCATTTCCTCATTTTCACAGCCTCGTAAGAAAAGTGTTTGCGATAACCAACATCTCGGGGTTGTTTTATTAAACTCCCGTTTGACATCAAAGCGCTGCAGTGGAATTATTCGGCCAGCGGTGCCGAACGCAGCTCGAGGGAAAAAAGCTTCAAAGAAGCCACGCGCCGATAATTCTGCATTAATAACAAACCGACGCGCCCGCTCTCTTCCCTCACGGAGCCAACCACTAATCTTCATTAAGAAAGCGTCAATTAAAAACATTCGGTATCTCGTGTCATTAAACAGAAACCTGGCGTACGATAACAGTCTAAAGAAAGTCCCTCAGACTGAAGCTAATTACACGGCTTGCTCATTAACGGACCTTATTAGCGCTAATCTGCTCGCGGCGCGCGAGGAGGCGTACACGAGGAATCAGGTGGAATATGTTTGTTTTTACCATCTGTGATAAATGATTCCCTCATTCTACTTTGAGACTAAAGAATACGAGACTGACACCAACGCTAACTTATGAAAATGAACAATGATTTAACTATAACAAACAATAGTTAGATGATGTTCGTTTGTCGTGTGTGAGAGCAGAATGGAAATTGAGAAACGTAACCGACGATGGCCAAATCAGATGAGAAATTGAGGCAACAATAGACCTAGCCTAAAACAAACTGAATTACATCCCAGGATCTGTTCACACCGCACACAAATCTGATTTGTTGCTCAAATCTGATTTCTGACTGTCCACACTTCTCTTGTTAAGCCATGAAATCGGATCCGTTTGTTCAGCATTTACCCCTCATGATTGATGCCGTAACGACGCAAATACAGCATCAAAAAGCATTGTACTATGGTAATGGCCATCGAAACGCAGATGCATATTCTGATATGCTGTTCTGAGCCAATGGATGTAATAGTAAACCGTTTGAAATACTTCCAAGTAGAGGCAGTTCGGAGGAACCTAAAAGCACTGGTTCTCAAACCCTTTGAGTAGACTAGCAGACCCAAATACAGACTTAGAATCTTAAACTTAGAATTTTAATTAAACCAAAAATATATAGTTTGCTGGAACATCAATTGTTTTGGTTAGTGGTCTTATTTTTCTGATGTATTGCCTACATTTTTTTATTAATTTCTAATGCCACAAATTTTGTGCCCCCCCTGGATCCATCTTGGGGCCCTTCTATTTTTGTTCCAAAAATAAAATTATTTCATAATTTATTCACCCTCTTGAAAAATGGTACAATTGTGATTGCTATGTTAATACATTTACCTGTGTTGCTATTTAAATTTTTCAAGATTTTTAGATACTTTAAGTGAATGCGAGCCCTATTTGTCTCAATCCAGTCAGTAAACTGAAGTTGTGAGTTCTAGGTAGATGCAACACATCAACGCAATACAACATTTTGGAAAGCGCTGATTTGTTTTTGGTAATATTGATTTGAGAATAAACATCCCCGCAGAGTCTTCTTCAAGCTCTCAACAGATTCTCCATCTACTGTCACGCATTCAACTGTGTCTCGCTTCCAGCGTTCCTCCCTCACGCTTTCTCTCTGCAGGGAGCATGTGTCTAGTCAGGTGTGTAATATCACATGACAGAAAGAGACGGACGAACGAGGATTGGCCATGAAAGGGCAAATAGAGGAAGAGGGAGAAATGCAAGAGAGAGACAGAAAATATTTTTAAATTTTCTGAAAATGTGTTTGGTATTTGCTTGCTTGTTGCTAGGCGGTTCCTTACTTGCCCAAGTCAACAGAAATCAACAGAATCACTTATTTAATACAGTCTACTTTTCTTGCCTGCCTTATTGCCCTCTGGGCAAAACTTGTGAGAAAGAACTCTCAAAAGGTAAGCTCACATGATCCATGTTTGTTCTACAATTACATCACAAAGTTTATCTTTGCTGAAATCTCTAACCCTCAGTATGACCAACAATAAGACTGCTAATTACTTCATACTTTCTCAGTTTCGTCAAAGGTAACCCAACAACATCAAAAGGTAACTCTGCGAACGTACTGTACCTTCTAAGCAGAAGTTTGGGGTGGTTCTTGCTCTCCAGGTTCTTGTCGATGAGGTCTGACAGGAGCTGTTTCAGTACGCCGGTCGCATACTCCATCTCCCCCTGCAAGGCACTCATGATGAGAGATGCAACGTTACCGCGGTCCCTCATGGAAAAGGAGCGCTGAGCCTCTAGCGTCCGGATGAATGTCAACAGGAAGTGCTTCTTATTCAAGAGCTGCCCGAAGAGAGTCAGAGCTTTCTCCACATTGGCTGGCACCTGAAAGAGAGCCAAATGAAAAACTTGTCATCTTTTTAGGCCATTCTAAATCCGTATGACTTTCTTTCTTGTGCAGAACACAAAAGAAGATATTTTGAAGAATGTTGACCCTCGCCTTGTATGGTCATCAAACCACTAAGACATTTCTCGAAAAATATATTTTTTGGTGTTCCACAGAAGAAAGAGTCGTATACAGCTTTTAACAACATGAATGAAAACTTTCATATTCATTTCCAGCTGACTATAGTCTGTAAAAGAGTGTGAGTATATACCTCCATCTCTTTCAGCACAGGATGGTCCTCTATTCCCGGGAAAAGGACTCTCATCGCGTATGTACGATAATCAAGGAACGGAATTCCAGATCCGTCCAGGTCCTGAGTCAACTCATGGATATCAGTCTGCAGCTCGGCAAATGCTAGAGTTAGAGAGAGAAAGAGAGACAGGTGGTTAAACAAGATGTAGTTTAATAAAAGCAAAGTTTAGACACCTGGCAAAGAGTCTGGTCCATACTGCGAATTTTTTTGGGAAAAAAACTGCGAACTCAGACAGGACAAGACCACCTGAATGGCATGTTTTAAATTTGCTTTTGGGGCGGTTACATTGAAAATCAATGGAACTCATTGCCATCTCTGCCAACATTTGTAGAGACTTCATGTGGATGTTCTGGACCGTTCTCCTATCCTAAGTTTCTGCGAAGTGTCCGGCTGCCACTCACCTAATCAATTTGAATGTTGTGGTTATTTATCGCCACACTTTATTCATCCTGGAGGAACGTTTCATCATTTATTTGTGATGTGTCACTCTCAGGTCGAACGATCAATCTCTCTTATCCTCTCTATTCCGGCGCTTATCCCTCTCTGTGTCTGGAGACAGACAAGGTCGTCACCTCGGGCTCGACAGAGACGGATAATGGGCGACTTGTCTCTCGCCCTTGTGACCACGGGAATGAGACGACCGTTCGGCGTGCGTGTACGTGTGTATGATAAATTATGTTTGCATTGTGACGGTTGAGGTTATCTCAAACAGGAGTCAAACTAAAACAAAGACAATCAAATACTGACCCTGAGAGAGCGAGAGACACACACAGAGGAGAAAACAAAGAGAAACAAAGAACAACTAACAAATGAAAGACAAACCTCATTTTGGAAGTATTGGAAAGAAAATGAAAGAGTGGTAAGAACAGATGTAAAGATTCGACAATAGAACAAACAACTGAACAAACAAAGAAAAGCACGATCAAACAAAACTAAGAATAAAAGTGGAGAGGAGGAAGGAACAAAACAAAATCAAAAGACAAATTAAAACGAAACCGCAAACAAAATAACAAAAGAAAGGGAAGGTCAAAAAAATATATATATAATAATAATAATAAACATAAAACAAAAACCCAAATAAAATAACAAAAGCAAAAGAAAGGAAGGAAGGTAAAATAAACTAAATAAACAAAAACATGCAAACAAACAAACAAAACTAAGGATCAAAAGAGCAAAAGGGGGAAGGAACAAAAACAAACAAATGCTCAAACAAACAAAAAAAGGAACAAAAC
The DNA here is from genome assembly GCF_015846415.1 of Triplophysa dalaica. Classification (NCBI taxonomy): domain Eukaryota; kingdom Metazoa; phylum Chordata; class Actinopteri; order Cypriniformes; family Nemacheilidae; genus Triplophysa; species Triplophysa dalaica. The sequence continues at coordinate 5,137,046 of NC_079547.1, read as the reverse complement.
AGCAAAAGGAGGAAATCAAAAACGAATAAAAAAATAATGAACATAAAACAAAACAGCAAACAAAATAACAAAACCAAAGGTCAAATAAACAAAATAACAAACAAACAAAACTAAGGATAAAAAGAGCAAAATAAGGAAGGAACAAAAACAAATGAGAAAGAATAAAAGTAGAAAAACAGCAAACGGATAAAATGTAAACAAAACAACAAACAAAAAAATAAAGGAGGAAACGAAAGGATGCTTTACCCTCTTTGCACTCCAGGGCGACTCTGGATTCCAGGGTGTGCATCTGTAACTGCAGGCGCTTCAGTGTACGGTCGGCATCTCGGGACTTGCGTTTGTAGGCAATGAGAATGATGATGATGACCAGAAGAAGAAGACCTCCTCCTCCCCCAATTCCAATGATGGCGGGAAGAGTCAGTAGACTGTCCGAGTAGATTTGTAGAGTTCCAGGAGAATATCTGTATCCTCCAGCCAGCACCTACACAACAGACATTTTTTTATAAATATTGCACCGCAGGATAAATCATCTCAAGACGTTGCGACTACAATGCAATCTATCCCAGAACTACATGTTGACCTCTCCATATCACTATTTATTGACATGGTAAAGTCCTCAAGTATAACAGCATTATAGCAATATTTAATTTCACGGAGGTGTTACAGATCACATTTAACAGTGTTTAGAAAGAAATGGGGTTAAGAGGTGTGTAAATGGTGGCCAGACGAATGACTTTCACACAGCTTGCATATAGGTCAAATATATAGGTCGAGGACAAACATGTGGGTCTCTGGGTCTCGGAGTATTTCGCTCTCTCTCTCCGGCTTACAGTTGTATCAAAGAGAATGAGGGCAGATCGCTTGGGAAATACACACAGGTTATGGTTTATCAACTGCTATAAAAACACAAGACTGATGTAATAATTGAATATGTACAGTAAATAAAGCAAAGCTATTTAAAGATGAAAATACAGTTCTGATCCTGTGTGAACACAGATCTGATTCTGTAAACAAATCCAACACAAACCCCTGAGAAGAGACAACAGAAACTCTTCTCAGTAACATGATGCTGAGAAACACAAGAAACAAAAATGAGATCAGAAGATAGTCGTGGGAAGAAAATTAAAGACTTACGGTGACTTTTTGCTTGCCGGTGAGATTAGGCCACTCGCACACCAGTTGTGTTTCAGAGACGGTCAACACACACGGTTTGTCACCGATCAGGACGGTGTAGTTTAACCTGTAGTTGCTGGCCGCTGAAGGAATGAGATTCCTCCCCTGAAAAAAACACACAATGTCTCTCATTTTCTTTCTTTCTTCAGCAATTCTCGTCTCCCACCACAGACAAACATTCTCTGGTCTATTTCCCACAGTGACATGTTTGCGCTCGGGAATATACCACCAGATTACCAACACACGTATTTCTCTCTCTGCCCAAATGACTTATGGGAAAGCAAAAGCCGAAGGGAAAATCCTTCTCAAATGTTTGCATGCTTCGTTTAGAGACATGTATCACTGGAGGGTTGCATTAAACACAGAGAAACACACACATTGCATGTCCCAGGAGACAGGGCATGAAAATCAAACGGATAACGTGATGCATGCTTGCTTAAAGGCAGAAATTAAATAATTTTCATGACAAAAATAACCTGACAGTTAGGTCATAGAACAGAGAACATTTACAAAAGTAATTTAGGAAACATGTTTACTGAGGAACAAACATGATATTGTAGAAAACACAACTAGATCTGTTGGCACAATAGAACTAGGTGAATATTTTGCATTTGTTGAATAGATTTGTGTAATTATTTCTTGAAACTGTTCTATTGCACACTGTTTTTCATCATTGTTAACTTGTGTTTTTTTAGTGCTGTCAAATTCCTAATTAAAAGAGCGTTGTTACATAATTTGTGTGTGTGGCATGCATATTCATATTTATAATTTATATATATGTATATATTTAAGAAATACGAGTGATTTGTATTAATTGATGTTAAAACATAAAAAATTGTTTCAATAAAAATGTATATATATTTGTGTAAATATTTGTTAAATATACAGATATACATACATGTGTATAAATAAATATTAGTGCTGTCAATCGTTTAAAAAATTGACAAATTAATCACACATTTTTGGGGGAATTGTGATTAATTTCACATGACATTAATGTTTTAAAATATACTTGTAGATTCTAATAATTTCACATTTAATCTCCAAATTGATGTAGAAACAACATAAAGAGAGTCTATTTTTTTATTTCATGGAAACCTGTATCACTGAAATCACTACTACTACTGCTGTATCTATGAAATTCAACATTGAAGTATAATTGAAAGCCATCAGTTATGAGGCTTTAAAAAACTTTTAATTTAAGTGAACTTTAAACAATATTTATAAGCCTATTATAATTTCATATCTGTGTCCTTCTCCTACCTGTCTAATGGATAGGAAATATACAGAAATTGAAAGTTCTCCAATACTTTACAGTCTTGACCACTAAATTCTAAACTTTTTTAAACCTATAAAACACATGAATTATGTTAATATTTTTTGACACGTTAATCTGAAAAAAAAATATTGCATGCATTAATTCATTATTTAATACACCTCACACACAAACAGTATTTAATATAAACACAAACTTTTATTTTGGAAACGATTAATCCCGATTAACCGGTTTGACAGTGCTAGTTTTGTAATCCAAGTCAAGAATTCTATTTTTAATTTCATTTGTTTTTGAAGAACATGGATCTGCAGGTAAAGTATACACAACTAACTTTAAATGGACTGTGAGGAAAAATAAGTTCAGAGTTTCAGAGTTATATGAAAATTCCTGTAACCAATTTCAAACACGAAGTATTATGAGTCCAAGAAATCCAAATAGACACAGGGAATCCCAAATGTGTTCTTCTCATCCATTTTAGACATGCACGCACAATCTCACCTTCAATTTCAGTGGAGATCCGGGTTTGAGCTCCAGCATTGATGGGCTGAGGGGCTCGAACACGGGGTCAGGATAGAAACTGAAGCTCTCATTAACCACCAGGAGAGACTGAACGCCATCCATGATAAATCCAATCTCATCCGGAACGCTTCCCACCTCTGAGAAGCCCCTCTCCGAGCCGGCCACAGATGGAACCAGACAGACCATCACGGTGTTGTTCACAACAGTACAGTTCTGTAAGAGAGATTTAATGATCATTACAGTCTTTCAAAGCCAATAAAGACAGAGGAAGTAGAGAGACCCCTGACACCGATGGTGAGAGAAAGAGATGTTCAGGTGAGCAGGGTGAAGGTGGAGATAAGGTTACAGTCGGCCCCAGGAGTTTCTCATGCCTTTTTAGAGCTGTTTTATGTTCTATGTGCTGTGGGCCGTTGACATTTTAAAGGTTAAACTGGGGAGAGGTGATTCAATATCTCACATACACACAGAAAAACATGTGAAGGCACACAGGGCAGTTTTTGCAAGAAAATGTGCGTTCAAAACAGTCACCGTCGTATGAAGTAACTAGTTGATCTGTGTGAAAATTTCTGATGTTTTGCACCAACCTGAATTGAACATGCACTGTTGAATCTGTTAATACTTACATTGACCGACTGGATGCTCCCATATTTGGCTCTCATCTTCGGCTCTCTGACAGTGGCGAGATTCGTGCCGATGACCGTTAACAGGGTTCCACCACTAAGAAACAGAAAATAAATCGCTTAACCATCCACCCAACGATTTGGTTCCTGAATCCTTAACAATCTATGAAAGAGCCTTCATGTTCTCCATAGGCTGTAAACAGGGCGGTCTGACAGTCCAATCAAAGTCAGTATATTTGTAAGAAATCTGTCTTAGCGACCACTTTTAATTGATTTGAGAGATGTTTATCAATATGTGCTAATATTTGTTATATATTACAATATATATAAGTGCAATCAAAGTATGCATATTTTCCATTTTGAAACACTTGACAGAAGTTTAAATGTTCGAAATCACTTTTGTAGACAAAAATATAATTGTAGAAACATAATAATTTATTTTATTAAAATATTTTTGGACTTGTGAATGCTGAAAAAGGAGCGAGTAAGAGAACAAATTGCTCAAAGCCGTTTTAAACACTTTTCATATGATAGGATGCCAAAAATACGTTTCGATCTCTTTTGGATGCTTTTTATCATAACATAATCCCTTCAGTTATAATTGTGTGTTTATCAGTAAATGTGTTCCCTAGGAATTAAACCCATAATCTCAACACTTCACTAGTTGCACGCAGAATCTGTAAAAATAAAGTTGCATTATATAAATATATCAATTAAAGATAGATAAGTAAACGATTTACAATCGAAAAATCTTGGAGGAGTCGGTTGACTTGTGCATCCATTATCGTGTGGGATGTGTCTAACCCGCCCCTCTTCACACTTCTGTCCTCTCTCTCTCTTTGGATGTGAAATGCTTGTTCACAGCTCTAGACTGGCAACGTGTGTGTGTTTAGCAGCTTTAGGCTGCCATCACTTTTATTGGTCTGCTGGCTGTGATGTCACTCAAATCTCCTGAGGAAAAGCTGTAAAGGCACGTTCCGCACGACAACTGGACGACTGTTCAGATCTTTCTCTAAACCCCACAGAGCACCCAAAAGGAGGAACACTTATCCCAAGCGAAATAGTTTTTAAAGATTTAAATCGATGATTGGTTGAGCATCAGAAAGTGTTAAATAAACCCGTCCATCCGCTGGCGCACACCCGTACCTGGCGATGCTCCAGTCGGGTTCCATCCTCAGTATTATTGGGTCGTCCATGTAGTTAAACTTCACCTCTGGGTTTCTCAACTCTGCTGCGTTTATATCCACCATGACTGGAGTCCCGCCAGAACCCAAACCCGCTGGAGTCACACATACGATCTCACGGGAACCTCGCCTGTGACACAAACACACCAAGAATTAGAACAATATCTGTAATGACATCATAATCATTACATATCATCTACGTATTTTCTTTTCAGCAACAACGACGGAGGACATTTACATCTACGAGTTTAAAGGTACAGTAGCTTTCTTCAAGCATGATGGATGAGATCCGGTCTACAGATTGACCAGACGTGTATGTGCGCGTCCGCCGCGTGCAAGTGTGAAAGTCTGTCCTTCAACACTTGCCGTGTTGCCATGGCAACCGTGTTCACAACACGCAGTCGAGAAACCTGCTGAGATCTGGACATATTTTGACAAGACTGCCGTCACGAGTGCAGAGGGGCGGTCTGAACGAACATGCACAGATCAATCATTTTTGCCTTGGTTTGAGATTTACCCGTGAACGAGAGACAGCAAAAACAAATGATTTTTCTTTTCACAGATTTAAGATTTGTGAAAGTGCTTTGCAGACTGACTATATCTTAGGAGACGAGGCAAATAAACCCTTACAGTATTGTAGGGCTTATGTGTTGTGAAGCAATACAGTAAAATAATGATTAGTTTACGATCACCTGTGAGGATAAAAGAAAATGGGATCATCTGGATGCATTACGGTAATGAGAATATGGGGAGAAATTGAGCTTAATGGTCATAAACATAATTATAATATAATATGCTTTTATTTCTTTATGCAACGTATCTTTATTTTCATTATATTAGAATGTGACCAGTGCATGTTCTCATGAGACACCCAGCTATCACTGTACTGTATTACGTATTTAACAGTCATGAAAGGTGTTGAATAATGTCACTTTTAAACACAGTGTGATGAATAATAAATACAGTAAAGCTTGTCAGAATGCAGGTGAGTCAGTATGAGTCAAAAGTGGGACCATGAGAGCATCATTACCTCTCAAAGCTGCAGGTATTGAGTCCGATTTTAATGGACACTGCGCTGCCGGCGTTCAAATGGCTGCCTTGAATTGTGATTCTGGTGCCTCCGGAAATTGGACCGTGTGACGGCACCACACGTGTGAAGTATGGAGACTGGACACACACAGACAAATGCATACAAATTATCTCTGATTTGAAAGACAGAACCAAGGGGCACAATGCTATTTAAAAAAAGAATCATGCAAAATACTGTTTATTCTTATTCGTATTTGTGACTCACCACAAATGTGAAGGCCTTAGGAGACACGGCTCGATACTCAGGGAGACAGTCCCTGACACACACCTCAACATGAGACTCCTGTACACGATAACCTGTGGCATCAGCCAGACGACATACAATCCTGAAGAAAGAGAGAAAAAGTGAGAGAGATAACGATGCGCGTTGGATTTGGACGCTGGCATTCACCACTCAAATGAAAATCTGTTTCACCAATGACTGAGTGGTTGAACATAAGATGACAAACAGGTTAATGCTTCACCATAGGCAGAAAACTCACACACACACAGCTGTAACACTTTACAGTGAGTCTTGCTGAACTGTAAAATGTGTGTCTGTGTTCAACAGCCTTTCTGTTATTAATGGAACAGACACTGAACCTTCCCATCATGCCCTTGGGCACACCCTCCACTGTCTGTGGTACGTTATTAACTCTCTTGTCCGGTCAGAGTGTTGCGAGCTTCACACAAAAGCTTTGTGCCAATCTCAGATAACAGCTCGCGATAAAAATGAGTGTTTTTTCTTTGATAAAAAAATTGTCCTTGTTTGTTTACCAAAAATTGAAATTCTGTTATTAATGTTATAAATAAACCATAGTCGCATCATCACTTTCACATTGTCAATGTGTTTTAGCAACAGTACTTGAAACGATTTTAAATTGTTAATGTTTACAGAAATGTTAATTTTCGTTGTTTTTGTGCATGTAAATAATAATCCACGATACACGTTTTTCAAAGACGTGATCTTAAATCCGATTGGCTGGCTTTGCACAATTTTAGGCTTACTACTGCTTACTGGTAAGTAAACTTCGTTTGGGCCAACATTTGTACTCACTGTTCAGCGCTGATATATTCCTCCTCGATGGGCTGACAGGACACTTTACCGATCCGAACGCCATTCTGGATGTCTTTGAACTGAAGGCCCAGATTCTCTCCCGTGATGGTGAGTCTGGTTCCGCCCTGCCGTGGTCCCGTTTCAGGAGACAACTGGACCAAACAAACAAAATCACCAACATTACTGAGTGCGTCTCAATAGACAGCCTTTTACACTAAAAACTTCAACATTCACCAGATCATCTCGACCGTGTCTTATGGAAATAACGTCATGCCGGTTTCAAACAACAAGACGGCGTATAAATAACGGAAGATTGGTTTAAACCCTTCAAAACGACACAATCGCTCAATTTTCATACGGAGAGAGAAAACGAGAAGAGCAGAGGCAAACACAAGCGAGTAATTGGTTTCTGAGGGACCGTCTTCATTTGACATTCACACGTTTCTACACATAGATGATAAAAATGAAAGCGGTGCCTGTGTGAAGATACAGCAAAATAAAGATGGAAAGAGAGAGTGAATAGGTGTACATCTTCTCAACAGATGGCTTTCAAAGCACCCACAGAGAGCTAATAATCCATGTGATAAATTCATTCTTTCCCAAATTAAATTAACACCTAATCTAATAAGTAAAAGACGACAGCGGTACTGGAGAGAGAGAGAGAGAGAGAGAGAGAGAGAGAAAGAGAGAGCAGGACAGATCGCAGGAGGAGAACAAAGGAGAACTTTAATTAAATGATCTAATTTTAGTAACTGGATCTTCTAAAACTTAACATTCAGTTGGAAGCCGAATTTGGAAATCTTTTAAATGCTGGAAATAAAATCTACTTTATGTCGTTCTCACATCAGAGCTGTTTGTGTTGGTTCGATTAATCTGTTTTCTGAATTCTGTCAGACATGTAAGTTAATTGGAGCCATTGTTGTGTGGTTACCAACGTTCATCAAAATTCGGAAGAAAGAAGAAAGTGAGTCAAATTTGAGTAAATGAGTAAGAATGTAAAGTTTTGATGAACTATTCCATAAAAGAAGATATTTTGAAGAAAGTTGGTAACCGAACAGCACAGGCACCCATTGACTTCTATTGTATGGACATGATACCAATGCAAGTCAATGGGTGCCAGTTAATAACATTCTCCCAAATACCTCCTTTTGTGTTCAAAAAAGGTCAAAAGGTTTCAAATGACACAAGTGTGAGTTTTTATTTTGGGGTAGACTATCCCTTTAAGTGTAATGTCTGATAGTATCTCATCATCCAAGTGTTTTTAATGAGGGTTTGTTCACCTTGAAGATGCGAGGATGGGTGCAGCGGCTGTTGCCGGCGGTGACGTGCATCCAGGTGTGTTCAGGCTGAGCACATTCCTGACGGAGAGAACACTTCCTGTCCTGAACGCACCATCCACAATCAAAACTGGGGTCCGATTTCAGACACAACCCGCAGCTCTCCCTCAATGCATAACACTTATACAGGTGAGCTGTTAGAAAGAAAAATATTTTCCAATATTACACAAACTCTTTGTAGACCGTGTCCTCCAACAAATCGCAGAGAATGAGAAAGTATTTGTTTACATAAGCAAAAAAGTTTTAAGACATTTATAAACACTGCGGCGTTGCTCTCTGCAGCATCCCGTGGGCGTTGCTAGGTTGCCTCGTACAGCATACTGCACCGTTTGCCATGGTTACCTTGTATGTTGTAGGGGTTGTCGATGATGAAGTTTCCATTCCACACCACAGACAGATCGACAGGGAGGTCACTGATGTCACTTCCTTCATAGTTGTACTGAAACACAAAACACAGACAAAACATAACTTACATTACATAATACAACGGTTTATTCTTTTAATTAATAATAAAAATAACTTCTTATTGAACATTGGTCTCAGAATTGTGTACATGCTGTTTTATAAAAGAAACATGCTTTGAGATTTTAAAATGGTTAGGGAGGCTTAAGTGTGAACATAATGGATGCTATTGACCTCCAACACTCAATTCTGAGCAACCTTCAGAAACACATTTGCTGAAGTATCTTCTGAGGTGAGACGGGACTCTTCTCAACCCTCAGTCTGTTATTTTACTGTATTATTAATAAGATATCATTTATTTAAGAGATGTTCTCAACCAAGACCTTCAGCGTGTACCGAACCACACAGACATACTGCGCAGTGCCCCCACACACACACAAAAGCACACAGTTCAGGACAGTGAAGGACATCCTCTGATGTTAGTCTACAGAATAGTGGCTTTCTGAACCAGAGAAGAGAAAAGGTCAACAAAAGAAACTTGTGGGCAAAAATCCTCCACACTTGTACACATTGTTTTTTTCATAAAAGTTAGACTCTGTTCACTCTCTGGACATGTTCCCAAAAAACATCTTACAATTACAAATACGGTACTTTTTAATTTTTAATTTTTTTTCATTACTCAAAGTACAGAATTTACAATTAGAAAAAAATAAGGTGCACAATAAACCCAGAAATATATATTAAGTAAGATAAGACAGTTCTGATTTCACAGTAACGTTAGATAAGAAATGTCAGGTGCTGAAATGCTTCAGACCTCAGTAACAGATGAGAAACATCTCCTCTCTTCTATCAGCATCTGTGTGACTGTAGAGTCAGCACAGCTCAAACACACCAAACCCACATACAGTGTGACAGTATGAATAGAGACAAAACTGAATAGAGATTAATGAACAAGGGCTACAACGCTTCGTCTGAGAGAGAGAGAGAGAGCAGAGCGTTAACAACAGAAACACAGGAAATAAATGAAATACTCGGGAGAGAGATAGAGAGAGAGCTGCATTAAAATTAGAGAACATCTGCAGTATGCCTGTGTTGCTAGGGTGTTGCTACAGTATGCGTGTGGTTGCCAGGGCATTGTTGTGGTATTCATGGGGTTGCTGGGGCCTTGCCACAGTATGCCTATGGTTGCTAGGACATTGGTGCAGTATGCCCGTGTTGCTAGGGTGTTGCTACAGTATGTGTGTGGTTGCCAGGCCATTTTTGTGGTATCCCTGTGGTTGCTAGGGCGTTGCAACAGTATGCCTATGGTTGCTAGGACTTTGCTGCAGTTTGCTTTTGGTTGCTAGGGTGTTGCTTTAGTATGTGTGTGGTTGCCAGGGCATTGTTGTTGTATCCCTGGGGTTTGCTGGGGCCTTGCCACAGTATGCCTATGGTTGCTAGGACATTGGTGCAGTATGCCTGTGTTGCTAGGGTGTTGCTACAGTATGTGTGTGGTTGCCAGGGCATTGTTGTGGTATCCCTGTGGTTGCTAGGGCGTTGCAACAGTATGCCTATGGTTGCTAGGACTTTGCTGCCGTATGCTTTTGTATGCTAGGGTGTTGCTTCAGTATGTGTGTGGTTGCCAGGGCATTGTTGTGGTATCCCTGGGGTTTCTGGGGCTAGCAACAGTATGCCTATGGTTGCTAGGATGTTTCTACAGTATGACTGAGGTTGCCAAGGTGTTGCAACAGTACGCCTATGTTCGGTGGTAAACTGCTACAGTATGTCTGTGCTGGCTATGACATGTTGCTATGACATGTATATGGTTGCTAGGACGTTTCTAAAGCCTGCTTATGGTTGCTAGCATGTTTATACAGTATACCTGTAGTTGCTAGGGTGTTGCAACAATTTGTTTATGATTGGGTAGGACGTTTCTACAGTATGCCTGCGTTTGCTGTGGATTTGCTACAATATGCCTGTGGTTGCTAGGACATTCAAGGGCCTAGATTTGGTTTGAACATTGGGGGGTTGAACGTCCCAGATAGCACACGAACATCACGGAGACGTCTATTTGATGTGTGTGTTTACATCTGGAAGACGTATTTTTTAGAGTGTTTGCTCATCTGCAATACGTCTATAGGATGTTTCGTGTTAGAAGATGTCTTTAAGATGTAATGATTTAGAATGTATGTTAAACTGACATAAATTCTAACATAGAAGAGATTATTAAAAGAAAGATATTAAGAATTGAAAGCGCCAGCAGGCGGCAGCGATTCACTCTTTTAATGAGTGAGCCACTTAAATTATTAATTCATCAATTCGTTCAAAAGTCAGATTATTTTAGGAAGAAAACAAACATCAATGTGAATGCTTTTGTCATTGATAATTACAGACACTATTGAAAAATGAACTAGCAAAACAGATGGCTGCTTTGGGAACTTATACTGATAGTTATAGCTAAATACATTGCAATGGATTAGCTAGCTAACATATATGGTGTGTACTTAGCTATTATTACACAATATTCTCATACCTCATTCTCAGTACATGCTTTATTTTTTTTGCATCCCTCTCTGACCAGCAGTTAAATATAGTACGCTGTGCAGCGCTTCTCTTCATTTTTGGCGTACGTTAAGTTACCCGTGTGCTCTCCCATTCAAACACCACTCGCGTTGGTTTGGTGAAAGTGCGACTCATTGGTTGGGCGTTACCAATCGGTTCAATGGAGGGGGAGTATTTTTTGTCTAATTTATTATGACAAACTCATATTTAATTAGGAAAAAAATTATTGTCACAAAATAAAGTAATTCTACATATTTTTCATTTGATCTACTGTGATTTTCATGTTGAAATATTGGAGGGGTTGAAACTGATGGATTTGAATATTGGGGGGGTTACCTCCCCCCCATCTCCCCCATAAACTACGCCCCTGAGGACATTGCTACAGTATACCTGTGGTTTCCTAGGGCACTGCTACAGTTTCCCTGTGGTCATGAGGGGATTGCTTACCCTTCATAAAAAACTGTCTTGTTGACCATTAAAAAATGAGTACAAAAACAAGACCAATACAAATAACTATGACATACAATAACTGTACATTTTGTAATCTGCCTTGAAAACCCTCATAAATAACAGATAATTAATCTGGGCACCAAGCATTTGATCGTTCATTAGTTAAGAAATTAAATACAATTTATGGTCTTTACATGAGTTATCGTGTGTCTGAATGCAGCTGTCTTACATGTATCGTATGGTAATGTATTTACCCTGCAGGCTGGAGACCGTATGCGATCAGACCACGAGAGACGGGCGTTTTGAGCAGGCAGTTAACCTCTGACTGGCGTAGGAAGACCGAACGCTCACGTAATTAAATAAAGCAGATATGACGCGATGGGGCTGAAGAGGAGAGTGTGTATTAGTGCATGTGGGAACAGCCTGGAGGTTCGGCCTACTGATATGATAATTACTGTAAATTGTTTGATTTCATTTACTGATATACACGTTCTATATTAAGAGAAAGCAGATCTCCAGCGCTTCACTTTCTCCAGTGTGCTGGTCTGATCTCGGCACGACACTGCAGTGATTAAAGGGTTGTCGGTTCAAACCCCATCTGGGACGCCAAAAGATGTTGATTTAGTGCCGGAGAACTGACGGTTTAATGACCCTGGCCTTCCTCTGACCCTGGCTATTGTGTCCTGGAGGATGATTCCTGCAGCTCCAGGGAAACTTTTGACACGGACCCCACACGGGCAGCATCACTTTATCATCCCAGGAAAAGCAAACAAATATAAAAGTATTAAACATATCAAAGGGTGTGCATGATCTCACAATCATTGATCAAATATGTTTTCCAGGAACATTTGACATCTTGCATCTTAAAGAATTGGTATAAAAAATAATTGTTGTCTATATAACTAAAATGTTGTATAGAATATTATAAATACGGCAGAGCATGACAACAAACGCAGAAATACTAATCTGACAGAAGCATATTATGTATTTTATGTGATCTGTTAAGTTAAGTGTTAAGTGTATAAAAACCTACAAAACATAACAGACAGACAGATTATTGTTAAGATACAAATTAAAGTTGTATCTGCAACAAATAATAAAACAAATATTTCGTAAAATTATAACAAAATTATAATAAATTCATTGGCATAGGATGTATTTGTGACAATTTGTCAGAATTTTTATCGCTACAGGTATGTTATATTTTGGTTGTCGTTCTTTTTTGTTCTTTTATTTTGTTGTATTATTCTTTTGTGTTTATTTGTTCATTAGTTTAAAAAGTATGCAAGCAAGATCACATCGCTCATTTTGCAGTATTAAAATCTCTCTCTCTCTCTCTCTCTCTCTCTCTCTCTTGCATGTGCAGTAAGTTTCTAGAAGGCTTTTCTGTCCCTGAATGGCCCTTCGGCTATGGCACATTCTTTCTCACCTTCATTGTTCTTTACCGTAGTATCTATTACTGTCGCTCGTTCTCTCTCTCTCACTGTAATTAATCATCATTTTTTATCGGTGTCTCCTCTAATTGGTTCTCATCAGAACTCATCGCTGGAGCTCTCACACACACACACACACACACACACACACCAGCAGCTCTATCTTTCCATCTCGTTTCTTCTGCCCGCCGTCTGTCTCCTGACAGTCAGAAAGAGCTTCAAAGAGAATGATGAATTATACAACAAGCATCTGCTCTGATACTGTACATGTATTCTTTCTTTCTCCTCATGACATTTAGGGAAAAAATAAACCCAATAGGACTTGACTTCACGTGTTAACTTATGAAATGAATTAAACTTTTTTTTATCCGGTTTGACATTAAAATGGTTTCATTTTGTTGTGTGTGATTTTAAAAGACTGCGGTTTTGGTATCTTAATATAGACTTGCCATAGACTACTATTGTTTTATACTGAGCTCATGGTATTTTCCATACCCTGCCCCTACACATAAACATGAGAAACCTTTCGGCATTTATAAATATGCATCATTTAGTACCAAAATGTATTTTGTAATTCTAATACAGATTATATTCTGATTGGACAAACCACAGGTCAGCATGGCAATGACAATCAATGTATTGTATTTTGAACATTTCAGCAAACTCCCAGGTGAACAAAAAGCATGAAACCACTTAAGATTATTTGATTGATTATAATTATTATTATTATCTACTGACACACATTTCCCATGAGCCCCTCTGACTTCCAGCTGAATCCAGTTAGTGGAACGTCAGCTGTGGTTTTCCCATGCAGTCGGATCACAGCTCTGTCTGTCCGCTCCAGACGTCAGAAGGAAAAAGTAGGAGTGTGTGTTTGTGCTTCACCAGATTTGGCCTGCTCCTTGACCACTAAGATGCAAAATAACCTCCCAACCAAAACCATAATAACAAACTAGAACTGTATCATCCAAATGGACCCAGAGCCAAACAGAGAAATGAAAACACTCTGAAAGAAGACAAAGAGAAAGGGCCGGTATCCAATAACACACATTTCTGTTGATGTGTGTTGAACATCAAGACATTCCAAAACTGTTTATAACGTTTAAGATCTGCCAAATAACTCACGGACAGCAGAACTGATTCTCAACCATCTGCGCTGCTTAAATTAAACAATAAGACACTGCGTGTGTGAATGTGATTATTGTTCCAATGTCGTCTTCTCCTGTCTGGAATTCTTCTGATTAAACCAATGTGCATTGCGTATCAAAACTCTGTGCGTTTGCTACAATTTGACACTTTTCCTCAGTCCACTTGTTGAAAATTCCCGGAATATTCCAGTAAGACTGTTTGTACTCACCGTGCTTTTCTGGCACTGGATGCTGGAGCTGTTGAAGCGCAGTGCCGTCACGCTGTGCGCCTCTCCCTGGATGCGGAAGATGCACTCATAGTTTTTCTGGCCGGACTGAGGCTGTGGAAGGTTTCGAGCGGACAGCGTGATGGGCTTGGGAACGCCAACGGGAATGTACATCGGTGTGGAAGGCAGAATCTGGGGACAATCCTGCAAAATAACAAGTGCAATCCATTATTTATGAACCGCTTGACTTAACCATTCCTAACCATCTTCACCCAACGTCACAATAGAACAGGTCGTGAACCCATCACCAGTTCAGTCCCATTGGACTAACCTGGTTAACTCTGGGTTAAAGGTCCTGCTCGATGGCACAGGGGCAATAGAAGGGATCGGGCAGCCTTCTGGTTACCAGCTCCACAACATTACAGTAAGTATCGAGCCTTTTAGATACAACTCAGATACAGTATCATGCCCGTTTGATGCCTGGTTGAACATGCTAACTGGAGACATATGGAGCAGAATCGTTTCAACTAACCGAGACAGATATGAGCAGGATGGAGACATCATCTGGAGTGTGTCCCAGAACAGTGTGTGTGATGGGGGAATAAATCCTGATCATTTTAATGCTTGTACCTGATGTGGCCAGTATCTGCAGTGCACGTAAAAAACCTGCATGCCTCTCATCTGCCTGAATGTTATAGAAAATACCGTACGCTTACGTATGTGTGTGCCAGACAACCAGCTTTGCGGACTGACACTCATCGTGGCAAATAATATGTTACAAAAAGCCAATATTACCAAAAAAAGAGTACTAATGGTCTAAATATGAGCACAATTCCTTAGGGATATTCAGAATAATAGAAAAACTAGAAGTGTGATAGCTGATATACAACAGTTATGTACTCAAGCAATGTAGAGGATGTGATATTTTGTGAATACAGGCATGCAAAATGGCAATGTGTATTAAAATGATACTTTACTATCGAATTAAAATTTCCCCATGTTTTACTTACCCTCAAGGCATCCAAACTGAATATTGTTTTCTTGTTGAAGAATAATGCAGTGGGAGTTATAATACCACGTATCATTTTACTTCCAAACAGTAGAATGGGAGTGAATGGGTGTCGACTGTTTGAAGCTCAAAAAGTGCATCCATCGATAAATAACAAAGGTCTTCTGAAGCTAATCGTTTGTTTAAGAGAAATATCCATATTGACAGCGCTATTACCATTGTTGTCTAGCTTCTTTCAAACGCGCGTGAACCAGAAGCTTGTTTTTCCGGCAAATGACGGTGACGAAAGCTCCCGCTATAGTAGACGCTTTCCTATTGGAACAATGCCTGCGTCATCTTCCAGAACAAGATTCTTGTTCACTCGCATTCGAGAGGTGACTCGTAAAATAAACTGTGGATGTATTTAACACCAATAAACCTTCCAAACCGCAATTATCAGACCGTGTTTAAAACCACAGAGATGAAAATTATTTTACAATTTTATGAAATCTTTCTCAATAACATACTTCAGATCTTTGGAGAGTTCAAATGTTCTTGTGAATTTCCTCTGCAGATAGACATAATGTTGTTCTCTGGTTTTGTGCTAGTGTGGTGAAGTAGTGAAGAATGACCGCAGCACTGATCGGTCAGCCACTCACATGCTTGTAATGGGCATATGTTTCAAACCACGGCATGCGAACAGATGCACATGATTATAATAGATGACTAATGTGCAGAAAGAAACTCTGCTGAGCCTCAGAAAACTATAATAAGATGGCGTCATGTTAAAATGAGTAATCAAATGATTTGTTCTTATTCTCACTTTTTGCTTACAACATATATCACCATGGTAACCACAGTTTTCAACCAAAAATATAGTTACGAAATGACAAATACAAGTCACAAAATGCAAGAATACTGCGGTAGTACTATATATTTTGAGTCTATACAACAAACCATCACAAAGTGGGCAAGAAAATCCTTTATCCTCCTGACAATCAACGTCTTGCAGTAAACGATGTACGGACACTCAGTTATTAATGACAGGGCCATAAAATCCACTCTAGAAATGGAAGTCAGAGAGTTTAGAGCAATAAAGGGAAAATGATCCATAACAGGACATCAGAAACGCTCTGATCGCTCTCAAGTCAGTGTGCTGAACTAATTTAAATGTTTAAATTCAATTTATTTCAATGAAAAGACCTAATTCAAACATTTCAATGTTAAATTGAATGGAAAGCAAAGCTACCAATCACGTCAGAGATAAGAGCCCTGCAGTACACAATTACCCGTCTAGAACCATGACATTACCCGCCGAGCTCCATCCCAAACCCACTACAGTGTCCTCGCTGTCGCCTTTAAGAAAGCAACCTAACTCAAACTGTGTATTGCCAATATGATGCCATGATACTTAAAGCTGTATTCCGTAAGATTTCCTCTATATCGCCATCTCTGTTCAAAATATTAAACTACAGGTTACTTTACGTTCTTGCCTTTATGTAGGACAATTCAGATTTTTTTGTTCATAATTTTGTTTCATAAAAGTGTATCAAGAAAAAGAGTAATCACACCGATTCTTTTCTCAGCTCTCAGCATCCATCTCTCCCTTTCTCTGGTTTAATTATTCAAAGTGGATTAGATCTGAGCTTCCAGCTGCCCAACGCATCCCAGCAATGAATATTACATAGAGAAAGAGAGAGAGGGAACAGTGCGGAAAAGATAAAGGCTGACGGTTATGAACTAAGAAATTGGGAAGAGAGCAGAAAGAATAGAAGACGGGAAAAAGAGAACCAAGCAGGAAGAGACAGAGAAGGATGTCAAAGCGCTGGAACAGTGAATTGTGGGTAATGGGGTCAGGGGGGGATTCCAAAGGCCATGTGACCTCTTTTCAAGGTCCCTCTGGAATGTAGATGCTATAATGAGTGCAGGAGACATGGAGGCTCTCATGTTCCGACGTTGAGAAACATGCTTGTTTGTGAAAAAACGGTTCAACCATGTGTCTTTAAGGCATGTTTCTTTAAGAGGAAAAATTAATTTTTAAATTTCTTTGTTTTGAAAATACACAAAGAACATATTTTGAAGAAAGTACTGTAGGAAAGCAAACAGTTCTGGGGCACTTTTGACTACCATTTCTAATTTTTTAAGTGAAAAAGTACATAATTTATACACAGAATAGAAATCTTTGACACCTGCACAGACATTATCACAGGGAATATTCTTAATATTCTTTAGTTTTTTCCTTAAATTAAGAACACATTTTGAACTGAGACCTCCTCCAAAGGTTTTTAAGACCCCACAATCAACGGTTCACAATAAACGGCATACGTCTAAGCAAAATTCGCCATCTGCCAGTAAATGAATCGCCTGTTGGCAGTAAATTGATTATGAACTGCAACATGGTTTAAATGGAATTATAAGGATGATAATCAGAACATGACTGACAGAAGCGATTAAAATCAAAGATAGACAAACCGTCTATTAAAAAAAAATGTCGCGACTCATGAGCCTTTAACTGTAACATCACATGACAGGTTACCACCACAAGGGTCACTACACCTTCTGACTAACACACTTCCCTGTGCCATCACGTGAAATTATTTTTTAATAAAACAAATTAAGAGAGATCTTCAGGGTGAATGTGTCCTGAAGAGAGCTGAATGGGAACATGTTTGTCTTGGCGAAATTTCCAAGAGATATTATTATTAAAATCTCAATGAGGTCTTCGGGGTTGGGAAAAATGACAATTTAAAAATTCCTCATATTGTAGGCCCCCTTAGGTTTTTTTTGTATCACAAAAAAGTGGAAAATAATTAACATCAAAATAATACTTTCCCCCTAAACTACAAATTATCCTTTTATATATTTTTGCTCCTGATAATTGTCTCCATTCGCCACTGGCAAAAACTTCCAGCTGACCCCTGAGAGTGTGTTTATTCAGAGCCAGCATGACAGTTCATTAGCTGTTGAAAAGAATGCTGGCATCTGAGTTCTGTGTGTCTGTGGAACGCTCCAGAATTTCGCTGTCTTTACAGTTTCTTGCTACCTCTTGACAGCATACAGGCAAGGACAGCGCGGCAACGCCTTTCTGTCCTGTGCCTCACATTATATTTTCCTCCCCTCCTCTCATAACGCTTCTTCCCTGCTTCCCTTCTCTCTCTCTCTATCTTTCGCTCTCTCTCTCTCTCTTTGTGAAATAGATGGCGTCAGGTCTATAATATAAACACCACGCCACTGCCTGAACTTTCTCACTCCCTCCTTTAACTCTTTTTGCTCACACTTTCTCTCACACACATCTGGAGTCTATTAGAGAAAACACGCTTGTGTCATCTGCTCCTCCACAGGCTTTGGAAACTCAGAATTATGGGAGATTCCCAGTGGACTCCCACGCAGCCAATGAGAGAGCATATCCATCCACATGATGACCAAACCCACTCAACTCTTATCTATCCCTATTCAGTGAAACAGATCGAGTTTCTCATGATACTGAGGACAGACATAGATGGGGGTTACATGAAAAGGAGAGAAACGCAATCTGTCAAATGTCCAGGATTAGGTCATTTTTTTATCCTCACTTGAAGCAGAATTCTGAGTGAAACTAAATCACTGCAGTCGGCAGATATTTAATGTTTATTATAAAACTGACTGATGGCTCCCGTATGACTTTAAAGCTTTAGAAGACAATAAGACGCTTGAGGCCAAGCTATAATGTAAAATATAACACTACATATCTTGCCAACAATACTTTATTATCTGGATTTATATTCAATGTTGTGTGAGCCTTTGGCACCTTTTATACTTTATTACACTTATAATATAAAATATTCAGGTACATCACCATTCAAGTTTGGAAACAAAAATTGTGAGAACAATGTTATTTTTAATAGTAAAACTAAAATTGGATTAAAAATATATAATTATTTTAATTGATGACAATAAGAAAGAAATAGCCTCCAATTACAGCCCATAAATGATAGAAATTCCCCCCAAACTGTTGAAAAAGCAGGACTTTGGACCAATGAGATTTCACAATTGCCGATGAAACACGTTGACGCTACATGAAAACTGATTTATGATTTCTCACTCCAGTTCATGACACAGGAATGTACAAGATGTGATGCAATTCGTACCTCGGACATGTTCACACGGCCTTCCTGGAAAGAGCAGTCCTTGGCATTCTGTGTGCACAAATGTCTGTATTTGCACCAGTGACACGGGAAGGAGCCGTTCACACATGACAGACACCTGAAAAAGACAGATAGGTGAGATATAGACAGGCAGGTGAGTTAACCTGAACACAAAATACTGTCGCACATCTTCCGAATGTGACAGAAAGCTCTAGATAATACTGAAATCCTGTCTGCAACATAAAGATGGACGTGTGTCCTTGTGTTTTGACCTCCCATTCTCATTCTGAGCTTGAAACCTGTGTGAAATATTTTCTCATGCCTACAAAGATCCACTCCATTAGGTGACTGATTTAAGAACGGACGAGAAAAAGAGGGTGATGAAAGACGAAAAAAAGAGACAATTCAATGAGGATTTATCATTTACACATGACGAGAGAGAAAGAAACCAGCTCTGTTCCCAAATCTAGTTTCCCGTTTTGATGTCTACTTCCAAAAAATATGAAATTTTGAGTGTTTTTACTTTTCATACTTAAGGAAACACAAATACAGGTTAGCAAAATACAGGTTAAGCCTGACCCATCAGTCTTTTTTTCGTTGAGGTTGTTGCAATGCATCATGGGATATCCTAAAGAACACATGCACCACCGCATGATTAAAAAATGTGGTCATTTTAAAGGCATTTAAATTCTCTACTCTTAAACTCATTTGAGCTATTTATCTAAAACTGGCCGAGCATTCTTGTCCAGAACTGCTCATACGTCTGAACCCACGCCAGCACATGTTTGTGGATGTGTGTTTGTCTAGGTAATGATCCCCCATCGAGTCGCCATTTGTCAGTTTGTTAATTCTGCATCTCTAGAGAGACTTAATCTGTTAATCAGCAGGAAGAGTCGAGGGGCGGCCGTGAGCCGCCACAAACACAACATAGCTGGGATGGGGAGGCTTAACTTATAATAACAGATAAATAACATGCAGAACAGATTGATTATCTTATCCAACACAGTGTAACAAAAACATTTGATTTGAGGGAATAAAAACAAGACTGTAGGAAGATATGAAATAAACAATATGAATTTGTTCATTGTATAAATTATTTATTATAAATATATATACTAATTTTTCATTGTATTGTTGTTCATCCAACGAAACATTAAAAAAAAATCTTGCTCCAAAAACCTTTGCCCGACAAGACCTACGTTTTATAAATCTCCATTTTCTCTAAACCTTTCAAACACTTAAATGTATCTAGCCAATTCTGTTCACTAAAATTAGGTTTTTAAAAACTGCTAAGAAGATAATAAATGCGACCCTATTTTTTTCCTGACCGCTCCTCCAATCCCAAGAGGAGATTTAATCCCTCCTTCTGTCGTCCTACCCCCATATCACCCTCTCCCCGTCTGGAGTGGGGGTAACTTCAGGGTGTACCCTGGATCCCCCTCACGTTAAGCCCCTCATGCTGAGCTCTCTCCCCCTCACAGACAGGCATCCCTGATCCACAACCAACACTGCCCGTCGCACGCAGAAAAAGCCAAACTCATTTTATTCTCGTATATTAAAATGCTCGTCTATTCTGAAACCTCCCACATCCGCCACCAATGAAAATCTCTATTTGGGTGAAAAAAAAATCACCATAGAATTGAAAGAAAAAATGTCTATTTTCATATTTTCTTCATTATCACAATGCCAAAAAAAAAACATTTCTCCTTTAAGTAATGACATGACATGGGTTTCTTTGTATAGTGGTAATGTGGGGGTTCATTGTCATGTAAATGTCACATTGGCATGTTCTTGCTGACAGGTTTTGTAAAAACTCAATTTCCTCTCAGTCTCTTTCTCATCTACACAAAGCTTCGACAATGTCCATTTACACACTTTATTATAGAAAGGAAAGACCCTTGAAATGGCGGTTGTGCCTTTAGAGAAGACGATGTATTGAATTAGGAGGCAATCATGACTGCATGCGATTATCCAATTATAAAAATATTCATATGAAGGGTGGATTTTAAAGAACACAATCTGCTCTTATCAGAAAAGAGCTGTGTGACCTAGTTTTAAAGCACACTGCTCAGTGTGTGTGTGTGTGTGTGTGTGTGTGTGTGTGTATGCGAAGGAAGGTATTGTATATCTCAGATGCTACTACTGTGAGAGCTGTTTGTATGTGTGTGTTATCTCTCCAGAGAATCCATTGGGCTCATCTGTCCTGCAATAAGACACTACACACACCTCCCAAAAGAGCCAAACCCATCTGGAGTATCTTACACACACACACTTTCAGTGTGGCGTATTCATTGAAATGTTTAGGTGGGGTCCGCTATCTGTAGGATTCTAACCGCAGTCTGTTTTCAAGAGAATAAGTGTCAATCAGCACTCCAGCGGTTGCCACGGCAACAGAAATATGACCCCCACACCACTCCACCCCCTGAGAGGTAAGAGCGTCTGGGTGGAAGCACAGGAGCACAGATAAGGAGCGGCGGGGGGCGATAAAGGAAATGGACTCACGATCTGTGGATGCTGCAGTTGTAGAAGGTGAAATCCACGCTGGCAAATTTCTGCCCCGTTTCTCTGGATTTTAAATAGAGCTTTATCACATGCGTGTCTCCTTAAGAGAAAAAGTGAGAGAGAGAGAGAGAGAGAGAGAGAGAGAGTAAAAAATCAAATAGTGAGTGCATGGTTATATATGGCGAATTCAATAAATATTCAAATATAATTGAATCTGAATAATATAAATAGTTCGAACACACTATATAGTTCATTATACAATTCATTTTGTTGCCCTAATCTGATTGGACAAAAGGCGTCTCATAATTGTGACACTTTACAGAGGCTTATCCAAGCAGTCTTTTTTAAAACATAAAACACCAACTCAGGACGAAATCAAGAACTGAAGCAAAACATCTATGACGTGCATAAACACTGACTCTGTTGGCGTGTGATCGGAATGAGTTCTTTGGCTGACGGCGACAGGCAGTAGATTCTTGATCCATGTATGATTCCTTCGGTCTCGATGTAATCCTCGAAGGAGCAGTCCACTCCTGCAGAAAGATCCGGAACATTCCTGGCCTGAAGAACCAGCTGGAGGATCAAACATAAAATGAAAAGTTTGGTCAACATCTCCATATTTCATGTTATTACATTGTATCTGTTAATGCAACTTCAAAGACCAATCTGTCATTTCATCACGCATGCATACTCTCTCTCTCTCTCTCTCTCTCTCCCACACACACAAACACACCTGGACTTCAGCCATTGTGACGGAGATGTTGTTAGGCTGGACGGTCAGATCGACACACTGATCCACTCGGGAGGCAAATCGCTGGGGTTCATCGGCCCTCTCACAGTGATCACGGCGCGAACAACTGCAGCCAAACAAAAAATAAGCTCAAAACCTGTCTGACCGACTCCAATGAGTGTCTTTATAAATATTTAACATTATACTTGTTCAAGACAAATTTACGTAATAATGTAGTGTGTGAAACAAGTTATTCAAAGATGAAAAAAGAATCGTATCGCTTTAACTGATGAATAATGTGCTACATAATAGAAGACAGTTCAAGTTTTCAAGCACCAATATATCAGTATCACCAGTATACCAGTATCACAGTCCTATGAGCATAATAACACAAATGCGTTTGCTAATATATGATACCCAAGTAATCTACACAACACTAAACCAAAGCATTCAGATCCCCTATAGAGTAAATCCAGACATCAAGTTTAAGTTGAGATCTTCATCTTCAGAGAAAAGCACAGGGTGGTAGTCATTACAGGATGGGACTCTTTCAAGTGTTTTAATACTTTTTTAACCTACAGTTCATCTCTGCTGTCATTTTTAACTGAAATCCTGCTGATGTTTTTCCCATGAGCAAAGTCAGAGGAATATGTCAATGACCCATTTCTGTGAATATTAATGAATATTTCCACGCAGACTTCATTGCCCGAGGAAGAGTTTGATAAACCAATGTGACAAGACGGAGCGGATTCATGCAAATGCACACAGACGCAGAAAAATGTAACAATTACATTCAGCTTATTGAAATGATTTGTCAAAATAGAAGCTGTGGATGATACGAAGATGTCTGGCCTCAACAGACTTACTGCTTTTTTATTTACTTCTTAATAGCCAGCGGTATGTATCCAATGAAACTAAAGCATTTCAATACCAAAATAAAGTGTTTGCGTGTTGTCTTACATGTTGTGGAGGACACACCATCCGCAGTGAGGATCTCTGGAGCTCAAACAGTCAGTGCATGTTGTGTGCTGAGAACAACTCTCCACCGGTACACGCGTCACCTGAGACAAACACACACATTATCACCACATCTCACACACGAACAGCAGAGCAATAATGCGGTTATGTCACACATCTGGTATAAAATATAAGAGCAGCGCCAGTTGTAAATGTGCACCAGATTGTGTAAAATGCTGGTGTGCGGCACAGGCGTGTGCATGCGTGTGCGCATATGGACAGCGCAGAACCAGCTTATCACAAGCTGTGCCATCTGACAGTTGCCACGGAGATCAACGTTTGATTGACAGGTGGGCAAAGACCCCCTGCCTGGCATAGAATAACATCACTCTGTGTGTGTGTGTGTGTGTGTGTGTGTGTGCGCGCGAGAGAGAGAGAGTAGACTGAAGTAAGTAAATGCAGTTATAAAACATTTAGTGTTAAGTATTAATGCTTCAATTAATTTCTCAAAGCGCTATCATCTTTTACACACACACACACACACTGCGTTCCTCAGCCCACACTTAACGTTTATCAGACAGCGTGGTAAACTGCTGCCCGCAGCCATAACAAACACAGATGAGTGACACGTATTGCATATCACCACTTGATAACAGTGTGTGTGTCTAAATATAGAGACACTTCCAAATCCAGCGGTTAAGAGAAAAAACACTGTTCAGCGCCTGAGGTTTGCACTGTCAATCAAATGCTTGATGCAACGTGAGCGTGCGATCTACAAAAACACAAGAACCTGTGAGTCACAAACAGCATGAACGCTAAAATGCTTACAGAATTTAAAAAAAGGGCGGAGATGGCATCATTGTTAGATAATTAGATAACGCAATTGGAACGCAAATTCATCTTTAGCACATAAATACATTTGAATCAATGAAGAAGCTTTTAATACACACAGCAGACCCACAATCGATACAGAAACACACATTCGCACGCATGCACGAGTGAAGTTCTTAACTGCGGCTGGACTGAATGATTCACTCTGCTTATATGAGGGATTAAGGGATTAACTTTGCGCTGGATGATCAATGATTTGATTAGAAAGAACAAAAAGGTTAAGTCTTGAAGACGTAAGAGCTTAAACATAAACACGCTCCTTGTTATCCTGGCGATAACCTCCTCACAAGCACAACTCTCGGCTAAATCGACAAGTACAGCAACTTTGCGGGCGGGCATATGCTAATCGATGTAGATCATGGCTAAAAAGTGCACCAGAAATGTCTTTTTCATGATGCCCTTAAAAAATCTGATTTCAAACACAGACGTGTGTGATTTTATCAGGAGAGTTCTGGGTGTTGGGGGTCTCCGCTCGCCCGAGGCTCAGCCAGCAGAGGGGGTGGGCGCAGAGGCAGACTATCAGACACTTTTTAATTAAGTGCTGGAGAACAAGGGCTAATGCTAAATCACTCTGTCAATTCTTTTAAATGGAGGTTCAGTTTTTCTAAGACTCCAGGCACTGAGATTTTATTATTCAGCAAAGAATAGGGAAGAAACAGTAAAAAGAAACTCATACGAGAAATAAAAACGTATGGCATTATTTCATCTTTCAGAAGACAGATGTTTATGAACAAAGATAGAGAAAATTAAATGGTGGAAATCATGTGACATTACTATGACAAATCAGTTTTTTTGTTGCTATTTTATTCCAGAGGAAAGAAAAGAGTCCCATGTTTGAGTCAGAAGTTCATTCAGGCTGGTCAAACTAAGAGGGTTGTGTTTTGATAGTGTCACATTCCTCAGGAGATTCAATGGTTTACCTAAAGCTGTCTCTAAACATTCAATTGACAGAATAAGCATTTTAACGGCCAATAAATCACACACAACACCTAAAAGAATAATCATAGAGAAAAAGTGAAGGAAAAACAGAAATGAACTTTTTCTAACGCTTTCCGTCATGAATGTTATTCCAGGCACACAGCTGCCGGAAAAATTGAAGGAATATTTCACCCAAAAACTCCGTCATCAATTACTCAGATTCAGTGTTAATTGTGAAAGCACATTTTTATTTAGTTTTAGTCATATTTTAGTCATCCCCATTAGTTTTAATCGAGGAAATATGAAAACATTTTAAATCTACATTATATTTAGTCTACTAAAATCTAAATGGTTTAAATCATTAATTTGGTGTGGTTAAATGATCCATACAAAGATTCAACTGTTTTGACATAATTTTACTTTACCTTAGAATGAAAATAAACCAGGTCATTACCTTTATTTTTCAGAAAAGTTCAGTAACTATGAGAAATATCTTTCAAAAAGACAATTACATAAACTGTATTACATTTATGTAATCATGCAAAAATGTTACATTCTTGCGTTGATCTTTAGAGTGTCATTCAATATTTAAATGTACAGTACGACTTTTCATTTGGTGAAATTAACACTGCTCAGATTGTTCTTAACCTGTATAAATTTCTTTGTTTTGCTAAACCACAGGAAGATATTAAGAATAATGTCAGATCTCGCCCCCATTGACTCCGTTAGTATTTATTTACCCTACTTTGGGAGTCAATGGGGGGCGAGTTTTTTTTTTTTTCTCCCTGACATTTATACAGGTTTGGAACAATCTGAGGGTGAGTAAATGATGACAGAATTTTCATTTTTGGGTCCCTTTAAGAGAGCATTTCAGTTCTTTTATTATTATTTATAGTCATGTTTTTAGGTAAAATGATCATTGTTTGTCTCATTTTGTGAACTACTTACAATATTTCTCCCAATTTTTTTTTTTCTTTTTCTATTTGCAGAAAATCAAAACTGGAAAAACAGGTCAAAATAATAGAAAAGGTGCTGTGTATTTTTGCAGTACTCAAATACTGCAAACAAAACAAGTTCATGTTCATTTATAAGCAATTCAACAGTATTCCTGTATTCAGGAAAAGTCCAAATTTTTTTGTTTTACAGTTTCCATGTGTCTTGTCTTTAACATTGCCGTTGGATGACTTTATGTCACTCCTGAGATTTCATTTTGCTGAAATGTAACAGATGCTGGACTAGAATGGACACAATACATGCTGATTCCATGAACATTTGGAATGGTCTCTTAATATTTTCCTCAGCTGTAGATGCATCTCACAGCATGTGGTAAAGATCATTGTCATTTCACCACATTAACAGTCAAATGTAAGGAAATCAGACCAGAATTTCAAAAGGTTCAAAACCCAAAATGTGAAACTAACTCCGTAAAATGAATCATATTGATTTTTGATCATTATAATTATTTAATCTGTCTTTTTTGGATAAACATCCCTCTATTCCTTATATTTGTTGTTGTGTCTTCACACAACTTAACCTGCAACACTTATTGTTTTTTTTTCAGTTTTCATCATCCGGCGTGTGTTGTGTGCTCACCTGTTTGTCTGTCAGCGTGTAAATAAACTGCAGGTCAGGACTGAAGAGCATGTCTTTGAGAACCGGTCCTCCTTCGCTCACTTGAACACTCTCATAAAGCAGCGCCGGTCTGGTCGAACTCACTGAATTGATCAGAATCTGACAAAACAAGAATCAAAGCAAAACCATTAATATCTCTTTTATAGCACCGTGATCTCACACAGACTTGCCCTTGATCTACCGACATGAGGCCAAACGCTTCTCATCACAACACAAACATCATTACAATAATCTGACTGTCTAATCGTTCAGAACTGAATCATCTCTCCGCCCGCGTCTCTCAGGAGAAAACCCATCCCTACTGTAACACCATCAAACTCGCATCTCTGTACGACTACAAGAAATATTACATACTGTACATTAACCACTAATTGAATAACTAACACTGGCTTACTGTACAAACACAAAACATACACATGGTTTAAGGAATAGAAACGGCAACGCAAAAGTCCTCCACATGATTTCTGTGCTTTATATTTGCAAGCAAAAAAACATTAAATACTCTAATCTCACAGACCCACTGTACAGCGAGTTCAAATTTAGTGTACGAGTGTAGTGAGACACAGGGGAAGTGTATATTACGTATGTAAATATGATCCAGGGAGAGGAAAGCTGCTGTTCTTTCATGTCGAAAGCATCCATCACCTCTATTGCTCTCAATAAACGCGGACCATTAGCTGAGCAACATCTCTGACTGTGGAGAAATAATCTCTCTCCTGCGAACACGTTTATATGCTTCAGCTACCCATATATGAGTATAGAGTATCTATAATGCACTGAGCCCGTTAATACGCTAATAATTCATCTCAAAGCACATAAAATCACTTACACGTACAGGGAGCGTATACACAAGTCGAATTGAGTTTTATTGCTCGTCTTTCCATTTACAGAATGGAGATGCAAATACACATGTAACCCTGCTAAAACATCTATTTGAAGTATGATCTTTCATTGGGAAGATTTAATGTCAAACACCCTTTGAAGACATTAGACTGACACGCAAGTGTTTTTCCAAACATGATCTGTGTTTAGATTTGTTTTGTAAGATGTTTATTTGATGTTTGGACACAAATGATGCTTTAAATAGACGCTCTCCAGGTCTCAGTGATGGGGGTGACACAGGAAAGTAAACACTCTTTATAAAATACTTTTATTTTAGGGAGATGGAAGGGTCTGTAATACTTCCGTTTGGACAAAGCGTAACGGCTAACAAAACCCATTGATTTTCATTAAAAAAACTAGCCTTTGGTAATCCTTTCCTGCGTTCCGATGAAGCCAAGGTGTTAGCATTAGCACTTACGCTTCTTGGGCAAAAGATTGCAGGGTTTCCTTCTAGTGGCTTTGAGAAAACTCCCATGTTAACTGCGTCCTCTTAGGACCCAAGTGATTATATTGGCTGTATGAACAACAAATGGGTACTCCTTTTAGCGCCTGATTGCAATTCTTACAAAATCGCATTACGACTTATGTCTTTAAACTTATTCAAAGTACCATTATTTTCTTTTACGTTACATTCTTCATATATTTGTATATAGAAGAGGCTTACGTATGAATTAGCTGGCGCTAGCTTAGTTTACATCTTATACTAGCCATACAACAAGATATTACAATAACAACTTTGTGGTCCGGCATTGCTACTACTGTAGGTACCAGGTGGGGTCCTAATTGGACATAATTTACATGAGGAGCAGAATTTTTCATGACACCAGAGTTGCGTTCCATTTCACCATAAGTGGACTTCACAGGGTATTCCGCCATCTTAAGTGAGGTTCCAATCGCAAAGGAAGGAACACGTCCACGTATGTGTGTTGTACATTGTGAAAGTTTTTAAAGATTTTAAATTATATTAATTACTATGGTTTGCACGTTGTTTAGCGGTTAGATCCTGTTTTGAAGCATTGTTGTTAGTCAATCAAACTGAATATCAATGCATTTATATTTAGGTTTAATTCTGCAATTAAAATATAGTTTACATATGCGTGTGAGTATTGCTGTTAATATACAAACTAATTTAAAAGGGGTGAGAAGCAGCCATTATTTTTGTCATTTTTTGCATTATTCATGTAACCTCAGGAATGTTACCAATGCACAAGGGAAAAAAGCTCACAAGATGAGACCGACACGAAACATCTTCACATAGATGTCCAAATAGTAGAGCTTCAAATATTAACAGTCAAAGCTGCTGCAGTCAAAGAAATACAAACTTCATATTCATATTGATTACATACATGCATTTTCTTTTCATTTAAATTAAAGTACATAACATCCAATATTTATTTTGTTGCGATAATCTGTGCAACCCTGCAGTTGCCTTTCCTTGATGACGTTGCAGGGCATACCAAATGAGCAATTATTGTCGGCGAAGTCCACTACAATGGATATCCCGTGCTCAGGGATTAGAAAGCATTGAACACTACGTAGGAACCCTATGAATTGGAACGCAGCTCAGGACTACACTGTATGAAAAATAAAACTCTGAGAAACACAGAGAAATGCTTTAAATGTGCAGTCTGTGTCACTACATCTCCCGTAACTTATTTGCCACTCTTGTCTTCATTTGTCAAATATAATCTATTGTGTTTATTGTTAGCATAGTACAAATGTACTAAAGGAATTTAAACGCTCATAAATTAAGCAGACACAAATGAAAGCACACACAAACACATAGAAAGACTCAAACTGTCCACTCCAAGCACACACACACACTTCTGAACACAATAGATGACACACACCCACACACCACTTGAGACATGAATAAACACAGGAATTGTGTGGGTGTGTTTACAAAATTGTCTCCAGAATGGAGTTAA
The DNA here is from genome assembly GCF_015846415.1 of Triplophysa dalaica. Taxonomy (NCBI): domain Eukaryota; kingdom Metazoa; phylum Chordata; class Actinopteri; order Cypriniformes; family Nemacheilidae; genus Triplophysa; species Triplophysa dalaica. The sequence continues at coordinate 5,107,080 of NC_079547.1, read as the reverse complement.
ATCTGATGAAACTTTTATGGACATCCCCAAATGTAAAAATTATTCATACAATATTTGTATTTCCTTTATGCGCACGGTGTTGTTATTATATAAAATCAACAGACATCTCAAGTACATTCTCCCTCAGTGAGATAAGCATGTGCAATCTTTAATCTGTCAGCGGCTGAAAACTGCTTCTCATCGGGGAATAACGGACGATTACCAAACCACTGATGCCGAAAATCACTGTTTAAGGAAACCAGAAATAATTAAACAACCAGATATTCCACTTCCTGTCCCCTGATAATACTGCAGTGCCCACCCACCCACAAGAATCTATTCAAAAACTATGCAGGAGAATCCAACCCTACCATTACACACACACACACACATATACGCACTTGATTTTATATCAGAAATTTGTGCACATCATTAGATTTAAAGACCAACATCATCTGAAACATTAAGTAGCATTTACTAACTAGTGGGGTCCAGCTTACCCCCATTGGTGTTCAATATGCAATGTGGAAATACTGTATTATAAAAAGATTCACACACACACACACACACACACACACACACAGTTACAACAGGAAGAGACAGACGGAAGACAAAAATCATGGATGTTAGGAAGATACAGTGACATTGTACCAGCAGTGCAACAGGGTAGCAGAACAAACACACATTCAGCTGTGGCATGTGGCAGCAGCGTGCTGACAGCTGGGTGGTCGCCAGGCAACCAGGTGGGAAACAGATGCCGCAGCTGCGATCTGGCCTGTTGCCACAGTAACACAGAGGGCATCGACCCCTGGAGGCAGTGTATATATGTTTGTGGTGAAATGGAATCCAGTAGAAAGACAGTTATACCGAGACAGTTAAAGTGAGACAGTTCACCTGAGCAGACCGCAACAACGCTTCCAATTAAATGTGAAGTGTGTATCGATTGGTTTTTGTCATACGCTGTGTGTGTGTGTGTGTGTGTGTAGGAATTTCTTGGACTCATACAGGATTTATCAACATTTAAATAAATTAAATATGTTCAAGGTAAACAAATAAGTTCAATTTGCTCACTGCTGCCTTTATCAGATCACAACTTAAAAATGTACTACAAAAAATGTTCTGTTGGCAGGCTATCCTAAAAACAACCTTTAAGTATTAAAAGAGTCTGATAAATAAATAAAGGTTAAATTAATAGTAAAAAGTGAGCATTCTTTCAGTTTTGTGAATACAGCTGCTATGAACTAAAAACCCAGTGAGCTAAAATGAATTTGAATGAAAATTCTCATTGCAAGAAATAAATGCAAACAGAAGACATTATTTGTGAGTGATGTGTGTTTTCATGCTTACTAAAGCATCATGTTATTATATTTCAGTTCTCTGAATTCCACTACCAACAAATTATGAAGCGATATCTTGATTGACAGGTGTATCTGTGCATCATGTTTTGCGCGTATTGTGGGTAAGGTGTGTGCACGTTTTAAAGGAGCATCTATTCCAACAGGTTGCCATGGTAATCTCTCTTGAAGTGTTAAGTGGTTGTGTGTCGGACAGCATTGCTGATCTCTGCAGAACACGGCCGATGAACTGATCAATCAAAATGATTAGCTGGAGCGCAGCAGGATATCACAGTTAATACACGCGATCGGTGATTGATCACCAGCCTACATCTGCAACAATTACACTGCAGAAACACGGCCAGAATGAGTGATCTGGCAATTACTGATGAATGCGGAAACGCCACCAGCACACACGTGCTCACATGCAAACATCACAGACACAACTTTCTAATGTACATGTTTAGAAGCGACACCTGTGAAGGATGAATAGCTCGTATATTTTGAGCATATGCGTATGAGCCATCAACATGCGCTATATAGACCATCATACATCAGATCATCTAGACACACAGGATAAAGACACACACACACCAAGCTTGTGTTAGTTTGTGTCCTCTAGAGATTCATACAGTCTAAATAACACATCCGTCTCCTGGCAACAGTGTCTATTAGCTAATTAACAGCCTAAATGAGGACATGCTTATTTTTGGCATAAGCGCACACGCACACACGTACACACACGGAAGATTAAACAGAATACTTAAGCCAAACATGAATATTCTGTCATCGTTCCCTCATATTGTTCCAATATGACTATCGCTGTTGGAACAAAGATGCTCAGAAGAGAGTGTAAATGAGGATGCTCCTTATTTACATACAATGAAAGAGTGCTACATACTGTCAAGCCTCCAATAAGGTTGAGAATAGTAAAGAATATTAATGACCAGATTGATTATGACGAAAAGAATCTATGAATAAATAAGGGCTGTCAAGCGATTATTCGCATTCAGAATTTTTTTTTGTAAAATATGTTTCAGTGTACCGTGCATATTAATTTCGTATTTATATACAGTACAAATGTTTACATAAATACATTTTTATTTAGCAATAACTGTAATTATATATACATTTTTATTAATTTTTCTTTTTCTTAAATATATGCATGTATGTCTATGTTTTTGAAATAGAAAATGGAAAATGCACAGTACACAAACATGTATAATGCAAACACAAACTTTTATTCTGGATGCGATTAATCGTTTGACAGTCCTATAATTATTCATTAAAACCACAAAATCATAAGAACATTAAATATCAGGTTCATGTCGAGATACTGACATAAAATACCATTTGTACAGTGGCGTCAGATAATCTTATATGCAGTTTTTTCTACATTGCTTGCAGGACTACTGAAAGCACTTAGGTTCAAGATTAATCAATTCCAAAATAAAAGTTCTGTTTATATAAAATATCTGTTTTAAAAAATATCTCTCTAAAAAATTGCTTAAGCATTGCTGTTTATATTTAAGAAATTATTAATAATGTATTTAAATTGAATTAATACTGATTAATCGGGATTAATCGCATCCAGAAAAAAAGTTTGTGTTTACAGAGTATACAGGTACTTCTGTGTTGTTTACATATTAATTTTGTATTTATAAAAGCATACACATACATTTAATTTTTATTTATTTATTAATAAACATTTATATGTGTAGTAGAGTAGGCGGGGCGAGACCGTGGTTCGAGTCCGGTGAGTAATTGTGAATTAGCGCCAGCTGTGCGCACACCGGGCTCGAATCACATAGGAGATGGGAGCATAAAAGGAACGAGCGACCGGACCGTCGAAGAGAGAGGACCGGGCCCGAACTTATGTTAAGTTTATATTTATGTTCTTGTGTTTAGTATTTATGTTTTGTTCGCCGGCGGTCGTCCGTGAGGGGCCGCCGGCTGTTATATTACTTTATTAAATGTTTAAATGTTTGCCGGTTCCCGCCTCCTTCCTTCCGGGTTTCGGCACCAATGTAACACATTCTCCATAAAAGGAAGGAAGGAGTCGGGAACCGGAAGACATTTTAAACATTTAATAAATTAATATAACAGCCGGCGGCCCCTCACGGACGACCGCCGGCGAACAAAACATGAACATAAATACAAACATAACATAAGTTCGGGCCCGGTCCTCTCTCTTCGACGGTCCGGTCGCTCGTTCCTTTTATGCTCCCATCTCCTACGTGATTCGAGCCAGGTGTGCGCACAGCTGGCGCTAATTCACAATTACTCACCGGACTGGAACCACGGTCTCGCCCCGCCTACTCTACTACAATATGTAATTTCAATTTTTGGTAAATATAAATAAATACATGTGAATATTTCCTAAATTGTATAAATGTATCTGATTACAAACACTAAATTAATATGCACAGAATTATTTAACACAAATATTTTTGATGTGGTTAATCGTTAAAGCCCTAAAAATAAAATCAATTATATAAAAAAATAGATGTATTTATATTTTTGTAAACATTTGTTACAAATGTATGTGTGTGCATTTAACTACACATTTATTCATATTTATGTAAACATTTATTATATAAAATATATAAATGTATAGGTGTGAATTTATATATATATATATATATATATATATATATCTATGGCACACACACATATATTACATAAAAACAAACAATTATTTTGGAATCAATTAATCGCGATTAATCATTTTGACAGCCATAGTGTAAATTTAAGATAGCAATCTATAAGCTTAATGACAGATTAAGCAATTATCAATTTAATGTTTACATTCCTATAGTCCCAAACATGTATGATTCACAAAGTCGTATGTATAAAACATCTAGGTATAAAGACGGCTATATGACACTTTATCATAACCAAATTAAAATAATTAATATTCTGTTGCGTTTCAAACAACATGAGTTACAAAATCTAATGACAGAATTATGACTATTTCTTTCAGTCAGATCTGACAGGTCCCCATAGGATGTGTATTTTCACAGCAGCAGCAGATGGTTGTATGTATATACCCGTCCATCTCTATCCACTTGGAACAGGCAATTTGACTACCTATCTCACTGAATTATATAGAAACAATACAGAGAGAGGAGGGCGAGAGAGAGAGAGAAAGAAATAAGGAGAGAGAATAATTTGTTTAAGCAATGCACACGCACATGTGTGCATTGTGTTGGCAGGTTCTTAAGGTGTCATTTTGAGCTGCTCTCTGTCATTTTTTGAGTTTTAAGTGGGTTTTTGATGTTTCGCGTCCCGTGGCGTTCCAAACGTTCCATGCTGATTCTAACTCAATCATTCTTATTGTTCCACTGAGAAAAACTCTTCTGCTCAAACATTAGCACAGCTGCATGCCTCTCTAAAAACTGAAGACAGAAAGACAAGGCTTATCACTTCTGAGTGTGCCAAAATTAGTCTTCTATACTATATAGTAGGCAAAATCTCAGAAATCTCAGTAACATGTTTTGTCTTGTTAGTTTTTGTGTGTGGTAGTTGCAGTGGCGTGACTTTATTTGAAAAAAAAACATCCGTCCATTGCCCACTCCAACTCTCGCAGTATGTGGTTCCCAAACTGTCGTTTGGTGAAGGTCACTTGGATGTTGCGGTGTATTACACTCAAAAACTGTTTATTCCTTTGACTAAAAATGTCACTTGTTCCTTGGTTAAAGTGTTTTTTGTGCTTGTACACTTGATGCACAAGCAAGCGTGCGAACTTCAATGATGCACACATTTTATTCTGGCCACCTTTCCGGAGTCGCGGCTCTCCGTCTTCAACAAAAATAAGTTGAGTGTAAGCAATGTGAGGTAGAGATAAAGCGCCTGAGTTTTCGGCGACTAAGATGTTAATGGCCCTAAACAATTTGTACCTTCCGCAAGAATTTCTTCCAAAAAGTGGTGAGGACATGATGTCCCACCTGCAAATTACGCCTATGGTGAGTTGGAATATATTTCCTCAGGAAACATAAAAGAAAAAGAGAGATTTAAAGTTTGAAATGCTCAGACGCGCTTATTTGTGTTCAAATAACCTCAAAATATGAATTGTTTCTTCTCACACACCTATAGGTTTGCTTCCAGACATTTATTAACAGTGTCCAGACACCAAACATATGAGCAATCCACATTGATATGCTACTCTAATGCCCTTTCTAAAGTATATAGCGTGATGTTCTGTGCACATGAAACAAACTAAATTGCCTCCTAACATTTGCTGAAATCTCACAATAAATCCCACAAACCATCACATTTCATTCTGCTCCACTCTTTTCATATGCTCTACTGAAATTCATGCATCCTGTAGAATAACTGGAAAACATGCTAGCGATTGCATTAGTAGCGCACACACGCATTGTGCATGACGTGTGGCGCTGCAGCTGCCTCTGAAGGATCTGACCTCGCCTGATGGAGAGGCCACAAGCCATTACAAGCCTTTTTCTGCTAAGTGCGGAGCAATTGAAAATCCATTCACCCGACACACACACACTGAACGGCTCCATCTGCAGTTATACTCGCATTGAACAGTGATCAGCCCTACATAACACAAACACAGCATTGACACAGTAATTATGACAGAAGGTCAAGTGCGCATGTAAGAGGGACCCGTCACACATTTATGCACACACATACAGTAGAGTAGTATAGTACAGTATGTTGGATAAAAGCAGGTTATGTTTAGATAAGAGTGAATAGAAATTACGAGGAAACTAGTCTTGAACCACTGGAAATAGTCATTTTGGTTCTCTTTTTACCCAACTGCATTCGCTCTCGGAAGGTCGTGAGCATCATGTGTTGGGCTCTGTCGGGCCACGGTCGCCACCCTGTCAGTACAGCCCACTGAGCTCTAATGAAAACTATAGATTTAACATTCAGCAAGTGACACAAACGTGCTCCTCTTCAGAGTTTAGAGCGCATCCGGACCCACCGGAGAGAGACCCTCTATAATCAGAGAAGAAGAATGAGGCCGACACGCAGCGTTTGAACATGTTAAGAGTGCTTACACAGTCCTCCACATGATGTACTGCTCAGACAAGAGCGTGTCACATACTCCACGCAGTACATGAGGACACTTCAGCCACGAGAGGAATGCGACATCCTGAGTGTTCGAAACATTTTCGATCACACCTAGAATCTCGCTTGGTGGAAAAAAATATCAAATTGAATTCTAAAATGAAGTCATGTGTAGTCATGTGTAATAGCTACTGCCTGTCAACCGCCCACTCATGCCGATACAGTAAATAACTGAATCGAGGAAAAATGTGGATCAAAATCTAATTGTAAATGAATAAACGTATAAAGTGGTTTATCTCACTGTTGTCGACTTCGAAGTCAGCATGAAACAGAAGTTGCAAATGTGGGTTTTTTTTCAAGTGAGAAAGCATATGAAACGAGAAGAAAATGTAAGGCGGGACTTGATTTCGGCCTTTGAGAATTGATTGGATCGATACAATTTGGAACCCTGGGGATTGGACAATCAATATAGACAATGCTACGTCATGCAATGATTAAAGAAGGTTTATGTTTCTGATTAAAGAAGAAAACAATTTACCTGAAAGGATAAATAATTTATAATAAATAATAATAAACTTACTTTATATTCCATTAAGTAAGAATTGTTAGTTGAAATTGTGGCTTTAATAAAAGCATAACGTCATGCAAACTGACCCTTTAACCCAAGTAACGTTACTGTAAAGGCCTGTTCACACCAGGAACGAGAACTATAAAAATAGCTATAACGCATACTATATTAGCGTCAACACCGACAGAAAATATTGTTTTATTATAAGCTGTACGCTGCCATTTTAAATAGTAAACTTGCAGATCCATATTTCATTTACGTTACGGTTACTGTCCTTTGAGTAAACAAGCTTAAATGAACGGTCTCTTGTGTCTCTTTATTTAAAATGAATATTACAGCACAGACATCATTGTAAAATATAGCGTCTGTGTTGTAATCGGACTGTGGTTCAGATCTCTGATCCAGATATTGATTCGTCTGAGGCTTGGTAACATGCATACTTCAGCATTAATATTTAATCAGTGTTAACCCCGAAACATAAGACACATTCATTATGATTTAAGTCGATTCATTTAACTGTAAGATAGCTGAGACTGCAGTAATACAGTAGCCGATAACAAACCTGCCTATTTGTATTGCATTAGCGCAGTAATTTCTAACAATAAGCGGATTTCATTTTGGAAAATCGAGTGATGACCAGACACAGTTTCAGAATTATTAAATAATGTAAACCAATGTACTAACGCAAACCAAACATTGAAAGCTAAACCATCGAAATACCCGCAATGGCGCTATATTTTTTTAAATGGCAGTATTGTAGTACCATAAGAAATGTTGCATATGCACATAAACGTTCATTTGAACACTTCATCTTTTTTTGCGGTGTCTCTCTCCTAAATGAATCCTAGTTTTGAATGATGATACTTGCATCAAGACATTTGCTTCGTTCTTGAATAAATCAGTCGTCTTGAACGAATTGGTTGAATGATTCACTGACTTTGATTGCCGCCCCCAAATGTGCCATTTTAATTTCAAATTTAAAGTAAGGCTAACATTATCCTGTACAAATAAAATGTTCACACATTTGAGTTAAAAATCTAGTGCAATTTAGTATTTACTACACTAAACTTTAACTTCCCAGACATCCATGCTTTTTAGACTTACCATAGTAAATATTAAAGTATACTACAGTTTTTGTTACAATTTATCCAACTACTATGGGTAATACTACAAAATATTGCAACAATAAAATATATAATAGTTAATCAAAATGTTTCATTCATATCTGTACATTAAGTAAATTTGGTTTATTTTGTAGATTTCCATAATGAACATGGTACAGTACCGTGATACTACGCGGTATCGTTGTACTTCAGTTGGTATAGTATCGTAAGATATGTTTATAGTACCGTGAATACCCTTACACTGTAGTGTGCAGTTGTGTGTAGTTCTCAGGTTAGGTCACACTAATGTGTGTGTTTTTCAGTATTAAATACAACTCCAGCATAATCTGCCCCAAGAGAATCTCGTGCACAAACAGCGTAAAACAAAAACACTAGCTGGTGAGGGTGTAATAATGCAGTACATGCTTTGATGCTGCAGAATTTCCTCTCTAAACACCCACAACACACACATGCACGCATGCACGCACATATAGAGCTAATTAACGCAGCCAAAAAGATGCTGTCCAGGCACTTTTGTAGCTCTCACGTGAACATCAGAAAAGTTGTGTAGAATTCGATTCATTAACATTGAGTTCTAAATCCTGAGGCATGTTAATGTGTGAGTTCATAACTGACCACAGACTTCAAAGAGGAAAGAGTGTGTGTTTAAATATCATCTCGAAGCTGCATAAAGCACACACACATGCATCTTTGTGCTTGTCCTCGTGTCTGAGCATGGGTGTGTGTGTATAAACAGAAACACAAGGTTCTTTGTGAGATGGTCTCAAGGCATAAGTGTGTGTGTGTGTCATGTGTCACGTTCACCGTGGGAACATTCTAACAGAAGTGTCCAGTAGCATATGATCGTCATGTGACGGTCGCACACAATTAAAACTAACACACAGACACTCACACACACACGCACACACACACACACAGAGACATAGACAGACACAAAACAAACCAACAAAAACATGTTTACATGCAAAATATTGTGCATTCTAGTTTGTGTGTTCACATAAGTCGCTGTTGCCTCCAAAATGTCACATTATAGAGGCAATATGGGTTGCAAGTGCATTAACATTCCTCTGCACAAGTTCTTCAGCTCACAGTAGTAGAACTCTCTAAAGCTCCTTTGATTCAGATGTTCAGTAATTGAATTCAAAGCTTCCATTACAAACATAATCTGAGGAGCACAACAAACCCAGCGTCTGTCAGAGAACAAAATATAATCCGCTTTAAACCGCTCTCCCAACATCAGTCAGACGAACAGGGACCTCACACGCATGCACGTAGCTCACAAAAACAGCTTGTGACTATACCAAACTCCACGCTTTGATCTGATTGGCTGGAGATCTGTACAAATAATTCATGCTTGTCAATATTTACTGGTTGTCAAATATGTAAATCACCTTCTATCAGGTATAAAATAAGTCTGTTTGCAATGAGGTATCTGATAATGAGTGTATTCAAAACAAAAAACTCCCTGAGAAAACACACAGGTGAGCAGATATTATACCACATGAGTTACCGGTGTTATTTAACAATGTTAAGCAATTATCTGATGATTAATAATCAATCATTCAGACAAACCCACAGCAGAATGAGGCTGATTGTGACTGTGTGTGATCATGTACTGTATGTTCTCAGCCAGGTTTCATGCTGAGACACTAATTACAGACATGTAGAACTCGGCATAACACATGAAACAGCCAGCAGCGCAGCTATGCGAACGTGTGCGTGTGTGTGTGTGTGTGTGTGTGTAACCTGTGGAGTTCAAAAGTCTGTTAGAGAGTAGATAATACACAATTCATCTGTATGTGTTTGAGAATATACAGGAAAAACTGGGATGTGGGTCAAGATTCACATCAATTCATATTTACTGGTTTAATCATCTTTTGTTTTCAATGGTGGGGTTTAAAAAAAAAAAATACTATTGCTCTTATGTGGTTTGTGCCTTGCGTAGCAAGCATCACGATCACACTAATAGAGAATTTTTGCAAATCTCTGTTTTAATACAAATTTATATAATTCATTACATCACTTCACTTAATTTTGCACGTCACCCTTTTTCATGCAAACACTTTATTTGCCCTAATGGTACACCGCCTAGTTGCAAATCCTTTGGTGACACAAATTTACAGACATGCCAATAAAGTACACTTATAAAGCACAGAGAGAGGGAGAGAGGGAGAGAGAGAGAGGGAGAGAGGGAGAGAGAGAGAGAGAGGGGGAGAGAGGGAGAGAGAGAGGGAGAGAGAGAGAGAGAGAGGGAGAGAGGGGGAGGGAGGGGGAGAGAGAGAGAGAGAGAGAGAGAGAGAGAGAGAGAGAAAGAGAGAGAGAGAGAGAGAGAGAGAGAGAGAAAGAGAGAGAGAGAGAGACTACAGACTTCTGGAAAGCGGGTCAGTGGGTTAGTAGCTCATTCCAGAGGTTACAGGAGGTTAAACCGAGAGCATGAAAGGCCAAATCAACAGATAAAAAATCTACTTTTAATCTATTGCATATAAGGGTCCTGTATCACACTGAAGGGGCTAATTTCACGATAACAGCCGGCCGCTTGTACATTATTCCGCTTATTACACGGCTACTTGCCACATGAGAAAAAAACAGGACATAAAATATGAATTGGAAATATATATCTATTTTTTATCAAATGCAGACCTTCCGCGACGAAAGGACGTTTACTTTCAGTTTTAAAGTAAGAAACGAATTCAAACGTCACGAAGAGGCAAATTGGTTTAATCATTTGTAAATATTATGTCATATATGATTTTAAAATAAATATTAATAATACATTTTTGTGTAATATTAAACTGCCCCTCTCAAAATGATTAGCAGCATACGGGTTAAAGGTTATTACTCGTTTTAGCGGTTGTTATATTAAAATAACCACCCTTGAAAAGTCTCGACTGGCCACTCAGAATCAAGCATTCAAAAGAGCCGTCTAATAAAAAGGGAAAATTCACCCCAAAATAAAAATCCTGTCATCATTTACTCATCCACTCGTCATTTCAAACCTGTATGACTTTCATTCTTCTGTAGAACACAAAATAAGATATTTTGAAGAATGACGCTCACCGAACAGTGACGGTACCCATTCACTTCTATTGTGTATAGACACAAAACCAGTAAATGTGTACCATCGCTGTTTGGTTTCACGACATTCTTCAAAATATCTTCTTTTGTGTTCTGCAAAACAAAGTCATACAAAGAGACAAAAGATTGAGTAAATGATGACAGAATTGTAATTTTTCGGTGAACTATCACTTTAAATTGTGTCATAAATGAGCATCATGAATTTCACACACACACACACACACACCTGTCATTGGCACACAATGCCAGCTAAAGCTGAACTTCACTTTGGAATCTTGTGTAATTATGAACAGCTTCAGATGCAACGCTTTGGACAAACCAAAAATAACAACATTATTACACAGAGACAGAAAAGTGCTGTCACAGAGCTCACACTGCAGCGTGTGTGTGTCATCTGTGTGTTCGGCCTAGTTGGCTCATCCATCTGTTGTTGATTTGACCAGACTGACTCGTCTAGCGCGGTGAGCCCAGGTGGGGCGAGCTCAAGACAAGGGATTTGGTTTCTAGATGTGCAGAGTCGCTCCAGATCAGGAGGATTACTCTGGGGTCACCCGGGCCAGCGGATCCAAACAACACTGGTGGCCAGCACTGGTGGCCCAGAATTCATTTGCTAAAAAAAAAAACATGCACTGAGAATATCTGTGCCATTCAGTCCTCCACGCTCTCTCTCTCCTGACAAAGGACCTCAAGTATACAATACACAAGTGTGTTTGTGGAATCACCCTTTAAGACGCACTCTAGAGATGCTATTTCAAAAAACCACAGCTGTGAGTGACAGAACTGTGACACTTTCATACATATAATGGAGAGCGGCAGGATATTTCATTCAGATTTTCAGTCTCTCTCTCTCAGGGATGGACAGAGTCTGTCCTCTATTTCACGTCTCACTGAACCCATCATGTGACGCCCCAGTAACTCCTTCTGCTCCTGCGAGATTCACACACACCCGTGTGAGGCGTTGATAACACCCACCTGCTGCAGACTTCACAATTCACACCTACTGTCAAAACAGCAAAAAGAGCCACTTCTACTTGCCCAACATCCTTTTACGTTTTACATCATTTGAAGGGTCTTCTGATTCACAATGCTTGATGTTTTGTCCGCACAAATATTCAGAGCAGGGGGGGATGTAACCGTATGAGATATGTAGGGTACAAAATATATTACAGCTTATTTTTTATATAACAGGTCTGACAAACATTTTTTACAGAGAAAATAACAAGCACTACAGTTATAACAATCCAACACTGTTACGGTCATCGCTGTCAACCACTGCAAGTCCAGAACTGGCTCTTTTATTTCATATACATTAAATGAACACTTCTGAATGCCCAACATTCACAAAGAACATTCGCAAAGCCCCCAAAGGAAACCTGTTTACACTGATACACACCATATCCCCCTTACTAGAATCGACAGAAATTCAATATGCATTACACACATAGAAGTTCTTTGTCACATTGTGTCCAATACCTGGATTACCAACAAAACTTAACTGAATTTCTGAAATACCATTAAAGATAAGTAGCTAGGTAATATTTCCTATTATTACATTTTTGCAATTGGCAGCTGCTTTTTATCAAAAGCGACTTGAAGTGCATTACATTTACATTTTGTAGGCTTATTCCCTGGGGATTGAACCCATGACATATGTGTAGCCAACATAATGCTCTACCAGCTGAGCTAGTAACACTGTTAACATTGTTAATATAGAAGAGCGAATGGTACAAAAGCACAACATGATTATACAATTCCTGCATCTCCAAACATCTGTACAAGCTTTTATAGAGAACGCTGGCTGTATCACGTCTTATAGCATAAAAGACATTCTTACTTGCGTTGTTTTGCATCCACATCTTTTACATTTTTTTTTTATAGTTATAGAAGGTGCAATGTGCAAAAGGTGCAAACTTCCGTCATCATCTCGTCAAACAAATTTTAAATTCTCTAGAATTTAGTATAGGGACTAGGGATGCAAGATAAATTATCGTGCATATCGGTCTCGGTCGATAAATGGTATCGCCGATAATAACATTTTGGCCGATATATTATTATGAATAATCATAAATAATTTCCTCTGGTTAAACGTCTTCAACTGCACCCGGTTAAAATATAGTACATCACTGTCTTTCTGTCAGGACCATTCACTGCTATTAGCAAAACATTGTTGATGTAGTTTCAGTGTGTAGATACAGCATTTTTAAATGTGTAAATTATAGAGACAAAAGCATATTGTTTGTATCAGACTGCTGTAGGAATGCTTTGTCTTGAGAACTGTAAGACATGTGGCTATTAAGAACATTTTTCTGGGTTGCACTGTAAGAATATATATAAGTTGTTTATTATATAAAAAATATAGCAGAAATGTTGGAAGGTTAAAGTATCGTTTACTAGTGTAAAGGCTTGGTACATGATTTTCATGGAAAAAAAGAAAATGAATGGTTTCTTTGTTTTCTGCAGTAACTGTTTTCCAATAAAAGCAGTTGTCCACTTTTTGCCTTTTGTTTCAGTCTTATGGCATTTTATATGAATACTTAGATACTGTATACCGACAAATTTATTGATTATTGGCTTCCGATGTTAAAAAATGATCTATTATCGACCAAAATTATAATATCCGTTCATCCCTAATATGGACCAATTCTCGCTATTAACAAGATGCTTTGTTGCAAAATATTGACTGTTTATTAGTACTTATAAAGCATATATTCTGCATGACCAAATTCTTCATCCATAATCCTAACAAATACCTAAACCTAACAACTATCATACTTAATATTAATAAGCACCAAATTAGGAGTAGAAATGGACCTTTAAATGAATTGTGACGGAAAGGACTCTTCCTTCTCAAAAGATCACTGCTGTTTGCCCACATAATAAAGAGATGCGTGTCTTACCTTCTTCATCCTGCCATTGCGCGTTCCCGCAAACACCACAGTGTTGCCACGGTAATCATACGCAGCCACTGAAGTCATTCCATCATCTTTGTCAATAAAGAGCGGGATTCCCTCGATAGTGCTGGTGCCCCCTAGAGGCTGATTAAAATCCTGCCCGCAGAAATGATCATCGATCTGAAGAGGCTGAAAGAGAACAACACAGCGAGAGTTAAAAAGAGTGACTCCAGCTCAAAGGTCACACTTGGATCTGATTGGCTGCCAGGGTGGGTTTTCCTACAACAATAACAGCGGAAGTCTTACACACTTAGGAACAAACAACAGAAATGTTGTTTACTACACGCCTTCAAGAACGGAAACACAGGGTCACTGTATTGCAGGAAATCCTGGAAAGGTGATTTGAGGACAAGTAAGCGTAAGTGGGAAACCGTTGACACATTTTGGCAAATACTCGTACTTCCCAGATGATGTAACGAACAAAAATACCTATAACTGAAAATAAATATGCTAGAATACCTCTCTGCAGAAGAACAACTTGGCACAACGGCAGTCCAACTAAGAATAATGATATCGTTCAGTTTTAACTATCATTTAACTACGTGTAATGTAAGTAAATGAATCATTTAAGTATTTTTACAAAAACATGTCAATTAAAAAAGCTGATATTTGGTTGCTTTAAATTTGTAACTAATGAATACATTAATAATACTGTAACACTACACGACACTGATTTACAAAATATAGGTGAAGGTCCAGTCAGTGAAATCTAGCGGCAAGGTTGCGAACAATTGCAACCAACCCCTCGCTCCACCCCTCCGAAACACTGCGACGGCTGACAGAACACAGCGAATTACATGCAAGGGGACCCGCGGTGTATGTAGATAGAAACAGTTCATTCTAAGGTAATAAAAACATAATGCTTCAATGTGTAAGCTCTTTATACACCTCTGAAGGCATAGCTATGTATAATATATTACATTTCTACCAATAGATCGTCCCTAAAATTACACACTGGACCTTTAAAAATCTGACTTAACATTTTAAATAAATAAACGTTCATTATCATATTATTGTTTTGGTCAATATTACATTTTTACAGCATGTTGTTAAAAAATCTAGTTTTCCAAATTGGTATAAATTCTTGGTTCTGATGACCAAACAAAGATATTTGGAAGAGTTCTTGTAACAAAACAGTTCTTTACCACCTTTGACTAGGTAAAATTGCATTAAAAAATGACTTTTGAACACTACACTACTGTTGAACACTACAGTATATATTTTGAAGAATGCAGACAAGCAAACAGTTCTAGGACACTTTTGCTTCTGTAGTCATTTTTCCTACTATAGTCGTCAATGCTGGCCAAAAACTGCTTGGTTACAAGCATTCTTTCAAATATGGAACAACTCAAGGGTGAGTAAATGATGCCAGAATTTGTATTTTGGGTGCACTGTACCTTTAACTGAGAGAGAGAGAGAGAGAGAGAGAGAGACAGTGAGAAAGAGACGGCAATAGAGAGACAGAAACAAACAGACACAGAGATGTAAAACATAAAATGCTCTGGGCAGCCGAAGTGTAAATATCTTTCAGTGTTTTCTTTTCATTTCCCCCCTTACCTTCATTTAATGGTGCTTGGCAGTGGAATTTGAATTACCTCAGTCCATGTGAAGGACTTAAAATGGACAGTTCACAGCCAGAATAAACAATAAACTGCACCAGAGTTTCTGCCCTCAGTCAACAAACCATCTACTAACAGCTGCACAACTCAGAGTACACCACACACACAACACTGACCTACGGCTATCTTAAACAGGATTCATGACTGAGTGAGAGGACAACAGATGAAGAGAGAGATCTAGCTAGAGATATTGTGTCAAATCTCATGGGTCACAAAGAGAAGATGAGCACGGAATTCACTCAACATGTGTCTGTAATTACATTTTCTCCCTCACAAACACACACACATTAACACTTTACTGATGAGGTGAGAACTAATGCAGGACTAAACATGCTACATAGGCTCATACACACACACAGCAGCAAAACAAAAGGCGTGTGTGTCTGTGTATTTGTGTGTGTGTCTACAGACTGCTGATTATATGTCTGCCCAGGACAGGGGCACAACACGCCACATTCCACACTGACGCTCATAATCTATATTCTACAGATGTTTTCAAAGCATTAAATGCATTACACACATGCATTCCCCTGATATGATCAGCGTGAATAATTGAAGCTACAGCACATTTCATACACATACTTAAGATAGGTAACATGGGTGTTTATTCAGAGAGAGAGAGATTTACTGCTGGTGCATTTGATCTCTGACACACAGCTGTCATAGCTCAGTGCTAATATACCAAAACCTACACCCACAACTCAATTCATCAACAATCATCCGGACAAAGGGATTAGTTCCGTAAGAAATGAAACCGCTATGAAATAAAATCCTTCATCCCTATGGGCTTATAATAAAATATGCAGTCTCTCTTTGATCAAATTAAAAGCACATTATTATTACAACTTGTAATATTATATTCACATGATATTATCTATTGTCCCCTTATTAAGAACAACTTGCTTGAATTCACAGCAGCAGCAGTGTCTGACAGCTGGAAAAGAACACTGACAGTACATTCTCAAGCGCTATACATCTACTGTAGAACAGCTAACTTTACATTTCAGTTTGTTTATGTGCTGGCAGGTGTGCAGAGCTGTCGTAGAGGGGTGGTGGGGGGTTAACCGTTCATTTCGTCCCATGTCTGTAACAAGATACCACTTAACAAGTCTTTACACTGAGTGTATGAGGGCTGAGGCTTACCCGTATCCTTTTTAAGGCTATATGCATTCTAGTGGATCTTTTTTCTGGTTTTCCAGATGTATTCTTGATGTCAATTTTGATTATTGACATTTCACTTTTGGCGTCTCACATTTGAGATCCATGAGACTCCACTGATAAATTATATATTAACATTCAAAAGATAATTTAAAGGAATAGTTCACCCAAAAAAAATGTTCTGATCAACACAGAGAAAGCTATCTGAAAGAATGATTGTAACCAAATAGTTCTTGGCCACCATTGACTACCATGGTATGATTTTGTTTTGTAAAAGTCAGTTGAACACAAAATAAGATATTTTGAAGAATGTATGAAATCAAACAGTTCTCGGGCACTTTTGACTACCGTTAAATTTTTTCTTACTATGGTAAACACAAATTATAAAGACAATTTTAAGAGAACTTTGCCTTTTCTAAGTCTGAACTTCATAATTTCGATTTGACAGGTCTGCCATTTCCTGGGGTTGCTTTATTCGGCCATTTCACAAATTGACTCTATATTTCTCTTTCACTCAACAAAAACATCTTTCATTCTCTATTACTTCACTCTCAAAGCTCTACAGACAGACTTTGAATAAAAAGAGATAGAAAAAGATCTAACCGATTTGGAACGCGACTGAAAAATAAAAATGGCCATCTTTATCTCTGAGTGCTTGGTTAAATGAAAGCCATTCTTTGCCAATGAAAGCCCAGAGAAAGAAAGAGCGAGCGAGACGAACAGAGATGAATGAGGAGAGAGAGATTAAGGGGGTGTGCGAAACAGGACGAAAGGCAAGCCCTGGTCCCAGAGGACCCTGATTGCGGAGAAGATGGGATCAAGACTCGCTAAACGAATTAGAAAGCATGAGCAAGAGAGTAACTCATGAAATTTACTCAACTCTGCTAATGATGTTCCTGTCTGACTGAATAATGGAGGCACTTGAGAGAAAGACAGCAAGAGACAAAGACAGGACACAAAAGAAACAGAAGACGAGAGACGGAAAGAGATCATGGCCGAGAAAGCTAAATTCTGGACAGTTGTAGTTCTCTTACAGATGTAAAGTCATATTTATGGAGCTATTGTTGAAACTCTTGCATCTAAGGCTCTACATAAATTCCAAAAGTCTAGAACTAAATATATGAGTGCGGCCTCACATTCAAGACCAGAAATACACAACATCATAAAGAAGCCCTAACTCTTCTAATAGTCCCATTTAAACTCAGAATCACCATTTACACCCAGATAATGAAAGCTGACCCCTTTCAGGGGAAATTATCATGCACACCCATCCGTCCACCTCAATAAATCAATCGCTGTAGCCATGAAGTGTTTCTTAATGGCCTGCCACGAGAAGGTGGACTTACCGAGTTGATGCATGGCAGTTCCTTGTTGAGTAGCCAGGGCAAGGACAACTTGCCCTCTCCTCTATAGCACGACTGAATCCTATCTTTAATCTTCTCCTTTATTTTTGTGAGGGTAAACAGACAAAGTGCAGACTCTTTAGGAGGTTTGGCTCGGTTCTTCTGTCCTTGCGAGAAGACCGTAAACAAAATGTCTTCCTGCTCAGAAACTCCCAGAGAGTTTGCAATTTGCCTTCCAGGTTTGCTCAAATAGGCATCTTGAATCAGGCGGTATTCTACGCCGTCCTTGGTGCATCCGATAGGGAATTCCACGTAGGAGTAGAACCTCGGATCATCAATACAGAGACGTACGATCTTGGAGGTGAAGAACTGTTCTCCGCTAGCATCAGGAGAAGTAAGCTGGGTATCCAACTGCAACGTCAGGTAGTAGACAAACTGTTCACTGCTGAAGCTGTATATGTAGTAGATGTCAAACGCTGGAAACTTCGACAGGGTATCTGAGGGAATCTTCAACTGGGAAGAGACAAACTCGTCCTGGTGGACAAAGCTAAACATGTCAGCATCTTCTTCGTTGGTCATCAATTTACGGCTGGAAAGAGTTGGGAAGTACTCAGACTTTCCGTCTATGGGCGTTCCAATGAAAAGTTTGCTGGTGTGGCCTTCTGAGATGATGACCCCGGACATAGTTCCAGACTCGGTGACGCTCGAGAGGTAGTGTTCCTTACGGTGATGAGGTTCGCCAAGCTTAAAGAGATCATCCAGACGCAGAAATTGACAGATGCCTTGCGAGGTGCTTCCACAAGCGATAATGCGGTTTTGAGAGTAGTCTATTAACAGCAGCTTGTTCACATTGCTGTTTGGAGCGAGGTCATGAGGGCACAACTGTACACTGGGAGGTGGATAACATTTCTCATTGTCCACTACTGGACCCGTCATGTGACTTCTCAACTTGGTCAAGTTGCTGGTGAGCTTGTAGATCCAGTTTACTGCACCGACGTACACATCTCCTGTCTTGTTATGGATGGCTAAATGTGTCAGACCCAAGTCAGGTGGAAAGAAGGATTTTAATGGTTCTGGGGTTCCGTCAGAAAGGTGAGGGGGTATGGAGATAGTTAGCAGCACAAGGAGCATGACCATCCCTTGGCTTGTAACGTAATGCAACCCCTGATGAGGCCACATATTTGCACTGGTTCGCAAGTATGGGCAGGGTTGGACGTTATTATTCTTCAGTCAGTGACTTTTGAACTAACTCAACTAACAATAAAAGGAGGAAGAACAGTCCTTATTGATCCAATAATTCTTTGCAGTCTCTTAAAACAGTAATCCACCTCAAGTCTTGGCCAGGGCTCCTGCAGGGTAAAGAAAAGAAAAAGACATGAGTACAAATATGCATAATCAATGCGATATGTTACAAGTTCTCAAAGCCAAACAACAGTGTAAGGACTTTAGACAGTATCAAACTGTCCACCACAACAAATGATATAGACTTGTGTGGTCAGACGAGGTGAACCATGTCAACTTTTAATTACGAAGCCTGAGCTATAAGGATGAAGATGGATTGGAGATGCACCGTACAGAAACGTGTAAGCAGCAACCACGGCTGTAGAGTCGGGCTGACTTCAATACGGGCATAACATCCATCATCACCAAATTGTCTGACAGCGGCTTTCTGAAGATGAAGTGTCCATGTACATAATATGGAAACTTGAGTATAAACAAGCAAGTCTGCAACATCTGAGATTCTAGAACCTCTATAATGCCTAGAAAATGCTTCACAATCACCTATTTTTAGTAATGTACATAGTAAAACATCTTTATTGTCGTAAACTATAATAAAGCTCCTGTTTGTTTGCACCGTATCACTTTGTATTTTATGCTAATTACCAAGAAATCATGGTTTTATCCAAACCATTCAGTGCAACAAAATTGCTTTTGAACTGTCCAATTCAGCAGATAATGAAAAACTCAACAAACCCAAGTTCACCTTGACCATTTCAACTGGAAAGCTTTACGGGCTCACATGAAAGAAATAAGATGGAGACAGAACAACAATATCAGGGAACCGTGAGCAACTAGTGAGGGCCGGAGGCGAGAAAAAACAGTTCAAGATAAAATAAATTTTAACATGGAGGAGAAATGTTTTTCTTTCTCCGTCCCTTTCTTTGCCCATTTCTTATCTACATTGCTCTTTCCTGAGTGGTTGATTGAGGGCCTTCTTATCTGTCCATCATCCCCCAAGGACGAAATGATGGGAAGTGCCGTCATTCTGCTGATCTCCAGAAACAAGGGAGTGAATGCACAAGAAAAGCAAACGTGTTCATTTGTCCATCAGCAGAGCACTAGCCAATCAGAATCACTCAAATTATAACTATCCTTGATTTTACTCAAATGTTATTAAAATTGTTACCACAATAAAACCATTAATGATTTTGCTTTAAAATTCCTTTGTCAATTATTTTCTGTATCTTTGTCAATATTTTTTAGTATCTATGATATGACAATTTAGTAGTGTTATGTAGTAGGGTCAAAGACGAAAAAGGGTTTATGCATAAAAACAATAAGTGTAATACTGCATTAAATGGCTGTTGTTCCAAAAAAAGAAAATGTTTTCTGTTTCATTTAATTGTATTTTATTTTTTGTATTTTTGAGTAAAAAAAATATCATACAATTTTCCCTGATTTAATGTATTTCAGTGTAATGAACTGGACTGGCATATTAACAATAAAAATCTATTTGTGATATGTAAAAATACGAATTGCTTTCACCCCAAATGCTAATTAGTTGTAATTTTACTTTTTTTGCCACTATCCCAGGTTTTGCCCATTAGTCAATAAGTTTTTTTTTTAATATTTTAAAGCACAATAAAATGAAATACGTTCCCTTATTCTTTTAAATATATTCATCTGTACAAGTCATAATAAGCATGTTGCTTGAATTTGTACATAAATATTGTGTTACACTGAATGACAATGTAACATTATTTCAACCCAATTTTGACATTTTATTCTCCAAAAACTCAGTTGAAACCATAAATTAGACATTTTACTTACATTTAATGTGCTTTATGGACATAAAATCACACTTTTAATTTTCTTTTGATGGGGACCCCTTTGACCCAGTAACAATGTACACATGTAGTACCTGTGGTATATACCTTTTAAGACCATAGTACATTTGTGTAGGAAGTATGTTACAGTAAAAGTGTTAGAAATGAAACCAAAACATTATTCATACTACCATGAATAATAGAAACTGGTAGAAGTCAGAGACCTGCAGAAAACTCTTATCGTGCTTTTCTCTTCATTTGCATATACATTTTGTGCATTGTGACAAGTCAACAGCTTATGTAAAAAAGGCATCTTCCAGCTCTCCTTTAGTCATTTAAAGATGGAAAAGAGATGAGGTGCAATACCATCACACTGTGTTCTTTGTGCATTCTGTATTTGTACCAAGAGAATTTGTTACAAAAGCCTGTATTTAATGCTCAAGAAAGTACTGATAATTGAAGAGAATCTTCAATCTCATCTACAGACAAAATCTCATCATATCTCCTCTGAGAATATTCCAGTTTTAGGTTCTGCGATTTCCCTCGAGTCGTCACGTTTCAGACGTTATACGCTTTGTTCAATGACGTCAATATATAAGGTACAATGTGCCGCTGAATATTAACTGTTAGGTTATCGTCGCACTTATTTATATCACTGATCTCGAATAATCGGAGGTGAAATCGAAACCTGTTCTTGACGGGTTCTGTGAAAAACAGCCTAGAAACGGATCCAGCAAGTGCGTTGGAGGCAAAAGTATATTTCAGCATAAGGAACAGAAGACAAGTTAATATGGGACTCAATTCATTCCCCATTTCTCCCACCGCTGCCGGAGGAGACGGTTATTTGCGAATCTTCTCACAACCTCTCTGCTTTGGAACACAGAGCATAAATTCACATACACTGCGGGCAGACCTCTAAACCTGTCTCTTCAGATAATAGCAAGTGGTGGCAGGGGCTGCCAGCTGATTTATTACTTGTGGCATATCAATTACAGCATTCTACAGCAATATACACATGGAATATACCAGATGCTACATGCATACGTAGACAGAAACACATACTATATACACAAGTACATTCAGATACACATAACTATCCAAAGACATCTTTGAAATTGTGTACTGTAAATTTTATGGCTTTACCAACTGGTAATACACAACATTATGCGGTATGCACAGAATACCTAAATTAGCAATGCAAAAATTTGTAGAATGGAGAGCACATGGCACAAATGCTGCTTCCCACAATGCAAAGCATGCTTGAATTTTTAATTACAGTGATTTGAAAGTGATTCAGACCATCTCTGACTGAGTTTGTATAAACGTTATTTTCGGGGGAAATATTTAAGGGGTTATGCACAGCAAACACCCCTTCTTTAAACAGCGTATCTTTGACAATGTTTGATGTTTTGTTTCAAATCTTTTCTTGATGATAGTGACAGCATATACAGTATTGTGGTTTTAATAAGTTTAGTAATAACAGTGTTATGGTGGAAACTATGGTTACCGTGTAAATTCTTGTAGTGCAAGTAACATAAAATTACACACACTCTTAGCGGAAAATTTAGGACATTCCCAGTTTCCAAGAACCAACACGTTTTCTCTCTTTTTACCTGTAAACAATACACAACACCCTTTATAATAACAAGAAGTTCTGCAGACCTCACGAACAAACTCTGAGTGACGGAGGATGGCAGCTCACAGGAAGTGTCCAGTCAGCAGTGACACGCCTGTTTCTCAGCTCATTTTCCCACTAATTAAACACGGATCAAACAAACTGCTGCCAAACCATAAACATTTTCTTCCAGCAGTAGCCTACACACACAGCTGACACAACACCAAGAGAAACCTAAAAGGCTTAGGAAAATACCCTGGTCAGATTCTACCAACGTCACTACAGTTTTGTTTCTACAGTATAATTACAGAGCATTAATACAGTTATCTACTCAAATCAGTGTGCGAATAGTTCTTAATGACAGTGGAAGCTAATTGTTTACTATGTTTGTCGTTGTAAACATTGGGGGTTGGGAGATGAGGGCAGGATGAAAGGAGGGAAAAATACACAGGTGTTGATAACACTCACCCCTTTCAAGCCTGACTGCTCCCAACCCCTCTTACACCCTAAAGAGGGGGACAAGGCCCCTTCACCCACCTTACCCCCATCTAGCTTAAAGAGCTTCCATAAACACATGTTTTTAGGTTCTATAACATACATATGTGAACTGAACAGGGGCAATGCAAAGGCTTTTGGGAGCTACACAAACAAGAAAAAATTGTCAACACTAAGTAACTATACGTACATATAAGTACACATTTTACTTTAAACAAAAATGTACCAAACAAAACAAAGAATGATTATAGAGCCATAGAAAAAATAAGACACCACTCCAAAAGTATTTTAAGTTTTTCTGAATTGACTATTTATAGGTATGTGTTCTGGTTAGTACATAATCGTTGTCGTTTAATTTTGTGAACTGGTCAAAATAATGAATCTGACAAAGAAAACGAGTTCATATTCTTGTTAAACAACAATACTTATGTTTTCACATGTGTTTTTCAAACATGACTATTTGATGGAATATGAATATATAATGCATCTTTTCATTCTCAAAGTCGTTCACATTGCTGTCTGTAATTTCTGAGGTGTGTTGCAGTTGAAATTCAACAGACACTGGACTGGATTCGCCACAGTACAAGCACAAAGGGCGACTGAAGGCAAAACTGTGGTCTCTCAATTTTTTCCACGGCTGTATTAATTTTTTTGTAAAACGATAAAACGTTACTTTAACCTGATTTAATAAAGCGGTATCACACAGAAAACTCACAGCTTTCAACGCTTCTATGTCAAGCTGATATTTTAATACGACATGTAACTCCAGCTCATCTGCTTACTGTTGCTCGCCAATGAAAATAATGTGGTTACTATGTTGTGACTCAGAGAACTGGAATTCTACACAGTGGAGACAGACATGAGTCATATAAACATTGACATTCTGGCACTGTTATACAAAATATCACACTTGTCCAATAAAATGAGTAGAGCTGAACATAACACTCAACAGAGCCGAAACCTTTACAGAATTCTGTCACGAATACCATTATAAACCAAAAAAAACTTTCAACCTTCACAGGTACAGTTCACACATAAACAAAAAATTCCCAGATGTACACGGCTTGCTTTCAACCACAATTTTGGAAATAAAAATATCGGTCACATTATGTCCAAAGCACACCAAGATTTCAGATGAGGTTTGCAAAATTTTTGCTAAATAAGCAGGAATTATTGTTTTCTCACACACAGCCCTACTGTTTTGCTTCAGAAGAAATTAACGTTTCTGAATATTTAGACATAAGGACTGATATTTTTAAAAAAACCTGTGTTAGACTGAATCTGGGATGGCAATATTTTTTACACTATAAAATGCTATAAGTTTGTTGAATATTCCTCAGTCTTCCATTATTTTGACTAGACGATCCAAGTCCTCCATACAGAAATGTGCAGAAGTCCTTCACGTAGTGATACCTCTAGAACCGTGAAACAAGATCCATTTACGATAGCTTCCTCTTTAATAAAACCTCCAAACTATTCTTTTCCTAAAACAGAACCACATCTCTAAAAATCTTCTCTCACGTGAGCTAACTACTGGGATTACGGGAAACACTCTTGGTCACCCAAAATCCCCTGCTCTGATGACTTGTGCTGTAAGGGTTCAAGTCTGTTAACATTCCAGCGGAAAGAGAAGAAACCATGAGGGGAAATGACTCTGTCTGGTCTTTCTCTGTGTTTCCTGCTTTCCATGAGCGAACTCCCCACACATTGAAAAAAACGTAAAATACAGCACACACATCTGCGTGTGAGAAAATACACACATGCTAGACATTTCACAGAAACGCTGTGTGAAAGTCTTTCAATAAAACAGGCTTGTCACCTTAAACAACAGCGGAACGAAGGATGGGGGGCATCTCAACAGACAGACTGATCCTGCTCGACACAACAAGACAACATCACATGAATATTTGCATTCATTCATACACAAGACACACACACAAAGGGAATTAATGACAAACCATTCACTCAGTATTTATTTCTTTAATGGCAACTAAGACGGTAGATTTGTGTCAAACACATTGTTAAAAAACACACAAAATATATTAAAACACTGTACATGAATTACAGCGATTCGGACAAAATATAAATAGTAGTATTTCATTACAAGTGCCTCTATGTTGTTTGTTTTCAGCATCATTCTCTCTGAAATCTGTCTTACTCCCTTATCCATGTTTCCTGTCTCCCTCTCACTGAACTCCTTGTCTATAAATTTCCTCTCTCTCTCCCTTCTCTCCTTCTCTCGCTCTCTCTCTCTATCTCTCTCTGCTGCACCAGAATAGGAGAGACAGAGATATTTTCCCTCTGATTTGTTGTGCTGCACCTCGGCTCTCTTGTTCAGACCTTTACACCCAGATAATTCTATTCTCTCCTCCATCTCCTTTGCTGTGCACATGCGTGTGTGTGTTGACACGATTACTCCAAGCTAATGAATGAGCGTGCAAGCTCTGGACTCCTCAGCTCTGTTTAGCATTCTCATTATCAGAAAGGCTACATTTGCATCTTAAACACAAATTAAACTGTTGCGGATTGCAGATTTGTGGCACTGCAGAGAGAGAGAGAGAGAGAGAGAGGGAGAAGAGGAGAGAAAGAATGAGAGGTGTATATAGGTGCTAAAGTAAACTTCAGGTGAAACACATGACAAGTTATTACAAGCACTTGTGATTTCACGACTGCAAATACTAAAGCAACAAATCATCAGAGAATCATCATCTTTTTTAACAGTAGCCTACTATTATATGTCATGGTTTTGTATGCTGGATATGTAACGTGGATGTAATGGGGTATTTTTGAAGAATATGGTAAAATAATGTATTATTCATGGCATTGCCCTGGTCACTGTATCATGGTAATATCCCAACAGTGCCTCTAGTTTTGAAAAAGTGTCACTCAGAGTCAAGAGGTTTGAAGAAAGTATTTACATTTATTAACTCAATATTTACATTTACTGCAGTCTGACAGCACTGTGTTTGCCTGTGCAAACCAAACAGTTATGATGTCATAATGTTGCCATGGAGTTGCTATAAGGGTCAACATTTTTTACAACCGTTGCTTTGCATTTGCATTTGAGTTCTGGATAGGAATTTGACGTCCAGTTACCGAACACTTATCCACCAGATAAAGTCTGATGTTTAGAACAGTAAAAGCATAATTTCCATCAACACCCTGCACGATTAAGCCTCAAGTTTCCTTATTTGCAGCACAAACACTGAAGGACCAGATTTATGCTGGTGTTTACCAGAGCTCATGTTCTAGTACAAGAACAGTAAGTGATCTAAACCACTGACAGCTATATACTTTGTTTGAAAGTTACAGTTGCAGAGACCTGTACGGCTATTGGTCATGAGGTTTCAGCCAGCAGTTCTGGAACAAAACAACAACAGGAAAAAACAGCCCACCGTGAGACCTCCAAACGGTAAACCAACCAGACAGACCTGCTTGACTGCTTTTGTGTGTTTTTTTTTTACACGTGTGCCTGACATCATCGTGCGCTTATCTCCTCTTAAACCTCAATATTTACATGAAGAGAAAATACATGTTATAAAACTGTCAAGCGTTACATCGGTATGTACTCACTGATCCATACGAGAAACACTGAAAGATATAAATTCATAAATTTAGAGATTTATTGTCTGTTATATGACTAATGTAGAACGATTAATAAAAAAAACTAAAAAACGATCACAGACACTAGACAAAAAAAAGCCCGTCACCGCTGGATCGGTGGACAAAAAACATCATTGCGTAATTAAATTCCCCATCCACACGGCCTTAGATATCTAAGTGGAACGGTTGTTTGAGAGGTCAAGTTATTATAATTTGAAGAGAGATTACAAACTATCTGACATGGGAGGACCGGGGCATTTGTTAACAAAAATAAATGAGGTCAATTTCATAAATGTGTCTTTAACCCATCTTTCACCTCTCGTCTTCATGATCCCACTAAATCATATATGTATGATGCATCTTGTATGAAGCTGTGTATCTCTTGTGCAGTTTCTACACCCTGCAGAGACACGACAAGGGAGACATTTGACAATCTCTCTGCCTTCGGCAATCATCTGACTGACGGCGACACTATCAAGATACTGATTTCACATCCGAACCTCCAGCAGTGAAATCAAGGCAGATGCGATGTGATTGGCTGGCACCCTACGATCATGAAAACACATGAGACTAATACAGAGACAGCAAGAGACGAGAGTGAGAGTGGGTTTCTTTTATGGGCTTCTTTTAGAAAATATCTATCATGTTCTGTTTGTCGATTTTTAAATGGTTTACTAATGCGTTTCTCTTTGATATCAAGAGAGCCACAAAGCCAGCGATAGAGAGTAGAATGTGTGTCAATAAGAAAATAGTCTCTGGTGTCTGATAAACACTATAGGATTTACAGTCTGATCGGACACAAAAATGGCAATAATCTTATCCATTCTTACTAGCTAGTTTTACTCCGAATCAGATTTTTAGAACAGTCCTCAGGGAAATTAAGTTGTGATAAAACGTCCAAGCCTACCATTTTGCCAACTTCTAAAGATCTAGTCCCTGGATTTGACAAAGTTTGTCAATAATCAAATGTTTGAACAGGTAGTAGCCATGTACAAAAGTTATACTGCATATTCAAAAGCCGGCCATGGAACTAATTTATTAAGATAAGTTATGGGCAATTCCAGCATTATGGATGTGACAATTTCAGTCAAAACCTGAAAAATTAATTCTCAGGTAACGTATATTTATCACCGATATATTGAACCATCTTTTTATATTTTACTAGACCCAAAATGATAGTGTCCAGATATAGAAAATACGATTATATTCTTGAGTTTTTTTTAAACAAGAAAAAAATCATGAATTATGGATGTGACCAAAACCGTGCATATTTCCGAGAGACAACTTTGTAGGATTTCTGTGACCTAAAATGTGCAAACCGGAAGCAATAATACCCAACAAATTGAGAAGGGATGTCTCTATAGAACTTTATATTTTAATTTCAACGCGCCCATTTATGAGGAACACGGACCATTATGGGTGTGACTATTTACTTTCCTTGCTATGGAAAACTATGAAACAAATGCTTGAAAAACTTCAAGAAAGACTTGCCATTGTATTTAAACCAAACATTGATATCTGACCTATAAGTATGGTGAAAACATTTGGTAAAAACTTGATTGCTCCTCTTAAAGCATGGTACTGCCATTATGACTATTTTGGTATGGACTTGTCGCTAAAGCTAACTGGCTGAGTGGACAGTTCTTAGCTAGAATGAATTTCAAAGTGAACCAGACTGTATACTCAGTCAAACAAGACTAGATAAGTGATCACTTTAATGTATTTTTCAATGATAACTTTCATTGTCATAGACAGCACTGCAACACTTTCTGCAAGTCCTTATTCTCTTCTGGCTCACTCACCGGTGGCCTTGAAGCCTCAGACAATAATGCAAGACTGTCTGTAAAGCGGCTTTGAAATAATATGTATTGTGGAAAGACTGACTCGACAGCTGCCATTCCCCGTCTCACCACTGTTTTTCCTTTGATCTCTTTCTCGTTCCTCATCCATGTCTTTCTGCTCACTCCTCTGATGAGAAACACCAGGGTTTTGCTCCGTTACATTTCTCATTATCTTTTCTCAGAGCAGAACCCTGTTGCTTTGATGTGAGCACAGCTCAAACTCTCATACCACACGCGGTCACAAACACGCCACTCTTGCCAAAGTCTACATCTCTGAGGTTTGGTGGCAGGTGCAAGCGCTCGGCACCTCCGGCAACAGACGCAGAATGATCCCTGAGGTACACGGACTCATGCTCAACACATAGAGAGTTATGACTGTGATTGCCATCACTTGTGTAAGTGTTTAGAGGATCAGAGATCTGAGCGTGTGTGTTATGTGTGATAAAGCTCACAGGCATCTGCTGCACACGTGAGGCTTTTGGCACAAGATAAAAGGTTTGACGTTAATTATTATTGGAAAGGTTTAAATCTGCATTATAGCATCGATTAGTAGTGGATATCTATCATGCCAGCTCATGGTTTCACCAGACATATTGTAATTAATGGAAATTTTCTAGTAGATTAGTATTAAACGTCAGCATGTACTAACTCGGCCTGCCCTGTTTCTGCTCCAGACCTTCAACCAGGTGCAGTGTTGCAGAAATCTGTGCTGTTATCAGTGATCCAAATTATGATAAAAAAAAGGAAAAACATGGAATAAATATTGATTTATCAAAATTAAGTACAACTCTTTTGATAATGAGCCCCTCCCCCAATTTGGGATTCTTTTGTAGGTCCAAAGGAGCACTGTACATTAGTCCGTTTATGAAATTCATGCCACTCAGTGGCCATGTTTGCACCACTCAGTGGCCATGTTAGCAACACCCAAATATTTAAATTGCAGTAAGACAGAACAGTCCTATCTATATAAAAAGACAGACATTTCTAAAGTCGGGGACAAAAATCTAAATTAAATAAAATATTTCTGGCCAAAAATTAAACCCGACATTAACTGTACCAAAACTTTTGTTTCCTAAGCTGACATATTAGTGCTAAAAAATACCTTTTCGAGATCGCTTCAGTTACTGCACACAGGCTCACAGTACTCTGTGTAGAGCCCCGTCCCTAAGACTTGTCTACCGATGAGTGGCATTTTTTACACGAAGGGGGGGCATTCCTTTGATGTATCGCCCATATTGAGAATTTATTGCAATGGCAGGGGCGCATCATGTCTTTTATCATTGGCCATGCCCACTCATTTGCAAACCACAGTTTCATTGAATAAAAAATCTGTAGAAGTTCACATTTACAGTCACAATGACATATATCTTTATACCACCCAGCCCTAACCACTACTGCTTGTTTTCAAACAGGTTTCCCAAACATGCCTAGTGGGGATTTGCTCCGCCCATTCTGTTATTATCCCGCCCCAAACTCAAACTATCGGTAGAGCCAGAAGCTGACAGGTTCAAACAGAAAGCCACTGTGTAGACACTCTTCAGGAAGACAAACTATTAATTATTGAATTCTACTTGACTATGTAAATTAAACCAGGGTGAGAAAGTATTTCAATTTCTAAAACTTTAACTTCAACCACCCTGGCTACAGATATATATATATATTCTTTCTGGACAGTCTATTCAGAACCAATAACCTCAACAGTTCTCAATATATTTAACTCCCCACCTGACTGTTGCTCAAACTGAAGACCAGCAGCCAGACTAGTTTCACAGCTCTCTACATGGACTGACTGTTCTTCTGTGGCCGTGAGTGTGTCTACAGCACCCATCAACGACAGAGAGATTTGGCCCGTTTCTTTTGTTTCTGTCTGTCTGGCACAACCTGTTCATCCACTTAGTGAGCCAACAAGTCTCGGTGAGAAATCTGCTGTACGGCGGCCAGCCGGCAGCCCAGAAACTCATCAGTTGAGAGCTGAAGGGCGCAAGAGGGAGCGAACAGGTCAGAGGGAGAGAACTATGTACCGCTGTAATCCGGGACAATCTCACATCATCCAACCGGATGCATGACATTCCCAGGCCATGAGAGAAACGTAGCGAGATACAGACAGGGCGGTACGGAGGGTGGATTGATTTCATTTAATATACATATTCATTTATACAGGCACTGCTGTCAGTAGAACGGAGGATTACTCATCAGCGATTAAGAACAAAATACATAATAAAGCCTCATTGGAAAGAAAGAAGCAGTCACCAATTAAATTCCATCAGTGTGAGAGGTTTACAGTCATGAGATCTGTTGTTCTGTCATGCAATGTCCAAAAGTGAATGCCAACCAGAGCAACGCTGAACAGATCGGACAAAGGGCACTCAAGGGGCTATAAAAATGCAATGATGTGTGACATTCTTTACCCCACCAAGATGGTGAATGTGATACAATTGTGCCTCAACTGATGATGTCATTCGAAAGAAAGAAGTTTAGTGAAAAACATTGCTTTTGTGCTGCCATGTGGACGTGGGAAATAACGTTACCCAATATCGATATTGTCTAATTTATCACAATCAAACAAATCTCCAAAAGGGGTAGAAACATTACAAACGCTGGATTTTTGCAAACACTGTTTTTGTCCCTGAGGTCTTCTTATTTTTTAGTAAAAAAGCACATCCTCTTATAACATTTTTTAATTCGTTTAGAAAAAGATAAGCCACCTAAAAATAGATTTTTACCACAACGTGTTACGAAGAACATTCTGGCAAGATTCCCAGATATCTTTTACAAAAACTACAAAACGAAAACAAATTCCCATGAACGTCTTTGACAAGATGAGTTGCCTGTGACACATCTAAACGGTTTAGCCTGAATAAAAGCTGTTGTTCTGGGTTGACCTCTGCTTTCATTAGCATCACCCACTCGCGTGGGATAAACGTCTTCCCTTCAGCGCGCGGCGCAAGTCGACCCCGGGAGAAAACGTGGCTTCGTTTCACTAGCAATAAACAATGCGATGCTGCATCATCGGTGACTCTATGGACCTTTTGGAAACACAAAAGCCATGAAGACAAAGAGAAAAAGAGAGACAGAGAGAGAATGAGGGGCAGATATAAAGATAAATGCGGGGCCTTTGAAGGGGTCAGGCGCAGGGGGTGGATGGGTGGGTGGTGGCATGTTCGTGTGGGTGGGTCACATTCCTGACAGACATTGCTCGCCGGCACTATAGAAACACACATGCTGGTTTCTGCATCGCATGCAACTGAGTGATGTGTAATCACAGAGAACTCTGTGTAAATGACAGGTTAAAGTACAGAAATAGTGCATTACAAAATCACAATATACAATACAGTCTCTCTAACAGCTCTCACAGACACTTAACACAAAGTCAATTAAATGCAACGTCCATGATCCAAATGCTAAAAAAAGAGAACGATACAACAATGTCCGCTCACAATATGGAATATGTAACTTCAATAAATAAAAAGCACTCTACAAGCACTTATGTACAATGCAACAAAACTCAAACAATGTAACAGGTCTGAAGTCACTGCTGATAAAGCTGAAGGAAGGAAAAAACACGCAATAACTCACTGAGAGGAAATAAACATGTCACATAAATCTGAACAGTACATAAGGTTAAATGACAACATTCATATGCAGTGTGTACACATTCAAACATTTGTACAAACATTAAACGTTGCACCCAAAATATCTCGCCGCCAAGCTCGACCTCTGGACTCCAACCTTTTTTTTTTAGATGATGTAAACTGAATACAACTTTTCAACCAACTGATTGAAATGAATAGGAAAAATTTAAAATAATCAAACCTTTCTATTACCTAATATTAGAATGATCTATTTCTATCTACACACACTGCGGGGTCCCCTTACATGGAATTCGCCATGTTTTTTCTACAGTAGCCCTAAAAGGACAAACACCTCTACAGATCGCGTTTCGTAAATAACACTTTAGCTCCTTTGACAAAGAAAACGTGACACCATTGTGCTTCAAAAGGGGGGGATGGGGTAGTACACCTTTGGTTGCAATGTGCAACCTCACCGCTATATGCTTTCAAGCTTTGTTTGAAACTGTATTGCGTTTTATTAACCACTATGTTATCACTGTGGCGTAGTCCGTGTTTGCCTGGTTTATTTACAGGCTGAGCTTAAAGTACTGAATTATTTAAACGACTACACAGTTAAACTGCAGGAGAACAGCAGAGCCCTGGAAAAACATGTTTGAGTAAATGCATGTGTGCAGAAAATGCACGCAGCACTGTGTGGGAGACATGGTGGAAAACAGCTGATGTGTGTTTAATGTTATATATAGCAATAAATAATAAACTCACTTTACCAGAGAGAAATATATCTATCAGATGTCTTTGACAATATTTGGTCTCTTTAAGAAGATCATATCTGTGATAAACTGAAGTTTTAGTTTTGGTTTCAAAAACAACTGACAATCTTTGTCAATGGATATAAACTTCTGTCTTCATATTGCATTTTGAGTTAAAGCTACATGAATAAGGTTTATTTGCATTACAAATGTGTAACTCTCATTCATTGTCATTTAATTATTTTAACCACCGGTTTTTCAAGCCATTGAAAAAACTCATCTGAATCACATGTGGTTCTGATAAACTGTTAATCTGGTGCATGTTCCAAACTCCATCCCTGCAGTTCATCTAACCTTGATAGCAGCAAATGTGACGCTGGTGAGAAATTTATCCAGAGAAATCATCTATCTGAAGGTTATTTTTAAGCCCAGAACAGACCGAAACTCACCATAACTCTCAATTACATGGCAGGATAGAAAATGATGTTGAAGAGAAATCTGCACTTAAGAGGCATAACACTGCAAGATTAGTAAAGTCAGAAAGTAAAAGACGGATTTAAAAAGGGCAATAAAAAGCTTGAGAGGTCAGCGCTCAGGATTGTAGATCGCTGCTTTTGCCCTCGACTGCATTTAAGGGGAAAAGCACATCTGAGATTGAGGCTGGACCGAGTCCATTTACTAGAAATCCATCCAAACATGAACACACGCGCGCGCGCGCACACACACACACACACACACACACACACACACACACACACACACACACAGTGAAGATGACTAATGTATGGGAACAGAAGAAAAAAACAGAGATTAAAGTAAGGACGAAGTAGAAGTAAGGAGGAAGTAGAAATGATGAGAAAGGTGGAGTTGAGGAAAACATGAAGCTGTATCGATGCAAGACCATATTCAGTTGGTATCGCAACATGGTGGCATGTTCGTGTGGGTGGGTCACATTGCTGACAGACAGATTGCTGCTCACCGGCACTATGGAAACACACATGCTTGTTTCTGCATGTGTGTTTGAGGATTTGAGGAAAACATGTAGCTGTACCGATGCAAGACCATTTTCAGTTGGTATCGCAGAGTTAAAGCAATAGTTCACCCAAAAATTAATATTCTGTCATTATTCGCCCTCTTGTCGTTCAGAACCTGCTTGTGGAACACAAAATTGTCTTCAGAAATGGCTCAGTGACCCATTTTGTGCCTAAAACAGAAGTCAATGGGGACCAAAGTTAAAAGAATCAAACCAATTCCAAGCTCGTGCAAAGCATTCCCTCTAAAAAATGATTCTTTTTAACCCAGCATTGGGTCGAAGAGGGACAAACCCTACCTGTTGGGTAATAAATTTGATTATATGCCGGGATGATTCAAGCCAAAATGCTGGGTGTTTTAAACCTCTGATAGTTCAAATATAAAAAAATTCAAAGGTCAATTTAACCCAGTAGTTGGGTTTGTCCCTTTTTGACCTCATATTTATACGGTGTACTATTTCAATGTGACTAAAAAAACCTTCTGGAAAAAAGTTTTCAAATGTGAAACATGCTTCCGATATCCGTTAAAAGACACAATAGTTCTTCCTTAGTGTTCATTTATATGCATTTTAAAATAATTTGAACAATGGTTTCCTTGCAGGGTGTAACCACAGATATTGTTGCCCATTCATGAAAAACAACTGATCCTAAATAACAGTTGTCAATCAGGAGAGCGAGAGAGAGAGAGAGAGAGAGAGAGAGAGCGAGAGAGAGAGAGAGAGAGAGAGAGAGAGAGAGAGAGAGAGAGAGAGAGAGAGAGAGAGAGAGAGAGAGAGAGAGAGAGAGAGAGAGAGAGAGAGAGAGAGAGAGAGAGAGAGAGAGAGAGAGAGAGAGAGAGAGAGAGAGAGAGAGAGAGAGAGAGAGAGAGAGAGAGAGAGAGAGAGAGAGAGAGAGAGAGAGAGAGAGAGAGAGAGAGAGAGAGAGAGAGAGAGAGAGAGAGAGAGAGAGAGAGAGAGAGAGAGAAGAGAAAAGAAGGTTTAGTGGATGAAGCTGGATATTAAAAAGATACAAATTCCTACTTAGTGTTGCCTGCTAAGAGTTTTACAGAAAATTATTTTTAGAAACTGAAGATTCAAATATATTTCTTGCATGATTTTTGACAACAAAGCATTTGTTTCTTCATTCCATGAGAACAGTACTTCACCATAGTTTCTTTAAAGAAATACCAACCAAAGACCATCAACTACTTTGCAAAACATGGTCCATGATTTAATATCAAATTCCTTCACGATATCATAATTGGTATTTTGGAAAGGTGCACATGAGACTGCTGCACAGGCTTCAGAGTCATCGGCATACCAGAAGCAACGGCATAAGGTTGATGCTGAAGCTCTTAAGTGTGTAGTAGACCTCATGCTGTTTGCTCTTTAACAAACACTGTAACAGCCAGACCTCTTAAACGCTTTTTAATATCACCACTGGCTTCAGGACAAAAAAGAAGGGGAGCATTGTGAGCATGAGAGAGAGGCATGCACAGCAGGATAATTTATTGAGGAAATGGGAAAAAACAGGCCTCCCTAAACGTACAGGTACCACATCTGATGTGCAGTCAGTGTGTGTAATCTTGATTCCGAGTCCGACAAAGAAAAATCTGCATGTACAAAAACTCAGAGCTGTGCAAAGCTTATAATAAAGTGGCCAGTGTTTAAACAGCTAAAGTTTACTTTGATTCGCCTGAGTCTCTGGAGTCACATCCTCTGAGCAGAGATAATATTTTTACAGCACACTAACACACCTTCTACCTTTTCCATTACAGAGGGGCCAATCGATCATAAAGGGCCCATAGGGGCCCTTGAAATTGTCCTGGGTCAGGTTTTAGGCCTTGAAACCTTTGCGTGATAGATAGGTAGTGCAGCACACAAGAGTATACAGAATGCGAGACAGAACGGTTGAGGACACAGAGAGAAATTATAAATAGACGTCGAACAGAGGGTGAGCTATGGGCCACAGAATGCAACAATTATGAGCTCTGGCGCTGCAGCCTGGGATTGTGAAAAGCAGAAAAATATAGAAAGACACAAGTGAGTAGAAAGAGTGACAAACTTTAATAGGGTACAACCACTGTATTGCTAGAAATGAACCTGTAATACCAGAAATCCTGGTCAGAATAATCTCTCTCTCCACACAAGCATGCACCTCACATATTCATTAATCTTTCATATGGCCAAATTCATTACCCTCATCTTGACTCATAATAATCTATAACAAAACAAAAGCCTAATTCTCTCCTTTTGTGCCAAATTTATTGCAGCACGCCTATCTTTCGCTCCATAATTATGTCATCCACTCATGCAATTTATTCCCAATTATTTTGGCTCTGTGAGATAAATTATTTTGAGAAAGAATTTAATCTTGGTCATTAGTTTTGCTGTAGGTCAATGTAAACCAGTTGCTCACAACGGCCGCTCTGAAACACAGCGTCTTCACATTCCACAAACATTCCATTCCGTTTTTCACGATGAAAACAAGACAGTTCGTGTGGTTACACCAGGGGTGTAGTCAAGGGTATTCGCTGGTATACAGCGTAAACCCACTTTTATCAGTCGCAATGCGTATACCCAGTTGTGTAGTCCAGGGTATTCATGGGGTTACGGCGTATAAAAACTTTCCTGGATTTCAGTGGTTAGAGCATGGCACTAGCAATGCTAAGGTCATGGGTTTTATCCTATGGGATTGCACATGGTCAGAAACAAATGTATAATACAATGCAATGCAAGTCGCTTTGGATCAAAGCTTTGGCAAAATGCATAAATGTAAATGTAATGTAAATATTTACCCTCGCTAATTTTTCCATGGTGTGCAATTTTAAAGTCTTGAATAACAGGGCAAACTGATCTCAAATCTGATCTACCTCGGTGTTCTTAAAGCATTCGTCAATCTAATGGAGGAGGCCAATCAAATAAAGGAAGGAGAAAATTTATGTCCAATCAAATGAAAGAAGGCGGGAGCTGCTTTTGTCAGAAGCCCAGCTCAAGGTCAGTTTAACTGTGAAAGAGCGCAATGTAAGTAGCTAAAGTTATATGTTTGACAACTGTTTTATCAAAGAAATGTTAAGGGCCGTTCACATGTCGCGCCTAAACGCGGGCAAAACACTGCCTGCGCCGCTTTCTACCTCTTTCCACTGCTCTCGGAAGTTTGCGCGCCCAGGGTGACTGTAAACGCACGTCAACATGGTTAACAACCGCATGTAATATCTAGTCATGTTAACGTGTAAAGACACAAAAAACGACCAGACCTTCACTAGTTCATGCTAAAGTGCGTTAAAACAGCTATTGCAAATATTTTAAATGCATCACTTTTAAAATGATTCTTGTTTTTTTCCTGTTTCTATATATTATTCTAATTTTAACTATTTTAACTTAACACCCAAGTATCTGCAACTTTTGTAATTTGATGTTTATGGCTGCACTAAGAAATTCTGTTCTCATATTTACCTTTATGTCATTTCCAACCCAAATGCTCTCTAAAATCCTGGGTACTGCCCTGGTTGTCCCTATATATAGTCTGTAGGTCAGTTTGATTGCAGAATGTGCACCTCTTCCGTGTCCATAATTCATTTCACAAAACTTCAAAATGTGCAAAAAAACAGGGTTGTGGAAATCCGGCATTCATCCTTTGCTGGGCCATTTTAAGAGGGCATAATTTAACTTCTTCAGGCACCTCTTCACCACTGGGTCACAAGTCTGCCTTCAAAGGTAAAGTTTGTTTAAAAATATTTGCATTTGTAAACAAATTTGATCTCTACCCCCATCTATATCATTTGTGCAGGTAGCGTAAATCATCATATCCTGTTGGGGGTCTGACCTCAGGAAACTTTGAAACTAAATCCAGAAAGAAAGCATTAAGTAACAAACAAGTAAATTAACTCATTTAATGGGAATTCATTTCTTATACATGTTTCAAAAGTCTACATAAAATCAGTTATGTTGCGACTCCTATTGTGCATTAAAACACTGAAATACCAACACATTATATTTTAAATATTTTCAATCCCACTGAGACTCAAAACAAATGGGTAATGAGCGCATCTGAACATAAACACGAGGGGTAAGTGCTTGCTTTGGTTCTGTCAATCAAACCGAATAAATCGTAAATGTCATTCATGTGGTCTGCATGTTCGATGATATAAACAGAGGGTCGTGGCCTTAACTCGCTCACCCACTGGAGAGGGTTTTGTTAACAGAGACGAGCCGTGAGATTACTCCCGTTAGGGATTGTGTTGGGAGTCGAGTCCCCTTCCAAACAAACAAACGATTCCCTCACGCCTCAGGAAACATTAGCAATTTACATGTGAATGTCCGTCACGCTCCTAACCTTCACGTCGTGATAACAATAAGACAGGGGTCGTGAATACTCGTCTGATATGTCGAGACCAATCGTTTTTCTAAGGTCCATTTCCCAAACCCCAGCAAAACCTCCAGTCACGAAAATCCCACCAGTCCGTGACCGGTACAAAACCTGCGCGAGCTCGCGGTCTTGTAGGGGAAGTCGATTCACTTCACGTCCGTTAACTTTTACGCATATTAAAATTGTTTCTTTACGCCTTTTCGCGGCAAACACGACTGCAGCGGATCTCATTCATACCGGTCATTTGTAGACCGAGAAACACCCACGGAGAGGAAGAACCTTCGTACGCACCGCAGTACAGTCGAGTCGCATGTTAGTTTCATAACCAGTTCTGCTGTTAACGCCCTTAAACGCAACACGTCGTCAATAATAATGTATAAATCAATTAGAGGGAGGCCGTCGATATTTAACAAAAGCAACATGTGGCATGTGAGATGGGGGTGCATCGGAGAGCTGGATGGAAAGACCGGGGGTGGTTTAAAAAGAACCCATAAAACATTGGGATCCGAACGTTCATCTGACAATTCACAAGCGTCCACACGCGTTCCCAAAGACAATTTACGAAATAATGAATCTGCGACTTTCTTGACGTGCGAATTTCTTTAAACATCTCTGAAAAGTCAGCTTCTTATATCTCGGTAACTTTGACCCAACCTGCCTGCCCGATTTAATAACATGCTGTTGTTCTTTGAGCTCTTAACTGATTTGACACAACGCAGTCAACCAAGACTCGAGTTTGTTTAACGCTGATGTAGTTAGTATTTGGTTATTGTGAATACAAATCGGATGAAGGAACATTTGATACTTCAAAGGTGCCGCCGAGCGGAGCATTCGAGGAAATGAAATCGATAATATAATTCCCAGCGTTTCGTCCCCGGTCACGTTCGTGTTAAAACGGCTGGGATGGTTCCAAATCCACGTCCAGCTAGAACACAGCCTACCAACGAGGTCTTAAGGATTTCCACAAAACTAAACGTTTCCATCTCTAACACGACCCAGACTGAAAATCGAATGATGAAGCCGAACCTTAGGATCCTGAAGTTTTTCTCACACGCAGCGGTGGGGTTTCCTTCATATAAAAGCTTAGCGTTGGTTTCTACTATTTAAAGACACGCCAATGTTACGTTATAAATTACAGACTAACGTAACAAGAATCCAGTTTAACGTTGTGTTGCGCTTCAAGATCCAGCCTCCCATACAAACGTTATGACGAACGCCGAAAAGCTCTAGACACGGATTCAAAGGTATTCTAACACGGTTGTGGTACCAAGAAGTTTGAAATAAATACTTTACGGTACTTACACGTTCGAGTGGTCCTTGGATCGCATGTCCCACTCATGGTTAAATTCCAAAACTGGCAGAAATATCCCATTCGGTGGCGCGACTGGAATGCGGCTCAGCGTTGTGAACGCGAGCAACCTCGCACTGAGCAGCGCGAAGACCGACTGCACTGGAAACGCTCAATCACGCGCTCAGTGCGCGCTACTATGGCAAGCCTTTGGTGTCACAATTACGTTATAGATAAAACAAGTTTATACAAAGAAGAGGTATTTTAGGCATTTGGCAGACACCGGCGTTTGACGGCGTTTTAAACAGTATTTGCCCCGCAAAGGCAAGACCACTCGAAATTACCAACGATCATTTATCTTTTTGGAAATGTAAAGTTACACAACGTGGTCAACAATAGTAGCACACCAATCCCATTGCATATCCTGCTCAAGTTAATTGCTTACGTTAAAAGCATAAATGTAATGGTGGCGCTGTTACAGACCTTTGGAAAAGTAAAAATCTCTTGTAGAACGTATGTATTTTATCTGTTTTTAATCATTGTTCTGAGTCTAATCTGGGCGA
Source organism: Triplophysa dalaica (assembly GCF_015846415.1). Taxonomy (NCBI): domain Eukaryota; kingdom Metazoa; phylum Chordata; class Actinopteri; order Cypriniformes; family Nemacheilidae; genus Triplophysa; species Triplophysa dalaica. The sequence goes on along the minus strand of NC_079547.1, from coordinate 5,066,741 downwards.
AATATATGACAAATAATGCTAACAATCTCAGCTGTTTAATCAAAGCGATGCATTTATTAAGAAAGCTTCCTACATCTAAGGGGTGATAAAAAAGGATACATTTTTTTGTTTAAAAGCAGAGAGACTCTGTTCTTTCATTTGATATATTGTTTGACCATATATTCATTACAGAAAATGTACCGTGAGCCATCAATTTTTTGTGAAAATGTTAAAAAATCTCTGGCCATGGTTGACAACTTTTTTAAAAAAGGCTTTCGGGGAAAGAGTTAAATACATCGTCATAGACGCCTTTTTAATCTATCTCGTAATTGTGACACCAAAGGTTTGCCATACGCTCCTGATATGCTCCAGAGCCCCACCATGCGGCGAGCAAATGCTATGGCACTTTGAAGTTGGCCAAATTGTAATTTGGAGGAATTTGAATGAATGTAAAATGTAATAGACAAATGTCATGGCATATTGCATACAAAATATAATTAAATCATTACAAAACAGATTCGATCATTGCATTTAATACCATTAGCCATATAACACGTATGTTAGTACACAGGTCTTTTTTATTAATAGTTAACAAAAAGTTACATTTGCTAGCATGTGTTTGTGTCAAAGTTTTGGTATATATGTGAGGACCTCAATGGTCCTTACTAACCTAAATTCTGTCAATATTTATTCGCCTGCAATGTGTTCCAAATGTGTGTAAATGTAGTTGTTCTGTTAAACACTAGGAAAGATATTTGGAAGAATGTTTGTAACAAAACAGAACTGGGGCACTATAGACTTCCATAGCACAGAAAAATCTACTTTGTTAGTCAGTGTTGACCCAGAACTGCTAAGTTTCCCACATTATTATTTAAAATATCTTCTTTTGTGTTTAACAGGACCAAGATTTAGATCAACTCAAGGGTGAGTTAATGTTAAAATTTTGGGGTGAAATGTCCCTTTAAGGCAAAATCTAGATAGAAAATATATCAGCCAAATCGTTTTTTTTTCTATAAAAAGAATGGCATGCACATTTATATTAGGGTCAGAGGATAGAAAATATCACTTGCCTAAAATACAATCAAAAGTCTGTAAAGTAACCTCACAAATATAGTGAAACAAACTGTGTTTGTGTGAGCATGTGATTATTTGAATACAGAACAAAAGCGCTCGATTGATAAGCTTTAGGCCACTGGTACCGACATCTCTTCCCTTACAAAAACACCAGCGCCGAACATCCACCCAACATTATTGTGTAAATGCACTCAAGCATGCAGATATGAGAATCTGTCAATATAAACTATGTTAAAACAATACCAATACAACATTACACAAAAGGGCTAGGGCAGCAACATAGCCAGATCTTGAAAGATAGCTCAATATTGCATTTCATATGATTAATGTCTTCCTAACAGTCATTTTGACTTTGAATCTCTCTTTTCCGTAACAGCAGGCCAAACCACATCAAAGCCTCTTTGTTCATATTGGCCAGGAAAAGGAAGTCTTTAAATGACCTGCCGTACTATTCAGGTCATAACTGGCCAGCAACTAGCACTGCATGTAGAGAATCAAAACATTATATTTTTACACTCACCCACACACATGGGGTGAATTTACCCAAGTCACAAGATAAACACAAGAACACCAACAGGTTTGTGTTGTAATAGGATTTACTTCCAAACATACACACATTGGCCGGTCATCACTCAATAAACTGTGCACCCTGTTCAGCTGAATCCTGTTAGGGGCAGTGCCACATGGCAAGGATTGGCCACCCTGCAGGGAGGAGATTACACAAGCTATTATAACACACACACACACCAGACCATGTTAGAATCATCACCACATTCCACAACTTAAAGACTAAAGAATCCTGCAGTCATAGGAGTTTAACAACTCTGTTTTCTACACACATGTCATGAAGTCATCTTGCATCAGTCCTCGCATATCTCATCATCTGTTACCGTTGTAACCCACACACCTGTTTCTTGTGTGTTCAGGTCTTAGCTGTTGAATATTTTGCATAGTTTTGATGCGCGCAATGAAGTCTTGTATGAAATGCTTGAAGGTTGAACGCTGTGTTTGTTCTCTTGTCTGCTCTCAGATTACATTTGGATTGTCTCACTGGAATTTGAATCAAAGTATTTTTGATTTGACCTTGGATACTTTAATATGTAGGATGCTTGCGTTACAAGTTCAGCTTTTTAGTGGATTTTAAGCGTTTTATGGCTTATTTGTGTTTGCTAAGAGATTCAATGCTTTTATTATTCCTTTGAAAATATCTTAACCAATTCAATGCGACACTTACCATAGTTTTTGTAATGAAGATTGGATTTATCTTCAACTTTTATGGCTTGTTTGAGAGCTGTGGTACTTCAGCAGTCAGCTTACAATTTTTACTTCTCACCTGTGATCAAAGTGACCTTTTTTCCGCATGCAACCACCCATAAAACAACCGCCTAACAGCCACTTACAAACAAACAATCAATCAAACAGAAGACACAACTGCCAATGCATTTAAAGCACCCTGATTCAAATGCAACAACCCAGAATGTTTGCAGATTGTTCGTGCAGTCTTGCACCACTTATATTTAGTTCAAAAATATCTATTTTAACCTTGTAATTTAACATGAAATATCTGTATTGGTAACATCCATACGAACACATTAGTAACTGCTGAATCACTGTTGTGCTGTCTGAGGCTTGAGTTGTTTTGACATTTATACATCAGTTATTGAATGTAAATCTGTAATGTCTTCCTTTGAGACTCTATAATCACATCTAATTCCATCAGATCAGACTGAAGCATCCTCCGCTTGACTTACAGAGCCTGTAGAAGGTTGATCATAGATACAGACACCCACATTAACCCATGTTGAGACTCTTTTAGTGCAATTTGAACCTTGTTTTCTTGAGGCTTACATCTGAGTCGTTTTGTTTTTTTAATTTAGAGTCTTACTTTCCGCGTCTCTAAATTAAAGTCTACACGCCTATACTTAGACAAAGATTTTTAAAAATCAATGTCTGCATGGAACATTGAATTAAACCCATTACCATCTGACACTGGTTGTCTTTTTTATTTCAATCTCATTTTCTACAACTAAACATACTGCTTCCGTTTTTCACTTTCACAGTAAAAATCTGCATCTCAATCACTCCAGCATGATCATGTTGGTTTTCATTTCAAACATAAATGTTTTCAGACAATAACTGCTGAAGTCTGTTTCTCATGTCTGCCCAGAGGATGGGCAACCCCTTGAGTTTTAGTTCCTCCCAAAGCTTCTTTTTAACTTGTTTCTGCGAGATCAATTGACATGTCAACAGTTTCTATAGTTTAAGAAACATTATGAATTCATCCAAACTGAAGAAATCCATCTTCAAGAAAATGAGGCACTGTTTTAATTTAATTCGTTCCTTCTACTCCAGCTTATGTTTTACCGCAGAACTGAAATGGGATAATTTTATGGAAATATGTTCTTATTTCTTATTTCAAATTTGATTGAATGGTCAATTTAAAAGCAAAAAGGCTTTTAGTATTAGCTCAATTTATATGGTCAGTCTCTTTCTAATATTATAACTATTTAATTCAACTTTATTATTATTATTATTTGCTTTGCTTTTGCTCTTATGTGATATTATGGAGTTGATGGGTCCTTATAAGATACAATTCTCAATTAAAGGAGTAGTTTAGCTTCAAAATTAAAATTCTGTCATCACTTACTCTTTTTATTTCAAATCTGCATGGCTTGTTTTTTCATCTCCAGAACACAAAAGAAGATATTTTGAAAAATGTTTGTTAACAGAACTGCAAGGCCCCAATTCACTTCTATTGTAACCAATGCAAGTGAATGGGGGGCTGATAACAGCAATGGATGTTTCCCCTGCTCCTCCAATAACCTCATAAAATCCTCAATTGCTTAACTGGAGCCCGAAACTGAAACAAACAGCTTGTGGCTTGAAGGATGTCTGCACGTACAAACGTGATCTGTGATTCACATAGTTTTCTTCAATGTGAAAGTAAAAACCAAATTCAGTCACAAGAATTTTCCAGAAATTCCAAGGTTAGTGTCATCAGTTTTTGAAAGATTTTACGTAAAATACAACATATAATTCATAAATCGGACATTAAATATGTCCTCAAAATACTATTTACATAATTTTATCCATTATCATTGGCGCTTTCTTTTCAGATGGTTGAGTTTTTGATGTCATGTTGTGACACGATTAACTTGCCTCTAAAAACAACACATTAAACGAAACAAACTACAGTTTAAGCAGCCATTCCTGTCTCAATGGGGGGTTCTCAATCTGGGGTCCAGATTACGGCCCAAAATCCTGACCACATGCTCACAATGAACTACACAAGACGACTTCACATGAAGCACTCCATGTTTGTGTTGTTTAATTTGGATTTCTTAAACTGTGGTGCATCTTAATGTATTATAGTAAAACACACTATTAATCGACTAAACTTTATTAATCGACTAAAGAACAAAAGCTTTGTTTATAGGAACACAGATTTATTTTAATGTTGCAGGATGTTTGACAACAGCTATGGTGATGATAGGTGAGCCTTTGATCTGATACTGATGAAGCTGAGTATCCTTCACACACACAAACAAACACGCTCGCACAAACAATGGATGCTCATTAACACTTATACTCAGCTTGCCAAAGCACCGTCAATGAGGCATGGCATCACTTCAACCTTTAATCCTAGACACATGTTGGCAAATGATGTACATGCAGCACACAAACCCAACGCGTTCATTTCTTCACAAACAAAGCAATGTCTCATCATAACATTGAAGATGAAACATTGTAGTGGGTGGCAGACAGCAATTTCAAAGCTTAATACAAGTCTGTCTTTGTCGTTGTGCTTTTAATAACCTTCCATACCTTGTAGTGGGCTGAGGGCGTATTTTAGGTTGAGCTGAGTGAAATGATTGGTGATCCCTTCTGGGCAGCAGAATAGAGAGAAGAGGCACCGCTGGGTTGCTTTCTCCAGCGAGAGGGTTTCAGAGCTGAGAAACGCATGTGTTTACACCTGGAGGTATGAAGTTGATCCTCTAATAACGTTCTTAAGCAATAAAAGTGCTGTGTTGAAAGATCTGGTTTCAGACGTTTGCGATTCTGTGTTTGATAGATTTTAATAGTCCTGAGGCTGTGTAATTAGAACCGCTTGAGAGTTACATGTGCAAATATATAATAAAGCTAGAGGTGAAAAGATGAATTATTACTCTCATATTCAAATAATTTGCAAATGAAGACCACAGACAAACACAACACACCAGTACACTGTATCAACATGTTTTTGTCTCAAACACTCACACTCACACACACACACACACACACAACAGTGATAGGTAAACCCGTTTTCCACACTTCTCATCTCCCCCTCAGAGCTCTTCGTGTAAAATGACACTTAATCTCAAATGGTGCCCCCGGGCCACCGTACGGCAGAAGGAAATCTTTTTTCACCTATGTCTGCAACATCATGACTTTCTCGTTTCAGCTATAATTTATGTTGTTTTGTTTATTTCTGTTTTTGTCTTGTCCTGCCAACAGACTGTTCTGTACTACAGTCTTTCTGTTTAAGCTTCAGGAGTTTAAAAATGATTTAAATGATTTTAAACTTTTTTAATGTTCTGCAAAGGCATCATTTAAATTTTGTCAGAAACTTTTCTAGTGGGTTGCTGATGTAATTCTTTAATCCAGTGAATTTTGTTTAGTACTTGTAATATAAAATATTGTGGATATTTATAATTTATTAATGATAATGGTTGTGACTTAAATAGGACAGCAATATGTGAAATCTGCCTGTAACGATATCAAAAATTGATCGCGGACAAAAGATATCCACTAATGATATTAGCCTATCACAATATTTGATCTGATCTGTATCTTTTTTTAAGGAATAAATGATGCTCATGATGCTATGAGTCGAATTCATCTTTAAATTTTGTTTTTGCTTTATCTTTTAGTTGGTCAGTGAATCACCCAAAATACAAATGTACAGAGAAAGAGTTCATAACCACCGGGACCAGTTCTGAACAGTTTATGATATTACGGTATTATATCATGATATGTGTAGATTTAGCACAATATCAATAATCACGTTTTTTTGCAGCACCGTTATTGACAATATGAAGTTGTCTGAGAGATTCACATTTTACTATTTTACTAACATTACTAAAAATGGTCTCCCCATTCATTTGAACTTTTAGTCAAAGTCAGTGAATGCAGCTTTAAGGTGTCAGAGGAGACCTGGCCCTCCCAGCTGAGCCTGGTTTCTCCCAAGGTTTTTTCTCCAGGTACTCCTCATTGGAGTTTTGGTTCCTTGCCACTGTGCCACATTGGCTTGCTCACCGAAAGACTGCTGGTATCAGATTATTTTATGATTCTGTAAATTCCATTAACATTGCTTTATTAGAATGGTCTTGCTTGTTCTAAAATATCAAGTTCTGTTCTGTATTCCAACTCTTCTGTGATTTTCTTTTGATTTCTTCTGTTAAGCAATGCACATTGTAAAAAGCACTTTGTAAAAATAAAATTGAATTTTAAAGAACAGGAAAATCCTATAGAAAAAGAAACCATTGTCTAGACAGCAGTTGGAAAACTGAGTAATTATTATGAATTATTCCTAATTATATCTGAGCTTTTTTTATAACACACTGAGGATTACAGAGTGAACTTTATGAGCTTCATCAGTGAATTTATATTGGATTATATGATGTTAATAATTAACTCAATATGACTCCCTCTAGAAATAATATCTAGCTCAGTCTATTCCTGAACCCACAGCAATGTCAGTGAAGTTCTGGGATTGATACATACAATATTCTACTTCCTTATTAGCTGCAGTCTTTTTCACAAAGTCCCTGAAGCCATACAGGTTAAACTCTGGAAAAAAGAGAAATGTATTTATGGGGAGAGATAACTCTAGATGGACCACACTCCTGTTAGGGTATTTTGAGGTCAAAAATGGACAAACCCAACCGTTGAGGTACAAATTCAACCCAGGGTTATTTTAATGGTGGGTCGAATATATATTTTTTGAGTGAATTCAACCCAATAATTGGAGGTGTCATTAGGATTGACCTCTGTCTTCCATATACACTTCATGTAACACGTGAGTTCAAGCTCAATTTTGATTGGCTATCCTTCGCACCTGTGTGGTTAACACTGTTGTTCATTTGCCTTTTACTCTGTCCACTACGGAACCTTGTTTTGTCAGCACAGCTGTTAAAACTACCACTCATTTTGGGGAAGGGAACGATAGAAATGCCCTTCATCTATCAACAATCACTTTCCATGACAGGAATGATTAATGCAGTTTATTTTTCATGTGAGTATTTATGTGATTTTTGCCATCAATACACAAATTGAAATATATGTAATTTTTCATTTTGGACACGGCTCTGTGTTTCCATTCAAAGTGCAGCAAGTATTCATCTTATCCTAAACTGAATTTTTTGCACTGCATTTGGTTCCTTGTTTAACCTTAACAGTATGTGCACAGTAGTTCATACTACATGAAGAACATGGTTAAGAAGATAATACGATAATTACTGGCTGGCAGTCATACTGTCTAAATAATAATTATAATAAAATCATGTTGGCTGGCATCAGTGCATTGTGGTTTGGCATCTGTAAACTAGAAAAAGTGCAATTAAGGGTCATATTTTCTGTAGATTACATTTCAACCATAAAACAGTGGTTTCTTGCCGTAGGCTAGCCCATAGTATTTACTATCAAATGCTCATTATTGTAACAAGTTGATTCAAATCATTTTACATTATACTGAGCACAGAACTCAGAGCTCAATGCAAATTACGATGGTGTTTTTTTCCAGTAATATACTTCCACACATGTTAAATGAGCTGTGAAATGAGATTTTATCACACTCACACAGTGTTTAGATTTACAAAGAGATGGCACGAAAATGAGTCGAGTAAGTATTTAAAAGGAAGATTAAAAGAACGGAGCTAATTTGGTTTTGGAGAGGGAATTTGTGAACATTACTTTTTTAAGCAATTTGTGGAATTGGATTTTCTAATTGTATAATGACTGCATGCAGTAAACACATGCATGTACATACAAATAAAGCATGCAACATGGAGACACAAACAGTTTTTGTGTCTTGATTTTATTTAGAAAAGCACCAGTCGGAAGACTGACACCTGCGCTCGTGTGAGCACACACACACAAGCACGCGCGCGCACGCACGCACACACACACACACACACATGGTACTGCTGACTCTAAGCTGATATCAAACTGCCTGCGAGACAAATTCTGACACATTTACAGTCTGTGTCTGTCGCTGTGTGTATGTAGAACAGCTACAATTGAAATTTAGCATTTTTCCAGGGTTTGCAGGCATACTGCACCTGCTGTGGAGAAACTTTCATGTTGTTCATTTGCATTCACTGATTTCCTGTCTCTGTTTCTGAGCTTCAGGGTGTGAATAAAGTTTCAGAGAGAAATCAGTGCAGTAACACATGAGGGTATCTGAAATATATAAGAACAATTGCTCACATCTCTAAACATTGTCCAGAATCCTTATTCATGAACGTCAACCTAACCCTGGAACGTCACTTTAAAGTCCCTGTGAAATTAAAATTGACAATTCCTATTTTTTCATGAAATATTGCAGCGTTTATTGTAGATAGCTTACAATGTGAGTCATTCTCTTTTTAAAATTCATGTGTCCTTATAATCTTCTGTGGAAATCTGAAAACGTACTTCCGTCCTCTAGTGACTATCTATTTCAAATGACGTAAGTTAGATGGCTTGGGCGGAGTATCCGTTAACTTCCTTTGAACTGGCTGCCTGATGCCAGTTCCATTTAAGATGTACAACTTAAAATGCAACGGTTGTTTTAATACATCCAATCAAATCAGAGTGAAAAACAAGCCACGCCCACCTATTTCTCTTTCGAAATTTGCTTCACTTGGAAATGTGTCAGAATATGGAAGTAAAACGATCACAACTTCATGGGAACTTTAAACCTGTCATAGGTTTGGATTCATAAACGTACAATTTAAGGTGATCATTTTGGTAGTAAGTGGATCCTGTATGACCTGTCACAAGAAATTAAAAAGCACACTTTTTAAAACATATTTTATAAAACAATTCAGACCTGTTATCTTTAAAACATTTTGGAGAGGAAGGTCTAACACAGTCTCGGGAATTTGTAACTAGTTTACGAGGTTGCTTATTAGTACGAATGTGTAAATCTTATTTGTACGTATTCACCTCGTACGAATTAATGGGAATTAGCTATCTCATAAAATTTGTAAGAGTTCTTGTAAGATCAGGTTGGAAGTTGTAACACTTTTCAAGTTTTGTGCAAAAAGGTAAATAACAGCAAAATAACAGCAGTGTAAATATCAGAAAACATCATTACAGCATATTGTTGTAGTTTTTGTCAATAAAGACAACGACTGATTCCTTGTTTCTGGATTTTCTAAATATTTAAATGACTAAATATGTGAGAGATCAAATATTGAGCTTTAAGAGATGCCCAATAAACATACACATTGGCTTGGACATTCGAGGTAATTTGGTTGAAATATTTTGGTTGAAAAACCTTTCAAATCTATATTGAAATGTATTTTGCAGTACTCACTAAACAGAGTAAACTAAATGCAACTCAATCTTTTAAGTCTCTTTGACCCAGATGCATTAATTTGAGTTTTATTACCTAAAGTAAACCTTCCATCTAATGATATAATTACCATCTACTCCAAACCATTGCAGAAATATAATCATTTAAATATCCCTTTTTGACTTTAGTAGGTACAACTTCAAATGTGTTTCTGAGTCAAAGCAGGTGACAAACAGTTTGAGTTAAGTACCTGTAATTCTCTTCTAAATTACATCGTAAGCAAAAATAGGCAAACAAGCAGAATCATTGAGCCACATGTGTGTCACTTAAGCAATGGACATGAGGGTTAAATGGAAATCCTGTCATTATTTATTCACCCTTATGTCATTCAACCAATATGACTCTTTCTTCTATGGAGCACAGAAGAAGATATTTTGAGAAATGTCTCTTTGCTTTTATGGTCATACAATAGAAAAGTCAATGAGGTTGATGTTGTTTGGATGCTAAATATTTTCCTTTCTGTTCTGCAGAAGAAAGGAAGTCATATAGGTTTGTGATGACATGAGGATGAATAAATGATGAAAGAAATGAAATGAACATAACATGTTATGTGTTCAGTCTGAAACACTCATGACTTCTAAGCACATGACTCAGAATAAGCAGTGATGCTAAACTCACACGTGTATTCCTATACCTGTATTCCTGCCGCCAGCAATAAATCAATGTTTAACACTCTCTCTGTATGATTCAAGCACAGCTGCAGTGATGTTTGGTGATGGGGATCAATACAGCACATTGAGAACACAAGATTCCATTTTCGGACCCCTTATCTTCATCTGTCTCCTCCAGTGTTGCCATGACTACAGCCACCCTGGCCACCTTCCTATCCTGTGCTCATGCTTTTCATACAAATATGTGTGTGTGTGTGTGTGTGAGTGTGTGAAGCAGAGAAAACCAAATCCCCAATCAACACACCACTTGAATTGTTTCGGCACAAGTGATATCAAGATGGGGAGATTTTTATTGATCCCTGAATGAGTTTCCACATTCATCGCTTAGACACTGATCAACTGCCTCTCACCATAAATAAATCGAATGCTGAATTACAGGCAACGCTTCATTATAAAAGCACGTGGATGTGTTATATTTTATTGGGAGATTTGACCATATTTGCTCCACTGTTAAAGGGAATATTCAGAATGTGAAAATGAAACTCATAATATACCTGCTGTTAGTCTGAAAACAGCCACGTTTGTGCTTTTAAGTTAATAAGAGAGATTCTTAACACAAATGTCCCCATTGATTTTACTTCCTCTTTAAATTGATGACACTACTCCTAAACCTGCAGGTTTGATATCAGTATGCAATATTTAATAAAATGTTCAGTAAATTTCAGAAGAACAGAAATAAAAAGGCTGTTACGATGACCACTTCAGAGAACAAACTACTGTTGAAGTTTGTAAAGCTGATTTAATCAAATATCATAGAGAAGATCGTCAAGTGTTTTGTTCACCTTCCTATGATTCGTTCTGGTATCATTTCTGGGTTTCAAGCATGCTGTCATATTCTCACAATCTCATACTGTTACATAACATTTCAAATGGTCGCCCAGAAAGCAGTTTCAGACTGATAAATCCTCTTCACGTTTAATGTTTGGAGATAATCATAGTTTCTCACATCTGAATTACACTGTAGAGAATTTGTTGCTTAAATCAGGATCAACTGAAAGATGCTCACACGCACACATACACACACATATGCATTCACTTTATTCATGTGAGCATACGCAAAAACAGTGCTGAATGTTTTCATGGATCCTCTGCGGAACAGTTCTTCATCATTATTAGCCTTCATCCTCATCCATGGTTCACCAGCAGATTCTGCACAGAAGACAAACACACAGATGAACACATCTACCTCAGTTCTGTTCTCTTTGTTCATCCTGCACAGGTTAACCTGCATGTCGGTGTTAAGAGAGCACCAGCAGATTCACATTCTTCTTTAAAAAAGCAGCAGTCAGTGAGCCTTTCTTCATTGTGTATGTCCTATAATAACAGGCGTAACATATAGAAGGGTTACCTTCAGTGTGCCACATTATATTTTACATTCATAGGTTCATTAATCCAAAATGAGAAACGTACATACATCAAAATGCAACTTATTTCTAGTGGCTTTCACTGTTTTGCATTGTTGAAAAGCATTGCCGAACATTTAAAAACAAAGAATAGGGACAAAAGAAAAAAGAAATCATAATAAACAGGAAAATTATAAAGGAAACATGGTAGTATAGCATGTATAATTTCAAATTTTTCATAAATTCATTAGTGTCTCTAACCATACTCTATAAATAATAATTGTTGCAATTCCAAAGTTCATTCTGTCAATGAAATAAATAGACTGTAACGAGATAATGCATATCGTCACATCCGAAACCTTGGATGTCCAACTGTTTTTCAGGAAATGGAAAACCACAGTACTTTTTAAATGAGTAAATACTGTGATCTCAAAAATTTAATACTTTTTATGGTTAAATATTTGCAAAACCCAGTGACAAACATAAAGGGTGACTAATGATAGTGATTTATGGCAAAAATATAACTAAAGAAATATGGATAAACAAGGTATCGGTAAGACAGCACCAATGTGATCTCGCGACCATTTCAACACCTGTCTCAACATTGCACAATTTTTGCCAAAGAAAAAATGTCAAGGGTTTACCATCTGATGTTCTGTATTTTTTTCAATCTATTCATCACAGGTTTTATAACAATGACACTTCCAGTCAAGACCTTCCTATCCGATGGGTGTAAACGTTCCCCGACCTGATCTTGTGCCTCCTCTCACAAACACCACAAACACATGTATTTTCAACCCATTTTAGTTTTTCTACAATGTGCAAAGGATACAGCACACAATAGAGCACACATGTTATATGAAGATAAATATGACTACAGACTAGACCTTAACTCTTTACTCTAAACAAGTGTATATTTCATCATGGTCCATTAAACCTCATTAAATGTGTCAATAATTTCATACGTCTTTCAACACCTGTATACCATTTACAGAACAGAGTAATTTTCCTCTAAAACAACCACCTGAGCTCCACAGCAGGAATTTCGAATTACCACAGTGAAGAAGTGAGATGATGTTTGTTATCTTCCACAGCTGAGATGATTTTACAAAGTCAAACCTCTTCAATCTTCAGCAGGGGTGCAGCGACGCATTGCGAACAACAGAAGACATCATGCACCCTTGAGCTAAACAATGCAGAACAAAACGGTCCGCAGCTGAGACGTGGCGTCGCAATCACGCCAGAGAATATTCTGTCCTCGTTTTTAGACTCTCAGATTCTTCCAAACATGTATACATTTATTTGTTCTGCTAAACTCAAAGGAAGATATTTGGAAGAATGTCAGTAACCAAACAGATCTCATCTCCCATTGACTCCCATAGTATTTATTTTCCCTACCATGGCAGTTTGGAGGATGATATCTATTCGTCCTTTGTCCTTAGTAGAACCAAGACATTTAGATGTGTTTGGAACAATCTAAGGGTGAGTAAATGAGAACAGAATTTTCAATTTTGGGTGAACTATCCCTTTAAGACGCCAGCCTGGAGGATCGCTACAGGACCCAGAAGCCACATATCGCTTTCCCTCCTCTCTACTTTCTCCTTTTCCTGTAGATTAATGATTCTTCCTAAAGCTTTAGCAATGACCAGCCGCCCACTTCCACACATTCCCAACAGGCACAAATCCTCAAACATAATGCCTCTGTACCTCTCGCTCTCTGCCCGACACATGCTCTGCTGGGATTTCTCACTTTATTACCCTGTGGCCCTCTTACTTTACCAAATATACACTGTTATTTTTTCAAATGGTACTCATGGAGAAGAAACATAAAATCACACCTAAAATATTTAAAGGGATGGTTCACTAAAAATAATACATTTATTATTAACCCTAATGTCATTCAAAGGTTGTATTTCATTCTTCACGCTTTTTTCTGTGTTCCACAGAAAGTATTTTGTAAAAAGTCTGTTTGGTTTTGTGTCCATACAATAGAAGTAAATGGGTTTCAATGTTGTTTGGTGTGCAACATTCTTCAAAATATCTTCTTTGGTATCCTACAGAAGAAAGAAAAAAAACAGGTCACAAGTCTTTATCCAACAAAACAACTGAGTTCTACTAATGAATCATTGTGTCTCTCATGAAGATTTTTATTTTATCTGAGACAAAATAATTGTGAGATAAAACACACCCGTGCAAGAAGAGCAACATTTAAATAACATTCTCCTCTGGGCGGACCCAATGCTTTCTGGTGTGTAGAAGGGGGCGAGAAATGAAAGGAAAATAAATACTTAATTCACATGACATTTCTATTCTGGTACGGCGCGTCTGACAGCCACCAGCCAATAGAGAATCCAGGAATATCTGGAATGAGGCATTTGTGTGCCATTTATAGCTTCAGATGTCAAAGGTTTATTGTGACACCCTTACAAATATGAAGGTCAGAGGAGTTCTACTGTCTGCTCGCAGATATAAACGTGATGCAGCGTCTCAGTTTCCACAGATATCATGTTCGGCTCAGGATAACATTACCGTACTTCTGGAGGAAGGAATTTTAAACAATGGCTGTCAGCATCATGATATAAATCAGCCCAATAGACGGACGGGTCTTATAATCAGAAAACGGCACAAAAGATTTCTACAGTGTGAATGTTGAACTGCTGCTTTGTTCTGTGTTGTTTTAAAGTCTGTGACACTCTTGAAAAAAAGGTTCCTAAATGGTTCTTTATCAGCTGTGTGATTCCATACAAAACATTTAATATCTGCAGAACCATTCTGCTGCACAAAAGGTGGTTCTTAAGTTGTTCTCAAAACTATAAAAATGTTAAATAAAGATAGCATCGCTGCCAGGAACCCTTTTTAGCACCATTATTTTAAACCTGCAAACATTATCTGGTAGTTTTGAGATTATTGGCTACTCTGCTGTGAGATATCTGTGTTGCCGTAACAATAGCATCTACACTATATGGATCTCAGCTGGAGAAATCGTGATATGAAATGGATCTATTACTTAATATCGGATCATTCGGTTTCACTTCAACTGCAGGGTATAGAAAAATGATTTTTTCAGATTTTTTCAGATTCTGACTCTCAATATAAAAATCATCTGATTTGTTTGGAGCTTCGGTTGGTCTTTTATATGCAGATGATTCATTTAGATGTAAATGTCTTTAATTTGCACTGTGTTACAGTTCAGTAGTCATGTGGCAGCCTGCCCGCTCTAGTTGGCAAACTGCCACTGTGGATGCCAACCTCACCCCCTCATTTACTGAGACGGGTGTCTGTGTGTAAAGCTCTGCTCTGGTAGCAAGTACACAAACACACATAGTAAAAGCAGTTGTTATGTCTATCTCCCTCTCTCTCTCTCTCTCTCTCTCTCTCTCTCTCTCTCTCTGTCTCTCTCTCTCTCTCTCTCTCTCTCTCTCTCCTTCCCTCTCCCTCTCTCTCTCTGCGTGAGTTGCATGAGTGATCCAGTATTAAAATGAGCCACATATAAAAGCCTCTCATTCACACACACATACACACACTTCAACAGCAGTGTCCACTGCTTTTGATTTCCTGCAGAGAAAATTATTCTGCCATGTTTCACAATGTACAAGCACTTCACAATAGAGGAAAACGAATAGAAAGGATTCACAATATATCAGTGACCGTATCAGTAATATAACAGCTTATAACAGCATTTTTTATATTGGGATGGTGGTATATTTCTAGTTGTGTATAGATGTGTATATTTCTTTGAGCATAAAAATTTAACTAATCTTCAACCTGTGACAAATTTGCAATTTGCATTCCAAAAACGCTATTTATTTTATTTCATACTTTTTCTGTTGTTTTCATTATTTATATACAGTCTATTAGGTCTCTACGGTTGGTTCTGATTTCAAAGAAAAATATAAATGTTTTACTTATTTATAGTTATAAATCACAGAAAATATTTATAAAATAAAATTAAAATCGTTTCAGCCCATTTTCAGCATTTTTATTAATGATGAATATCCCTAACCAAAATAAATAATACAAACACACAAACCTTCTTGGATGAATTGATGCAGTTGATATATTCTCTGGCCAGCTGTGAGCACTGAAGAGTCTGATGTTTGTTCTCTCTGTAGCAGTTCAACACCTGAGACTGGAGCTCAGGGCAGATGATGCTGATGTTATGAGGACTGATGATAAATAAACACAATTACTGTACAACAGTGACTTTATTAAACACAGGAGTGGATTCATTTGATTGATAACAATGATGAAACATCACAGAAACAAAACACAGGTGCAAAGATATATCCCATTGACAAAGGTAGAAATAAATACCTAGAACAAACTGACCCCTAGTGGCCTGCAGGAGGATTACAGTGGAATTTGAACCTGATTGACACTTTCTCATAAATGGAGACAGTGATGGAGTTCATCTTTGATAATGAATTTACGTCTCATGTCTCTCAGGGGCAAATTCACTAAACACTGCCATAGTGTAAAAAACACCTTCCTATCCACCTGAATTTAGAGTTTAACCAGGCAGACAGTGTTGAAATAATGGACGATCATTTATTTAACTATCCCCAGTTTTAAACACTGCGGAAACAGAACTAATGTGCATTTGCAACCAGGACAACAGCATAAGTGTTGCAAGATTTCACTTTCTGAGAAAATTACTCACTAAAGCATGTCTAAGACAGACACACACACGCAACTATTTTTAGTAATTCAATGCTTTAACTGCCTCTCAGTTGTACTGTATATTTGTAGAGTTTGTTGATAGACATCTGCATACTAGAACAGAGAGAGAGAGAGAGAGAGATTACATGCAGTCATTCATACATTTTAAATAATATACTGGTTGAATTTCTTATTTGCAGCTTTTACTCTTAATCTCAGTTTATACCAAATTCATCATTTAAATTAATATTCTTTATGGGTGTAGACATCTTCAATATTTTAAATAAGTTATAATTTATAATAAATAATAAAATGTGTACACTGGACATCTCCATCATTTGTGTCTGTGCAGCAATTTCAATATTGTTTCAGCACATAAAGAAAGTGTCCACCAGTGTCGTAAAGTTTCCTTTGATGAGTTTATTCAAGGTTTACATGCCAGCGTTATTAGAAAACACTAGCACAGAACATTCACAGGCATATAATTCACCAGTGCCTCCAGTCCCTTACTGCTTTTAACAATTTACTAGATAATCACAGTTAGTAGTTAGACAATAAAAATATTAAGGACACTAATTTTCATACATTTCTGAGGGGCCTCCCTCTGGTAGAGAATCCAGCCCCAAGACACAAAAACAATGATTTGAAGGAGATTATAATCTATCAATGTAATTACAATCTCATAGTCTACATCCATCACACAGCTGGATTGATCAGTCTCTGATTTCTTATTAAATCTACACACTGGAAGATTGAAACGGCGATAAAAGGAAAGCATTGTAATTAGAGTGTATGAGGAAAATAACAACATCAGAAATTACTAGTCCAGAACTGATAATCCTTAGCAATTAAAATTAACCCGACTTGTGCATTTTCTCAGAAAATGATATGATGATGAAGGGTTCCACTTTCCCAGTGTTTGATCATCTGAGAGCATCTGAGAGAAGCTTTTATCTTAAAGCAATTTATAGTTATTTACATTGCGGTTTCAGGAATCAGAGGGGTTTTGATTAGAAATTAGACTTTAAAATATAACGTGTGAAAACAGACAGCAGGTCTTTTGTTTCACTGTGTGTGTCAGTTTGTCACGCTCTGCTTTTCTGTGAGCTTAAAGAAATCATTACAGATTAGTGTGTGTAGGCTGAATGTTTAAAATCACGAGCCTTTTTTTAACACGTCACACACAGCTGCAGTCAGAAGAGAGCAGATTAAACCTCTCACCTCAAGAGATAAAGACAGAAAAAGATTCAAAAAAAAGAAAAGTGTGTCGGTGCGAGTATCGCCAGAATTCAAAACTGCAAAAACAACTATTGTTTACAAGTAAATCCAATCCAGATAATCCTTTCATCTGCCATTGGTTCTAATAAACAGGTAGTCCCGCCTAAACTTCCTCCATGGTCATGAAATTGAACCATATCACCTCAAATTAAACATTAATCCTGAATTTGGTCTGATGTGCCAAATAACTGATGGTGTTATCCGATTGGGTCCCACTATTGATCAAGACAATTTAATATAAATCAAGTTCATTTAAGTACTGCCATATTTTTAGAAAACAGCCTGACTGTCAGTGGCACATTTAACACATTCAGATCCATCAATGGAAACTTCAATATCTCATCAGAGTTTTTTATTTATTTCCTTATGAATTAATGATCAATATATTACATGACATAACTGTATATTAGAAATTCTGCAGAATAATATGTTGTATAAGTATATTACAAAATATTTAATAATTCATAAAGACCTTGAAATTCACGTATTAAAAAATATAAGCACTAATATATCTTAGCAAAACACACGGACGGCTTGTTTGAAATGTTAATCCTACACATTGCACCTTCGAGTTCACAATACTGAATTGGAGTAAAAGGTCAAAGGCAGAAAATGCACTTTAGGTTTAGGGTTACTCCAAATTTTCTGCCTCACCATGGGTGTGCTTTTATTTATTTTTTGTATTCAAATGTTTTTCATGAATGAGATTCACTGCAGTCATTTTTGCTGTTGAAAGACTTATAAAACAGTTTTATATGCATAAAAGTGGATGGACATGAAATGAATGGAGGGCAGTGAGGTCATAGACACACTCAAAAGAAATGTTTTTGCTGCCTGTTCAATTTACTTAACTTGCTTAAGTTAAATCAACACAACTTTTGGAAAATATGGTTACAACATGATTGTTTTATGTTTAGTCATATAACTGAATCCATTCATGTTGGGACAACATAAAGGAGTTGTGTTGTGTTAACATAAAATAGTTATAATAGGGCAGAGGACTTATATTTCCCAGCATGCTTTGCGTACACTGCATTTTGAGAGTTATTTTCTTAAATAAGTGTTTTATATTGTGCACTTTTCAGTAAAAAGAAACACGTGTTAGTGTTTAATGTTCATTTATCTTAAAAGTTTTAAAGAGTTAGTTATATTTTTGAGTTTGGTGGTTACCCTTGTTCAGAAAAGTGTTGCCTTTGGTTAGGTAGTGGGCAGTAATAATAATTGTTTTACATTTCTGTTGAGTTCTATTTTCTCAATATCATCTTATTGAAGTTAAATGAGATAATGTCTAATGAATGTTACAAATGTATAATATAAAAAATGTTGAGCAATTCATTTTATTTTAGTGTTTTTATTTGACCTGCAGACTTAGTTGCTCTAAGTTCCAATCATTAAGTACAATCAACACAAATGGATAACATAAGCAAAGCTTGTTTCTGTTAAATAAATTGAGCTAAATCAGGTCATCTTAGATCAAGCTATAGTCATTAAATTCAAGACAATAATTTACATTTATTCAAAATAAGTGTGTGATGTACCATTTAATTAACAAAGTTATGAGCGATTTACTTAAAACATTATGTTACGATTAATTGTATATTACCTTTTCCATTTAAGCAACTAAGTTTTGTGGGACCAGTTGACATAACTTTATTAATTAAATACAACATTTCATTTCTAAGAGTGCAGGAGGGATTTTGGTGACTGTCGGTTCTGTAAGGGTTTAAGAAATGGACCACTGAAGTATAATGGATCTCAACATCTCAGACGACCATTCACGACCCCCTGTCTTAACTATTATTGACTTTATAAAATGGCGGTTAAAAGTGTGCTGAACATACACATCGCAAAATGTGTTTTATATTTTCCATAGAGCTCCAACACTTAACCATTCCGTTTCCTGCTTTTAAGTCTTCAGCTACTTCACATCCTGTTCCAAAATGTGCTTTTTCAAGCAACTATGTCATTTCATCTTAGTCTATTTCTTTAGATCTGGCAGATGTGGTTTTGATATTGTCGGCTGATTAGTCATGATGCACAAAATGTAAACCAGTGTGAAAAAAACATGACAAAAATAAGCTTCACTAGCAGTTCCTTGTGGTGTAAATAATGTCTTCTTTTCTAACACTTATGAGGGAAATGTATTTTCTTTCTAATTGGGTGTTTCAGTGCAACATTCATTACCATTGAAAAACATTCCAGTAGAAATGTTGGAGGTGAACTTGGGTTGGTTGAGTTTTACATTATCAGCAGATTAAACAGTTTACTAAAGCAATAAGCCCCAAAAAGGAATTCTGTACAAATCTTTCTGGTTTTGTACTGTTTTTAGTTCAGAGTTAAGAATGAGACAAAATGGTGTAGGGGAGAGCGGGGCACAAATTTAACACAGGATTAACTGTGAAACAAATGTTTTTCATAGTTACACAAGACCGGTCTCTCATTGCAAGAGGACCATCATCTAAGATTCTTTTTACGTTTTGATGTGTTTTCATGGAGGTCTTGGACAAAGTTTGTTTTGGCAGCATGAAACATTTCTTAATCATATGTGTTTCTCAATTTCTCATTTTCAGAAGGTGTGTAAATCACCTAGAACAACCTCATATTATCTTAATCACTGTCTTGTTGCCTAAAACATAGCACCATATTGGCTTTTACATTTTTTACACGGGGGGTAGTTGTAACACAGTGTTAGAATTAATCCCAATGAGTGAAAAACAATGAGATGAAAACCATGTAAATTCCATTAATCGAACTTATTACTGAAATGAAAATATTAGTGAGAGTAATTGACATGTGTCAATCATATCACTATCCATATGTGTTGACGTATAATAGAAGGATGAATAGATGAGAAATGGCTGGATGATAGATGTCTAGATATTTGTCTGTTATAGACAGATGTACAAACAATATCCTCC
Organism: Triplophysa dalaica; assembly: GCF_015846415.1. Lineage (NCBI taxonomy): Eukaryota > Metazoa > Chordata > Actinopteri > Cypriniformes > Nemacheilidae > Triplophysa > Triplophysa dalaica. The sequence continues at coordinate 5,046,220 of NC_079547.1, read as the reverse complement.
TTTAGTTTATAGACAGAATAATATTGAGTTATTTGTGTTGAAACTGATTTTTCAGTTTCTGTCACTTTTTCTGTATTTGTATCAAGAACGGTAGGGTCTAGAAACAAACTTTAAAGGGGTCATATGAGCGAATATGTGTTTTTCTGTCTTTGGGATGTTATAAATTGCCCATGCATGTATTAGACATGTAAAATTGCAAAAATTTAAGTGTCGGAACAAAAGATGCATTCTATCTAAAAGCGAATGCTTACCCAGACCTGCCTGAAATGCCTCGTGTAACCACACCCCAACAAATCTACATCAGTTTGTTGTATGATTTGACAAAGACCGCCCAAATGTATACGCAAGTATAGTGGGCGTACATGTCAATACAATTGCTTTGGGACCTGATGTTCCAAATGTGGTAAGAGGCGTTACTTCTCCATCACAAGCTTGCAGTATTCTACCAATCTTTACGCACTGGTTAACTGACCAATCGTAGCACACCTCGCTTTTCAGAGTGATGAGCATTGTAAAAAATACAGAGAAATTTCAGAGAGGTGGGGCAAAGAGGAAATACAAACATGCACTGTATGTGGAAAATACAGCCTTTTTTTACCTTAAATCGTGTATACACATTGCATGTCATGTAACCCTTTAACTGTACTTTTTAGGCCATGATGTGTATGTTGCTGTGTAAAAATCGGTTTAATAAAGCTTAAATATTTTTTGAGTGACTGAGAAACAACCAAAAAGCGTTATGTTGTACCCTGCTCTCCCCTATTAATAGTTTATACGTAACAAAAAAATTGAGTTTGTAAAACATCTTTTGTAAAGGTGCAAGAATCTCAGATGTCGAAGACTTGCTTGTTTTATTGTTTATGTACATGCACACTTCATCTTCAGAAAGCCGCTGTCAGACAATTTGGTGATGATGGATGTAATGCCCGTATTGAAGTCAGCCCGACTCTACAGCCGCGGTGTTGCTTACCCATTTCTGCACTGTGCATCTCCAATCCATCTTCATCCTTATAGCTCTCAGACTTCGTCATCAGAAGTTGACTCGGTTCACCTCGTCTGACCACACAAGTCCATAACTTGGTGGACAGAGTAATACTGTCTAAATTCTTTACCCTGCTTTTGGGCTTTGAAAAATGATGTATAATCAATGGGATAATGTCCATTTGTACTCATCATGTGTTTTACTTTTCTTTACCCTATAAGAGCCATGGATGCAGGTTTTAGGTGGATGATGTTTTAAGAGACAACACGGAAAGTATTAATAAAGGTTGTTTTGCTTCCTTTTATTGTTTAGTTTTTTTTAAAAGTCACTGCGTGGATAAACACCCTTTCAAAGACCAGTGCAAATATGTGGCGTCATCAGGGACTGCATTGCGTTACAAGCCAAGGGACAGTCATGCATCTATTGCTGCTTATTATCTATATATCCACTCACCTTTCTGAAGGAGCCCTGGAACCATTAAAATACTTTTCTCCCCCTGACAGTAGTCTGACACATTTAGCCATCCATAACAAGACAGGAGATGTGTACGTCGGTGCAGTAAACTGGATCTACAAGCTCTCCAGATACTTGACCAAGTTGAGAAGTCACATGACGGGTCCAGTAGTGGACAATGAGAAATGTTATCCACCTCCCAGTGTACAGTTGTGCCCTCATGACCTCGTCCTAAACAGCAATGTGAACAAGCTGCTGTTAATAGACTACTCTCAAAACCGCATTATCGCTTGTGGAAGCACCTCGCAAGGCATCTGTCAATTTCTGCGTCTGGATGATCTCTTTAAGCTTGGCGAACCTTATCACCGTAAGGAACACTACCTATCGAGCGTCACCGAGTCTGGAACTATGTCCGGGGTCATCATCTCAGGTCACACCAGCAAACTTTTCATTGGAACGCCCATCGACGGTAAGTCTGAGTACTTCCCAACTCTTTCCAGCCGTAAATTGATGACCAATGAGGAAGATGCTGACATGTTCAGCTTTGTCCACCAGGACGAGTTTGTCTCTTCCCAGTTGAAGATTCCCTCAGATACCCTGATGATATTTCCAGCATTTGACATCTACTACATATACAGTTTGTCTACTACCTGACGTTGCAGTTGGATACCCAGCTTACTTCTCCTGATGCTAGCGGAGAACAGTTCTTCACCTCCAAGATCGTACGTCTCTGTATTGATGATCCGAGGTTCTACTCCTACGTGGAAGTTTATTATTTAGAGGTTCTTTTTTAGATTCAAAAATGGAAAAGGATAAGTTTGCCCAAAATTATATTTGTTTCTGTGTGTGACTTCTCGTATAGTTTTTATATAACCCACTCCCTTGGTGGAGTCTCTCTTTCTAACTCTTGCAGCGTTCTTTTCTTTCAGCCTCTTCAGATGGATGACCACATAATTTTAATCAGCCTCTTGGAGGCAACAGCAATATCGGAGGAATTCCGCTCTTTATAGACAAAGATGATGGAATGACTTCAGTGAACGTTTTGTTTTTGATAAACATCTGTTAAATACGTTAATATAATTAAAACACAGAGTTTGTAGTCAAAATTAAGAGTTAACAATTTACACATTACTGATTCATCTGTGAGTGTTTTGTAATCTTCATGTACAATGCTCCTGACCGTCCATCTTCACCAGCAATTTCGAAAGGGCACATGTGTTTATTGTTGCTGTCGTTCTGAAACCTTGTTTCTCCATGTCGTGTTTTTTTGTCATATTTAGTATTATTATTGGTCGCCCTTAAAAAGGTCAAAACAGTATTTAATCATTAAAAAGTACAGTTTTTTTATTTTCTGAAAAACTTCAAATTTGGACATCCCAAGATTTGGGATGGAGAGCGAGGATATCCCCTTTTAAACATTGCATGAAACACTATTAATTTTAAGACCCTTTCTGTTTGGATAAAAGTGGGTCATGTGGTGAATTTTCTCCGTCTGGCTGTAGTTGTGCTGCGAGAGAGATGATGGCTGCGAGAGGGCCGATGAACCTCAACAATTTGTTTCCAGTGTGGATCAATGTGTACATCTGCCCGTCCTGCCCAACAACATCCCAGTCAGTGAAACCCAGGTGTGTTTGAAAGACCATCATGAGCCGGTGCATTAATAAGCCTCAATGTTATGTTTCGTGAAGTTGAATAAGCAGATTCCTTGTGAAAGGTATATATTTCCTTTTTCAATAGTACTGCAAATATACTAACATAGAAATGTATATTAACAGCATGCTTTTCACAAATTAACTTGTAAACCTACTTTAAAAATCATTTTTAGAAAATATAATAAAGAACTTTGCCTACTGTCAAATAAACAGTCAAAATGATGATGAAATGTCTGTCTTAATGGAATTATATGTATTGATACAGTGTACTTACTGTCTATGTACAGCATCCTTGAGCCTGGAAAGGCGCTATATAAATTAAACATGTTTTTATAAACTTTTTAAAGAACTTTTCTAAAGAACTGCTTGCTGTTGTTTGTAATGTTTATTTAATTAAACTCTCAAAAAGTGTTTCGTTTGTTTGGTAAATATGATGCCTTTAGTTTCTAAAAATGTGTCTGGTTTACCCCCCTGTATAAGTGGGATGTTCGTGGTTTGTTTACCTTCCTCCATTTCATTCTGGTATGATTTCTGGGTATCCCGGAGCATGCTGTCAAACTCTCCTCGTCTCGCCCAGAAAACAGTTTAGACTCATAAATCCTCTCTCACATATGTGTTACACTGTAGAGAATTTATTTGCTTACAGTAAATCAGGATTTTCACAATCCAACATAACATAATCTTGTCAGCACAGACACAACCATTATAGAGAAAGATGCTCACACACACACTCACACAATGCATCCACTTCATTCATGCAAGTGCCCACACACACAGTGCTGAATGTTTTTTATGGATCCTTTGCTGTACAATTCTTCATCATTATTTACCATCGTCTTCATCCGTGGTTCACCAGCAGGTTCTGCACAGAACACAAACCCACAGAAAAACATGTCAACAACTGTTCTGTTCTGCTTGTCCTTATCATGAACATCAGCATTTAATAAAAGCTGTATCTAATTCTCAATATGAAAATTCTTTGGTTTGCTTGGAGCTTCGGATGGTCTTTTATATGCAGACGAATCCCTTGGATGTAAATGTCTTTAATTTGCACTGTGTTACACTTCAGTAGTCGTGTGGCAGCCTGCCCGCTCTAGTTGGCAAACTGCCACTGTGGATGCCAACTTCACCCCCTCCTTTACGGGGACGGGTATCTGTGTGTTTGTGTGTCTGTGTGTAAAGCTCTGTTCTGCTATGTTATATATATACAAACACACACAAACACACACACACATATATAATAAAAGCAATTATCTCTCTCGTGCACACGTGCGAGCGTCTGCGGAGCGAGTGGTGAGTGCAACAATTCTTAATTTTTTCCCTGATTCCCTGTTTGATTTCTGGAATAAAATAAGACATCTTTAGGGTTTTTGGAGGGTCAGTAACCAGTGTGTCACTGGGAAGCATGAATGTTTTGTAGCAGTGTCTAAAATCAACAGCAATATTGTTTATCAATGAGAAAGCAGACGAGGTAGTAGAAAGATGAGTTGTTATTTGCGGTTTATTTACCCCGGTGCTTCCTCTTTCTACGCCCGCTAAAAAGGTGATCGGGTCTAATAAGCCGCCTTTCGTTAAAGACGATTTGTTAGTGAAAGAGCTGTCGGGTTTCGGAAAGGTGATTAGTCCTATGGAAAAAATAGCTCTCGGAAGTAAAGCAGGCGGTTTACTTACATAGTAATAAAAGATAACAGAGCTGAACTCAACCTGAATCTCAAGGGCTAGAATCAATGACTTTGACTATAAAGTCTTTTTATAAAACGGTCAGTTCTGGTCCTTCGTTCTGGTTGGTTGTGCAGAGTTCTAAACCGTTATAAAATAACCCGATTTATACGACTGACCGAATTACATAGCCTAAATATCACTTCTAGTTGTTCCCAGAATGAATGGATATGTTCTGATTATGGCACTTACGACATCAATAAATTGTAAAACTGCTAAAAACAAGTTGCTGTTTATTTTCCAGACATTAAACGTGTTGTGGAAAAAACTAGGTATTTTATGAGTGAAGGAAGTTTAAAAAAAAAGAAGGTTTATCGGTTGAAAAAATGTGTGACTAAACTTCAACAACAATTGAACAACTAATGGCAGTTAGGTTTTTTGGCCCTTATTGGCTGTTTTTTCTTCTTTTCCTTTATTTGCACATGGGTGATATCCGTATTGCATTTTTGATCAACGGAGCCAGAGATTGTATAAACGTACTGCTACATGTGAAACAATGAAGCAGAAACAAAGTGATGTTTTATTTCTGCAAGAAACTCATAGTTAAAAAAAAAAAGGTTTTACATTTCTGATGAGTAGATGTCCGTCAAACACGACTGTATGGTGTATGTATTGGCATATATTTGTATGTGTATGTATTTGATATGAAGATTTTCAATATAATATTTGAGGTACATCTGACTGAAATGTATTGCTTGTTTAAAAAGGAAAGAAAAAAAATGGTAAGGGTCCTAGTATAAATGGGATCCCAGTTGAGTTTTGGCCAAAAAAGGCTATGTGAGAGATATAAGAAACTGCCGACCTGTATCTTTATTGTCCTGTGACTATAAACTACTCTCAAAAGTATTCACTTCTAGACTAGGAAAGATTTTGAAGGAAATAATCCATCCTGGTCAGTCCTACTATGTACAAGGGAGATCAATATTTGATAATATCCATTTAATAAGAGATTAGATACTGGGTGTTAACCGAGGGGCAACCTTCCGATCTCTCTCGTGAGGCAAACATGGAAGTGACTTTAATTGTAATTTATCGACTTAGCCGCTGAAGAATGGCTCCAAAACAGAGCAGAATTTAATTTAGCTCTATGTTAAAATGGGCAACTTAACAGCAGAAAAAAACCACATCCAAACCACATTGGTTTTTACATCCAAAAACATCAAAATCAATAAGTAACAGGCTATTTTCTACAAAGGTTTTGAGGCCAAACACTCGGGAAGTAAACGCCCACGCCTTTGATTGGATAGCAGTTTGTGTAGTTGGAGACTTCTGTGAATTTGGTTCGAGACGTAACCTTAGGTTACACATTAGCACCCTTCACAGTTCTCGAAGCCATTAATATTATCTGGAGACCTGTGATTTATAACTGACCTCCTCAAATTAGTATTTTGTTAACTGTCATCAATTGAATATTTACAATGGCGTATTTTACACGGTATTATTGCTGTCAATGCTTTTATATCTGTTTTAAATCGAAGTGTTAGCCATGAATGTCCTTTTTGTTTTCAAAGGGAGACTGTTTTTCCACACTTTAATGCAATGTTCAAGGCTAGTGCCTTTATTTGATGCTTTACAAAGTCTTTTCAACTCTTTTAATGAAGAGTTTTCAGTACAATATGTCCAAAATTAGCATCTACATTAGTAGAAATGAACAAATTTGCTTTGTTCTCTGTAATTGAGAAGAAACTTTTCACCTCTTTTATAAAATGGGTATAAAAATATTTTTGTAAAAATACATATATATTTTTGTATTGAACCAATGTTTAATAATTTTCCTGTCTAATGAAAGTTTTTTGAAAAATCTCTCTCTCTCTCTCTCTCTCTCTCTCTCTCTCTCTCTCTCTCTCTCCCTCTCTATGTGTGTGTGAGTTGCAGGAGTGATCCATATGGAAGCAAATAAGAGACATAATGTTTTGAAATTTAACAGCCTATGAATACTTGATTTTGAATTATTTTACTTTGGAAACCATGTATCTGAATTTATTTGTTTCGAATTTACCTCTATGAAATTTAAATATGAAAATTCTTGATTTCCAATTTAAAAACCTGAATTTAATGCTCACAAATTCAGATACAAAAAAAAAACTTACAGAATTTCAGATAAAATACAATCAGATTGATCAAATTTGATTGCTCTTATTCAGATCTCAAATTTCAAGTTAATACTTTTCAAAGAAAACATCTGTCTAATTCGACTGCTCAAATTCAGATCGAAAAATTCAAGTTAAATATTCACATGGTAACATCCTGGCTACCCAGGATAGGAAAAACAGTTGAGCCCAGGGCCCGTCTGCAATTGAACCGAACCATTGAACCGAACTATTGAACCGAACCAATGAACCGACGTCGGGCGGTCTATCAGAGCACGACAACCTGACTGTCTGTCATGATCCAAGAAGAGGCCAAGGCACGGATATTAAACCTGTAAAGAAGATGACTTCTAGGGAAAACGAAGGCGCTCCGGTAAGTTTGCTGTTTCTGTACAATCAGACTCTACAGAACAAAAGTATGTTGTTGCTAATTATTTTTTGGAACTATTATTATTATTATTTTCCGACGTCGGTTCGGTTCATTGGTTCGGTTCATTGGTTCGGTTCAATGGTTCGGTTCAATGGTTCGGTTCAATAGTTCGGTTCAATGGTTCGGTTCAATTGCAGACGGGCCCTGGGCTCAACTGTTTTTCCTATCCTAGGTAGCCCGGATGTTACCATGTGAATATTTAACTTGAATTTTTCGATCTGAATTTGAGCAGTCGAATTAGACATATGTTTTCTTTGAAAAGTATTAACTTGAAATTTGAGATCTGAATAAGAGCAATCGAATTTGATCAATCTGATTGTATTTTATCTGAAATTCTGTAAGTTTTTTTTTTGTATCTGAATTTGTGAGCATTAAATTCAGGTTTTTAAATTGGAAATCAGGAATTTTCATATTTAAATTTCATAGAGGTAAATTCGAAACAAATAAATTCAGATACATGGTTTCCAAAGTAAAATAATTCAAAATCAAGTATTCATAGGCTGTTAAATTTCAAAACATTATGTCTCTTATTTGCTTCCATAGATCCAGCATTAAAATGAACCACATAGAGCACTGAGAGCAGTGGCCGCTGCTTTTGATTTCCTGCAGAGAAAATCATTCTACCATGTTTCACAATATACAAGCACTTCACAATAGAGGAAAACAAATTGAAGTGATGCACAATATATCAGTGACCGTATTAGTAATATCACACCTTATAACAGATTTTTTTATATCGGCATGGTTGATGCTTGAAAATCCTGTATAAGACTAGACAGTCTCATCTCGGTACACTTCGTGGACTTCGGGGGCTGCGTGCTTTGAAGGCATTTTGAAGTCAAACATGTATAACAATGCTTCATTGCATATTCACTGAAATCGGCAACCGATTTCCAACACCATAACAAACAATTCATCCAAAAGTCATTTTTTACTATTTTTATAGGTAGTAGTGCTTGACATTGTATGAATAGTTTGCAATAGTACCAGGTATTCTATAATACCACATAATGTCATTTCTATTCATGAAGTTCCTGTTTTCTGTGATTTTCCTTATTTCAAAACTGTCTAAAATTTTACTAAATTGCTTTTACTAAAATGTAAAATCTGATTTGAAATTAATCATATAGCTTTAATAAAAATAAGGAAATGTGATATTTTCTACAAAGCATTTACAGTCACAATCTAACATTTTTAGATTATTGCGCAATAAATGAAGTATATAACACGACTCTGCTTTATTTATTCGAACACATTATAGATTTATTATATAAAATAAAATAAAAATGTCAGCCTATTTTTATTTATTATTAGGTCTCTAAATGGTCTCTGTTGGTGATGAAATGTAAATTTCAAAGAAGAATAGAAATGATTTATTAAGCAATGAATACCAATATATTTTTTATTTATTACAAATATTACATTTATTATATATTTATAAATATGTATTTACTGTTAAAAATCACAGTATATATTTATAATATAAAATTAAAATTGTTTCAGACCATTTTCAGCATTTTTATTAATGATGAATATCCCCAACCAAAAACTAATACAAACACACAAACCTTCTTGGATGAATTGATGCAGTTGATATATTCTCTGGCCAGCTGTGAGCACTGAAGAGTCTGATGTTTGTTCTCTCTGTAGCAGTTCAACACCTGAGACTGGAGCTCAGGGCAGATGATGCTGATGTTATGAGGACTGATGATAAATAAACACAATTACTGTACAACAGTGACTTTATTAAACACAGGAGTGGATTCATTTGATTGATCACAATGATGAAACATCACAGAAACAAAACACAGGTGCAAAGATATATCCCATTGACAAAGGTAAAAATAAATACCTAGAACAAACTGACCCCTAGTGGCCTGCAGGAGGATTACAGTGGACTTTGAACCTGATTGACCCTTTCTCATAAATGGAGACAGTGATGGAGTTCATCTTTGATAATGAATTTACGTCTCATGTCTCTCAGGGGCAAATTCACTAAACACTGCCATAGTGTAAAAAACACCTTCCTATCCACCTGAATTTACAGTTTAACCAGGCAGACAGTGTTGAAATAATGGACGATCATTTATTTAACTATCCCCAGTTTTAAACACTGTCAGAAAAAATTCAATTGGGCATTACACACCAGAACAACAATATAAGTGTTGCAAGATTTAGCTTTCTGAGAATGAGTCACCAAAGCACGTTTCTTAAATATTACATTACTGTGGAGAATGTGACAGTAAGTTTAAGACCAACACATACACGCATGCACACATACACACACACATGTTTTTTAGTCTCTCACCTAACAGTCGTCTCTGCCTTAACTGCCTCTTGGTTGTATATTTGTAGAGTTTGTTGATAGATGTCTACATTCTAGAGAGAGAGAGATTACAGCCAGAGTTAATGCAGTCATTCATACATATTACATAATACACAAGTAAAACTGGTTGAATATTTTATTTGCAACTTTTATATTAACAATCTGTTTACTTACTCTTAATCTCAGTTTATACCAAATTCATCATCTAAATTCATGCTCTTTATGGGGGTGGAACATTTTAATTTCATAGTAATAAAGTTAGAATTAATTCTTGCCTTAATACATATTTTTTTCCTCAACAAATAAATAAAATAATCAGCTTTTTTTAAAACATGTTCACTGGACATCTCCAGCATTTGTGTCTGTGCTGCCGTTTCATTATTTTATCACCACATAAAGAAAGTTTCCACTAGTGTTGTAAAGTTTTAATGACGTATAATACAACAGTCCTTTGCTTCTAGTAAGTTAGTAGTTAGACAATAAAAATATTAAGGACACAATTTTCTGAGGGGCCTCCCTCTGGTAGAGAATCCAGCCCCAAGACACAAAAACAATGACTTGAAGGAGATTATAACCTATCAGTGTAATTACAATCTCATAGTCTACATCCATCACACAGCTGGATTGATCAGTCTCTGATTTCTTATTAAATTACACAATTAAACGCTGGAAGTTAGAAACAGCAGGAAAACTTTGTAATTAGAGTGTATGGGAAAATAACATCAGAAATCATCAGTCCAGAGATGATAAACTCCAGCAATTAAAATCGACCTGACTAGTATATTTTTAGGAAAACACTCGTCTCTGATATGATTTTGGAGGTTTTCACTTTCCCAATAGTACATTAACATTTATGCATTTATGCCGACTCAAAGCACCACCAAGTTGAGCTACGGTTACACAAATCCCTGCTAATGTCTTCTGTAGTGTTTTTATGGTGCATTAAGGATTTCTATTTCATATGACGAGGGAATATAAAAGAAGTGCTCAGTATTAATCATAATCTAGGATTGCTGGGGATTCAAAAGGCTTTAGAAGACGTGGAATATAATTAATTTGCATAAAATGTGTGGGTGCGTGCTCTGATATGCCAAATAATATCTGATTGATGTTTTCCAAGACAGTTTAGTATAAATCAAGTTTATATATAGTTTAGAAAACAGCCTGACTGTCAGTGACACATTAAATACATTCAGATCCATCAGTGTTTACGGACTATGGTCACAATGGAAACTTCAGTATCTCATTGGATGTGCTCAAGCGGATTTTCATTGATTTTTATAGGCACTGAATAAGTGAGTTTTTAGAAAGTACCATTTAAAGGCTTTGATGGGAAATTTCAATGACAATGTTGAGACAGTCTCTGAATAAAATAAATCAAATATTCTTATGATTTGTTTTGTTAAAGAGTTAAAATAATACAGTTTTCTTTCCAAAAAAAATTTCTAGGTCTTTTTAATGGCAGATTAATGACGTACAACAACTCATAAAAGCAAAAAATAATTTTAAAGCAGCTTGCTCATACAGAGTGCACACACACACACACTCACACCAAAGGCGTGTTAAAGCTTAAAAGATTTTATAGAACAAGAGGAGATTTCTGCTTTGGCTCAGATAAAGTTGCATCTGTTATCACCTTTATGCAAAATGTACAGAGAGAGAGAGAGAGAGAGAGAGAGAGAGAGAGAGAGAATCATTCTTGGCCTACAGCAGCAAGAGTAACATCAATAAGAAAATGTTTATACATGTTATATGTCAGTTTGGTCCTTTTTGTTTGTGCGTTTATTGCCAATTATATTGAATGTCCTCAGAAATAGTAAAACCTAATAAAGACTTTTGAGAACTTAAAATCAGACCCATGGAAATCCATGTGATCTGCAAATATTGTGTTGACATTTTTAGCAACCGTTGTATATTCTGGTAATGGTAAGCGATGGAAGACAACCCCACACAACTTCAGACTGTCTGTATGCGTGTAGATATGTATGTGTGCATGTGTTTGAATGTGTTACACACCTTCTTCTCCATCCGTTGTAGCTGCTCCTTGTAAAATTCAGCAAGATGTTTTAATTCATCTTCTTTTCTCTTCAGCTGTCGGACCTAGAGATAGAGACAAAGAATAAACTCTGTAATCATCACAGACGTTTAGAAGCGCCTGTCAATCATTTAAACACTTGAGGACACTGATCACAGATCATGTTCCACGGAAATAAAGCTGTGATGATATGATGCATCTGATGTTCTTTGTTGTCTCTGCTGTTGGATAGAGTGTTTAAGGATGTTGTACCTCACACATCACAAAAACTGTTCATTCAGCAGAGCATGCGGAATACAGACCGACAGTTAAAGTAACACAAACTATCTGTGAACGGCCACAAGAAACACTGTCTGTTTGAGATGACAAATTTACAACAAACATATCTCTGATGTCCTTCTGAAACCTTGTATATCCATATTTTTTCATCATTATTATAACTCACCCTTTAAGTTTGTCTCTGTTTTTGCAAATTTATAATTAATATAAAGTATTAGTGCTTGTCAACTTTGACAACAGTATTTAATCATATAATTTACATGTTTTTTTCCACCATTTCCTTAAAACAGTAAATATGGACAACCAAGGTCTCGGAAGGACAGTGGCGATATGTAAAGAATTTCATGTTACTTTTTTAAGATTGCATTTAAAAAGGATGAAATTTGCAACAATAAACATTCAACAAAGGCTGTACTGTAATCCATGACCCCATAAAATTGCATGCGGGTGTTCACTTATCATATTTGAATAACAAATCAATAAACATAAAGAAAATATCAGACAAAAAGATTAATGAAAGAACTTAAATGGCAAAAAACACATAGAATACATAAACATTTCATGATTTAATCCGTGTTTGGGTCCCAAGAATTGAATTCTCCAGATTTCATAATTAAATTTAATAATTTAAGTCTGGACAACCAAAAAATATGTTATGCATGCAATACATTTTCAAAAGAGTTCTGCTCACCCGAATACTAAACTCAGCTGGCTGAGGGGAGAGGAGGAGAGAAGAGAAGAGAGAAGAGTCATAAACTTGCATCTGTTGGGTAAAATCTTTTGAATTGGACCAGTCACTACCTAGATACTCAGAAACATCATAGCAACCCCATAGCAACATCCAAAAAATAGAAATAAAAACAAGAGCAACCAAACTAGGAACCAGCACTCACAAAAATTATTGGATTTTCTGATTAAATTATTGTTAGACTCTCTCCACAGCACCCCCTCCCCACACTCCTCCATTCTAGCATTTTCAATATTTGGGCTTGTGTGAGGATGATGCTTTGAGCTAATAATAAAAGTGTTGTCGCCCCAGCTCAATTTAACACTTATTTCACACTTAAATCTCTTCATGATGTTTTCTTTCGATCTCTGAGCCCTCAGCTCTCACAGTTTGTGTGTTTGCAGGAATTTGGCATTAGAGAAGTGACGCAAACACGGGTAGAAAACAGGTCGATATTTTGGGACCATGAACTTCGAGTTCTGTTTAGAGATTCACAGTGCAAGTTATTTTTTGTGTTGTATGAACCTTGCGTTGCTAATGTGGTTTAATACTCAGCTGGCGAGAAGATGCAGACATTATACACAGCAGGAGTTTAACAGTGTTTTTTTTCCACACTCCATTTTAATGCCCATGCAGTTCAACGTGCACTTCTTAAAATTTCTCCCTTTATTAACCTTCTATCTTTTAACTATTGTGCACAAACTACATTTTTTAACCTTCTTTGTGAGAAGGTGCATTTCATTTTTATGTAGGAATCTTTTGACAAGTGCTTATTTGTAATTTAAAATCAGTGCTGCTGTTAGCAATCATACAGGAGAGAAAAATGAAGAGCAGTCGTCGATTGTGAGTGTGAACATGAAAGCTTTACATGAGAAACCGGGTAATTATAATTAACCATGAAGCAACATTATTATACATAACACACTGTTATTTAATTCACTGCTTGATTTAGCAACACTGAGAGAGAGAGAAAGAGAGAGAGAGGCTGGAACTACTCTGTACTTATTTTGTGCAGTTAAATAGGCACAAAAATGCAACAAGAAATAAAATACTGCTCTCTAGTGGTCAAAGTGAAATGGAATTTTTATGTGAAGTGTGACAATGTCTGATACGTGATTTATGGTTTTAAAGGTATGGCTTATGTAACCATCTCTTTCTGCATTTTTTTACACTGTGGACACGCAGCAACATGCATGTGAATGCATCATAAACAGAACATATACTGATCTTCAAGAAGGCAACCCGATGCATTAAAGAGATTGTTCACCCAAACATTGTTTACTCACTCCCTGGTTGTTCCAAACCTGTAATTCTTTGTATTGGTGAACACCAAACAGTAACCAAACAGATCTCATCCCCCTTCACTGCCATGGTAGGGAAAATATATACCATCGGAGTCAATTGGTGATAAAATCTGTTTGGTTACTGGCATTCTTCCAAATGTTTGCAGAACAAAGAAATTTAAACAGCTTTGAAATAACCTGAGGGTGAGTAAATGATGACAGAATTTTCATTTGCGGGTGAACTGTTTCTTTTGGACTAAAGTGAATAAAATCTTTACATGTATACTTTTTACTTAAACGTAATAATAAGTGTAAATATCTTTCTTCTCTGAAACATGTAAATAAAACAAATATAAAATAACAATATAAACAACATTTCAATTAGAGACAGAAAGATATTTAAAGGATGACCGGATGGACCAGGAAAGAGAATTAAACTGTGTCTCACCAGGCCCTGAGCTTTCTCCGCTTCCTCTCGACTCCTGGCTCTCTCCCTGAGCACGGCTGGGTTTTCATCCTCTCTCTCTCTATGGGCGATCCGAGCCAGCTCTTCCTGGACCAGAGCCTGTTCTCTATCGAACCTGCGGCCAAGAGAGAGCCACTGTGACTATTAGAAACCAACAGGAGACCTGCTTTGTACAAATTACCATTAAAGACAATTTTATACTCTGGTCTTTTAAATACTTACACACTATAAAATGGTTTTGTAAGATTAAGAGTAAGCAATTATGCATTTATATATTTAAATTTATATCGATTTCTTCGCAATATTTTCCTAGAGTTGTGGTAATTATTTTGACATAAAATGTTTGAAAATTCTAAAAGAAATTATAAAGACCGACATCACCTTATACTGTAACAACACAAACCTTCTCCGAAGTTCCTCTTGCATCTCAGCTGCAGATGGTCTAGTAGGCCCTAACAAAACACCAACATTGTGTTTCGTTCAAAAAAAATCACAATCTAATCATTACTAACTTTTAGATATACAGAATGGGTTTTCAATTATTTACCCATTTCGGTGGGAGTAAAGCAGTAAGATAAGATTCCTGGAATAAAACGGAAATGTATTGAGAGAGAACAGTTGGTTGCTACCTGGGTCAGATTTGCCACTCTCTGGTTTTGATAATGCTGGTCTCACTGGAGATGGTCCAGGCTCTCTCATCCGTTGGAGAACATTACCCGATAACTAGCAGAACACAAACACACTTTCATCAATCTAAAATATAAAAATCACAGTCACCCTAATTCACTTCAGAGACTGTGGTGGTGCCCTGCGATGGGTTGGCACTCCATCCAGGGTGTATCCTGCCTTGATGCCCGATGACTCCTGAGATAGGCGCAGGCTCCCCGTGACCCGAGGTAGTTCGGATAAGCGGTAGAAAATGGATGGATGGATGGATGGACTGTGGTGGTTTAAGATTATGGTACAGTCAATCCAGAGCACAGGTGACCATGATGTTCTAATAGTGCCACTGACCAATGCACTGTGACTGGATACCATCAGCTCAAAAGTATGATAAGTAACTGTTTTCTTTGAAAAGTACTGCCTTTGCTTGTGTCAACACAATCATACATGTGTTCAAATGCACCACAAAAGGAGAAATATTTGTTGCCTGTACATTGAGACTTTCTTTCAATCAAAAACAAAACCTCAGTTTGATTTAACTGGTTTCTTTCTCTGACCTTGAGTCAGATAAACTAACAGGTTTACATTTCAACAGCACATTTGATCCCATCAGACAAGACATGAGGTTACCAAACCAACACAATGCTGCTTACCCGAACATCAATTCATACAGTCAATGATCACAATACACAGTAATAATAAAATCCTCATTTCACACTTTCATTGTCTCAATGGCATTAAAGTTCAGAGTATGGCAAAGAAATAGTCTCAATAGTAAACAATTGGAACACCCTATTTAAATATTATAGAAAAAACTGTTCTGTACATTCTCACTTTATCTCTTTGCAATATAATTGTTACTATAAATATAAATGATAATATTGTGGAGTCACCTTTACTCCATGCAGAACAGTGACATTTTCTTCCTCATCCAGACCGTATGACACAGACCTGCTTTCACCTGCTCCCATTAGCTCTGATTATAATAATAACAACAATAAGGATAATAATGTTAAAACAACACGCGTAAATTCACCATGAATGAGTTCAGGGTCACTGTGACACGCTATGCATGCGGATGAAAATCATCGAACACCCTATTACATTAATCCGATGTCATGTGACATCGCGCTGCACTAAGGGAAATGTAGTTTATTTAAACTATGACGTCAAACTGATGGCGCGGGCAAATAAAACAAATATTTAAATGCTGATTACGTTTCTTTCATTTAAAAAGAACCAATTAATTATACATCTAGAATAGTTTATTATCAAACCAAAAGAGTAAAATACAGCATTACTTTCCATTTCATGACACGTCACATGATCTATCATGAGATTTTCAAGCAAGGCCTATAACGTTACTTGTATTTACTCGTCATAAATAAAGTGCAACGTTTACTAATTAAAAACTGATTTATTCATCACAACTGAAATGTCAAAATGCTAAAGATACGGTGCAAAAACTAAATTAGAAGATCAAGCGAATTCACATCTATGATGACGTATCGCTTACAGGCTCGAGCGTTTGAAAAAACCTTCAAAATAAAAGTCGCAACACGTCTCGGTACAGCGTACTGTTGAAATATTACTTTTGTTTTAATGGAAGCACGTTCTTTACGTACTAAACTCTGTTTTCAACTTATGGAATTAATGCGGCAAATATTCGAGATATAACGTTACCTCTATGACGAACTTGCAAGTGTGGCAACGGTTTAAAAGTGCAACTTCTTTGATTTTGGTCCACCTATTAAAAAGTATATTCAAAAATCTAGATGGACCCAAAACATTGGAAACTCTAGACACATTTTAATAAAAAAAAAAAAAATGAAAGAGGATCAAAGCAATAAACAGAAATAAACATTTTACTCTGGTCAAATTTAATAGACAATAATAATATAATTAACCGCATTTTGATTCACCAATGTAGGTACTGTTTTGTACACAATTTCTTACATTGTTGTTTCTCATGTACAGGCAATTAAACTATTTGATGTTTTATTTCTGTATGGTCCATTTTCTAGTAATAAGTTCTTTTCAACACATTTTCCTATACATGGAATGATAACTGTTAATATGACAAACCAGACAGTTCAGAAGTCAAGTCAGTTCCATTCCGTTAGAACAAGACACAGATTAAACTGAGCTTCAGTGGGTACTGACGTCCTCCTTCATAACAGGCTAAAACCAAATTTAACATATCACTAAAATAAATAAAAACGCAAAGACAAAAATAAAATTTTAATCTAACCAGGATCTGGAAATAAATGATTTTATAAACGTAAACAAAGCCAGGGTGGATTTCAGTCCTGAAGCCTTTGAACTGATACGCACCAACACTCGGACACATAATTAGTGTAGAATTCTCAAAAAAATGGTGGACTAATGAGTGTTTCTGAGTGCACGAAAACCCCTGCGGCAGAAAATAAAGTTTCGAAATGAGCACATTCACTGGTGCCAGTAGAGTATCTAACCCAGCCTGAAATGTCGTACATATAAATGATCAGCAATCGATTATCATCTCATAAGATTATGCACTTCAAAGTCTTGAGTGAGCCTCTAACAGAGCTGTGATGGAGACAGATGTGAAATTAAGTTATAAAAAAGGAATGCTAAAATGGAAAATGGAATACAATGAAATTAACTTTTAAACAACTGGGAAAAATTGAAAGGTCGTGCATGACAGACAGAATCCACGGCACGTCAAACTCTTCAGCTGGTAAAACAACACGAGTCATCTGGAGGCCACGTTTAAAACGTGCTCAGTCTCTCTCTGTCTCAAGCATTGAGGCTTCTCCATCGATCGCTGTCAATGCTATTGATGCTGTTTCCTGCACCAAACGGTCCAGACACCACGTCGTCCAGGTACGCTCCAGAGCCGTCGATCTGCGTGCTGGAGTACGACCCACGATCCAGATCTTTTCTGCTTAGACCTGATGAGGAAGTGTTGGGCAGGTGGACATCAGAGTCCTCTGGCTCATCTATCTGCGACTTGTAGGAGAATAGAATCTTTGGCTCGGAACTATGGAGAACAGGGAATAGAATAGAAATCAGGAAGGAAAAGAAAGATTCAATTGTTACAAAAAGTAAACAGGATATTGTAAAGAGAGTCAAAGCATGAAGTTGTTTTGAATCAAATCCTACAGCTAAGCTGAAGAACACATTAAGAGCTCTAAAGCAAGAGTGAATGAAAAACTTTGGTTTATATTGTAATATCCTGACGCAGCAAAAGGAAATACAGCATTAGAGAGGACCTTCACATACCCGAAGAATCCTTTGAGGAATGTCGCGTAGATCAGAGGAGCAAAGACAGAAAAGTACAGGAATGTGGTCACATCAACACAGCTGTGAGGAAACACAATGACAGAGTGACTACAGAAGATACACAGAGAACATCTGAGAACACATTTATTCTTTTAATGACTGATTTCAATCTTTATTTATTGATTTGGCCTGAATCATTATTATTAAACAATTTGCATAACAGAATCATTTATATTACTTTACCTAATAATGACTTCGATGTTTAAATATTTTAACAAATTTAAAGTTGAGTTTAATTGTTTAGTTGAATATGTTGGTAAAAGGCGAATGCTCACCACAGGCCCTCAATGATCTCAGCACAGAGCAGAGCACTGCCTACCCCCTGAACCAGATTCAGTATAGACAGGATCCCAGCGTACACATAAAAACCTCTCTTGGCTGACGGCAGAAAAGAGATTGAGAGATCACAGTAATGATCACAAAACACAGAGAGTGGCAGTGAGGACCAAAGGTTATGTTACAAATAAATGCCACATAAAAATGCTATTGACAACTGTAATGGATTTTCTTTCTTGTTCTGTATCTGTCAAAAGAATAGCAATATGGAACTATCCATCAATGTTTTTAAATACAGAGAGACATTGTGTATTTATTTACTCACATGGTAATGAGATTCTCTCTCTGAGGGGAGTTTTAGGAAGAATGACTATCAGAGAATATACCTGAAATATTTGAATACAGAATTATTCAAATGAAAAATAAATACATTTATATTTAAAGAACACAAGATGAAAAGGAAAACAAATATACCAGGAAAAAGAAGCAGGAACTGGCTAGCCAGAAGTGCCGCCCGCCGTGACCGTAGATGTTGAAGTCATTGGCTGAGAGATGTTTATCTGGGTAACGGATCTCCAGAGTTCCCTGACGGAGCAGCAGATGTTGTATTAAAACAATGTAATGCTATAAATTACTGGGCAAAGGGGTGTCCTTATATGCATTGCAAAATCTCTGTAACACACAGCGTCTCTTTTATAAAACTTTTATAAAACAGAGAAAGTAATTTATAATCATAAAATAAAAATTGTATTATGTAGCATAAACTGTGCAGGCCGCTTATGACAACCAATCAGTTTTGTTGTAACAGTATTTACATTTTTACTACCAGTATGGAATTAGAAGCTTTTATGTTGTAAATGAAGAAAAGATGACTTAAATGTTTCTATCTGATAGATACCTGTGTGATGGAATAAGCCAGAGACAGGACTGCAGTGATAGCCAACACACGCTTGATACTGGACTTACTCTCCAGATGACCTGAGCCAACACCATCACAAAACATGTCAATTTGCAGACCTGAGATAAGTGCATTGAGAAAGATCCAGAATGTAGAAACGTACCAAAAGCCAATCCGAGTATGATGACGCTGAGCTCAATACCCAATAAAAAGAAGCGTGTGATTTCCCAAAGCACCTACATGCACAAAGACATCAGCAAACATGACAGTCCTGTCACTGCATTTATAACAATATGAAAATAGAAATTTTAATAAAACTACAGAATCTGTCTGCTACACATTTAATGATATTTTCAGTACTGAAATAAAATGTGTTTATGAACAAAATTTTTTTAAGTGACTTTAAACTGAGGACTGTTTCGAAAAAGCCTTAATGCAAATGTCAACCTTAAGATGAAAGGATAGTTTAAACCAAAGGTTATAAGCATATTGATACGTCATATGTCAATATTTGGTGGTTTAAAAAAAATACCAATGTCAAGTCTTTCTTAAGGTTTTTAAAGCACTTTTTCATTGTTGTTTTTAAAGCATAGGCTTCCATAGTCAGGTAAGTGAAATAGGAAACTCGACTGCGTGGCCTGATATTTTCCGATGTCTGGACTCGTCATCAGGGGATTAGTAAAATCCAGTATATTGATAATAAATACATTCTCTAAGAATTTATATTTTAAATTTTGCCTGAAAATGTCACATCCATAAACCTGAAATTCTGCAAATGAAAGAGTTTAGAAGAGAAAAGTACCATAACTTCATGGAAACCAGTAATAATGTAACAATAAATTGACATTACTCGCTAACTAATGATTCAAAATTCATTGAACTGAAGCCCTAAATCAAAATCAACAGTTATGAACGATACCATAATACATAAAACATAAACGATGTCTATAATAATACATAATGTGCGGTTTCCTGGACAGGGTTTCAGCCTAGTCCCAGGCTATCTTAAATGTTAGAAGTTTTTTGATCGAAAACAACTTGCAATGACATATCTTAAAATAAATAAGTGTTATTGTTTTGCCTCAAGATGTACAGCATGTTTTTTTTGTAAATTAAAAATCACTTAAAAATCCTAATTTAACTATGGCCTAGTCCTGGTTTATGCTAATCCCTGTCCGGGAAACTGCCCCTTAATGTTAGTAATTCATATTTACTAGCTGTATTCAAAATAGTTTCATGGGAATTTCATGGGATGTGCGTTGCACATGTCCACAGTAATGACAGAGAAACATGACTGAAGTAAGACAAGTGATGAATTTTCAGTGTGTTGGAACATAAGGGTGTCTTCCAGAGTGAGGACAACATCATCTTGAATTCAAGTACAACAGAAGTCAATGACATAAGTTGTTCAGAAATGTGTCCATGTGTTGTGTTTTACCTTATCTATGAGGGTGGCGGCACTGGATGTGCTCACTGTCATGGACACTATAGCACGTGTGATGCCCACTGCCGCTACTACGAACACCTGAAGCATAAAGAACAACATCCATTTATAAACTGATGTCACACTACAACAGACTCTTGACAAATGCTCAGATCCCTCCATTAACGTAAATCTAGTACAGTAAAAATCAAATGCCCTAAAAATTATAAATCCAAATGCCTAAAAGCAACAAAATCTACCCAGTAAGTCACGTGACCTCGAGTCTGGGTTACACACTGACGACTACTTGGGGAAGCTCTCATTCAGAATGAAAATTCCAGGTCAATGCCTTTGAAACGTTCTGGTGCTTACCAGTATATAGAATGCCACAAAGATGGGGCTGGAGGTGAGGCGGATCTTAGCACGAGCAGAAGGAAGTTTCCAAATTAGGAATATCAAGAACGCCACATTCGGGATCAGCAGCATTAGGTCCCAGAATCGAACCCTGGCCAAAAACAAACAAAAACAAACACTTATAAGCACTGCAAAAAAAACACAACTCTATTACTGGGTAAAGTCGTGATCATGTTTACAACCGTTACTCTGAAAATAAACAAGAGTTTTATTACTGGAATACAGGCCCACACACATCTAAACAGGAATTTCAACTTTCACCAGTGATGGAAAGTACCCGTTTATATACACACACATAGTCTTTGAGAATTTTTATTCTTCGATTTAGTGGGAAACAAACACATATTTTATTTCACTGTGCAACAGTGCTATTTACATAAAATTGAAAATATATAAAATCGTATAAAAGTATTTACTATGCTGATACCTGCTTATTTATAACACAATTTATGAAAACCTGTAAAAGACACTTACATGTTTGCAACCTGTAATAAACTACGTGTATTAACTTCTCAAAGGTTCACAGGAAATGTTGATGTTTTTATTCTCCCCTGTAGAGCCTCCCCAACACAAGCATTGCCTTTAATGGCCGAGTACGACTTCGTCTTTCTTGCACAACATTCTTTTGAGTTTTTAATAAAACAATCCAATACAATTAATAACACATTTACACATTAAATGTGAAGAAGTGATCATGGCAAAAGCATCAAACATCCATCTTTTCTTGCAAGCCTATAATGTCTTGGACATGAAAATTGTACATTGTAATGCTGTAGTGTAGTTGTGTCTACAGAAAATGAAAACTATCTTCTGGGTCCCATGAGATAGGAAGTATTAACTTCAGTTTGCACAGAAATAAAAGCAGAACTAAAAGCTTGTGTAAATACCATGCACCACTCCAGTGAAGGTCCTAGTGTTAAATCACACAGAACTCTCTTTAGTCTCCCACTGCTAAACTTTATTCAGATATTTGATCATGGAAAAGAGCCCAGACCAAACTACAGTCAGCATCACACACTTATCAAAATACTGTAGAGAAACATAGTGTATGTAAACCTATAATAGACTAAAACGGTATGCTTAGTCTACAAATTTTTTTTTAAACGGACATTTGGTCATTTTAAACAATGACATGCAAGCATAAGCAAAGACAAAAGTCGCAACTAAACATGTGGCTTTGTTAAAGTGAAACTGGAAACAGCTTTGCCAGCTAAATTTCCAGCAGATTTAAGTTACGAAAGATATGGAAACATACTTTGTCTACAAACCAATTTGAAATGTATAACAGTGAAAATGAATGTACCTGGAATTTCCAATATCCTCATAAAGTATCTGTAGACACTTGTGGGGTTTTGTGATGTTAATGTCATGGTCTGGAATGATTTCAGAACTGTTGTCCACTGTGGGAAATACACTGGTGTTGCCATAATTAACAACGCTTCCAATCTCTGTAAATACCTCCAACATCCTGAATTAAATCTGTGTAAAACATACAAATCAGCTTCAATTCATAGTCACCTGCCAACATTTTATTTCAAATTAACAAACATATATATCTAGAAGATCCAAGAATAAAAATGCATCTATGTATAGTAGATTAAAATGTACTGTGGTAACATGCATGCATCACATTTAAATACATGGCACATATGGTAGAGTTAATATTAGTGAATATGTAGAGGTATATATACATTCACAGCAATGACAATTGAAATATCACTTTAGTTCAAATTAATAACAAAGATGCTACGTTAAGAAATCGCAATGTGTCACGTTGCCTCTTTTCAAACGTATAAATATATCAAATATATCAAATCGTTCTGGAATGTGTATTTATGTACATAACGTTAAATAACAGAGATCATAGTCTATGTAATCAAACTTATCACGTTTTAATCCATGTAAAAATCTAAGGCTTAAGGAAAGGTAATATGTACCTCGGCGGAACTGCATAGATGTAACGTTAACGTTAATATGTTTATGTTGAATTATATCATGTGATACACGACATATCAGGTGATAAACCACAACAACACAGCTCACCTTAAACTTCAACGATTTCTGATCAGAGGCTGATGTTATCCAGTATCACTTTCACCATTCGGTGTATTCGAGTCATAATCACTTTAATTCGTATATCGGTTGTTTGTTGTTTACAGTCGGGAATGAAACTGGTGCGTCAGTCGCGTCGCTTGTCAGATAAAAGTCAGCGTGAATGCCATCATCGGAGCAAAGATGGCCGCCGCCTGTGCGAAATTTCAAAATAAAAGACTGTTGTAACTCACTAAGTATTGGCCGCTTTCGAAGTAAGACTTCAAAATAAAAGACTCAACTACTTCCCAAAAGTGATGGCTGATTTTAAGTAACACTTCAAAATAAAAGCTTTAACAACGGAATATGATACATAGGATTTTCAAAAGACAGCACTCAAATAATTGGAAAAAAGTAAATGGTACTTTTTATTTTGATTTAGAAACAGAGAATATAGTAGAGAAACATTAGCATTACATGAAATGCAAAAGTGCAAATATCACCTTCTTCGTGTTTCAACATATACCTATCTTATGATTGATGAAAGTTAATTTTCATAAATTTGAATATTGCAAGAACAATGTGATATTTATTAAGGTTGAAATGTTGCAAATATTGAAACCAGCAAGGCATAAAAGGTAAACATCTTTTTGAGGGGGGGAACCATCTCTGATACATGAATAATGAAACAACCCTTTGCAAGTTTGTCCATCAAATCATTGTTGTCATTTCTCTCAAAACAAAAACTTTTTTAAGATGTTATTGTAGCTACACCTTATATGAAATCACTAGCTTACTGTTATATGTGCTTTGGGATGACCAGACATCATCCGTACAGCCAGATACACAGGCTGTGTAAAGTTCACTGTAAACGTATTAAGATTAGTTCTTTCCCCACTCACATCACTAATGCTGTAAAAAGATAATGTACCGCGACTAAAGCTGAGGTGTATCTCTACTTTCTTCAGAGACAGTGTACGTCTAAGTGGCGTGTCCTTTCCATTTTCATAAGCCCTCAGCAGGTTATCACAGTACATGAGGCACCAAGAACCAGCACTGCTCTCCAGACCACTACCAGAACCAGAGCGGGGAAGCCCACCATAACACAAAGCTAAAACCCAGGGACAACCCTCGGCCTTCAAGCTCCATAGATGTTCTCCTCTAGAGAAGTTCTGAGAGCTCAGAGCCTGGAAGAAACTAGAAAACCTATGAGAATTGGCTGGATAGGGCTGCTTTGCTACACTGAAAGACACTGTTTTAAGGTCCTCGGACAAGATCAGGTTGGGATGGAGGGTCTCGGGGTCAAACGTCACCTCTGAAGGATTGAGGACAACTCGTAAAGCTCGCTGAACGGATCCGAGGCCAAGGCGGAGTTGAGTATTGTGATGTTCCATTTCCACACAAACTTTTTTTAAATTGATGAATAACTCCATTTCACTTCGAGGGTCCTCAGATGGCGGAGTCAAGCTGGAAACTTGGGTCTCAATCTTTCGGATCTCATCACTTACAAAAGTGTCGTCATTCTCATCCTTCAGGGTACTGACATGGATTTCTGCAGTCTTCAATTGTTGCTGAAGGTCTGATAGTAGTTTTACTCTGTTCTGTGCATCAATTTCTCTGGGCTTTAACCTGACTTCTAGAAGCTTCATACCAACAATGCTGTAGGACTTAACTAGATCTACCATTTCCTCCAGTATACTGTCAACCTCTTTCCTCAAATTAGCATGTTTCGACTTGACAGAAGCCTCTACTTCCTTCTCTTTAGTCACTAGATCATCTACTACAGCAAGCTTTTCATGAACACTATTCATTATCGTAAGCAATCTAGATCTGCGTTCATTTGATTCGTTCTCCAAAGACTCACAGTTTTCATCCACAGCATCTATTATATTTTCTTTCCTAACAGACACGTCGCTATTGTTGATCACCTTGTCTTCTACAGTGCATGGATGTTCATCTCTGGTTTTGACCATGATTCCGTCTTTGTGGCTCTCAACAATGTTTTTGAGTTTAATATTTCTCGGTAAGGACTCTGGGCTGAGATGTTGCTCTCCACACACTGGGCAACAAAGTTCTTGAGAAGTTTTATCCCTCTCGGGTGTTTCCAAACAGGTCAGACAGAAACTGTGGCCACAGGGTAGTGTGACTGGGTTAAGAAAAATATGAAGACAGATGGGACAGATGAGCTCCGACTCTAGACAGCTCTCAGAAGACGACTGCGCCATGACGTTTGTTTCTGGATAACACAAACAAGGCATAACAGTTTATTATAATAGAGTGTTACAAAGGCTGCACACAAATTACACAATGGCTGTTGGTATGGTTACATCTTAAAGGGACCGCCTGGAAGAATGACCTCCTTGTTGCCATCTCAGTTTGAAATATAAAATAAGCTTATACTAAGATGCAGAAAATGGTTTTGTACTACGGAGTGCTAGAAAGACATTTGCGGTAAATATACTCCAGTGTAATGGGCACTTCAGTATAAAATCTTAAAATTAGATTTATTTTATAGCTTGCTTGTGCAAAAGTGCCAGCACAATAGAGTGTACTTGGTGGGGTGGTTAACAGGGCAGGACGTTTCCATGCACTTAATAGCATGTTCTTGGTAGTTAGTTACTCACTGGCCCAAATCAAAAAATCCAACTCAAGTCTCTATGAAAGTTGGGTTTTCATAGCAAATTGTAAATATTTAAATAAATTATTTAATAATGTAATTATTTTTAAGTGCGTAAAACAATAGCACACATGTTCTTAAAACACCTTTTATGTTACACTGCATTGCAACATGATTTACACAGTAATCTAACCTGAAGTAGCCCTGCAGTATATACACCCCCTATCTATCCAAAATATGTCTAATACCAAAGTTTAATAGCCCAATCAAATGTAGCTAAATATGTCACATAA
Organism: Triplophysa dalaica; assembly: GCF_015846415.1. Lineage (NCBI taxonomy): Eukaryota > Metazoa > Chordata > Actinopteri > Cypriniformes > Nemacheilidae > Triplophysa > Triplophysa dalaica. The sequence continues at coordinate 5,019,839 of NC_079547.1, read as the reverse complement.
TAATCTCACAAATTATTTTATTGTTCCAACATCTTATTAAACAAAAATGCCCTACGTACCAGATTGTCCTTGATTTAGTTTAATTATTTGCTTTAAATAAATAAAATTACTATGGAGTTGTATACAGTATATAGAAATTAACACTCCTATAATAACCAGTCCAAAGAAGTAAATATTTTAAAAGATTTACTTAAAAATACAATAAAGAAAAACGATTTGAAAGAATTATTGGCCATTATTCGGTAGAATAAGTTATCTAGTTAATAAATCTGTCGTCAAAAATGTCATTTTTGCATTTTATTCATATAGGCTCACTGAGTGATATGTGTACAGATATAAATCTCAGATATAGGGTGTCTGTCAATGACACTTTGGCTCTACATAAGCATTAAGAAAATATTGAGACTGTACACAAATTACACAATGGCTGTTGATATGGTGACATCTTAAAGTGGATGCCGGAAGATTGGCCTCTTTGTTGCAAGTCTCAAATGTCAGATATTTTCTTTATGTGGGTTGTGCTTTGGCACTGCTGCACTACGCAGATGAATCCGAGCTCTGTGCTCACTGTGTAGTAATACTGTATATCTGGAAAGTGTCATCTGAAAACACTACTTTTGTTCTGACTTAATGAAACAAAGACTTCATTAAGGAAATCACGATAGTGACATCTTACGTGTTAGGCGGATAAAGCCATAATGGCATTAATGCAATTCTTTCTGATATTGTAGCCAACTCTCAAAATCAATGTAGATATTAGTCTCTGCTTTAGCACGGAGCTGTCAATACTCTCCATAGTGCGACGTTACATTATTATAAACAACAAGTGATTCTCTAGATGTATGCAGCGTCAGAACTTAATAAATCGTGATGTTTACATGAAATTCCCAGATGATCGCTTTTCAAAACATCCCAGATTAAACACAGCCTTATAGATGATGATTAAAATTCTAAACGACTGTTATAAGAATGAACAACTTTCTGTAACCCGCAGCAGCACTATCCACACACCTCTCCATAGTGTACGAACGTGATGTAATAATGCAAAGAGGCACTCCCCAAATTCAAATTTTCTGAATGGGTCGACCCGGCAGCCCAAATTATAAATCATTGTTATAAACTTTCCGTTGTGAATCAGGGTAAGATAAGAAAATTATTTTGAACACCGATTTATCTATGTATTTACTAAATAATTGATTTCTGATTATTTTAACAGATAAAATGTAACAGATTGCTACTTTGAGATGAAAACGTTTCTCTTTATAATTATTAATTTATTTTACACAAACTAACAGAAAAGAGATAATCTTGCATCCTTTGGACCAAAATACACTTTCAACCAAATATAATTAATTCACCCTCACCCCTTTAACACCTGTATTGACTTACTTCCTTAAAGGAAAGAAGATATTCTGAGAAATGCCTCTGTGGTTTCGTGTCCCTGATAGCACACGGACATCTTGAAGATGTCTTTTGATATCTGCATTAACATCTTCTAGACGTATTTTTAATTGTTTTTGCTTATCTGCGATACGTCTCCGAGAAGTTTCCAGTCAGATGTCAAGTAGACATTTAGAAGATGTTTATAAGACGTTTATCAGATATTTGTACACAACAGGTTTGTTAAAACATGATGTCTATATTATTAAAGCCAAAGGTGGGCAATGTTGTTTAGTTCTCAACATTCTTCATGATCTCTTATTTGAGTTCTGCAGAAGAGAGTCTGAGTCTTACAGATTTTGACATGATGGTGAGTTCATGATTCAAGATTCAATTTTTTAGGTGAACTATCCCTTTAAATGTTACCTTACTTTTTTCCTCACGCTACTGTAAGGATGCTGTACCCTTACGAAAATGAAAGATAACTCAAACCGTGTAATTGCTTTTATTTGTAACACCACCTTAGTAACAACAATGGTTTTACAACCATGTTTGTAGTAAAGCTATGGTGATGCAATAAGGTTATCAATCCGCCAAAACCATGGTGACACTGTACCTTTGCTCTAATAAAACAACGGTTATTTGGTACCGCTAATCTTTTGTTCCGACACCCTTTATAAGGGATGGTCAGTGATATCGCACATCTTCTCCACTATCGTTACTACTGCCCAACCAACCTCTGTAGCACTAAACCACACCACAAACTTGACGATATTTACGTTGTAGCACACATATGTTTTTAGCCATTTAAGACAAACTAGAAATGCAAAAACGGCGTCTTACCTTTAACCTGCGAGTGAAGTCTGACATTTATATAAAACAACTCTTGCTTAGATAGGGAAGTAAAACTAAGCTCTCAGCCTTTAACGTTACATGCTAACGTATATCTAATATGCATTTATTTTATGCTAAACTGAAGTAAGCTCGAGACAGCTCGATGTATAACGGCTGCAGTCGCGTGAGTTTCGTTTTCCTGCTACGTTTACTGTTAACGTACTGAGTAGTTTGTTGTAAACGGGTTGTTTGTTTATTAATGTATAACATGTAGATTTAGGTCACGCGCGTTAACAATCCAACGCATATAATCACGTCACCAGTTACACTATTGCAAACAGTTTCTAACATTTCTTCGACGATCTGTTTAATTTAACATACTTACCAGCACGTTTTCTTGTGGATTACAGTGAAGTGACGCTAAATTGAGATTCAATGCTTCAGATATGAAATATATGAGATGTTTCCTATGTAAAACATGATTAATTCATCATAGAACAGACGAGAAGAGTTGCTGTTGTCACACCTGGCAGCAGAAATTAATTTATTGCTACACACCTTTATTTATACTCGGATGTTTCCTGCTTGAGCTGCAGTCCACAATCACAGGTCAGTTTCACAACAGCACGAGCTCAGAAATCAAAGGGGTACAACTGTTTATGTGCGTTTTCCTTTACATATTGATCATGACCATGTGTCAAAAAATATAGGCCGGTTATCTTGCCAAACATCGTGATGTGGCAACTTTGTCTTTACAGCTTATACTAAGTAGCAGAAAATGGTTTTGCACTACGGAGTGCTAGAAAGACATTTGCAGTAAATACACTCCAGTGTGATAGACACTTCAGTATTAAAATCTTAAAATTAGATTTATTTTATAGCTTGCTTGTGCAAAAGTGCCAGCACAATAGAGTGTACTTGGTGGGGTGGTTACCAGGGCAGGACGTTTTCATGCACTTAATAGTGTTCTTGGTAGTTAGTTACTCACTGGCCCAAATCAAGGCTCTATGAAAGCTGGGTTTTCATAGCAAAATAATTTGTTTAATGATGCAATTATTTTAAAAGCGTAAAACAAAAGCACACCTGTTCTAAAAACGCATAATTTGAAGATTGTTTATAATACACTGCATTGCAAGATGTCTAATACCAAAGTTTAATAGCCCAATCAAATGTAGCTAAATATGTCACATAATAATCTCACAAATGATTTTATTGTTTCAACATCTTATTAAACAAAAATGGCCTATGTACCAGATTGTCCTTGTTTTAGCTCTATGTAGATGCTTTAAATAAATAAAATTACAATTGAGTTGTATACAGTATATAAAAATGAACACTCCTACAATAACCAGTCCAAAGAAGTAAATATTTAAAAAGATGTACTTAAATACTAAGAAACAAAAAATATTTGAAAGCAGTATTGGCCATTATTTGGTAGAGAACTTGAATGAAAAATACATTCATGAGACCCACAAAGCTTCCTGATGATAATGTAGTTAAAGTGCACATACATGTGAAGGCAAAGAGTTCCAGAGGCCAAACTAGCACTTCTGAGTATTTGAGAACTTCTATTGACAGCAGGTGAAACGTAGTGTTTCCCATTGTAACTGGATTATAATCTAGTTAAATTGTTTATGATTAATCTGTCTTCAAAAATGTAATTTTTGCATTGTATTCATGTAGGCTCAGTGGGTGATATGTGTACAGATATAAATCTCTGACAAATGGTGTCTGTCAATGCACAGACTCATTTACTTTGGCTCTACATAAGCATTAAGAAAATATTGAGACAGTAGAACATGCAACCGATTCCTGATCAGCAGATATGATTTAGCTTGGAATTGAACCAGTGCTAGGAAACGAACAGATGCATGTTGAGTCTAGTTCAGGGTATCCAGGTCCACCGGAGGTAATGGTTCTCTCCAGTATGAGAAATGACTGAACTCGGGACATTCGAAGGATGATGTAAAATCTTTACAGAGGAAGGGGAAGACATGATCCACCAGCTCGCTGAGATGAGAGTAGCTGTGAACACAACACACAGATGTTGGTCCAGCAAATCTGTTTTGTACAATTATTTGTATTGTGTTGCACATTTCTAAATAATGCCGTTTTATGGGGGTAAACAATGAAAAAGTGACATAATTGGATGATATGTATTAAATATATACTGTATATATATTTAAATGCGTGCATGCATTTTAATCCTTACGAGGATTTGTTGCCTCTGGTTTTTTCCTGTACAAGTTCTCCTTTTGGGTTCACTGTGAAAATATGAGTCTCTGGTACACCGACTTCCTTATATGCATAAGCATCCTTCATATAAACAAACAATAAACATGGTCAAGCTTTTTCCAAAATTCATAGGAGAGGAATATATGTTTCTAACTCAAGGCACTCACATTAGTTCTGTTGCCGAAAGCAGCGTAAAAGGGCCATCTGCTAGGGAGGAAGAGATCTCTGATATCAGTGAGACAAGCGATCTTAAAAACTTCTGGCTTCTTCTCGATCACCTCCCTGCGAAAACCCACACAAGGATACAATTATACTGTTATCAGTGTGTTGAGATGTGTGTACGCAGGTGTGTGTGTGTGTGTGTGTGTGCAGGTATGCTTACCTATGTAATGCAGAAAACAGGCTGCTGGGAGCCAGTAGCACTGGTCCTTTAGGTAGAACAGTACCTCTGTCATTGACCCACAGTAAATAACCCTTAGTGATGTCTGCCATCCCTATGGCTCGAGCCGAACAGTACAGGAACTTGTAGCCATTCCTGCAAAAGAGGCCATGACACTCAGGAGCTAATAGCTGATTGTTTCATGAATTATGATGACACGGTGAGCTTTAATAAATCAGAAACTGGTTAATGTGGCTTGTTTGAGGCTTACTCCTGTATTTTGTGATATAATTTGGCGATGCCGTGATGAGTCCAGTCTTTCCCCAGCTGAGGTAAAATGTGTCCCAGCGCATCTGACCTGTCATGGTAAAAGGGAGAAGTGATTTATTTTATCACACGACATAGATATACACTTTCTACAAAAAAATTAAACAGACCCTTTAAGTACAGTCAAGTGGTTAATGATGTTATACATGTCTATAACTCACTTTGTGATGGTTCCATCAATGTCCGAGATGACAATCTTGTCATCATAGTTCCACAGGTAAATGGCCGCCTCACAGCGACAAGTGCCCTGGTACTGTGTGGTCACACTGAAAACAACTTTATTGGCTCCCTCACGCAGATTCAAACTCTCCTGACAAAACACAATTCATCCAGGTTACTACAGAATGTCTGTGGAAATTGTGAGAGTAAAAAGCTTAATACATTTTAATTAAAAATGTTAAATACATTTATTTTTATGAATAAATATATTTAGACTAAAAAACTTTTTTAATACATATTTATTTCACTTAATTTTTTTATAATAAAAAAAAAGTACCAAATAGGCGCTATTAACATATTCTTCCAACCATAATAAAAAAGCAACATTGGACAAACAAACACTACCATAATGCACAGCACAAAAACACATCTAAACATTTAAATCTCATAATTTTGTTACACATTGTATATGGTTAGTATGAATCTTACTATCTGTTCAGAGGTTAGCCGCAGAGATTTACGATACATCTGACTAATGGACTGTGCCATGTTTAAACTTGCAGCCTTCAGTCTCATGGAGACAGAACCGTCTTCATCACTCGAGAGTTCAATAGAGGACTTCCTACACACAAAAAGAAACACAAAATAATCCCTGATTTATGGGACAAACATCAAATTGCAATACAATGGATATATAAATGACACTTACTGCAGTGAAGTGGGTCCAGTGCTGGAAGCAGATGCTTTAGGCTGATTCGCCTCTGACTCAGGCTTTTGAATTCTCTAAATGAGAAACATAATTTTGTTGTAGCTCTAAATAATCTTTCTTTGCTGTGTCTATTAGAATGTATTCATCTGAAGAGACTTAGTTTGAACCTCAATATTGTTCATGTCTTTCTTCCTCCAGGAGAACCACCAGCGGCCGGACTTCTTTGGCATCTTATCTTTGACTAGTTTGTCAATGGTGCTCTACAACAGAAAAGTATCACACATTATCACTAAAGGATTCTTCATTAAAATACTGATCTGAGATCTTGGACCTGACCAACCTTTGGTAGATTCTTTTGGAAAGCTTGAACTGACAAAATCATTGGAGCAGCCACAGCCCAATTATAATATCTGAAACAACAGGAGAATAGAGTTGAGATGTATTGGGTTCATGCCACAGATGTTATTACGAGTTTATACAATATACAAGAAAAGCAACAACATGTTGTATATTAAAACATAAGTACTATACTAATACAATATTTTGTCGGTAATAAAGTTTCACGAATAAACATAACATACATTTAGCATGTCAAGTCACAGTTTTGAAAAATGAGATGCAATTAAAACCTAGTGTTTTTTAGTAAAAAAGTATTTTTTTTCAATCCCGTTTTCCAAACACTGTAAACAACAAACTTTAGACAGCGGTCAAAAACGTTTGATAGACACTAACTTTGAGTTGATGCAGATGACTAGGTTTGGGTCTTCAACAATTCCAGGGTTGTTGACAAAATCTTGAAACTTCACAAGATGCTGCATAAACTTTTCTGCAAAAGAGAAACTTTTCATCAAAACACAGGTTAACATGTCGTTACATGTTGCCCACATAAATCATTTTCAACAGCCAAAATCCAAATCAAATCCAAAAGCTAAATCAAAACATATCTGGTGTTTAACACTGAGCTATGTTTTCAGAGCAGCTGGTTAGGAAAAATCTAGTTCTCACACGCTCCACCAATACCTTTACTGATCTGACTGATATCTCCTCGCCCGCACAGGGACATAGTCACATCTAGCGTGTCAGTCGTCGAGTCGGACAGATATTCTGTGCCGCTGTCTACATTGGCGCTGTTCAGTGATTGAGGTGATGGAGGAGAGGGCTCCGGGTGCTGGCTGGAGCGAGGATCCAGGTCAGAGCAGCAGGATGACTCCAGCTCGCTAATAATAGAGAGGAAAGAATTTGAGAAATGTAGTAAAAGCAAAGAAAAAGGGAGAGAGTTGGCATGGGGTTGGGTGCATTTGTTTTTTTTATATTTCCAAGCAAATATATCACTTCTAACCTCTTTGGGAAATAGAGAGCAGCAACATTAGGGTCCAGAGTGGACAAGTCGTCAAGATAGATGTCAGATGGTCCCAAATGATGACTGCGCTTGACTATAAAAACAACACAAGTTATTGAACAAATGCATGAAAGATCTGTCTTACTCTGATTTGCAGTGGTAAGCTTATAATAAGGATTTACAACTTGAGCTGTCGGGTCAGATTTTGGGCTGGAAATGTCATTTTGACGTAAAGATAAGTACGTAAAGTAACCTGCAATTATGTTTTAAACAGAGATGGCGATTCAGATGCTAATTAATGGTTGTTTTTCAGTCGACTACCTTTCCTCTTGTCCTGAGGGTCTGTTGATTTCGAGGACTCAGCGAGAACCATCTGATCCTCTGATTTGATTATGGCCTCCAGGGTTGGCGTCAACACAGCATTTTCAGCATTTTGATTGGTCATGAAAGGCTCCAGCCCAGCCTCCTCCTCTGGCTCTCCAGAGTCGTCTTGAGAGCTTTGGGCAATAGGCTTTGGTGCGGAATTGATCAAGTCAACTGAGTTTATGACAGTTTCTGCTTCTAAAACTTTAACACCGTCCCCCTCGCTAAATGTAACACGAGTGCTTGCCTGACTTTTGGAGTCATGTGAGACAATACTATCACGGGTCTCTGTACTCTCTATGGGAACTATGGTACTCGCAGGGCTGTTGGCAGGATCGGTCTCATGGATTGTGTTTCTTGGTGTGGTTGATGTTTCAGCTTTATTGTCTATACATCTAACTCTGTCTGTGATCTCCACTGCAGTCCAGGGTTGCGAATCGTCTGTAGACTGCAAGGTCACGCCATGCGTTTCGACGACCCAGTTGTCCAGCTGTGTGTTACTTGAATGGACAACTTCATAAGGAACCGAGCTGTTTGTTCCAATCTGAGGTTCTGGTCGCACCACTGTCGCCGGGGAATCTGCATTCTCAATGTCAAATGGTGCTTGACGGTGGATTGTCCGGAAGTGAGAGTGGTCAGAGGGCACGACGGGGGAAGTTGGGTTATGTTGGGCTTCTGATTCTTCTTTCTCTGCCTGGCACACCTGCACAGAAGAAAATAAACAATTAACATGCTTTACATTCTGTAGTTTTTTCACCCAGAGATCAAAGCTCTCTGCATATAATAGATACCTTGGGAAAAGCACCCCAGTTCCATTGCATCTGAGGTCCTAAAGGCTCATGCGTCTTACACAATTCTGAATCGCTCTTAGGAGACGGAGGGCGACTGTAGAACACACTACAGAGAGAAAATCGGTGAGGGTAGGTTTGAGGGAGAAATTCGTCCTATGTATAACTAGACAGGACATACATAGAACAAAGTCACTTTAAGATTACCTCTCATTGACAGAACATTCTCCATCGGAGTGAGGATGCACTTCTCTGCTCTGAGGTTCCTCACTGGGTTCCTCTGACATTGAGTAGTATATAGACTTACTATAATAAAACACAAATTACGAGTGAGTTACCCCGTATAGCTCACAACCTTCTTCAGTCACGTTCAGATGTTTCTAAAAAAGGGGTCAGAATCATCTATCAAAATGACAGGAGCCCAAAGAAGATGTTTTAGAAGAACAGCTTGACCAGGCAGTGGTCATGGGGCATTTGTTTAATTTATGGTTAGAACTGCAATCCATAATTTTATTTAAAGATGAAAATGTGTTTAAAACTGTCGAACTAATTCTCTCTTTAAAATTAAGGTGTTTCAAAGGGTTCTTTGATGCCACAGAAGGTCCTTTTGTCTAAATAGTTCCATAAAGAACCTTTACCATCAGAAGAACGTTTCTGTTTGACAAAAGGGTTCTTTGTGGCGAAAAAAGGTTCTTCAGATTTTAAAAAGGTAGGGAAGAGATTGTTCTTTAAAGAAGCTTTGACTGAATGGTTATTTATGAAACCAAAAATGGTTCTTCTATGGCATCACAGTGAAGAACCTTTGAGTGTAGTTATCTTGATATAATATGGGTCTTTCTGCATTCTGAGGAACTTTGGAGTTTTCGCATTCTATGTGACTTGGTAGAATGAACCATTTTGTGTTCTTAAAAAAGTCCTTAAATGTACACAACTTAAAAAAATTCACATAATGCAAATAAGTTGACACTTAAAAATAATACGTGAACTCAATTTGGACAACATTTTCAAATATAGAACCTTTTAATTCCAAGGCGATGTGATAATTTATATTGAGCTAACGGGTACAATTTCGCACAAACTGTAACTTGACTTCAACTCACATAAAGTACGTAAACTAACCTGCAATTTTGCGTCTCAACCACAGATGGTGATATAGAGTTAAACGTTATGGATTGCAGCTTTAACTAAACTAGCAAACAACTTCCAACCTCATCACCATTGGCGACTCCTCCTTATGGACATCCTGGTCTAAACTTTCTTTCTCATCTGATGAGGACATGGCATCCAGGTGTGTGTCGGAGCGTGCCCGCTTTCTGCGCCGTTTCTTCCGGTAACTGGAGGAGTTGACACTGGGGGGAGATTCTGTAAACTCAGAAACTTCTGGAAGGTCAGTGGGAATCGGAGAGGTGCAGAGGTGAGCAGGAACCCTGGTCTTAGAGAGAGAGCATGTATATGTAAAACCAATATTACACATTTAACACAGAGGCATTACACAAGGGATTAATCTATGAGCGACGTACCTCAAAATCCTCATTCTCTTCCACAAAGAACGCCTCTCCATTATCGCCCAGTTTCATATGCAGATTCACAGGCTCACCGTTGATCTCAATATCCACCTGAGGACACATTCGGGGTTTGCATTAGCTGGAAAATGCACCTTCAGATTGCTGTGTGTGTGAAAGATTCTCCCAGTTCTCACCACTTTCTCTTTGGAACGAAGGACTCCCAGTTTTCCGAAGCGCACGTGGAAAGGCGAGCACTGGAAACTGCCATCTGGCTGACGAACAACGATGACATCGATTCCTCCTGTGAGCGTGGCAGGGTTCAGTCCTCGATAAAGCTCTTTAACAGTCACAAAAACCGTCTCTGCCAGCTGACCCACGTAATTCATCGTCTGACACTGAAAATGAAGACAGCCAAATCAGCCGCTACCAAAAAATGAGGTTCAAATAACAACACTAGAACAACATTTTTACGTTTCTTGTGACATCAGATTTCTCTGTTATAGAGATTCACCAGACACTTGTAACTGTGACCTTTGCACACAAAGCAAAAGTCTGATCCTCAATATCTAAACTTTATCATCAGACATGTCGTCAGAAAAAAGTATGATAGTAGTAAACTAAATGAAACACCGGATGTACATGGGTCAAAGTGTACCTTAACTTTGGGAATAAATAATGACCCTTCACCTATAAATATTTGAGGAAAGAAGAATATTTCATCTCTGTTTCAAGTATAAGTAGCACTTTGAACATATTGAAACAACTTAATTTCCCATAGGGCCACAGTGGTTATCATTGAGCCAAGATTCTCACTGAAGTTCTGTTTATCTTTACTACAGAAATATAGAAAAGCCCCAGAATTTTTCATTTTCTCTTTATCACATATACTATGTTAATTTGATATGACATTTGAAGCTAATTTGCTGAACTTCTGAAACAAGCATTTACATCTTCTACATAGACTGATCTATGACGATCCTTACCCAGATTTTCATATGAGATTGATTTCCTTTTCCTGTAGAATCTGAAACCTTACAGCTGCCATTGAAATAAGTTCAAAAGCTAACTGCTCTCTATCTGGACTTCCACACCACAAAGAACTTTGTTTAGAACCTGGTTAAATTTAAAATGCAACTCCTATTCTGTCTCTCTCATTCTCTGTCTCTCTGTAATGGTGTGGAACTAACAAAGAGGGCGACACTGGTGATTTTGAGAGAGACCCAGTACATTCAACTGCTCACACAACAAAACCCTGCTGAACATACAGCTTTAAAACATACAGGTTTTTAACTTTTAGTCGAAACAAACACAAACATGTATGTGTTCGTGTGTTTGGGGAGACAGAGAAAGAGACACCAGCTGAGTCATTTTATCATTTATAGAATATAATGATAGATGACAATCTAAAATTACAATGTGAATCACAAATAATGCAGACATTCATTCCAGTGAAGCTGTACTGAACATAGAACATTAAAAATAGAACATTATAATCTTCATGATGACTAAACAAAATATCTCTAACAGGACAGTGGTAAAGTTATATTATCTCCGTCCAAATCTTCAACTGTTTAAATTCTGTTATGTCTATAATAAAAAATAATAAAACTATGTGTCAGCCAGTTCAACAGGAACGAAGGAATTTGAAAGAATGAATATAATGATTAATCATTTCTTTAATCTGTTAAGTGTAGTGTTATCTTTTCTTCAAATGACTCACTTCGGCCTCCTTCTATTCTTATTTATCCTCTATTTAAAGTGAATTTTAATTAAATACATGTTACCTCAATACAAGTTAAAAAAAATTGTTCTATTAAGTCTGTTGAAGGGGCTCATGAATAGATCTCTACAGTCATCTTGTGTAATGTTACCCACAAAAATACACAAGGGATTTTGAATTACAAGAAATGTTCAGTATAATCTTAACGAAATTCATCACAATCGAACATCTAAACCTAGAAGAGCACAAATATCAGGACTGTTAATGAATGGATGCCAAATATTTGTAACCAGCTGCAGTAAGTAAACAGCATCACGTGACTCCTGAAACTGGTAAATTCGTTTTAAATTGACAATCCCGAATAAATAGGAAAACCATACTTAAACAAGATAAGAAAGACACATTTGAGCACATTTTGATCACCTTCATTAAAAAATATATTACCAGAGTTGAAAAATGTCACAAACAGTAGATCAATGCAAATGTATTGTTTTGACTACTGTCGACTGTCAATAGGAAAACCGAAAAGCAGCTTTTTGTTCAACATAAAGACATGTTTACTTATATCTGTACATAATAAATACAAGAAGAATACCGTGACACTTTAGAGGCAATGAAACATGTCAGAATGTGAATTTGACTGTTAGACATTGATATGTTTTAGTTTTTTTTTTAATTATTTTTAAACGTCCCACATTCATTTTTTATAATCACGGGACAAAACTGCCAAACAAACACATTAAACTGTGTAAATCATGCGAAATTATGAAGTTATTTTGACTTACCTAAAGCACACCAGCAACCTTTAAAAACTTCCTGCACTCAAACGCACAGGAACACACGTCAGCACGCCAATGAAACTCTGCCCAATCACGGGCAGTGATTCTCAGGACACGCCCTCTTCAAGAGTGCTTCTGTTGACGTGTGAGTTTGTTTTCTGCACCACTAGAGGGAACCTGACTTTTATTTTTTTGTCATAATTTAAGGATACAACATATCATATCGTAGATATTTATTTTGTTTTAGCTACTCCTTATTGACTGACATTGTGCAAACGACATTTAGTCTTTCCTGTAGCTCAGTGGTAAAAGCATTGCGTTGACAACGCAAGGTTGTGGGTTGGATTCCAGGGGATTGCACATACCTATGTATAAATGTATAGGACGATGCAATATAAGTAGCTTTGCATAAAAGCGTCTGCCAAATGCATAAATGTAAATGTAGTTTTGTAAAATAAAATTTATATTTGACACAATCACTCCATATATTGGCTAAGTTGAATCACTATAGAGTGTTCCACATAATTTTTCAATGCTTATGCTTAATGTATTTTCCATCAGATCTGGAAAAGCATACAAAAAAATATTACAAAGGATATATAATACTGTAAGTAAGTGATTAAGAGATATTCCTTAAACATTTGGATCCATCGAAAACTCTTATGCTATGGATCTTTACTTATGTTAAAGCAATAAGGAAAACAATGCTGTCTTTGATGTGCATATGCTCAACTGTTTAGATATCATATAAGCACACACTTTAGAAATATTAAACAACTCTAATGAAATATAAAAAAGTCTGTTCCAAGGTGGGCAATATAATAACATAATGACTAAACCATCTGTTTCATACACACTAGAGAATGAGAATATAGACTTTGGTTGATGACACCAACCAAATACCTTTAAAAAAATTTAGAGTGTTTGTAAATATTACTAAAGTTTTTGTAATTTCATATTGCTCAGTGTTATGAGCATTGCGCTAGCAACGCCAAGATCATAGGTTCGATCCCAGGGTTTGCAAATATTAAAAATACAAATGTATAGTATATTTGGAGAAAAGCATCTTCCAAATCAAAAAAGTAAAATTTTGTTGGGATTAGAATTTTCTTATTGATATTCAGTAAATAACTTCAAAAACTTTTGCAGGATAACTGTACTAAAAGCATTCTAGACTAAGTTAAGAAACTTTCATTGTTTAAACACATGCACACATGAACACAAACATATCCATCCTGCACGCTCAAACACACCAGGCCCGTTTTCTCTAAATAAGGCAGCTTATCTCTTTTCCTGTCATCTCATGTTGATTTCTCAGGGTATCTCATCCTCTGTGTGCTGGACACAGAGACACACTCAACATTCTTTGCCCATATATGGCTAAATCCCTGCAGTGGGCCGGCTCTGTTTGAGGGGACAGAGACTCCTGATTGGCCAGGAGAAAAATAGGAGGGGTGCTAAAGCTGATGCTCTGGAGAAACTTTTGTGTCTTAAACTTTAACTGTCTCGCTCTCCAGGACAAAGGCTGTTTAGTGGGCAGGACCGTCATTTCGTTACCTCAAGTCGAGGTGAGTATTGAAGTGTTATTGTGTTTTGTTTGCTTGGTTTTGGGTCTTTTAAAGGCTTTCAGAAGTGTTGTCTGAGTTTGGGAAAGTGAGGAAAGATCTGGATACAGTTGGTGACGTAAGTCTTGGATATGGATTTAAAAACGGTCTGGGATCTCCTCTTATACTGCTGAGGAAAGGTCAAAACTAGATCTTCCTGATCTTAAACCAGCTGTTTCACAATGTTCCAGAATAATCTGAGTTAAGGGCTTTATCAGAGTGAAGGAGAGAGAGGAATGTGTCCAGTTTGTGGTTCTTGTAATTCAATGCAAATGTATGTGAACTCGCCAAACTAGACAGATTCTTTCTTTATTGTATTTCAATGGGTCAGCTGCCATTAAAACTTCTGATAGGATCAGACTGTATGTAAAGAAGCAGTAAAAAAAATTGTAGTCAAAGGGTGGATGTGGATGCAGTTTGACTGTTAACGCTCATCTGTTATGGTGTCATTGAGTTTGATGTCAAAGGTGAGAGATGAGACCTATAATAACATGTCATGAGACAGTAAAATTCACACGAGCACAAAGTCACATTTATAAATATTGGATTGTCATCACATCAAAATGTCAAATCAAGTTGCAGGATGTTGGAACTTTAACTGACTTCAATTTTCTGAGCAATTTTTGCAATGACTCCCAATCCCATGGCGTCAATGTGATTTTTATAGTAAATGTATGAATTTGGTCCTGTAAAATCCTGTGAAAAAACAGCAGCTGGGGTGCCAGAAATAAATAGTAAAATATATATTTTTTCCCTGTAAAAAAACACATCCCCAATGTTATTCTTATAAATGTTCAGTCTTTTTCTATAATGTTTTTGATCGTTTTTTCATGAAAAATCAAAGAAAGAAAAACGAGAAAATTCTGTAAAATTTGAGGGTCTTTTCATTATACATGGATTTTTTTTAATAGACATATTTTTTTTTAAATAACATGTGATTTTTCAGTGATAAAAACTGATGTGTTGAAAAGCTGCTGAAAAATCTTGAACAAAGGTGCTTTAAGATTCCCAAAGCTTTTTCAGAAACTATTTCAGAGAACACATAAATATGGGGAAAATGTGCTGGCGTCTGATGTCCTTCAGGCTGTTGGTCTAGAGTCTGGACAGCTTCTAAATTCCTGCATTTAATCCTGGAGCTGAGCGGGACATTGTGTCCTGATGACTGTGGTCAATACACACATACAAACACACACACACACCGCATGCATGTCCTGAAAATAAGCATTTAGTTAATCAGTTATATAAATTCTGCTGCCACCTCATAGTAGCTGAACAGAATAAGATTACAGAGCAATGGAATAATGCAGTCAGGGAGTTTAAAATAGAGCACAAGTCCAGCTCAAAACCAAAATAAAGTGACTATTGAATATTGTAGCAGTTTAGAACAGGCTTACATATGGCTATTACATATGAGGTATGGAAATATTCTACATCATTTGGTTACTGTATCGAGCAGATATTGATAATACTATGAATGCTGCCTGTCAGAAAAGAGCCATATATATACAGATAGGAAAATAAGTGCAAAGTCTTCTTGTAAGACATGACATGCAGCTATTGACTTGTGTATTTAGTCAAATTTAGTAAAATAAAAATGTAGATCAATTAGTTCTTAATGAAAATTCGGTCTTATTTACTTACCCTAAAGTCGTACCTAATCTGTATAAATTTTGCATCATTAGCAGAGCTGGACCCATTTGTACTTATGTTTTTTATATTTGTAATGGTTCTCTGCAACATGTTAACCAAATTGCTAGGAAACATTGTACATAAATCATTACAATGTCTTGATTATACTACATAAATCTGGTTAGCGAAATAATGTCAAATGCAAATTGTAGCCTTGGAACTACTTTTCCTAACGTCACCACCAGGGGCGCTGTGACCAAAAGTATAATCCTTATACTTATATACTTGATATAGCAGTTTAATTTATTAGCATAGTTGTTTCTTTGTCCAGACACACCGCCAACATGTCCAGCAAACGAGCAAAAGGGAAGACCACCAAGAAGAGGCCACAGAGAGCCACCTCAAATGTGTTCGCCATGTTCGATCAGTCACAGATCCAGGAGTTCAAGGAGGCCTTCAACATGATCGACCAGAACCGAGATGGATTCATCGATAAAGAGGATCTTCATGACATGCTGGCCTCTTTGGGTAAGTCATATTGAGATCAATAATAGTCAACTCAGTATTTGGCCCAAGAAATTAGGAATCAGGACTGTAATACCTGTGCTCAGGTAAGAACCCATCGGATGACTACCTTGAGGGTATGATGAGTGAAGCACCAGGTCCCATTAACTTCACAATGTTCCTCACCATGTTTGGAGAAAGGCTCAACGGAACTGACCCGGAGGATGTCATCAGAAACGCCTTTGCCTGCTTCGATGAAGAAGGAACTGGTAAACCCCACTACAAATAGCCTACATTTAACAACGTGATTTCTGTGTGTACTTATAACATGACCGTATTTCTCTCTATTTATTGGCTGTCTGTACCTGCAGGCTTCATTCATGAAGACCACCTGCGAGAGCTGTTGACCACCATGGGAGATCGCTTCACAGATGAAGATGTGGATGAGCTCTTCCGAGAGGCTCCCATCGACAAAAAGGGCAACTTTAACTACGCAGAGTTCACACGCATTCTTAAACACGGAGCCAAAGATAAAGATGACATGTAGACTATTAAATAAAGCAGAACAGAACATTACAAACATACATAAGGTGTGAAAAGCAATGAAGCAAAATATTCATTATCATGTAAGACTGATTGATGATCTAAAGAAGTTAACATAAAATACATTGTTACGTTTTATTAAATGATCAGATTGTTAAATTAAATGTATATCTTTGGCTATTGTGTGAAAACTTTTAAACATTTGTTTTTTTGTGGGTTCAACTAGTGTGTTCTGGCATTTAACCTGCATTTAAAGAGTTAACCCCAACAATGAAAATTCTGTCATCATTTACACCCCCTCCTGTCATTCCAAACCTGTATGACTTTCTTCTGCAGAACACAAAAGAAGATGTTTTGAAGAATGTTGACGACTGAACAATGCCGGTACCCATTGACTTGCACTGGTTTTGTGTCAATCCAATAGAATTAAATGGACACTGCTGTTGTTCGGATTCCAACATTCTTGAAAATATCTTTTTTGTGTTCTGCAGAAGTAAGTCATAAAGGGTTAGTAAATGATGACAGAACTTACATTTTTGGATGCCCTATCCCTTCAAGACATAATGCATTATGCTTCAGTTTTTGTGTGAAAGCATGTAAAATTATTTTTATTAGTATTGATGATTGATACAGATATTTGAGGCAATATGGGCATTTTAACAAACACTCTTACAGTACAACTAAGGGAAATATATCTGCAAATATTCTAACAAGTCATTTTAAACTGCACATCTTCAGTTGAGCTGTTTTTTTACCCATCAATCCCTGTGGATATCAGATGTGTTGTCAAGTGTGTTACCTGTGGCAGCTGTCAGATGTGATGAATGAACTCACCCATAACTGCAATATTTTATACTGAAATAAAGGTGTAAAATTGGTCTATTACAATGTCATTTAAAGGTTTGTGAAATTTAGCGGCATCTAGAGATGAGGTTGCGAATCGCAACCAACAGATCACTCCACCGCTCCCCTTCCTTTTAAAGCACTACGGTGGCTGACACAGGACAAAGATGTTGTCGTTTCTTTTTGCCAAACATATTTACAAACACGCTCCCGTCGCTCCGTAAAGGAGATTGTCTGTTTAGGGCTGCTGTAAAAACATGGCCTCTGAAGACATAGCTATGTATATAATATTGCATTTCTGTCAATAGATCATCCAAAAATATTACACATTGGATATTTAAATCACTTAAATCTAAATTAAACTTCACAAGAAAAGACTAACCATTTCTCCAAAACAAGTAAACAAACAGTTAAGAAAAAGAAGCTTTTATTTCTCTGTATGCTGATACAAAATATGAAATGTTTAAGGCAGATATTGCACAGACTACAGAAGGGTTTCCTACACAAGCAGATAAGGCACAAATGCCACTCATTGAACTCTGCTATAGATACACATATACAAGCTAAAACCAATTTCACATCCAACTTCATGTATTTGGTCGTATAGTAGAGGGCTACATATATTTGACGTACATCGGTGATAAGCAGCTGTGTGCCGAAGTCAAAACAATATTGCCTGAACGTTATTTACATGTTTCACATTGTCATACGTAAGACCGCAAATAATAAAATGTTCAGAAATATTAATGTTGGTCATTCTGACGAGGTGAAAAAATAGAGCATTTTTAAAAATATATACATTTGCTTCCAGTACCATCACAGGAATTAACAATCTCACAGTGGTTTAATATGTTAGTGAATTGAATCTGTAAAACTTTGATGTCGCTACAAAAATGTCTTAAAGATGCTAAAACCGATGAATTTCAACAAGTATTAAAAACTCTGAAACGCACATCAGAATAATCTAAAAACTATAAAGCAACCTGAGACAACACATAAGCATCATGTACAGTACTACAGAAATGTGACCTCTGACCTTTGGATTGACTGAAATGTTTACACCTTTGCACAATAAAAACAAAAAGGAAATGTGGGTTACACCATCTTTGTGAGTAAACGGAAATAATGTAAAGTGACCTGATGTTTCGACAGCCATTAAAGCCTATAACAAAAAGAAAGACGACTGTAACATTTTGAAATGTTCTCACAGTTTCATGGAAACTATAAGTAGAGAATAAGAGTTCTGAAGATACGTTCACGAGTATTCCACGAGGCTTGAACAATTCAGTCCAGATACATGAACTGTGTGTAACAGGCTTTTACACTAATTTGGTTTAAGACACAAACTCCTCCAGTCAAAATACACTCCAGTCCTTCCCGATAAAATTCAACGCCTATACACAACGTGTGTGAAAGAGAACTCAACACGCTTATTAACACTGATTTTCTACTTTACTTATCACCATCAACACACTCCGTGTAATGGAGGTAGAGTTCCAGCGTTACATGAGACCTTAAAGAAATCAATGTTGGTCTCGTCTTTGAGACGACCTCCATCTCGCATCCCAGACAGAAACGAGACGTGAGTAAAGACCTCTGCAGTACAAATCGATTTCCTGACATTCCACTGCTCGTCGTTCCACACACACATACAGCACACGTGAAGCTCCGAGATCTTTTTTTTTGAGGTTGACAGATTGTGTGGCAGTTTTGACGCGAAGACCAGGTGAGATATAAAGTGCAGGATATATGAGGGAAAACAGACGCACGGCTGAAACGTACACATCTGAGATTTTGGAATTTAAAGGCTTTATCAGGCAAAACTGGAATAAAGTAATAAATCTAACAGACAACATTTAGCACCTTAACAGATTCTCATATTCAGATACTGCATGCTGGTCTTCCAGAAACATTCACAGATATCAGTAAACCATGCTACATGACTACTAGACAGGTAACCCTATGAGTATACATGGATGCAGACAGGCAAACACTGTTTGATGTGGAGCTTCTACAGTCTCCATTCATCTAAAAAGTCACAGAACCTAAAGCAAGGCCACTTTTAGTTTTTCTGAAGTTTTTCTTTTTTTCAGCGGTGAACCTGATTTGCTCAGTTTCCTCAGGACCTTTGAGCATTTGTAATATTTGAGGTTTAGATCTGCTGGTGTCTGTGTGCGGTGGCCACTTGCTGCAAGTGAGACATTTGAGAGATTCCAAAACTGAACATTTTGGAACTTTGGATTCTTTTTGAAGAGCGTTTAAAGGACTCATAAAATTCATGTAATCGAAAAAGATAAAAGTTTTTGATGAAAGAAAAGAAGTTTTTAAAATACATACTGATGTTGACCATTCAAGAGGAAAATTGTGTCCCTTTGTTTACCGACTGAATAATCCATGTTGGGGCTCTCTGGGATCTTAGCAACATTCCGACTGTTTCCATGACAACAGGGATATATGATTTGGAGACGCATGCATTTTAGTGTTACCCAGTTTTCCATCTGCTTTAGAGACTTCGGACAAATATAAGAGTGTTAAGTGGATCGGCTCGCTTGAGTTCTTCCACTTTAGGTGCAAACATTTAAGTATCTTTCACTGCTTTCACATTCACTTGACACTTTCCGTGACTGTATTATTAGTGTACTTTGGACTCCACGTGTGAGCCACAGCATTCGGACGTGGACTGGTTTGTCGGATGTTCCACACTCCAGATGACGTGTAGTTACCCGATTCCAAAATGTTCTTGCCTCCTACAACCACACTGGTGACTCCACCGTTGGTCAAAGCGGTCTGCACGACAGGAAAGCTTGGAAATGAGTGGGTTATGACAGGAACTGACACCGGTAATACTGGATTCTCCATCAATGCTGATGTAGCATGACTAGAAGGCATCTCTTCCCTAGAATACGTTACTGCCTCTGAATCTCCATTCTTGCCAAGAGCACTTGAAAGATCATCTGGTTCTTGTGTTGTTTTCTCTTTTTGTCTGCAGTTTTCCTGCTCCGCCGCCCGCTGCAACGCCGCATCCACTAAAAGTTTGAGATCGCTGAAATCTTGAGGGCACAGATCTGGAGGGGTGGGGGGAGGCGTGTTGAACAAGACCCCAGTTGGGCTCACTCCTCCCTGGATCAGGACAGAGGTAGAAGCAGGCAGGGTGGTCAGATGAGGGTTTGAAGATTGCTCTTCACTCTGAAACCCTTCACGTCTCAGAAGGCCGCTTGTGTCCAGTTGCATCAGAGCCTGAACACCACCATCCTGACTGAAGGCCCCTGATGATGGCAAACAACCCGCTCGAGCCAAAATGGCCGTCGCTGTGTTACCCAACAGCCGCAAGTCCAATATTGGGGCAGAGCATACGGGTGAGGGACCAGGCGAAGAAGCTGGGCTTTCTGGGGATGCAGATCTTTCGGGTTTGCTGGCACGCCGTGACATGGTAAACTTGGTGGGATCTTTGCCATCTTTCCTGAGGAGGTCTGGCAGGAGTCTCCGTCGAGCGTTTATAAACCAGTTACAGATCTGAGAAAGAATAAAAGTAAGAATATTAATGCACATTTTAATCACTATTAGCCAGTTGAAGAGCCCTCTAGTGGTACTGCAGTGAACAGACAGCTGGGTCAGACAGCTGGCACTAATGGAGACTGAAGTGAAATCTGTAGCACAGGCCCTGCAGCCTGCATTCCTGTGCACTTACAACAGCACAGATCTCTGTGCTCAGTCAGCGACAAAATACAGTTAAGACCATGTGTGTGGAAAGTCTTTGATTTTTGAATCTGACTGCTGAAAAACATACACTAATTAAAACCAAGTACACTAGCTAGTCTCCCATTCCTCTAACATTTTTAACTTTCGGTATGAAGTCAATGCGGCAAGAAGTGTTTGATGTTTGCACCAACCAGCAGCACTACACCGCAAGCCTTAAGGCCTTTGAAAATACAGTCAGAAATGTTCATATGCGATTTGGCACTCGTTTGTACAGTGTCTCGGAATTGTTATAAAAGGCCACTCAAAATGCTTGGCGGATGCGAAAAACGCAGAAAATCGTACTCTGTACAAATTTGTTTATTACGGACGAAAAAAATCGGAGGCAGTGTGTAAATGTGATCGCATGTGCAAAACAACAATAACACGTTACACAGAGCACGCTGTCAAACTGAAATAAGCAAGGTTCAAGTCATCGGGTGTGTTTAACTTTATGCGGTCTGACAGGGTATTTACTCGGGATGCACGATAAATTATCAGCCATAATCGTTATTTTTAATGTTATCGGTATTGGCCGATAATACAATTTAGGCCGATATATTCTAGCTAATAAATCATTTCCTCTGGTTAAACTTATTCAGCTGCATGCTGCTCACAGTAAACATACAGTACAGTAGGCTACCGTCTTTCTGTCGTGATCATTCATACTGCTGTTAGCAAAACATTGTGATGTAGGTACAGTATGTAGATACAGTATTTATGAATGTGTATATTATAGGAACAAACGTATATTGTTTGAATCAGACTACAGTTTGAATGTTTTCTGTCTTGAGACCTATTAGACATGTGGTTAAGAAACATTTTCTGGGTTGCTCTGGAAGAACATCTATAATTTGTTTATCAAATAAAAATATATCAGATAAGTTTGAAGGTTAAAGAATCATTAACTAAGTAAGCTTGGTACATGATTTTCAGAAGAATATATTAATATTTAGATACTGTATATCGGCCAATATATCGGTTATCGACTTCCAATAGTAAAGAAGTATCGGTTTTCGTATATGTGCATTTTCTAGTATTTACGCTGTAAATTTATTTTGCGTGTTTATTTTAAGCTGGTAGGACTATCTGACATGGTATTTTGCAATGTAAAATCATCCTACCTGTTTATGTTGTCGATGCAGTTTAGATTAGATTAAGTTTTGCCCTGCGGTAGGAAAATCGGAAAGGGTAGGATAATTCGACAGAACACCGTTCTGCACATCCCAGCATGGAGTAGAACACACCCGATGACTTGACCCTTGTTTTTTTCTCTATGACAGCGTGCTGTGTGTTACGTGTTATAAGCCGGGTTTCCATCCAAAGTTGCGAATTCAGCTTTTGCCAGAATTGGAATATCCATAAAACATTTGCGAATAAGCACATGTTTTCATCAAACTAGTCAACCGTCACTTCCTTATAAACTGCCACTAAATATAAGAATTACAGACAATTACAGAAATACTTGAAGACTTGCACAGGCATTTAAGAATGACCATAACAACATTTCTGATGCTGTGTTATAAGATAGGCACTCTGGTTAGTCAGGTTACGCCACCTCATACTACAGTTAGGTGACTTTCAGGAGGAATTAATTTGGTAAATGCATTTCCATCTCCCATTATTCGCATTACCCCTTTTTCGCAAAAATGAAAAACCACCTCAAGCGAGAATAAAGCTTTTGCTGACACTTTCCTTGAAGCATGCATGTATAATGCATTATAAAGAGTTACTAAAGGGTAAAATGCTATATAATTCTTCATAATGTGTGTTGTAATGCATTATATGTAGTCGTAAAGAATTATAACCAATGTAAAATGTGTAGTGTAACAATGAATTGCTAAATGTTATAATGTATTATCTGTAAATACAATTGTTTACAATACATTACAATGCATTATAAGGTGCTTTACAATGCTTTAAAACTACTTTTATAATGTATTATACAAACATGCTTCAAGGAAAGTGTTACCAAACATTTTTGCGAATTAAGGGTTTTAATTCAAAATTTGTCGTTTCCATCACTCGTTTCTGATGCGAATAAAACCAGAGTGATATAAACTGAATAGCATGCGCAAAACAACAATAAGATTTCTAACAATCATGAGTTCACCCTGGAATCTGATATTGACCACGTTTTAAAAAAAAAATAGTGTGATCAGCCAAACAAAATATCAGATTTAAATACGAGGACTTTTGCTAGATGAGTGTTTCATCTAAATGTTGAGAAAAATTTAGGAAGGACGGAATTGTGATATATCTATAATTGTGCATGTTTATCAGGAGAATCCACTAGATAACACCATGTTCAGTGATTTGTTATATAGCCTATACAAGACAAGCAAAAGTACAAAATAACCACATTTTGAAGTATCAGTATCATTCGAAAGGTAATATTTAAATAATCCAGCATAACACCCAAGGTAATCATTTTATTTACATAACATGTAAAAATAAAAAAAGTTTTCACTGGGGAAATTCTCTTTTGTCATCATTTTGATAAACAAACAACCCTGTTCTGCATTATAAATGGCAGTATATAGTTTACTTAGATATTTCATTCAGAAATGTGTTAGAGTAAACATGACTCGATCGCAGTGTTTTTTGACCTGAGGGAGGGGTTCAAACAGACCAATCATAGCGCTTGCGGTCCGTGTTGAGTTGACACGTTGTTACATTTTTGGAGAGGTGCGTGTCAGGCTACGTCGGAGGGTACGCATCTCTGCACAGGCTACAGCATAGATCCGACGCAGAACCATAAATTGGGTTTAAGACTTTGCCTGTGCTTTTCTTTGGTACGTTTGAGAAATATTCATGTTTAAATTTGCATTAAACAGAGCTGCCCCTGCTGTTCAAAACATGCATTGCAATTTATGGAACATCTCAACCGATGTGAATCGCCACATATTATAATCGATTTTCAACCGGCTCATGGTGAATCGTTACATCCCAAGTAAAAGGTTGAGAATATAAAACAATATTTTTAATTAGAATTTCCACATGTTTAAAAGAAGGAAGTATTGAGGGCGATAAAGAAAAGACTAAGATAATCATTTATTCGCCCTCATGTCACTCCAAACACGTATGACTTGCTTTCTTCTGCAGAACACAAAAGAAGATACTTTAAAGGACGTTTGTCACCAAACAACATTGGACCCCAGTGACTTCCGTTGTGTGGACAAAACATTTCTCAAAATATCTTCCGTTATGTTTTCCTGAAGAAAGTCATAGTGGTTTGGAACAACATTTCCAAGAATTTTCATTTG
Organism: Triplophysa dalaica; assembly: GCF_015846415.1. Lineage (NCBI taxonomy): Eukaryota > Metazoa > Chordata > Actinopteri > Cypriniformes > Nemacheilidae > Triplophysa > Triplophysa dalaica. The sequence continues at coordinate 4,995,198 of NC_079547.1, read as the reverse complement.
GGTGAACTCCTGAACTTGAACATTTAATGTGCGCTCATCAGACAAAAATGCTAAGCATATGCTCTCACCTGTGACACAGACAGGTGGGTTTGCCTCGACAGGCTCAGCTTCTCCACTTCTGAGGGATATGCGTTGAAGCGATGCTCATAAAGCCAGTCCCTCAGAACCTGAACAGACTCTTTGGGGAGGTTTCCACGGCGACGCCGTTTGGCCGCAGCCTCGGTTCTTCTGTGACTCATGGAGAGGTTGAGAGGGAAACCGTCGTCTTCGCAGGGGTCGCTGTCGGACATGGCTGAAAACTCGGTGTCTCCATTGTGGTCGTCTTCAAAAGCTGAGGAATGAAACACAGAAGAGAATGTCTCATTTTTTCAGGAAAAGAATGGCAAAGGAACGCAAGTGCACGAGTCTAGAGCAAAATAAGTTTTAGGATGTCCTTAAAGAACAGAAATGCTATTTTCTCACATCGACATCACGTACTGTACCAGTACCTCCCTCCATGCTCATTTCTGAAGTATATCCGTGCAGACTACTGTATCCCACCATGCAGTCGCAATGTAATGAATGAACCATTCACAGAATACCTAAATGCTATTTTAAACAGGCCGTGTACACTGCTAGTGTGTAAACACAGACGGTTACTCCCAGTTAACCAGATTACCGTAGAGCCGTTGACTTCCCTGTGATTTTACACATCAAAAGACAACAGACTCCTAATAGCTTTTCCATTCGCACCTTCAAAACGACAAAACCTCACAGCCTCCCACAACTGAGAAACCGAGGATAAACAAAGAAGAATCTTTCTCTTTACAGGTGGTCCGGTATAAGAATCCAGAATTTACAATGGAGTTAGTAAATGGCCAGTTAGCAGTCATGAATAAACAATTGTTGTGCTGAGATAAAGCTCTCGACCTAAATAGCAACATTTTAGCTGCCATTTTCAGGAATGTTATGAAACGATTTAAACGTCACTTCGTTTCATAACAGCTGCTGTAAATACGATGAATAATGTCGTTCAGAGGGAGAGAAAATGATGCTGTTTAGGTCGAGTGCATTTTAATGCAGCACTGACGTAAACATAAGATCTTGACAAACTTGTGGTTGTCATTTCGTGCGATAAAGGAAAGAACATTTTGACACGGTGATGTTAGATCACACAAATTCATTTCAGAGCGTCTGTTTCTCCTGCTGTAACCTGAAGCCTGAGAGCAGAATGTGGAAGTTCCTGCGTCCCACTTTAACAAAGCAGATTGTGTGTGTGTGTGTGTGTGTGTGTGTGTGTTTGGAACTGTATCCGCGTTGCTGTATCATCTTTAGCAATTGTATGTTGTCAGAAAAGCCAATGCGCAGACGTGTATTCTCAGACATTCTTACGCACATTAAGTTTAGTGAAAATTCATTAAAACCCACAAACCCCTACGCAAAATTAACAATGGCGTACCTATAGTTTTTATAGGCTTTGGGTTTTATCCGCAGAAGAAAAAAAAAACATAGTACAACCATGCATTAGAGAATTTATTACATAAACCAAACAGTTGACAGACGCTGAGCTCATGTTAAATATGTGGGAAAACCCCGTCCTTCAGAACTAAATGTGCAATGTCTATCCAAGCCTCTAGGTTTGTGTATAACTTCGCTTTTAATAAACCCATTACCCCTAAATGTTATTTAACAGATAGTCAAGCTCAAACAAACACATGTTTGACGTATTGGATTCCAGACGTCTAACGTTACGCGTTTTCATAATGTGAAGTCTGTTTCAGACCAAACGACACACAAACGATTCGGTAAACATCTGCGATGTCGTGCTTCCATTCCCATCTTTCCCATATAAAATACAACAACTATACAACTACAATCTGCCCTCGTACACAAAAACACGAGGCCCGCAGACGCGCGAAAACGCCAAACAAACAAGCCACCGAACGTGCATAACGTCATTTTACTTTCAGGCGGCGCTGCGCAGATCGATCGGTGCATGACATCGAAGTACCGCGAGATCCGTGCATTCCACACGCTCTCGCGATACTCTGATGTAATAGGCCGATCGGTCTGCGCAACGCCGCGTGCCTTGAAGTCGAACACACGCCTTAAAGTAACAAACGCACGCAAGTCTGTAAAGCTTCAATACTTCTGAAAGACCTTTAACGAGTCAAATAAATGGCGCGTTTGGAAGAACCAAATTCTGCAACATTACAAAAAGGTCCAAGATTCGTGCGTTTAGCGACACGAAAATCACAGCACGCAGATGCACCGCATGCTTTCCTAAGGATGAGAGCCTGTAACAGTCCCTCGCCATTCAAACACACGCTGCATTTGCTCCCAACACAAAGCCACATGCACATTCCTTATCAAACCAACACACAGACACACTTTAGTCAAACCACGTACAAGACGTGCAGTTAAAAAAACGTGCAGACCGTTAAATGCAACCGACCTCTCTTGCTGGATTTCATCCTTGATGTTGAAAAGCAGAAAATGTTTGAAGTTGCTGGTCTGGAAATGCACGTCCTCCTCGACACACACGTAACGTTAGTCGTTTCTTCTTGCAAACACGCACAGTTGTGTTCAGTCAGAATAAAGGTCCCATTAAAGCCCTAGTAATATACGAATCTGCCCTCATTAGTGTGTCAGGAGGAAAACCGTCCAGTTGACAAATATCTCCTTGTTTACCTGCAACGCTGCTTCGCCAAACTCTCTCTCTCTCTCCCTGTCTCTCACTCTCTTTTTCTGCATGCCAGTGACAGGAACTATGGCCCTCCTACACACTGCCAGGGGCCAATGAGGCCCCACATCTGTGTCATCACTCTTTCATTCAAAACTTACATTACGTGCACTAAATGTTATATTCATTTGAAATGTAACGTTTTCACATTTAGTTCCCGTTTTCCTCATAGACTTGATTTTGGGATTTTAAAATTATGATTCACAATCCCCCAATTAATTTTGAGTGTGTTTGGATGTTTAATAAAATGAAATTGTTTTGTAGTCTTGCTCTTCTCTGGTGTTGCTTTACACTTCTGTATTTGCATTTCCCATTTTCATTCTAAAAGAGTGAAATCTTTAAATTTTCGTGATCTTATATAGGCCTACAGCAATTGTATCTAATGTAGTATCATTGCACAATTTATTTAGCTCTTATGTATGGTTACGGTTTTCATACATTTTTTCAACTTATTTATTTTTAGTTTAACTATCTAATATTTGGAAGCATGCATGGTGGTGTTGGTATTGTTGTATTCAGTATTTTGTATACAAACTTTTAAAGAAATGCTAGTTATTGATATATAGATTATTTAATCTACTTTATTTAGTTTTTAAATTCAAATAATATTCATTTCAAATGGGTTGTGAAAACAATATTTTTTCGAAAAGTAAAACAGATGGCAAATCTTGCTCTTTTGTATGCAGGAATGTGCAGTTAACAGTCTCAGAACAAAGAAATGTGCAAAAACATGCATGTTTCACAAGTTTTTAGTATTCCTCTATGTTCAATCAGAAATTCAATTTATAGTTCTGGGTAAAGAAACAGTCATACACACTTTAACTTAACTCAGATTTACTGTATTCCTAAACAAAAGATCCTGACATACACAGTCTAAACTTCATATAGCATTTGACATACAGTACTGAACAAACCCTAATCAGTAAAATATGTGCTTGTTTCATAAAATATTGATTATCAATCTTTATAGTAATTATAATAATCTTAATCCTGTTGCTACAAACTCATTGCATTTAGATCATTTACTTTTGACGGCCCTCAAAAAACTACAATAAACAGTTGAAGAGTGAGAAGGTGTTCAGAGAGAGCCTGACACGAGATGCTCAAGCAGACTGGTGAACATCCGGGGTTCAGTTCTTCCCAGATGAGATGAGAGATCAGTCACTTATCAAGAGTATAAAATTCTTTGTCTGACTTCCGAGCAGCATGAACAGAGAGCAGGTGAAAAATCCCTGTGTTGCAAATGAAAGTCGTCTCCAAAATGCTTAAATTTTTGTCCTCCACCCAAAATGCAGGTGTCTTTTGATGACACACACACTGTAATCCACAAGAGGCTGTGCTTGTGTGATATTGTCTCCAGGGAAGCCCACAGAGATGTAGACAACAGGAAGTGACCAGGAAATTAAGAGTTTTCATCTCTTACCAACTCTGAGAATATTAAATGACACAAACATAAAAAGACATTTCAAAACTCGGAGACTCAAAGATTTCAGACATCATAGCTGAATGTGGCCAAAATCGAACTTTGGCGTGACAGATCATGGAGGACAAAATAAACAGCAAAAATCACATGATTGACACTTAATGATAATCTGACATGATCAATTCAGATTAAAATGTGGACTGCTTAAATTCATATATACGTTTATGTACCTCTTAAATACTGACAACAGAATTTCAAATTTTTATGCTAAAAGTTATAACGAATCGCCAATATTTCCATTCAATTTTAAGTGTATAAAAATATTTGAGATTCGAGCAGAACATTTGTATGAATAGAATTGGGCAGTTTGGCTTGTGGCGTGAAATAAAGGTAAACTCAATGTTATAACTTATGCAATATAATGATGTCATATTAATATGTTTGTGCCAAGAATAATAAGATATGATATGCATACAACACAAAAAATTTGTGGACTCTAAGTATATATATTTTGATTGAATTTAAGACCTTTACTCAAGATGTTTGTAAGTCTATTTTATTTTGTGTAAAGTCAATTTTTGAATCATTATCTTTCAGAATTCTCATTTAAATGAAATACCACCAGAGAGTTCACTTTAATTAAATACGCATTTTTACATTTGAACACATTAAACGGTGTACTTGTGGTAAATTTTGCTTTATATAAACAAAACTACGCAGACACAAAAATGAGGCCTCGATTTGCTTTGAGGCTAAATATAATTGTCTCTTTGTCTCTTATCGGTGGTGACATTTGACCTGGACACACTCTTGAGGGGTCCTGTGAGATCCAACCCATATAAAAGTAGCTGGTCGCTCAAAAATTACTTTCCCCACAAGAGAGGCACAAACTATGTATTCCTGCTACATCCCAAATAAACCGTGTTAAACTTGACTTCCAAGCATAATCTAATGAATGACCACAGGATATGACAGAACCGGTTTTAAGCTGTGAGACACTCTGAATGTGTCTGTATGAATATAAGAGGACCATCAACACACAAAACAGGCGCTAACGGCCGACCGACACCAAATGGACTAAACGACTGGGAGAAGTTCAGAACAGAAGATCCAATTTACATCATGAGGAACAACACAACACACAATAGGAGACGATCATTGAGCTATCCTGAAGGTTTGGGGGGTGTTTGTGGCCTCTTGTCTGAATTGCATGAATAACTTACTGAATGCAAACGTGCTTAAGACAACCGATTGTTTAGACACATGATGAGCATGGTCCCAAAAGTATGTGTCTAAAATGTGGAAATGTAAAAATAAAAGTCATTTGTAACTGTAACTGATGTTTTTGGGACATTCTGGTGTGTAAAGATGTTTTCTTACAATTTATGGACCAAACAAACTCACACAAGCTCATGTGCTCTTGTCATATTGTCATGCAACTTTTGTGATATTATATATATATGTAGTATATGAGCCTTGAATGAATAGATGGCGAATGTAAACATGGCAGCAAAACACTAACAAGGTTCTGACGTAGAGATGTTGGAAAAATGCATGAACAGAAAAAAGTTAAAACTGAAATGATGAAAGTATATATTTAGCTGACTGTTTGAAACGGGTTTAAACCAAACGGAGGCAACACTACACATTTTGGGGTTTGCTGGCCCTGAAAGTTAATCATTTTCATAAAATTATGTTTTATCTATTGCTACAAGGGTATGAATGTTACCCACAACAATGACTACAGGCACTTGATTGAATACAATATTAGCTTAGTGTGTTCCCCTTAAAGCAAAGCAGATCATGGAACGGCACAATATTAGTATTGAAAAACAACAACACCCTGTACTGTACCTGTACAAACTTGTGAAAACTGAAAACACAACTGTGAGAAAAAAGAACCTCACACACAGGACTGAGGTACGACACCTTTCATTCAAAACAACACTGACGAACTACTCCTGCTGGAAAACCTTTCCGAAGATCTTTCATCAATCCGCACACATAATGCATTTCAAATGAGGGATTGTTCAACACCATTGGCTGAAAGACAAGAAGTCAAGAAGACAAATCTATGACAGGAAGACAGTGATTTCAGGGGGCATAAGCAGTTTTGATCAGTGGGACACTTACGTATTTCTAAACGTTTAAATGTTAGAAGAGTTCTTATACAAAATATTAGAACATTTAAAACAATCTGTTGTAGAATTTAGGACACAACATCATTTTCAATAGCAGTTCTCATAATATTCATTGTAGTAATAATAATAACATGAATGATTGCAGCTAATAGGAGTCTTTGTGAGGTTTTCCTTGGCAGTCTTTTCAAAAGTGCCATTTCTAGGATGTTCCGTCATTTTTGGTCACCCTCTCTCTCTCTCTCTCTCTCTTAATAAAGCAGCTTTTCATACGGGAGAAGAAGTGTGACAGCCGAGCCCTTAAGCATTGTGCTGAATGTGTACTGTATACGTCTCGTCTCTCATCTCTCATCCTCAAAGTCGCGTCTGGGCCTCAGGTACATAGATCTCAATGCTGTCGGCGCTCTCTGTGGCCGAGTTCTGTTTGACGGACTGAGCTCTCTTGGCAGCCATCAGCCTCTTGCGAGCCTCTTGCCTCTGTTTGTCGCCTGTGTCGCTGCTCTTCTCTTTGGTGAGACTGCCCTTACTCTTCCCGGGTTTTTTGGGCACCGGAGGAGCCGGTTTCTGGTTCCCCTGAAGGTCAAACACCAGGCAGGGCCAAAAGTGGAGAGAGACAAAAGTGTTCATGTGCAACTCAATTTTTACATTTATAATGTGCATATCACATACAGTTCATATAAATGTGTGATGTGCACATGCATTAGAGGAAGCGCACTGGATATATGAGTGTTTCTACCTGCTTCTCAGGTGAGTCTCTTGGTAATTTCCAGTCGTTTGCTTTGAGATGGTAAAGTTCATCAAACTTGAGACTGATGTCTTCTATCGAGAGCTGCAGAAGATCCCAGAAGCCTGCCAGATCTTGAGCCGTGGGTCTCTGGCTTGAGCTCACATTCTAAACAGACGAAAGAACAGAGTCAGATGAAAATCTTTAAAAAACATTTAGTCTTCTGCGATTTACACAAAGCATTCCTCAGATGTCAAGCAGAGGGCGACAAATCTCAATCTGTAACTTGAGTTTCATACAGTAAGTGGTTGGCAGTCTGTGTACAGATTATCAAGTGGGTAAAAGCACTAATTATTATATTAAGAAGATAATACGATTAAAAAACACTATTAAACTTTAGACTGAAAAGAAGATAAAACTGTGGTGGCTCCACCCTAACTAAAAGCAGCCTTTTAAGGAGCTAAAGTGCATTAGTGAGTCAAAGTCTTTCTAGAGTTATACAGATTTGTGCAGTTAGGCCATAAACATATGAATTATAAACAAAAATAATATTGAAATACATAAAGCTCTAAAGTTATCTAAAACAATTTGGGTGTTACTCACCAGGTTTTGTTCACACAGTCCTCTGAACTGTAGGAATTTCTGAGACATAAGTAGTTGAGCGCAGCCCACTGCACTTCGAAGCTTCCCCAAAACTAAAGTGACAGAAAACAAAATTTCTTAAATATTGAGAGAAACCTCAACAAGAACAAACCTATTCAGTCCCACCAAGACAAATGAGGGAAAAAGAACCTGGAAAATAACAAAAACAACTTTTTACGATATACCAAAAAGGTTTTGGAATTTGAAAGAACAGAGAACTAGACTGTTTCATCAGATGCACGCACTTGGCCCAAAGTTAACTACCTGTGTGTGTTTGATATAATATTACAATTTATATTAATGTTTTATTGTATATCAATTATGTACTTTTATAATTAAAACTATTCAACTGTTATTGTTTCTTTGCAGTGGTCTACCAGAAGTTAAGTTAAGGACACATAGCGTTTATGATTCCGTTTAAACCGTATAATGGTTCTCAAACTGTGATATGCGTCTCCTTATTGGTACTTGAAGAGACTCCTTGTGGAACGTGACAGGACAGAAATTTAAAATCTCGATCTTTTAATTTACATTATGCGTTTTAGGCCACGGTTACAAGATGAAAAACGGAAAAGTTTTACGTACAAACGTTACCAAAATGGTCTGCATCTACACGGATCCAGGAAAACGGATAAAAACGCAGTAGTATGCACGCCAGGCGAGTGGATGGCGATGTTGTTGTGTTAAGAAAAAGGACTTGCATTGGAACATACACATGCACAGGGAGAAGCCAAAAGTGCTTCTTAATACCGTTGGTCGATCCACATGTGTGTTTGAACAGGTGCTGCAAATCCACATTTTGCTGGGGAAACGATAATACATAGTCAAGCAGTGAGAGATCACAGGACGTCCGCCATATTGTTTTGGCAATACTTGCGCGACTGAGCGCATGCACATAACGTCATCATTTACAGAATCTTCGGTCTTGCAGTTTACATGTAAAACGAAAACGGCAGAGTTTTCAAAAAGTTGCACTTTGAGACCCGTTTACAAAGGTTTGCGTTTTCAAGTCCCCTAAAACGCCGTTTCCGTGTAAACGGACTCTAAAATACAATTTCAAATGTTGAATTCACGATAGATAAATACGGAATACATCTCAGCCTATGTGGAATTTGAGTATAGTTGTATGAAATATTGTATATTTATCATTGGTCGATGTAACTCAGGCGCGTGATAGGCAGTGAGTCCCCCACATTTTTCCTTCCGATGAGCTGCGTGGAAATTAAGCCTCTTATGTATTTCCGCTTTTGAACACTCTGTGTAAAACTGTTGTTATTACTGTAAAGTGCTTATTCATCTTGCACCACTGTATTTACTCGAGGTTAAATCAATGATGCGCACGTTGTGATTAAGTTTTGATGCACGCTTTAAAAAAAGCGCTGCAGTCAAGTCAGGTGTGAGTCTCTGTTTGCTATATACAGCTGTTGTCTTGATGTTTAAGTTTACGTACACTTTTTATCTTCCGTGTTAAATATTCTTTCCACATGGTTTGTCTTTAATATGGGTTTTTAATCTTTCTGCAAGTCCCCACAAAGTTAATAAATGCCCTATAAAAGTCATTTACAGAGCCCTGTTTCCAATGCACTACAGAAAAGTGTTTTGTGTCCACTATTACTGCTGACAACTTGAAAAACATGTTCTTTACTTTGATAACAGCTATTAAAAAAAAAGTGTATATATAATAAATAATACATAAGAATTGGAGGACCAGATGTAAAGATAAAGATTCAAATCTCTACTATTAATTTGAGAGTTTATGGAACAACTCATTTTATTAAAGGTGGAACTTGATCTGAAAAGTTTGAGAACCACTGGTCTAACAATAAATAAATTATGAAATATTTTAGTGTACTAGATTCTGTCTCACCCTCCTCTGACAGCTGATGTTCTTTGTTCTCCTTCTCCATCTGACTGCACCAGCCCTCCATTCTCCCGGTCTCCGCCTGCAGCAGCTTCAGAAACCAATGACCATCCCGTCTGCATGCCGAAACGCCCGTCGTCCCCGACAACGGCTGGGTGGGGCCTCCGTTGCCCGTTCCGTTTCCGATTTCCAGCCACGGGTCGGGTGGAGGCAGTGATGAGGGGTCCAGGGCTGGATCTAAACTCTCAGAGAATGAAGAAGAACTGCTTTGCGTGGTCGAGCGATGGGTCAGAATCTGCCGGGAGGGGCCGCTGGTCGTCACGACGACATCATCGTGGTTACCGTTGTCAAGGGAAAATAGGGGTGGCGAGTCCACTGATTGGCTGGCGCTGTTAACCATTACTTTCTTTTCGACGTGTTTGGAGTCGGATGGAAATGTAGTCACGGAGGTTAAAGAGAGGTCCTGTGCGTCGGAGTCCGTCTCTTGTCGTGAGGCCATGCTACTGGAGCGGCTGAATCTAACACACACGAACACAAAGAGATTCAATGAGACCTGGGATTCATGTCATTCCAACATCGTTTTTTTCTATTGCAGAACACATAAGAAGATATTTTAAAGAACGTTGGTAATTAAACAACATTGGCCCTCACTGACTTCCATTGTATGGACACAAAACCAATGAATGCTTAAAATATCTTCTTTTCTGTTCCACAGCAACAACAAAAAAAAAGAGTCATATACATGTTATGAATGACATGAGAGTGAATAAATGATGACAGAATTTATGAAGTCATGTTTATCGAAAAGGAAGTGAGAAACAGGAAGTGAGCGTGACGTACGTCCAGCCGTCCTCCACTTGAACGCCGATGGACTGGAATCTGGCCAACGGTGGAGTCTCAACTTTTGTCTGGATTTCCTGAATACAATCCACCTAAACACATAATTAAAACTATTTGTATGTTTATAAAAAATTTTTGTCTAGAAACATCCTCATACCTGACGGAGCAAAGAACTCCCCATCTATTATTCAGGCCCAACTATAAGTTCTGTACTCCTCAATTATTTAAACAAACCTTCATTTTGTGCACTAAATAATGTATCATAATTGTTAGTTTTTCAAATAATATTTTAGAATACAGTTTACATAATTTTTTTATTTTATAAAATGATTTTAACTGAGCGAGCGACAAAACAAACAGTAGGAACATCTAAAGAACAGACAAACACACAAACATCAAAATAAGTCTGTAACACAAATTCAATTTGATAAACTCACTTGTATTCCGATGGAAGAAAGTTTTCGTCGTGGTACAGGGTCTATCTGGGGCACGTCGGGACCGAGAGTGTCACCCTTCACCTGCTCATTGTGAGTCTCACGGTGAGGATTGTGAGAGATCACGACAGCCGCTGGGATCTGGGGTTCACGGGGCGCAGCGACAGGAAACTGTGATCGAGACCCCTTGGCCAGACAGTTGGTCTGAGTGCTGTCGAGACTGTCAGACGAATTGCTGCGTCCTGATTGGCTGTTAACCTCACTCCTGCGGTCGTGGTGGTCAGGGTAACATTCCTGGACCGACTCGGTGCTGCTCTGAACGGTGACAGAGATGAACGGTTTGGAGGTGGTTCGGGGTGGCACGGGGGGCGCGGCCACCTTCTTACAGGTGGTCATACACGTGGACACTGCAGACACAAACATACAAACTCATTTTAAAGTTTGTGTCGTCAAGACCTCTCCAACAAAAGATGACAGACAGAAACAGGTAACACACACAAGTTTGTGTTCTTCATGTTTTCAACTTTTCTGTTTAAATTTTCCACTGGAGTTATTTCATAGTTTTGATGACTTTATTATTCTAAAATGTGAAGTATAATGAGTAAGGTGTGTCCAAATTTTTGACAGGTAGTATTAATAAGCACGAGTGGAAAAATGGCTGTGATTTGTCCATGTTTATAGTGACACTGCTGTGAGTTTAACGCAATCTGTGACCTTTTCTTTCCAACAATATTATTGTTTTCCATCCCTACATGAAGTGAGTTTGGGAGAGAGAGCGAGAGAGAGACACTGAAAGAGAAAGAGAGAGTTTTATTGACTTTAAATCGAGTGATGTCAACATTGTGTGTTTTAGGGTTGGCAAAAAAAGAATACTATTCAAATTTAACATGATTTTTTATAACTATAGTGCTAAACATGACCCAGTCAGTGGTCCCCACAATTGAAATTATGATTAATAAACCTATTACATTAAGTATTTTAAAATACAGAAAAGTTAAGTTGATGTGAAGTTTAGGTATAGGGTGAGGGTTGAGATATAGAATACACAGTTTTGTACAGTATAAAAGTCATTATGTCTATTGAAAGTCCCCACAATGTACACACTCGGTGTGTGCGGCCTTGTTTTATATCATGGTGGGGACCTAAACCTGAATACACATCAACTCACGGGGACCAAAACAGAGGTCCCCATGGGCAGAAAAGCTTATAAATCGTACTAAACGAATTTTGAGATCTAAAAATACAAAAAGTGTTTGTGTGGCACCATGAGTTTACACAGTCACACCCGGACTGGGTGGAGTTGGCAGATGGAAACGATGGCAAACACAACAAGCCCACAGGAATCCTGTGTGTGTCTCTGATGTGCTGGTAAATCTTGATCCTGTGTGTGTGTGTGTGTGTGTGTACGCGCTTTTATTCTCCCACTCAATAATACGCTCAATTTAAAAATTATGAAAATGGTTGGAAACAATAAGATTTAGACCTCTTATAACATAAATCTCTGTTAATAATCAATAAACATATAATACTAATTGTGTTGATATGAAAAGCGATAGAAGACAAAAGACAGAATATAAACACCTTCTACAGGATCAAACAAACTTAAACCCTCACTGTACAAGTTCAATCAGCACAAACATACAAAAGAGATTTAGATAAACATGCAGGACAAAAGATGTGTTTGTTTAGCCGAGTGAGTGTTTATGTTAAGCCTGTAATGTGCAGTACACTGTTCACTGTTCTAAAGGTTACGCAGTCACATCCATAACTTAAGAGTTATGTACTACATGTGCTTGACTGACTGCATGTTTCTAATGTAGATTACATCATCAACATTTGGCCCAGCAAATCCCCAAAGCCGAAAATCTTTACAAAGTTGCCAGACAAACTTTTTGCTGACAGCACTGCGTCTGGATAATTGACACTTACTGAATATGCTGAAGTTGCTTTGGCCTCTTTAAAACTTCACAGCGTGCTAAGATGCTTGTCCTCCAACTTCGAGTGTTCACAAACCAAACTTGCCAAACTTTTAAGATGCACCAATTTATTTTGTGATTTGTTCAAACAAGTTATATATTTACAGCAAAAGTGATGTGTGTGTAACATAAAAACATAAACTTCATGACATTTGAAGCAGGTCAGGCCAGTATTTTGCTGATAGACACAACTATCACAACTCAAATCTGTTAAGATACGCAAGTCAAATTTTGCTGTAACTTCGAATGACCATCGTTACAGACACAATCTCCAATTTCCAATGGATCAATGTGGATGTATGTCCAAGACTTGACCTTCCTGTTCCTATCAGCTGTTTTTTAATTTTATATTTATTTTTTAATCCCACAAAGGCGTGACAATTTTTGAGTCAACATTGATGTGCGTGTATAACTGTGAGTACATTAAAGTACAGTTTGACTAATGATGATGTTAATGTTTGGGTGTGCCCATGGTTAACATAACCCTCCATGTAGCCGGAAATGTGAATATATGCTTGAGTTCTCCAGCATGAGAGCTATTATAAAACATTAAAGGCGTCTTGTTCTATTTTTACGCTCAGTTTGAAGCACTGCAGTTATAATGGCTGAATCAGCAGCATAACCGCCTGTGGAAAGAGTCCCGACGCTTCTGCCCAAAACTTTCATCAGCCAAGTTATACTTGCGCAAGAAAACAACATGCCTGCATATGCCTGACATTTACTAACTTTAACATGAATAATGTATCCAAGAATGTTGAGAATTCACTGAATAACTCTTAAAATAGGTCTTAAAGGAACAGTTTAAAATGAAAATTCTGTCTTCATTTACAAGTTGTTTCCAATCTGTAGAAATGTCTTTTGTTCTGACGTACACAACGAAAGATTTTTGGAAGAATGCTTGTTTCTAAACAAATCTTGACCACCAACATTATAACTTTTCCTACAATGGTGACAGAATTTTATGTTTGGATGAATTTGCAGTGAATTTAACACAAATAGTGAAAATCAATAATGAGTTCTTGCATCAAATGGATCTTAAATGATAATGAATCAAACTACACAACTGTGTCACTGAAAAAATAAAATTAGAAATAAACCTATCATATTTATGAGATTAAGTAATGGGTGTGGCCTGCTTTTACATTTTAATTGCCAGTTAATTTAATATCATCATCGCAATATTAAGCATTACATTTTTTAGAGGATCTATTGACAGAAATGCAATATAGTATACATAACAATGTCTTCAGAGGTGTATAAAGAACTTGCACAATGAATTGTTGTTTATATTACCTTAGAATTAGCTGTTTCTATCTACATAAACCGCAGGTCCCCTTGCATATAATTCGCCATGTTCTGTCAGCCGTAGTAGTGTTTTGAACGGGAGGGGTGGAGTGAGCGGTTGCTTGCAATTCGCAACCTCCCCGCTAGATTTTACTGACTGGACCTTAAATTCATTATCATTAAAATCAAACATCTCTAGTCTAGCTATCAGACTATGAGTAAATTGACACAGAAAGCAGACTGCCAAAGAGAGAACAAAACTATGACATCAAAAACACACAAGCTTGCAGGCACCCACACACACACACAAATCATCATCACTACTATGACAACTATGTAACACACTGACTCCCGTGCACGACTCCTGTCTGCCTGACGGAGACTGAAACAATGACTCACATAGGCGAAACCTTGTGATGACGTCTGGAGGCTGACGAATGGAGTATGTGTGTGGGATAGTAAGAGTGACCTCATAGACAGAAGGTTCATGAAGAAATCAAGGGGACAAGAGGAAGTTGGGAGCACATTTTATGTATAAATGTCCATCTATTCTAAAAACTAAGACACGGATGTCGAACAGAACGATTCTGTTTTTGAATAACAAGGACAAAACTATCCACTTCATAATGTCTTGCAAACGTTCTGTCTAATATGGTCGAAATATGAAAACCAAACGAAACATTCGACAGTTAATGTAATGACGTCTGCTCTACAAAACTAATTTCAATTCAGCGCATGAGGATTAGCAGAACACTAAAACTTTTCTTCTAAATGAGGATAATCCTGAACATTCTGGCTAATAATGATGGAAAACAATAAACTAAATCCTTTAAGGCATCAATAAGTAGCTTTACATATTCTAAAATTGAGAGCTACAGACATAAAAACACAACAAACAACAAACAAGGCCGTTGTTCCAGTTGAATATTCAAGCAGAATACAAATGATACGAGTCTGTACAGATTACGTACTTCTGTAGATTTGCCCTTCAGTGTGTTATGAAAGCAAAAGAAGTAAAAATGTATGAGCATTCTCATTATGGAGGGTCAGTAAAATGTATTTAATTGGGTGTCATGATTTTTCACTGTTAGTGAGGAGACTTGGCTATCATAAATACAGACAAACCCCCCCCGCCACTCACACACACACACATACACACACACACACACACACACACTCACACATAATATTCAGGTGTGTTGACAGTTCTGGTGATAATCTCATGTGTAAAGATTAGACAGATGAAAAGTGTTGGAATGTGAGTGACAAACACACCAGCAGTCTGGTGTGTGCTCGAACAAAACATCTGTTCTGTGAAAACACACACACACACACACACACAAGCAAATATCCAGAATGCTTGAATAACAGTGCATGAGGGTCTGCGGACAGTTTCTGTCAACACATTCACACACACACACCCCCCGCACACACACACACGGCTAAAATGAGCCTCAGGGGAAAACTAAGAGCAACACGCACAAACATCAATAGTGATAATATATAAGATAAACTACACACATGAGTCAAATATAACCACACAAATCCTGTTAGCCTGTCACAGATTTCCGGTTCTAACCCTTAATAAACAAAATTAAGAGCCAGTGAGCAATGACCTCGAGCTTGTCTTCAGGGAGGTTTATAATCGAGCTAATGTCTTGTATTGCCAAATCTGTGTGGCAAAAAAACTAACAACAGCTGTCTTGGTCAGTTTTTAGAAAGATTAGAAAACTATTCTGTAAATTCTCTGGAATATAGGGGGAAGGTTTCTGTGTTGTTTTTCATTGAACATTAAGGCTGTCAAACGATTAATCGCATCTAGAATAAATGTTTGCGTTTACATAATATATGTTTACATAATATACATTTTTATAACACATTCAATTTGACACCCCTATTAAAAATGATATGTTTCAAAAATATACTACATGGTCAACCAAAATATATCAACATATATTTTAAGAATAAAGAATCCAATCATAAAAAATATTTTTGTTTATTTTGTATTTTCGTTTAATTTGTACTGTCCTGAGGGAGACACATATTTTTTTTAATGTAAAAAGAAAGCAAACTCATCAGTAAAACATAAATTGCCAGAAATTTCACCTAGCTGTGTCAAATGATTAAATGTGATGAACAAATGCGAGTTAAACAGGCACAGCCCTCAATCCATCTCGCTGTGGTCTAATACTTTCAGATACTTTCCTTGGTGAAAATGAGCAGATCACAATGATCACATGACCTCGGGTAATCATTTTGAGAGTTTAAACATTCCCAAGGTCATAACAATCATAGTGAAAGTACACCTTTCCTAAAGGCTCTACAGAAACCCAACAATATAACACATGAAATGTTTCGGAAAAAACAGTTGTTCACACCCAACGGTCAACATCAGCGTTAGTTGTTTCTGCCTAACAGGCTTGTGTGAGGTCTGCTGGATTCAGCATGTGTTCACTTACACTGGGTGTGATGTAGGTTGTATAACTAATACAAGTTTTAATTATATGCAATTACTTATGCACACCCTTTTTTCCCGTTTATTACACTTAGATTTATTCTACGTGTGTGTTCCACACTTCAGCAACAAGGAGGTTCAAAATCACCGTTAAAGCTGTAATATCTCTCCACCATATTTTTCAACTTTCCGAGCATTTCCTAAGAAAAACAATGTTGCCAGGTACAGCATCCATTGTCAGCAGCTACATCAGCTGAATGCTTTTAAATGCCACAAAACCCAACAGAGTGGAACTAACTATAGCAACAGCGGCCACATAAACATAGATGTTATATTACAATGAGTGGAGTTTCATTCAACAGCGCTGCCATCAGTAGACTTCAGAAATAAATGGCTAAAAAACACTCACACCAACCCACACATCTACCGAATCTTAAAACAATTAGATTGAGCAAAGAACTTTCGGAGGCTTTTAATCACAAACTACATTTTGGACAAAATAAGTTAATCTAAGAAAGCACATGTCATGTAAAAAGATGTTTAAAAAGAGCTAAAAATGACCACCTACTATATCCATCAAAACCTCTACTAAACTAAAATGTGGACATATTCTTAATAGAGCACACAGCAAATATTACGTGAATACACCAGCATAGAGGCTCACTGCTACGGATTCATAGTTTGATGGAGTAACTGTTCTATAATTGAGGAGATCCATAAAAGTGAGACCGCCCCTAAGTGCATGAAAAAGTTGCTCTTGGAAAGGAGATGGAAGGAGATTGTACTGAGACCCATGGGAGACTCATCCGCATCGACTCATTTCAGGAACAACACGCATTTCAAAACACAGACTCTTGTGTCAAAACATGTTAAGCACCCTGATGGCAGAAGAAAACGACAAAACTATCTGCACAATGGATTGGGTGACTTTTTAGGAGTTACTTTCAATGATGCATGTCAATTAATACAACATTTTCAAATGAGCAATTCATTACAAAACATTAAAAGACACACATTCAGATGTGGCTATACAGCAAGCGGAATATCACAAGTTGGGAGATGTAGCAATACTTCTCCACTAAAGCCAACTGATAATAAGACAAGCCCTTCCACGACCCAGTACATTACATATGATGGCATCTCTCTTTTTCAACAAATGTTATGAGAGCTGCTTTGACAACAACTTCAACAAACAGTCACAATGACACATGAACCTGGCAATGCTAAGCATTTAAATACAAAGAGACACCTGATGATAAGTGATGCATGAAATCTAAAACCTTTATAATGAGGATTTCACATGAGACCAAACGCTTCTTGTTTGACAAGGAAGTCTAGTTCAACTGCTCTACACAAATGATCTGCTTTCTAAAGCTGAAATTTAACATTTAAAATATCATGAAAACAGAAAATTGGGAATACTGCAGATAGTTAAATCAAACGCAATAGAACATGATGAGAAAACAATATATATATTTCAAGTAATGTTAAACATAAAAGATAATTTTAACCATTATTTAACCAAACATTTACAAAAGTTAAAATAACGACATATTTGAAAATTAGCGTAAGACTATGATCTAAATATACACATATGAATAAGATATATCTGCATTAAGCTCGATCTCTGAATGAAAGGAATAAAACCTCTGGTCCTTACCTGCTTTCGCGTGTAAATGCAGTTTCGCTGTGTTTTGGGATTTGTATTAACACACCATCATCATCTTGTGTGCGTCCACGTCGCGGAAATAAAGAACTGCGTGGAAACGCCTTCGTGACATGCAGCGAAGTATTGTTGAAGGAAGCAACGCGTCGGACGCCGCCACTGAACGAACGAGACGTCAGTCAAAGCTTTCCGTGCAAATGAGTGGATAACAAACCCAGAAATCCCGCCTCTTAAAGTTTGACGCAACCGTTCACGTTGGGAATCACACCCCGCCCATTGTTGAGGATAGTAGTGAATGAACTGGAGAAGGGCGGATCTCTCAAGATTCAAAGAAGCTTTATTTGCATCATAAAACAAATTTTACATTGCCAAAGCACAGGAAAATTAAATATAAACATTCTGCACAAATACAGATTAAGCTCAAAATAAAATAAAAGTATATAAGTATCTATATATACATATCAATATAAACAGATAAAGAGGAAATTATTGATGAACGTTCTCAGTGAGGGTGACATGATCCTGTCATATGGTGTAAGTTTGTGTGTGTTGTGTCACATGTTTTGTTCTTTTGTAGTAGTGGCAGGACTTGACATATCACTCTCTCTCTCTCTCTCTCTCTCTCTCTCTCTCTCTCTCTCTCTTTCTCTCTCTCTCTCTCTGTCTCTCTCTCTCTCTCTCTCTCTCTCTCTCTCTCTCTCTTTCTCTCTCTTTCTCTCTCTCTCTCTCTGTCTCTCTCTCTCTCTCTCTCTCTCTCCCTCTCTCTCTCTCTCTCTCTCTCTCTCTCTCTCTCAGTACTAAAGAGTAGTGTGGCATCAAGAAGAAAACACGCTTTCTGTCAACTTATTTACATATAATATAAACAATTTTAGGTTAAAATGAATATAAATACGTTAAGGAAATAACTGGCAACCACTTTTTTACTGTTTTTAACAATATCTTTGGTATTTACTTATTTATTTAAAGTTGTCATGTGGTCTGACAAGATTTTTTACATTTGCATTTAGCAGATGATTTTATCCAAAGCGACTTACAGAGAGTTCAGAAAGCAATAAGCGATATGTCATACAGGATAAATAAAAAATAAAAAATAATAATCCATAATTTCATAATATGTATTCTATGATAATTTAGAGGATAAAAACTTTAGGCAGAATTATTGTATTATGTTACATTACATAACTTTTTATATTATCATGTTACATCACATCACATCACATCTTAAAAATAAAGGTAAGTTTTTATCAACGGTTCTTACAGTAAAATAAAAAAAATTCTTATCAATTTATAGTCTGTAGAGCGCACTACAAAATTTTTCAAGAAACCATACAGCCAGACAAAACAACTTTATTTTGGTGTATTATTACTCAAACCTGTGTTCATGTTTCTAGACTTGACAAAGGTTTATTATGTTAATGCTGTAATTGTGATCATTCACTTCTTAGCTGTACTTACCGGTACTATTGCTATATGTCCGTACGGTCGTCGTCGTAGTGGGTGGCGGTGAATCAGAATCCATTGACGCTGAGTCATCGTCCTGGGAACAGCCCGCCTGTATGGCACGGAGGTAACTATGACTCCGAGATCGAAAGCATGTGGGCATGGGCATATCAGGAGGACTCCGAGAACGAAAGCGTGTGGGCATGGGCACATCAGAAGGCTCGTAAGAACGAGTGTGAGAGTGCATGTCATCCAGCTCATCTGCATAATGCTGGCTCATCTCCATGTCTCGCACCTGCTGAGAAAGACGCATGTAATGTAAGATGAAAAAATACGGTAAGGCATAGAAAAAAGCTGTTGGCTCTGTGCTTGTTTATGTCAAATGGTTTAAAATGACATGAGAGCGAAAGTTTAATATTTTTGTGGAAATGTTCCTTCAATAAAATTATTTAGAATGTCAGAAAATGTCTTGGGTTGGGGTTAAATAGACTGCTTTGTCAAATCTGCGTTGGCATTCTAGACCCTGTAATAGTGAAAATCCCTTGCTGTAGGCTTCAGTTCATTCAGAAAATAAGTAAATAATTTCTGTATATTCTGTGATGTCGTAACACTTCCAATATTCGGTGAAATAAAAAAGCCATGTCTGTAGGCACTCATGTCTCTAGCTCCTCATTCCCAGGATTTCTTATCTCCAAGTCGACTCATTTGTCATACAGAGAAGACAATGACAATGAATAGTCTTTCAAGTCAGATAATAAACCCACTTCAATAATGTCTGTTGGCTTTCATACAGAAAGTCAAGAGTGTGTCATTTCAAGCTTTTGCATCATAAAGAATATTTGGAATAGAGATGTCCGAGGATTCTCATCTCTATCAATGCTACTATTAAAATAATGAAGTAATTCTCAGTGACAGGCAGGATCATTTTTGTGTTTTGTAATGTGGTCTGAGGTCACGTGGACGTCTCACCTGACTGATGCAGCTTCCACGACCCAGCGTGCTGCACCCCTGACTGAAGTCATCATCATCCCAGTTTGGGAACGGAGACCCGCCTCCGATGCAGTCTAGATTATCCAGGCTCCGATTCCCAGAGAACTCGCGCAGAGACGGAAGACAACTGAGAAAAGAGAGAAGATGAAGAGGTTGAACAAACAGCTGAAGTGTGCACTCTTTAAAATAGTCTTCATTTGGCGACTATTCGCAAAGCAGATGAGATGACTAAGCCGTAATGTCAAGGTTCATTCACAAGTTTGTGTATTCTCTTTGTAGTTATCTGCTTAAAACATTCCTATCAATCAGAATGTGTATTTTTCTAAATAACATTGCATTCATTCATTCATCCGATTGGTGTCATTAGGTCTGGTGAGCACAGGAGATGTGCAATGCTCAGATCAGAGGACTTGACATTCTGTTAATATCATCTTGGTAAATCAGTGTTTAGACACTATCCAATCAGACGAAAGCAACACAACTAATGACCAATGAGCAAAGCATCTCTACTCAATATCTAATAAGAACATTCAGCAGTTAGGGTGAGGAGCAGCCGATCCTACAAACTCTGTGAAGGCTTTCTCTCATTTAAAGGCTCGGTTCTTTTATCTGAAATGTTGTAATGAACTCATGACCAAATATGGACTTCCTGGAGAACACCTCCAGAGAGTTACTATACATAGAGAATCATGCATCTCAGAATAGGAGAACTGTTTTAGGATGACGAGATTCCAACTTTTTTTCAGCGCTCCTAAATTGAGAGGAATTCAGGTTCGGCTGCGACGTCTCCTTTTGCTGTCAGTGAGGAGCTGCAGTTTGTCCGACATGGAGACAGGGGGCAGTCTCCTCACTGCACTAACCTGACAGAGCGTCCAATCTGCTGTAGGGTAGTGATGCTGTGTAGGGGGGACCAGAGAGCCTCCAAATCCCCCTGCAGCATCGAGTAGTCCAGCAGACGACTGGAGAGAGGCAGGATTAGAGGGTAAGACTAGAGGTGGGAAAAGGGGAGGAGCTTTACAGTGTATTAGGGGGAGGGGCTTGTGGTAGATGAGGTGTGGCTTCAAATTAGGAAGAAGTGGTTTAAATGAGATTTGTAGGGGAAGGGGAGGAGTTTAATAGTATGGAAAAAGCGAGGGGAGGAGCTTTAATACACAAAAATTTACCCGTTTTCACGCACATATTTATTATAGAGTATAATATAAGTCTAGAGTTAAAATCTTAAGAGAGTTAAATATAAAATCTCACGATAACGTTTCAAAATTAAAAAGTCATAAGATTTGTTCCAAGAGCTCTATTTACATGTCAACTTACAGGAGAGAGAGCATATTGTGGACGTGCGAGAGGATAGCTCTGCCTAATGTACCACATGAACAGACACAGCTGGATTCTGCTATGTGTGTGTGAGAGAAATAAGCCGATTCCTGTCTCAGAAGGCATGAAATACCGTAGATCAAACCTCAGGCACGTTCTTGTTTTGGTGGTTTGGTGCTTATCGACTTTCAAAAGACAAGATGAGGCACATACACATTGTATATATTAAGTTACTATATTTACAAATATTCCCAATGGATAAAATTAAGTCCCCTCCTTAATTTGTTATTTTCTTAATATGAGCGTTTGCCTAACTCAATTTCCGTCAGTGTGTTCTCTTACTTTCTGGAAGGGAACTGGTCACTCAGTGACTGCTGTGTGGCACGCAAGTAGCTCTGTCTCCGTGCGGCAGTTTTCGGGGACGGTTTGAGACTTCCATCGGAGTCGTCACTGTCCTCTAGGTCGGCCATGGCCTTTACGTAACTTCCACTGCGCATTCGTCTGCACGGGATCTCACCCATCGGGCCACTTCTGCCCTGACTCCCCATCCACTCCCCTGTAGAGGGCATCTTTACAAACATCAGAAAATATTTGTTAAAAATAGCTGGTTTCAGCTAATAACTGCACAAACAGGAAAGCTTTATGGACTGTCTAATGTAGAGACAAATATAAAAAATGTTCCCCTTAATTTCACAATATTTAGAATGCATATAATGTAATGTAGTGGAGTAGGCAGGGCGAGACCGTGGTTTGAGACCGGTGAGTAATTGTTAATGAGCGCCAGCTGTGCGCGCACCGGTCTTGTATCACGTAGGAGATTGGGAGCATATAAGAGAACGAGCGACTGGACCGTCGAGGAGAGAGGACCAGGCTTTAACATGTTTTTTGGTTTTATGTATGTTTTACTTCCGTGTTTTGTGATTTGTTTTGTTCGCCGGCGGTCGGCCGTGAGGGGCCGCCGGCTGTTGTTATTTAATATAATAAATAAATAATAATAGTCTTGCCCCGCCTACTCCACTACAGTAATATATTGTATAATGTAATATAATATAACATATTAGGGCTGTCAAATCGATTAATCATGATTAATCGGTTCCTAAATACAGGTCTATGTTTATATAACATGTCTGACTTCTATTGTATGGAAACACAACCAATTCAACTCAAAGGGGAACAGGGGTTTTCTGTTACTAACATTTTTAAAATATTGTCTTTTGTGTTCTGCAGAAGAAAAAAAGTCATACAGGTTTGACCTGACAAGAGGGCGTGTAAATAATGACTGAATTTTCATTTTGAAGGTGCACTATTCCTTTAAATCTGCTCTAAAACTGTGTTATTGTTTTATGCCATCAATTCATTCAGCTCTGTGATTACTCACCGTCCCTCGAACCTGCAGAAAATGGCAGCCCAGGTCCTGTTGTACTGATTTAGACTTCAGTAAGGTACGATCCAGAGTGGCCGAACCTTTCTGGCACACTTGCCTGGTGGGCCCTAATGTAAGCGTGGACCAGGGTCCCCCTTTACCAAAGTTCCCATCAAACATGGCCCCTCTCCCTCCTCCTCCCCCACCACCAGGACCCGGGAGTGCAGGGAGCGCCTTGTGCTTCAGGTCGCTGTTGCTCTTCGAAGATTTCAACGTGTGCTCACTGATGGTGCTGTAGCCTTGCATGACGTACCGGGACGCCACTTGGCCATCCGGCCCAGACCGGGTTCCCCCCGCCGACCGCCCCAAAGTCATCATGGCCGCGGGGTTTCTATAGTTACTGATATCGCTGTCCAGGTCGTCAGAACTCCAGTATCCGGACATGTTGGAGCGGGGCCTCCGTTTGGCTGTTCCTTCGCTCTTTGCCCGGTCTTTGCTTTTGCTTCGTCGATGCTTGTCATCGCTGCCGGACGGTCTGCTGCTGCGTCCGTTCACGTTACCCTTAATGGCAGAATTTTCGAGCGACTGCGATTTTGCGAAAAGTTTCTGGACCGAGTGAACCAGATAGCGTATTTTTCCTGGACTGTCTGTGCGTTGTTGTTGCTGCTGCTTCGTTGTTGTCACCGCCGTGCTACGATGGAACTGTAACGTGCTGAAACCATCTGGTTGCCCTGGCAACTGCTTCTCAAACTGGTCCAGGAGGTTCGGTGGCAAACGATTCATCTTTCCTGCACCTGATGACAAAATAAAAAACTTGGATAAATTCACTTAATTCAGTAAAAATTGTTGTTAATAATTTATTATGAAAACATTCAAAACTCCAGACAATGCTACGTACTTAACTTATAAATCAACTTTTACTTTTTTGCCATGGCTAACCAGTTTTAAAATCTACATCAAGCTTTCATAATATTTCTTAAAAGTTTCTCAAAACTGTTCCCACTAAATACCCACCAGATATAGTGGCGGATCCACTGGTGATCATAGCGGTCCGTCCCACTCCAAGACCCATTCCCATAGACATGGACGTGCCTAGCGTCCCTGTGCCAATTCCCCCGATACTGTCCCCCGCAGAGTGCCCATACTCTCCCTGATCAAAGTGCGAGTTGTAGTTGATCCGGGGGAAGGTACTGCTGGAGGACAGCTGGTTGTTAAGGGGCATCAGGCAGTCGGGCGGAAGGCCTCCAGGGTTGGGGGACGGTGAGAAGTGGTGGGGGTCCAGGACTCCATAGTGGTCCATGGCTGCTGGCAGGAGAAACGGAGTGTGAGACAGGGTGGAGGATGCAGAGGGTGGGTAGAGGGAGCCCAGGTGACCGGGAGAACGGGGCGGCTCGCAGTCGGACAGATGACGGTTGCGTTGGGGGGTGTAGCCTTTCATGGCAGAACGGGGCAACGCCCCCCCGCCCTACTTCAGGAACATGATGCCAACAGAGAGACACCCTGGAGAGGACCACAAAAAGAGAATAGTGAATGAAGAAGCATTTCAATGAGACTCGATCAAGAGACTACAATACTAGACTGACTTAAGAAGTAAAGTATAGTGTCGCTATTGTGTTAAAATGCGTTTGATAGGTTTCATTTTGTTCAAAGTTTAATTAACTATGCAAATCATTAATACTAAGTATGAGAAATTGTGACAGTTGCGCTTGACATAGCAAACAATCAAAAATGAAGTCATTGCTTCTGTACAAGTATTTTCAACCAATAATCTACTCGGCAAGAAAAACATGTATTGCACTTAACCAGAAAATGTCCTTTTGGGCATATTTCCTGCAGAATGCACGCAAACACACACACACACACACACACACACACACTACATGTCAAGTCATTCTGTCCTTTAGGACCAGTGTGTCATCATTTACATAAACAATCCTAGAGTCAAGATGTATGTGCTATGACACAGTTTTTCCAAAACCAGTTTCTCTCTCAACTCATGCCAATATTGTGCGCACAGACGGGCTTCATGGAGGTAAAGCGGATTGATGTGCTTGAATGCCCAGACAGACTGTGCCATGCTGTAAGAAAGAGAAAGAGAGAGGAAGAGAGAAAAACAGACAAGGATAGAGAGAGAGACACCCTGACTTTGCTGACACGCTAATTCACAGGGATTTAAAACCTTCCACCAGTATCTAGATGTTGAAAACCACTGAGAGACGTGCCGAGCTATGAATCATCATTCATCACACGTGTAGTTACACCTGAAGCAGAGACGCCTGTGAGCAAGACTCACAAAAATAAAGCAATGTGATTTCTGGAAGAAGTGGCAGACTAAAGACGTGATTCAGGTGAACAGAAAAATCCCTAGAACAAAACAACCACATGAGCCCAGAAATGAAACAGGTGCACAACAGCAGAGATAATCATAAAAGGCTAAATCTTAGCAGACAGAAACAAGAAACAGAATATGTTAAAGTTGGTAACCGAAGAACAGCGGTACACATTTCATTGATTTTGTGTCCATATAGAAGTGAATGGGTAACACCGTTGTTCGGTTAGTAACTTTAACATATTCTGTTTCTTGTTTCTGTCTGCTAAGATTTACCCTTTTATGTTGATCTCTGCTGTTCTGTCACCTGCCTCATTTCTGGGCTCATGTGGTTGTTTTGTTTTAGGAATTTTTCAAAAGTCACGTCTTTTGTCTGCCACTTCTTCCAGAAATCACAAGAAATATTCTGTTTCTTCTGTCTGCTAAGTCAGACAGGTTTGAAATGACAAGAGGGTTAGGAAGTGATGACAGAATTTTCATTTTTGGCTGAACTATCCCTATAAGCAATGTTTTCTGACCAATCCTCATTTTTTGATGGTTTAATTATCATACAGGACACACTTTAGAAATAAACGCTGTATCTACAGACTGTACATTACTATTATTATTGCTATACTGTATGTCATAATGTGTTTTCTTCATTTTTTTAAAAGGTGAATTAACACATGAGGAGTTTTGTTCCAAAAATTAGATAACTCATAAAAATCTAATCATATTTTTATCATGTCATGTTTTTATTGTGTTAGTCAGCTGCATGTTTTTTATGTTATTATGAACTGAAGTTTGATTGACATTCATAATTTTTTTTTAAAACAGTTTTCATTTAAGTACATGTTTTTGAAGAGTTTAATTGCAAAAACAGATCTCTTTATTTTATATATGCAGTAAACACATGAACTGTTCACCCTTTCCAGTGTGAAGTCATCTTAAACTGTACCCTAAAATTATTATCATTATTTATTGAGCATAAAAACACTTCTCACCATGGAAACAAAGGTTGCTCATGGATTCTGACAGCAGGGGGTGCCAAAACATAGTTCAGGACCAAAAAAAAAACAATTTAACCTTCCACACATTTTTTCTCTGCCGCTCAAATATAAATTATTACTTAAAACAGTACAAGATTATTATTGCAACACTTAAGGAATATAGCCATTTAAATTAGCCTTCAAAATCACTCCTCTGAACAGTATATTACAGTACATGACTCCTTCATGCTTTTTTAGATTACTCAGTAATTTTACAAATTTAATAACACTTACATTAAATATACAGATAACATAAGAATAAAACAGTTAATATGCTTTTGTTGCTAGCCCAAGGTGTTCGTTATCTAAAAATATCTTAAAATGCGAGCAACAGCACAGAAATGCCAAAACATTCATCATGTTCAATAAAAGCGTCTCAGTCCTCAAGATATACCTTACCTACAGGTTTAAAAGACAAATCGGCAGTGTTTTATTAGTTATGAATTACAGACCTTCAAGTGTCTACGGTCTGGCACTCAAAAATCAAACCAAGCCTTCCATCTGGTCTCTTCATGGCCAAAAAACCCATTCTTACACATTCTGATCACAGGATGCAAAAATGACCCTGCACTGTTTGTGTTGTGAACTGTTTGCCACTACAGTACAAACCCACACACACGCACACACACACGCACACACACACACACACACACACAGACACACAGACACACACACTCGTATGTTTTATTATCTCCGTGGGGACAGTCCATAGGCGTAATGAGTTGTATACTGTACAAACTGTATATTTTATCGCCTCCCCGTAACCCAACCCCTAAACCTAAAGATCGTAGAAAACGTTTTGCATTTTTAGATTTTCAAAAATTATTGTTCTGTACAATTAATAAGCTTTTGTGCCCGTGGGGACCTCAGTTTTGGTACCTATGACACGAGTCCCCATGAGTTGGTGTGCATTCAGGTTTAGGTCCCCACTAACATATAAAAAACAAGTCCACTCACACACACACACACACACACACACAATCCATGTTTTATGGGGGCTTTCAATAGATTTTTTCATACTGTACAAACTCTATATTTGATCCCCTCACACAAACCTTTCTGCATATTTTTTAGATAAATACCATTTTGTTTGATTTATAAGCTGTTTTTCCTATTGGGGACAAAAACATGTCAAACATTACTGGTATTACATTGATTCTACATTAAGTGCCCACACTGTAGGGTTTACCAGGACCAGAAACACACATGCACACACACACACACACACACACACACGCACACACATGCACTTGACTCATCAAGTGAACGCATCAATTTGCCAGAGCAACATTTCAGTCACACAGAGGAAACCCATCTGTTCCACTCATTCCCCCACACTAATCTCTCTCTATCACCTCTTTCTCACTTTCCCTCATTCTTTCACTCTCTTTCCTCCAAACTCCATCTCTCTTCTCCTGAGACAGAGAAACAAAGACCCTACCATCAGACAAAAACACAATAACAGACATCTGCTATGACAACTGCATCTGATGACAGACACACATACGGAAATACAGACTGATATACTGACACAGACAGACAGACAGACAGTTTGTGCACGTGTGTGTGATAAAGTCTGAAAATAACCTTGTCCTAATTACATTCTATACCACTGTCGTTTGCCTTATTTCCACAGCTATAAATGTATTCTCTCTCTCTCCCCCTCTCTCTGTCTCTTTCTCTCGCGGTCTGTCTCAAATACACATATAAACAAACATTAACAAAAAAATAATAAACAGTCACGTGAGGATTCTCAGGTCGCTTTCAGGTACCACTACAAACAGAATCTTCTTTAATTCAAGTGTTTTCTTGGACTGCAAATTCCTGGATGCAGTTTCGTGAGAACTCAATGTTCTTATCTTATCTAACATGACATTGATAACATGACAGGCCTCATTACAAGTCTCTTCCTATTTTAATTTGGGAACAAACTGTTAAAATCAGCAGGAAATCCTTTAAACAGTTTGTTTGCTGGGAGCAGCCGGCAAATCCACTAAATCTTCACCAAAGAGCTGTTTGTGTTTGTATGCACAACTAATACAGCGTCTAAGATCTGTGTGTGTTTGTTTATTCTGTTTACTGTATGTATATGTTTGTACATTTTTGTACAAAGTGTACAAAGTGTTTGGCTTACAACCACCGAGCAAAAACCTCATTTATTTTACTCAAAAAGAAACCAATTGCCTAATGATGGAGTATAACACAAGGTCAAAAAAATTACTTTATTGAGGAAATAATGAGCTTTTTCAGAGACACCCTATTTGCATAATGCGATCGCTTTGGGAATTAATATGAAATCTAAATTTTAAAGTCAAGGTGAATAATTTGAATGGAGATTGGGAGCCTTGGAGCGTGTGGTTTAGTTAAAGACACAAGAGGTCATGAAATTTAAAGACAAAACATGCTAATAAGCTCAAATACAAACCAGGCTCCGCCCTCGAGCAGTGATATCATGCATAAATATAATGTAATTATGTTATTATGTTAATAATGTCATTTTGGGCAAGACCTTTCTTTGACAATTTTCACTTGATTTTGGTTTTATGTGTGTGTTAATCTTTTACAAAAATTGGTGGTACCACGGTACAGTGAAGTTACTAGATGGTACAGTAATACAATCTATAGGCCATGGTACTGAATGTGTGTATTGCTTAAATAAATTAAGAACATTGTATTACTACAGTTCTTTTTTGGAAGGGGTTGTTAGTTGCTATACTTACATTTGTAGGTCATTCTAATTCTGTGCACCAAATCCAGCAGTAGAAATCTCCTGTTAAATCAAAACACAGACATGTGTCACCAAAATATATGTAGCATAAATTAATACATATCTAAAATCATGTTCATAAAAGAACACTAGTCTTGGCATAAACTCGCCGTTTTGGAATATGTTCAGAGGTTGAAAAAAAAACCTTCTGAGGCAAAAACTGGAGTGTGAGGTGATATAATCAGTTTTAACATATTTATCAATCAGCTCAACTTCATACATATTTAACATGACATCACAGTGCCTTTAAAATTTAATTGGCTAAGAGATCGTGACCTGACTAAGATGTGTATCTGAGTTGTATGTTTGTTAAATTAAGATTACTCTCTCCCCAGAACACATGCTCTCTTATGAGAGAAACCACCACCATCTACAGTATATTTATGGGGTTATTTATAGGATTATAGTAAAAAATGTATATATGAAAACCACACACTAGTGAGCCACAGAAAACCACAAAACACATATGGAGACCAAGCACTTTTAAAAATGAAGGTGCTTCACAGGGCCGGCTCCAGACATGGGGAGGGGTGGGCTAAGCCCACCTAAACGTCTGTCTTGCCCATCCAATGAAAATATAAAATAACACCAAAAATGGCAGTTCTTTTCTATTGGCTCCAAAGTTCATTGTCAAGTGTAATAAGATTCATTCATGGAAACGGAAATTAAACAGAAGTCAGTGATCGTTCAGTGATGGGGATTGTTCTTAGCCCACTTTATAGGCTTCTATTTATGTCCAGTTTACATAATCGCTTTATTAATGCGTATCAGTCAAACAAACGCAAACAATTACTATATAAAAGGCAATAATCAACAAGAATTTTTTTTGATTAAATCTCTCAGTCTTCTGTAATGAATGCGTATTATTTATATTTATAACATCAGAAATCATTTAAATCCTGGATGTATTGCAGTCATATATGCAGTGTTGTTTAGTTTTTTTTGCGAAGTTTCTGTTTTAAAAAAGCAGATCTTTTCTGTTGTTTTGACACGTTTTTTTCATTTTTGAAATTTGGGAGAAATGTTGTCAGAAATTCACAGAAATAAACAAAAATTATCACATTCTTATCAGAAAAAAAACTCTCTCTTCATCTTCAAAAGATCTCTTCATTTTTTTCCGAATATACAGTGTGTGGTTAATGCCCACCTAGGATATCTGCTAGCCCAGCCTTTTGCACCTGGCAGGAACCGGACATGATGCTTCACGATATTATAGAAGGAACATTTTTGGCTGAATGGTTCCATAAAGAACCTTTAACATTTCTATTTCTTGTGGTAAAAAAGGTTCTTTAGTGGTAAGTGCATGGCACTAGCAATGCCAAGGTCATGGGTTCCATCCCAGGGGATTGCACATGGTCAGAAACAAATGCATTGTACAATGCAATGTAAGTCGCTTTGGATAAAAGTGTCTGCCAAATGCGTAAATGTAAAAATAGTACAAGAACCTTTAAGTAAATATGGTTCTTTAATGGAATCGCTGAGAGGAAGCTTTTTATAGAACTCTTTTGAGTTACCTAAGTGTAGATATACAGGAACTCTTCTGAATTATATAATAAACAAGAATTATTAGAGATTTTTATTTCTTTTTTTAATTTTTAAAAAAGTGAGATACATGATAAATAGGAATAACATTATATGTATTTTATTATGTGGGTATTATATGGGTGAACTATTTTGTTTAAGAAGAAACTTCTGCTTGATGTGAACCTTAAATAACTCAGTTTCTTAAAGAAAAAGGTGCCAAAATGACTTTGCCACAAAATTGTTGTGCCAAATGTACAGAAAGGTTTTTCTTAATGGAACCAAAAGGTTCTTCTATGGCATTGAAGAACGTTTTGAAGCACCATTTTTAAGAGTGTACAGCGTTCCAAAGCACCTTTCAGGAACCTTTATTTTCTGTAATGTAATGTAGTAAGGTAACTTATATTACTAATATACAGTATTTTGCCTGAGTAAATTCAACTCATTAATATATTTTTATTATTTTTTTAGGCACATTATAAAAGAAAGATTTGAAATGTTCAGAAGAAACCCATTTAGCAAATGACTGACAACCACAACTAACACAGTGAATTTAACAGAGACGGATCAAATCAGCTTATCATCATTTGATTGCCTGTCTAAATACTGCTCTGTGTCTGTGTGTCTGTGTGTGTGTGTATGTGTGTGTGTCCGACCACATTCCTAATTAATCCAATCAATCATCTCACAGACTTAATTATGCCACGGATGCAAAAATGATTACAGGGTCAATATGAAGATAGGACAATCCCAGCCAAGACAACACACTCACACACGGACACACACAAACACACTAAAATGGAGATGTTTAATGTTTTAAATTGCGTTAGATTCAGATATTTCTCTTTCTTTTTGTGAATAAGCTTTTATTACCCTTACAAAACGACCCTAAATGTGGACTTGTTTTTAAATAAACCAAATTACCATGACTACAAACTCCCTGCTGTTGTTTAGCTCATGTTATGTACCTCTTGCAAACCCCTTGAACTGTCTAACTGTGTTTCTGTTTATAATGGATAAGCTCATCTCCATGTTACAGAGAGACACGCCTGAATCTGAAGCCCCATGGAGTTTCATCTGTCTCTTCGCTCTGATGTTTCAGGCTCACGACATCTGACGGCAGCTCGAATACATCACTATATACATTTTACATTGAGAAAACGGCGTAGAAATTCTCTTCAGAGTTCTCTAAAAATAGCCACAGAATGAATATTTGAAAGCATCACACATTATTTGCATATTGTATATTACCCCTGAATATTTCATTGCATTTGTCAATTCTGTTAAAGGTCTGAAAGTTTAACTAAGACTGTTTAGTAAAGCAGGACTGTAATGTCCTATTGGTCTGTGAAAGGTAAAAGAGACAAGGGTTAAGCCTGAGAGCTTTTAACCACTTACAGTTTCAGCTCAAAGCTCTTCACTCCAAAGACTCTCTTCACATTTATTAACCGGGAAAAAAGCTGATTAGCAGGATTAGAGCTTTACCCCAGAGGAAGAAAACTACAAAGAATCTACCACTTCGGCCCATCTATTCTAGATGCCCTATAAAGTATCAGATGTCGACTGTCAACTCATCTACACTTTATTCTAGAGTGCTTAAATTCAGAGGACTTTAATTTTTGTCTGAAAATATTTTGCGTGCGGAGAATTTATGCACAATACCTTCTCGTTCCGTGAAGCTAATCTGTATCATTCTTCATCATCTTTTACTTTGATCATTCAGAATTTCTTTTCCAGAGTTTGCAACAAAGTAGTGAAACCCCTGCTGTGTACCACAGACGGCCTCCACAACAACCCACTGCACTCCTGCATTCATCAAAGACTCACACTGACATGAAAGAACCTTCTGCATCTCTTCGTGACCTCATACCTTCTGATTTCCATCACAGCATTATGACTGACCTTCTTTGACCAGTTTTCTGTCACATCTCATTTCATTCTACAGAAGTGGATGGGACCGGAGAAAATCATCTTTCACCCTTCTGGTGTCTGCAAATATAGCCTGGCTTTGTCAACAGTTCTGGAATGATGACTTGTTACAAATATGGTCAAATGCAAGACAGTGAAATAATGTTAGTGTCATTTAAATTCCAGAATGCAGCGCCAAGAATGTTCTTCAATGAACCGAAGAGAGCACACGTCACTCCTCTTTCATTCAAATTCAAAGAACTCGATAATACAGACGCATGTACCCACAAGATCT
Organism: Triplophysa dalaica; assembly: GCF_015846415.1. NCBI lineage: Eukaryota > Metazoa > Chordata > Actinopteri > Cypriniformes > Nemacheilidae > Triplophysa > Triplophysa dalaica. The sequence goes on along the minus strand of NC_079547.1, from coordinate 4,962,081 downwards.
CTAAGCTCTGCAAACGAACAACGCTTTGTTACATAACATCCCAAAAAGGGAAAAATCACTCTCACGTACCTACTCTGGATCTGTTCCACATTTGTGGAATGATCTGCGTGCTGCTACAAGATCAACAGACTCTGTAACCATGTTGAAGAATGGGCTGAAAACACATGACTTCCGTCAGCAACTGACCGATTTGTTTTGATTTCTATTTATTTTCTACTCTTTCTATCCTTAAAAAAAAACCTAGCTTTGTATACTTTGGTAGGCAATATGAGACTTTTGCTATGTGATACTTACTTTTTGTTCCAATTGCTTCTATTGTTTATCTCATTTGTAAGTGGCTTTGGATAAAAGCGTCTGCTAAATGACTAAATGTAAATTACTACAGAAAACAATTTTGACGTGTGCCTCAGTAAAAAAAAAAGCTACAGTTGTGGACCAAAGTGATGTCCAGGTTTTGCCAATTAACATCTTTGCTCTTTTCAACTATTTTATTAAAGATACATATGAACAAAAGAACACAATCCTCCCTGGATCAATCGGTTGTGCACCATTTTTCAGTTTCTCCTGTAACACCATTTTGGTCCAAAAAACAATTTAGCAATGGGCAGTAGGACACCCAGAGACCTACTGACCATCTGATGAGGACCGCACCTGCTGAACTGACCAGCGCTGATCTGATTGGTTGGCTTCGACACTATTTCTGGGGTTTGAGGTGCATAGGTTTTATGGGTCCATCTGGAAACAAAGCTGTGTTTACAACTGACGGCAAAATACTACAGTAAGCAATTACGAATAGAAATCATTGCCAAAAGAGGCATTATTATGGTTATTGAAGGATGATTCATCTGCTCCTATACGTGACCTAAAAAACTTTACTTTCTCTCAAAGTGGGCGGTTTTGGGTCAGAAGATGCAATGTGGTCTAGATTTCATGGGCAGAGGTTTGGCTGTGACACCAACCAAACTCTACGCAGGTCTGAAGAAGCCATCATTAGATTCTGGTAGCGTGGAAGGTTTAATGGATTTTAAAGAGAAAGAATTACATATCTATTTATTCTGAAGAGTCTCTACTCTAATCTCATTTGGGATCCACATCGGTCTGTCAGAGAAAATTGAGTGAACCGAGGACAGCTGGGATATGCTAACAACATGAAAAAAACATAGATGACAAAAAGGATAAACAACATGAAAAAAAGAGACACAATGATTGTCATGTCTGAAGCTTCATCTAAAGGGATTAGATCAGATTACAAGGAGCACAGACACAATATAACCATCAAAATGTCCCTTCAGTAAAGTTTCCTGTCATCTCCAAAAGCATCTAATAAAATCTAATGAAAATATAAATTATCTTGTTTTTTGATTTGAGTCCAGAAAGACAAAACAATCTACTGAGAGTATCATTAAACTGAAAACAAAAGTTTTGCTTCTAATAACAGGCAATAACACAAGGTCATATAAAAAAATAAGCAATTGTCCAAATCGATTTCAAAATACATGTCTACTTTATAAAAAAAAAAACACACAAATGTGTGTGGCGTGTATATTTACATGTATAATACACAAAAATAAGTATATATTATAGAAATATGAGTAATTTATATTCATACATAATATAAATTATATTTCAATTTTTTTATATATATTTGTAGTTTACACATGTGTGCATGTATACAAACATATAAAAAGACATGACACACATAAAAAAAAAAATAATAATAATACATCGCGAAATCAATTCAACAGCACAATTTTTTGGTAAAATATCAAGTTTAAAAGTGTTCAAATATCCAGTATGGAATATTCTGAAAGTCATTCTTGTTCTGTTTCTAAAGCAGTCCGAATAACAGCACTTGAAAACAACCTCCCGGTGACCCCACACACAAGTGAGAACAGTCAGACTAATAACCCAACAAAGTGACAATGTCCTACAGCATCCGTCATACAGTATATGCTATACTGTAACATCCAGCTCAGACTGCAGAAACAGTATCATCCTCAAAGATCAGACTGTCACAAAAGTGCTGTTCAAGGCACTGTGTGGATTATTATAAAATACTGTGTGTGTGTGTTTAGTGCTGTGGGCAGCCGCATACACTCATCTCATTGGATCCAACATGATTTAAAGGCCTCTAGTGTATATGTGGACATCCAGAGCTGTACATAAAATAACTGTCAACCTTCCCTCCTGGTATTCCATCTAAATCTCATCTCTTCTCTCAAGAGACCGTAGTTCAAGCCGTTGCTTCTCTTATTGCCACAGGAGAATCACTTTCTCGCAGCATAGACTTCCACGACTGTGTGTTAGGCTCTGCTGTAAGCGTAAACACAATTATCATTCTTAAATTACAATTAACAACACCAGTATGGCAACAATGTTCATGGGAAGGTAGATGCCACGAGGTGAGGTGAGACAAATACAGTTGAAAGAAAAAGTATGTGAACCCTTTGGGCTTACTTGGATTTCTTCATAAATTGGTCATAAAATGTGTTCTGATCTTCATCTAAGTCACAACAATAGAGAAACACAGTCTGCTTAAACTAATACCGCACAAACATTATAAGTTTTCATGTTTTTATTGAACACAACATGTAAACATTCATAGTGCAGGGTGGAAAAAGTATGTGAACCTTTGGGTTTAATAACTTGTTGACCCTCCTTTGGCAGTGTTACGTCTGTAGTTATTTAGCTGTTAATTGGTCTAGGAGTTTAGCAGACATAACACGGAAATTACTATAGTTGTACCTGTGGGTCAGTGGTAGTAACAGAAAGACAACAAAAGAAAGGACAGACAACCAGTCAGCAATTAAGTTACACAAATTTAATTATAACTCGTAAGATAAAGTAATAGAATGATAAAGTAGATATATACAATATATACAAAGTAAAGAAAATGATGATAATAATAATACATTTTAATCCATAAACAATCTGGTGGAGAGGAGGGAGTTAAAGAGTGGTGCTTAAATCAAAGAACAAAATATACCCAAAAGTAAGCTAACTAATATCAGGGATCTAACTGACTAACAACATAAAATGTAGAAAGAAACATCTTCAGCGTACAAGACGCTATAACTAAATTAAACTCACTAACAAAACTAAACATACATTTTAGCACCACTCCTAATTCTAGTGTGTCTAATACATAGATACTTACTCTACGTGCATAAATGTAGGTCGCGACCTGCTTACCTGACTCACAACCTCTCCCGCCAAGATAATTGTTTTAGAGCCGGTACAACGGCTGAAGATTCCACGCGCATCTCCATGGCGAAATGGTCAAACACACGAGCACACAAGCAAACACCAACACGAACAACAAAACAAGAGAGCATTGATCCGACTACAAACAGCAAAACACCGTAAAGCCCAAAGCACGGACCAATCTCTCAGAGTGATCTCGAACGAGGAAACAGTCCTCAAAGAGCGTGCACTCTGCCCAAACCAGAGTCTGTTTTAACTCTGCCGCCATCCATTTTTAAAGCACTCGTAAGCCGCTCTGTGACTGCCAATTGGTGGAGCGATCTCTGACGTCAGAACCCCACACCCGCAGATTGACAGGTGGATCAGCCAATAGCTTCCAAAATCTGAAACAGAATACAGACACACATACGCAGCTATGCATTGCCAACAAAATGATATAAGAGCGTTCGTAACAGGCAGCAAGAACCTCAAGCAAACGTTTCCTATAGTTGCAGATCAGACCTGCACAACGGTCAGGAGAACTTTTGGACCATTCCTCTTTACAAAAGTGTTTCAGTTCAGCAATATTCTTGGGATGTCTGGTGTGAATCGCTCTCTTGAGGTCATGCCACAGCATCTCAATCGGGTTGAGGTCAGGACTCTGACTGGGCCACTCCAGAAGGCGTATTTTCTTCTGTTGAAGCCATTCTGTTGTTGATTTACTTCTATGCTTTGGGTCGTTGTCCTGTTGCATTGTCCATCCTCTGTTAAGCTTCAGTTGGCAGACAGATGGTCTTAAGTTTTCCTGCAAAATGTCTTGATAAACTTTGGAATTCATTTTTCCATCGATGACAGTAATCCGTCCAGGGCCTGAGGCAGCAAAACAGCCCCAAACCATGATGCCCCCTCCACCATATTTCACAGTTGGGATGAGGTTTTGATGTTGGTGTGCTGTGCCTTTTGTTCTCCACACATAGCGTTGTGTGTTCTTTCCAAACAACTCAATTTTGGTTTAATCTGTGCACAGAATGTTTTGCCAGTAGTGCTGTGGAACATCCAGGTGCTCTTTTGCAAACTTCAAACGTGCTGCAATGTTTTTTTTGAACAGCAGTGGCTTCCTCCGTGGTATCCTCCCATGAAGTCCATTCTTGTTTAATGTTTTCCTTACTGTAGATTTGTCAACAAAAATGTGAGCATGTGCCAGAGATTTCTTTAAGTGTTTAGCTGACACTCTAGGATTGTTCTTCACCTCATTGAGCATTCTGCGCTGTGCTCTTGCAGTCATCTTTACAGGACGACCACGCCTAGGGAGTGTAGCAACAGTGCTGAACTTTCTCCATTTGTAGACAATCTGTCTTACCGTGGACACATGGACATCAAGGCTATTGATATACTTTTGTAGCCCTTTCCAGCTTTATGTAAGTCAACAATTCTTGATCGTAAGACTTCTGAGAACACCATTTGCTGAATCAGCACAAACTACAGCAGCTCAGATATTGTCATCGCTACCTCTGCCATAAATTTATGAGTAATAAATACTCATTATTTAATAGCAATCGCAAATTGTCTACTCTGGATGGATATTGGCCAATCATTTTATGCTTATAGATGCAATAAATCTTAACATGCAATAGCTTCTTTATGGAGGTCTGCATGAGAATCTGAAACAGTAATATACAATAACAATAGAATATGAGGCCTGTATTTTCTCTGGTTATAATCTGGAGATTAAACATTTATCATAAAAACATTGTTTTTAATGCTCTTAAAGGTTCACCTTTAAAATGCATGATAATATATTTCATTATTCAGAGTGATACCTACCGATACCAATTCCAATTCTTAAGATTCTGAAGATTAATATTTCCTCTTATTCTTAGCTTTATGAATGCTATAAATTAATTCTATGGCTACTATTTATTGATATATTAGATTTTCTATATAGAGAGCACAAATTCTTTACATTTTCCTGTCCTCTTTCGATCTAAAAGATATATTGACCCTGATCATCATCTGTAAGCAGAAAAAATTGCGGCTTACAGTGTGAAAAATTGCTTTAATCGACTGATACGATTATTCGTCAAAATATAGCTGCATCTCTAGTTCACTATATTTAATAAATCTATGAAATGGTCACTTACTCTTTCTCACTGTACTTTTTATAAGACTACAAACATACTATATTCATTTTATATGGTTTCACATCTGTATTTATAAACACTGCTTGTTATTTAATAAATTATTTAACATATCAAAATCAACCATATTTCATATTTTTCCTGCTATGAGGTCAACACAGGCCCTGGTGAGTTCAATATTCGTAAGAGAAGTGAAAAACAAAACAAGTGAAATGTTTTAATAAAAAGTTACTTGCTATACTAGAATTTATGAAAAGTGAGCTACACTTTTAGGATGAAAGAAATGAAAAAAAAATGAAATGAAAAAGAATGAAAAAAAAATACTGAGCCACACATAAAGAAGAGCCACACAACCTGGATTCACACGTCTGGAAGATGGTGAATCACTCGTGAGCAAATGAAAACTGAATTGAGGAGGAAAGAAGATAAATGCATCCAATCAAAAGCTCTCTGAGTTTCAGCAGTAGAGCTGGCGTCAACCAGTCAAAAGGAGTTTTGGGCAGTTCTGATGTCTATCGAATTCTACATAGTCCAATAAATGAGCTGCGTTCAACACTCCTGTTGCATTAATCTTTTTCGATGAAGTCTACTTAGAATGTCAGACAGAGTTTCATGCACCAAAAACATTTTTCACTTTCTACCTGCTCTATGAACATTTGCATTAAAATGATTGATTTTGCTAATCTTCTGAAAAAACAAATTTCTTCTAGCTGACCACACATTTAAAGTATGCCTATACAAAGTACATCAAACTTATTTTAAAGAACAAGGCATTTTTCTTTATAAGACAAAGAATGGTAACAAATCACCAGAAGATTACAAGCATAACAAGAGAAGTGCAGATATGTATTACAAAGAGCAGAAGTGCTTTATCGTATTAGAATGGAGTTGTCTTCAGCTGTGATATCAGTTATAAGTTTTCCACACCATTACTGCATAACCCAAAGAGCTTCATTGTTTGGAAGCAAGTCTAGACTAGGGGTGTCCTCACCTAAGGATTTATATATTCGAATCAGAATTGTCACGTCTTGCCTATAGTGGACTGATAGTCGAATCGCACACGTGCAATTTCGACTATCAGTGCATGCATGTGGGGATGACTACAGATTGTTAACAAGGGTACATCGCAAAGTGCAGAACATTGATGCATTGATGCACCAAAAAACATTAATTTACAGAATTTGTTTAACAGAATATACCTTTATAATAAATACAAATAATAGGACAAAATAAGCCAGATTCAAGGCACAATGTGCAAAATAAATGTGTTTAGGCTGAACGTCTGAAATGCAGGGGAACAAATATTCAAAACACAAGATCCATCCATCCATCCATTTTCTACCGCTTATCCGGGGCCGGGTCGCGGGGGCAGCAGTCTAAGCAGGGATGCCCAGACTTCCCTCTCCCTAGCCACTTCCTCCAGCTCTTCCGGGGGGACACCGAGGCGTTCCCAGGCCAGCCGGGAGACATAGTCCCTCCAGCGTGTCCTAGGTCTTCCCCGGGGTCTTCTCCCGGTGGGACATGCCCGGAACACCTTACCGGGAAGGCGTCCAGGGGGCATCCGGAAAAGATGCCCGAGCCACCTCAGCTGGCCCCTCTCGATGTGGAGGAGCAGCGGATCTACTCTGAGCTCCTCCCGAGTGACCGAGCTTCTCACCCTATCTCTAAGGGACAAGATAAAGATAGTAAAACTTATGGATATTTTCCTTAAAACATCACGTAACAATGCTGTGCCACTTACTAGACCAGATCTCTCCTCAAAACTATTTTCAAAACTACTCGAAAAATGTCCCATTTCTTAACATCATAAATAATATTTTTGGCGGCGCAGTGCGTGCCCGTCTGCTACACCACTGCCCAAAAAACCAAAATAGCATTATCCCCATTGCATAACACCTCTACGAAGATTCGACTGTGAGATTGGTAGTCGAATTAGGCTCCTCCTTTCGAAGCACCGAATCTTCGACTATTCGGGGTCACCCCTAGTCTAGACCAGCCCGGCTCATCTGCACATTCAACACTCCACAGAATTACTCACAATGAAAGACAGCCCTTGTTGCTTATGAAGGAATAATTCACCCAAAAATGACAATCGTGTCTAGTTGACTCACCCTTATTTCATGCTGACCCTATGTGACTCTTTTGAAAACAGGAACAGAATTTTGGGCAAAACCTCAGAGCCACTGTTTGACATAAAAGTGGATTTTACCGCTAATGTCAGTATACAGAATATTTCAAAATTACTTAATAAATAATAATTCAATTTGTATGATATTTGGAAGAATGTCAGAAACCAAACAGATCTCATCCCCCATTGACTCCCATAGTATTGATTTTCCTTACTATGACAGTAAATGGGGGATGAGATCTGTTTCTTTCAAATATTTTCGTTCTTATAAAGAAATGTAGACCGATGGTCAGTAAATGATGACAGAATTTTCATTTTTGGGCGAACTGTCCCTTTAACTTCTAAACATCTTCACCTCATCCAAAGCTTAGGTTTAATTCAGACCTCCACAAATTCAATATTGGCATGACACGATAGGTCACATGACGTATGACAACCAATAGCATTTGACAACATCGGCGTTGCATGTTCAACAACAAAAAAACACAGACCATATGGACTGTAAAGGTGATTCATAAAGAATAAAAAGTGGTTCATAAATATTAATATTTAAATATTTCCTAAATGACAACCATGTCTTGACCAATCAAAGCATTTATTAAAGTATTGCACCCTTCAATCAAAGATGAATGCTTCTCAAAATGGCTAGTCAATATTTCTTCAAATGATGACGCTGTTGTATTTGGCAACAGTTTCCTTCATTGCTGCCAGTTCTTCATCAGAAAAATTGCCTCGGGTTGTTAGTTGCTGTCTTCCCTTTAGCAATATTTATAGCCTGATAAATCAGTAATGTTGGGCAGTAAAATCGTGAAGAGAGCTCCATCTTTAGTAGACCACCATCATGTTAGTCCATACTTAACAGCACAAATGACTTAGCAGAAATAACATCCAAGCTTCTAGCTGCTTGTCCCAGTTTTAATGTGAGTTTTCATTGATGGATCTACACAAGAAAACCTACAAAAAATCTGTAGAGCACAGCATGATGATGACAACATTCACTATTCATGTAACAAACACTATCCTCTTAGCGCCCAATAAATTGTGAATGACAGATGTGGTGAAAGTGGTTAGCAGATTGGCTAACTGTGATAATTTTCAATCAACCAGGAAGTTTCAGTTACACAAAAGAATACGTAGAACCTTTTCCTATAGACAAACACAGAAATAAACAGTCCCATGAGATTTTAAGGTCGACCCAGGCTTTACACAAGTCCTACTTAAAGCTGATATATCGACTTTTCCAAAGCCACAGAGACGGGTGCGAGAGATTGCGCTGTGATGCTTGGACCGGGTTTGTGATGAGAAGACGTAATGTGAGTTTTGGGTCAGTGGTCTGCTCACCAGATTACTCATGAAAGCACCTTTGCCGTTCTGAATAGTGCATGAATGAAATTAGTGCATTAATCCTGCACGTCTCCAGGCTCCGACATGCCCTACTTTTCCAAACAGAGCCATTCAGTGCAATCCTCCCAGAACTAATAGGAATGCAGAAAGAAACATGGTGTGGGAATTCTGGGAATGTTATTTTATTTAAGGTCAAAGCTAGTTTTGTATAAACTTGGGACCCCAGGAAGCGATACATGTAAAGCACATTTTTTTAGTCTCAATCAACAACTATACAGAAAACAGTGAGAAACAATCGAGAAAATCTTATTGCAGGTCTTCATGGTCTTCATTGTGTGCGCTGTGCATTTTCATTGAGTCTCCAGGGTGTTTCTATAATAATGCTGGATTCTGTGTATCTTTGGAGCTCCAGCTGCGCTCTGCCGGCCTCCTGTGGGGTGGAAACCAAAATGGAGTCTGAACAAGACTATTATCGAGTCTATACCACACTCATCCTGTGTGTAATACAACCTGCACCACTCTCAGGACCGAATGCAATTCACTGTGATGAACCTCAAAAATATCTCAGTCTCGGCAGCCGCTACCTTCGTTTCCTCTGAAGCTGACATTAAAATAAACTTTACTAACGGTAAAATACATTCATTCACAGCAGCTCTCAACCAGGAATTCCAAAGGGGGACACAAAATAAAAAAAAAGTCGTTCTAAACACTGCTAACCAATGTAAGCCGAAAATATGTATAAGAATTTTTTTGTCGTTGTTCTGTAAGCAACATTCTTTAAAACATTGCTGTTAGTGTTCTGCAGAAAAAAGGAAGTCATACAGGTTTGAAATGACAAGGGGTTTAATTTTTGAGTAAACTATCCCTTCAAGCTATAACACTGTAGATCAGAAAGCAAATCAGAAGGTAAGTTATAAAAAATGGGTTTGTCAGAAAATTCAAAATTGAAGGAAAAATTTGATGACAGAAAAGGAGGTATTCCAACTTTTATGGTGAAATTTGACAAGTTTATAACATTTTGGTAATTTGACAACCTTATAAGTGTAAAAACTGGAAATAGATAAACAAATCAGACAAACCCGCTACATCGAAAAAGTAGGTTTTCGGGAGATTTTTCAAAATGGTGGGAACAATTTCACGATTAAATTTTTTTAAAAATTCCTGTAAATTTGAATTCCTCAATTTTCTTATAATTCTATGCTATTTTGAAAACCATATACGTAATAACACGGTAAATACACAACAAAAACAAAAGCTCTGTCACTTAATAAATAACGCATGCTTGACTGTGTTGTTGAATTGTGACAGACATGATGGGAAAGCCAAGCCGTATGTTCTTCCTTCACCAATTTAACTGCTAATAACTCCACAGTGGATTTAATTACTGAGCTCAGAAGAGAATAAACCACATGGCCGATGCTACTGCCAAATATTCCACATCCAACTGCTGTTGGACTTTAAACTTCACATGCTGACAGCTGACTCATGCTTAAGAATGTAATCAGTGCCGGAATGACATTTACATTTTTGCATTTGCTTCACGCTTTCATCTAAAGTGACTTACTGTGCATTCAAGCATACAATCTATTAGTACGTACATTACCAGGGAATTAAACCCTTGACCTGGGTGTTGCCAGCTTCATGCTCTACCAGTTTAGGTACGAAAATGTGTTGCCAGACTCAGCTGTGACTGCTGAAATTAGGGTTACTGCATACTTTTCTGGCCAAACATGATTCGCAACCAATTAGACACACATATTCATAACTTCAGCCAATCAGAATTATTTATGCAAATAACTGCAGACAAATAATCAGACATGAAAAGAGATGAACAGCAGCAGTGGGTATATGGGTCAGCACATTAAAAAAAGCACAGAATGTTCAAACTAGAAACATTTCCTTTTCTGACTGTTCAACAAATGTGTTTCACTTATTCTGAATCCTGTAAAGCTTTACTGAACATGCATAAATATGTGTATATTTTCCACACAATCATGAATAAGCAGCAGTGCTGTGCTGTAGGACTCAAGTCATTTTCTGTGGTCTCGGACTTGTCTTGGACTCACTGGTATCTGCACCTGTACTCAGAATTTTCTAGTTGGTCTCGACCGAGTCCGACGATATTTTCTCCTTTAGTTTGCTTTAGTTGGACTTTTGACTTTCATTAAGTTAATTCTCTTTCCTCTTGGAGTAGGTTACTTTATGTGACGGGTGTCAAGCTTTTAAAAAATATGATAAATAATACTAAATGAAATGATACTAAATGACTGATTTGAGTGTTCTGGTTCACAATACTAAGATACTGTGGCAATTTAATCTGTCACTGTGATACTGTGCCTCCACATTTGTATTTTGGCACACTGTTATAATAGACAATGTAAATTTTACCTTAAAACACAAGAATCAAGAACCCAACTAAAGAAAACACTGATCCCAATAAGGATGTTTGTTAACACTTCTATATTCTTTCAACAATAATTGCGGTTCCAAATTGATGTTGATTCAATGCAGTTATCACTGACGAGTCAACAAGCTGAGAATGGGAACATTTTCCATTGGAAGCCCAGAATTTGATTGTTACACTACAATAAAAAGAAGGAATATCTGAAGTTGCACTTCGTGAAATTTCTACACCTAAAATAAATAAATGACCTTATTTGATCCGTATTTTGATCATTACAAAAAAGTATTTGGTCTTGATTTTTGTAGAGGATTCTTTTCAACTCAATGTTCTCACCCACTATTAAAAATAAAGGTGCTTAGAAGGTTCTTCACAGCGATGCCATAGAAGTACCATTTCTGGTTGCACAAGGAACCGTTCAGAAGAACCATCTCTTTCGAACCTTTTCTTAATCTGAAGAACCTTTTTTTCCCCACAAAGAACCTTTTGTGGAAGAGAAATTTTGTGTTTCGCAAGTGTAAACAAAAGCCCCTCTCCTATGACGCTCACGCCAAGAACAATACAGGAAATATAAAGATAACATTTTATAATTCAAACTAAATTTAATTGAAAAATGGACAACAAAGATCCAGACAAACAAAATTTCATAAAACACCCTTACGAAGCAAAAATAGAGTGGAATACAAGGGAAAATATGTCATCATACATTACCAATAAATGTTGGAAACATGTGATTGTATTTGTCATTATGTGTATGAAAGGCGTTCATGAATTCCATTTATATTATTCAATTATATTTTAATTTTAAGTTAATAAAAACCGCTGCTCGAGGGCGTACGATCAAAACAACAATGTAGCATGATGACACTGTGAAGGAGCGTGGAATGATGGCATCTGTTCGTTGAATTCAACTCCACCGCTGATGGCCATCAATCAGACGGGAACGAGAAATCATGTTAGCGGGTGAGGTAAAGTAATCAAGTATTATAAATGCTGCGTATAATTGTGGTCCTGCTTGCTAGACGCTATACACTACTTCCGCAAATGTCTGTGCAGTCTCTACATCAGTAAAGGTGGTAACAATAGCCGGACTGGACACTTATCTGTGCAACTGGCTGGTAGATTTCCTGACGGAGAGACCTCAGGTAGCGTGGGTTTACAGTAACACATCCAGTATCATCACACTGAACACGGCGGCCCCCTAAGGATGTGTGGTTTAGCCCCATCCTTTACATACTTCTACAGAGGCACAATCGAGAGGATTCTGACTAGGTGCATTACTGTGTGGTATGGTGGCTGCAACGCGTCCTGTTGCAAGACCCTCCAACGCATAGTGAGAGTAGCTAAGAAGATCGTTGATGTCATTCTCCCCTTCCTCCAGGATATAAAGCCCTCTTCATTGCAAGTGATCCCACCCACCCGACAGATAACTTCTTCAGGCTGCTACCATCAGGGAGGAGACTGTGGAGTCTCCAGGCCAGCACCAGCACACTTAAAGAGAACTTCATCCACCAGGCAGTCAGAAAACTAAACTCCCTCCCTCCCGAAATTATGATATGGGAAAAAACTGGCCCGCATTCTATTTAGACTTTTGGAATCCGGCCCTCAGAGAAGACCCCTGCGCTAGGATATATGTACAGTGTATTGTGCATGTAGCAGAATTGACAATAAGGCAGACTTTTTTTACTTTGAACGAAGGGTAACGCGGATATAACGCCATTGACAGGCGACTGTGTCAATGCACAGCCCTGTGTCACTGTTTAGAATGGCCATTTTCTCACGATTTATAAGTAGTTGGAAAAATGTAAGATATTGTAAGTTCTTAGCTGAACAAAATATCTAAAACTAGCCTAGTGGTTTTTCGATATTTTTCTGCAAAATTGTTACAAACTGTACCTTTAATAATGTATTATTCTATATATTTTTAAATATGGGTGGTTGACAAATTAACCCGTAAATGTGTCCTATGGTGCGACAGAAAAAAAACAAACAATGAAGATAAATCACTCTAACGCTATTTTTATTTAAACATATCAATATGAATATTATAAAATATAGTATAACAGTTCTGTCTGACAATTTTTGATATGTCACACCATAGGACACTTTTACATGGACAGATATACATAGTACAGTGTATTTGTCAGTTACCCCTTTTTCAAATTATTGAATACATTGAATATTACATTTTGAAATGTTATGAATATGAATATTTAAATAGATTTTCTTTGTGTAAGAGCACTTTTGGAGCATTTTTAGACTTACCACTTATAAAACATTGACTATCACTCAACATTAAAACTTTGTGTATGTTGTGCTGGCTTAAAGCACATTTTAAATAATAATTAACATTTTCCAACATGTTACTTTAGTTACTTAACAGCCCAGATTCATAATTTAAACAGCACCATGCAATTATGTTCTAATTCAGAGGTCCAACTTTCTTCTCTCACCAACCAGAGATCAAAGGCTTTCATAACAATGACACAGACACAGTGTGTGCAGGTACACACATCACGCTCCATGTGAATTGGTGTTCATGGAGGTGTTCTTGTGAAAGATGAGGGTAAGAATACATTTGAAGGGGATTGTGGGTTGCATGCAGATCTCGACTGTACAGTCCTCATCTCTGCAAACGGGACGGTTACATTAACATGACAAAGTACCATCGCGCCTGCCACGCTGATAACCACGGTGATGGATGGCGAGAGAGTCTCACCGGTGCGTCTCAGAGAGAACGTTCCATCAAAAGTACAGAGAGACAGATAGGAAATACTTTGACACGTTTAGAACCTGAAGCCACTGTCACAACGACTAAAAATAAGTTAACTGTTATAGACGCACCATATATAAGTACAGTGTGTGATATAAGTTCTTTACCAGCAGTTCTAGCACAACAAACTGTTGTGAAGAGGCATCTGGGAAGGATAATGATGTTATTTGTACAGCCGAGCGAAACTGTGACAAAAATCTGTGACGAAAACATTCATTCCGAATCTTGCTGGAACATTCTCTATACTTTGGGTGTTTAGTTCTAGACAGGCTTTTTCAATAAAAGGGGTTGGAGGTGCAGGGTTTATTTTTAATCCCAAAAGTTGAAGTGTAGAATTCTTTTAGGAATTATTAACAAAAGTGAGTTTCACAAGGTACAAAAACATGCTCGAAATATAACTTGCTGCATGTAACTTTCTCATAAACATCTCCTATGCACTGTCGTTGAAGTTCATATTGACTGAAAAACTTCACGTGGTCTAATTGTTCGCTGTTTCCTGGCTGACGCTGTAAGAAAGGTCAAGCGAGTGCTTTGGAGGGACTGACTGATTGACAGCTCACTTAGAGCAGATTGAAGGGCAGCTCGGAGTTTAATGGTGTTCGGATGTGCAGTTGGACTCTCTGTGGGCTCTGCTGATGTGATGTGATGCGCTATGACTCGCTCGCTCTGACACCTAGAGATAAAGGTCATCGAGTGGAGTGTGCCGCGGAAACAGATTCTCGGATGACTGTACTTACACACCATCCGCTTTTTAAAGAAACAGCTCTCCCAAAACAAAAACTCTCTCTCTACTTTTCACAACCTCGCACCTTCCCAGATGTGTATGACTTTCTTTCTTACTCACCTCCGTACCTTGTCGGATGTACATGACTTTCTTTCTTCACTTTACCACAAACAAAATACGACCAGGTAACCTCAAATTTCGGTCAAGCCTTACTTGTAATAAGCACAAGCATCTGTTAAAAGAATGAGCCCCTACTAAACGTATAAAGTAAAAAATCTGGTGTTAAACATTTCTTCCGCATATAAATCCAATATAAGGAAACAACAACGGAAAACATTTGTTTTTATTTTTGTTTATCACTGATATTAAACATAAACTTGATAACAGAAACGTTTTTTGTTCTCAGTTTGTCGCTGCCTTGAGCCATGTGGTGTCTTTATAATGAACTTCTATGAAGAACAAGCTTCTATGTTCATCAGAACAAAAAAAAATACAGATTTTGAGGGTGAGTAAATGAGAATAAATTCTGTCCCTTTAAGTAAACCGTGTGGTGTATGTTTATATATAGGCCGGGCTCTAATACAAATCTGAAATAATAATAATTCAAAATAAAAAAACAATGTGAAAGTACAGCGTCAAAGTACAGTGTGATTAGCATCACCAAACAAAACTGACAAAATAATGATTGCTTTCAAATAGCTTTCACAAGCACTCCTCCAATCCGCCAATGGTCAGAAAACAGGAAGTCCTACTCTAAAGTCAAGCTATCTGCTTGTTAAGTTGCGAGATAGGGAAAACCCTTTCCGTGTCCAAGCCACCATTTGTTTTAAGGGAGGATATTACACAAACAGCCGTTTATGAGCATTATCATTCGTTTCACACATTTGAGACAACCTTTGCAATACAGTGTACAAAACAGTCTCAATGCTCACAGTCTCTCCTACACCAATATTTTAAACATTCTTAAAAAATGACTCACTGTCTGGCCATCTGGGATTTCTTTATGGAGATAAAAGTTTGTATCAGTGTTTTTTGGCAGTTTTACAGGACGCAGTGAAAGTATATCAGCATTGTTTGTTTGTCTTTGGCATCTGATGGTTCATTTGGATGCGGTGGTGCATGACGTCATAACACACGGATCGGTTCATCTAAATGTCATGTCAGACCATTCAAGCAAACAATGATTTGGAGCACCATGAAACCGTACGTTTCTATTGCTTTGGACTGTATTCCAGCGCATTCAATTTGAAAAATGAAGGGAAAGTTCATTGTGTGATATATGTAGAATTCAGTTGTTTCTGTCAAATAAAATCAAATATAATTGGACAGCTGGCTCACATATTCAGGTTTTTCAGCATCGTGTGTGTATCTGTTGAATCATTAGGCTGATGAAAGGTCAGGAGTTGATTTTACATGTGACATTTGGAATTGAGGACTTTCGATGTCTCTTCAGATAAGAACCAATGAAGTGTCATTTCCAGTCATTCAGACCCTATCAAACTGGAATGGAAATATTGGCCAGGTGTTTGCAAACAAACTGCTAAATGATCAAAGCAGGAAAGCTTAACATTATGGATTGACATCGTAGTTATAAGAAAGTTTAATTTACATTATAAAATGTGATTTTCACTTTAATCACACCGGCAAAAACAGACCATTTAGTCTAATTGGACACAAATAATAAATTAACTAAGAATGACAATAATATTTGAGATGATTCATTGCATTCTCCAGTGTTACTTCTTCAATCCTCCATAATTCGGAACCAAATCAGACTCAACATTTGCAATAAAAACTCTAATACTTATGCAGCGGTTTAAAGTACCAAACATTGTCCATAGCCTCAGCTTTTGTTCTCAAACAAGCAACTGTCAACCAGAAACCCTTTATGTCCCACCCGAGGGCTACAGGGAGTATGTTTGGTTATTATACTGTAGAATTACTGCCAGGTCAACAGGAACAGACAAAGCAACATCACTCTCAGGTCACAAAGCGCAGAGAACGGTTTTATCAGCACACACACATTCCTGCGTTCTATAGTGAATAAAAGAAAGCAGTGTGTGTGAATGTTCTGGGATTGAGCAAGGTCCATTATGACAGAACAAAACAGCCAGAAGCAGATTTACAAATCGCATGAATTTCAACAAAAACAAGCGCCTCCATTAAAATCTTTCTGTTGCACTCAATACTGATTCTTATTATCAAAGTAACAAATATACAAATCAACAGCCCAAAAACATCTCAAGGAATATTGCTAAGAGGACACAGGACCCAAGGGGTTAGACGTCAAATGCCATGTTTAAATTTATTTTCTTTGTTTTTGGAAAAGCTGTCAAATAACTCCAGCAGCTTAAGGCATTTCAACGTTCCTAAAAGTTACATATTATTTATGTGTGAATAAACAAGAATACAAGCATTTGCTGTGTTTCAGATGCTAGTGTATAACTTTAACAGGCTAAGCAAGTTTAACCCCAAGGTCAAGCAACTTCATCGAAAAAACAAGCACCAAGTAATGGTGTCAAATCAGCCTATTTAGCAGGAAAGTGAAACACATGCAAATGAAAAAATCATCAAATGTTTTTCTGTAGTCTATTTAGGAAATCTGGTTGCATGTTTTTTTGGCATTGCATAATTTAATAAGGCTTACTGTGGTTCTTTATGAGGTTTACATCCTCCAAATGACTGTCGCAGTGTCGAAGTGTAAATATCACAACAGCAGGTTTAGTCAAATGTATTCATCCCTTCGATTTAAACTTGTGACAGTTGTGACAGGCCATTACTGCTGCTGATCAAGTTTAATTTGACATTAATATTAGAAAAATTTGTGCAGATGTTATTTTATCAAGCAGATGGTAAGGGATAAAGTTTTACCAATACTACAAAAACAACACACAACACAATCATAGTAATAATCTGATTATTATATTGAGCTAATCCATCGGATAAGTGTGTTTCAACCATTACAAATCTTAGAATAAATTTTAGCATGGTCATTCCATATCTTGGTGGATCTATATCTGGTGTTGCTATTGCAGAGTTTGAAGACTTGCTACTGTCAAGAATGCATTTGATGCAGTGGCAAATGATGCACAATATCTAGAAAACAGATCTAGATAGGTGCAGCTGGATGAGCCTTAAGACTCGACTACTTAAAAGTAGATTTAAAGAAGCATTGGTTGTTGTTGGCTACAAATGATCTGAAAACCAATCATTTTGATTTACGCTGATGTGCAAGCTGATTGGCTGTCGGATCGCAGGACTAGGAATCAGTCTGCGCCTCTGAAATTCCATGACTGAACTAGGTCATTCCAGCATTCAGTCTCTAAAGACAAACATTGACTGTTCACCAACATTCTGATGCATATTGCATATAAAAATGCCAAGATCTACTCTATCTGTCATATGACTCCCAGTAGTGCACAAGGGAAACAAAAGGGAAAGCTGTTTACCATGTGTTTACTACAATGAAAACATCTAAGAAATATTTTTTTATTGGATTTGTATCAATATTTTTGGTTATTTAAATGTTTCTTTAAGATATGTAACTTTAGTTTGATAAGGCTAGTTGAAGGTTAAGTAGGCATCCACTAGCCGTTTTCCTCGTTATTATTTCTGTTACATAGTTCACTTTCTGTCGGTCTCTCGACGTTGTGTCGAACTGACAGATGGGGTTTGTCTTGAGAACCTATCATCTTCTGACTAGAATGAAATTTGCATGCTGGACTCCGCCCCGGATATCCGGGTATAAAATGAGAAGGCATGCTGCATTCAAGGCGGGGGGTTGCGGCCCTTTTTAGATCTATGGGGTGTGAGAAGGCTCCGCTCTCCAAACCCTCTTGGGATCTTGATGTGGTCCTCGCGGGCCTCCAGAGGCCCCCTTTCGAGGCCCTGAGAGATGAGACTCTTTCTCACCTTAAGATGATGACGGCTCTCCTGGTGTCGCTCGCCTCCATCAAGAGGGTCCTACAAGCATTCTCTGTGTCCTCTAATTGCCTAGTGCCCAAAGTTTCCACCACTCCCTTTTGGGACCAGGTGGTGAACTTACAGGTGCTCCCCACTTGGGAGGAAGACCCAACACCCTCCGTGTTATGTCCAGTCCGCGGGCTGCGCCTCAAATAAAGAATGGCGTACTGGATCGTGGATGCGGTCGCTACAGTGTACCGGTCCCAAGATCACCCGTGCCTGCTGGCAGTGAGGAGCACTCCACCCGGAGTGTAGCCTCCTCGTGGGCACTGGCTCAGGGCGCCTCTCTGGCAGACATCTGCATCATGCATGGTACCAACAGGTGAGACCAGCAGCCAGCAGTGCGTAAGCCTCTGAAAGCACCTTCCCCCCTCCTAGTCAGTGTGCTATTTCCGCCTCCCTTCTTCCCCAACCCTAGGTGCGCCTCCACCTCGCGGTACTCCCTTCAGTTCGCACAGTCCTCCCATGAGTTCTCACCTGCTGGCGAGTTGGGTGTTGGTGTCTCCATTAATCTCCTCCCAACGGTAGGAAGTGGTCTCCATTGTGCATTTCCTCAGTGAGGAAATAGTGCTTCCCCTTTGACCCTTACAGTACCGGGCAGCTTCTTGCTGTTAGAGAAATAAGGCCTCCGCCCGTGACAGTTACATAAGTAACCTCCGTTCCCTGATGAAGGGAACGAGACGTTGTGTCCTTCATGCCACAACGCTTGCTGCCCGCTGCAGCAGTTGAGAGATGCTCTCAGGCTTCTCAGCACAAAAGGTGAATGAATATAGCACGCCGTCTCCATTTATACCCGGATATCCAGGGCGGAGTCCCTTTTCAAAGCTAGTCAAAAGATGACAGATTCTCAAGTCAAACCCCATCTGTCGGTTTGACACGACGTCTTGTTCCCTCCATCAGGGAACGGAGGTTAAAACTGGGACGTTTTAATTTTCATAAGTTACTTTTTTTCATGTAGTTTTTGGGGGGGATCTGAGCAAGTTTTGCCTTTTTTGATGCATATTATCATCGCTTTGGATAAGAGCGTCTGCTGATTAAATGAACAATGTTTTTTAAACATTGTGGTTGCCATGTCCAATAAGTAAATCATGTAAAACCATCTTAAAACCATCTTATTTAGAATTGGATGTGGTCATGTCCGCAAATTTTTTTTGCAGCAGTCAATAATAACAAACTTCTAAAGGGTTACAGGGATGGTAGAAAATGGCCATTACTGACATTATAAATAAAAAGTGAAAAAATATATAAATAAAATGTTCTCTTTGAATACCAAAGAAGTGCTCCGAAGTATCCATTAATAAGCAAATTAAAATCTCTCTGAAAGTACAGAGTTCCTCTCTGCTTAGATCTTTAATGGCTCTGACTGACAAAATTCATCTACATTTAAAATAATTGAAATGGTTTTGCCCGGAACTATCTCTGAGATCAAGAATCAACATAAGCAGCAAGCACTTGATGTAAAGGACCAAAAAGTTTCATTTTACATCATTTCTAAACCTTACAAAATAAGTTCACAATGGCCGCCAAAGTGTCTTTCAAAAGATAAACATAGAGCATAGTGTGTAAAACTGCATTGTACGGATATAGATAAAGCTTCCAATATGAACCACATTTACCTACAGCACATCACCCATGTACTTATGTAAACTAAAATATGAAAGGAATAATACAATAAATGGATGTTTTCTCAATAAAAGAATAACCGTATTTCAATTTGCAGTCCGAAAACACCAAGTTTTGTAAACACTAAACTCAACATTTGCATGAAGCAGAACAAATTAAACCATTTGGACTGCTTGACCTGCATAAACACTCTCTCTGCGATGCTGTCAATCCCACAATCCGCCAACTTCACAAAATAACACGGTAAACCTTTCACATAAATATTATCTTTCTTAAGAAGTGAATATTCTGAGGTGAGATTTAAATCTGACAGTCGTCTAAAATCGAGTATGTTTTATAAGCTTGTGGTGAAATTGCAGTGAATTAATGTTTTAATTGAGGTTGTCCCTGTTAATTAGCACAGAGATTAAACTAGCTTTAGGAGCCATGAAATCGCCGTGTGTGTGTTTGCGCGCATGAGAGAAAGAGAGGCAGAGTTGATGGCAGGTTTAAGACTTTCTGCTGACTTAACCGAGGTTGCATAAGAAGGGTAAGATATAGTAACTGATCAAATCATAGCCTAGCATGTATATTAATACAACCCTATAGTGCAAGTTCACTTTTTTTTCACTGTCATACTGAACACTGTCAATGCCCCACTGCCTGAGGGTTACTGTACACATACTGATGTCTCCATGCCAGCCACAAATCCTTCACAAATATATACAAAATATTTAAATATTTAAACACTCTCTGCAAAACCTAAAAAGCCATTTTAATAATTTGAGTCTTCTGAAAGAAAGTATTTGAGGGAGAGAGAGAGACAGTAAAATGCTTGGACATTTAAAGCTTTCGGTGGATTTGTCTTCAATAAGCCCCCAGCAGATTAAAGCATGTTAATGTAATGCTGCACACACACTGGACACACTGTTCCAACAGAATAAATGCCATGGGTATCGTGTAAGTCAGGGCAAAGACTTGTGTACTGAGAGATTTGTTTAATGGCTTCAGGCATGAGATTCTTGGCAGGGATGTCACAAAATCCATTAAAGGATTTTAATTTGTTAAAATGCATTTCATACAAAACAGATTGTTGGAGGTTGTTTGTTTAACTTAATCATTATAGTTGTATCTAAAATATTTGTATGCGTTTCTTGTTCAAACACAATTGAAATGTGTAATACTGACATAAATAGGCGACTCTTTGATGTAACTTATTCCATTTGTGTTGGGACAACCTTAATCATTTTCATTGACTAACTGGAACAACACAGTGGACAGAGTTCCCAGCATGCATTGCCCTTATGACTGGATTTACATAGTTCATTTTAAAATGAAATGTTATTATTTGTGTGTTTTTGTGCAGGATGAAAGATAAAATTTTAACATTACTGCTCTGTAATGTTAAAATTGAGTAGATTTCTGTTGTCTGTGATTTTTGAGAGGTTACCATAGTGGTGAAGAGTAACAGTTTAATGAGTTTGGGGACGAGCACATTTATGCCATTTTTACATGTATGAAGCCTTACTCAGTGAGTAATACTCTGCAAATCCTCATGCAGTATACCATCTGGTGCTTCCTGCTAATACCTTACATTACATATTGCTTACATCAATGAAGCATTCAAATTTAATTGGCTCAACACAAAATAATTACATTTAGCTGATATTAAATAAAATAGATAGGATGAATTTAAACTGGGTGAATTGTGCAGACAAGTAAATCTTAAATTCAAATAAATCAATTCAATTGTGTGGAAATAGGTATCATAATAAAATTATGTTAATCCAACAACACATGGTATATTGTCATTTAATAAATTTGATATCACACTACTTAAATGATCTCTATAAAATAAACTGAGGTTGAATGATATTTATTACGACACCTGTTACCAGCTTGTATTTAGGTGGATCTACTGACAGAAATGCAATATAATATACATAACTATGTCGTCAGAGGTGTATAAAGACCTTACATATTGATGTATGTTTTGTTTTTATTATGTCAGAATGATCTAGTTCTTTCTACCGAGGTTATTGTAGTGTACTAAAATAAAACTTTGAAAAAACATGTTTCTGTTCATTGAAATTAAATTAAATATTGACCTAAAAATTATAAGAAAAACTTAACTGAAAGAGAGTATTTGCCTCAAAAATAAACCGAAATAAGTTTAAAGCACTTAATAATAATAATAAACAAACAATAACTAATCTTATATAGTAACATAAAAAAATAATTATACGATGACAAGAGCATCAACCAAAATTGCTAAAACTTTAAGTAAAACTAACATAAAATCTAAAAATCTAAAAATAAAAGCTAGTTAAAAATATGATTAAAACTTAGTTAAACTAAAATCAAAACTATAATAACTTTACTATCTAGGTACACCGCGGGTCCTCTTACATTGAATTCACCATGTTGTTACTACAGTAGCCCTAAACGGTCAAACTGCTCTACAGAGTGCGTTCTTTAAATATGTTATCTACTTCGGCAAAGAAGCGAAAACGTGATGACATCTTGTCCTGTTAAGGCTGTTGTAGTGGTTCGAAAGGGAGGGGTGAGCCATGGAGTGAGTCGTTCAACTTGCAACCTCACCACTAAATGTGGCTAAAGATCATTAAATTGCTCCTTTAAAGAAATGGAAGAAGCGACTGCTGCATATATCCGAGTGAAACTGCTTTTGAAATGAGAACAAATGTAAGACAGCACTTGATTTCCACCAGTGAGAACTGTCTGGTTTGTTGTCAAGTGCTAATTGGTAATCACAAATTGCCATTTCGGGCAGAAACAAATCTCTGATTCATCATGACCAGAAGTGAAAAGAGGTTGTTTCGAGAGGGGGATAATGTCTATAAAAGTTTATTTTAATTGACTAAAAGTAGGGTAAAATCATGATTGTGACACTTTTTGATATTGAAATGATTGATAATTTTTTAAGTATTTCTGAAAGATATGATTCATTAACATGGCAAATGGACTTATCCACCCAGAAGAACAATTGGTATAAAAAATATTCTGAAAACAATCTTGAAATAAAGGTTAAAATTGTTATGTTAAATAACCCAAGAACTCTAGAATAAGGAAAGTAATAATACGCCTGATGTATATTTGTGAAAGTCGTTTTTGAATGACTGACCATTAAATCACCCAAGTTTTTGAACATTGTTTAACCTTTACCCATAAAGGTCAGTGTTTCATTAGTTGATTCATTAAAGACTTTGAAAGCAGCGAGTCAATCAATACTCCTCTAACTGAAGGCCAAACCGGTCTAAAATACTCACGCCTGTCAATATAAACAACACCTTCCGTCCATCTGCAAATTATTTAGCTGGCTTAAAACAGGCCATTCTGAACAAACTCTTTAGACACATTTTCTGAGAAGGGTACTACACGGGATCAATAAAAAATACGGATCAATGAGGAATCAAGTGCTGCTGAACACGCTTTTTCTGGGTAAGACATTTATCCACAGGACACAATCTGACACATTAGAGTGGGAACACAAAGATCTCTAGCATTAAATCACACGCTAGTTTTGCTTCACTGAATTCAATTTATTTTGCACGCTCTCTAACTCCATCTATCTCAAACCCGGTGCTCGACAAATGAACCTGTTCGGAACCTCTGACCTCGGAGTCTCCGTGTCTTATTCCCGAGGCGATTCCGGCTTAACCGACCTCGAAAACTGATCCAGTCCACAGCATTCCCAGCGCAGCACTTAGTGACGGCTGACCTTAGCCACAAATGTCCTTCGTAGTGCAAAAGACCCTTAGATAAGGGTGACCATGAGGCCAGAACTGCTGCATTCTCAGGATATTTATTGCATTGGAAATGTTAAGAAATAAAGTCAATTAAATTTGCTTAAATCATAAGTTTGTTAGTGAGACGAACAGGTTTGTTTCAGAGCTCTAAAGAGCACTATGGAGAAATACTGTAAATGTACACAACAAAAACAGTGAAAATACATTCGGAAAAATCTGGATAACCATAATCCTTTTACCTCCCCAAGTGAAGGATTACAGACGTGACATCACCTCGACCTTTCATTTTCGTGCCATAACAGATAATTTGCCCCGTAATTCATATGTCTTATGTTTAATTGACCAAAACATGAATCATAGTTTGAGCATCACTGAGTTGAAACAATTTAATAAGGATGCCAGGCTTGGAGTGTCATCTTGTGACTTCAGGCTTTTCTCCTTTTTTTACCGAAACAATTGCAATTTAACCAAATCAGAATATAATTATCACAGAGAGTTTTGAAATCACACTGTAATTGCATGTGAGATCTTTTAAACTACATAAATTAAAAGGTTACTAAAAGCGAAATTCTTTGCGATGCATTTTGCAGACATACAGATTCAATTGTAAGACTCACTTTTACTAAACACTGGTTTATAATATTAACATTTACATTTATGTACTCTTCATCAACATTTCTTGCATTTCATTTTAATACATCATTTTTTTCTCACAATGTTATATTTAAATATATATATATAAATATCACTATAGTGTACAAATCCTTTCATTTTATGTCTAACGTTTCTCTTACTCTTAGATTGATGCATCTGTCCAGATGAAAACAGAGAGCTGTAATACAACAGATGAACAAACAAAATCTTTCCAGCAATGTCTCACACAACAGCTGGATTTCTGTTTCTAACCATGTTTACATGGACATCAGTAATCAAATTATTTGACTTATTCTGAGAAAGCTAATATTACGATTAAGGTGTTTACACAAGTTGCTTTAAGAATATACCTTTCATGTTCCCGTTTTAGCTATTACATAACAAAATTCGAATAATGGCATACGTCATTACGTCCCTAAGCGACACCGGTCGGCATTCCCTCCATAATTTCATGCATCAACATATAGTTTGTATTCGCCATGGTACGACATACAGCTTTTCTAGAATTGTTGGCATCTTTCTTGTTTCCCGTTCGGACCAAAAATGTGCTCTCTTGCTTGGAGTCATGTGGTTTGCCATAAAACGAAATGGCTGTGCACCGCTGTGCATGTGTGTATCCTGTCGCAAAGTGCCGCGTAAGTTCCTACGCTTAGGTAATAGTGTGATTAAGGTGTGTACATGTCTATACTGCGCTCCGATAATGCTACTAAAATAGGAGTACTCCACCCGTCTTAATTCAATTTGCGTTGACTACGATTATTTGTAGCTAATCAAAAAGCTCTGTTTAAGTGGTCCATTCTTAATCACAGTATTGTCTTATTTGTGTTAATATCGGATTATTGTTGTCCATGTAAACGTGGTCACTCTGATGGTCAGCGTTCCCATAATGTGGTTTAAGGAGATACAGCTTTGGTCAGGGGAATTCTTCGCTGGGCTGTCGTGGCATAGCTCTACTTTTTGCTCCACTTTCTGCTCTAGTTTAATGATCTCGTTCACGTCTCGTTTGTCCTCTTTGAGCTTCTTTTAGCTCGCTGATGTGTCCTTAGGTACATGTCCAACATCACAAGATATTTCAATTGTTTCCCCTTCAATACATCACATCGTCTCACCGAGTGTCATGGCTGCAAAATTATAATCCCATTTACATCCATGCATGTATATTATTATCATGTATGTACCAACTGTGACCCATGAAACATTTGATCACATTTACTTTTTCCGCAAGTTGTTTAAATCGATCTACTAACACAAAACTCACAAACAGCTGGATAGTTATAGACATAACAAGCTTTCTCTGCCATCACTGTGTTTACAAGCAAAGCACTTAACCACAAAGAACCACCCACAGTCCAGTCACAGACCATCTGATGCATTCTGCACACAAATCGCTGTACTACATAAGAAGTCGGTTCCAATCTGACTGTCTGGCGCTTTGCAGCATCCAGGAGTCAGAGGTGCGTCAGTCCACCTGGAGTCAGAGATGACATCATAAAACACCAGATTCATAGAATGAGAACTTGTAAGGAAGGACCAATTACTGCACATCGTCAAAGTTTGCCAGTTTAGTTGGATTAAACCCATACTCAGTAGTTTTTTAAGGTACAAAGTATAAAATATACCAGACATCCACTTACTTTACTACAGAAAAGTGCCACAACACTTTATTTGAACAACAACAAACCTCTTTTCTGTCAATGTATCTTTGTTAATGTTTTAAAAAGTGTTCTATACATTTTAATAACATTACATTTGCTTGTAAATGATGTCAACTAATACGACATTTACAAATATGAGTCTTTGGGCAGCTATTTGTTTTACTGTGTTGAGAACTACTGGCTATATATGCCATGTAAGCAAACCGGCATGGAAATGCATCTCTCTCATAGGGGTGACCTTGAAATGAACAGAGAAGCCTGGAGCCATTGTCATGGAGACAGGATACAGCTCAGGCTAGGCCGCTGTGGGAGAGAGATTGGGAAAGAGGGAAACCAGAGAAATAGAGATGGGGGATGGGTCAGTATGACTGAGGCCACAGATGAACACAAAACCACGAAGAAGTGATGCAAGAGGAGGAGCGAGAAAACTGATTTGTAGGTAGATCTCACGCATCCTGTATCTTGGTCAAATTCATCCCCAAAATCATAGAACATTTATTAGGCAAAAAGAAAATTAAGTCTATTTGAAAGTTGTGATATTATTTTCATCACAAATAAGCACAAGGTTGAACATATTTCTAATAGGAATATTGGTTGGTTTAAATACCAACCATTTTCTGGTGTTTGCTTCGGCAAGCATCAATATTAAAATTGCTCATACGGGGTCAGGAATACCCATTTAAAACTTTTCTCATTGTTTGTCTATTGTGTGTGAAGCACAACTGTGCTGTTTGCTGAGAGAAATGCATTTTTTCTATGCGGCCACGAAGATTTTATCAGCTTAGAGTGCAACCACTTAGAACATCTGGCTATCCACATAGTTACAGTCACACAACCACACAAAATACCCTAGCAGCCATACAGCAACACTCTGAAGATTTAAGCATCCACATAGTAACAATCACACAACCACCCAAATTACCCTAGCAACCACACAGCAAAACTCAGAAAATCTGGGTATCCACAGAGTAACATCCTCACAACCACCCAAAACACCATAACAGCCACATAGCAACACTCAGAAGATCTGGGTATCCACATAGTAACAACCTCACAACCACCCAGAAAACCCTAGCAACCACATAGCAACACTCAGTATCCATATGGCAACATGTTTGACAAAGCAATCTCACAACTACCTGTATCATAGTGATGGCAATGTGTGTACATGCAAATAAACAAACATTGGATCTGGGGCAAATTTATGTATTTGTAATAAAATTCATAAAAGTCATTAAGATCTTGATAAATGATTTTGTGGAAAAATGTGACCTGTTTGTATTTTCAATAGATTCACTTGAGGATGAGAGAGAGGGAGAGAGCGAAGGAAAGAAAAAGAGAGTGAGAATGAGTGGAGAATCAGCGCATAAGAGCATGCAAGCGCATACTCACGCATGCACACACACACACACACAGGAAGTGAGAGCAGTGTGATGATCTTGACTTCCTCTCTCTGTCTGTGCTCCATAATCTGTTTTAGATTACTGTAATACACTTATCCTTCTCCTTTTCTCGCTCTCCTCCTATCCCATTTTCTCTCTCACTTGCTTTTCCCATCTCTATCTCACAGTCTCTCTCTCTCCTCCTGCCAAACTGCCATCGCATTTGTATGAGACATGAAACTTCTGTTCCATATTATTCCCAGAGTAATTTCCATCAACATTACCATTAATCCAAGTCCTCCATGAGCCATATCAATCTGAGTAATCTTCCTCCAATTAAATCCCATGAAATGCTTAACGTTGCATTTCATTATCATTATTAGAATTGACTGGCCTACATTTGTTCTGCTCCTCAGACTGCAATTCTTGTGTAATTCTAGAACGACTGCCATACATGAAATGGAAATGTATCTGGTTTCAATTAAATATGAGAGGAGAATGTGCCACTGTCGACTACAGTACATGTCATGCTGGTATGTTCGTCAATATGTGTTAGATCTATTCATGCTGAATTAATAAGTCTTGGCCCTCTGTGAACCATCCCCCACCCCCCCAACACGCACACTTACCACAGTACAGTAAGGTATTTTACCTTACTGTGCTTTCTTATAGAAGTGAGAATACATCATTATACCACCCCATTTACCACATGATACATTTATAAGCTAGACTTTAAACGCAATAAGCTGAACACAACAAGAGAGTTATCACCAAAATAACACGCAATACATATACAAATCATTATTACACATGTGCATTATGATCGGTGTGTCGCGTATATGTGCTCTTCACGGAATAATGTACCAGGTTGTACACACACATGACCGACACTGCCTTCAAGTCTTATCATAAAACCAACACAGACTAACGTACACAATACCAGTTTAAAAAGAGACACCTCTCAAGCGAGCGTTCTCAGCAAAGAGAACCTACACTAGTAGACAGTAAACCAGCGATCAACTGTGATTATAATACATCTTAATATGAAACTGGTAATGTAACATGGAAATCTCACGTGGATAGAGTCTGCATTGATCCAGAAAGTCAAATATACATATCTAATATGGAAAATCGTCCGACTTTTATTGAAAATGGTATTTTAAAGTTTTTAGGTCATCATAGAGGGCCTAGGGGGCCCGAGGGTTCGCTACTGCGGAGAAAAGTGAGTTAGAACCGAGCGCTGACGGGGTGGAGCCTGCGATTTAAAAGGGTCTGGATGAGAGAAGAGATCTCATCTGCCTAAAGGACAACAGCTGGGTTTGACGGATAAAGATGTAGGCCTAAATAAGCTTATGGGGCATGAGATAAGGGCAGAAGAGGGGTCTCTACTGCACTTTAAGATTTTATACTGTAGAGAAGTAAAAGAAAGAATTTAAGTGATCTGCAAAGAAAGAAAGATGTCAAATGATGATGAATCTGATTGAAAAGCAGAAGAAATGTCCAATTATTTATAATGAAATATGACATGATCTTTCCTGCTGTATGAAATTTAAAGAGATACATTTACAACATTATTTAATATTCAGAACGGAAAGAGATGTTAAAAAATTTAAATACAAAGTAAAGTTGCGTACATTGCATTATGGGATACAGTCGGCTCTGTTATACATTGTGGATTTTGGAAGATGCAATGCATGTTTTTTATGTACAGTATACAAAAATATTGCTGCTGTCCTTTTGAACCTCGTATCTGTATATTCTGTGATTTAAATTTTTGCTATGAAATCATTATTATTATTCATCCTATACGTTTGTCACTGAATTTCTTCAAATATCAAACAATAAATAGTATGAAAAAGTGCTTAACAACTTTGTCAACATGGTATTTAATCATTTTAAAAAGTGTTTTTCACATTTCCTGAAATGCTGGCTTGAAACAGAAGTTGCGATAGTGTTTTCTTCCGAATGGTGATGTATATCTGTTTCTGGAATGAGAAAACGTGGGACGACGCTTAATTTCATTATTTGAGATTTGATTGGATTGTTGGAAGTCTGGCCAATGACGTTCGTCATGTAAAGAAGAAATGTAATTTAAAGATTGAGGGGAAGTTTCTTATTATGTTTAAAGATTATAAAGGCTCATAAATAAAAATGACCTGCACTGATATGTCATTTCACGAGTTCACCTCGCATATAATAACTACAGATGGGGGACGGATATTATGCGTATTTGGCATGCTGTCCCGGGAAGAGGGCTCTGAGCCCCTTATCCTGGGAGAGGACCCGGGTCCGGTGTGTGCCCAGACTTAGGAACTTCTCCCTTGTTATGCTGCGGTAAAATAGGCTGATAGTGAGGAGCTGGGGTGGAGGAGGCATGCTGCAAGAATGTAGAGAGAATGACGGTAAGGTGTCTTGTCTATTTGTAGGGGTTTTTCTCCCGGGCAAAAACATGATTGGTTTTTGGAAGCTAGCCGGTTTAATGATCTGATTGTGAGATTGATCATGGTAAGCCAGCCGGGTTAATTATCTGAATGGTGAGATCGGTCATAGCAAGCCAGCCGGGTTAGTTATCTGCAATTATTCCTCCCGAACTTTGTTAATAAAACATAATTTAGGGTGTACTCTCACTAATCCCTGTTGCTCGCAACTGACCCCGAGAGGGATTGTCCGATGACTCACGCCTGAACATGTAAGTGCGCGGTTTATGAGTTTTTACGGTGACAGTTGAATCTCATGGAGGAATTTAAACAGTCGCCTAATTTACGTCATGCTTTCAGTTCTGCGCTCTGGTGTGATTTGCGCTCACACTGCATGAATACCACACCCGAGCCCAACCGCACCGTGCTCTGGCCCACCTCTTCCAAGCGAGCCAGGGACCACTAAACGATACGGACTGTTCACACTAGTCAAATGAACGGGGTTTTTGGGGTCAAGCGTGCTCGGGCACAGTTCAGATTGCCTAGTGAGAGTACACCCTTATATTAAACACTGCGAAATTCTAGCATTGACATTTTTGATTTTGTGTTGACTTTAATAC
This sequence comes from Triplophysa dalaica, assembly GCF_015846415.1. NCBI lineage: Eukaryota > Metazoa > Chordata > Actinopteri > Cypriniformes > Nemacheilidae > Triplophysa > Triplophysa dalaica. Next base: position 4,931,330 of record NC_079547.1, on the reverse strand, counting down.
TGCAGACAGTAGGCACACACAATGTGCTACAGATATCACAGCCATTGTTTAAAAATTCTGGTTTTCTATTGTACCAGACCAATGTCTGACAACTTAGAAAAAAACACATAAATATAGTTCCTACAGTAAGTAGGGTTAAGTGGACACTTTTGCCACTTCAATTAATGAGAAAAAGGTGTCCCCTTTTGAAATATATACAGTATAGACTTTTTTGTCAATTAGAACATTTTGACTCAATGTGCAGGAAACCTCCTCATGTAATTGTATTGAGCTTTCAGCTAACTGAGCAGCCCATCCCACATTCTGATCTCTCTCTCGGTCTGTTAGTCCAGGGCACAGGGCTGTGACTCTAATTAACAAGGCTGGTGATTTAGTATGATCTCATCTCTCTCTTTATCTCTGGGTCAGTGTAACAGGCCGAAAACCTGTCCCGCCTTGCGTTGTACCACACAGCATTTTCACTCCTTTGCCCGCCTAATTCTGTTGGTTTTTAGTTGTCACATTAAGAAACAGCTTCTTTAACCCAAAACCCCATGAGATACTTGTTTGCATTGTATATTTGACTATTTAACAGCGCTGTGTCAAAAGCAGCACATCAGCACAAACGCGACTATTTTTTAAAGCCTTACTTTTATCCAATGTATGAGAAGACGGCAGTGATATCAGTTATCAAGGTTGGCGATCCATGTCAACTAGCCGAATAAAAAGTCACAAAACATCGTAAAGTGTATGGCTTTGAAACCGTGTTAACCCTATAGGTTTGAGGTCAGCATATTAAAATAAAAATTATTTGTAAATCACGAAAAGCATTATTTAACAATAATACTATAAATACTCTTTCTGAGAAGATCTTTAAAGTGTACCACATGATAACTCTGCATCTGATGTGTGCTCAAAATTTAAAGAGAGAGAGAATCTTAAATTGAAATCGCTGTTAAAACTGTTTATGTTATTAAATATTTTATCTATGCCTTAATTATGTTGTAATTGGAATGGAGTAAATAACAAATTTTATCATCACAATGTGTGTGTGGTCAGCTCTGTTCTGGCCTTGTACCTCTGCAATGTTTCTTTATCCACAGAGATAAAGAGATCCCTTCTTCATAGTTTTAAATGAACTACCAGTAGTTTCCTGAAAGTATCAATTTTCCTCAGCTGTTTCTCCTATCGTTCCTTGGGAAAAGTATAAACAAATGAAAGAGATACAGTATCAATTAATTTGGACAGAACAGTTTACATAATTTATATGTTCTCTGACTTTTGTGTTTTGATCTCAGTTTGTGTCCAATCCCAATTAAATGTTTCCACCTTACCAACATCAGCTGTGTAGATCTTTTTCCATTGTCTCTTCTGTCAACAACTAACTTTTATTTTTGTCTATTTTATTTAGCCTCGAACGAATTTTAGAAAACATCTGGGACAAAGCTAATACCTAAATAAAACAAATAAAATATGAACGTCTCTAAAAGTGTGAAAAAGCACACAAGGAAGTTTTGTAAAAAGAGGTCAGCATAGAATTGGTTTGACAGAAATACACCAGACAAATAATTCAGCAGAAAATACACATACATAAAGCACAGACTGAGAAGACGAGAGCAAGATGAAACAAGCAGACAGCTGAAGGTGGTGATAAAGAATTCTTTATGATAGAATCTCCACTGGTGACTCCAGAAAGCAATCGAATGCGGACGTTGAGGCCTGTCGATCTGCTTGAGCATGTCTTGGTCTCAGAGCAAACCACAGCACTAAAAAGAACCTTCGCACGAACACCACGTCGGCTCAAAATCTGTCGAACACACCTGGCTGAACCTCATCAAATCTATTCTGAGAGTGCATTTGGGATCCACTAATCATACTATAACATCCTACACAGAATGAATACTACAGTATACGCGCATCTCTAAAGGGTTTGCAGAGTCATATCTGTAATATCATTCTACTCGATACATGCCAAGATCTTAATTTGCTGCATTTCTCTAAGTGGCTTGGAGGGATATGTTTAAACTACTGGAGCAGCAAAAACATCTGTGAGCACAGTGAAACTCTAAGTATAAGTGAGAGCCTATAGAGAGATTTATGTCCGTGGAGATTTATTGAGCCTGCAGATGGGATTAAAGCAGGATTAAGAGAGAAAGCTGTTAAACCTGCCCCTTTAAGACCGTGAGGAACATCCCGTTAAACCGCTCTCTGTGTCTGTGTGACTGCAGATGTTGTCGGGTCTCTTTAATAACCACGTCTGGTTAAACTACATGTGAACTGGCTTAGAAATGTTACTGTTCTTTGTAAATAATCTGTGTTTAACTAGCATTTTACCAGATTACGTCCACAACGGCCCGCGATCTGGAACAGGCTGCCCATGGTGCTGTGATGTTTTTATCACAATGAAAAGGTGGGAAAAAAGTGTCATGTCACACTAGCTGCTTTATCCATTGGCCACCTCGTAGATATTCCTGAATTATCCCCAGAAATGTCTCCCGTCCCCATGGGTTGCACCAGACAGGAAGAAAGGAGAATCTAGTCGGGTCTTTTCTTGTAGCAGGTACAGCATCAGATTTGTGGCATTGTGTGTGGATGCGTGTTAGAGTGGTCTTTTTACCGTTTACTTGCAAGTGACAGTTTGTTGAGCGGCTGTTGTCCTACCATGAAGCATCAATTGAACATCAGTCTGTATTTCCTGTTCTTTATATTCTCTTACTCTGCTGCGCTCTCGCTCTCTTTCAGTGTGACTGCTTTTTGTCTGTCTCTTGCTCTCGTTCTCTCTCTCTCTCTCTCTTTCAAGTGACAGCTGCGGGAACAACAATTAGGTCAAGCTCATACATGTATGAATCCAGTGATATTCATAAATAGAACATTTTCATAACAATACTAAAGCACATTTTGATATTTCACAAATTTGGATTCAAGTCAACATGAAATCAAAACATATCCCCAAATAAAATAAATGTTTGTCTGTAGAATCTTCTATTAGAGGTCCCAGGTGTCATTGTTTGGAGGATCTATTGACAGAAATGCAATATAATATCCCAATTTCAGAAGTGTATAAAGACCTTACATAATGATGCATTATGTTTGTATTTCCTTACAATAAGCAATTTGTATCTACATACACCGCCGGTCACCTTACAAAGAAACCATGTTTCTACAGTAGCCCTAACAGACAAACTGCACTTCAGAGTGTGTTTTGTAAAAAGGTTATCAAAAAGGCAAAGAAGCGAATACGTGACGACATTTTAGTCCCATGTCAGACAGCGTAATGCTTTGAAATAGAGGGTTGGAGATCATATTTTGGACCTTTTACCAAACTTGCTCCACCTTTTAAAAAAAAATCCTCTCATAAAAAGTGGCCATTGCATACGAGTTTGAACCTGCTGGCTCTGCTCAGGCAAGGTCATTTTAAGTCACTCAAGAATTCAGTATAGAACCTGATTTTCAAGAATTCGTAAATATTTTACGAGGTGGCAAATTTTTATGAATTTGTACGATGCGAAAAAAACACGCTAAAGCCCTCCTCAAACCAACAATGACACGAAATCAAATAGTAATAAGATTGTACGAATTCATATGGCATGCATCATAAGTTCAGTCAATTCCTGCCCTATCTATACATTGTTTTTAATTTAATACTGTATTTTTCAGATTGTAAAAATATCTCAAAAGTATGTTATTTTACAAAAGCAAACACCAGTTTTACCATGCTGTGAACTAAAGCCTATTGGATATTTAAAAAAAAGACCAACCCTTTGATATCTCCACCCCGACTTCCTTTTTCATTATGAAATACTTGAGCACAGTTCCGTTTGCTAAAGAGTTTAGCTGTGATATATTTTTTTTGATGGATTGAGACGCATGTGATGAGAAAGCTAGTATATCCCTTGATCCTCTATTCGATTAAAATTCATTTTGCAGAATATACTGGATTGATCTTTCATGAGAAATAAACATTGAGGGCTAGACAATGTGCTGGTGGTTTCATCTGGAATGGAAGAAGGCTTATGTTAATCCACAAGAACTCTGAAATAATATAAGAGAGAGTAATGAAGCACTCGCTGATGCCGTATCCCAGAATTTCAAACATTTGCTTACAATGACCAAAGCATGCAGTGTTTTAGACATTATAAAAAAATACCAAAATCCATTTAAGGATGAGGTTATCATAATTCATGCATGAATGGATTAAGAATGATAAATAGGGACAAAAAGAGATTTTTACAAGACAAACTCCAGTTAATTGTCTATTATACTATTATCACTCATCAGAAATGAAAAAACACTTATGTAAATTTCTATAAACAAATACACACAGACAGAGTGATTGATAAACATCTTCCAGTGGTGTTGCTTTTCTCCATCAGTCAGTAAGAGTATTACATGAAAGCGTTTAGCAATCCACGCAAACGGACAGTTTAAACACATGATTGCTGTGTGGATAAAATGGCCCTATGAACACCAGTTTACTCTGATTAACTCCACATGAATTAATTGATGCTACACCCACTTACACACATTTACACTGGATTGATTTTCTCATGCAAAGTGTGCGTGCGTGTGTTCGAGTGAACTAATAATATCATAAGCTTTTAAGGCAGATGTCAATATCACATACTACATCAAGTGTTGTAAAAAATTACTAGTTTTGCATCTCATCAATAAAAATAAAACATATAAAAGGGCTGTATGTTAACTTTTTTTGCACAGCCCCGGTGTTACAGAGGTTTTCAGTTTTGCAGCACAGGCCAAACAGTTGTAGCACGTATACCTGTTATCATCTTTACATAAATAGACAGGTAACAGGTATATAAAGAACATAAGCGTTATAAAAAAAGTTAGGGCCATATATTTTTTTTTCACAAATTAGATTTTTCCTTTTTATTTTTCTTAGTTCTGTATTTTCAATCCTTTACCAATACATGTGACCAGAAAAATACTTTAGATACTATATTTACTACATTATACTGCATTCAATTATTGTGTACTATTATAGCATATTTGAACCTTCCTATAGTAAAAATTATAGTATACTATAGTGTTTACTTTTACCACAGTTTATAAATTTATTGTAAGTTTATTATTTTATCATCTGGCTCAAATTAAGCACCTTTTTTTGCAGGTCCTTGCTAAGACAGTGTTTGACAGATGTTTCATTCAAAAAGTGAAATGTTCGTAAAATAAACTTGTAACAACATTGTGGATGAAGTTCATGTTCTCATGTCCTCGCATAATAAGATTCAGGCACATCCACATATTCAAGTGTGCAACTCATTCACTCATAGGCATTAGGCACGCAGAACAAGCAGATGACATATTCAAAAAACGTAGTAGAGTCTGCTTTTGTGATTCCTTCCATGTTTTTCCACATCGCACAGATCACAGGGCTCCAGTTCAATGGACTCGATTCAGCCGTAGAACAAGTTTTAATTGACAAAACTAAATACTAACTGAAATAAAAATGGTGCGCCATTAGTTAACCTCACACACGAACAAGCACAACGACAAATGCACTTCACACAAACAGGTGGCTCTGTCTAAAGCACTTGCCAAACTGTATCACAAGCGTGCTACACTATTAAATGTATTCTTAGCACAGACCAATTTTTTCGTAGCATGTGTGACATATATTTCTAAATGTATAGCCCTGAAAAAACTGTGATTTTTCAAAAGCTTCCTATAAATACATAGATCAAATAATTTATACTCCATTTAAATTGATGAAAGAATAATGGAGTGATGGAGGAAGAATGTAAAATGATGGCAACAACAGTAGTGCTTTAATTCAACTTCAATCTAATCTAAAAGGTTTATTATGAGACATTTTCATGTACAAGACAATCAACCTAATGTGAACGCAAATACATTCACAGAATATTAATAAATCACTTCTCAAAAATTGAAAGAGTAAAAAACAACCATTGTCTAGTATTAGAGTAAGTGTATGAATAGCCTCTCTTATCTTTTGATGGAATTTGTAATGCTGACATACAACAAAGCTTCCGTACAACAGCTGTTGACCCCAAGAACACACAAAATCACAATATGTATCTCCATGTCAGTGAACATGACAAGTACTAGAAACGGCATTACTGCATTTCCATTGAAACAATCCAGATCTTGACTTCGGACAATGCGTTCCATGAGAAACGCAAAAACATCCATCCACAACACCAGTTTACTTTTACAACAGTGAAGTATTCCTTTTGTACGAATTTGTGGACTGCACAAATATTAAACAAATAAATAAGAAATTAAGACACGTATACAATTTCACCATCAACAACTGTATCTGCAAATACAGAGCAAAAGATAATATACAATTGAAAAAAATAGACTCTTGTAATGTTTATGCATTTTATTGTTATCTAATAAAGAGAAACTGTCTGATGAGGTATTGTCTGTGTTAAGTTCCCCGCACCTAAATTCACATTTACTTTACACTCATGATGACACCTGAACTTCTGAACCAGCGCTGCTTTCCTCCCAGTAGGCTATTTTCTAACCTTGAAACAAATAACTTCTTTAACAAGTGCACAGAAGTAGATCATAACAACGCACACTTCACACAACATTACAAATGAATGTAGTGCATGAATATGTAAATAAAGAGTAGCTTCAACATAAAAGTATAAAAAATTGTACAGAAAGAGAGCAGTTGAACTATATACAGAACACAGTTGATTTAATCAATGTGCATCTCTATAGAGGCAACTAAACTCATTCCAAATTGAATATACGTATGGGTAAAACCCGGCTACCAGAATAAAGCAACAACTATATTTAAGAACACAAGAAAATTATAGCAAACCTCAGTAATACTTTATTTAACGGTGTTGCACTAACTTACTTTAGAAATACCTGCTCCATTAAAAAACAATACAAACACAATTTTGTAAATCTGGATTAAATGGAATCTGAATCTAGATTTACAGCATGCGCTGTTTGTTCTGTATGTAAATATCCCAGTCTGTAACTGGTGTGTTTGACATTCTAACACCACGTACACAAGGGAATTGAACACTTTAAAGTAACTGACAGTAGTCATACATTTTATTCTGTTTAATAACCAGTGCCAGTCTAACTGTAATATAATCTATAAAGCAGGAGATATTGTTTTGGGGAAAATAACACAGAGAGATGACTTGTGCTGAAGGTTATTTCACTCTGAAGGGAATTCAGATATGGGTCTATATGACAACCATGTAAATCACCTGCCTGCCTTTCAACAGACTCAATCTGTGTCCAGGTCTTTAATGTGAGACTCCAGCCGGGATGAAGAACCTCAAACCGTTTTTCATCTCCTGCCTTTATCAAAAGACAATGGCAAGAGCAAGGTCAGATTCTTTATTCAAATCCTTAGGAGGTTTCATGACTCTGTTATTATAGAATATTTTATTATCATGTTTAGTAATTTTAACTCCAGACTTCAAATTTCCTACATTTTGTGTTGATGTCAAGACCATGAAACTACATAAAAGACTACTTAAAGAATAGTCCAGAAAAATACCAATGTTTTGAGTTCATTAACCAAACCCTTTTCTCTTCATACAGTCTTTATATAGATAAACAGTAAATTAAAATATGGCAACATGTTGATAACATCAAATCTCATTGATTCTTGAGGATCTCTTGAAGAAAACATAAAGACACAAACATCTTTCCAATTTATCGATGTGTTCAGGACATATCTAATATATCATCGATGTTATTCTGAAACCTCGGATGTTCACAGGTTTTCAGGAAATGGTAAAAACACTATACTTTTTAAATTATTAAATACTGTGTTGTCAAGTTGACAAGCACTTTTTAATACTTTTCAGTGGTTGCATACTTGCAAAATCAAGTGACAAACATACAGTGTGACTAATAATAAAAACATTTGGCAAAAAAATTAAATCACAAAATATGGAGATACAAGGTTTCGGAAGGACGTCAGCAATATGTCTATGGAAGACAACGATACATTGGTGATATAATATTATTAACCCACTTGAGTCTATTGACTCCCACTGGAGTCATTTGGATTACTTTAATGATGAATGTATGTCTAATTTTGGACCCAATCTGAAACAGTATAAAGAACTACATAAAACTGAAAGTCTTTCAAAGGCGCAATGATGTTTTCAATTCCCAGATTCCCGTGATAATGGTTAAAGGCAAACGTTAGAGGTCCAAATCCTTTAAACCTTTAGACTTCTGGAAACCATTTTCAAAATTATTCTGCCAAGTACTTGGCAGACAGTAACTCCACTTAAAATATCACCATAACTGTTATTCACCACACACAGAGTTGAATTTTTCTTTTGTCTAGTCCCTAAGAATCAAAGCAGTCATGATGTAGCGGCACATCAGGAAAAAGAGAACCGTCAATTTGAAGCTGTCCTCAATCTCTGCGTAATTGGCCTGATTTGTCGAGCTGCACGGCAATAGAAGTGAATGAAAGTCATCAAAGTTTAATGCGCTGCTTTTAATACTCTCCCAAAGGACTGACAAGCCTCTTTACAATTAGACACAGTGTTCTGGACTCACACGCGTGCAGACCGGCTGGAACAAGATGAGTTTAAAGCACAGCGTGTGGTTGGTCAATTACTAGTGGAACGTTCTTTGTGGCTCTCGATATAGAGACGTATGGGGTTCAGCAGAAACCCAACCTGACAAAAACAAAAACAAGCGCTGTGATTTCAATGGCTCTCGTGGCTCACAGACACACTTTAAAGGGCTCATTTCATGAGAAACCAAAATGTTCTAGACCTTTAAAAGGAGTTTAAAGCACATTAGAAATAGGCTGTAACTTCCAGAACTGAAAAGTTCCTCTTAAAAATAACATTAGCTAAAATTAAACCGTTACACAATCTGATTTTTCACTTTCTCATGTTAACTGGTGGAAATATTTAAATGAACACAAAGACCCACATTTACACATAAACAGCACATATTCTGCGTTCAGAACCTGGGTCCATATCCAAATAATTTAGTGCAGAAGAAGAATAAACACACATTTTATTTATGGATTCACCACCAGACATTCACATTGGGAAGACAGCTTAATCCCAGGCGATTAAATCTATATAATTTGTTTTTTAACAGTATGTGTTTCCCATGGGAATCGGCCCCATGACCATAATGTGGGCAAACGCTGGATTAACTGCTTTAATTTTTCTATGAATGATTAGACTGATCAGAATTAGAGAGCAAGCACATTTCCATTTTCAATTGACACTCTTGTTTCATTCAAGGATACAGAAGGCAAATTTATATGTAAATCAAGTCCACTCTGGTTGTTTAACTAAAGTCCTTTGCAGCAATAAAACGTAAGCCATGTTGGTGTATACTGCAGTATGTTAACAAGTGGGCCTGGCTCCTGCGTGTAAGACCCAATGAGACGACAAGAGACTGTGCACGAGAATTTCAAGAAACATAAACATACATATCAATAGGATCCACAAAACAGTCCCAAACACGAGAAGATGATATTATTGAATGTGGTATAGTTTCTATGGTGCGAACATGGTTCGGGAGAGTGACAGGTACAATCAGTTAAAGGTGCACAAAGTTACTACTTTTGTCATTTATGTCATTTATTATGAATTTATTTTATTAGATTATGATGTTTGAATTGTATAACAAGTATTTAATGTTTTGATTATTTATTGATCCTAGTTTCAAATACGCTATATAAGTTTTAACATAAAATATGTTATTTAATGAAAATGTAACTTTGTCATTGTAATGTGATGTTAAATAAGCTTAAATCAAGGACAAACTATATAACATGCCATCTGAGCACAACTTCTCAAAAATTTAAAGAATAAAGTTAAACATCATATTCAACAGCTAGGCATTACTCTACAGAGAGGTTATGACCTACTAGTTACGTTCTGCATTTAGAACAAATGGTGCAAACAAAAAAAGTACAGACCTGCTAGTAGTTACTAAGCAATGTTTGTTCATGTTTGTAGTTACGTTCTTTAGGTTCTTTTGGTCCGGACCAAAAAAGAAAAAAAAACATTTAATCCTGGTTGCTTAGCATTCAGACTGGTATTTTAACACTGAACCTAAAGATATTGAACCTAACAGCGTATGTGTAAAATCGCAACGTGTTTGGACAGCTTTCATGATTTACATTTTAAAACGCAACTTCCCGGACATCCAAAATGCAGCGTGCTTGGTATACATGCTCAGTGTATACCTGCGAATATGTATTTTTAGCAAGCTGGTATCTCACGTAGAAGTGTTTAAAGCATTTAAAAAAGGTGCCAGGAATTCCTCCTTGACATGCGCAAGCATGTAATAAACACTCATTTTATATTATCAAATCACTTGAAAAGTTTGAAAAGTGTACCAAGACACATCTTTTCAGTGGTCTTGGTCTGCTTGTTTGGTGCGCACCAGGGTTCACTCTTACACAAATAAACTGCACTAACAGAGCAATCGCACCAGAGTTTCTTTTTATTGAACCAAACGTCCCATAAGTTAACACCCTAAGCCTCTAGTGTGGACTTTATGTTTCAATTTGAGTAAGAACTTACAGAATGGCTGGTGCAACTATTGACACTGGCAACAAAATCCAGGTAAAGGGGAGAATGCAGTAAAGATGCTGTGATTGATTTGTTGAAGCCATGAACAGCGTCAAGGTTCATCCAGCAATGGAGAATTCACCTGGGACATTCAGAAACCAGAGCACATGTACACAGAAATAAACACACAAAACCTGCTTTGAGATTAAACACTCATTAAAAAGACACGGGTTCTGACACAAAAAAACAAATCAAATTTGAATATGAAAAGAAATCTGCACGTGGCGATTTGTTCACATAAAGAAAGAAAAAAACACTTGGGGAAGAAATTGCTCATTTCAAATAGCTACCAGGTTAGTAGCACGTCCCTGATATGATTTTCATCACTTCATTTGCATTATAATTGAGAAACGGCATCTATTGCCCTTGATTAGCCATTGTACATCTGGCTAAATGGAGCTGCTGCATAATTAAATGAGAGTTACAAACAAAACAAATACTGTATGAAAACCTGAGGAACCCAATCAACTGCGCACGTGCGGCTCATTTCTGTTGCAGTTCACAGATGGCCTACAGCTCCTTTATAAAACCTACACAAGTGTCTTAAAAGCAAATCAGAACAGCATTAGCAGGAATTAACATAATTAGGAAAAGATGCAGCTGTTTGTCTCTTTTGCATTTAAAGTCAACCATAAAAAATGTACACGTCTCATAAAACATATGTGCAAAGGGAAAAAGTAAACTTAGATTATCTTCAGGACAAACCTGTTTGTAACTCTTCTCTGTTCTACAGGCCACGGTCAAACTGCTAAAAATACATTCTCGCTCTCTTTTCTTCTGTTGTCACATCTTTAATCTTCACCGCTTCATCCTGTTTCACTGGCTTCAGGGAAGTGAGCTTTTAAAAGATTCATTTTTAGCCCGAGGGCTTGTGACATCCTTTTCACTTGTAGCCGTTATCATACAGGACAATCTTTACAAGAGGACAATCTTCCGATACAAGGTTTCTCAGTGAAATGATCATCGAGGCAAATGTTGCTGCTAGCAGTCGTTTCTGTATCATCTGTAACCAAACAACAGCGGTACAGAGGAAACACACGCACAAGTTGTCTTGTCCAGGATTTCTGTCATTTACAAAGTGTGCATAAGCAAGTCCACTGAGTGCTGGAAATGTAAAATCGGACCGTGACACTAAGGTGGCAGAAAGGACTCTTTGAAATGTTCCTTCAAATCCAATGCAGCTGTATTGGCAAAGGATCTCTATACTGTCATTGTCAATCAGTGCACATGTAATCGGTCCGTTTCATATGCAAATCAATCATTTACTGCTTCATCACAACTGATGATGTGCCTACGATGTTTTATTTATGTAAATACCTTCATTTATCACTCTATGTGTTGATGGAGATTCTATGATGAATGTATACACATCAACACAATTATAGTAACAGACAACACAATTGGAGTCCAGGGACAAATTGTCAAGGAATTCCATTTATTTAGGTATAGCCTCGAAATCCCTAAATAATTTCATATATAAATAGCCATTTTTTCATCTATGGTTGAAAAATATAATTTATGTCCCTGATTAGGGTTTTTAGGCCATTTAAGCCGCTGCAAGGAACCTACATTTATATTCAGTAAAAGACTATAGGATGCCACTATTGGAATTTTTTTTTGTTTAAGATTTTTTTTGGGCGTTCTTGCCTTTATTTTGACAGACAGTGATTTTTTTGAGAGGACAGGATGCGAAGTGGACAAGAGAGAAGGGGTGGGGACAGGGAAAGGACAATGAGTCTTTTTTCGGGATTCGAACTCGGGTCGCCCACGGCGCACCTCGACCTATGTTGAAGCACAAACCACTCGACCATCAGCTCCAACTATTGGTACCATTTTAGTGAGATGATGCAAATTAATCATGAAACCGCAGCAATGAAACAAACTTCCTAATTTTATGGCCTGCAGTTGGAAACGTACAAATAAAAAGTGCATTTTAATCAAATAACAAAAGAATATAATAATATGACTATATAACATTATGGACAAGCTCTACTAAAGCAATAAGCCCTCAAAAAAGCATTTTATAACAAATAAGGTTGTTGGTTGTTGGGCACGACGAGTTAATGCTTTATAAATTGCTTATTGCTTTTATAAAACCAAAACGGTTATTTCATATGTGTCGCAAGGCCAATCAACACAGACGCAACAACAGTGACACAGTGATACTTTCAGCGTGTCTACACCGGATGTGGCGCCGAATATAGTGAGGACAAAATATAAAAATACAATGGTTTCTAATGTGATTAATTGCCTTTTGGCACATTGCATCAAATCCCGCCGTGTCCGGCTGAGACATGGCTTTAGGCTATGTAATACAGTCATCAGTTATAAATTGGGGTTTTCTATAACAACCTACGTATGACATCAGAATCAAGGATCCGAACTGGCCTTTTTTAAGATCTGTGACTTACGACTTCTAGTAGAGAAGTGACATTGTGGTTTTTCTATTAAACTTAACGGTAGTGACAGTACATTTGAATGAATACTGCGCTACCCGCTTCCAAGAAAACATAAGGTGTAACAAAGTTCCAAGTAAGGAAGAAGGAGGCGGGAACCGGCGTAAAATCAACTTTAATAAAATAATCAAACAACTAAACGAACGTAAAGTGCCGACAGCCCCCTCACGGTTGACTGACGGCCACACAACCATAATAAAACATAATTTAATCCAGGCTTGTTCTCTCTTGTCCTTCACTGCTTTCGCTCCTCTTTTTATGCTTCCGAAGCTCCTCCGAGAGAGATGCGAGACCGGTGCAATGCACTGCTGACCCTCATTATCAATCGTGTCACCGGCCTCGCACCGTTCCCTCACGGCCCTCGTCCCGCTTTGCTTGTCACAATAGGCAGTGTGCCAAAAAAGATCTAGATGTTATCACGAAGACATTTTAATTTCTAAAAGTATGTCTTATACTGGCATTCTACAGTATCTTACACTCAAAAGTTCTCCACTGAGGTATATAACCTCTCATACAGTTATCTGCTCTAAGCTATGTGTTTTTACCTATCTAATGTTTACCTTACTAATTTCCTAACGTCATTAGCAGGACACTCATTCTTAAACCATTAACCATTAAACAATAGCAAATCTCTGCACAATGAGGTCTCCTGGCTGCCACATTCATTCATGACAAATACTTCAGAGGCTCATATTAAAACCCCAGTCGCAGTTCGCTTAAGAGGCATAAAGTATATCTTAGCCTCAGACTTCACACCCGTTGACTGTGGCTGAACGTTTGATGCATGACCCACAAAAAAGGAAACACTTCAGAAAAGATGAAATCATCTGATTGGTTGAATTCCGTCATAGTGACATTGACATTTTCATGTCCCTGACTGTGACCGGTTGCTTCACATGTCAGTTAGATGGGCTGATGGCGGTACTTGGACAAAGAAAGCTATTATGGAATCCAGGGCTTATGCCGTAAAGATCTGGCTACGCAAGACTACACTGGACATTACGCCATCTTCACATGACTACTTAACCAATAAATGAATAAATATATGAACATGGAAGACTGCATCAATTATAACAAAATATGAGAGACATTAAACTTAAGTAAATCGTACAGTTTAGCAGTAACTCTACACTAATTAAGATCCAGATTTCCTAAATTGACAAATCACGATCAAGATCTGTGCGATAAACGTCTTTAAGCAAGTCTCAGCTTGTAAATAAACGCAATCATGTGTTTAACATGAGCAAACCAAGACCCTCTCTCTCCCACTACCTTCTTCAAAAGTGTGATTTTTCATTCAGTGCTAATTTGAGAAAGACAAACAGCTCGGGGCTCTCAGGACAGCCTGCTTGACATTTTCTCAGCGTCAATTATTCACACATTTGACAATACAGCCGACAGCCCAACAGGCTACTGCAGCTAAATGAATAAAGCATGTTATTTCCTTTTTTCTTTCCGCTTCTTTTTCTCTTTCCTTCTTGTGTCCTTCTTTCTTTTTCCGTCTGCCTTTTATCAAATCTTCAATGAAACATGTGTATTGTAACATATAAAGGTCAAAATCACCATATTTCATGGCTGATACGAATTCTATGAGAATGTAATTTCACATTCAGTTTCACATTTATAACGGAATGCAAGTAGGCTTTCAAACAATCTTTAAAAGTACGTTGTAACTCTTTCACCTTCTCTATCTATATTTTACAATCATTATATCATATGTAAACTGGAAGAAGTGACTGTATAACGGGACTACTCACTTGGTCAAGCATCCAAACCAGCATACAGTGTTTGTGTGTGATTGTGATTTAAAGCAAAAGTCAACACAACAATGTTTCTTTCCGCTCTTTGTTCTTTCTATCTACTTTTTCCATCTTTACAGAGATGCTTTAGTTCTCTTGCAGCGTAGCCTGAGTTTATGTAAAAAAACTGAACAAAGACTTTTTTGCGATTCACGTTTGTGTTTCTCTCACTATTGATGCAACTCTGTGAAATCAGGCAGACGATCTGCAGGACAAATCGCTCATCTCCATTTCTGCGGAAATTCAATAGGAGGAAGTGCATAAATAATGTAGACGGCAGCGATGTTCTGCTAGATCAGTTGGCTGCTTCTGTCCAGATTGTGTTATACGAATGACTCGTCCTTCAGTTTAACACGCAGCTGTGTTTCATGGGCAATTAGGCCCTATTTGTCCACGTATGTAGGTTAGAACCATCAGGGCTGTGATTTGTTTTATATAAAAATCTCTGCTGGGATTTCGAAGGTCGCTCGAAATCTAAAATAGCTTGAGGAAAGTGTTTTTTCTCGAGCCTCTCAGCAGAGAGAACGGTGACATTTCAGAATCAACGCAAATCTTTTCTGCCGGCGGATTTAACGACAAGATGTTTAAAAAATGAAAACATTTACAATGTGTCAAATGTGTGTACTAGAGAGAGAGATGGCTCATCTTTACTCATGTACCTTTGTCAGAACAAAACTGAGGAACAAAACATGCTCTACACTTCTAGCTACGAAAGCTTGATATAACATTAATATGTTTAAAAATGACTGCTAAAGGCCAGTGTGAATGCTAATATTGTAAAGCGGCCCTAACACACGCGGTTTCTGCCAATCTCATATTAATCATGAGTACCTATAAAGTAGTGTTGCATACTTCGTATCTACGAATGCATGTTTTATCTATGTTTTATCACATTTATAAAAGATAGATAGACCTTTACGATAATTTCCAAAATCATACAGCGCGTGCGGGGGGGGAGGGGTAGGCTGAACTAAAGCACATTGCCAACAAAATAAAGACATCAGTTTCACTCACCACATGCAGTTCATGTCCAGCATCTTTTAGCGCTGGGACGGCTCAATATATCAGTTTCAAACGATCTCCAAATCCAGCGTCATATCCACTGTTTATATAACATACATCACCCAAATGCAGTGAACAAACACCTGAACTTCGCGAACCAATGCTCTCTCTCTCTCTCTCTCTCTCTTGCACATAAGTGAAAGTTACGTCTGTGCATGTTCCTTAACCTGCCCTCCTTGCTCCGCATGCTTTTCTGGGAGAATTGTCCAAAAAGGGACTAAGAAAAACTGGTACGAAACAGTTTTGTATGTTCGAAAAAAACTTTCCGATACGATCCCTGGGGGAGTGTATTGAGCACAGAAATACTACGTAATACGCCCAACTAGTTTTTTGACAAGTTGACCATGTTCAGCATGAGAAGACAGCACGTTTAACATTGTGAAGAAGTCAGAATGCATGACACATCATTCCAGCACCCCTTTAAAGTTCAGTTTTCGGTACAATCGGGCCTTAACTTAATCGCAGCTCAACAACTTGGCAATTTTTTTCTTTATAATCTTAAATCCTTAATACTATAAACTAAGTAAGTTATTTAATAAACGGATATTATTAGCTTTAAGTATATAGAACGTGACGTTTCTTAAATTGCAGAAAATCTATGTTACTTACCTTATGACTATGACCTTACTGTGTAAATTTAAACTGTTTCTCTGCTTTGACATCAGTCGACTTGAAAGCTCATCGTAAAAGAAGACACGTGCAATTAAACCTGCATAGCCAAAAGCATTTACCATCACTTGTGTAGATTATGTTGTTTTCCGGCGTCTGATTTTGCTTTTTAGTTCAGGACCACAGTGAGGTCGCTTAAGCAGTGAGATGAGGCTTATTCCAGCCAAAGAAACACACACACTTACTGAAATGGTGCTGCTAAAGTGAATGTTAATTTGGAGGCATAAAGACACAGCTGGTCCTGCAAGACGTGACTATTGCGTCACAGCGGAGAGAGAAACAGAGCTCTTAGCCTGAGGAGTGTTTATATATCAGTAAGCACTATTGAAAAGGCTATTGATCTGGCTATGATTAGCAGTCTATTCATGGCCTTTGCTGTGACTGCTGGCCCTCACACTCTTATTGACTCACTGATGGACTGACTTCGGCCCATTCAAAAGAAGCCTGTCTGCATTTTCACAATGGAACACTAAGATAAGATTTAAACCCCCAAGTTCTCTGAGGGTTTTGCTGCGATAAGATTATTTGGAGATTTCAACGGAAAGGTAAAGTCAATGTTAGGTGAGACCGTGATCAATACAAAGCGAGAATTGGACTCGGACGGCACACAGAGGCAGCAGGATCAATTTAAAGACAAAGTGCTATGCAAACTGTAACAAACTAGAACATTAGTGTTGAGTTTAGAAATAACTTTAGGATCACTTTCTTCATTTCACATGCAGAGCTACTGAGACAGATGGTGTGCAACTAAATTCACAAATTCCGTTCTGCATTACTGAATCGTTTTAATGTCAAATTTTAAATCCAAGCCTCATTTGATGTACTGACATCTAAGCTCTGTTCCAACCCTCACACCGTGTCTACGCCGGACGAGGCGAGACATAACAAACTACAATAGAACGCATTAGAACCCATTATCATTTTTAATTTTGTCCACACTGGATGTGGCGCCACAGGACAATCGCATTAGAACAAGCCGTGTAGAAAACTCCCTATTTAGATTTAAAGGCTTCATACTATAGATGCTGTGAGAAAGGAGTAAGAAAAACAAAAGTATAGATTGAACGCAGTAAAAAGACTATAGGGGGTTCAATTGTTTGGACAAAATGATTTTCAATGATTTGGCCCATTGTTTTAAAGCAATAACACAATACTGAACAACTATAATATTGTACAATGACACAAATTGAACATTAGCATGCCAAGAATATTACTCAGAAGTGCAAACAGCAGAAGTAATCTGGATCTGCTAAAATGTGCCCACAGAAGATTCAAGCATTCGCCAAGCATACCATACCATCAGCCTGCCAGAGCATTATCACAGCTGAGGGTCAGAGCGCCAGCTTAAACTCAAAGAAGTGCTAACACCTAAATCTGAGCAGTTCTGTGAAATAACAAGCATCGGTTACACAACACGCTTTTCATTTAAAAGGAACAAACGTTGTGTGAGGAGCTTTTTGATGTAAGAGCCAAGCACAAAATGACAACACAAGAACACTCCGGGAAGTTATTGAAAAACAAGAAGGACATAAATCACTTCAAAAGGAAAAGTAAGATAACAGCTAAACGGTAAAGGGTACTGCTTATTCATTCATTGTATTCTTTTGTCGAGGTGCCTATATGACAAGACTAAAAAAACAGCCTCTGAATGAAATTTAATTGAAACGATTCCCATCACAGAACACACACGCAATCATTCGCCAAAGCATTCTCCTTTTTTAATAATACAGAGATTACCTGGACAACTCTAAATCTAACACCTCTGGTTAAATCCCACCACAGTCTTTCAAAATGACGTTGATAAAGCCTATAGGGACACATTTTTAATAGCAGATACACAATAAATCAAAAGAAAATCAATGTTCCAAGTCGACTTAAATGCTACCAAATGGAGCAAGAACGTGTTCAAAACCCATATAAACATGTATGCTACAGAGGTCGATATAGTAAGTCATTTAACTAGCCCTTAGGAAAATTTACCATGGAGTTATTATAGTGAAAGCACAGTAGCCTAGCCTACTCGTTCCATAGTTTTACTACGAATAGCTTATCATGTTAAACTATGGTTATTGTAGCGAGACAATAAAGTAAATTTATATTTGGTTTATAAACTATGGTTTCTGCTGTGTTAGAACCATTGGTTAATGTTCGGGACATCAACACGACGGCCAAACGCTCAGCGCTTGGTGCCCAAAATGTTGTCTAGGTAGGAAGCATCCTTGTTTTTGAGACGCCAGAGCCACACCAGGCAGACAGCTGAGGAATACACACATACAGTGCATGAATATGACTGTCTGAATAGCATAAATACAGAAACAGCGAAACCCGCAAGCCGCAACTTATCAACTCAAACAACGATTCTCAAAAAATGATGCAGACGTGCACTTATCAACATCAAACTCAACGGCTCGAAAGTCAAGAAATGTAAAAACAGCGCACGTCCGAGTTTTTACCTCAGATGTTCAGACGGTTGTTTTCATCCGCTCTTGAGAAATATTAAACTTCCCAGTCAGCGTCTTCGTCTCAAACCGAGCTCTGTCCTTGCGTGAGACGGCGAACAGCGTGTGGATGTGTGTTGACGAGTTTTTAATCGACATAGGAAATGTTTCCTTTCTCCTCAAAATCACTCTTGTCTATGGCAGGCGCGAGAACGAGCGGCGCGAATCTCCATCATCCCACCGCGATGAGACCACCACACTCAATGAAGCCGAGAGAGAGAGAGAGAGAGAGAGAGAGAGAGAGAGAGAGAGAAATATCAGCACCACAGACAGCGACCTCCAACAGTCTCTTTACCGTTATAAGCAAATAAATACCCATGGGTTTTATCATTAAGGTAGACTAACAATGTAGTTTTCTGATTCTATTTTGCTTCAAAATTGACATCGACACTGTTATTGAATAAAAAAAAAACACTAAACTGACTCGAATTGAGCAATGGCACTAAATGTCTTCTGTATAGATAGCCTACCTATGACTTAATTTAACTAATCTCAAAACGGATAAAAATGTACTGAAATGAATCAACATTGAACAGACTCGCGTTGAATAATGACACCATTGTTTTCTGTAAACCTGTTTATAGCTGAATTGATTTCATTTGAATGAATGGACTTTACACAGTTGTTGAACTGAATTGAATCAACACTGAACTGATAGAAACTTAATCATGATTTTGTTGTCTTGTGTAGAACTGCTTTACATCAGAACTTTGTTCCATAATTAAGTTGCAAGGACACAATGCATTATAGAGTTCATACATTATCGGTCAAAGTTTTTAGACACTAGAGAGAAATGTCTCTAATTATTAATAAAAGTTTTATCTGAAGGCATTTGATTATGTCTGAAATTTAGTAGACAAAAATATAAATGTTTTTGAAAAGGATGACTTTGACTGAATAATGAAGAAAGAACAGCTAATAAGAGCACAGAATAGATGGGAACTCCTTTGATATTGTTTAAAAAGAATTTTAGAGACCTCAAGAAGCTGCTTGATAAAATGACAATAAAACAAGTCAAAAGGTGAAGATGAGAAAATATAACATGTTTTAAATATTCTGTAACACTGGCAATCATGTGTCTCACAACCATCTGGCCATCAGATGCCACATCACATGATCTCATGGTGTGCATATGACATCTTCCCACTTATCTCTGTATGATCTTCATCTGATCTCACTGAAACTTAATCATGATCCACCCTGCACTATGAATGTTTACATTTTGTGTTCAATAAAAACATGAAAACGTATAATGTTTGTGCGGTATTAGTTTAAGCAGACTGTGTTTCTCTATTGTTGTGACTTAGATGAAGATCAGAACACATTTTATGACCAATTTATGAAGAAATCCAAGTAAGCCCAGCAGCATGTAAAGGACCAGTGATCAGATTTGAAGTCATTGATTCTCATGTGTGCAACCGAAGGCAATGGGGTAGGAAAGTTATAGAATGAGTCAACAAAGCTACAGGTAAAGCAAATTTTCATTGACTAAGGAAATTAAATCCAGTCTGTTTGTCAGATAGCTGTCATCTGCATGACCTTGAGGATTTAGAAACAAGAATGCAAGTTGTGCTTTAATGGTGCTTTATGAGTGGATTTACATGTCGAACTCAAGTACACAGTGCCGAACACTATACTTATGTCTTGACAGACAAATATTAATAAAGTCTTGATTTAACCCAATTTTTTACCAGGTCCATCTAAACTCATATTCACAGCCAACATGTGGACTTGTGTGGATATATAACATATAAAAAGTATTTTATAATATTATTTTATAATCATATTTTACTTTGTATAAATGTATTTGTTTATATAATTTCTAGACCTGTTGGTGACCTCTAGAATTTAGTTTTCACATGCCTATCTTTGAATTCCCCTTTCCACTGAATCAATATTAGAGCAAGATCCAATTCAAATCTTTCCTTTGATCATCTCGAACATTAATAATTAACCCAAGCACAGAACTGCCCTTAGACGTCTCTAGTAAAAATCATCCGGAAGTGACCTAAACACGCAGAACTACAACGCAGAACTTTTTAATCTCTTCTATTACATTTTTTTTTTAAAGTTTCTGGCACTGTAAAGGCCATAAAAATAATGAAAACAATCTATCAAAGCAATCAAAAAATCAAACAAAAAAACTGATCTCCCAAAGCAGTTTCTACATTACTAAAACTAAAGCATGCCAAAGCCACCGCAATTTAATTTGGTCAAACTTTTTATTTATTTTTCTTTTGTATTCTTCGATGTAATCCATTACATCTTTCTTTTCCTATTCATTTGGATATTTGTCTGAGTTTTTTTCATAAAGAACTTTCTTCTCTTTATACACGATCAAAGACAAAGGTATAAAGATGTTTGCCATTCCAAAACAGCACATTATAACTGAAAGCATTTGAGTGCTGCTTCATGCAGGGCGGCCGAAACAGCCACGAATGGTAAAAGGTATATAAATGTGTTTTGTATCTGTCAGTATCACGCGACCATCCTGATCGTTTTAGAGCTTTTTACCACTCCGGTTTCTCTGCAGTGAGATCAGATGAAGATCAGACAGAGATAAGTGGGAAGATGTCATATGCACACCATGAGATCATGTTATGTGGCATCTGATGGCCAGATGGTTGTGAGACACATGATTGCCAGTGTTACAGAACATCCATGTTCAGACAGGAACAGCTGCCCTGCACCAAATTTAGCATTAATCCGTTTAGTAAAAACTGCAAAAAGGGGCTCACAAAAACAGCTTTCAGTTTTAGGACATCGGTTAGGATTATGTTTTTAGGATACGTGTTAGAGAAAAGAGAATCTTCATAAGATAGAAGGGGGATTGACAGGGTAGCACAGGCCGGACTCAATGCGAGAACCACAGTTTTAATATGGAATGAGCATATCGCTCCTCTCCTTCTGAAACCTCCACAATTCGGCATTTTGTTTTTGCCATAAATCTAATTTATGTTTGTCCCTGCAGGTTTTGCAAATACCTAACCAATAAGAAGTATTAAAAAATGCCTGTCAACTTTGACAACACAGTATTTAATCATTTAAAAACAGTGTTTTTAAAATTTCCTGAAAAACTGTGAAGTTGGAAATACTTGGTTGGAAGAACAGCGAAGATATGTGCTAAACACTACACCACTGTTCTGATGTGTTAAAAGCTAAAGTCTATAAAAACAATACGTGTGCGTTAAAACTAGATATTTTGAAGAAAGTTGGTAATCAAACAGTTCCGAACAGCCCAATTAACTTCTACTGTATGGACACAAAACCAATGCAAGTCAATGGGTGTCATCGCTGTTCAGTTACCAACATTCTTCAAAATATCTACCTTTGTGCTCTGTGGAAGAATGACAAGACGGTATGTAAATGATGACAAAATGTAAATTTTTGGTTGAATGTCACTTTATACCAGTTTAAGAAGAAATATAAGAACGATGCTTTCACCAAACAGATGTAAAGCACAATTTAATCACAACTATAGTGTCAATATTTGCGCACCTATAACTTTTTGTTGTTGTTGCAGAAACTAAATGTTACTTCATCAAGGATACATTGCAAACTTAGGACAGCCTTAAATGGAGGTGCTGTCAGATTTGAGCTCATTTTTTGATTTCAGCATTTAGCCGGAAACAATTCTTAAAACCCACAAACACATTTGAACTCATTTTGTTCCTAAGAGAACACATCACTTCAAAAATGAATGTAGTTCAACAACATTAAATTCATAACCTCACAATGCCTCTTTCTTTCCAGCTGCTTTTGAGACCAAACGAATCGCTCACATCATCTCGCATGGTGTGTGAGTGACTGCGTAAAAATGACTCTATAACACCTCTTCACCAGCATGTAGAACATCTCTCAGAAGAGCTCTTAAAAAAGCTCTCTGTGCTTTTCTCATTAATTATCACTTCCAAAGATGCACTTTTACAACATCAAAACAAGTCTATTCTCAAAGCTGCGATTCACACAGTTTCCATAGCAAGAGACAGAGAAGTATGAAAAAACAAAGAGAAGGTTTTAATGTTTGAGCACTCAGATAGCTTTACGACTGGCACACCTCCAGGAATATAATGGAGAGATTATTGGTTTCAGTTGTGTCGAGTGACAGTAAAATGATATCCTGTCGAAAGGTTAATACAGTCAAGATGTTAAAACTAAATGTTACATTAGCACAAGGTCATACATTATAAAGTTAATAAAATATACAGTAAGTGAAGTGGCTTTACGTAGCATATATGGGAAGTGGTTATAAAATGCATAGAGAAGGAAGTGTGTCTCAATGACTGTACAGCAATGCAGTCAGAAATAAAGATGTAAAAACTGTCTCACCTCTCTCTCTTCTCAACTGAACAGTCAGCACAAACAACTGTCAGGAAAATGTGAGCCGACTCTCTCTAATGCATACAAAAATACATCGCTGAAATGATAAAATATCAATGTCATCCGCATTATGTAACCTTTGGCCCGATTACCCATGATGCATCTATGCAAGGCTTCATTACTGTAGCATGTTTTCACACAAGCTTCTGTTATTTCATAGATATTGCCATGAAATACCCACAATGAGGTTAAGACTGTTTTTTTTTTATATATTGTATGACAGTAGGCAAAAATATAAACCTATAAAAATTTAAAGAATCGTTCTTTACTACAGACACAGACTGAGGAGTTATGAGGTATGTTTAAATTGCCAACCTACAGTAACAAAGCAATATTAATTTTAACCCTTGTTTTCCATTGCTAGGACAAACAGTGAAGCCTAAACATTCTGAAAAAGCAATCATATTGAAATTAAATTCTAGAATAAAAAAATAGGATCCAATAAAAATGACAATGATTTCCTTTACGATTCAACGCTTAACTGTGATTTATCGAATACAGAATAAAAGTTTGTGTTTACATAATAATATGTCTTTGCACTTACAGATACACATACATATATTTCATGAAAATGTGTAAATGAATAAATGTTAAACTTTATACAGTATAAATAATACTATTTATATATATGTGTACGTATATTTGTTTATAAATACAAAACAAATATGCATGGTGCAGACATATATTACTGTATGTAAACACAAACTTTTTTTCTGAATAAGATCAATCAAGATTAACATCACATAAAAGTTTCTCTGTGCACCTTAAGACACCTTGCATATGAGAACAACATTCTTCTAAACAAAACAAGGTGTGCGCGTGTTCTTGTGTACATGTTGTTGGTTTTTAACCAGTATTGCATTTTTCCGTGGTGGATTTTGTGATGTTGGTCTGAAACCATCAGAGCGGCTATTTAAATGGACATCATAAGAGAGAGAGAAACTGGCATTAACACTCTGGCATTCAGCCTTAATGGCCACATGTCATGTTTACGTTTTACTCATCTGACTTCAGCCACACACACAGTTAGTGCACAAGTTAAAATGACATCAAATGACGCGACCCCAGAGGAAACGTCATGGCTGACCCTCTTGTCCGGTTACAGTGAATCCTGTAAATGGCAGGAGCGTCTGTTTCCTCTCTGCCTCTACACATTTCATTGAATGAGATGAGGTTTGCTGGTGCTTTTGTCTTCTGCCAAACCCCTGCAGGATTAACTGGGGCATTTTAAAAAGCAGATTATGGGAGGATTTGGTGAGCAGATGAGACCGGTCCTGTTCTCCACATATTCCATTAACTAATTGTAATGTCTTACCTTACATGCTCATCTGACCAAACCAACACGTGCTGCAGGATGGAAAGCCTGAGAGACATCCAATAGAGAGAACGACATCCTCTTGATCCTGGTTATTTTTTTTTCACACAGTAGATGTATTTAAGATAAATATTTACACCTGGTAAAGGAAAGATCAGTGCTTTTAGTTTATCCATCAGAAATATAGTTTAGTGTATGTACTAATTGTAAACTAGTTGTGTGCTAACAGTTAACTAACACTACACTTAATTTATACTGAAAAGTACACTTTTTCAAACTAAAGAGTGGACCAAATTTAGCCCCAAGCATAGTATTGTCGAGTACTAGTAATTACTCCATAAAATATACATAAAAATAAACTAGAAATATTTAATGTAAAGGTGGTTTAGATTTACATTAATACATAAAAATGACTTTAGCCTTTTACTTCACAATTCAGATATTTCAATATGAACTTAAACTCTCACTGTGCATACACTAAAGTTTTATTTATGTCTATTTTTGTCCTTTCTCCTATGCAACTGAGACAAAGTTGACATACTCTACTACATCTTAATGAGAATTCTATTATTTTTGTTATGATATTTACAAGAGCAATGTCCATTTAGTAGATTGCATAAAATGTTGAGAAGATGAATGAGACAAAAGGCTAAAATCTGGATCCTATACAGTGTATAATGGAGCAGGATTCAGAAAAGACTTTTCCCCAAAAAGTAAGCAAAAAATCTTGATTTAGTGCTTTAAATATTTCACAACTTTCACAATAATGCAGATGTGCACAAATCATAAAAGTGGTAAATTATGCAGTGATATATCTTGCAAAGGCACTGATTAAGTTTTTCATTTTTAGTGTCCTGAAAAACACTGTATTTGTGCTCCAGTGTTAAATGTCAATTTAATGTTAATCTTGTTTTAATTGGATATTGTACATTATGGAACACAAAACACAATGTTGCAGTTACAAAAAACAAAACCAACACCTTCAAACACAGATTTTTTTTAAACTAGCCCCTTATTTTTTTCAGTACCATCAGATATATAAAGTATATAATACTACAATTCCCTCAGGCTATAGGGCATCCTGTCTTATTTCTATCCCTGTCACTACCAGTACAAATCTTAAACTGTGATAATTAGGCCATTTAATCAGACTACAGAAAGAGCATTTCAGACAGACTGAAAAAAACATTTTTTCTCTTGCTCAAAAACATTTTTTCTTTCTAAATGTCCATATCAGTTCTGGCTAGCCTAACAACAGAAAGTCTAATGCTTTCCTATAGAAATATTATAAAACATCACAAAACTCCAACAAAGTTTAGAGACCCAAAAATTGGGTAGTTATAGTTTCCATTACAACCAATACAATTCCCACTATGACCATTTCTGTAAACCTCTTTAATGGTTTTAATAGTTTTTCATGAGGGTAGAACTATACATTATTAACAATACTGATGTATAAAACAAGAAATTCCACATTATTACACATTAACTAATTCACACCATTTATTATTTATAAATAATTACAAGATTTTACCATTTATAATTTCTCATTACTTATCCTAGATAATACAAAATAACACTGGTGTAAAATGGGACAGATTTACTACAGAGCCAACACTGTGGGCTCAGTTTATACATACACTTTTTGTCTCTGAACAACATTATCCGTCTGGCTGAGTTCCATGTTTAACCAGCTATATTTGTATCCCCAAAGCATGACAAAAGTTTAGCCTTTTCCAAATACACATTCCCCATCTATTCAGTGTGAAAAGGGAATAAATATTTTGACATGGTGAAATATTAATAAAAACTTGCTATTATGATTAATACTAATATAAAAAAAAAATCTAATGTCCACACCTAACAGAAAGGCACAGAGACAATCTACAACATTATGATACATCCCATCATCTGCTCAGTGCCATATACGTCATACAGTCAAAAAACAAGTGTGATTACCCAGAATGCAGTTCAGTTGAGTGCAGGCAACCAACCACAGTACATTTTCTTGTTACCTCCCGGCTTGACATACTGTACATGCCAAGTGATGTATAGTATGCTCAAGTGATGTATAGTATGCTATCTAAATCATGCAACACTTACAAACCGTTGCGTTCACTTACCTGAACATACAGCTGAATACATTTTCTTATCATCTCTATATGCATCTAAATTGAAGTGAGAATATTGGATTAAGTAATATAACGGATTCAATCTCACTACATTAGGTTAGACCAATAAGTAATGTGTGGGAATTAAGGTAGAAATAGCTCTCTAACTTAATAACTGTCTGGATTCATTTTTCACACGTTCATTTTGTTCAAACTGAGTGTAACCCGACCAGGGTATTTGCCTAATGGCATGCAGACAGCAAGACTTTGGAAGACTAAAGATATCTGTGTGAACATTACCAGAGTAAATACAAGCAAATATATTAATTTAGTCATTTATAAAGTTTACTCCAAGTTCAAACTTAAACCATTTTGCAGATGTTGACACTAAAATCAAGAGGATTGAATTTTTTCTTGATTCCTCGTTCTTAACGGGTTCAGCCGAAGACACAAAGTGACATAAATATTCAAACGAGACTGATTAGCATAACCTTGTTTTTTGCATAAACCAAATAACTTTTCAATCCGTGCACTCGGAGCAAAACATGATCCGCCCAGTCGAGCGAGAGGGTAAACACAGACAAAACTAAAACCCTAGATGTATAAACAAATCAAACTCTGCTGCAAAAACGTCTTGGTTACGTATGTAACCTCAGTTCCCTGATGGAGGGAACGAGACGTTGTGTCGAGAACGACAGATGGGGTTCACCCTTGAGAACCAATCAACTCTGACTACTATAGAAAAGGCCAATGAAATTTGGCGAATGCAATTTGCATGCCGGGCTCCGCCCCCGGAAATCCGGTATAAAAGGAGGCCGGCGTGCAGCATTCACTTACCTTTGTTCTGAAGAGCCTGAGACCTCTCAAACTGCAGCAGAATACGATACGTGTTCGTGGCATAAGGGACACAACGTCTCGTTCCCTCCATCAGGGAACTGAGGTTACATACGTAACCAAGACGTTCCCTTTCTGTCGGTCTCTCGACGTTGTGTCGAGAACGACAGATGGGGTTGCCTATGGAAAACGCCACAACGCTGTATCGCGTCACAATCTCTAGCGAAGCGACGGTAACAAGCCTGGGCGTGTCATCTCGAAGCTTTCGTGAGACTGTAACCTTCCAGTGTGGTGGTCGGGGGGTTCCAGAGCTTTCTTGGAGAAAGATGGGTACAGCCCTGACCGGTAACTTTCACGGACGGGGCCTTAGCTCTCTATAGGCGAGAGGCCATCCAGATCAGTTTACACCGGGTAAGCGCGACTCTTAATCAGAGAAGCGCTACAGAGGCCACCTCCTACCCGTGGGGAGGAATATGGTGGATATAGGTATGGTCTCGTCCTTGGAGGAGAACGCATGGAACGTGCGGACTGAGTAGTTAACCGCGAGGTGGAGGCCCACCTGGGGAAGCTCATGGGTTACCAGGAGTGGGAACCATTCTCATGAGGATACATCAGACGGAACAGCCCACGGAGGGGGTGTTACAGACGTCCGGTAGCACTAGGTCCGGTTAGAGCTATCTGTGATAGCTCACATGGTATCCCGGCCTAAGGGGGAAGGCTGCTCTGCCCAGCCAGCCCCCAGGGGGTGCTTGTTTGGTGATGGATGGAATGCCTATTCTTAACCAGTGTCTGGGTAAGAAGGGAGGCTGGTGAGGTACCAGTTTCTTAGCGATGTGTTCGGGTAAGAAGAAAAGGTAAATAGCACACTGACCCAACCTGTTAGAGGGTGGAAAGGTGCTTTCGCAGGCATACGCCCCCCCGGATGCCAGTCCTACATGTCGCCACGCAGGACGTGGGCTGACACCGGGTTTACGCGAAGGTTGTTAACCCTTGCGAAGGTGTTTGGGCATAGCCCAACCCGCAGCTCTACAGATGTCTGCTAGAGAGGCGCTTCTGCCAGTGTCCAGGAGGTGGCTAAACTCCGTGTGGAGTGAGCCCTCACTGCCAATGGGCATGGGAGATTCTGAGATCGGGATGCCGTCGTAACGGCGTCCACGACCCAGTGCGCCAGCCTCTGTTTGGAGACAGCCTTCCCCTTCTGCTGTCCTCCAACAGACACGGAGCTGGTCAGAGCTTCAGAGCTCTGCGTGCGGTCCAGTACGTACTGGACACAACACTAATCGGGTTGGGTCTTCCTCCCCCATGGGGAGCGCCTGCAAGTTCACCACTTGGCCCCGGAGGGAGTAATGGGAACTTCTTGGGCACGCATCCGGGCCTGGGTCTCAAGATAACGTGAGAGTTTCCAGGGCCGAGTTTAAGGCAATCCAGGGACACGGAGGATGCTCGGTGGTCCCCTACCCTCTTGAAGGAAGTGAGCGCCGTCAGGAGGGCCGTCTTACTCTATGAGGAAGATCGGAACCTCCGAGGGGCTCTTTGGGGGGCCCTGAGGCTCCCCAGGACCACTTAGGGTCCCAAGAGGGTATGGAGCGGAGATGAGGCGGATTCCGCCCTCTCGCTGCTTAGGAACCTGGTGACCAGGTCGTGTTGCCCTAGAAACTTTCCACCGACTGAGTCGTGATGAGTGGCAATAGCGACTACATACACTTTCAGTGTGGAAGGGAGATGTTAGTCTCCAGTCTCGTGAGGAGGGGAACACAATCCTGATCAAGCACCTCAGTGGGTCTTTCTCGTTGAGAAAGACACCAGGACGAGAAGAGGCACCGTCTAGAGGCGTGTAACCGCCTAGTAGATGGGGCCCTAGCCTGGGTGATGGTCTCAGCCGTATAGGGGGAGTAGCCATCTTAGGATCTTCTCGTCCCGTCTAGAGACCAGACATGGGTGTTCCAGAGGTCTGATCTGGGATGCCAGAACGTGTCCTTCCCCTGAGAGAGCAGGTCCTCTGTCAGGGGAATGGTTCAGGGGGAGTCGCTGTCCAGAGCATCAGCTCTGAGGCCAAGTGCGGTTAGACCGGTGTGGTGTAACCAATAACACTTGGTGCTCCTGCTCCCTGACCTTGCACAGAGTCTGTACAAGAAGGCTCCTGGGGGGGGGAAGGTGTGCTTCCGCCCATCCCGCGGCCAGCTGTGCGCAAGGATATCCGTGCCGAGGGCAGGGACTATCAAGCGGGCAAATGGTGGTGTTACGGGAGGTGAACAGGTTTTACCTGGGCCTACCCGAACAGCCTCCAAATGAGCTGGACTGCACGGGGGTGGAGTCGCCACTCTCCACGAGGCATAAACTGGCGAGAAAGCACGTCGGCTGTCTAGTTCAGTTTGCCCGGGGTGTGTAGCCTGCAGGGAACGAGTCACCTGTTGACTCCACCGGAGGAGGCGTCGAGCAAGTTGTGTTTAGCTGCTGTGTGCGAACGCCACCCTGACGATCTGTATTCGCTACAGCTATAGTGCTGTCCTCGGAACAGCACGTGCATGTCTCGCACGAGAGGCCGTAGCCTGCTCAGTGCAAGTAGCATAGCCCACAACTCTTGGCAATTGATATGCCAGCGCAGGCGGGGGTTCGTCCAACACCCCACCTGCGTGCCCGTTGCACACTACACTGCACCCCTGCAGGGAGACTTCAGTCGTCACCACGACCTGCCTCATAACCTGCTCAAAGGGACCTGAGTCCGTCGAAAAAGTCATAAAGACTAGGGGTTATGGTGCGTCGGCAGCAGGGCGGCATCACCATGCGCCTGCTGCCGGTGTGCCACGCTCTCCTCGGAACTCGACTCTGAAACCAGTGTTGGAGCGGTGTCATGTGCATCAACTCGAGGGGTATTAACCCGCGAGGACGCCATGTGTCCCAGGAGCCTCTGAATTGTTTCAGGGGGACCGCTGTCTGCCTAAAATGTTCATTTCAGACAGTTCAACACTGGTTGGGCACAACTGCGGACAGGTGTGCCGACATGGTGACAGAGCTGAGTTCCATACCGAGAAAGAGGATGCTCTGCACTGGGGAGAGCTTGCCCCTCTCTTGGTTGACCTGGAGTCCCAATCGACCTAGGTGCCGGAGCACCAGGTCCCTTTGTGTACATAACAGATCTCGCGAGTGTGCCAAGATAGGCCAGTCGCTGAGATAGTTTAGTACCCGCTCGCCTTCCTCCTCTCAGGGAGAAAGGGCGGTCAGGGACAGACCGAAAGGGAGGACTCTGTACTGATATGCCCGCCTCTCGCACGCGAACCGTGGGAACGGCCGGTGTCGAGGAGGATCGAGACATGAAAGTAAGCGTCCTTCAGGTCGATTGCCACGAACCAATCCTGACACCTCATAGATGTCAGGACGCGCCTCTGTGTGAGCACCCTGAATGGCAGCTTGTGAAGGTGCTCTGTTCAGGGTACACAGCCTTTGGGGGCAACCCGCCGTCTTTCTTGGGAACGATGAAGTGCGGGTGGTGACCCACTGAACATCTTGGTTTTGAGGGACGAACTCGATGCCTGTTTTGCCAGAAGGGTGGTGACCTCTACCCGAAGTACGGAGGCGTCCCTGCCTCTGACAGAGGGAGAGATGATGCCCCGAAACTTGGGTGAGTCTCTGGCGAACTGGATCGAGTAACCAAGACGGACCGCCCTCATTAGCCAGCGAGACAGTGTGGGCAGCTCTCGAGCTCCCAGGGACTGTGACAGGGTGACCAAGGGGACGGTCTGCTTCATCATTCCCACGGGGGGTGGTTCGTCGGCTGGCGGCGCTAACCATGTCGCGGGGAGTCCCCGGAGGGAAGGTTTTTGCTCCGCCTGCTTACCTGCCTGGCGGGACAACGGCACGCACTGTCGGTTTGAGAGTGGTGACGGCTGTCATATGTGTACGACCTCACGCCTCGCCAGGGTGTGAGGTCGGTTCGCCGAGCACAGTCCAGTGGAGTGTGCGATCGGCTGCAAGTAAACCCGGGGAGAACAGAAAACTCAGTGAGTAAGTGGGCGCCAAGCCCTAACAAGGGCCCGGCTTTGGTGACGAGGCAGGAGTCGTCCCGTACCGACCGATCAGAGCCGTGGCTGTGAAGGTTCGGGCCCGATGTTGTTCTCCCTGGGGTCTTCCCGTCAGTGTCCCTTCTCGCGAGGAGGTTGCTGACGGGGTGGAGGTTTCCCCCTCGACCTCTGCTTCCGGGGTGCCGCCTGTGGGGGCACAGGAACCGGAGCCGATGTCGAAAGGGTCCTGGGTTGCAGGGAAGCAGACGTCACGTGAGATCTCGGAGGCCTGTAGGCGGCCGAGTCGCGGCGTGAAAAAAATGTGGTTAATTGCCACTGTCTGCTTCGCCGTCAAAAAACTGCTGAGCGCAGTCCTCGACGGTGTTACCAACAACCCACCCTGCGAGATGAGTGCATCAAGAAAGCGGACTTCCTTGCTGTCACTCTTCTGCACAAGGTATAGCCGGGGGTGTCTCTCCTGGACCACTACCGTGGACATCGTCCGACCCAGGGCCCGTGCCGCCGCCTTAGTCGCCCGTAGAGCGCTGTCAGCGGTGGCACGGAGATCCTGCATTATACCCGGGTCGGCCTTACCCTCGTGGAGCCCTCTCAACGCCCTGGCCTGGCGGACCTGCAGGATGGCCAAGGCATAGAGAGAGGAGGCAGCCTGGCCCGCAACATCGCAAGCTTTCGACACCAGTGATGCCGAAGTCTTACGTGCTTTGGACGGTAGGAGTGGTCGATCCCCCCCCAGGTGGTAGCCGTCCGCGGCACAGGTGCACCGCAGGCGGACGTTCCACCCGGGGGATCTCGACGCAGTCCTTGGCTGCCTCACCATCGAGGGAAGTAAGGGAGCCGGAGCTGGTTTCACTGGAACGGTCCGTGAGTGGAGCGTTCCAAGTTTTACACAGCTCCTCATGCACCTCCGGGAAAAACATGGCACCCGGGGTGGGCGCGGTTTGCACCGCGCACCGACCTCGGGAACCATGTATCCCCGGGTTAGCACGGATGACATCACTTCTGCTTCCTCCTGAACTCGACCGCTGGGGGTGGAGTTTGGATTCGGCAGAGTCGGATGCCAGTCTCCCTCCGATGCTGCGAGCGACATCTCATCTACGTCACACATCGTTTCCGAGTGTGTGCGTGAGGATCCGGACGGTATGCCACCGCCGGTTGGGGAACGTTCAGAAGAGCGAATCGGGGTGCGATCGGCCCGTGAGCACTTGGCTGGCGGGTTTACGTTCGCAGAGTTCCCCGTATCACTAACGCTGCTAACGTGGGTGGTCATCGGGGCCGTAGCCACAGATGTCACAGCCCGGGTAGCAGACGAAATGGTGGCTGGTTCCCGTAGGAAGACAGCCACCCGTGACCGCAACTTCTGAATGACAATCTGCCCGCAGTGCAGGCAGATGTGTCAACGAACGCTGCTTCAGTGTGCTGGACGCCCAGACACCTAATGCAGTGATCGTGTCCATCCCCCTCCTCGATGAGGGTGCCGCACCCAAGAGAACAGCGGGACATGCCGCGCTGGAGAATGCTCAGTCAGTCCTGAAAAGGACTTTTAGAAAAAATCTCTAACACCTCCGGAACCGCCGAGACGCCCAGGGGAAGGTCGCTGCAGGAAGGGACGATCCGCTGTAACACGTCGTAGCACCAGCGTGTAGTTGTAGAGGATTGAATCCTGAGTTGTACTCATGAGCGATGGCTCTGAAGAACAAAAGGTAAGTGAATGCTGCACGCCGGCCTCCTTTTATACCGGATTTCCGGGGGCGGAGCCCGGCATGCAAATTGCATTCGCCAAATTTCATTGGCCTTTTCTATAGTAGTCAGAGTTGATTGGTTCTCAAGGGTGAACCCCATCTGTCGTTCTCGACACAACGTCGAGAGACCGACAGAAAGGGAACCTGATTGCTCTGGGGAAAAAAATATAAAAAATATATGAAATATCAGTCAATTTGTAGCATAACGTGCAAAAGTATTGACCAACAAAACAACATAATCTCACGGCAGTTTGAAAATATTTTTCAAGGTGACTTTCCATTCCATTCCATTTTCTACCGCTTATCCGAACTACCTCGGGTCACGGGGAGCCTGTGCCTATCTCAGGAGTCATCGGGCATCAAGGCAGGATACACCCTGGATGGAGTGCCAACCCATCGCAGGGCACACACACTCACTCATTCACTCACGCACTCACACCCTACGGACAATTTTTTCCTCAAGGTGACTTATTTGCATTTATTTATACCGTCTCATTTGTACGCTTTAGTACAATTTTCTTTCGCCCGTGACAGTAAGGGTTAAGAGAGGTGCTTTAGTATGACTTTTTTATAACAATCCTACCTTTTTGTATGATTTACATTGTATGATATCATACGAATAAGCCAACCCAAAATACTTACGAATTCCCGTAAAATCAGCAAAATACACTTTGGAGTGAAGATGGAGAGTGGGAAAATTATCTTACCGGTAGAAGTAGCAACATCATTACCTGATCACATTACCGTACGGCATCTTGTGTTCCTCTACATCCTGCCACCGCACCATTATTCACTGAAGCTAATGGGCTCTCAGAGGGTGTCTAAATGCCCTTATGTGTTAATGCTTTAGGGTTTGCTCAAATCTCTAATCCAAATAGTAAAAGTAACGTTTGGCCTGACAGGTGAAATAAACTAAAATAAATGACCTGTTCACATGGTGCGGCTGACTGCACCACAGAGCGTTTGTGTGTGCCTGAAATAACACCAGACAAACATCTTTTAAAATATGTACACTGCACAGAAAACGTCCTCCTTTACAGGCAGTGAGTTCTGAAGACGAGAGAGGAATAAACTTCAGCCTTAACTGTTATTTTTATGTCACAACAAGAGATCACAAAGCTTTTGATTTGCCACCGAGCAGCACTGGTACACACAGACATCATGACCTACTTAGAGTTTGGGCTCACAGTTATTTCTCATGCTGGTCCTGAATGCTAAAAAACATGTATAGCAAAAAGAAGCATGTATACATCTAGTTCATTTAGAATACTAGCAACCACCCGCAACACCCTAGCAACCACAGAGCAAGGCACAAAAATCACCCCCAACACATTAAAGAACAAATCAAAACACACAACCCACTTAAAATGTTTTATCACACCCTGGCAACCCACCAAAACAACAATGACATGCATTCTTGATCAAGGAAAATACCAGGGTTAAACAAACAAAAAACATTAATATTGGTCGGCAACTTTGTTCGGGCCTGCTTAAAAATATGAATACTTCAAGGCAATATGCTAAAGCCCATTCAGAACACCTTGGCAACCACACACATTATCCTAGCAACCAAAAAACAATGCACCAAAATCCATTCAGAACTATTTAAGACCCACATGGTGATGCCATGAACGGCAACCCCCCCCCAGCAACCACATAGCAAAGTAGTTCATAGTGGTTCAACTAACCCCTAAAAATGTCTTATCAAATCACATAGCAACACGCTGGCAACCACCCACATCAAAACTGTGAAAGGCATGGTTGCACAGGCAAAGACTAAGGTAATGAAGATCTACAACTTTGCAAACACCTTGAAATATGGCGTGCAGAATATCAGAAATACATCTAATCCACTATGAGTACCTCAGCAACCATGAGCAAGGCACCATAATAATTTCCCTCAAATTACACTCAGAACCATAGCAACCTCTAACAACATCCTAGCAACCAGCAAAGCACTAAAATCCCCTCAAGTACCTTATCAAACACATAGTGACACAAGAAACTGCACAATGAAGTTGAATGAACCTCTCTGAACATCTTATTAATCACATAGCAACACCCTGACAACCAACACTGTGACAGGCACGCTTGCACAAGGAAGATAACAAATAAAGTAATAAAACCTCTCATGTTGGCCATGAATTGTGGAGATAACAGCTTCAAATATGATAAAAGCGGCTGGGAAAATGCAACATTTAGCGTTAATCATGTTCATTATCATCATTGTTGCCATAACGATGAGCTGCTCTCTCGCATCACAGCATCAGTTATCATGCAAGCAGGACTACACAGCTCCAGCGCTCTTAACAACACAAACAGGTCACTTCCAGCTCTGCCTATCTGCAGTGCGGCTTCAAAGACTCACCCAGGGCTTGTATGTGTGTGTGTTTGAGCTCTCTGACGGCTCTCTGACCCAAATTCGGCTTCTCTCTATCCAGCTCACAGGTAAAGATTTGTCACACTCCACCTCAGCAGGCCTGTGCTGCAGCATTCTGCATGTGATCTCAAAGGGGCTATATTTGTTCTGAGGAGGATGCGATGCTTCTCTGTCTTCCAGAAACTTCACACATAAGATCACTGTGGTTTCAACAGACGTGTGACAAAAACAACGTTCTGCCTACATTCTCTTTTCGATATTGAAAATGATCATGTGTTTCTACATATTCAGATGTAGAAAAAAACCTTAAGATATCCAAGTGATTTCATTGATACGTTAAACAATTACACCTACATGCTTACAAACATAACTGTGTTCCTGTCATATATTACTTTTATTCATCTAGAACTGACAAATACTGTAGCAATATTTCTCATGCAAATATGACTAACAGGCGCCATCTAGTGGATGATGTTGCTACTTCATCTAAGGTTATTATGGTTTACTAAAATAAAACTATTGAAACATTTCTGAAAGTAAATAAATAAGTTAAGAACAACTTTTTAAAACAAACGAAACATATTTTATAAATAAATGTAAACAGAGATGTAATTGAATAAATGAATGTATTTAAAATAAATTGAACGTAAGAATACTTTCTTACACAAACTAAAACTATTAACTAAAAATAAAAACTAAAATAATTATATTAACTCATATAAGAATATAATAAACAAAATTAATCTTAAAATAACAAATGCACATAACCACATTCTGAACAACGAAACAAAAATTGACATGAAAACTAAAAAAATAAAAGCTAACTTTAAATATTAATAAAACTATAATAAAACCAAAAAAGAAAAGGCTTCAACAAATTGAAGTCTCTCCCTCTCTCTCTCTCTCACACACACGCACGCACAAACGTTGTTTTCATACACATGGGAGTAATCGTTTTTCAACTTAGCTGACCTAACCCCACCCCTAACCTAACCTTCACAGAAACCCTGATAATTTTTAAATAATACAAAAATATAAATGTGCTTTTAAACCATTGTTCATATGTTATGACTATGTAGTTATAAAAAAATCTATGTCCTCGTATTCCACACATTGAAACACACACCTGTTGGCAGCCGCACCTGCCACTGTTCTATCCGCTGTCGGTCAACGTCACACACATGGAGTAACACAGCTCAGATTGGAGTAAATGTGGAGGAACACACAGGCCCAGGGTGAGTGAGAGAGCGTTTTCATTTATTACTCAATCTGACACTGAAAACAATGGGGTGCTGCAGTTTTTGCATGGAAACTTTAGGAAGGGTTAAACTGTTCTAGTTTTGTGTGTTTCTTTGTTGTTGTTTTCTTTTTGAAAACGGAAGAGCTTCAAACATGACTAAATATAAACAAAATATTGTTTCTACCGTTAAAATTACTGCATAGAAGGTACAGTATTCATTTTTCATGAGGTCACAGAGACAGAGAATTATAATAATATCTCATTGAAAAACATGAAGTAAGCAGTGTTTTCAGCAAGGGTAGTGTTTATAGCAGTTTAACTTCAGTCAGTGATACGTTTGACAGTCTGCAGTGGGCTTTACAGTGTGTGTTCTGAAAATTCTCATTTACGTCATCTGAACTGCCGTTAATAGTAACACAGTACAGCAATTTTCTCTAACATTATCAATACTTATGACTGTATTTTAGCTCACTAAAGCAGGACTGGGAATCAAGTTATGTTTCCTTTGGTACGTAGCATAATAAAAGGGAGAATAATGACATTTGAATGGGCTATTGAAAAGGGAACATTCAGGTTAATGTCAATCCACCTGCAGCCTTCAGGCAATAAAAGATCTCAATTCATTCTCGTGCTCAGATTGTTGATTCAGGATGAGATCCTTTCAGCTCAATTCAATGTACACACAACAAGATTCCTCTCTGAATCGAGCGCTGATGAAAACGGGCGGAAAACAGGTATGAATTACATTTGAAAAAGCCATTTTAAATCTTTTCAGATTAATCCAGTCAACGTATTCTTTGTGGATATTACATCAGGTGATTTGAGGTTACATATACTATCCAAAATCTAGTAAACTGCTTGTGCAGGTAATACTTTAAGTCATGGATGCATTTCCAAATGGTGACACCATAGATTTGAATATAAGCCTCTATTGGAAGCTAATAAGACAATATGACCGTAACCTAGCTGTGCGATTTCAAGTCGGAAGTATGTCACGAGGCTAAATGCAAGTAGTCCATAACATTATAGATATTTCATTATTATTTTAATGCATTCTGTTAGGCCCTCTGAAATATATTATGACTATCCATCACCAACTCGTCTGTGTTGATTCCAGACAGACTGTCTGTCCACCATGCAAAGGTTGATTCCACTTCAGCAGTAAATTCTGTAATCATAGCAAAAACAGACAAAACAAGTAATAATCTTAAATAATAAGTACTAAATATCAATATTTGGTTTGTTTTAGCCATTTTAATGCTTGTTTTGTCTTATTTTAAATCATTTCAAGTCATCTTGAGGCCCTCTGAAAAGTTCGTTGAGGACCCCTGGTGGGCCACTCCCCCTTGTTGAGAAACACTATGTAGTCAGCGGGGAGTTCCAATTCACCAAGATCTTAAAAAGACAATACAAGTGAAACATTTGCTTATTTTATAACGTTTAATCTCCAGTATGCTGATAAACGTCTGTGTGAACCGGCCACCATCAGAGAGTCAGACATGAAGTCATTGTTAACATCCACATCAGACCCGTGCGGGCTCATGTCCCGTCTGTTGTGTATGATTGTACAGGAAGTTATGTCTGACTGTCTAATCCCTTCAGAGGCCAGAGCAATAAACTGTGTTATCATGCTTCTCTGGTTGTTGATGAACCCAAGACAAAATACAGACTTGATTTGATTGTATAATTCACGTTTGGAGGGGAAAATCTTATTAAAACACTTTTGGAGTTATGGAGTTAGTACAGAATGATGTTTGTTTGAATCCTTTAAGCGTTACTTGTCATACTGTAGAGCTGCTTTAGCGTAAAGAGAGCAGAATATTCACAAAGTCTTCGAATCTCTTAAAGGAACAGTTCAGGAAAAAAATCTGTCCTTATGTACTCCCTCGAGTTGTTATTTAGTACTCACCCTAGAGTCAAATATTTGGAGGAATGTTTTTAACCAAACACTTCTTGGCCACAATTGACTACCATAGTAGTAAATATGACAATGGGGTAGTCAAAAGTGCCCCAGAAGTGTTTGCTTTTCCCACATTTTTCAAAATATCTTCTTTTGTGTTCAACAGAACAAATACATTTATAAAGCAAATTTTCTTACTACGGTACTCAACAATGGCCAAGAACTGATTATAAAAACAGAACCTTTGTGCACAATTTGTATGAATGTGACAAGTCTTTTTACAATCTAACTGCAAACATTTCTAAAAAAATGTGCTGCTGTATATAGCTGTATTTATCTTTTGTCAGACTTGACTACTGAGGAATTTATTTTCCATGTAAAAGGGTCAGTCAAAATGAAAGTTGTGACATTTGATGTTGACTTTGAAGAGAAGAGTTTAATCACCTGCCCTCCAAATTATAACATGCAGTTTGTGTGTGTTTACAATGTGAGTGCCTAAGCGAGAAAACCTAATTTTGGATGTGCTCAAGTAGGAATGTGATGGCTCAGCATTAGAACAAATGGAGACAGTGTGAGAGAGATGTCATTTCTCTACGTATGACTGCCAGACTTCCGTCTGACAACGTGCTTGCTCCCGTGTAAACATATCTAATCTTCTCACAAACAAAACGCAGGCGTGTTTGCTTTTGCTTGCAATGTCCAGGCATTCTCTCAATCGCAAGGCTTCAGTCAAGCAAACAATCAGAGGATTATGTAAGTTAGGAGTGTCTGACCTCCTCAGTCTTTAAACTTTATCAGTCACCCAGCAATAAAACAGTGTGTCATTATTTACTCACAGTCGTGTTGTTCCAAATCTGTGTGAGTTAATTTTTTTCTGTAAAACAAAATAAGAGTCAAAGTTTGTTCAGCTGAGACGATAAATTACACCATTGAATAGTGATTTTACGTGAAATAATTTACATAAAAAATGGAGTTAATTTTAAAGCTGGGATTCAATGGAATATACTGTTTAAATTGAGTAAATGTAAAAAAATCAATCTGAGTAATTTATATATTTCTATATAAAATTAGTTAATTAAACACTTATTTTTTCATTAAATAAAGTTAAATAATACATGTACATTATATAGAAATCTTTGAGAAACTAACTTTTGGATTTTAAATTATTTTCTAATATGTGCCACTAAATGAGTTAAATGATTTATGTCATTTTTATTTAAGTTAACATAGCTGTTTATTTTTTTAATATTTACTAAGCCCACAGAATTATTTTTACAGTGTATTGCTTACATTTGAATTAGTTGTGTCGCAAACATCGCTTGGACTTTTTTTAAATATCCTTTATAGGTTTTTTAGATATAAATCACTGTTCACTCAGTGTGAAGATTTTTATAAACATTATCTTATGTGTTGACGAATTATTGCTCTACAGAGCGCCTTTCGTAAATACATTATCTCGTTTGTCAAAGAAGTGAAAACATTACAACATCTTAGTCCTGTGAGAGCTGCCGTTGAGCATGATGATTTTATGTAGAAAACTGTTTATCACTAAAAAGTGACTTTAGCTGTTTTTTGATGACACGAGGGTCATTATTTTCATATGTTGTGCTCTTTTGGTTTAAGAAACGCTGCAGGTTCCATTAGCCAGCAGGGAGCACTATATTCCTGTCTGTTGGTCACATCAATGTGCAGCAATATTGTTGAAATGCGTGTAAACTGGATGTTCCTGTATGTAGACAGGATGTCCTCTAGGCCAGATTTACTACATTTCCTCCTCCATGTGTGTGTGACTGTAAGCCCCTCTCACCTCTGAAGAATACAACATCAAGAATCTTCTTACAATCACACAGGCTCTCATGCGCTCCAGGCAGCATATGAAAGTCATTAAAACAGATGATGAGGGGGAGAACAATACAGCAGAGTCTCTCCATCAGTTCTGTTGTCTGAACAGGGTCACTGCGCTCAGGGGTAGCTGACACGATTTGTCAGTCAAGATGTTGAACTTCAACTAAAACTGTACCTCTTTATAAGTCTTCTACGGTTATTAAGACAAAGTTCACCCAAAAATAACAACTGTGTCATTAAGTTACCCTCATGCTATTCAAAACCGGTTTGACTTTTTTCTTCTATGAAACACAAAAGAAGATATTTTGAGAAATGTCTCTGTGGTTTGTGTCCATACAACTGAAGACAATGGGGTACAATGTTGTTTGGTTACCAACTTCCTTCAAAATATCTTCTTTTGTGTTCTGCCGAAGAAAGAAAGTCATACAGATTTGGAATAGCGTGATGGTGAATAAATAGTAAAATAATTTCACTGGTGTGGAGAGAATCAGAACAGTTTCCTTTTTCATCTCTAGCACAAGACTGATCATTTTCTGTATAGGCATTCACAAGAAACACTTTTCCAGTCAAACTCAAAACAAGTTAACTACACACACACTGTGTCTGTATATCTGAACGGTCAAGGACACATCTGCAACAGTTTAAAATGCCAAATGGAATTAGAGTTCTTACTATTGTATCTCTGTGTACGTGTGTGTATTGACCGGTGAATGTATGCATGCCTTCAGCATTACACAGGAGAGTTGTATTTCTGTTTAATGAAAAAGAGAAAGGAATCCCAAAAGGTATTTTAATGACAGCACATTTCATGTCTACCCACATTAAGGGCAGCAGTGGAGCAGAAAAGAGCAGGACTGAGGTGAAATAAGGTGTGTTTTGAAACTAACCATGATTTGGGTGTCTGGCTCATACTATATTTAAATAGGGTGTGACTCTCTCTCTCTCTCTCTCTCTCTCTCTCTCTCTCTCTCTCTCACACACACACACACACACACAGTATTCAGAAATTATTCATCCCGCCCTTGTCCAGCACTCCTACACACTCCTTCAAACATCAGCTGAGAAAAGAGATTTTTTTTATATTGCCATAATCTTGTGAAGTCAGTGAAAATTCCTAAACATTTACTCAAAAGAGCAAATACAGTAATGCATTTGGAAGATGCTTTAAAGGGGTCATTTGACGCGGCTAAATCGAATATTATTGTTTGTTTAGATGTAATACAAGGTGTATACACGATTTAAGGTTAAAAACGCTGTTTTCCACAAACCGTGCATGTTTGTATCTCCTTTTTGCTCCGCTTCTCTGAAACACGCTAATATTTTACAAAGCTCATCGCTCTGCAAAGCGAGGTGTGCTAGGATTGGCCAGGTCTATAGTGGGTAGTGATTGGTCGAATACTGCACGGAAATTTAATGCCTCAAATATTCAGCGACGGTACAATGAGATTTTCAAGACCGCCCACATTACTTGCCTGTAGATTTGGGCGGTTTTAGTCAAATCACTCCACGGGCTGACGTCAAGTAGTGGGGGTGTGGTAACACGAGGCGTTTCAGGCAGGTCTGAGTATGCATTCGCTTTTAGATAGAATGCACCTTTAGTTCCGACACTTTAATTTTTACAATTTCACGTGTCTAATACATGCACGGGCAACTTATAGGACACAGAAGACACAGAAAAACATGAACTTCCGACGAGTGACTCCTTTAATCAAAAATGACTTTCATTGCATACATCTAATAAGTATGTGCGATATCTGGGATCAAACCCAGGACCTTTGCGTTGCGACCACAATGATCTTGGCTACAGGCTCAGTGTGCTTTCAGACCTGCAGAGCTTTCGGAAATACCTTTTTTTGATTAAATAATAAACACCTTCAACTATAGACGGCTTTTATCTTACTTGCGTGTAGATTTGGGCGCTTTTAATCAAATCGCTCCACGAGGCGTTTCAGGCAGGTATGGGTGAGCATTCGCTTTAAGATAGAATGCATCTTTTGTTCCAACACTTTAATTTTTACAATTTCACCTGTCTAATATATGCATGAGCAATTTATCAGACAAAAAAGACAAAAAGAAAACACGTATTTCCGAGGAATGACTCCTTTTATAAAAAATTGCTTTCCTTTCATACATTTAATAGGTATGTGCGATATCTGGGATCGAACCCAGGAACTTTGCGTTGTGACCACAATGATCTTGGTTGCAGGCTCAGGGTGTTTTCAGACCTGCAGAACTTTCGGAAATACCTTTTTTAAACAATGATTAAATAATAAACACCTTCAATTATAGACGACTTTTATCTTGTTAATGACATTGAGAAGAAACCTCTGATCGTATTCCCCCTTGACCTGCTAATATACTGCTGTTAATTCAATTCTTTTCCTAGTGTTTTTTTCATGGTCTAAAATGGATGTCCCTATGCTCTCAATGAGTCATGGGTGTTTTGGGCAAAATGTGCAATAACAGTCTCATCTCCCATTCCCTTTAAGAGCCAGTTGTGCTCGCGCCATGGTGGATTCGGTATTTACACGGCGTAATTTGAAAGAGAAAAGATTGGACGCTTCTCCAGAGAGAAAACGTATCTGCTTGTGTATGAGGTTAAAGCGTGCGAGCAGCCCATCCACAGAACAAACCAGATTTTTTATCTTTATGCCCACAATCAGGGGGGCCGTATAGAGGGGAAAAGTTAGGATAATTCCAA
This sequence comes from Triplophysa dalaica, assembly GCF_015846415.1. Lineage (NCBI taxonomy): Eukaryota > Metazoa > Chordata > Actinopteri > Cypriniformes > Nemacheilidae > Triplophysa > Triplophysa dalaica. Next base: position 4,887,817 of record NC_079547.1, on the reverse strand, counting down.
TGGCCCATGACTGACCCCAAAAATAGGTAAAAACTAATATAAAATTATCACACATCATCACTCATTATATACATTTATATAATAATACAATTAACAATCTCTTTGTTTTTGGCAGTACAAGTTAAAAATCCCCATTGACCAAAAAGTAAACATCCATATTGACTGACAACCCCCCTGTATCTGTGCGCCAGAACTACAGTGAAGATAATGTTCCCTAATCAAAATCTGTTTTTCAAAAAAGGGAAGACAAAGGAAAGGGTGTCAAACTGTAACAGTTTTTCACCAAGAAAGGTTGGTATCCTATAGGCCAGTGGTTCTCAACTCTGGCCGGCGAGATCCACTTTTTTTTTTAATCCTACATTTAATCACCATTTAATCAGTGCAGGGAAACGTTAAGCACTATTATAACCCTGGTGTGGAAATTCCATTTTACATGTCCACTTTATTTTCTTGTTGGCATATATGTGCAGTTAAGTATAAAAATCTGCCGTTTTCATTGTTTTGAGAGGATGATGTTAATTTTAAGTTTGTTTGTTTTTCTTTTTTTTAATCTTTCATTAATAATTATAATAATGATAATAATCATTTGTTAAGATAATTTTCAATTTTGTCAAATTTAACAATACAAATACATTGACACTGTAAAAGAACGCGTTCAGCAAAAAGTTTTATGGTTGCTTTTAATCTTGCATCAAATAGTGAACTGCATAATAGACTTGCATGCATGCACAAATCACCAGCAGTAAATATTGAGCTAGTACTAGTATTGAACTACAAGACGCAAGACAGTTGCAAGCCTCAAATTAGAGTTATGTAAAGCTTTTGATCGGACAGTCAGGTCCTAGAGATGTGGTGACATCAGCTGCGCAGAGAGGGCCATATTAGATTTTTTTTGTCATGGGCCCAAAATTCCTGGCGGCGCTCCTGCCCACAATAATAATCTTTTAAATTGTAATCCATTTTTTTTTATATCTGGCATGTTTGTGTGCTGTTGCGCATCCCTCTGTGTGTAATGCGCAGAACGCACGGGTGCCTCAAGATGCCCACCAGTCATGTTTTTTTTGTAAAGTATACTTTTAAAAACGACTTAAATATCCTAATTCAACCAAAGCCCAGTACTGGTTTAAACTGATCCCTATCCGGAAAACCACAGATTAAACTTTTACATAAACTCATTTAGCAGATGCTTTTATCCAAATGAGGAAGCATTTAGCATTTGACATTAACAGTCAGCGCAGTATACGAAGCTAAACTGTACAAACAAATCAACTTCAAAAATGCAAGTGAACAACATCATTCAAAATATCTTTTTTGCATTTTGCGAAAATTAAGAAAGTCATACAGGGTTGGAATGACAAGAGGGTGCGTAAATGATAACAGAATATATATTATATATATATTCAGTTTTTATATATATATATATATATATATATATATATATATATATATATATATCACTTAATGCAACATTTTTTAGTGTGGGGGAATCAAAGCTAGTCTGGATAAAACTTTTTTTTTACTAGTCTTCCTACTAATATTATTCATGGTGATTTATTCCACTGAAAACAAGCATGAAATGTCTACTTTTATGTCTACTAAATGTCTACTTTTATCACCAGTGGTCCTTATCTCTGTAATAAGGTGGTTGTCGCTTGCATCTGAAACAAATCAGAATTGATTCTTGATTGATTGTTAAAAGTTTGACATCAGTATTTTGCTATGAGAATGAAATGATAATAGCGAGTAACTAAACATATGACCAAAATCAGATTAGACTGGAGCTGATTTCAGTTCGTGTCTTAGGTTTCATCAAAATGACAACAGGATGGTTTTCCCAGGGCCCCTGCCAAAATCTTCAAAGGGACTTCTTGATTTGTCCTCTTGGTAGAAAGTGAAGCAGCAAGAGCGTGTCAGAAGCACCACTTTGATTCTTTCAACTGCAAGCTGTTTCGTTTTAGTTGGGCAGCAGTGCAAAGAGATCCCGATGGACCAGGAGACCTCAAGTGACTTCACTTCAGATTATACTGAAGTCTACTGGTACAGTAAGGGTCTCTTACCACTGCAGCTAATGATTTAAAGACCACTGAGTCCTGGCACTTGTAGGTCTGTGTGTGGGGCGGCACCTACTGTACAACACTACGAACAAGAAATAAAGAACAGCACTCAAACACACCTCATATTGCCTCAATTTTATTAGGAATGTCAGAAGAGGTCTTACAGTCAGCGTTAGATAGATGATACAAAGATACAGTAAATCCAGATGTTACAAATTCCTACCCACCTCATTCTTTAAAAGGCGACTCTCATGTTAAAGGTCCAATGTATGCAATTTACTGCATAGGGCTAATGTAGGAACAACATGCAGAATTCCATTCAACGGGACCCGCGGTGTATGTATATAGAAATAGCTCATTCTAAGGCAATAAAAACACTTTTGAAAGGTCTTTATACACATCAGAACACAAAGTGTTGCATAATATATTGCATATCTGTCAATAGACCCTCCTTAAAAATACACATTGGTCCTCTCATCCCAGTTTATTCTTTCAAAAGGTGAAAAGTATCATTTATCAAACAAAAGTTTTTGACTGAACTGCAAAAACCTGTCTGTTGTTCTGTCTTCAACAGCACATATCATCGAAAAGTGAAGCTCATTCCTGAAGTCATAACCCAGACTCATGAAAAGCTGGAGGTTGAAAGTGAAACAGATGAGTATGTTGGAGAAGCGCTCTGCTCTGCTATTTACTAGACAAAAAGACACGTTTAACGTGTGAAATGCATGAATCTGTTTAGGACTTTACACGCAAAACCAGGAAGTAAACCAGCTGCCATAATTTGAAAACATTTGGTTATTTCACCACACACAACGAATCAAATCATCTACATCTGTCCATACTCCAGATGTGCTCCTCAGGGAACAACTGAGAGATTATGCATACTTCTGTTTGCTCATTCTTTCTGTCTGTAAAGAAAGGATTAATTTTGCATTTGTCTTTTTAGAATGTTTAAAAGAGTGCGGATGCTTGTCAGACTGAGACCGAAACATAAGTTTGTATTACTTTCACAATTTGTGTGTGTCTGTGTGTGTCAGAAAAAACAGCTACATCCACAAGAAAAAATCTGATATGACCTCTAACCTCAAGTGGCTTTAATGAAATCCTGAACGCTGTCTCTCTCTCACACGCACATCTTGAATCTGCTCATGATGGTTTCAAGTGTGTTTATATTGTAAAATCCCACACAACATTTCAGGATTAGTGCTGGTTTTGGGGATTAATTGAAATTGTACAGTGACTGTAAACAACACATTATGTGCATGTGTTCATAACTACGAAGGAGGGATTATTGCTTTTGTTTACAATGAAAGGAAATGGGATAGGAGAAAAAAGAGAGTAGGAGAGTTTCTGTGTGTGGGCTATACAGGGAGAGTAGGAGCGACCCCCTGATGGAGAGTAAGACCCCTGCTGGCTCAACAGCTTCAGGACTATAGGCTGGTTTAGGGGTCTTGTGTTTAATGCAGCCGAGTCCAGCTGAATCTACAGCCTACAGCAACCACAGCTGTCTCTCTTTGGATCTATCCCTCTGTGTCTGTGACCCTCTGCTGTTTCATGCTGTTATTTTCCTTCTAATTAATCAACACATCATTTCTTAATAATAAATCTCTTTTTATTGTGATGGATTTTAAGTAAAACCTCTTCAATTGTGAGTATATAAGGGTGTTTTTTGTCTTTAATTTTTTCTAAAGGACTATTTCACCCAAAACTGAAAAATTCTGTTCATTTATTCACCCTCATGTGGTTCCAAACATATATATATATTCTAATCTTAAAATATAAAATAAATTACTTTCATTTAAACAGTATTTTTTGTCTTTCGTTTCAGTACAAATATATAAAAAGTAATATGAACTTTCTTCAGAAGCCTTGTTTTGAAAAATCTAAATCGAGTTAATACTTAAAACAAGCATCAAAATTCTACAAAAAAGCTTGAATTAAGATGTTTATAAAGTTCTTCATTCACGTTTTCCTACCAAATTAGCATATTTTCCTTGTTTTAAAGCTCTAGTGTAAGACATTTAGTGACATCTTGTGGTGAGGTTGCGAATTGCAACCAAAGGATCACTCCTCCCCTCTCCCTTTCGAAGCACTATGGTGGCTGACACAGAACTGCGATTTCATGACGTTTTCACTTCTTTGCTACAGTAAATAATGTATTTACGAAACGCGCTCTGTAGAGCAGGTTGTCAGGATAGGGGTACTTCAAAACAACATGAAACATTCCAAGCAAGGGAACATTATCTGTTTGTAGATAGAAATAGCTTATTCTAATCCAAAAAATGACACAGTACACACCGCACTTTTAAGCATAAATGTCACTTTTTAGTTTCATAAAACAAGAGTTCATGTCTTGGGTCACTTTGATTCCAAATAAACGTATCTTGATTGAAGAATTGAAAAAAACCAGGACCAAAAAAATAGATTAATTTTTTTGCAGTGTAAGCTCATCCAAACCTACAATCTTTGCATGTAGAACAAAAAATCCACAAAACTCACATTTTAATAGACCTAATGCTGTGTTCACACCAAAACGTGAAGCGTCGCATTTTTCGCTCTTCGTAACTTGAGTAACACGAAAAACATTATGCTACGGGAGTGTCTTGATGCTTCCGGACATGTCAAACAGTAGGTGTCAATGATCTCTTAGTGCAAATTTCTTGTTGAAATTTTTCAACTCGCATAGAAGCCGGCCAATTTGCGGCATTTGTGTCGGCCCGGCGCATGCTTATGTCAATTTGCGTCTTTGCATTGACTTTGTATGTAATTTACTCACGTAAATCGCTTAATTCGTGTTTGATGTGTTTGCAGCATAATGTCTTTTAACAAATCAAGACAGAGAGCACATACTATAAGTTTACTAGAATATCATTAGGGACTGGATACAAGATTACCCTGGCAACTATGCAAAAACGTTTTGCACAGGCAACCTCCATTTTAAACTTCTTCTGCGTTTGTTTTTGTTCTTTGATCAGCTTTTCATAGACCCTCTCATTTCTTATCATTAAAAAACTGCTAAGATGCATCCTTCTCCTTCCTAACAAATCCCATCAAATCTTCTTTGCTCATTTGTGTTGTTTCCCACAGAAACTGCAATGTTGGTAACTTGTGATCATCAAATTCTATATTTCAGTAATTGGTGAAGCACAAGGGCTCTTTTATTCAACACTGATAGTCCCTTTTTGACTTTGATGCTATCAGAGAAAGAAAGAGAGAGAGAAAGAGAAAGAGAGAAAGAGAGATTTTGAATAATGTTAGACCAGACTCAACTTTGTCAATGACTTTCATTTAACTATCTCCATTTAAAAACGTCTGTGAATAATATTCAGGTGTGTGCGTGCGTGTGTGTGCACGCATATGTGTGTGTGTGTGTAATAGAGCGAGAGAGAGAGAGAGAGAGAGAGAGAGAGTGGAAGTGAAGTTTATACACATTCCAAGCGTTCTGTGCCAAGAAACTTGCTCTCTCTCTCTCTCTGATGTGTTTAAAAGAAAAAACTCAACTGTACTAAAGGAAATGAAAGAGTTTAGGAAGGCTGTAGTGATCGCTTTGTTGGACCAAATGTGTGTGCGTCGCGTGTGTGTCTGTGTGAGGGGAGGTCCTGATTTGCCACTGAGAAAAGTATGAAAACCCTTCAGGGGGATTTCCTCTGAAAGAAAGACCTCCTCCTCCTCCTCTCTCAGACTTTACATTCTCTCTCTCTGTCACGCTGAAAAAGCTCTTTACAGTCAAGACAAAACAGCGCAGTGAGCCGACATCACCCCGCTTGACATTTAGCAGTTTTCAGAAGACGACTTGCAATAACTTGCTAAACAATGGCTGTCGTCCGCTGTATTCCAAAAATACCAGCACAACAGACGCCCTCAATGCACCTCTGGATGTAAGGAGTCATGGGAATGGTGCCAGTTTCTCTCCAGAAGTAAATCGGGAGTTTGTTTTGTTGGAGAGAAGATGACAGCAAAGTAGACTGGATCCAGTCATCAAGATGGTAAATAAAACTTGTTCGGTTTTTACATCACATATTGTGTGAGCGTTGTATGACTGATCCGTTGAACTACTGATAGCTGCGGGTTAAGATTTAATGTTGCATCCAATTTCTTTTTAAGTGCACAATGAATGGTTCTGGTCAACCACAGCTGTACCAAGTTCAGAAATTCCAGTTCGAGATATATTGTGACCTCTAAAAACAAAGCTAAAGAACTTGTAAAACTGACTTATGATCAGCTATCTTGCTACCCTTGTCTCCATGTATCTGTAGACTGGACAATAACTAAAGGTTATGTACATTAGGTTGACATGAATATCTGTCTTTGCAATTCATATGTCCACCTACTGTATCATTGACAGAAGTAGTGGAGCTATCGCAGACTAAGTTTATGCAAAACATCCATGTTATCCAGAGACGTTTGTGCTTTAATGGTAGCAATTTTATATGGTCAATGTCAAAAACACTTTCGTCAAAAACAACTTGCAGAACTTTTGATCAGTGACTCAGTAAAGCCCTTTACAGAAGAAGTTTGTTTTGCAAAAAAAATGCAGATTTTAAAATGTGGTGTTAGATATTTGAACCTGATCAAGAACTTCTTCACGTGACCCACTTTCCAAAGCACATCTCAGTTTCTTTCTAAAGCGTCTGGTTTGAATGACTGATGATGTTCGGGGGTCCGACAGCTTCCACAAACTTTCTGTTGTGTTGTTTAAGTTATATGATCAGGTGCATTTATCTTATTTGTGGCTTTTCTGACACTTCTGTTGACTCAAAATTTGACAAAATATACATTGTGTGTCCCATTCAAGCTTCTAAAAAATAAACGAAAATTACATTAAAATTCTATATCAATACAGTTCGTATTGATCTAGAATCATGGGCTTTTACAATAATTTTTACAATAAAAATATTGTTTACCAGCCTCATCCTCACTAATAAACTACACTATCCTAAAGTGAGATCTACCAATCAGAGAAGTCTAATTACCATGGAAACGAAATAGACAATCTCACTAGTGACGCCCGCTCTTGTGGAACACTTTGAATGAATCAATCACGTCTCCTTCTCAATCTACTTCCAGATTTGAATACTTTTGAATAATTTGCAACAAATAAACGCATCTGGAAAAACAAACTATACTGATTTTTACAAAACCATGAATTATTAGAAACAATGGTTTCATTGTACTGTCAAATTAGAATCTATATCATCACTCGCAATGCTTCATGAGATTTCATTTCCTCAGGAATTTAAGTTCACAGCTTTTGTCTGGATTGATTTAAACCTTTATTGAAGAATCTTCTGAAATCTCTATGGAGAAAATAAAGAAAACAAAGACGGGGCGGACGCTCTATTTTGTTAAAGCAGACCACTGTAAGTCAGTGAATGAGATAAAAATCCCACTGCACACACCCACTTTAGTACATCGGTAGAATAAAGTGTACAGTAGATTGGTCTTGCAAAAGCAATTCTTATTATGCAACACTTGTCAACACGTTACAGCAACATCCTAATGTGAAACTGAGTTGTGGAGTTATGGGATTGAGTTGTGGGATATTTCTGCGATAGGTTTAGCGTTCCGTGTAGGGAGGGCTGCACGGTGCACACCTGCACACTTGTTTTCACACTACGGCTGATGTGTGCGCTTGACAGCTGCACTCGCCGGATGAAAACAACATTAGACCAGACTCTCACATTCACGCACACAAACAACGCTCTCGCTGTGCTCGGGCCGTTACGACCTCTGACGGACCTTGAAGAAACCAGTAACACACAAGTACAAATATTTCCAAACAACACTCACACACATCACACATACCCAACTCCTGGCATCTGTTATGATAGGTTTTAAACCAAACATCCACAGAAGTGCAATTATTGACAAACAATTTCGTAAAAACTGAAAGTCCCAAAATAACAGGAATTCAGGAAAACATACGTGCAGGCCGGTTAAAACTGGTGCTTTTTGTAAATGTTTGCATTTCAAACCCTAGTTGGGTCCTCTATACTGTCTGAGTTTGGCATTTGCATATTGCTAAGCTAATGATGCTAACAGCGTAAAATGCATGGCAACCTTTATTATTTGACTATTTTATTTAACGTCTGGGAGAGACTTTGTAAACCGTGTAAAATGCTCACTATGTAGAAGGCTCACTAGATTTGACATATTAGCGAATAGAATTGGCGAGCTGCATACTGTTGAATATGATCCATTAAGGACAGAACATAAAAAAAAAGAAAAGCGATTTTTCCAGCAAAGCTAACACATTTTCTCGGAGGATAACCACACGACCTATGATGACATGTCGTAAAACGTCCTGCCAAAATCCTGGCGGCTGAAATATTTGTATGCCTTTGTATCACATTAAAGGCGAGCATCAACAGCTGTGTGTGATGTGCATTTTGTTTTCTCTGACCCCTCCGAGTTCCTGTCGTGCACACACAGACAGCACTGATTCACTTCTGCTCTTTATTAGCATGTTGCACATCCAGATGTTCAGTCAGTTGGTGTCTCAGATTCCAGATCAGTATCCTTAGATCATATGGAGCATAAAAGCCAGGTTTAAAGTGCATTTGCCAAAACCACAGTAAGAACCTGGTCAGTTCTTCCCTTTCTTTTCTACATTTCAATCAAACTGGTGCATGGCTAGCGGTCTCATAATCTACTGCATTTACCCCAAAACGATGACATCAGTGATAATGGTTCCCTGTTAAAATCACTGTTATCTGTCTGTTATAACACAAACAAAGAAAGTGCAGTATATTTTCATGAGTTGTACAAAATTTTAACATCCCAAGTTGGCCTTTATAAATTAATGGAAATATTAATGACATTTTTACTGCAGTGAATTTCTGATCGATCTGCACCCTGATAGTGGAAACAATGCAAAACGTTTGAAGAATTCTCAAATGTGGGAAACTGTAAGTGATATTCTGTACATGTGTGTTACGGTGGGAGTCACGGCTGTCTGTGTGTTTTGAGCTGCTAATATTTATTTTGGAAATATGTCCCATGACCCTCAATCAAATTCTAATGAAATATGATATTCTGGATCATTTGGAGGTAGCTTTGCGGTCTTGGATCTCAGCGAGAAACCACAAAGCGTCGTTTCATCTGCAGGGCAAACTGGGAAGAAAGTCTAGAAAATATACAAGTTGTTTAATAAGTTGGAGGTGCGTATAGAAAGATGTAGACCTGCAAGTGTCAACAGTGATGTATGACTGTGTTAAGATTAAATATGTTCTGAATGTAAATGTTCTTTATAAAGTGTCTTTATAAAACTAATTTATGAATAGACTGTAGAGAAACAAAGAATGCCCAATAAAGAAAAGGCAATGAGAGATAAAATATTTTATTTGAAAAAAGAAAAGAGTTCATTTGCATTGTTGTTTTATGTTTGCTGCTATTCTGAAGAGCTGCTAAACAGTATGTCCGAACAATGACAACAAAGGTCTATTTTATTCTATTCTATTCTCGCAGATAGAACTTCTGCAATAATAATGGTCAATCTAAAAGTATAATGCAAAACAATAATTGTGCATGGGATAGCAATATAAAAAGACATTTTCTACATATTTTGTTGATGTCGTCAAAGGCACACCCAAACAAATTCTGTGGCATTCTGTTGCAAATTCATTGGTCAAGCTAGTCAAAATAGACAATGTGCCAACATGGACAGGTGGTGTGACGTGCCCTCATCTTTGAAAAATCTGAACAATTCACTAGAACTATTCAATGTAAAGGAAAAAACACACAGGCTGCATTGAACATAGATGCACAGAAGAGACCATCATTTTTAATGCCATGACAGAACCTGAAAACCTTAAATTTTAAGAGACATTTAGAAAACCAAAACTCCCTATTTTTCTATTCATTCTATGCTATATTAATCCCGTGGGACACCACAGGATGATGAAAACCTGGGTTCCAAACCAAACCCCGCTCGAACACAGAGAACCTTTACCACATATCCGTCCAAAATATCCTCTGCAACAAAAAAAATTCTAGATGATAAGATCCTTAATTGCTCAACCTGTTTCAAACAGAGACAGCTTTGGAAAAGTGTAGCCTAACAAGTGAAGTAAAAAAGGCGTAGCGAGTCAGATGTTGTGGATGTTTGTCTGCCGAGAGTGGGCAGAGGCTGGAGAATGGTCCATTACGCTGTGAATGCAGAACATTGTGCCAAACTCCTTCTGTGAGGAGTAAAACTATAGCGGCTCAGACACAAAGACAACAGTGTCTTAAAGACAGCGAGGAAAGGAAGGACAAGACAGAAACGTTTTGGAATTTGACTGTTGAAATGAGAAACTCTGAAAGGCTGTAAAATCGGTGTCAATGTCAGGAGTGCAGATGTATTTTTCAGGCTACGACCATTTGTTTATTCTGTTGCATTCTTCGTGCTGCCCTGAAGTGATAACAGAGCTGAAGAAAAGGCTTTTAAATGCCAAAAGTGCCTCTTTTGTCCTGTGCCAGATGTACTGTACAAGTCGAGACATATTCTGTGCACATAACACATCATTTCGACACTGTATGGTGCCTTCCTGGAACTATTTGCAATTCCAATATATATTTATACACCTATCGTATTTCCACAGACCACAACAGCGTTCGGTCAAATTTCTGTTTATGATTTCTTGTCCCTTAAAACCTGTATACGACTCTTTCTTCTGTGGAACACCGAAGATATGAAAAGAATGTCTTTGTGGTTTTGTGTCCACAAAATTGAAGTCAATCGTAGCCAGTGTTGTTTGGTTACCAACGTTCTTCTAAATTATTTCATTTGTGTTCTGCAGCAGAAAGAGAGTCATAAATGTATGACACTTATGATTTATGAAGCATATCAGATTCTCATGACTGAATGAAATCAATCTCTCAGAACGAAAGCTTACAGCTGAGCTTTGGTCTGTAAAATTTCATTTTCTCTCTGTGTAATTACAGACAGCCTTACGCATTGCCAAATGATAACCCGCAATAGGTATTTACATTTAATTCAGAGTTAGAAACCGTAGCATCGAATCTAGTGACTGAGCCGAAGCTGTAGGTGAGATCACGGCGCATCTGTTAAACATTATTTTCTTTCGGATGAATGTTTAAAGTGTCTTCACACATGAAAGCATGCACTTACAAACATCTCCAGATATCAAATGAGCCTTTCAATTAACTTTCCAAACTTCAGCCAGGAGGCTCAATCCAGGCTGGACTTTGGTGCTCCATATAACCATCCATGAATATGCGATTGACAATCTCCTGACCGCAACTTCCAGACAACGGGAACAACGCCAGGCTCCAGATATCCCTCATTTGGGATCCTGATGATTTGTTAAAAGAAGTTTGACTTGGACGTGTTGGGAACACTTAGGTGTGGGTGTGTAATGTAAGAGGATGGGGGGTAAGCAGAGCACCGGGCCCAGGGCCACATTGAGTAAGTGATCTGGGCAGAACAAGAGGAGTGTTTACCGAAAGGGAAAAGATTTCAGGAGGTTCATCCAGAGGACCGGCAAGGTTAGAAACTTGGTCGAGAGTGGACCACCCTGAATGAGACGCAAAAATATCAGTTAACGATTAAACTGAAAAGCTATTGTGTCTGTCTACAGTCGTAATGAGTTATTAATCATTAAACATATTGAGGGAGGTGGTGTACTAATGCTGCTCAAAAACAAATACACATAGAAGTTGAGAAGATAATAATCAAATATGCTTTTCATTCATCGCCGGATTCCGTAAATCAGCGAGAGAGCCTATCCCAGACAAACTCAGACAGAAGATTAACATCAGCATACTTTTCGGATGAGACATCTGACGTCTGTGTCACACAATGACTAAAACAACAGAGATCAGACTGAGGGTCTGGAGGTGAACGAGGCCCCTCAATTCATGAAGCATCAATTTGAAGTCACAATGCGTAGCATTTTGGGGTTTGCCAAGCGTTGCTAAGTTGATTTTTTTTGTTTATTGTTCTTCTCAAGAAGACATAAACTTCCTGTCTGAGGTCCCACATGGGTCCTGTAATCATCCTAACCAGAAGTCTGTTGAGCTTACAGTTAAAAAAACAAAACCCACAAAATACTTATCAGGTTAAAAGGATTAGTTTCTTTTCATGGTTAATCATTTAACTGCGGTGTATAAAGATCACTTTAAACATTCAGTCTAACAGTCTTAAACTCTGACCTGTGGCAGCGTGTTATTCGCCCTTGAACAGGTTTTCTCAGACAGGAGCTTTCATTCATTTTCCACACAACACTCCCAGTCTTGATCTTCCTACATCTGCTTTGCAAATCACTCCAAGTCGAACACTTGAAACCTGAACTCAACATTTTCATGAGCTTGCCGAAATACATGCATGATAAATATTTGGGAGAGCAAATATGAGAATCACCAGTGTATCTGCAGTAATCCTACAAAAGCGCACGTACATACACGATCACTGATGTTTCTGGATTATGCGCATATGTTCAGTACATAAACATTTGTGATCCCTCTCTCAGCGCTGGGCTGGTTCAGATCCAGTTTTCTATGTTCTCTTTTGTTTTACTTGTCTAATGAGACAGATCACCCCTGCATGGGCCATCTCAAATGAAGTGTATCTTGGACAAACATACTTTAAAGAGCCCATATTTCCTTCAGATGGACGACAGTACAGATCTATTTCATGAGGCCAAAAACTTCATTGTTTCGCTCTTGGGCTTTGCAAGTGAGATTTAGGAGGGGTTGAAGTTATGAAAAGGTTTGGCCTCGGGCAGTTGACAACAGCCTCATTTCACTTCTTCAAACAAAGGATTCAGGGCGTTTATAAATATAATGCCTGGAGTATAATGTGTCCTGAGATGTAACCCTGGATATTTGTTACAAGGCTAGAGAAACTAAGTCAATGTTAAACACAATCATTTAGTATAAAAAATGAAATGTAAAAATGTGCAGCAAAAAATATTTTAAACTTATGGTAAGCAATGTATTTAGCATCTTCACATCCTGATGGCAATCAATAATTAAACCGGTCCAAATATAAACAATTATATACCTTCCGTAGAAGTCTCAAGACTGTAAAATCCGTACAATCACTGTCTCCGGTCTGACCTGTCAACGTATGTATTTGCGTTACATTGCATCGCCTACTAAACACATATATTACACACAATAATTATTGTTGCCGTGTTTTACTGTAATGTCTCATCGGTGAATGAAAGTCATTGACCTAAGGTGGTGTGGCTTGGTGGAGAGCTCGGAAAGGAGGACGGGTTCTTTCCACCTTTTTATATTTCAAAGCTAGCTTGCTGTAGATCATAATAAGTTAGGATTGTTAACATTGTGCAGTTGTCTCCATTATTTGAGGTAAAGTCTTAATCAACTGACAGCTCTAAAATAAATCTCTCTCTCATTTTTCCCATCAGAACCCGTCATCTCTGGAGTGGTCCATTCAGAGCACGCTGTCGGCCCTTTACCCTCCTTTTGAGGCCACTGCTCCCACTGTTCTCAGCCAACTCTTTCGCACCATTGAGGAACGTTACCATGGAGATGCGCTGCAGTGCCTGCTGGACTTTCTCATCCCAGCCAAACACATCTTAGAGAGTGTACAGCAAGCTGCGTGTGTGAGTACAACTTACTCAGCAGAACACAACATCACTGCTTAAGATCTGATATCTGATAGTAACACCGAACAATTCATAGGTGATGAAAAGCCTATGAAGCAAATGAAAAGGAAACAGTTCAACCTGAAATTAACATTTTGTCATTATTGACTCCTTATTTAAACCTTTTCCTCCGAACACAAATTTTAAGAAATGTTACAGTAATCATAGAACAAACCGCCTGACCATACACAAATATTGTGCTATTTCAAAAACTATCTCAAAAGCAGTCAACATATGAGTCTTTTATTCCCAAGAATGCAAATGAAATATGTTTTTAAGTAAAACACCATTTCAATTTCAGCCACTTCCGCAATTAAACTCAAGATTTTATAAGACTTGACGTACAGCGCACAAGTTCTGTGGACTACTGTTTCAGTCATTTACAGTGTGATGCTTTTCTAATCTGTTTAAACTTGACAGGCTGTGCTCACTATATGCTCCAATTATTAAAAACAGTACAATTCTTCAGAATTTCCTCATCTGTGTTACACACAAGAAAAATGTCAGATGGTTTTAGAATACCATGGCATTGGTAAATGATTTTCACGTGAACTAATGTTCAAAGAATCAAGTGAAATTCACTGCAAAATGAAAGCAGTTTCCTGCGCAGTCCTTTCATCCATGAGGATTTGTATGGTACGGCTCCCACAAGATACCTTGTCTTGTCCACTAGACAAGGATTCTGCTTTATTTTCAGAAAGATCAAAGCCCTTCTGAGGCAGATTCATCTGAAGGAGATTCAAGAATGTTTGTGTCTAAGCCAATAAATGGCATCAATAAAGTCAATCTCACCAACGTCATTGAAAAGTCATGAGCCTTTAAGAATCTGGCAGTCATAAAACCCTTTACACTTAAATTTTTTAGCCACTCAACCAACTTTTTGCTTTCTCTTCTCAACTAGGCTGCATACTCTGATGTCCTCTTTCGTTGTGAGGGTTGGCCATTGTGCCTAAGTGATCGTGTGGTGGTTCAGCTAGCCCCTATCAACCCTTTACTGCTCCGGCCTGGAGATTTCTACCTGCAGGTGGAGCCTTTTGGAGATCAGTCAGCCCGAATTGTACTCAAAAGTCTTCTTGTGCAGGAAGACCTCCTGGGGCAGGACAATCTGGTGCTTCAAGCAGGCTCCAGAGTGCCGCAGGGTCCCGAAGTCGAGGGTATACCAATACCCGAGACATCCTACCCGAGCATTTTCACCAAGTCTTGGTTAAGAGAAATAAATGAGGGCCGTCATGGTAATCATCTCCATCAGTGTGTGCTATCTTCCGACCGGGGGGTTGTAAAGGTCCCTTGGACTGAAATCTCTAACCCGGAATTTCTTGACAGACCCAAAGCTAATACCTGGGCTGAAACAACATCTTGCATGATGGCAACTCTCAAAGTGGATGATCTTCAGACTAAGATTTCTGAAAACGTGGCACACTCACAGTTACCTGTAGATCTCCTGCAAATTGAGATGGACACCAGGATCCTTCCTGCCGAAGATGGAACGGTTGTTTCGGTTCAGCTGGTGGAGGGTGGCACCAGATTGGTTAAGGTTGAGCATGGAAACCCAATCAGCAGTTTTGCTGGAAAACCGGTTGGTTGGGTCTCTCCCAACACCTGGGACAGCAGGCACGACCGAGAGCTGGAAGGGGAATATGTGGACTTGCTGGAGTTCACAAAGGAGAAACAGACACTCAACAAAATAGAAATGCCAACACAACCACTAAGCTTCAAGATGGTCAGGACCGCTCAGCCTGAAGCAAAAAGCAACCTGTGTGATGAGCATTTCAGCGTCTTAGATAAGAACAGTAACCTATACTTGCAACCCATACAGCCACCAGAGAGCATGCAGAACAATCTGGAATCCAAATGCAGGTATCGACAGTCCTACATGGCAGCTCTACGAAACCCTGTACATTTTGAGAGAGCAAGTATGCTCCGTCCCGTGGATGAATCAAAGCCAGACGTAGCGGAGGCTGAGCCAAGCTGTGAGAGATATGTAGTTGGCCTCCAACATCCACGCTGCATGTCTGGCCAGACACCAAACCAAATAGACAAAAACCCAATACAGTGCTATGAGAAATCAGCCCAAGTAGAGCAAAGTCCAACAAACGTCTGTCAGAAGTCAACCCGGCCAAGTGAGAGCGTACCTCCTGGCCGTAGTTCAAGGGAGAAATCTCCTGAGCAGTGTCCATCTCAACAGAGCCCAGACACCGCCCAAGCAAAACACCACAAGTCACATGATCTTCACGAGACTGCAGTGGGAAATAGAGCATTACATGACAAAAGACTCCCCTGTCTCAACGACTCCATCAGACAAGATCAGTTTCAGGTGCGAGTCGGCGGTCAGAAGCACGCCAAAACCCAACACTTGCCTAAAATGGGGCTAAGGGCATTACCCGACCACAGTGGCCTCAGACAAGATCTGTGTTTGCGGCGACTCAATATCATTCAGCAAAACCAGCTCACACAGAACTCCGAACAAACATCCCTGTTATTTCAGCGTCAATGCAGTCAGATCGAGTTTCAAAATGAGAACAGTCCATCGGATTACAAAATCCCCAGTGATGACAGACAGCGCGGAAGAGACCTGGATTCACCTGCACAGGTGTTGAAAGTGGCAGGCAAAAGCCGGCCAAAATTCCGCTCGTCTTCATCCGTCTCAGAAACAGCCAGAGAGTGCATGCAGTCACACAAGGCGACCAACAGAAGCCACAGTGACATCTATCCAGGGATCATCCCGACTGTATCTATAATCCAGGGAATAAAACACACTGCTAATTTGGTGTCCCCGAAATTAACCAGACGACACGAACGAAAGGGTGAGTGAACATGAACTTCTGGTTGTAATTTGTTATGAGATGTCACAAGCATTTACAACAAACACAAAGAAACATCCTTCTGTAGTCCCGATCTGTTTATATTAACAGATTGCATACAGATGTTTTTCTTTCATCAAATCTCAATTTGCTTTTGAAAGAACACACAAAGTAACTCCTCTAGATTATTTTTATAAATCAAAAGCACAGTCCCTTGTGAACAGTTGTCTGTAAAAACAACAATCCTTAGTCATTAATATGAAGCCCTGTCTCGAGTCTAGTAGCTGTCTGCCATTAGAATCCTCACTATGTCATTTTGCATGCACACATCAAGCGCAACAAGGCATTTCGGCAGATTTACAGACAACCTTGACCCTTTTTCTCTGCCGGGAGGAAAATATACCCATCTGAAAGGTCATCTTGAAAGAGTGCAGTGTGACACAGGTCAAAGGTCAACAGCATGCGAGGCGTTCCACATGGGGAATTTCTGAAGCCCTCCATCTGATCTTTCCTTTTTTGCAGAACAGAACCAAAGCATTCATTACAACCAAGCACCAGAGTACAAAAATAACTACACCCCCCACCGTTTATGGGGAAGCTGTTTCATGTCTCTTTGAATGGGAATTGGATGCCCATTGCTTTAGTTGAGAAGTTTCTTTCTGGAAAGGGAAAAATGTACTTCAATAGCACCATCTAGCTGTTAAACGTTGTCTTAAACCCAATAAACAATAACAAGGCTTGGATATGTTGCCAAACTACAGTATATTCATACATAAATCTAGATACAGTAAAACAAATCAGTGATGACAGTGACATGATGATTATTTATGTTTTTTAAAAGTTTCCTTATCTGGGAAACTTGGAACTCCAGCTGGCAATGGAGGTGTGCTCCAGGACATCAACAATGACCAGCTCCAGATGAGCCGAACTGAGAGTGCAGGGCAGGCAACTCTCTTTTCCCAAGACTCCACAATCAAGAGTCTTCTACAGTTAGGAATGATCTGTTTGCCAGGTATGCCTACTGTTCATTTACAATTGAAATTTGATGGTGTAAAATCATTGATTAAAGTCTTGACTGGTATTCAAAATGCAGAACACAAATGAACATACACAATAATTTCAAACTCAGTGGGACACCAAAGCAGTTAAAAATCATTTCTCAGGCAGAAATTTTATCAAAAAATGTAAGTACACAACAATGCATGATGCAGGGAATACAATATATCCCACAATGCAATGTAGTCAACCTTTAATTAAGAATGTCATTAAAACCTTTTTTCTCAGACTGCCAAAAAGAAGTTCACTCAAATTACACAAAAATGTATTAAAAATGTAAAAAAGATGATGCAACTCAAGTGCAAAGTGATGAGATTATGCGAATAATGTATATTATATAGAATAATGTTGCAGATACTATTTTCAAGCAGTAGAAGGCAGTATGCAATCCATACTGCATAGTAAATTATAAACCTAGCATTCTATTCTATTATGAATATAGTCAAAATACGGAAGAGCTGAACACACCTTTAGTAGTCAGAATGCAGCGCTTTGTTATCTCATTACGGGAAACAAAGAACATTCCTAATTAAATCTGCTGTGGACAAACTAATGTCTTTTTACCAACATCAGGGAGTCGTGACAGAGCTGGTCGAGCTGTGGTGGAGGTATACGGGGGACGGAAAGGGTGGGGAGCGACCCAGCACTCTCCTCTGGACCTCTGCAGACTGCTGCTCTACCTGCACTCCATACCCAGGTATCAAACACACAAGACTGTCACCACAAGAGGGCAGTAGCTGCATGAGTAATTGAGACGTTTAGTGTGAATTGGACTTTGCAATTGGAGTGTATTTTTAGTTACACACTATTTTTGTGAAGTTTTAGAACTTTAGAACTTTTATTTAAAATCAGGTAGCATATAAAATATACAGTACAAATTAAAAAAAAATTGCTCTCAAGTATTTTTTACATTCATTAATTTCAAAGTCATGCACGGTCTTAAAAACAGTGTGTGTATATGTAGGATGGAGGTGAGAGATCTCGGACTGACCGTTGTGATTGACAGCAGGAAATCTCCACTGCCCTCTGTCTTTTATAAATCTCTGCTCTTGGTTCAGGTGAGGACATCCCTGCCAAACCGATGCAAATTGAAATACAATACCCTTTTTTCCACAATACATTAGGAAAATACACAAGATGAACAATATATTTGGATGCATATATGCTCAAAAGGCTCACAAGGAGGCAATAAAGCAACTTTTCAAACATTAAAGATGTACACAAAGAAGATTGTTGAGTAGAAGGAGGTAAATTCACAAATTAAAAAGTATTTAAATTAGGGCTGTCAAAAAATTAATCTCAAATAATGGCATCCAGAATAAAGGTTTGTGTTTACATAATATATATCTGTGTACTGTGCATTTTAATTTTTTATTTATAAAGACAAAAAAATATATATTCTTGTCTAAATATTTAAATGTATTAATTTATATTTACCAATAATTTAAATTCTAAATAAAAGTTTATTAATTGTTATATTTTTCTTAAATATGTGCATTTATGTGTATGCGTTCATGAATACAAAATGAATATGCACAGTCTACCGACATATATTATTTAAACACACACTTTTATTCCGGATGCGATTAATCACGATTAATCGTTTGACAGCCCTAATTTAAATTATATAATGAAAATGTTGTACTTCTTTATTTATCCGTTTTCCCAGAATTTCACCGGAAAACCGTAGGTTGCGTGACGTGATTTATACATAGATTTATACACACCAAGATTTTATATTATTTTTATAGGCCTATAATATTGTTTTTCTTGTATGCGTTGTTATTTAAATTTTTTCACCATTGTTATTGTATACATAAAATATGTTTTCAATGTTCTTGTTTGTACTTATCTATTCTGCTACAAACAAATTGTAGTTGATTTTATAAGAATGATTCAAAGTAGCCCGTTATTTGCTGTATCATTCACAAACTGACCTTTGTCTTTATGTGTATAGGAACAGGCCCTTCATGCAGTACACACTATTGTTATGCTTGTTGAGAAAGACGTGAATCCTCGACCCGAAAGACATCCTGGTTTACAGGTAATCATCACACCCAAACACACTCATAATGACTCACAATTTCTCCTGCGTGGAGTCCTGCCGACCACGCCAACTCCTCTATTTAACATCTGATATCACCGAGTTCAGAATCAGATACTTATACACTCTGAAGCTGCTTAATGAGGCAAGAGCGGCTGTTCTGAACTTCTGAATGAGTCTTAATAAGTAAATAAATCTTTCTAGTTCACGCTGCTGGCGCTTCTTTCGTGAATGTTTGATCTGATTTATCTTTAAACTAAGGTGACCAGATGATCCATTTCTCCTGGATGGGTCTTTGCCAGGATTAGGATGAAATGGCTCATATGGTCACCCTATTTAAAGTGAACAAATTTTTTGCCCATCTCAGTATTTGACTAGTAGCAGAACTTATATTAATAGCGTTTTTAGTCTTTGGTACTGAGAAGAATAAACGAGATTAACTTATTTTGGCAATGTTTGCATTTGCAGCGCAATAACTTTACTCTTTACTCCGTAAAGTTGATTTTGTGGTCTGCACAATTAGCTAAAACTAGCAGTAAATTAATTAACATTTTGTTTATAAACAATCTATATGGACTTGTTAACGTTGTGCTCTGGATAACTGTCCTGAGGTAACGTTAACTTGTTAAACAGGTTAGGTACATTGTTCACATTGAGGTCTAAATGCTATTAAATCACAGATTTTATTCGAGTTTTAGATTTTTTTATTGAAATGTGTTAAATGTACTTGAAATTGCTGTTGTTTGTAGTATTACACATATAAAACCAAAGTTAACTTCCGTTCTATGTTTGGTTATAATAAAACCATTTATTTATATTTAATTAGTAAAATAAAATTATATTAATATTTAATTGTGTATTAATTGTATTGAATTACTCAGCAGTTGTTGATTCTTTGAGGAGGTCTACAGGAAGTTACCTTTAGGCCCCATAATATTTGTTTATGGTTAGGGTCTATTGAGGATGAGGATTAAACTGATTCCTAGGTAAACAGACTTTTCTGGCGTACCTAAACACTAACAAATGATGGCAAACCTGCAGTCACCTGCATACATTTTCAATTCTATCAGATAGATGTTGTGACATCACTGAAGGCTCTTCATAAGGTGGTTGATGCACAGCAGTTGACCTCTGACTTTGGAGGAAACTTCCCTTACAGTCATGAGGACTGGCTGCAATTTCACCAGGTAAAATCAGTTGAGAATCTTCCCTCGAATGTCATTTTGATCTGTTATGACGGTTGTACTGTAGACTACCTTCTGAAATCAGCGTTCACTTGAATGGATAGGACTTTTCGCTGATGGGTGAATGTTGAGTATTTGTGTGTTTCAGAAACTCTCCCTCTTTCAACTCGACCTACAAGCGGCATCTTCATTATTGCATGCAGCGATCAGAAAACTGGACGTTAAAAAAACAGACTCCGCACAGGTAAAGCTTCATGCTCGAAAATGAACAGATTTTATGAAATAAAACAGATGTTAAACCATATTTAGAATAGGTTGGTGTTTACCTCATTGATGATCATATCTGAATGCCACTCTTAAACTAACTAAACCAATTTTACAGGAAGTGATGTCCTGTATCGACGAGCAAAGAAGCTCTATGAAAATAGTGCTTGAAGATATGCGATTGGTCGCTCTCCAAAGAGAGGGCGGGGCTATTCTCGCCAGGATGCGAAAGGAGGAGCCTCGATATGTTCATTCTGAAGACAACAGGTGTGTTTTCTCGCTTAATTTGAATCTCAGGAGGCTTAAAATCGGGATCGAACAAGTGGTCACTAAACCCTCTCAATGTTTGGACACCTGTTAGTTAATCCAGGGTTACCTCATGGCCTACATTCACAAAGAGTTTGTCATTTTTAAAGCTATAACCACTTACAGAAATAAATGCCACTCTCTATCAGTGCAAATGCATTGCAGGGCTTATAACTTCCTTACGTTTGCATCTCTCTATTCAGGCACTCAATGGAGTCTGTGACGTGTCTGTATAACCAGGTGGAAGAGGCCGTTCACACACTAGTGATGAAATCGAACCAGTCCCTCCAACACCTCGAACATGTTCTTCTGTTGAGAGAGACGGCAGATACGCTTGACAGGGTATGACACTATATTTTTATGATGACACAGTCTATACTCACAGCTCACAGATGATACACAAATACTAACAATGACACAAGTTACACTGTGAGCTACAGTGGTTTACTAAAGAGTAAATCAGCCAGTACTATCTAAACATGCTGTCTAAAGGTGATTGAAAAAGAATCAGAATCAGGATGTTGTTAACTGGCCTCCATTCACTTGCATTGGTTTTGTGTCCATACAATAGAAGTGAACGGGGGCCAGTGTTGTTCGGCTACCAACTTTCTTCAAAATATCTTCTTTTGTGTTCTGCGGAAGAAAGAAAGCTATAAAGGTTTGAAATGAGATGAGGAATTTTCATTTTTAGGATAACTATCACTTTAACAGTGCTGGGCTTCAAGGAGGTTTCACAAGAGGCTGAATTTTAAACTCCTCAGCTGTTTATCTTTACGATAAACTTTGGATGTGGATGAAGTGGTCAGCTAAGCTTTTATTTTAATGTTGATCCAGACTGGTTTTTCGAACTTATAGGTAGTGCTAGTGTCCACCCAGTATTGATCATACAGTATACCCACAAGTCACGTACATTATATTGTATATGTTGACATAAGACTGGCCTAAAATATACAATGATCTTGGATGTAGTTACTAATTACTATTGTAAAAGTCCTATAAGAGGCCCGGTGATGAGGCACACCCGCATCCAATGATGGTGTCCTACATCCAAAACAAAATGTCCTGGTGGTGACCAGCTGTTCTGCTCTTTTCAGCTGGGAAAATGTTAAAGCTCCACTTAATTCAATTATATTATCAGTGTTTGTGAATGTTTATAGATCCAGATCTGGTGTAACGCAGAGGAACAGGCATGGAAGGTCAATGCTGACAAGGAGGAAACTCTGCCGAAACTTGAACAAAAACTAAGAGATATTCAGTCTGTTCTGATTCAAGCGAAGGTAAACAGACTCGAATGAGACTCATGTGATATTTGTCATTGCATTTTTTCAGTTGCAAAAACAGTAACTTTTTTAATCAGGTTCTGCAAACACAGATAAACAGATCAGCCCTCTGTATAAAGCCGATCACAGGGTTACAAAGTTAATGCGTGGCAGCCAGTGTTGTGGACTCCAGCGTGTGTTATCATTTTGAATTTATGTGAAGGGGTCAGCACATGAATCATAATGCAATAACAAATGTATTTTCTGATGATGAATATAGTTTGGAAATATGCTATCTTTAGTTATGAATTATTAAAGGTAAAGTTTATGAGTTTTCAGACATTTCTGAGATATTGCTTGACATGTTTTGTGATTTCCAGGAGAAAAAGGAGAAAGGAATGTTGTTGATAAAGGCAGTGAAGAGAAAAAGGCAAGAAACAGAGTTTCATGAAACAGACACTTTTCGCTGCACCGTCACCAGCTTCAAAACCAACATGACTGGCTTCCTCTTAAGGGCTGAAGAACGTAAATCTGAGCTGGAGACTTCTCTTGACCTCTATCGTTTCTGTGAACAGGTGAACAGTGTATAAAATCACCTTAAACAAAAAAGTAAAAGGGTACTTAAAAGTACCCTAAAGGCTGATTGACTGATTTCACTGTCATAATAGGACATTTTTTCAAGTAAAACAGTATTTCTAATGATAAAATTTGCAAGGTGGGGAATTGATTCTAGACAGCAAGAGCACTTGAAGAGAAAGCATTCCACACCCTGAATTGGATGGGAGGGGTTTCAAAATCAGTGAGGTCAGCCAAAAAAATTAAAAGTTGTTTCAGAGGCAGAGCACTTTTGGAGACGGAGAAACTGGTCACTCTACAAACAATATTAGTATCAGAAAAACTTTGAGAAGAAAATTCAAGTTATGTGTTCCTCAGAATAATATCTGATTAAAATGCTTTTCATCTTGTTTGTTTTTACAGGCCTCATCACTTGTCAAAGAGTGCATGCAGTATTTGGGGAGCGTGACCTCTCCTGCCTGCCTAAGCTTCAGCGTGCTAATGGCCTTTGAGGAGAGGTTCATAGACTTCTCACCCCAACACTTTGAGGAAAAAAGAGAGGCTCTGTTAGAGAGGCACCCTGACGGGATATGGATGTGGAATGCAGTCTGGGCACAATGCCGAGACATCAGACAGAGGCTACGCGAGATATTGCAGGCCTCTTATAGAAATCAGAGCCCTCCGACATCTCCACAAAAGGAAAAAGTGGCGACCGAACATGCAAATGGCCTCTTGGAGAGTCTGGCCCCAAATGTGTTTACCACTTCTACTCCTGAAAAAGGGGAAGGCGAACCCCAGACGAACCCAGTTGGCGATCATACAGAGAACCGAAACTGTCATACTGAGACTGTGACACTTTTAAACATCCCCTTTAACCTGGTGCAATTCACATTATCATACTCTGAAACACAAATGGATGAACGTGAAGATAACTTGCCGATTAAACAACACGTTCAAGGACTTCAACAATCGTTTCCCCTCAAAGAGCAAAGCTCACCCAAAGTCTGGTTAAAAGACAGCGGTCGCCCTTTCCACCGAAGGTCAAGCGAGGGAAGTGTTTCCACATATCACACAGCCCAGACCGCAGCAATCAGGAATTGCTCTCGCATGAACTCTCACAGTGATGGTGATCTCAGGAACTTTGGACGCCCCGATGATATGTACCGCTTGGCACGCAATCGATCACTGGTTAGCTCGTGTAGTGAGGGCTCTTGTGCATCAACCAGCTGTAGCGTTTCTACAAGTAAAGACAATGCTACAGTTAAACCCATGACCCAGACATCTACACATTCCTCTCAAAAAGATTTCCAAAGAGTTTCAAGTCCAGTCAGCGATGCAGAAAGAGCATCATGCGATGGGCAGAGCTCCAATCTGTCTTACCAAGATAGCTTTTGTTCTAGCGTTTCTCAACCGAGCCGAAGTGACAGTGCTGAAATAAATAATATGTTCAGCATTGACACCAAATCAATGATCTCTCCAGTCAGAACGCAGGACGAGTCGATTTCTACGCCTACTTCTACATTGGAAACCAACAGTACTGTATTGTAAGTGACATAAGGAATCTGTACTTTTCAAGAAACATCTAGTATACAGCTGTATTCCAAAAACCAATCGAGTTGCCTTGTTGCCTAAATAGGTAGCTAGTTTATTCAGTCAGCATCCTGACTGAAATCAAATATTGCATTTGATGTCGAATTTCAAGTAGAATCTGCATTTCTCTACCTTTGTTTAGATTTTTTTACTGACTGCAGTATGTTAAAACATGGAGGACCTATTAGAAACCATGGAGGACCTATTATTATTTCCTGACTTTCTTTCTTCCGCAGAACACAAAAGAAGATATTTTGAAAAAAGTTTGTAACCAAACAGCGCAAGTGACTGGGTGCCATTCTTCAAATTTTCTTTTTTGTAATGTGCGGAAGAAAGTTGTTTTTTAAGTTGATTTATCATAATTTTGTAAAAACACAGAAACCATCAATAACTTTCCCACATACTCGCTGGAATGCTTGATTCTGATTGGACAGTTGTGACATTTGCAGGTTCGTTATGTAAGGGTTAATGTACAGGCAGCTGGTTGTTATCACAGAGGTAAGCACAGACAGTGTGATCAGTCTTATTTCACACTGGAGGGGCTTATTTCGCGATAAGAGCCGGCTGCTTAATCCTGCTTATTACACGGCTACTTGCCACATGAGAAAAAAAATGGAATTTTAAACATTTTATTTGCTCATTTTTAATGAATGGAGACCTTCCGCGAGGAAAAGCTTCTTTCGGTTTTAAGATTAGAAACAACGTTCAAATTTCACGAACATTCAAATTGGTTTAATCATTTGTAAATAAAATGTCATATATGTTATTGAACGACATAATTATATTTAATTTTTCAAAATGATTTATTGCGTCCGGCTGCCTGTGTGTTATTACTTTTGAGAGGTTGTTATCTGGGAATAACGAACCTGCAAATGTTGCGACTGGCCAATCAGAATCAAGCATTCAAACGAGCCGTGTGTAATAATCCCAGATAACAACCTCTCAAAACTAATAACATACAATAACCGAGATCCAGCAAATAATTTGACAGGTTTTTTTGTCAAATTAAACATTAATATGTCTTTTAAAAACATATATGAGATTATATACGAAAAATTAAACCAAATTGCCTGTTCGTGACATTTGAACATTGTTTCTTACCTATAAACCGAAAGTAAATGGCCTTGGTAAAGATTAGCTAATAAAATATTTCAAATTCACATTTCATGTCCATTTTTTTATGTGGCAAGTAGCAGTGTTTAAATAGGAATCATGTACAAGCAACCTGTTGTTATCTCGAAATTACAATCCTGATCACACCTTCGGGCCTTATTTCTGCGATATCAACCCGCTTCCTGTACATAATCATAATAGGACATGTTAAATGTCGTTAAATGTCTTGCCAAGACAGTCTTATCACTTTATCAAAATGTAACACTATAACAAAAATGTCTAACAGTAACAATTATGCATGCGCTTGATTTTCCTTTTGCCTCCTGGCAGAAAACTGCAGCTCATCATTGAGGAGTTACTCAAAACGGAGAGGGAATATGTGAGAGCTTTGTGGTACGTGGTAGAGCACTACATGCCTGAGCTAGAGCGTCCTGACGTTCCTCAGGACCTGCGAGGACAGCGAGGCGGCATCTTTGGAAACTTGGAGAAACTGCGGGATTTCCACCAGCATCACTTTCTTAAAGAGCTGGAGATCTGTCTGCAAGAGCCCTTCGGTGTGGGACGCTGCTTTTTAAAACACGTGAGAGCTTTAAGGACGACCCCTCATATGTTTACACTTGTACGATATATGTAGAATATATCTTAGTCAAAGGAGGCATCATATGACATTTGACACAAAATTAACTTTATGTAGTGGCATCACTACAAACAAAATGATACCCAGGCCAATACCCATCTAGTAGTACCCATCTACACTAGATAACAATCTAGGAAAGATTTTATTATGATGTTCAAGACGTTACAGATAAAGGCAAACACATACATACATAACATATGATGACTCATGATTATGGGATCTGTTTTCCAGTCCATGATTCTAACCTTATGTTTCTCAAATTAGAAAGAAAACTTTGGCCTCTACGCTTTATACAGCAAGAACAAACCTTGCTCGGAGGAACTGCTCATCAGTCATGGAAAAGAGTTCTTCAAGGTGACCTCTGCAGTTATCCTTATTTTCCTTAATATAACACGAGACCTGAAGAAATGTAAATGCTCCTTAATTTTAATGAATGTTATATTGTAAAATAAAAAAATGTGTTTGTGTGTAATTATGTACAGTATAATGGTAGCATTAGGAAATTTTTAAGATATTGTATTGTAGAAATACAGAAGAATCTTCCAGAAGGGGTCTTTGGGATCTTTGTACAGTTTGCATGCACAGATAACATTCATTCACATTCACTGTGTGAGGTGTTGCTTCACCTAATATTTTTTTGTAAATTTCAGGAAAAACAGCAGCTGCTGGGAGATAAAATGGATCTGTCATCATATCTCTTGAAGCCGGTGCAGCGCATCAGTAAATATAGCCTGTTGCTCCAGGACATGCTGCGGGAATGTGATAGCGGGCAACACACAGGCCACGAGCGTGTGGAGATACAGACCGCCTTAGAGATCATCCAGTTCCAGCTTCGCCACGGCAACGATCTGCTTGCCATGGACGACATTCAGCACTGTGATGTGAGTAATAATAAACACACAATAAACATTTAGTATCGAATATAGTAGTAGGTCATGTAGTTATGGCGGTTTCATACTTAACTATTTTGGTGCCCATATTAACAGATAACAGACTATGTTGACTGAAAGAGGATGTTTTTATAGAATGGGATAGTTGGGCGAGATGTGAGGGCCAATGTGGTTAACCACAACACACATTGAATATAATTACAAAGATAAAAACCTTCATATTTCTTTGCCTTTATTTTAAGACTGTACGGGGTGGTGAGAATTATAGATAAAGTGCACTTTCACCACCCGCACATACAGTAAGTGGCAAACTGTTCTTTGAAAGAGAAACAAGCACTGTCATAAAAATAAATAAAAATCTTGTAGATTAAGGATTATTTGATTATACATATATACATTGAGAAACACAAAGTGAATGAGTAGGGTAAATCATTGTTAGATCAATTTTCTATCAACAGTCTTCTATGACTGACCTGCAAGAATGAATGTACAGCGCCGTGGGAGAACCAAGGAAAAATACACAACACACAATTATGTGAGCGTCTTGGCCTCCAAGTAGTAGACAAAGGCCTCGAAAGGCCTCCAAGTAGTAGACAAAGACGAATGCACACGAGAGCCCATCGAATATACTTTAACTATCATAAAAAAGCTTTGGTGTAAATCAATTTAACATGCATTTTAACTTGGCCCAGTTTTGGAGATCTTAAAAATTCAAGCAAATAGGATATCTGATATAATATTTTGATGTAAAAATGATTTTGGCTGTACAGGTGAATCTGAAGGAACAAGGACAGTTGATTCGTCAAGACGCATTCCTTTTGACCTTCAGGAAGAAAAAATGTCAGCGTCACATCTTTCTCTTTCGAGATCTCATACTCTTCAGCAAAACTAGGAAAACTGATGTGGGGAATGACACGTATATCTACAAACAGTCCTTCAAGGTGAACCACTTCTGACATAACAATCATAAACCGTTAGTCAAAAACATTGATGGCTACGCATATTTTCGTAATTTTGATAATAATACTTATTTCTTTTTTTCGGTGGTGATGTAACTGTATTCTTGTCCATCTCTTGTGTCTCAGACATCAGACATTGGCATGACCCATAATTTTGGTGACAGTGGGCAGTGTTTTGAAATCTGGTTTCGAAGAAGGAAGTCACAGGACACATACATACTTCAGGCACAAAGTCGAGAAGTGAAGGAGAATTGGACAAGAGACTTAGAGAGAATTCTCTGGGAACAAGCAATACACAACAGAGGCAAGCAATTTTTTCATAATGTATTATCATGAAACAGAATCATTCCGGCAACATTCTCATAGCAGCTGAAGCCAGTTTCGCTCGACAATGTTTAGTGGTTGATATAATTTTTGAGTGTTAGCAGGTAATGTCATACAAAGGAATGTGATAAGGAGTGTTAGGAAATAAATGATCACCTTGTCTTTTTGCACAGAAGCATGCTTTCTCACTCCATATGTCATATAAACACAGAGGAAACAAGTTTCCCTGAGCAATGAAATTCTTACTTTGCTGTCCACAATGAATGCCAAGACAGTGCAAAGCTATGCACACACATACACAAACTATACATACATACATACAATGTAAGAAACATAATAATAAAAACAGAAAATAGACTATGTATATGAACTTTATATATGGGAATGTACAGTATTAACTTATGTGCAAAAAAATATTGCAGTAACAGGAAACATGCTCGCAATTTCACGTCAATCCTTTGTTTCCTTAGAATTATTTGCTCTTTCGTGCTTTCCTGTCAGCATGTGAGTCATTCCTGCAAAATGAACACAGAAAATATTTATTTGAAGAAAATATTAAATTGAAAAGATTTTCACTTAGACATACAAATTTGCTGCATGGTAGAAATATATATGTCAACCCAGAGGGGTTCAGGTTAGATTCAGGCTGTCAACAGAAGAGGTATTATCAATATTTTTGTGATAAGATAATGACAAATGAGTGTTGGGGAAGCTCTCAGGTGTGGTGCAGAATTTCTGTAAATTATGTTCTTGAATGCCTGCCAGACGTCTGAATAAGACACCCTCTTTTTTTCAAAACCCTGTGCTCATACGCACGCACACACACACACACTTGGAAAGGGTTGTAATTAGAAATGGAGCAAGAGAACAGTGGTGTATCATCACACGTACAGTACAACACCAGATGCCAAATTAACACTTTCCAAATGGATTACCTTCTAATAGCAATATTATTACAAGATTTTAGTGCTGTTACAGCTCAATTCAATTAAAGTTTATTTATATAGCGCTTTTCACAATGTGTATTGTTTCAAAGCAGCTTTACATGGGCAAACAGGAAAAACAGAAAGGTTAAAACACAGCACAGTGCATGGTATTTATACAACGAGTAAGTTCATTCTAATAAATAACATCTAATTTCTAATTAAATAAATAAATGAATGAGTGCAGTCTCCCGGTGAGCAGGCCAACACTGCCCTGCTGTGGCGAGGAACCCAAACTCCAATGATTGATTAATGGAGAAAAAAACCTCGGGAGAAACCAGGCTCAGCAGGGAGGGCCAGATCCCCTCTGACGTGTCATAGCTGCACTCAGACTGCTGACGTGTGGTTTAGGTTTAGCATTTAATACCAAATATTGTAACTTCAGCATTAATAAGACAAATAGTCCGTCTTTGCTCTTGGTTGGGGATGTAGTGGTCTGAGCTGGGATGGTCCGATGGTCATATTTCTCTTGGCAGCTGGTGGAATTGCCTTAGATGGAGCTGGGATGGTCAGTCAGTCTGCAGCTGTATCTGGTGTAATCTCAAGTTGGGGATGGGCATCTGTCGGTCGTCTGGACATGGTGGAACTTCTTCCATACCTCGGGATGGGCATCCCGAGGCAGAGGCGGAAAGAGAATAAAGAGAATAATTAGCGTAGCTGCTGTTCATTAACTATGCATTAAGTGAAAGCTTGGCTGAAAAGATGTGTCTTTAATCTAGATTTAAATTGGGAGAGTGTGTCTGACCCTCGAATAGTATCAGGAAGGCTATTCCAGAGTTTAGTAATACACACAGTTGTCTGCTGATGTCAAATGTCCTGAAGGTCTGTGATGGTCTTCACACAGAAATCCGCATGCAGGAGAGAGTGTTCATGGGCATCGGTCATAAACCCTTCATGGACATCACGCCGAGCGAGATGGCCATCAATGACAGAGCCATCAACTGTGATTTAACAGGACGAGGTAAAACACGTTTTAACATTGTAAATTTAAGTCAAATTGAAATGTAAAATTGACATTTGTTTTATTTCCTTGGACACCTTAGGTGGCCTTCCCGTCCTTCGTTTGAATTCTACTGGTTCGGCCAGCTGTACGTCATCCTCTGGTAGCCATTCATCATCATCTTCTGGGTGGGGCTCTTCTGTGGGACATCTGATAGGTCCCACCAGCAGAGATGTTGTCCGGTTTGGACGTGGAACCTCAGGAATCCTGGAGGAAGAGGATGTGGATCAGGATAGTGGAAGCCAGAGTGTACTTGGTATGTTCATACAAGATCATTTCTCATTTGGATTGTCTCATCTCAACATCTGTACATGCTCATTTACCCAAAAAAGGAAAATTCTGTTATTAGTATTATCATTAATCATAGTAATGTCTTTCCAAACTTGATGGTTGTTCATTTTTTAATTGTACAGAAAATTGAAATCTTTCTGATGCTCTTTAGTTCAGTGACCACATCTGCGTAAGAGTCCAAAAAGAAATTTTAGAAAAATGACGCAGACAGCGTTCCAAATTACACGTTTAGTGTCTGCTAACTGTCTTCAATTCAAAAACACTGATCCAGACTAAAACTAATTTTAATTTCCATGTTTCATTATTTTTAGAAAGTAAATGTTTTGCTAATTGCACCCTTTGTTGTGTGTGTTTGTTACAGTGGACAGTTCTGAATCGTCGGGTGAGAGTGTAAGTTGCTTCAGCAGTTCAGGCCACAGCTCCCATTCTGTGATTGGTGGATGCGGTGAACACGGCCCATCTGAGGTGCCGGTCATTGGTGTGAAAAAATTAAGTGCCCACAAAAAGGAAAGCAACAGGAAACCTGCCAACCCACCGATCCAGCCAAGCTCTAAAGTATGAGGCCTACACATATCTGTTTTTACACTATTTCAGTTTAGTGCAATATATATATTACAGACACTATTATTAAGTGTTTAAAATGCTTTTTGATATATTATGAATTTGATCTTTGTTCTTCTCAGGTTCAAGGGAGAAACGTCATGGGTAAATCAACAGAAGTTTAACCAGTCCTTATTCTTTGTACTGTAAGACTATCACATGCCTTTTATATTATCATGCATTATGCCTGTTGCTCACTAATGGACTTAGTAATAAAGCTCATTTTATTTATTTATTTTGGTGTGTGTTGGTTGGTTGAAACCAGAGGTGCAGGACATGTCCTGTAAAGTGAAGCCAAAGGAATTTGATCGCCCAATTTTTCTATCCCTACCCTTTGCATGTGTAAGAATGGGACGTGAGCCAAACCAATCTCAGCACCCATATTGTGGCTTCTTGTTTTCACTTAAAGCCAATAAAAACATTTTTTCTCCATTTCAAACTAAGTATGTTGGACAGGTGAATGCACACAGATATGGGTTGTGCTACAGTAAATATTTATGCGTAAGTGTCACTGTAAATCTCTGTAAGTTTTTCTGTTTACTGTATAGTTTCCAATCCTCTCCATGTAAACATCACAGATCTAAGTGAAAGAAGTAGTGTAGATATTATGTCTTTAGAATGCAAGAGACTACAAACAGCTGTTTACTATGTGCCCAACTAAACATATTTACAAAGAATATTTTAAAATAGTGACATAGTCACAAACATGGAAAATTACTGAAAATAACATAATGAGGGAGGAGATTCAAAGACTTATTATATCTCATACATCAGGTGATGTTTACTTGCTTGTTCGTCAGTTTGCACTCATTTAATCACACACATTTGGGAATCTTTCTAGCTCCAGAATACCTGTCCAAGTTTATACCACAGACAGTCAGGGCTTCATACACTTTTGGAATGTGAACATCACTTAGAAGTCAAACAGAGGTGTGTTAGCCAAGAGAAAAGCACACATACACAGGGAGAAGGAATCTCTTTAACACCCGGATTAAATTCAATTAATTACATGTAGTTAGTTCTTTTTTATGTTAAAAATGTTCATTTTTATAATAAGCCTAGTTTTAATTAGTAAGGATGTTTAAAAAATGGGGTGTCACAACACGATTTGTGCGTTTGCGTTGTTGGAGAATTTGTGCCGGACCTGGATACTGCAGCTCCATTTCCAACTATGTTGGACAGGTGATAACTAACACAGATATGGGTCATGTTAAGTATTTAATTCAACAGAAGAGCATTGATAAAAGACCTAACGACACAGAAAGATAACACAGTGTAACAAATTTTTTTTCGACAGACGGTTTTATGGTTCTCATACAATTCTGTGGTGCTAATTATTGTTGTAAGTATTGTATATATTTAGCTTAAGTAAACAATTTTTATCTTACTGTATATCATTAACACAGTGTAACAAATTGTTGTTTCGCCCAACCTTTTAAAAGATCTTGTACTGTTCTGTGGTGCTAATTGCTGTGGTAATGCTTATTTTCCTGTATATTTAGCTCAAGTAAATTTTGAGCTTTAATCAATAATTAAGATATATTGGTATATTGCAAATAAACAAAAATTGTACATAATGTCACATTTATTCAACTGCCACTGTCAGAAATTCTTGAAAATTTTGTCAGAAAAAGGGAGGTAGGATGAAGCAATGATGGGTGACTAGGTCTGGAACTTGGTTCCTGATAACAGTATTAGTCATAAAATTCAAAAACGATCAAATGTAGTTTTGGATGACTCAATCTTAGTAACCATAATGTTAAACTGCTGTTTTGTGCTCATTGTTACGCCAGTACCTTGTAATTTCTGCGTACGAGTTATAATACCAAAATGTGTGAAAATATATATATTTTTTATGAGTGTAGTAAAAGGATAAAGATTTTTTTTTGTGATTTTCGTATTCAGCATGTTACACTTCATTAAGAAACAGAATTAAAGTGAATCACAACTTTAAAAAAAAATGTTTCATTGTGTTATCATAATTTCTGTGGTCTTCAAAAAATTACCCTTGTTTATATTCTGTAAATGTACTGTAATCATAGCTTAAAGTGCTAAATTTTTACTCTAAAAGGTAATGAACCCGTGATCCAGGTAAGGTGATGGTCTAGTATACACATAACATATCACAAAACAGGATGTTTTGAATTCAACTTTAAAACATTCTGCAAAAACATAGTTTTGAATTGGCTTGTATTCTTACATGTAACCAGACAAGTACAATAATACCAGCGAACCACAAACTTTAATCTTTACGGAGGCAACATGTTTCCAAACCTTATTGGACCCATATGATTGCCACTTGCAGCTATATTGTTTATGTCATGTTCACATTATCCTGACGAACAGAAGTACAATAGAAAGGTTACAATGTATAGTAATGTATAAAGCATTGTCATCACAACAATTATTCAACAACAAAAATATTCTGATCTTCTGACTTTTTACATTTAAGTAAGTACCTTATAAAACATAATTATAATATTAGTGTAGGCTATGAGTTTAGCATGTAGTAGATCATAATACATGTCAAAAGTTATTTGATAGGGATCAAATTGAAACAATACACTTACATTGCATTATACTATACATTTGTTTCTGAGTATGTACAATCCCTGGTATCAAACGCATGATCTTGACGTTCTCAGCGTCATACTATTACCACTGAGCCCCAGCAGTGGAAGATGACCTTATACTTGATTTTATCTTAAAAATATAAACTGTAATGGTTTTATATTTATTACTTTGTGTTTATCTTACTACATTGATTGATAAACTTGCGAATTTTGTTTTGAATATATTACCGCAGTGATTTATATATTATTGCAGTGTGACCAGAAATATAATGTTTGTTGACAAATGGATATTTATTGTTTAATATGGTTGTGCAACAAATATTATAATTAAAATGTGGCTACTTTAGAAAACCGTGTTTAATTTTCGCAAGAGGGGGCGTGTCGCTCCCCACACACGGGTGGGCGCGTCGCTGTGACGCGTCCAGAGGAAACATGCAGTGGGCAATAAAGACCCGAGTGCGTCGCGCATGCTGAATATCACAGACTGAACAGGATCACAACAACATCACAGACATTATAGACATGGGTAAGTGCCTCAACACAGAGCATGAAAAGAGTTTTTATCATGTTTGCATTGGTAATGTGACTATCACCTAACTATTACTAATGGTTCATTTAGTTTCATTCAATTTAATATATGTAAAACGTCTGATTAATCCATAGTTTTACAGCATCTAAAGTCATTTTCAACCCAAGATTATTAAACAAATAAGTTATAACACATTTCCATTGTAACAGTGAAATGATCAATGCATTTGCTTGCTTGTCTTATTTTGTTAACTTTTGACCTGTCAAATTGTCTATTGTTAAATATTGCACAATAAGGATAGGTCCTATGCATCACCTGGAATATTAATAAATTGTACTTTTTGTGTTTTTTCAGTGCTATTTTATTCGTTTTTTTAATTTTTGTTTTTAAAAAACACAATTATCTGGAATGTGCACATCTATAAATGCACTTTTTAATTATAATTTAAAACCTTATTAACTCAAGATGTTTATTCTTGTGTTTAATATCTGTTTGACTGTGGATGGAGGTGTTGGCATTAAGATGAACACTTGATCGTGTAGGTCATTTTGGGGCATCTCTGCTCTGTATGAATGTACAGTTCAGTGTATTCAGGAGTGTGGCGTCACCCTGCGTAAGTGTTACTGTAAACTCCCCTTTAAGTTTTTCTGTTTGCTGTGTAGTTTCCACTCCTCTGCATGTAAACATCACAGATCTGAGTGAAAGAGGTTCTGTAGACATTATGGCTTAAGAATGAAAGAGACTATAGACAGCTGTTTACCATGTGACCAGCTAAAAATATTTACTTAATGATTAAAATAGTACCGCAGTCACATAACCATACATGGACAATTACAGAAAATAATCTAATAAGGGAGGAGATTCAAAGACTTATTATTTCTCATTCCTCAGGCAAAGTTTGCTTGTTTGTTCGTCCGTTTGCACTCATCAAATCGCACACGTTCGGGAATCTTTCTAGCTACATAATATATGTCCAAGTTTATAGCCTACAGACAGTCAGGGCTTCATACACTTTTAGAAACCATCAAATCGAAGTCAATGGTGTGTTAGCCAAGAGGACCAAGCACACACACACACATGGAGAAGGCATCTCTTTAAAAACCCGGATTAAAGCTTTGTTAAAGATTAGAACAGCAGATCTGATAGAAACCAGATGACACCCCACAGAGCAAATAAACTACTAATCTACACAAATATGCAAACACACATGTACACACTTGCACTCCCTTTTTTGCTCTGAGACAAATTTGCTCACTACAGGTTAGTTAGTTTCCAACATACTACAGTATGTACAGTATTTGTCTACCCATTCAACATCCTCTCTGTCTATATTTCTCTGTGAACTGCCCTACCAAGGGTGCATCTGTTAAACATAAACCCCATGCAACATACATTCTTGACATCTTAAACAGATGGCCCAATTAGAAACATCACCGCCTCAACCTTAAAACATGCAGGTCAAGGTCCAGCTGAGACACATTATGTCAGCAGAACACAACAGAGACGTTCGTAAGAGGAACTGTTGTGTTGAAGTTTCTAACTCAGTATTTTTTGCAGTTCTAATCACAGATGGTTTGTTGTCCCTTCGCAATTGTTAACTTAAAACTGACATTGTGTCAAACAAGCATTCCGCCGTGTATACAATATCTCAAGCACAGCCGTTAAAGAAAGTTGTGTGAAAGTTCCAAGGCGTTTTCCTTTCAAACTCTTCAAGCCTTCAGGGAAAAGACAGACAAACCCCACCTGCCTCAAGGAAATGTTCAGATGGAAAACAGGACATGGGAGATAATATGGTTTTAAAGGGGTCATATGACACGGCTAAAATTAATATTATCGTTTGTTTTAGATGGAATGCAATGTGTATTCATGATTTAAGGTAATAAGAAGCTGTATTTTCCACATACCGTGCATGTTTGTATCTCCTCTTTGCACCGCCTCTCTGAAACGCACAGATTTTTTACAAAGCTTATTGCTCTGAAAAGCGTGGTGTATGATTGGCCAATTAACCATTGCGTACTGATTGGTTGAATACTGCCAGAGTCTGACAGACATTTGGGAGATTTTAGTCAAATCATACACGAACTAGGGTGGTTACACGAGGCGTTCCAGGCAGGTCTGGGTGAGCATTCGCTTTTAGATAGAATACATAATTTGTTCCGACACTTACAATTTTGCAATTTTATGTGTGTAATACATGCACGGGCTACATATACGTAACACCAAAGGCACAGAAAAACACGTATTCGCGCCATATGACCCCTTTAAATCTATTCTAGTTGTAAATGGCATGAATGGTATGCATTGAAATGATGGTCGACTAGTTCAAGCAGTTTGTTGCGATTTATAACCTATTCTTCAACCCATAGGTAATTTGTCCCTTCCTTAAAATACGACCTATAGGAGCATTTCTTTTTAATCAGCACCTCCACCGGCAGCAGACGATTCCACAAAAACTTTCACCTTGATGTTTTTAGGAGTTTAATGTGAATGTTGATCTGAAGTTCAGGTTGCTCGATTGGTAGAGCCATTTTATCACATGCAACATGAGACTGTTTTTTACGACAGCTAGAGGGCACTTAACTTTAAAACTTAACCATAGGTCGTAATATGCTGTTGGAACAAACGACCCAACAGGTCTTTTTTTGTAGGACTGGCACTTTATAGCAAATAGTGACGACAGAAACAATGCAACTGCATTCTGGAAAGTGGTATGTTTTCAAAGTTGTCTAATAAAATGGAAATAAAGCACTAACAAACACCAAGCTACCATGGTTGTCAAACCATTCTTCTTGGACTGCGCATAATGATGTTCACAAACTTTTTACATCTGTATTACATTTCAAGTTAATGAGAAATAAATGTAGGACGAGGCTTGACTTTATTCATTAACAATAGATGGATTGATAGGATCTGGATTGAATTGTAGTCTCTATAGACCATTTTAGAAGATTTTAAAAATGCTGGTCCAATGCTGGTCCAAAAGATCTTTCTGTTTCCGTTTTTTTTAAATGCAACATTTTAGTCTACTTTCTTTGTACAGCTTCTCTTTGTTTGCTGTGAAAGTCGACCTGCAGCAGAATAACCTCCATCCCTTTTTCTCATAGCTCTCGATATTGGTACCTGGGATCTTGCATGCAAGTTTAACAACACAGACCACCACACAGAGTTAAACGGCACGGATCGACTGATCGTGAGAAGAGGGCAGCCCTTTACCATCAACCTGTACCTCAACTCGGGATCTTACCAGCCTGGAGTCAGTCAGCTTCACATTAAGGCAGAGACAGGTAAATCTTACCAAGGGTTTAGACCAGAGCCGACGAAGAAGTAGCGTATTGTGTACACAGACATAGGCTGTGTCCGAAATCGCCCACTAAACCCTCATTCACTATTCCCTACATTAGTTCACTAATACAGTATAGTCCACGGTCATGAGTTCGATCCCAGTGGATTGCAAGAGACAAATAAGTATGATACAATGTAACTGACTTTGGTAAAAGCCTCTGCCAAATGCATAAATGGAAATGGAAGTAGGTGATAGGAGACGGATAATAAAAACCTACAGTACACGCCGCATTGACCGCTTTGCTCCGCTGCTGCGATAGGTCAACGGCGCTGCCATATTAGTGAGGGCAACATTGTTCACTAATAACCCACTGAACCCAATGGGAGAGCTGCGCTTTTTCGGCATTAAAATCACAATCACGTTTCAATTTCCAAGTTTTACGATATACCTAGTGTATAACTTTGTCATGTCTCTTGCTGCATAAGGGAATGTTTTTTGTTACTGTTATTTGTGAGAATTCACTAAATGGCACCATGTTTAGTGATATGTTATAGACAAGACAAGCAACAGAATAAAATAATTTGTGTTCTGATCATGGTTGAGCTCCACCATTCACTCGTATGTCTTTGTAGTCGGCTTTGGCCCTCACCAATGTGGCGGCAGAATTGACGGACTATACAGTGGACAATAAGGCATCTTGTTAATATATATAAATGTCTATTGTTGTGTACGCTGTCTGAGAAACATTGGCAGTGATAGCGGCAAGTAAACAGTCACTTTTGTTGCAGGTTGAAATGTTAAATACAGAAGAACAAATAATTTAAATAATTAATTCGAAAATGCATATGAGTAAACATGACGCTATCAGAGTTCTTGACCCTAGGAAGGGGTTGAAACAGACCAATCACAGTGCTCGTAGTGTCCGCATTGAGTTGACATGGTGCACGTCAGGCTACGCAGAGCTACGGTCCTACGCACGACCATAATTCACCCTTAACTCTGAGAACTTTATTCTGCCTTTTTTGATGTAGGAACAAATGTCAAAGGCCAATTTGTGTCCCAAACCATATTCTTTGATAGCAAAGATCTTAATTGTTATTTTTGGCTAGAGTCAAGCTGCCGTTTGCATGTAACAGGATGTTATATTTAGGATGTGTTATTGACCAGTGAGGACATCAACAGTGTTTAAGCCTGGCACACAGAGGGAAAGAGGTCTGTTCACTCTGAGATAACTTTACGTTCAGGACAACAAGATGTTTGGCTTGTTCAGCGGAAACTGTGAGGAGATATCCCCACTACCCCTCTCAGAAGTTATAGTGTTGTCCACTTATTAATGTTTTGGAAACTGTTTTAAAGGTGTTTCGGATCCTTCAAATGAGGGATCTCAGCCATAGAGATAAATATATGACAATGAACAAGGTATAGCCTTTGTGGACCTGCGAACATACAGAGCACCTTATGAACGTATAAGCACGCTCTGGCAACCATCCAAAACCTCCTATCAGAGGGATGCAGAATTTTGCATGGTGGTGAATGATTGCATACACTCTTATCTCTGATGTTACAGATGACTTTACTCCTTTTCTTTACACTGTGATAACTACAGTGCTTTCCCAGCATGGGTCAACACAATAACACCATGACTTGTGTTTGATTTGTAATATTATACTGACAGGAAATGTAATGTAAGCTTTGGAATGAGGAGCACTGTTCTGGAATGCTTTCAAGTACATCTCACTCCAGTGCGTCTGTTCATTGTTCTTTAGTCGCGGGGTCAAGGACTCAATCAGATCTTACATTCCCAGAGACTAAGAGCTTGCAGCTGTGGGCACATGCCATGACATGGTTTAGAGCCGCCTGTTGAAAAGACCAGCTGGCATGATTTTGAAGTGGTCCAAACTGGTTTACGTCAGGTTGTTCACCATCAACAATTGCTTTTCCGACAGCATGATCTTGCTCGACCAAGGGAATATTGGTAAAACTAATTAAAGGGATAGTTAATCCATGCAAAGATACAAATCCTGACATCATTTATTAACGCTTATTAATCACTCTGTTTTTCAATGGAACAGAAAAGAAGATATTTAGAGAAGTGTCTCAGTGGTTTTTTGTCCATACAATGCAAGTCAATGGGGGAAAATGTTGTTTTATTATCAACGTTCTTCAAAATATCTTCTTTTGTTTTCTGCAGAATCAAGAATGTCATATAGGTTTGAAATGGCATTAGGATGAATAAATGAAGAAAGAAATGTAATTTTTAGGCAGAAATAGACTATAGTATATACAAACATATGAACATCAGGGGCTAGAAACTTTCAGACACCCTTAAAAAGTAATTTTCAGTTTTGGGATGAAAAAGAAAAAAGATGGAATATGATCATAAAACACTCTTTCCACATACAGTACAAACACAACTACAAATTCAGTTTACATCTGTGATTCCTACACACACAAATGTTTCCAAATGGGAGTATCTCAGAAGGCCGCACTATAGGTTTTGGAACAAAGGATGGATTCTTTCCAATGTTTAATCACTGTGATTATTCGATAGGCCCACAGCCCGTAGAGCAGTACGGCACCAGGGCCGTCTTCAACCTAAGCGATGAGATCGACAACACATGTTGGAGTGCAGCGGTCACCAGTCCGCCTGGAGACACCGTTTGCCTTTCTGTGTGTGCGGCCCCTGACGCGCCCATCGGCCGCTACATCCTCACTCTAGATGCTCGCTTTCAATTAGATTTCATTCTGTTGTTCAACCCCTGGTGTACCGGTAAGTAATAACAGATGTGTTTGAGTATATTGCGTATTCTTTGGCAAATGTGCCTTGAGGTGATAGACAACAGGAAATCCTGTTCTACTCCCTGCTTGATTATAACGTAGTATCTAATTGTAAGCTGGTACTGGCAGGTATCAACAGGAATTTGTGAAGATTCACGCACAAACATATTATGATTTACAGGAGATGTAGTGTATATGGACAGCAAGGAAAAACTGGCGGAGTATGTTTTGGCTCAGGATGGTATCATCTTCAGGGGCAATGTAGATTATCCCACACCGCTGGCCTGGGACTTTGGACAGGTACCAAAAACAAACACGAGCACAATTAAACATTCTTGATATGTTGATATCACTCCCTAACAACAGATAAAACAAAAATAAGAGTTTTTTTTGAAAAACAAAGAAAAATTTGTAAGTGTAAATATTTACATAGCCGAATCCTGTCAAACATAAAATGTATAACTTTGAATGTTAGTGTCTTGGAAAAGGGGCCAAATGCATAATTCAAATATCATTAATTAATTTATCTTCTGAAGCCCATTGACCACAATCTAATAACAAACATCATATTGCAATAATATGGAACATCAAACATAAATGGTTAATTTCATTCATTTTTATCAGCAAAAAAATTGTGTTTAATAATATATGTCTTTATACTGTGCATATTAATTTTGTATTTATAAACACATACAGACACACATACAGTACATGTATATATATATTTAAGAAATCTTTACATGTATTTATTTATATTTACCAATGTGTAATATTTTTATTAAATATATGCATGTATGTGTATGTTTTTCTAAATACAAAATTAATATACACAGTGCACAGACAAATGTGTTTAAATTTTTTTTATTATTAAGTTTATTTTTTAATAAAAAAAGATTTATTTGTATTAATGTATTTTTTATGTAATTATAAAACCATGGTAGACTTTATCAGTGACATTAATACAGTACACAGTTTGTTTGTTTAGCATTTTTAGTTACAATAAAATTGCCTTTAAAAGTCAATTGTTTGGCTTTTTTTATAATAGCTTTAAAACTTTCAACTTTTTTTTAATCTTTGTTTTTACATTATTGCAACTCATTACAATAAGTTATGGAACTTGTTTTTATAATTAAGTTGAAATGACTCTAACCAATTAGATTTTTTGCGTAGTAAATACAGTAAATAGTATGTTTGAAATGTGTCTCTGTTGTGATGTGTGCTTCAGTTTGAGGAAGGCATACTGGACGCTTGTTTGAGAATCTTGGACATGAATCCTAAACACAAGAGAAACCCTGGGAAGGACTGTTCTGGACGCAGAAACGTCATTTACGTCACACGAGTGCTCAGTGCTATGGTAAGATGGTCTATTCGTTGTATTAAAGATCAACCACATGCTCAACATAAACAACACAATGCTCTATATGCGAAGCGTAGACGTCCAGAGTCAACTACTTTTAATATATGACATGTTAAATTGTCCCTCCTTTGGACTTTGGATGACAACGGAAGGATTACAATGCAATTTCATAACACCACAAATTTTTAAATTCCAATTCTAGATAAACAGCAATGACAGAGACAGTGGTGTCCTGGAGGGATGCTGGAACGACACGTTTGATGGTGGGGTGAGTCCCATGTCGTGGAGGGGTAGTGTTGACATTCTGAAGACATGGGACAGCGCGGCCTGCGCGGCTGTGCGCTATGGTCAGTGTTGGGTGTTTGCAGCTGTTGCCTGCACAGGTATTTCAACATCTCCTACATTCTGTTACGTAAAACATTATACTAAAGTAAGAATATGTGTGTGAATTTATTTCCTGTTCCATGTATCTGACTGCAATCCAGTTCTTACCGAACAAAACAGAAGACGTTTTTTGTCTCGTTCTCAGTGTCTCGTGCTCTGGGGATTCCATGCAGAGTCGTAACAAACTACCTTTCTGCCCACGATACCAACAGCAATCTCCTGATCGAGCATTATGTCAATGAGAAAGGTGAACCGGATGGCACAAGCAGAGATATGATATGGTACGAACCACAGCTTTAGCTAAAGTTTGTGGGTGAAAGTTTTTTTTTCAATAAAGACATTTGTGTCCAGACTGAAGTTTGAAAATGTTATTTTGAGAAAACAAATCAAAGTGTTCTTATAATCATCAATAGGACTTCAATCTTTGACATGAATTTAGTCAATTTTAAAGATATTTAAGTCACGTTGTCACTAGGGTTCATTTTGGGTGAACTGTGGTTTTAAATCAAACAGACTTATTGATCATGTGTTCATGGATCTGTTTCAGGAACTACCACTGCTGGGTGG
Organism: Triplophysa dalaica; assembly: GCF_015846415.1. Lineage (NCBI taxonomy): Eukaryota > Metazoa > Chordata > Actinopteri > Cypriniformes > Nemacheilidae > Triplophysa > Triplophysa dalaica. The sequence goes on along the minus strand of NC_079547.1, from coordinate 4,844,821 downwards.
AGAGCTGGATGACCCGACCTAAACTTCCTAAGGGCTTTGACGGCTGGCAAGCGAGTGACCCGACGCCACAGGAGAAGAGTGAAGGTGTGTCTCATTTTCTGTTGCTCTCTGCAATTCAGGAACATATATACTAAATATGTAGGAATGACCAATGATGACCTCTTAAATGTGTCTCTCAGGGGTGTACTGTTGCGGACCGGTTCCCGTGCGGGCGATAAAGGAGGGTGAACTCACCATGAAGTACGACGCTCCATTTGTGTTCGCCGAGGTGAACGCAGATTTAGTGTACTTCCTGAAGTATAAAGATGGCAGCACAAGCAAAATCGTGAATGACCGAAAGGTTGGCCAGAAGATTAGCACCAAGAGCGTGGGCCGGGACGAGAGAGAGGACATCACACACCTGTACAAATATCCAGATGGTTAGAATACATATGACATCTCAACATAATCTCAAACTCCACTTAGAATTATCAAGACATTGTGTCATTATAAATGTAAAAGGTCAATAAACAATTTCAAGGGAGAGTTCATCCAAAAATAAAAAGATCTGTCATCATCCCCCTCGAGTTCTTGCAAATCTGTATAAATGTTTTTGTTCTGATGAACACAGAGAAACCTATTTGGAAGAATGCTTGTAACCAAACACTTCTTGGCCCCTGTTAACCACCATAGAAGGAAAAATGATGGTAGTGCCCCCGAACTATTTCATTTTTCTACATTTTTCAAAATATCTTCTTTTGTGTTTAACAGAGCAAAGAAATGTATAAAGTAATTTTTCCTACTATGGTAGTCAATTGTGACAGAGAACTGTTTGGTTACAAGCATTTTTCCACATATATTTCAAATAACTGTTTTTTAGATTTGGAACAACTTAAAGGTGAATAAATGAAGACAGAATTTAAATTTTTGGGTGAACTGTGTCTTTAATATCACATTTCTCAAATTTCCGTGAATGCACTGTACAGTATATGTACAGTATAGACTCAAAATAAATGTACATTCTCCTAAAACATGAATGCTAAACAAACAATCATCAACTAAAAACATCCCAGCCCTTGTAGAGTGTTTATACTTTAGGAGGGATCATAGCACGGCGGGTAGACACAACCGACCCCTTTCATGAAATATGTGACTCGTTTGGAAAATTTGGTGACGACAACTTTTTAGTAGCCTAAATATTTCAATGGAAGCTTCAGATGTGGACGGGATTTGGCTGGTAATGATGCACAATCCTTCCTCCAGGTTCTGCGGAGGAGAGAGCGGTCTTTGAGAAAGCCAACCACCAGAACAAGTTACTGCAGCAGCAGCAGCCAAACCCCGGGCTGCACATCACCATCAAGCTGTCTGCGGACATCAGGAAAGGCTGCGACTTTGACGTGTTCGCCATAGTGACAAATAAAACGCAGGAGGAAAAGAAGTGTCGTCTGGTGTTTGCGTCGCGGGTCCTGTCTTATAATGGAGTCACTGGGAGTGAGTGCGGCTTCAAAGATCTGCTCAATGTCGAACTCGCACCTGGAGCAGGTGGGTGGGAGTTTCAATGCAACATGATGTTCATTGTGTATAGATGGTTTGTTTTACAAAAAGTATCTTATTGTATGTTTTTCAGAGAGGAAGGTCCCACTCAGGTTGAACTACAGCAAATATTGTAACAATCTAACAGAGGACAACCTGATTCGTTTGGGTGCTCTACTGATAGATTACAGCACCAGGGAACCAGTCATGGCCATGCGTGACATTGTGCTGGACAACCCTGATATCAAAATCAGGGTAAGGATGCTCTTCACGGTTACCATGACAGCCATTCACAGTCACCTTTATCACTTTTCATATCTTCTTAGACTAGTCTAACAAGTCATCTCATTAGAATGGTCATATCTTGGTCAGTTACATTAAAAGTTGGTTTGGTCTAATTGAGATCCAGACTAACTTAGAACCTATTTTTATGCAGTTGGCCCATGGGGTCTGATTATAATCACAGTTGCATTCTAATGTAAACACATTTTCTAGATTCTTGGAGAACCCAAAGAGAACCGTAAGCTGGCAGCAGAACTCACCATACAGAACCCGCTGCCAGATCCCTTACAAGGCTGTTGTTTCACAATAGAGGGAGCCAATCTCACAGGCGGTCGTAGTGTTACTGAGAGGTAAGAAACCAAACTGCGTGCATAACCTTAAGACTTTATCACAAGTAAAGAGACGAGAGACTAAAAACAGTTCAAGACAAGAACTGTTTCAGGGATTCTACAATACCTAAGAAGTCAAATATCAGGAGTGACATCATGACATTTTTGATAGATTTAGACAAACACATAGCAACAAAATTGGCTATAAGCAACTTAAAAAAAATTACTTTATTAATAAAAAGTATATATGTTTTCCCCCAGAATTACATAGATTTTTTTCAGTCACAACATACACTAGCTGTCTCATTTCGAAGGCTAACTGAGGTCACATGTCATCGATGCTGTCTGTTGTTCAGAAAACTAATCATTTCAAAGTAAGAAAGAAATTACTGCAATTTTGCCTCATGAGAAAACAATTATAATGGTCAAAGTGGCATTAAAGAATTATTTTTGATGCATTTTCTATGCAATGACACAGTTTTGTGTCCTTTCTTGTGATGACATTGCAACTTCATTTAGCAACCTTTAGCAACAAATCACCTTTAGCAATACCCCCCCAAAATTGTTGAAATCAAGTGTTCATGTTCTCATTTTCAAATGCTCATAATAACGTTTCACAAATAATTATGCTGCCCTGCGATGGGTTGGCACTCCATCCAGGGTGTATCCTGCCTTGATGCCCGATGACTCCTGAGATAGGCGCAGGCTCTCCGTGACCCGAGGTAGTTCGGATAAGCGGTAGAAAATGGAATGGAAAAAAAAATAATTATGCTTGTATTGCGATTATAACAGAACCGTACACAAATCTTCACTATTGACTTTAAACTTCTGATCCAACATCTGAAATCAGACTCAAATTTAAATGTTCTTGATTCAAGTGTTCAGTTATTAACGATTCTTACATGCACTTATCTTTTGTTACTGAGGTCAAACCGTTTACACTTGCAAAACAATAATCAAGGAATATCAGATGGATTGAGGGTGTGTGGTTACAAGTGAGTGTAACATGCAAATATTTATTCTATCCAGACTGGATTGCAGCATTGAGCCCGGGACGGAGGCCAAAGTTAAAATCTACTTTACTCCCACGCAGAGCGGCCTGCGCAAACTTCTGGTGGATTTTGACAGTGACAAGCTGGGTCACGTTAGAGGATACAAGAATGTCATCATCGGAAAATAAGATCATTCATTGCTGTGCTAGAGATTCATCTTTTTATTTTACATTTACTTATCAGTATTGTCAGTGTATAACTATATATTTTTTATTAGCATACTGTAGAAAGCTTTCATGTAGCTCAGTGGTAAGAGCATTGCATTAACAACGCAAGGTTGTGGGTTCGATCCCAGGGGATTGCAGATACATACGTATGAATGTATAGGATGATGCAATGAAAGTCGCTTTGGATAAAAGTGTCTTCCAAATGCATAATTGTAATATGTCAATCTAGCATACAACGGAGAACAGCATGCAATGATTATTATCAATATATCTTTTTTATATACCATTTTTTGTTATAATGTGAAAACTTAAGGCTTCTTTATTAGTATATTGTAGTATGTAGAACACCATGCAATGATTATTATCAATATATATTTTCTATACAATATTTTTGTAAGAAAGTGAAAGTTAAGGCTTCTTTATTAGTATATTGTAGTATATAATGGAGAAAACCATGCAATGATTATTATCAATGCATCTTGTATTTGTACAACACTGAATTGATTCCTACAACATGCAACATTTCTGGTTTTGTTTGCTTTAAGATGTGTAAAGCACAAAGAAAGCGGCAGATTATGAAAACAATCACACTACAATGAAAAAGACAATAAGAACATAAGAAAACTCAACAACAATGTGACTTTGGATGAAAGACGTCAAATGTTTGCTTCATGTATCTTTGTATTCATCAATGTGTTTCTTTTTCATCAGTCTATGTAACAGTCAATTTTTACTCAATGTATGATGGATAAAATCAAGCCTCACCCTTGAAAATGTTCAAAATATTTTGATTAACGTTTCACTGTAAAATGTTGAATTGTGGAAAGAAAATGTGTTGCATTTGAAATTTGATACTGACATTAAACCTGCTCCATCTTTCATATAAAGACAAAATTATCAGCAACATTGTGTGGTAATTCAGGCATTGAAAGCAGTTAATCGTGAATCAGTAAATCGTCTGTCAATAGGTAGGAAGTAGTACAAGGTACACAGTTATGTACACAGTTTTCCAGACTCTTATCTGCACTTATCAGTCAGCGTGTCTGGCCTTGCGTTGATCAAATATATTGCATGGATTATTACAGTGACAAACGCATTGGGTCGAATATGTAATCTTAATGTAAATTGACTAACCCTTAAAAGTCATTCCTAAGGCTATATTTTCTTGTCAAATTTCTTCCCAGACACCTTAGAGGGTAGACATTTCAATGCCCTGGGGTTGTTGCACAACTAGGGATTTCCTTTCTTCCTGGCATTTCTTCTGAAGAAAAGTGGTGATTAGGACACTATTCCACTCAGATTTTTATGTGCATGATTAAAGGTATTACACAGTGTTCTTGTTTAAGCCCGAAGTGCTGTCAGTTTTGTTAAAGAGACAGTTCACCTCTTAATTCTGTCATCATTTACTTAAATTGTTCCAAATCTGTAGAACATATTTCTTTAACCCTATCACACCCTATTTTGGGATTAGTATTATCTGGGGACCTCGTGTGATTTATAAATGACCTCCACACATCTGTAATTCACTGGGCGCATTCACACGGGATAAGTGAAGCTTGTAATTTTACTCAAATTTACTAACTTAATTCCCTGGTGTGATGGCAAGGCTTTGTGTAAAGTTTGTATAGCCTATTGTTGTATGGTGTTTTAGATTTATGACCGTACCTGTCAGCATTTGAGACCCGCGACGGGGTTGATCTTCTGTCCGGTTCTCGATCACGGGTCTCAAATTCTGACAATTTTACAAGTGTTTCCATGATAAGTAAATAAACGGGAGACTCCCCGGTGCCTAAAACAACAGTTTTGGCAATGTATAGAAATGACAGCAACCAAACTAATATCAAACACTTCAAAACAGCCTCCATTATTCGCAAACGGTGGATAAACCTTGAAAAATGCCTGGCAAATCACAGAGATGGCGATTCGCACGGGACTAATATTATCACAGGACCTCAGTGTTCGTCAAAATATGGTAGGTAATTTGTGGGGGAATTTTTACTTTACAAATTACAGACGTGGACATTTCCCCAGGTAATACTAATCCTGTAATGGGCTTTTGACTACCATTTTTCCTACTATGGTGGTCAATGGTTGCCAAGAACTGTTTGGTTAAAAGCATTCTTCCAAATATCTTTCTCTGTGTTTTTCTGAACAAAGAAATTCATAGAGATTTGAAACAACTTGAGTAAATGACGAAATAATTTAAATGTAAATGGTCACTAAATAAAAAATGACTGTTTTTCTTTAAATATTACTCAGCTATTAAGGTCACTGAGGGCATGTTATTAAGACAATTTTCCAGTGGGGCTGATATTTTGGAGGGTCATAGACCTTGCCACCAGGGGGAGACAAATCCTTTCGCTTTTGCTCAGTAGAGTCTGTGAGGTTTCGAGCCTCTGTGAATAAACACCGTATGCTGGCGACTCCTGCTGGTGAGCATCTAAAAATCCGGACAAAGATGACGCATTCTGAAAAACAAGAGCAAATTCTTTCAAATGTTTTTTTTTAAATGTAAAATCATTACATTCGATGAAATATTAGTGTTTGTATTGTGTTTAATTTAAGACTATTAACAGTGAAGAATCATTATGTGTTTCTCAACGAGCATGAAAGTCAAATAATTAGATCTTTGGATTTTTCTAAGGCCATTAGTGCTATGGAAATTTCATTTTACAAAAGAGAAAAGGAATCAAATAATCCTTAGCATACTACACAATTGAGGATTATTTTGGATAAAGTCAATTGCAACAAGTCTCAAAATGGGCCCAAAATCTAGGTTAAAATTTTAAATTGTGTGCCCAGCCAAATCACAAGTCCCACGACCTGATGGGGGTCTGCCCTTATATAACTTTGCATATATTTCATTCTTAAGGTATACACAGTTAAGAGTGAAAGGTCAAAACTTTCTAAAAGCCCAGAATTTAACTTTATTATGAAAAAGTCATAGACAAACTTCAGTTGCGTGTTTTATGAATACAGAATTGACAGTATATAAGATCATCTATACAGAATTATTAAAGTAGTTACAGGACAACAAATCAGAACCCAGCAGATAAAAAGGAAATAGAATTTGTACTACAAAATGCTCAGAGTATTAAACATGTATGTAAAAGCCCGATTATTAACTTTTACTTCAAAGATTTTAATAAACCACATCATTTAGAAACTATTACGTCAAAGATTGTAATGAACCACACAATAGTCGTGACCAAAGATGAGTAAACATAATACATAGATGTAGCTACAAACATTATATATGCTATATCAAGATCATCATGTGGCCTCAGTGTTTTATCTTTCAAATCTTCATATCAGAATCAGCCATAAACAAAATCAATATTGATGAACCAATATAACAATAGTCATTTAACTTTAGTCAATAACAGGAACAATAGAATGGTTTAAAATGACATCCATGCGCTTCTTGTGCACATCCGTGGGATGATAAAATATTCATATGATTATCAGGTTAGTATATTTTCAGGGAATTCACTCCTACATTTACAGTATATTTTACATTAATTCTCTGCTCTCTGATTGTTGTTTATTTCCAGCTCTTGTTTTGTTCACCTTTTGATGGTGTTGAAGACCCACTTTTCGAAACTGATGGTCCATTTCCTGCCTCATCTGAGCTGCTATCTTATGGTGAATCATCCGATGGTCTTCATCCCCTGGTTTGTATTTGTTTGACTTGTTTTTATGTTCTCCATCTTTTAGCTGACGGTTGCTCCAGTATTGCGTCTGATCCATGAGAAGGACTGGTCCTTTATTCTGCAGCTGTGTGTGTACCTGTTGGAGCAGATCAGCTGGCTGTACCTGAACATACGCTTGAACACTGTGTTGCTGAGCTTGACTTTCACTGAAATCGATGACTCTGCACTTGTATGTGCCCTCGTCTGAGGATTTGATGCTGGAGAGGCGGAGCTTGTGAGAAATGTTGCTGCCGACCACTTTGACCACCTGAACATAAGTATAAGATAGTTGAACAAGAACACTCTTGCAAATTATATAAAAATTGTCAAAAATGTTTAAACGAGAAACTCACACTTATTTTCGTTTCCCTGATTAATGTATCTTCTTGTGGAAGGACCTGTAGTGACCCAAAACCAGATCACAGGAAATTAATGTTTTTGTTGTTAATAAGCAACAATCAGGTTATCAATGTTTATTTATGTCTCTGAATGTCTATAATTATTATATAAAGTTTGCTCTAAAGGATAGTTTATATTCTTGTACATTCATTTCTAATACAATAATGTGAGAATAGTAAAACAAAGGCAATTTTTGGGCTTTCCTGATTGGTTGTCCATCCAGGATTCTCTGGCCAGTCTTGAGCGTGTCGAGCGTACCACCACTGTATCTCTAGAGACACGGAGGAGGAACTCGCCCCTCTGAAGGAACACTTTAACTCCACATCCTCTCCAGCCCGCGACATGATGTCATGAGGAACCTCAGTAAACAGAGCTGGAGAGAGAGAGAGAGAGAGAGAGAGAAAGAGGGATTGAGACAAGTAAGAAATAAGTCATTTTTAAAACATATTCAGTAAACACAGAAGGAAAGGATCAATAAATTGGCAGACCAATGTGGAATTAATTTAGAAGTATTTTACACATCTTAGTAATAGTCGAGTCATCTAAATGCACTCAAACCTTTTCCTCCCTTTATCTTTTTTCTCATCTTGTCAGGCATAGGCCTGCAGATAATGTTAACTGAAACAAACATGCTACAGCTCGTCCACTGACACCGGCACGATTCACACACACTCCATTGACCTGTGCTCAATGGAAAATGTAATAAATGTAATAATTAATGTACAACATACAGTACATGCGATGCATCTTGGGGTAAAAGATGATTGTACGTACACATAAACACACGCAATGAAAAACCATGTGACGAAACAGAAAATATATAAGATGATTGTACGTACACATAAACACACGCAATGAAAAACCATGTGACGAAACAGAAAATATATAAATAATGTAAATAAATAAAAAATGCAGACTGATAGGACTGCACTGACAGGATTTATAATTCTAGGCCCAAATGTTAAAAATAATCAAACAGATTAAGTAATGTAAACTTAATTTTATAAAAAAGTTCTACTTACTGAAATATTTAAGTTCCTGAAACACTTTTTTACTTTTGAGTAAAGTATAATGATTATTTTTAATTAACTCTAAGTTTTTACTAAATCCCAAAATATAGATTTACTCCTTGTTCACTTTACCTTATTCAAACAATTTAATTCAACACCATTGGAGAGAAGGATTTCCAATTCCCAGCATGCTTTGCATCTGAATGCATTTGGAGAGTAATTTAAAAAAATATGATTTACTTACATGTTTTTAAGTTAAAGACTTGTTAGTGCGTTCACTTCTCTTTAGAAGACTTTGATATATTTTTCAGTTTTGTGATTACCGTTGTTTAGAAGAGTGGTGCATGTGCTTAGGAACTGCAAAGCTACATTTGACCTGTAACATGTGATATGTTACCAGTGAGCAGTAGCTGTGCTAATGCCAGTTCTGAGATCAGTCTCTTCTTGCTCTTTTTGGATTGCATAAGTCGAAGTGTTTGATGTATGCATATGAAGGCTAAAAATTATGTAAAATAAAAAAAACTTTAAAATATGTTGCACTTGCCACGGAAAAATGTGCGATACAGTTTGGCAGGCGCATTAGACAGAGCCACTTGTATGTGTGATGTCCGTTTGTCGTTGTGCTTGTTCGTGTGTGAGGTTAATTTGAGGCACACATAAATACATTATTTATGTATTGAACTTCACTTTTTATTCTTGTGCTTCAACTATTTGACCTTTGCTACAAAACTTTAAGCCTCTCTAGCACCAGTGATATGTGCAAAAAAAGTAACCGTACAGCCCTGACATACAATGTTAGACATTCATCCTTGGGTAAACAGTTTTTTTTAAGTCATTGCTGTTACTTTATTGTGTTTATTTTAGCACAGCTGGAATACTCCACCAACCATTCAAAATACCACAATGTCTGTTTTATCAAATTACAAATCCAGTCAGATGCAACATAACCTTCAACTCTCAATCTCAACAGGTATAACCCTACATGACAGAGTTTGTGTGAAAAAACCCCAAGACAAAATGGTTGTTGATTTTTTATTGTGACATTTGTTCTTTTTTAGCTCAACAAGGGGTTGCTTGGTCTAATCTCTTCATATTGATGAAGACAGACAGTTGAGGTCATACTCAGCTGGATACTGCTATTTGAACAAAGCCCTCTATAGTCATTATTAAACTAGTCTGAGCCTCAGACCGTTGACTGACCGTCTGATGCATTTTGCAGTACATTCTGGGAAACTTCAGCAGACTCAAAGTCATCTTCTGATTGGTTGAATAACAGGAGAGACGTGCGTGTTGCGCTCTTTAACGGTCCGCTTGCAAACCACACAGTCATCTGATGCAAAAAAAGTCTGTCGTGTTTGTATCTGTGCCAATGAGCACTCATCACGATCGACTAAACGCTGGATTCTTTAAAGTATGCAAGGTACATAAAAACTAGAGATGCACAATAAATTGACGGCCATATTAGTATCGGTCGATAAATGCCTTTTTTTAATGTTCTCGGTATCGACCGATAATATAATTTACGCAGATATATTATAGCAGATCATAAATCATTTCCTCATGTTAAACTTTGTTAGCTGTCTGCTGCTCACAATAAAAATACAGTACATTACTGTCTTTCTGTCGTCATCATTCCAATACTGGTATTAGCAAAACATTGTTGATGTAGGTACAGTATTAATGAATGTGTAAATTATAGGAACAAAAGGATATTGTTTAAATCAGACTGCTGTCTGAATGCTTTCTGTCTTGAAAACTGTAAGACATGTGGCAGTAAAAACACTTTTCTTGGTTGCTCTGGAAGAACATCTATAATTTGTTTAATAAATAAAAATGTACCAGAAAAGTTTGAAAACTAGAGAATCTTTAATCTTTGTGTAAAGTGGCTTGGTATATGATTTTCAGTGGGAAAAAGTGAACTAATGGTTACCTTGTTTTCTGCAGTCGATGTTTTCAAATAAAAGCAGTTGTCCACCTTTTGCCTTTTGTTGCAGTTTTATGGAATTATAATTTATTTTAAATGTATATTTAGATAATGTATATCGGCCAATATATTGGTTATCGGCTTCCAATGATAAAGAAATATTGATTATCGTTAATCACCCAAAATTTACATATCGGTGCATCCCTAAACATTGTTGTTGTAAACTTTTAAAACAATTGTGAACAAATTGCGAAACAAATCGTGATTAATTGCTTTACAAGTCAGTCATATGGCATATTGTGCAGTTCTTGACCTAAAAAAGTTGTGTGAGATTATTATTAAACCGGCTTTAACTGATCTAAAAACTGCAGATTATGCAATGTCACATAAAATATTTCATAAAATTTTAAACATAAAGTAGTCACATAAAAACAACAGCTCCAGTTTGTTCTTTGTAAGTCTATCTAAAATCAAAGTAGGGCCTAATATTGACTTCAAAGACATTACTCATTAGACCAGTCTTATGGATATCTATTAAACTTCTGAGCATGTGACGAAATCTCGATTAAAAACAGTTACACCAGTTCGTATGAATTTGTATGGTCTCATTTGTGCATTTTGACATTAAATTTAGAGGTTGGGTTAACGGAGGGGCTTCAGTATTGCTTTTTAACATCCTACAAATTCATACGAATTACCCACCTCGTAAAATGGTTGCAAATTCCCATTAGATCAGGCTGGCTAGACTGCATTCGATTTAAAACACAGTCAGGGTCTACTGGAAGCTTGACCTGGACTCTAATGAACTCCCAGTGGAATGACTGGTTGTAGTGTGCTAACTGATTAGAGTGTTTCAATGATAACCAATCAATATCAGGCTCATTCTGTTTTTAATGATGAAACCACACAACATTCACAAAACATTTAACACTGAACATCAGGGGAAATAAAAGAGGCATTTCACAGCAGAGTTCGAGAGGTCTAACAAAAAAACACTGTAAAGTTGCTAAAGTAGTAACAATTTCCAATAGTAGCCTACCTGAGGTCCAAAAGAATAGATTGAACACAATTATAGAATTTAGTAAAAGCAGATTTTGTAAAAAAAATCGGAACGCATCTTGTTTTGTATCTTCGGCGCTACTTTTAAGCCACAAAAAGATGGTCAACCAGAAGTAAAGGCCAATCACAAGTGAATATATATATATTCATGCATTTGGCAGATATTTTTATCCAAAGCGATGGTGCATTAAACATGTACATTGAATCATTTATCATCAGTATATGTGTGCTCCTTAGGATTCAAACCCATAACCTTTCCACTCCAAATGCAACCAACTTTAAAACATAACTAACATACATTTTACTACATATGAAGTTGAGTGGAGTCTGTCAAGACTTTTCTTACAAGTAAACTAACTGTAGATCATATTATAAAGTAGGCTATGTAATGAATTCTGAGAGTGTTCTCTGTGTTGACTGTGCAGAATTTGGGTGGTCCTAATAAATGCATGACAGGTTCTCATTGCCCTTGAAGGTCTGAACATTTGTGAGACTTCAAGATGTTAGACAAAAAAATAAAAAAAACTTCACTGTTCATGAACCTGCAAGCTTATTATTTTACAAGTTGATCATTTGAAACCGCATCTGATTGTTTAAATAAATGTTGAAAAAAATAATAAAAATGTTTCACTTTATCAGAAAATGTGTCATATTCTCTCAACAATTCCTTAGGAATCTACACAAATAACTTTATTTTTTGTTGTTTATTGAAATTACACACCGATGTCAAGATATAAATATAAAAGCCCCTCAAATAAAGACTGGTGAGAACTTGGTGAGGTGCCTAGACATAATTTGTAAGCATCGTAGCATTTTAAGAAAGGTGTTTAGAGATGCAGCTCACTCGCTTTAGGAAACATGTCATATATTCTTCAACATACCGTTTCCAGAGACTCGATTATCCACTTCCATATTTGCTCTGATAATTTGGGCACAAAGTCCGACGTAGTGTAAAATCCAGAGCATCTCTCCTAACGAACAAGTCTATCCACTCCTCGGGAGCAAATGTTGAATTCCTTTGCAAATATAATATTATCGCAGTTGACGTTGAGAGGGCACGTCTATGTTCTGTCTTGCTCGGTTGCGCATTAATTACTGTGGCGGAGGAACACACGGGCGGGAGAAGTGCGTTGTGATGCTGTCTGTGGAATAATCAATTAGGTGGAGGTTGATTCATTCCTAAAACTAGAGTGCATGTGCCATAAGGTATTAGAAAAGCACTATTTAGTGTAAGACATATAACACGATTTGACGTTGTATTTACATGATATTGCCCTCAAAAATATTTATTATTTAAAATAAATAAGGACTGACAATCAAATAATTTAGTTTGATTGTGGGGGGAAAATGTATGTTTCTGAATCCTTCATCCACAAAAAATGTCTTTGTAATCTTTTAATAAAAAGCTGAAATGTACTTTTTTGTCCAAAAACAGTGCAGAGCTATAATAATAATTATGGTATGTTCACCATGCGTTTACTCATACTTCGACAGAACATTGTGGACAGCCTTGCACATGCCATCGCTGATCTTAGCTTCTATATCTTTGAGGACAATATTTTCTAATCTTACAGAGAGGCCAAGCACTTCAAACTGGTTCATACATATTAAACATAGCTGTGAGGCTATAAGAAATGGAACAATTTCAGATTCAAATATGACTCGTGAAGATCATAATTTTCCCTGCAGTCATTTCAACCTTACACCCACACGCAGGTCCAGCTATCAGGTCATAACACTCTCTAAGCCCAGAGCAGTTTCCTTTCCCTCTGAAGTCCCATCTGAAGAGATGTTTTGCATGTAAATGAAGTGGGTAGGACTCAGTGGTCCCTTACACCTGCAATCAAAAACAAAATAAACTGATCATATTATTATCACACTGCACAAAAATAATTCTGTATTTAATTATTAAAAATAGATTTATTTTTTGTTGCAACTTGCAAGCAGGCATCAGAAGATTAGACTGATGAATAATAAATATAGGCCTACTCAATGAACCATGTCCCCTTACTCATTTAAACAGAACTGTTGGGTTAAAAGGTTCACAAAAGTTTGAATATTACATGCCGTCTCATAGAGCCTGCATACTTTGCAGTATGTTAGTGTGGTGGGATTTCTTTGAACTTTTCTTGGTTTGACTTCCACTTGAAAATATCTTGTTGACAGGACGGACACTAAAAACCTGTGAGTGTGTGCGCATAAGAGCAGCTGTGAATGAGTTTTCATTACTCTGATTTAGGTTGAGTGATGGCAGCTATGGTTTGTATAGGGTTTGCTCACACAATTCAATTCCGAAGCTTTATGTGTCTTTTTCAAGTGCCAGCTGTGAGATGCCAAGACCTGGAACAGAAGCACAGCTCAGAAACTGCCATCAACAACAGATGCAAATCAAAGCAAGAGCGCATTAGCATTGATTCAAGAAAAACACTAAAATTGTTCACTACGAAAACAAACTCCATATCTCCAGTAACAATGCAGTTTGATTTCATGACATAAACCATAAGCTGTTACCATGGAAAGTGCTCAGAAGGCCAGGTGAATTATTAATAAATTATTATCTTTTAAATTTTGATTTGAGTGTCCTGGTGTGGTTGAGCACTTGTCAATTTCAGATGATAAATCAAAGTTTGAAACTTTGCTTTGGTGTATACTCAGGGTTTTAACCATGAGCAATAGTAATATTGATGTTGCTGCACAGGAAGATATTTGGGTACACACCGCTGAGGTTTCCATGCATCTGCTCATATTATAAATAGATTACATTTACATTCTGTCCGAAAAGTTTATTTTTTTCTGTCTTGCATTTTGTAGAATTAGATTAAAATATGAAAATAATCATTATACATGCTGCATAGTATGAGATAGCGAGACAGACAGACAGATAGACAGCTGTGTATGTGAATGAGGACAGGCTTTTTGTCACCTCTAAATGGTGAAGCATTTATGTGTCCCCATGCTTTTATGTTTTTGAAAAATGACAGCTGTAATTTCACTGGCATGATAATTGCCATAAGAGACAGAGAATAGCACTGCTCTTCAATTGCTCTCTCTCTCTCTCTCTTACTTTCACTGTTAAATAACACAACGTTTTACTCAGACAAGTCACCAAAACTAGTAAAACTAGACAAACAACTATGCCAAAGCTCAACAATCTCACATGGATAACAATGAAGTTGAAGGTCCAAAGTGTATTTTTTTAGAGGATCTATTGACAGAAATGCAATATAATATACATAACTATGTCTTCAGATGTGTAAAATGACCTTAAGGAAGCATAATGTATTTTGTTCACCTTAGAATTTCCATATAGACCACTCGTCACCATACATGAAATTCGCCATGTTGTTTGTACAGTTACCCAGACAAACTGCTCTACAGAATATGTTTCATAATTACGAAAACGTGACGACATCTTTGTCCTGTGCAGCCGTCATAGTGCTTCGAAAGAGCAGTTGGTTGCAATTTGCAATCTCACCTCTAGATGCCGCTAAATTTCAAACACTGGACATTTATGAAATAATGAATATGTTATTGTAGATAGATATGGAATAACACACGAGACATATTGAAACTTTAATGATGCACTTATACGTATTTTGTCCATTTTAGTGGTTTAAAGACATGGTCGCAACTGAACTGTGATGGTATAAACTAAGCATATGGTTTATTTACAATTTCTTCTTTATGGTACAGAAACACTCACTGTTATTTACTATAGAACAACATGAGGGCGATTAAAGAACAACATAATCTTAAATCGTGAGTGCTTCATCTATGAATCTTTTGTATTTGTTCACAACGTATATAATGTGTAGTGTATCAGATGGGTAATTCAAAATCATTGGGCACAGTCTACATTGTCTTTTTTTAAGTAATGAAGCTGTGGCAGAGATATTTGACTCTGGCTTCAATAGTTTGTGTGTTTGGCTGTACTAATAGAGACAAATGACTGTCTGTGTCTGCCACCGGTGACCGTACAAACACAAATGCTTCATTTTGATGCGCACTGGAAACAAATCCAGTCAGTAAACACAAGCCGTCTGCAAACACTGTGTAATTACAGTAACGCTGCATTTGGACGCAGCCTGCCTTCTGTGTTTGGGTCGGTACATACAGCCCTGCCTGCAGAAGACTGTGACATGATTTAAATAAAAGGGTTTCTGCATTTGCCAGTTCCACCAGATAAGTATCCAATCCAAAATGCATTAACCTAACTCTGATGTTCAAATTGAAAAGGTTGTGGGTTCGATCCCAGGGGATTGCAGATACCTTAGTATAAATGTATAGGATATTGAAATGTAAGTCGCTATGGATAAAAGCGTCTACCAAATGCATAAATGTAAATGTAATCTGATGGTCTATTTAATTTGATATGGTAAATTACCACTTAAACACGTCCCGTGACATCAATTGTATATATATTTCAGTATGTTACATTGTGATAAAAAATTTGCCTCAACATTTTTTCCTTTGGCTAAAGTAGTGCATACACTTGTCATTTATATCAAATGTAAAAAGAAAACAGAAATTTAGATAGTTAGGTTAAACATTTATATACTGTATATGTACTTTTGATTTACACATAGGGAATACTTACTGATTTTTACTAAAGTAGCATTCATATAAGAAACACAAATCTGATGGGTTGAATTGGTTTTCATCTTCAAACCTCTACAGCTCTTTAAGGCTATTTAACATTGATGGTCTTGAACCCATGGAGAACGCAATGCAGGTTTTTCAACACAAAACTAGCAAAGAGCATCTTGGCACCTGTCCTCCTTGGAGTGAACTGAAAGGGGATCCTTATGGTCTCTCTAGGCTGAACTGTCACGCTTTAAGACAGAGGAATAGAACATTTATGGAATGAAAAAATAAATATACATGGATTTTTTACAGGTACACATTTGGGATGTTAATCAGATCATGTAAATAGTCATGTAACTAAGAACAATTCTGTTGAAAGCAAAGGTTTTGCAATTTGCATGTAACTGCAACACAAAAACAATTTTTATCATAAATGTTGACATTCAAGTGTTCACTGCAATAAAAGCAAAGTTCAGTTTAAAAGCAAGTTTATAAAGAAACACAATCATCAATTTGGTGAATTGACTTTCATGAATCAATATATCAAATCTTTGTGTAGGACACTGCTTCCTGATTTCAAACACTTTATTTGACACAGTAACGCACGTAACCATATCGCAGTTTCTGACATGTGACCCTGACACAAATGACAAACACTTATCACAGTTCTCCCAGAAGAAGTAGACTAACATGATGAGATGAAATACCCTATGTACCTGATTCGGTCCCTCAAAATTCCTGAACTTGTCACCGTGAGCTCTCCATATACTGCAATGGTGAAGGGGCTGGTGAAGATCACCATGCCAACTTGCTGCATGCAAGCGATGACAGAGTTTTTGATCTGTAAGAATGAACGTGATCATGATAAATTGTTGTAATTGTCTCCTTTTCGGTTTTAAATACTTTTATTTTCTATCTTATACTCTCTATTTTAATGCTGTAACACAAGGGTTTGTGTAGACAGTACTATTTTCATCGGTCACAGAAAAAAACAGCACTAGACTGAATCTTTGTCCATCATACCTGTATACTGAGAGTAGGGCTGTGGATACGAAACTCTTTAGAAGCCATTGTTCTCTCCCCAGTCTCCATGTCCAGTATAACCACAGCCAGGTTAACCAGATCCTCGCTCCGAGTATACTCACTGAAGGAGATCTCGTATTTGAAAGTCTGAGCTAGTGAAATAAAGAAACAGTCAGTCAGTCATAACCAGACCCTTATACAGTATATGGTGTTTGCATGAAGGACACACCAGTTATCTGATTATATTAGTGATTCTTTTGTATAATGCTGATATTATATATATATATTTAAATATGTATTATCACTGTAGATGATAAATTGTGGACTGCCCATTTTTTATGGGATCAAATTAGATTCATATTATCAAATAAATATATTACGATGCACAAACACATGTTGTTTATATGAATTAACATATAAATGGAATAAAATCCACAAGTGTATGTTCTATTTAGATTTTTAATACTGTCCACATATTGTTTTTTCTCTTGATAAATTATTATCAGTCTCTCTAGCAACACCAACAACTTGAAGCTCAGATTAGTTATGTTAAGTGAAACCAATTCAATCTATACTGTATTGTCTGCAGTCACAAACTGTCTTGTACTTGGCCACTGAACTGTAACGTATACACATTAAAGCATAAATGAAATTGATGTTGAATTCCTACTATCATAACGAACGATCTTCAGTTCATCATAAGCCTTCCAGAAGGTTCTGGTGGGATTACGATTGTACTTTTTCTTCTGTGCGTTGATGTTCATTTTGAGATTTTTGTCTTTGCTCCAAGTGTTGTTAATTTCAACTTTGAATAAAACACTTTGTCCGACTACAGGGGTCTCCAGAAGAGTCAGGGAAACAGCTATCCGATTTGGAACTATATCAAAGACATGAAAAATAAAACATTACATCACAAAACAGAGTAGACCAAATAGGAAATGTAAATTGCTGTTAAGTCAGTCAAACTTACTGGAACTTGCTGTATCACCACATCTAGTTGCTGGGAAAATATAGATATTTAAAAAATACTCTAGAGTTCAGTAAAATACATTTCTTCATCGGTTTTATTTTTAAATATTAATTAATAGTTTTTTAATGCCGATTAAATATTCTCGAGATGCAAAGCTTAAATGCATTTTTACTTAATAAAATAGGTTGGTAGATAACATGTTACAAGAATACTTCTCAAATTCTGGGAAAATGATGAATACACTGATGACTGAAGACGCTAAAATATACGTTTGCTTGAACGATCGTCTATTTTGAATTGTCTACAGGTTGTAGTGTGATAGACAGACACAGACAGACAGACAGATTTAGTTTTACTTTAAATTTATGGTCGAACAATTGTTTATATAAAGTAAATTCTTTATATATATATTTATATATTTTAAAAAGCTCAAATCACTTACCAGTGGAGCAAGTAATAAATGATGGAACTGGTATTTCATCTAAAAAAATAAAATAAGAACATTTTTGTGGTGATGTGAAAACAGTAAGTCATTTTCTCTGGTACAAAAATATTTTCACAAGATATTTATAAGAATTGATGTTTGTGAATGTATGTACAGAGATGTATCCTTGTGAGCAAGCATTCCGTTTCTACAATAAATTACAAATCTGGTTTTGATTAACTATTGGAAGTAATTGAATCATTAAAAAACATCATAAATAAACAAGTCTACGACTACCCATTGCTTTGGATAAGCATCATATTCTGAAGGCATTCGGAAAGGCACCGTGAGACATTCTGAATCATATAAGGTAATCAACCTCGTTTAAAAAGTGACATAAGATATGAAATATACAATAATAGGAAAAACAAACATAACACCATACAGTCTCCAGTCTGACAGCCTATTTTGCTTATAAATACTGAATGCATACATTTATTAAGCCTTTTTAACATGCAAGTTAAAAATTGTTCACTATTTTTGGCATGCATTTCGTTAGAATCCTTTTCTATTTATGCAGTTGTAATTGCTTTATAATGCATTTGTAAATTACTTATTAATCATTAATGAACACATTTACAAATGCTTTATTAAGGGAACCTTAATGTAAAGTGTTACCAAAATATTTATAAGAAGTGAGTAAGGGAACTTACACTTCTGAGCGATCATGTATTTTGAATGCTTTACCACATTGGCAAACTGCTATTCTTACCATATCTTAAACCGTTTTACTTCTGAAGTAAATGTACCATGCTTTAAATATTTTTGTATTTAGTTTCATCAGAAAACTTCTGTGGTGTAAGAATTGGCCTTATTAAATTAAGTTTCTCAGAAAAGGAAAAATGACTTACCATGGTAAGCATTTACAAGTGGATAAGTTAATGTTTCATCTAAATAAGAAAATAATACAATTTGGTTATATTTTTGTGATGTTATGAAAAAAGTAAGCCACTTTCAATCTTCTGTTTCTCTTACCCATCTCAGTTTTATATTGTGAGGTGATGTTTAACATTTGCATGGATCCTGGATGCTTGGTGCATATCAGGGATCCGACTCGTTTGGTATCAGTCCTAGATTCCAAAAGCTTTCCATCACGCATAATCATTTCAACGACATCAGCATTCACTTCAGCGTAGACAAATGGTACATCAAACTGTGCATTGAACTTCTGCTGACGTATGGCCTTCACAGAAGCAGGGCCACATCTAAACCATCCTGTAACAGAATGAGGGATTCTTAATTTTAATTATTCTTCATGAGGATTTACATTTAAACAAACCTAAAACTTTCTGCAGAAAAAACAACAGCATGGCTAGTCAATAGCACTCGTTGTGTCTACAGCCCGACAAAGCATGGTACAAATAAGGGTGATGGAGTCAAATCCCAGGGAATCCATTGACTGGAAGAAGGTATGTGCCAAATGCAATGTCAACTTTCAACTTCATGGGGTTAGCTTTAACGCATTACAGTGTTACAATTCAAAAGTGCATTTGTCAACACAGTTCGAGTTTAATGATCTCAGTTTGATGAAAGTCAAAAAGAAAAAGCAATTGAAAAGTATTTTTTTTATTTTATTTAACTACAAACATGATATTGAGTTACTCCATTGTTGAACGTTTCATAAAAATGCATGACTGACCTGTGCTCCTCTCCTGGGGTGTGGGGTCAAGAACCTGCCAACCATCAAACTCATGTCCCAGATCAGGCCTCTTCATCCACGACTCTACCCAAACATGGAAGTTCCTGAAAAAAACAATGGATAAACATGACTGACCACTGCATTTCAGGTACGTAAATGTAACTACTGTTTGTATGTTTACCCATTCACCATTTAGCTTTATACATTATATGACCACTGCTGGTATAGTTATTAGTTCACTTATGGGTTAATTTTCCAATTTCTATTAAACATATCTTAAAATATCTATTAAAAAAAGCATGCATATTTAAGCTTAGATAAACTAAACCTGGGTCTGTATACTGTAGTAGACTTTGTGAGACATGTTTTTATTTCTCTTATGCTTTTTGTTATCCTAATGTTTGACCCAATTACTTTCAATGTTTACCCAACTTGTAAGTCCCTTTGGATAAAAGTGTCTAATAAATGACTAAATGTAATGTAAATGTAAAAAAGAAAGAGCTACTTCGGTTTGAAGTTGATAGAATCAGCTAAATCAGTTTTGAGAAAGTTTTTTTGAACGTTCCAGAACAAATTTATGCAATGTAAGCATCTGATATAATGATACATCCAATATTTTCCCCCAACAGTTAACCAAACATTGACTTAAGACATAACAGATGGAATGGCCATGTAAATTTTTCATGAAAGTTCAGCCATTTTATGGCTCGATAGTGGAAGCTCGATAATGCGGCTAATCTAATAATGAGCTGAACAGCTCCACAGTGCTCGCATTAATTCAGCCAATTCTTCATCAACAGCAGCGTCTACCTTCCTTAGACGTCACAGTAATGATTGTACAGGTACATACAACCATGTTTTGGCTAATTTTACAAATGCGCAAAAATGAAAATAAATGAATAATAATTTACTATAGCCAGGGTTGCCAAATCTCACACCAAATAACAAGCGAATGGTAACTCAATCTCAGACGGATGGAGGTGACGAACGGAAAGAGCTAAAGAACGGAATGCCAACATACACGCTCTGATGGCTGATGATCAATCTGAGTATTCAAGCAGGTGAAGTTGTGCTGACCTGTTATAATAAAAAATTTAGGCTAGGCCAATTTGATTTTCTCATGGCCCACCTACACTTCATTGGAATTATTGGCTAGGATAGTGCATCAGCGTAAAGATGCATCATAAAAATATTTCATGCATTATTTAAGCAAATGAAAGATTTGAAAGACAAACCTCTCAGAAAATGTACAAAAAAGATACTAAATGTATAAATTACTATTTGGAGCGTTGAGGTCACAATGTCTTAATTAACTTTTTTAAATACCTCAAAATCGACCAAAATTAAAAAATCTGTTATTTTTCCCGTAGCTAGAAATTAGACAGTTTCAATATGATTGTAAATGTGTGGCATTTTTTAGAAAAGAGAAGAAATATTTTCAGGATGTCACTTACCAGATTCTTTCCTGCGTGTAAGATTCTAACTTTTCTCCACGCTCTGAGTAATGTTCCTCAATCATCAAGTTGCCATTTGTGTCGTGGGCAGAGTTAAAATTGGTGACAACACGAGTTGGAATGCCAAGTGCCCTCATTACTGTTAGAATGACAAAAAATACATTCACAATTGAAAACCAACCGCAAGAATCCTCTTCATGCAAAACAGTTTGTATTCATCAATTGAATAGTTACAAAATAAAAGATAATAATACTGAATTATTAATTTACTTTTTTAATCATGATACAAACGAAACATCTGACTGCAGAATAGTGATTAACCAATCAGAATCAAGTTTTCCCAAACGGATACCTTTTTCATACCTGTGCACATGACAGCAGCAAACACCCAGCACTGGCCATATTTAACAGGTCTGAAATTGGATTCAGACCATTTCCAGAGGATATCTGCACTGCTGAACCATTCCAATGGGTTAACACCATCATTGTATTCACGTGACCAGCATCCCATGAGCACACCCCTATCTCCATCATTACTGTTTGTCTGTTTAGAGATGGCAAAAGACAATAATGAGTTAGACCTGAGGTGGACAGAGGTGGAGATGAGATGACATCCTCACCATCGCTGAGATCACTCTGCTAATGTAGACTGGACTGGTGCGCTCCATTAAATCGCGTCCTCTGTCCCATAGGTGCTGGGGACTCAACTGCAGCAGATTCATACAAATGTCCAATATCCCCTTTTCATACTGTGAAAATGCACCATTTAAAATAAATAAAGTAAAGTTCAGCCCAAATCCTTCAATTAAATAAATGCATCAAATTATGAACTCTAAGCACATAAAAATAAAGAATAATAACGTATACATTAATTTGAATATTGTGTTTGTGAGAGAATGCAAATATGCATTTAAGTTGTTATCAGTTTTATGTCATCATTTTTATTTTTGCGAACTGATTTTATATACTTGTTAAATTGTTGAGTAAACACTTGTTGAGTGTTTACACGTCAAAAAATTGAATACCAGTTCACAGAAGGAAAAAAAAATGATAATTTTACTTCAACATATACCTAGAAATAGTAAATAAAAATAATTTTGGAATGGTCTCATAACTTTTTCTGTGGTTATATATTCTATTCTAAAATAAAAATATTAGTAAATATTAATAACATACTGCAAAATGTTTTACTATGTGGGAAAGATCAACTTTAGAGTCGTCTCTCACCTGATCAAACAACCATGGACTCCCGCAAGGATTATCGGGTGTACCTTTAAACAGCAGTCCAAAATCTCTCATTACATATTCATCTCTGTGCTCCTCAGAGTTCAGGAACACAGAATCACCTACACAAAAACACAAACATTTCTGTGTCCTCTTGTGATCTCTGTATAACTATTACAAGCAAAAATAGTCGTTAACAACACCCCCTCTCCGTTGAATCCAAATTTCTATCCAATAAAATATTTAAGAGCCTGACATTAATAACATTTACTCTTTATAAAATGTCCAAATAGAAGTATCTTGTTTTTTTATTTATATGGATTTCAATGCTCGTTTTCTCTCATTTTAAATGACACGCATTAAACATATTGGGGCTGGGGCCCCCTTTAGGGCCTTGATACCCAGCCACCCCCTCCCGTTCATTGAGATCCACTGCTTTAACATATGGCCACATTTAAATTAATATTATTTAAAAAGTTATGATTCTGAACATCCAGGCTCACCTTCACACCAGGGGTTGCAGAGCAGGGTGAAATGACAGAGAAAGTGGGTCCTCACACTCACGTGGGTCTCGACTCTCAGGCTGAGGGTGTAAACCCCCACAGAAGCAGACACGGGGCTTAACAGCAAAACTGATATTGTGCGGGGTGAGTGTGAGAGAGCTATGTCACACACTATAGTAGCACTCCACTGAGTTGTAGATTTTTGTCTGGTCGAGACTGGCACTTCGTCAGACAGCGAGCCTTCATAGGGGAGATTATGAAAGGATGGTTGAAGAACATACTTAGAATAAATGTATAGTCTGTAAGTCGCTTTGGATAAAAGCGTCTGCCAAATGCATAAATGTAAATGTAAGAAAAGAGGGACAGTTGGGTCCCCATACACCAATATACCAGTGATTTAAACTTTCAGCAAAAAAAAATGTGTAGGAGAAGTGGTTGTTCTGCAGTAACTAAAAACTCCATTGCATCAAGTATACTAAATTAACTTGTGCTTGTTTCACAGGAGGATTAAATCTTGCCAACTCGACTGCCTGGTTTCAGAACAATGCAGATAACCTTTTCTGGAAAGATTAAGGGATAGGTCACAATGTCACCCTTGGTTGCATTCCAACTCATTCAGGACTAATTGATTGACAATGTATGGAGCTGACGTTTTAGCTAAAAGGGATGCTGTCTTTAATAAAAGGCACTTTATGTAACACTGCACAATAGGTTCGAAAGAGTGCTATTTAAGAGATCTTAAAACCAGACTGAGCGCAATCACTGAGCCTCCCTTAAATAGCGCGAGATTTACTTATGTGATCGCAATGGATCACCATTTACCATTAGATCCTGTGTGGAATTTGCAGCAACATCCTCCCTTACAGACAGGGTGGGTGATCCTGTCCAAAATTTTTTGTCATGTTGGTTGAAAATCTCTTTACATCCTTAGAGCAATCAAGAAGTATAGTGGTCGATAATATTTTATAATTATATATGGTCCGTGAAAGGCGTAGGACAAAAAAGCGTTCGCCCAATCAAAATGTGCTTTGAGAAGAATTTAATTGATTTAGTTTGTAATTCGTTACGTGGATTTACAAATTACATTCATGTGTTTGGAGGAGGCATGGCTTTGGAAAGCTAATTGCATAGAGGGTGGGATTATAATTTTTAGCTAGGAGTCTTAAATTAGCATATTTCCAAATCAACCACCTCACCTGTAAGGTGGATGGTGCCCGGTACTCTCAGAAAACCCTCGTGGCACAGAGCAGAATTAGCTGAATTTGAATAATTTTAACAAATAAGAGGGATCTGGGTTCACAGAAATTGCATATTCATTTTATTTATTACTTTCCTGGATAAGATATTTCACATAATAGAAGTTCACATAGTATAATTTATACAAATTAACACGTAAAAAAATGAAATAACCTTTAATCTTTATTGTCTGTCATTACCTGAATTATCAACGACTGTTTTCATGTTTTGTGATAGTTGTTTGTGACAGGAATTGTGACTTTTCTGTCTAACAAACATAAGTTAATTACACACAATTCTGAATTATTTTCTCACAACTGTTGACTATATTGTCTAATGAGAGAAAACTGTAAAACTGATGTTATTGAGTATAGTATGATATTATTAAGATAATGCAATATTATTAGTATTCCAAAGTATTCTAATGTATTTAGATTAAGTTTCAAAACTTGTGTATCTAATGAAATACAGTACAAATTTCTTTCAAAAGCATGTATTTTGTAATCTGTATTGAAATACATTTTAAAAGTAACCTTCCTAGCCCAGTGCCTTGTTTTTTTTCCATACAATCCAAGTAAATGGGTACTGTAAAATGGTTCAATAAAAGGAAGGAAGGAGACGGGAACCGAAGACATTTAAACATGTAATAAAGTAATAACAGCCGGTGGCCCCTCACGGCCGATCGTCGGCGAACAAAACAATAAATATAAATACAAACATGTTCGGGCCCGGTCCTCTCTCTTCGACGGTCCGGTCGATCGTTCTCTTATATGCTCCCGATCTCCTACGTGATTCGAGACCGGTGCGCGCACAGCTGGCGCTCTTTAACAATTACTCACCGGTCTCGAACCACGGTCTCGCCCCGCCTACTCAACTACAGGTTTTTGGTTACCAAGACTAAACTAAAGAATATCAAAATATCTTCTTTATGTTCTGCAGAAGAAAGTCATACAGGATTGAAATGACAAGAAGGTTAGTAAATGATGACAGAATTTTCATTTTTAGGGGAACTATCTCTTTAAAGCAAATGCAAAATGTTGCTTTTTATTGTCTGGCCGGTGGAGAGTTTAAATGGAGTTTTGCGGCTCTGAAGGGCTGTTTCTATGCTTAACAGCCCTGGTTAATCTGATATGGGATGAATGACTCAATACTGATTTTGTTGACATCCTAATGGGATCAGTAGTTCAGTTGTAGTATTGTTGTCCGTTTATTTTTGTTCAAATCCTTTGTTCAACTTGAACATACTTAGTTTCTTTAGTGGACGTATCCTTAAAGGGATACTTCCAAAAAACCTGATAATGATTTTGTTCTGCTTAACACAAAAGAAGACAGAGAAAGTATGTCAGCAAAAAGTTCTGAGGCACTTTCGTATTTTTTCCTATGGTATTCAACGGGGGGCAAAATCGGTCTGGTTTTAAACCTTCTTCTAAATATATTTCTCTGTTTTCATCAGAACAACAAAAATGTACAGATTTGGAACAACTCGAAGATGAGTAAATGAAGACAGAATTTTCATTTTTGGGTGAAGTATCCCTTTAAGTATTTTTCGCATACATTTCCCATTTGCATGCATACAGAACATTACCTTGAAAGAAATGAACTTGAAAGACCAGTTTATCCTTGTGTGGATTGAATGCCCGTCCATCAAAGTTCACCAGAATCTGAAAGGCCTGCCCTCTCCTCAGGACAAGAGTCCTGGAGCTCAGACTGCATGTCTTGTGGTTAAGCTGGTTTTTGGCCCACTGCAGGTTGACACTTTTAAACCTGAACTCTGCAGGAATTGAACAAAATCATAAATTTACATTTTTCAATGAAATTGAATAAGTTTTATTAAATATTACTTTTACCATTATCTGCAAAAAATATCTATATTCTGTAACATACAAATATCTATCATTTCAGTTAATTTTTAAATTTAAGTAATGTCTTCTGAATAGTAATACAACACAGTTATACAATTTTGCCAACTGAAAAATTAATATAACCAGTCACTAGAAGATTTTGAGTTGAGGTCTGAATTATTTTTATGGTGTTGCAAATATAATTAGACTTGTTAAATTTTAATTGTTGTCACAATGGATGTCTGTAACTCCAAATACAAAGAAAATCCTTGTGTGTGTAGACACACTTCGCATTAAAACTCCTTCTGATTCTGATTGGAAAGCTTTATGAAAAAAGAAAAAACTGATCAAATAAAAAATATCTGTAAGTGTCAAACTCACCATCCATGAGATTCTGCTGCATCTTTATTTGCTGCTACTGTAAGATGTGGATCCTTCGTTGATTCTCCTTCATTTTATATGAGATATATCTGTCCCTCCCTCTTGAAGAAGCATTACAGAAGTGGTCAAACCACATTCACAATAGGATGAAAGTATGCCAGATAGTCAATGCAACCAACACCTTAGACGATTAGACAATCAAGCATACTTGATCATTGTGCATTTCTGAGGGTAGATACGGTATGTATGTACATGTGTCCCGAGTGATTATTGGATATGAACAATAACACATAAATAAATAAATAAATAAAATAAATAAATAAATAAATAAATAAATAAATAAATAAATAAATAAATAAATATATATATATATAAATAAACATGTCTTCATGTGATATGTCAGAGAACCTCTTTATTTCATCCTCCCACCATGGGAGTGGTAAATATTTACTATTACAGATTTTGAATAAAGTTTTGTTTGTGCTCCCATTACACTGTTTTATACCTGCCGGTTAATGAAACGGAAGTCTCCCAAACTTAAAGAAAGTGCATCTCACTGTAAAAATGATTCTGGGTCATAGTAGATTCCATTAAATGAATTAAGTAAACTTTACATGTTACAATTGTGTTTTTGTTTAAAAAAAATCCCAAAATTTAAATTAAAATCATAGAAAAAATCTTGGAATTCATAATGCACACATTATTAACTTGTGTAAAGGATCTTTACTTAATTTTCATGAAAATTAAGACTTCATGAAGTCTTTTAGTAATTTTTGTGAAAAAGGGCTATTTTATACGACTTAAAATGAAATGAAAAACTTGATATTGTTATTGTTCAGTTGTCTTTTTAGATTAAGAAGAGATTCTGATTCTGTAAGAAGAGTTTTGTGGTTACCATCGTTCAGAAGAGTGGTGCTTGTGCTTAGGTTATGCAAGAGCGTACAACATCTGTTTCTTCACTCAATGAACAGTAATGCTGCTAAAATCATATATGTTGTAAACAATAATAATTGTGATGTCCAATGGCTTGCATATGTAAACGTTGGATAGGCAAACTCAAACTGTTAAAACGTAATTAATAAAAATCTTATAGTGTAAATTTCCATAAGATTCTGCTGCATTTTAATTTATCCATAACCTTTTTGTAAAAGTACCCCACCCCTCCCTTCCGAAGAAGTTCCACAGAAGTGGTTGAACCACATTCACTTATTCCATAAAAAGATACAAGATAAAAGAGTAAATGCAACCAACACCTTCAAACATACTTTAGCATTGTGCATTTTGGGGAGGATACTTTAATTACAGGATTCAGATACAGAATATTAATTCTCACTATTCAATCTTAGCTGGAACTAATCTTCAGCAATGTTAAATTGACTTAACACACATAACTCCCTTAAATTAATTGAGACAAGTGATTGAATATTATTCATCCTTATTACTGTAACGTGTTCAAGTTGACCTATGTACAGTAAGAAACAGTAAAATACAAAACAGTGGAAACAATCAAGGTGGGGCAGGTTTGTCAACACTTAACTAGCCTGCATTACACGTGAATTTTGTCCTGTTACACAATCTGAGATGGTAATCTAAGGCTGATTATGCATTTTAAGGGAAAATCATTTCGGATGAAGATTTACTCCGAAGGTTTTGTGATTTGCATCAACATCTGGCGAATTTACTTTCTCATGAGAGTCAGGTAATCAAATGATTGTATAAGACACCACTTCCTGTCTACAAACACTGTGTGTGATACAATATGCACATAATTTTCAATTTAAGTTTATTTGTATAGCGCTGTTCACAGTTTACACTAAAGCAGCTTTACACAAGGGCATACTGTACTGTAGTTTCTGACATGTGACCATGACAAAACTGACAAACACTTATCACTGTTATCACAGAGGAAGTGGAGCAACATTATGAGCACCCTATGTACCTGGGGCCTGTTTCAAAAAGTAGGTTTAGTGAAAATAGTATATTAAGCTTGAAATGAGGGAAAATCTGGGTTCCCCATCAGTCGGTCTCTTGACGTTGTGTTGAGAGACAGACTGGGGTTTGATTCTGAGAACCTATCATCTCCGAGATAAATCTAAAACGCCAATGGGCTTTGGCGAATGGCCCGCCCACGCCAGTCTCCGCCCCCGTATATACATCATCCTTTGTTCTTCGGAACCTGCCCTTGTAAGAGTACAAGCGCATCTCTTCGAGACTGTTTCACTGCTGGATTTACGACGCAGAGCAGCAGATCTCTCGATGAAGTCAGCGCTCTTGATGGCGCTTGCCTATATCAAGAGGTTGGGCGACCTCCAGGCTTTTTCCTTGTCTCAGGGATGCCTAGAATTTGGGCCTGGCAACTCTCACGTGATCCTGAGACCCAGGCCCGGTTACGTGCCCAAGGTTCCCACCACTCCCATCTGGGACCAGGTGGAGAACGTCTTGGTTACGTATGTAACCTCAGTTCCCTGATGGAGGGAACGAGACGTTGTGTCGAGAACGACAGATGGGGTTCGCCCTTGAGAACCAATCAACTCTGACTACTATAGAAAAGGCCAATGAAATTTGGCGAATGCAATTTGCATGCCGGGCTCCGCCCCCGGCAATCCGGTATAAAAGGAGACCGGCGTGCAGCATTCACTTACCTTTGTTCTGAAGAGCCTGAGACCTCTCAAACTGCAGCAGAATACGATACGTGTTCGTGGCATAAGGGACACAACGTCTCATCCCTCCATCAGGGAACTGAGGTTACATACGTAACCAAGACGTTCCCTTTCTGTCGGTCTCTCGACGTTGTGTCGAGAACGACAGATGGGGTTGCCTATGGAAATCGCCACAACGCTGTATCGCGTCACAATCTCTAGCGAAGCGACGGTAACAAGCCTGGGCGTGTCATCTCGAAGCTTTCGTGAGACTGTAACCTTCCAGTGTGGTTGTCGGGGGGTTCCAGAGCTTTCTTGGAGAAAGATGGGTACAGCCCTGACCGGTAACTTTCACGGACGGGGCCTTAGCTCTCTATAGGCGAGAGGCCGTCCGGAACAGTTTACACCGGGTAAGCGCGACTCTTAATCAGAGAAGCGCTACAGAGGCCACCTCCTACCCGTGGGGAGGAATATGGTGGATATAGGTATGGTCTCGTCCTTGGAGGAGAACGAATGGAACAAGCGGACTGAGTAGTTAACATCGAGGTGGAGGCCCACCTGGGCAAGCTCATGGGTTACCAGGAGTGGGAACCATTCTCATGAGGATACATCAGACGGAACAGCCCACGGAGGGGGTGTTACAGACGTCCGGTAGCACTAGGTCCGGTTAGAGCTATCTGTGATAGCTCACATGGTATCCCGGCCTAAGGGGGAAGGCTGCTCTGCCCAGCCAGCCCCCAGGGGGTGCTTGTTTGGTGATGGATGGAATGCCTATTCTTAACCAGTGTCTGGGTAAGAAGGGAGGCTGGTGAGGTACCAGTTTCTTAGCAATGTGTTCGGGTAAGAAGAAAAGGTAAATAGCACACTGACCCAACCTGTTAGAGGGTGGAAAGGTGCTTTCGCAGGCATACGCCCCCCCGGATGCCAGTCCTACATGTCGCCACGCAGGACGTGGGCTGACACCGGGTTTACGCGAAGGTTGTTAACACTTGCGAAGGTGTTTGGGCATAGCCCAACCCGCAGCTCTACAGATGTCTGCTAGAGAGGCGCTTCTGCCAGTGTCCAGGAGGTGGCTAAACTCCGTGTGGAGTGAGCCCTCACTGCCAAAGGGCATGGGAGATTCTGAGATCGGAATGCCGTCGTAATGGCGTCCACGACCCAGTGCGCCAGCCTCTGTTTGGAGACAGCCTTCCCCTTCTGCTGTCCTCCAACAGACACGGAGCTGGTCAGAGCTTCAGAGCTCTGGGTGCGGTCCAGTACGTACTGGACACAACACTAGTCGGGTTGGGTCTTCCTCCCCTATGGGGAGCGCCTGCAAGTTCACCACTTGGCCCCGGAGAGAGTAGTGGGAACTTCTTGGGCACGCATCCGGGCCTGGGTCTCAAGATAACGTGAGAGTTTCCAGGGCCGAGTTTAAGGCAATCCAGGGACACGGAGG
Source organism: Triplophysa dalaica (assembly GCF_015846415.1). Lineage (NCBI taxonomy): Eukaryota > Metazoa > Chordata > Actinopteri > Cypriniformes > Nemacheilidae > Triplophysa > Triplophysa dalaica. Next base: position 4,813,979 of record NC_079547.1, on the reverse strand, counting down.
ATGCTCGGTGGTCCCCTACCCTCTTGAAGGAAGTAAGCGCCGTCAGGAGGGCCGTCTTACTCTATGAGGAAGATCGGAACCTCCGAGGGGCTCTTTGGGGGGCCCTGAGGCTCCCCAGGACCACTTAGGGTCCCAAGAGGGTATGGAGCTGAGATGAGGCGGATTCCGCCCTCTCGCTGCTTAGGAACCTGGTGACCAGGTCGTGTTGCCCTAGAAACTTTCCACCGACTGAGTCGTGATGAGTGGCAATAGCGACTACATACACTTTCAGTGTCGAAGGGAGATGTTAGTCTCCAGTCTCGTGAGAAGGGGAACACAATCCTGATCAAGCACCTCAGTGGGTTTTTCTCGTTGAGAAAGACACCAGGACGAGAAGAGGCACCGTCTAGAGGCGTGTAACCGCCTAGTAGATGGGGCCCTAGCCTGGGTGATGGTCTCAGCCGTATAGGGGTAGTAGCCATCTTAGGATCTTCTCGTCCCGTCTAGAGACCAGACATGGGTGTTCCAGAGGTCTGATCTGGGATGCCAGAACGTGTCCTTCCCCTGAGAGAGCAGGTCCTCTGTCAGGGGAATGGTTCAGGGGGAGTCGCTGTCCAGAGCATCGGCTCTGAGGCCAAGTGCGGTTAGACCGGTGTGGTGTAACCAATAACACTTGGTGCTCCTGCTCCCTGACCTTGCACAGAGTCTGTACAAGAAGGCTCCTGGGGGGGGGAAGGTGTGCTTCCGCCCATCCCGCGGCCAGCTGTGCGCAAGGATATCCTTGCCGAGGGCAGGGACTATCAAGCGGGCAAATGGTGGTGTTACGGGAGGTGAACAGGTTTTACCTGGGTGTGTGGCCTGCAGGGAACGGGTCACCTGTTGACTCCACCGGAGGAGGCGTCGAGCAAGTTGTGTTTAGCTGCTGTGTGCGAACGCCACCCTGACGATCTGTATTCGCTACAGCTATAGTGCTGTCCTCGGAACAGCACGTGCATGTCTCGCACGAGAGGCCGTAGCCTGCTCAGTGCAAGTAGCATAGCCCACAACTCTTGGCAATTGATATGCCAGCGCAGGCGGGGGTTCGTCCAACACCCCACCCGCGTGCCCGTTGCACACTACACCGCACCCCTGCAGGGAGACTTCAGTCGTCACCACGACCTGCCTCATAACCTGCTCAGAGGGACCTGAGTCCGTCGAAAAAGTCATAAAGACTAGGGGTTATGGTGCGTCGGCAGCAGGGCGGCATCACCATGCGCCTGCTGCCGGTGTGCCACGCTCTCCTCGGAACTCGACTCTGAAACCAGTGTTGGAGCGGTGTCATGTGCATCAACTCGAGGGGTATTAACCCGCGAGGACGCCATGTGTCCCGGGAGCCTCTGAATTGTTTCAGGGGGACCGCTGTCTGCCTAAAATGTTCATTTCAGACAGTTCAACACTGGTTGGGCACAACTGCGGACAGGTGCGCCGACATGGTGACAGAGTAGAGTTCCATACCGAGAAAGAGGATGCTCTGCATTGGGGAGAGCTTGCCCCTCTCTTGGTTGACCTGGAGTCCCAATCGACCTAGGTGCCGGAGCACCAGGTCCCTTTGTGTACATAACAGATCTCGCGAGTGTGCCAAGATAGGCCAGTCGCTGAGATAGTTTAGTACCGCCTCGCCTTCCTCCTCTCAGGGAGAAAGGGCGGTCAGGGACAGACCGAAAGGGAGGACTCTGTACTGATATGCCCGCCTCTCGCACGCGAACCGTGGGAACGGCCGGTGTCGAGGAAGATCGAAGGCTGTGAAGGTTCGGGCCCGATGTTGTTCTCCCTGGGGTCTTCCCGTCAGTGTCCCTTCTCGCGAGGAGGTTGCTGACGGGGTGGAGGTTTCCCCCTCGACCTCTGCTTCCGGGGTGCCGCCTGTGGGGGCACAGGAACCGGAGCCGATATCGAAAGGGTCCTGGGTTGCAGGGAAGCAGACGTCACGTGAGATCTTGGAGGCCTGTAGGCGGCCGAGTCGCGGCGTGAAAAAAATGTGGTTAATTGCCACTGTCTGCTTCGCCGTCAAAAAACTGCTGAGCGCAGTCCTCGACGGTGTTACCAACAACCCACCCTGCGAGATGAGTGCATCAAGAAAGCGGACTTCCTTGCTGTCACTCTTCTGCACAAGGTATAGCCGGGGGTGTCTCTCCTGGACCACTACCGTGGACATCGTCCGACCCAGGGCCCGTGCCGCCGCCTTAGTCGCCCGTAGAGCGCTGTCAGCGGTGGCACGGAGATCCTGCATTATACCCGGGTCGGCCTTACCCTCGTGGAGCCCTCTCAACGCCCTGGCCTGGCGGACCTGCAGGATGGCCAAGGCATAGAGAGAGGAGGCAGCCTGGCCCGCAACATCGCAAGCTTTCGACACCAGTGATGCCGAAGTCTTACGTGCTTTGGACGGTAGGAGTGGTCGATCCCCCCCCAGGTGGTAGCCGTCCGCGGCACAGGTGGACCGCAGGCGGACGTTCCACCCGGGGGATCTCGACGCAGTCCTTGGCTGCCTCACCATCGAGGGAAGTAAGGGAGCCAGAGCTGGTTTCACTGGAACGGTCCGTGGGTGGAGCGTTCCAAGTTTTACACAGCTCCTCATGCACCTCCGGGAAAAACATGGCACCCGGGGTGGGCGCGGTTTGCACCACGCACCGACCTCGGGAACCACGCATCCCCGGGTTAGCACGGATGACATCACTTCTGCTTCCTCCTGAACTCGACCGCTGGGGGTGGAGTTTGGATTCGGCAGAGTCGGATGCCAGTCTCCCTCCGATGCTGCGAGCGACATCTCATCTACGTCACACATCGTTTCCGAGTGTGTGCGTGAGGATCCGGACGGTATGCCACCGCCGGTTGGGGAACGTTCAGAAGAGCGAATCGGGGTGCGATCGGCCCGTGAGCACTTGGCTGGCGGGTTTACGTTCGCAGAGTTCCCCATATCACTAACGCTGCTAACGTGGGTGGTCATCGGGGCCGTAGCCACAGATGTCACAGCCCGGGTAGCAGACGAAATGGTGGCTGGTTCCCGTAGGAAGACAGCCACCCGTGACCGCAACTTCTGAATGACAATCTGCCCGCAGTGCAGGCAGATGTGTCAACGAACGCTGCTTCAGTGTGCTGGACGCCCAGACACCTAATGCAGCGATCGTGTCCATCCCCCTCCTCGATGAGGGTGCCGCACCCAAGAGAACAGCGGGACATGCCGCGCTGGAGAATGCTCAGTCAGTCCTGAAAAGGACTTTTAGAAAAAATCTCTAACACCTCCGGAACCGCCGTGACGCCCAGGGGAAGGTCGCTGCAGGAAGGGACGATCCGCTGTAACACGTCGTAGCACCAGCGTGTAGTTGTAGAGGATTGAATCCTGAGTTGTACTCATGAGCGATGGCTCTGAAGAACAAAAGGTAAGTGAATGCTGCACGCCGGCCTCCTTTTATACCGGATTTCCGGGGGCGGACCCCGGCATGCAAATTGCATTCGCCAAATTTCATTGGCCTTTTCTATAGTAGTCAGAGTTGATTGGTTCTCAAGGGCGAACCCCATCTGTCGTTCTCGACACAACGTCGAGAGACCGACAGAAAGGGAACCTGCAGGTGCTCCCCTCTGGGGAGGAAGACCCAACCTTCAACGTGCTGTGTCCAGTACGCGAACTGCGCCTCTACCATTAGGGGAGGGCTATCTCCAAACAGAGACTGGCACACTGGATTGTCGACGCCATTTCTCCATATTCCATGCGGTGTATGGCCTCCTTGTGGGCACTGGCCCAAGGCGCCTCTCTGGCAGACATATGTCAAGTTGCGGGTTGGGCAACGCCCAGCACCTTCGCGAGGTTTTACAACCTCCGAGTGGAACTTGTGTCAGCCCATGTTTTGTACCCCACCATGTAGGACAGGCATCTGGTCTGGGCGTACACCTGCAAAAGCACCTTCTTCCCTCTTCAGGTAAGTACAGTGCGCTATTTTTTTGCCTCTCTACTTCCCCACATTGGGTGAAGTATATGCATTCCATCCATCACTGAACGGACAGGGCAGAGCGGTCTGTTGGAACCAATCCAGTACTTGTAGAGTGGCCCCTACTCAGGTGGACCCCTATACTTGGACTATTGCCCCATAAGCAGTGACTCCCCCGTTGGGTAGTCCCGTGTGTTAATTTCCTCAATCCTGATTCCCCTGTTCGCAAATCTGTGACCTCCCCTCCGGTGGCACGCCCACCTGGGTTCTGTCCCCCTACGGCCGTGCTATCCGTAACACACTCTCCAAGAGTAGAACAGTGTTTTTCCGAGTGCGACGGCTCCGGACAGTGCCTCACTAACAAAGGCGAACGCCCTGTCCGTGATGACTGTCAGTACAGGCTTCACAGTATGTCCACTACTATTCCACTGGAAGGTTACGTCTCGCTGCACCGCTCACTTGTGACTCGCTAGGCTAGTCAGTGTCGCTCAGCTTGAGGTTGTAATACGTCTCAGCGTTGTGGCGTGTAGAGATAGGTCCCCAGTATGTCTCTCAACACATCGTCGAGAGACTGACTGAAGGGGAACGTCTCGGTAACGTCTGTAACCTTCGTTCCTTTATGGAGGGAACGAGACGTTGCGTCTTCATGCCACAACGCTTTGGCGATCCGCTGCAAGGAGCACCTCCAGGTTCCTCAGCACAAAGGGTGATGAATGACCGCTGCCATCTTCCTTTTTAAAGCACTAGTGGTGTACCTCATTCATTCATTCATTAATACAGTCATTCTAGCATTCATTTTGATCACACAGAGACCACCTCAGTAAGTAAAATGTCATATGTGCTTTTATAGAGGATCCTGTACATGAGGAGGCTACATGAATTCATATGGATCTTCTTTAATTTCAGGAGAGGAATTGAAGACCCAAATGTAATTTTGTCATTTCCCTGTGCATTTTCAGTGAAGTAGATATATAAAAATATATCTCGTCCATCCTTAAATCCATAACATCAGCCATCATGGCCGTGTTTTACATCACATCAGATTTTTCCCACATGTTCTCACGCATGTAAGTTTTATATGGAGGATAATAAATGACTCAATCAAATCTGGGCAAATAAAGTGCATGAATAAAGGAATTAATAAATACAGATTAATGCAGTGATAACAATAATAAACAATTACTTAATACTTCATTTTTGATAAGATAAATTATTACTGTGCATTTGTAAATCATTTAATATTACACCATACCTTTCAGCCTAAATGTGTGTCAAAATAGAAGTTGGTTGAGTTTAAAAAAATGTGGCAAAAAAGACCAAAAGTGATAAAGTATTTTTCAATAAATTGTCAAAGCAGCAGTAAACTGAACACAGCGGGCTCATGTCATCTAGAGTACTTTGTTTGCATTGCATGAAATTAACCATTTGAATCAAACTTCCAACCTGATGATTTTCACATGTTTGAAAACTGTGTGTCGGGGAGTATCATGGCAGAGCCTTAGGTTTTGTGTGGAGAGAGACAAAATGTTGTTATCATGACATCATATGCGCTCTCTCCAGTCTCATCTATGGGCCCGCTCCTCTCGTTCCTTCGTTAGTCTTCCATTAGTGTTTCATCCCCTACACCTGTTCCCATTGTTTTCTTCCTTTATTAGTCTCCCTATTAAATGCCCTTGTGTCTGCTGTCCTGTGCTCGTTCATTTTGCAATGTACCCTGCGTGTTCTCCTTGCGCTGTCCCTTGCCTTGCCTTGCCTTGACTTGCGTTGTGTCGCTCTTTGTATTGAGTATATTTTTTTTCCCCCTCGTGGGAAGTGTTTTGAATTTTTATTTTTGTTACCGTGTCCCTAGTTCGTGTTTTGTTAAAGTTTTCCCAATTGTTGGTGTCTTGTTTAATAAATCTTTAACCCCTTCACCACCCCTGCCTGCATCTGGGTTCTCTCCTTGGCAATTCCTGACAAATACAGCATAAAAATTGTTAAGCCGTAGATACTTTTACTTGGGAATACACACTAACTAGTTTAGAATCTCTCATTATTGAAGGATTATCACTGTTTCCTTTATATTCAGATAGCAAAGGTACCTCTGTAAGATGTCTCAGGCAGTAAACGACCCAAAGCTTAGTGAACTAAAATAAATCATTCATCGGGGGTTGGCCACATTAAAAACAAGACATGGGCAGCTACTGGCCTTTCTGATATGAACTTGTCTAGAAGGAGTTGCATTTAAGGAACAAAGGTTTACCTTGTTGGACATAGATGACATAAAAACATGTTAACCAAGATGGTTGGTGTTTTCTTAATATGTAATCATGATGAATCATAAAAATTCATGAGATGAATCAGGGTTAAACATTTGCATCTACTGACATACAGATTTCTATGTGAAGCACACGTTCTGCCCTCTAGTGTCAAGGATTGTATATTTAAACTATATGTAATGAAAATTCTTAATTTTCCTTTGCCTGAATAAATTTGGCTTAATTAAAGTTATCTAATGTAATTACTATATTTATGGTGATTTTAAATGTTACTAAAGAAATAAAGAATCATTTACATCTTTAGTCTATTAATTACCATAAGGATTTCTTTCAGGTTTATGTTTATTTATTTATCAGATGTTTTAAATTAAAAATGAGGAATACTTTTGTCAGGAGACAGATAGGGAAAAACCAGATGCAGACAGACATTAAATAAAAAATACTTTTAATATATAAAGACAAAACAAAACCCACGATGGGGAAACAAACACATTAAACAAGGACTCAAAAGAAAAACGAAAGTTGACCAAAATAACATCCGGACAAAATCCACAAACCGGGGCACAGTAAACGGGAACTAAGAAATCCAAGACAAGACATGAAACCGACAGGCATGAAAAACGAGAATGATCTGCACATGACAATACACAAGAGGGGCATTATATAAGGGAAATAACAAAGGAAGACAACAATGAGCAGGTGTGGGTACTGAGACAAAGGCAGGTAGCTAAACGAGGAAACGAGAGAGGCGGGACCAAAGACGAGACCGGAGAGCGCATTTTATGTCAGAACCAACAATAACATGTCTCTCTCCACACAAAACATGAGGCTCTGCCATGATTCTGCCAGAAGACCAAGAAAGACATGGCATGATGAGGCAGAATCATGACACTTTTAAACCACTGATTTCTTCTAAATAAACATAATATGAGAAACTCTGCAGTACAAGGATTTCAAATATGCTGAGTTGAGTTCATGTAGTGACCCACAAATCATTAAACCTTTCACCCTCTTCAAGCCTGTTTAACATTGATAGTCTTGAACCCATGGAGGACACTGGACAGGTTTGTCAACACTAAACTAGCCTGGAGCATCTTGAAACCTGTCATCTCTGGAGTGAACTGAACGGGTCTTTTCATGGTCTCTCCAGGCTTCAGTGTGAGTCTGAGAGAAAAAAGATCACAACATTTAAAAAATGATTTATCGTAAATTCACTCCAGAGTGTTTTTGATTTGCATATAACAGCAGCGTGCGCACACATGCAGACACACACAAACACACACACACTTGTAATAGTGTAATTTACAGTTTCCCAGAAATGCCAAGTCAAGTCAATGAAAGTTTAGGAAACACAAATAAAATATCAATCTGTTGGATTTTTTTCCAGAGAATCAATCTCACATCTTTATGTAAAACCCCTCCCTGTTCGCCAGCACAGTTCGTACAGCACATGTAGCGACACAGTATGCATTTGTAGTTTTCCTCATTTGTAACTGGCTTTGGGTAAAACTCTCTGCTAAACAAATAAATGCTGATGTATTTGATGTCACTTTTCTAATTTCTCAGGTATGTGAAGCAAGTTGCATCCCCGAAACAAGTAAGAATTAAATAACACACTGTATGTACCTGGTTTGAATGTTCTCTTCCAAGAGTCCTGAACCCATAACCGTAAGCTCTCCATTCACTGGAACGGCGAACGGGCTCGTGAAGGTCACCATACCAACTTGATGCGTATTAACTACGACAGAGTTCTCGTTGGCGATCTGGAAGAATGACAGTGATCTTTCAAAATTGATATTGATACTTTTCTATTGTTCATATAGTAAATGTGTATTCTCTCCCTCAGTGACACAAATGTTTATGTAGTTCATGTATTCCAGATTATGTGTAGGTTTGTCCATTACAGGCTGACATACCTGTATAGTGAGAGTAGGACTGATGATGTTAAACTCTTGAGAAGCCAGCGTTCTCTTCTGAGTCTTCATGTCCTCTATAACCACAGCCAGGTTAACCAGATAATCCTCACTCACCTCTTTAGATGCATAATCGCTGGACACGATCTCGTGTTTGAAAGTCCGAGCTGGTGAAATAAAACAGGAATCAGTTATAATTAGATTTTTTTATTACATACGTTGATATCGCATGTTGGATATGTTTATGTTGCAAATTTAAAGATATACATTTTTGGCAGCGCATATTATTTAAGTCTGTTTAATGAAGCATATTTCAAAACTTATATTAATTTTATATCATTTTAGACGTTTTTTTGCGGGATATAAAAATATGGATGATCAGTTTCACATTTTTCAGATTTAAATTATGTTTGCCATCCTCCAGTACTAAAATTTCTACTTTATTTCAACAAATAATTTACTAATAAATTGTAGCTAAGAATGTCATCATAAGAAGATCAGTAAACTTTGGATTTTTGTCTCTCTAGCGCCACCACCGGCTCAAAGAGAAGCTCAGTTCAGCTAGGTGAATTCAATTCACACTATAAGATTGTCTATAATTGTGAATTTTCACATACTTGTGTTCTCAAAAGTAAATGTGATGGTTCCATTGTAGTATACAGGACCAGTGGTTGGAAGTGAAAGTAAAAGCATTACTTAGGTTCTTGTAGAAATCTTACCTTCTTTAGGAGCGAGCTTCAGGTCATAATGTGCCTCCCAAAAAGTGTTGGTTGGATTACTGTTGTACTCTTTGTTCTGAGCGTTGACGTGCGCTTTAAGCTCTTTGTGTGTGCTCTCATTGTTGGTGACAGTCACATTGAATATAATGTTTTGTCTGACTACAGGGGTCTTCAGAAGATACAGAGACACAACAACATCTTTTGGAGCTACATACAAAAATGCAAAAAAAGTCACAGCACTGTGTTATAAAGCAAGTAGACAAAAATGTAAAGCATGTTTAGATTAATTCATATCTGTAAATGCTAGAACTTACTGACTCTTGTCGACTCTTCAGAGCTAGGCCTATATGCTAGAAAAAAACAGTTTAATTGTTAATTAAAAAACAGATAGATTTCAATCTAGTCGAATGATTTTTGTAATCAGCATGTTTGTAGTTTTACAGTTTTTACAGCAAAACTGCAGATAATAACTGAGACGCTATTATGTGTATATTTTGAATTCTTATCCCATTGGCAAATGACTATTCTTGTCTTAATCTTACTAAATTTTACTTCTTAAGAAAATTTTCCTTATTTAAGATCGTTTTAGATTTTATCAGTGTTTTGTCAGTGTGGTGTAAGAACTGAATTACCCATGAATGCAGTTCTTTCATATCATAAAATGTGTTTATTTCTGTTTGTTTTTGCAATTATCACTTCAACAGCAAGCCATTATCTGTCTTCTGTTTCTCTTACCTGTCTCAGTTTTATATTGTGAGGTGATGTTTAACATTTGCATGGACCCTGGACTCTTGGTGCAGATCAGAGATCCGACTCTTCTGGTGTCAGTCTCAGATGACAAAACCTCCCCATCACGAACAATCATTGTACGCACATCAGCATTCACTGCAGCGTAGATAAACGGTACGTCATACTGGGCCTCAACACTCCTGTCATGAATGGCCTTCAGAGCAGCAGGTCCACATCTGTACATTCCTGTAACAGAAGATTTTAACACATAGGATAAGTATGTTTAAGTTCCAGTCAAATTTTTATTTACCCCGTTTACTTTGTAAGTACAACAAACAATTTATTTGTGAAAATTTACAAAAAAAGTATTTTGTAATTGTTCTTTATTTGTCTAATTTCACTTGAAAATACATCACAACACTGAAGTAAACTCAATGAACTTCTGGTTCACATGGACTTTAATGACTGACCTGCACTGATCTCCTGGGGTGTGGGGTCGAGAACCTGCCAACCATCAAACCTTTGACCCAGATCAGGCCTCTTCATCCATGACTCTACCCACACATGGAAGTTCCTGAAAAAAATTGTTCCTCTGAGTAAAACATGATTGACAACCATAAATCTAAATACTAGTGTTAGTATGATTCTCTATTCTCTAGTAAACTTCTTATAATATAAAAAAATCCTTGTTCATTTATTGTGATTATAAAGCAGAGCCATCAGTCATTTTTAAACAGGTAACTCACCAGATGCTGTCTCTGCTAAGAGATAGCTTTTCCCCCAATTCTGAGTAATATTCCTCTATTACCATGTTTCCATCTGTGTCATGGGCGGAGCTAAAGTTGGTGACCACACGAGTTGGAATGCCGAGTGCCCTCATTACTGTTTGACGAAAAAGAAACATTTGCATTTGAAAACCAACCGCAAGAATGCTGTTCATGCATTACAGTGTGTCTTTCAGGGCCACATCTGACTGCACAATACAGTGATAAAACTGATGTTTGTCTTACCTGTGCACATGACAGCAGCAAACACCCAGCACTGCCCATATTTAACAGGTCTGAATTGTGATTCTGACCATTTCCTGAGGATATCTGCACTCCCAGACCATGTTGATGGGTTAACGCCACCTCTGTATTCACCTGACCATTTTCCCATCAGCACACCTCTATCATCCTGAGAGTTCACCTGTTCAAAGACAAATTGAGAGGAACAGTGAGTTAAAACTGAGAAGAATAGAAGAGCGTAAAACAGTGGAGAGGAAAAGAGATGAGATGCTCACCATAGCTGAGATCACCCTGCCTATATAGACCGGATTGCTGCGGTTCAGTAAATCTCTTCTCCTGTCGGTTAGATACTGGGGACTCAACTCCAGCAGTTTCATGCAAATGTCTAATATCCCCCTTTCATACTGTGAAGATAAGAAATTATCATTTAAATATTTAAATTTATCTTGAAAAACACTTTTTAATGTTTTCAAACATGTGGCTTAATTGTTTAATTCTTTTAGCTGTAAGAAGTAAGGAATAAAGAATTGAAGTCTGAATTGAACTGTACAATATTGCAGTTAAATCCTGTAAAATCCTTGCAATATTTTACACTGTTTTGCAAAATCAGACATCGCTCACCTGACCAAAAGACCACGGTCTAGAGACGCAGTTACTCGGTGCACCTTTAAAGATCAGTCCAAAATCACTCCTTACATATTCATCTCTCAGCTCCTCAGGGCTCAGAAACACAGAATCACCTGCACAACAAAATATATTAATAACAAATGATTTTTTTTACATATGACCAAATTACAAAATTACAATTACAACAATAATTACAATAATTTGGATAATAATTTACAATAATTGTAGAAATTACAATAAATTCATAATGACTTATTGTTCACATCTTGAAGTGAGGCTCACCTTGACACCAGGGGTTGCAGAGCATCGTGAACTGACCGAGCGAGTGGGTGCTCACACTCGTGCGTGTTTCGGCTCTCAGGCTGAGGCTGTATACCCCCACAGAGGCGGAAGGTGTGCTGAGCACCGAGACTGATATTGTGCGGGGTGAGTTTGGATTGGGTATACCCCGCTCCAGAGTGGCACTCCATTGCATTGTAGATGGTTCTCTGGTCCTAGAGACAGGCCGTCCAGACACAGGCAGTTCGACAGAGAGTGGACCTGCTCAGTGGAGATTATGAGAGGCCATTTGGATTAGATAGAGAGCGCAACAGTTGTGTACCATTAGCACATATTGCACATAAAATAAATAAAATGAACATAATTTGATGATTTATTTTTATTTTAGATAGAATGGGGAAAATAAGCAGAAACATGATTAGCAGTCACTGTTGACCTCTAAACAGACACGATAGAATTATGGTTACAGATACTGAATAAACTAATGCATTAATCCAGGAATGATGAATGCATTTTTGTGGATGAGCACCTAGGCTAGTAATTCAACAGTTTTAGGTTCAAACCCAAGAATGATTCTTGAGATATAAACTTGATATTCCTGGGCTCCCTTAAGTAGAGCTCTCTGTCATTATCCTGCTTCACCTGGTCATAATTTTCTATTCTTGTGGAAGGGTCATGACGGTCCCACGTGATTTGTGTGGAAATGCATGATCAGTGTTTATATATGATGATCATGCGTTCTCCGGTCATGTTTCCTCGTTTAGCTTCCCGCCTGTGTCTCCCACACCTGCCCATTGTTAAGTTTCCTAGTTTGTTCCCCTATGTTATGCCCTATATTGTGTTTGCTGTCCTGTGCTGTGGCGTTTTGCTTTCTTGCCATGAGGTTGCTTTGCCTTGATCAGCTTGTATCATGCCTTTTGGACTCCCTTGCCCCTTTTGGATATGTATATGTATATGTATGACTAGTCGCTGTATGACTTATGTTTGTATTAACAAAGTCTTCCTATTACATGTACCGCTGCTTGCGTTTGGGTTCTCTTTTCGTGTAAAACCGTCACATAAACACGCAGTAATTATATTCTGACTAACTATCAGTAAAAACCTGATAGATTTCAGTGGAATGGCCGTTACTGTGTTGGATGATGCAGAACATTACCTAGGACAACGTGGAAGACAAGTTTATCCTGGCGTGGATCAAATGCCCGTCCATCGAAGCTCAACAAAATCTGAAAGGCCTGTCCTCTCCTCAGGACCAAAGTGCTGGAGCTCAGACCATTGGTCTTGTGGTTGAACTGGTTTTTGGCTGACTGCAGGTCGACACTTTTAAGCTTGAACACTACACAATACGAAAAAAATCATATCATGAACTATGAATTTTGCCACAAAACAGATATTATTAACAAATAATGAACTATAAAAAAAATCTTGAATAATAATTATTTAAAATACTACAAGGACTTTGTGTAAAGTCTTGCTTGCTAAAAAGGAAAACTGTTAGTTAATAAATTAAATAAATAAAAATGAATGTCAAACTTACCATCCATGAGATTCTACCGAGATGTTTATGTTCTGCTCTGCTGTAAAAACTGATCCTTCTTTATTCTACCTCTTTTTATAGGAGATTCTCGCAACCCTCCCTTATGAAGTGTCATAAAAGTGGTTGAACCACATTCACAAAAAAAACATGCCAGATGATAGAGTCAACGCAACCAACACCTTTGGCGATTACGCAATCTGATGCACAGGAGCATTGTGCATTTAAGGGGAGTGTGTACAGTAGTACGTACAGTCAAGGGAACCCAACGGGGGGGAGGATGAGGACGATTCTAAGAGCCCTTGTTTCACTGGGGGCTCAGCAGAACCTGTGTGTATGTGTGTGTCCCTTTTAGACGTATGCGGTGTGTTTGTCCCCTTAAAAAGCTGTAAGCAGATCATTCAGAGTAGCGGCACTGGCACTTCAGCGCTTCACAGTTCTCTACGTGTTTCAACATGGCGCAGCATCAGGCAAAATCAGGATATCAAAAGAGAAACAAGAGAGAGAAGAGAGGTCGAGACAGGGAAGACAACTTGTCAGCCAGTTTTTTTAAAAACAAGGTGATTTACGTTCTTGATAATTTCAAGAAATGTGTTTAAGCGATCGAGAAAAAGTGTAACACACATCTCTTTGCTTTCAATCAGATTCGCATATTAGGATTTGTTGTTATATTCCCAGTATTTCAGCACAGTTGAATTGCCCAAAAGGACTTTTCCCCACATCTAATGCATGACAGAGGGAGCAGTCAAGAATATGAATTGAGGAAAACTAGTTCTGAGGTTTCACTTTGACTCGTTTGTGTTTGGGGATAAATGATTCTGGAAATATATTCTTATCTCAATAAATAAAGTCTCAATTAATCCTGAAAAACTTTATAACTGATTATTTATTTCCTGGGATTTTTTGGGATGATAAAATCAAATACAACCAACATTCGTTTCCTGATATGTGATTTACACATATTTTGGTCTTTTTTAAGGGGCGTAACAATATTATTATTGTCAATTTAATTCTACAGAAGCATCTAATCTCCAGAAAGGAAATGATTTAGCTTTACACACCCTTACACAAGCAACTGATGTAACCACTGTAGCGTTTTTAGCTGCTTGTTAAATTACGGATGAGTTTACTCATCAAATAAGATTCTCCACCAGATCTATCAAGATCAAACATATATGAAATGAGTTGTTAAAACGTCAAATTCAGTCAAGGAATTAGTTTAGCTCAAAGGCAAATATGTATAATAATCGTCATTACACATACATATTTTACAATTCTGATTAGCAGTATAGTGATACAAATCCTATATGTATTCGTCCAGCAAATGCATCACTGATTTATACACTAACGTTATCTCATGACCATAAGTAACGTGACTTTACCAAACAAAATTTAAGAGCAGAGGTAGCATAGATCGAAACACAGTTTAAGTGACCAAGTTTGTGAGCGTGAACAAAGAGAACCCATCACAAATGCCTTTATGGGTTTTTATTAAACTCTACTCTACATGGTAAACAAAATGAAGACAAACAAATACATTAAACACAAATGCGCTAGGATGCGCAGAGAGAGAGAGAGCGAATGAGATTAAGAGAGAGAGAGAGAGAGAGAGAGAGTGAGAGTGAGAGTGAGAGGGCATGGCCGCGAGTCAGGTAAAACATGTCTGAAAACCATTAAAATCATCTTTAACAAAGAGGCACGATCTTAACGCAGCTAATCTATATTTAGAAACGGATACTTGCAATATTGTTGTTGGACCAATATCTGTATGCGCGTTGATGGAAATCTTGAATGGTTTCAGAATGCAGTCCTGTTGAAACGCTGAGTTTGGGTTCTGAGTCCAAAGTTCCATGGCCTAAACAGACTCCCCAGAGGGGAGTCCCTTGGAGTGTCTTCTCGTCCTCTTTCTTTTCCTTTGTGATTCCAAAAGTTCTCTCAAAACATGGTTCGGTGATGCTGTTTTAAATGCATACCTGCCCTGCCCCCAGATGGTCTGCGGGCCAATGCCATGAAAGTGAAAAGGGGGCCTAAGAAAGATCCTTTGTTTCTCATGGCACCTCATTTGCATAGCTCTGACAGTTTGGTCAGTTTGCGTTTAATACCTAAACTTAGTTATGGGCATAGTATGATGTGTGCTATGTTTTTTATAACATAGCTCATCATATAGGGAATTCAAAGATGTGTAGTTACATATGAAACATGCAAGGCATTGAACTGTGAACGTATGAATACGTCAAATGAACCCTGAATCAAAACTTGCATATCTAACAAATACAGAGTATATAAAATAGCACGAGCGACAACACACAACCTAGACATTTGGATAGATTTACAAAAAGGATAGTTTAAATCACATAAGTTCCTATTTGTCATAGAAGTTTCTCTGGTTAGCCTCAGATGGTAAGTTAGAGATGAGACACAGACTTAATTACTTACGCTTTGAAGTCTATGAGTCGTAAACATCCTACAGGGAAACCAAATGGTTATCACACTATCTTTGAGAGTTTAAACCCTAAAACCAGACCCCATGGAGCTAGGTCTGCTATGGTCTTTGAAGATGTGATCTTAATACCTAGACAAAAGGGAGTGAGAGGTTGAATGGCTTGATCCATACACTACACCACCTAACTATTGATGGGGTGGGGTGTTGACAGGACTTGTCACAGTTTCACACAGTCAGTCCTGTTCTCTGCCCTTTCCGAGAGGTCTCCTGCTTTCGAAAGATACCTATATTACAGTTGTGTTCAAAATTATTCAACCCCCACTGAAATTGATTGTTTTGGTCGGTTTGACATTGATTATGATCATTCAGTCATCCTGCTTACAATTAAATCAAAGAGGCACGTGTAGGTCAGACAAATATAACATAACATTTATAATGAAATAACCACAAATGTCTTTTCTGAGCTCACATCATTATCAGTTTTATTCAACCCCCAAGTGATATTCAATCTTAGTACTTAGTACAACATCCTTTTACAGTTATAACAGCTTTTAAACGTGAAGCATAGCTTGACAAAAGTGTCTTGCAGCGATCTACGGGTATCTTCGCCCATTCATCATGGGCAAAAGCCTCCAGTTCAGTCACATTCTTAGGCTTGCGCACTGCAACTGCTTTCTTTAAGTCCCACCAGAGGTTCTCAATCGGATTTAAGTCTGGTGACTGCGATGGCCACTTCAAAATGTTCCAGCCTTTAATCTGAAACCATGCTCTAGTGGACTTGGAGGTATGCTTGGGATCATTGTCCTGTTGAGAGGTCCAACGTCTTCCAAGCCTCAGGTTTGTGACGGACTGCATCACATTGTCATCCAATATCTCCTGGTACTGAAGAGAATTCATGGTACCTTTCACACGCTGAAGCTTCCCAGTACCTGCAGAAGCAAAACAGCCCCAAAGCATGATTGACCACCCGCCATGCTTCACAGTAGGCAAGGTGTTCTTTTCTTCATAGGCCTTGTTCTTCCTCCTCCAAACATAGCGTTGATCCATGGGCCCAAACAGTTCTAATTTTGTTTCATCAGTCCACAGAACACTATCCCAAAACTTCTGTGGTTTGTCCACATGACTTTTGTTATACTGCAGTCGACTCTTCTTATTCTTTGGGGACAGCAAGGGGGTGCGCCTGGGAGTTCTGGCATGGAGGCCTTCATTACGCAGGGTGCGCCGTATTGTCTGAGCAGAAACTTCAGTACCCACATCTGACAAATCTTTTCTCAGTTCCTCAGCAGTCACACGGGGACTTTTCTCCACTCTACGCTTCAGGTAGCGCACAGCAGTCGAAGTCAGCATCTTCTTTCTGCCACGACCAGGTAGCGTTTCAACAGTGCCCTTTGCCTTGAATTTGCGAATGATGCTTCCTATGGTGTCTCTTGGTATGTTTAACATCTTTGCAATCTTCTTATAGCCATTGCCCTTCCTGTGAAGAGTAATCACCTGTTATCTTGTCTTCCTGGACCATTCTCTTGACCTCACCATGTTTGTAACCACACCAGTAAATGTCTAGAAGGAGCTGAGTATCACAGTCATTTTAAAGCTGCCTAATTGGTGCTTATTAGGCTTTATTGCTGCTCCCTGATATCCACAGGTGTTTCAATTCCTGATTGAAAACACTTCATTGAACCTCTGTTCTTCAGAGTGGTAGTCTTTAAGGGGTTGAATAATTATGTCAATGAAGAATTCACAAAAGAAACATTTACTACTGTATTACAAAACTAATTTATGTCATTTTAGCTGCATATGGTTCTTTAAGAAGTCCTTGTAGGATTTCATTCTGAATACAATTACAAATGTACACTAAATTCCCTAAAACCATTTACAGCATTGGGGGTTGAATAATTTTGAACACAACTGTAGGTAAAAGTGTGGGTTCAGCTGGTTTTGGGTTTGTTCTGAAAAAGTAATGAATTACTAGTTACTAATTACATATTCAATAGTGTAATTACATTACTTTACTAATTACTTTATCCTTTAACAACCTTGATTAGTTAAGAGATTCAAGAATAGACATGAAACGGCTCTTTTAATCCATTCAAATAAATAATGTAAAAATAGGTAGTATTACAAATAAGGTAGTATTACAAATAAAAAGTATGAAAAATGTGAGAATTATAAATTAAAGGAATAATTTTAAAGTTTAACTTAAAATTTTGATGACAATTCCACTATTGCACTGTAACAGAGAGTAACAAGTCAGATAAGCGGATCCAAGTGCAATGTAGATTTAATTAAATAATAACTGACAAACAGAAACCAAGGTAATCCACTGAACATAGGAGGCACAAAAACAAAGCATGAAACAAAGACCGACATCAAATAAAGGAAACACTATGGCTTAAATACACTTGGATAACAAGGAAACAAGAAACACCCTGGGAAACTAATTGACTGGAAAAAACTACAACAGACTACAAACATGGCACACAACAGGAAACAAAGCAAAAGTCCAAAACAACAGGGGAACAAAGAACAGAATCGTGACATGCACACACCTATAGTGTATTACAAAGAGAATTTAGTTTAATTACTTCAGAAGTAACTGTAATTAAATTACCGAAAAAATAAGAGTGATCCCTTACTTTACTTTTTCAAGGGTAAAGTACTCAAGGGTAAAGTACTAAGTAACTTGTAACACCCAACACTGGTTATAAATGAGAAAGTCTGAAATATCATGCCACGTGTTGCTGTCCTGATAACGTTTATTCATGGACGACTGAAGGGAGGGTTGAAGATATGTAGGATGTAGGATGTAGCACTTTTCCACAGCCAATCGAGGCAAAGAGGATTCTGGACAGCAGGTGCATGTTTATCTGGGGAAAAGTGAAATGACACTGAGTGTCATTCAAAACAAAATATCATACAAGGGTGTTTTTAAAAGCCTTAAAGCACAAGTAATCCAATAGGTGATTTGCAATCCAATGATATTGATGACGCGCAAAGTGCAGCCAGTGGGCAAGACTTTTGATAACACCTAGAATAACAAAAAACAACCAAACGGGTAGAACTTTCTCATAAATCGCACATAATCTCTAGAATAGCCTTCCCGAAATTATTCAAGGTCAGACACACTCTCTCAATTTAAATCTAAACACATATTTTCAGCCAAGCATTCACTTACTGCATAATATGCTAAATAAATGAATGAACAGGAGCCACGCTAATTATTATCTTTCTGCCCTCCTCCTACGCCTCGGGATGCCCAGCTACGGCTGAAAATTGTGTGCCATCCTCCTGCGAGATCCTGTGGACTGACTGACCGTCCCAGGTCCATCCAAGGCAAATCCATCACAACCCAAGAGCAAAGTGACAATCTTAGCATACCAGCTCCATCTCAGACAATTCCTTCACCACCCAAGAGCAAAGTGTCAATCTGACCATACCAGCTCAGACAATTCCATCCCAGGAGCAATGACGAACTACTAGTCACATTGATGCAGAATTTACAATACTTGGTATCTAATGCTAAACTTACATTACATGACAGCAGTTTGAAATTATAGCTGCACACAAGTTACATTATGGCATTACTATTTTCCCTTCTTATAACATTCAAATAAGACCAAATTAGACCTAAACAGTTTCAACACATGAACTTCCTAAATCACAACTCATAATCTCTCGCTTTTTTTAATAAACATTAACTCAGTAACTTTTAATCAAAGTCACTGAGTGCTGCTGTGACATGTCAGATGACATGAAATTTACCAATTAAACACTTAAAATATAACAAACTTAATTTTACAAAAACAAAAGAGAGGCACGTTCTTTAGTAAAAGAGAGGTACAGTACAAAGAAACAGTATGGACAAAAAAGCAGCATCGAAAAATGTTGCCCCACAAGTTAAGCTTAAAATGTTCATTTGTCCTTCATGGTGACTCCACGGCAGTAAAATCACTAAAGCAGCCACACAAATTAAGGCATTACGAGGACACGAGGCCAAGCGGAGGGTGTTCTTGTGTGACAGGGTTTATTCCACAATACCAACAGTCACTTATTATCAGATCCGATAGAGATACATGTCCGACAGTTTACTTTCACTTAAGACATAACGGATTGTTTTCATGTTCTTCTGACATTAACTCGTATTTCACAGTAATTTATATAGAGGTGCAAAAAGACGCTATAGGGAATTTGCTTAGCCTTGCGCTGTATGAGAACTGGTGTTTACATGTGTGCGCACTTCAAGCAAGAAATCGATAGAAAGTTTAATTGGGCAAACGTTTTTAAAAGCATAAAAAGAATCATCCTTGTGATGACAAACAACGGCAATGACTGTATAAGAGATATGCGGGGACATGCGTCACACTGCATGTTAGGACAGGAGTGCGTAGAGAAGACTCTTGTAGACTTTTGAAACACTCTTGCAGTAGTTTGGTATTGTGTGCGTTGACGTTGGAGACACATAAGAGTTATAAAGGCCCCACCTCTAAGCCCAAAGCAACACATGTTCACTGCTGTAAGAAAGGGATATCAAGACATGTATATCAGGACATACAAGACTTTATTTTGGTACATAAATATTTAAAAAAGCTGAATGGCATAAACCCGAGAAGCATTTTTCAAAATATCTTCGTGTTCTGCAGAAGAATAAGGTCATACAGGTTTGAAATGACAGGAGGGCGAGTAAATTATGACAGAATTTTCTTTTTTGGGTGAACTATCACTTTTATGTCAGATTATTGCTGTTAATAACTAACATTCATTTAATCTGTGACTGTGGATAGCCGATTATAACGTTGTAAATAAAATTCAAGTTTCTTGGACAGACCAATCAAATCGCTTTATTGTTTGTAGCAGCGTTTTGGACTATCAAAGATGTGGTGTCTCAGGACATGCATTTACACAGTTCTTAAAGTCCTAGTGAACTGAAAGCTGTGATATCACTTCCGTATTCTGACACATTTCCGAGTGAAAAGGAATTTCAAAGTAGAAAATGAGTGGGCAATGCTTGCGTTTTTCACTGCGAATTTTTTGGATGTGTAAAAACAGATGTTGCATTGATTTCGAAATGAAACTGGGAGCAGACTGACAGTTGAAGAGAAGGAGTTAACGGATCATTTACCTCATTTGATATTTATAGTCATTTCAAGGCAGAAGTGCATTTTAAAACATTAGGAGGTTGGATGAATTTTTAAAGGAAAATGACCCACATTGATAAGCTATTATATACACGCTGCAATATTTCATGAAAAAATAAAAATCATCATTTTTAATTTCACTGGAACTTTAAAGTCTCAAAATGATTGGCGGGCCAGCAGTTGACTAGACCTACCAAGACATATTTGGCTCGGGGTTGCTGCACAACTAGGGATTATCATTCCTACTGGCATCTCTTCTGATGAAAGGTGGTGATTAGGCTATTATTCCGTGTTTTACGTGCTATGAATTAAGGTATAACATAGTTTTCTTGTTTTAGCCTGAAGTGCTGTCTGTTTTTCTTAAAGGGACATTTCACCCAAAAATTAAAATTCTGTCATCATTTATTTCAGCTGTTCCAAATCTGTAGGATATATTTATTTGACTACTATTGATATTTTTCCTACTTTGTAGTCAATGGTGGGCAAGAACTGTTTGGTCACAAGCAGTTCTGTCTTTGTGTTCATCAGAACAAATGCATGTTGACAGATTTAGAACAACTCAAAGTTGAGTATAGATGATGACAGAATATTTATTTTGCGGTGAACTATCCCTTGGAATCCATTGAGTTCGAATTAAAAGACTAGTTTACCCCAAACTGAAAATTCTGTCATCGTTTATAGATATTAACAAATAGACCTATCGTCCTCAGACCAATTACTTACTTTTTTAACTACAGAAAGAAACTATGAAAAAAGACCATGATTACTATAGACTGTACTTCATTTTTGATAAGGTTAATCATTTCTGTGCATTTTGTAAATAATTTAATATTACGGTATACCTTTCAGGCTAGATGTGTGTTGAAAGCAGAACATGTTGAGTTTTTCAATAAATTATCAAAGCAGCAGTGAACTGAACACAGCGGGCTCGAGCCATTAGAGCATTTTGTTTGCATTCCATCAAAATGTGCCATCTGAACCAAACTCCCAACCAGATGTTCTTTTCATATGGGAATTTATGAAAAGATAATACAGCATAAAATAATGTTAAGCATTAGATACTTTTACTTGGGAATACACACTAACTAAATTAGAATCTCTCATTATTGCAGGATTATCACAGTTTCTGTTATGTTCAGATAGCACAGGTACCTCTGTAAGATGTCTGCGACAGTAAACGACCCAAAGCTTAGTGAACTAAAATAAATCATTCATCTGGGGTTGGCCACATTCAAAACAAGACATGGGGAGCTAATGGCCTTTCTGATATGAACTTGTCTAGGATTTGAATTTAAGGGCCAAAGGTTTACCTTGTTGGACATTGTAGATTACATCATTTTTTTTTAACCAAGACGAATGGTGTATTCTTAATGATTGCAATATGTAATCATGATGAATCATAAAAATTGGTCAGATGAATCATGATTAAACATTTGTGTCTACTACTGACAGACAGATTTGTATGTGAAACACACATAATTTCTGCCCTCTAGTGTCAAGGGTGGTATGTGTCAAAGTATTTGTAATGAAAATGCTTAATTTTCAGGCTATTTAAATGACTATATTTATAGTGATATTACATGTTAAACAAAGAAACAAAGAATCATTTTCAAAGTTAGTTTATTACTTTACATAAGGATTGCTTTCACACTTACTGTACATATATATATATATTTAGCAGATTGTTTTAACTTACAAATAAGGAAAACTACTGATTTGTTCTAAATAAACATGATATAAGAAATAGCACAATAAAAAGATTACAAATATGCTCAGTTGAGTTCATACACAGTTTCCCCAAAAATCTCTAAGCTTTCACCCTCTTCAAGACTGTTTAACATTGATGGTCATAAACCAATGGAGGACACTGGTCAGGTTTGTCATCATGGTCTCTACAGGCTTCAGTGTGAGTCTGAGTGACAAAAGAACACAACATTTAGAAAATGATAGAAAACTGTATACATACTATATACTACTACTACTGTTCATATTTAATTTTAAAGGGGTGGTGCAACGGTGTGTCATGCATTCTGACTTCTTTACAATGTTAAATGTTCTGTCCTCTCATGCTTATATGAACTTGTCAAAAAAACTGTTTGGGCGTATTCTGTAGTATTTCTGTGCTCGATACACTCACCCAGCGATCGTTCATGTTTCAGAAACTTTTTTTCGAACATAGAAAAGTTTTTCGTAACAATTTTTCTTAGTCCCTTATTGGACAATTCTCTGGAAAAGCACGCAGCACGCCCACGCGGCGGCAAGTAGAGCAGGAGCATACGCAGACATCACTGTCGCTTGTGTCCAGGAGAGAGAGAGAGAGAGAGAGAGAGAGCATATGTTCGCTAAATTCAGGTGATTGTTTGTTCACTGCATTTGGGGGATTATCTGAATGTTATATAAACGGTGGATATAACGCTGGATTTGGAGATTGTTTGAAACTGATATATAGAGCCGTCCCAGTGCTAAAAGATGCCGGAAATGAACCCCATGAGGTGAGTGAAACTGATGTCTGTGTTTTGATGGCAATGGGTGCACACGTGCTTTAGTTCAGCCCAGTGGCGGAGCTAGAGTTTAATTTATGGGGTGGCAAGGGGGTGGCCAAGGCAATTTCAGGGGGTCCACAGACCACGGCAGAAAATGTGTGTGTAACCCTGACCTGTGACATATGTACAGTATACAAAACAGCTGCACAACTTAATGGCATTAATTTAATTCTGAATGTATTTGGATTAAATACATTATAAAATATAAATAATGAAAATGTTGAAAAAATAGTTTAACCATGATAACTTGCTTAATTTAAACAGGAGCAAAGCAGCACCAGAGGTGTCTTTTAAGTGATGTGGATCAGAGCATCTTACATGTTTGATAAAACATACTCATTCTATGGGACTGCAAGATTATAACAAAATCATTGCTGCGGATTATTGTGAAAATACAGAACAGTAGACTTGCTAATGAATCAGAATCAGAAATACTTTAATAATCCCAGGGGGGAGAAGACAGTGGAAAGCTTGATAGTGACATGGGTCTGACTGGATTGTGACTGAGACTGCTAAAGCTTGCTTACTTGCGCCGTGAAAAGGGGAGATATAAAAAATGCCAACACAAAGCTTTTTCTCTGGTGGTATAAATGATGTAACAATTTACTGTTTTAAAACATTAAAATATTCTACACTTTTCTTTCATGGTTCTTCAACAGGTACAATCAAACATAATCGGTAAGTATCCACAAACGTATTCAGCTAATCACAAAAACAATGCTCAAAATATCAATAGCACTGGTAATAAACTCCTAAATACACTGCTTAACAAGGACAATTTGTCCCTCCTCCTCGTCAATTCCCTGCCTTCTTCATCACAGTGATACATTGCATGCCACATAGATAACCGAATTTAGCTAGCTTCTGAACAATATCCCAATTTGCAATTAGCATTAGTCTAAAAAACGAAATATAATTCAGAAAACACTCGACATATCAACAAAACATAAACAGAACATCTTCCCAAACACATATCAAGGTTATTTAAAAACCTGGAAATCATAAACACTCATTGAAAGTAACTGGAAAAGGGAGACGTAAATAACCATAAGATCCCGCCTCCTCAGCACGAGCTGACCGATAACACACCAAGAGAGGCGGGACTTAGGGCAGAACAGCCAATCATCATCCGGTCACACTTAAAGCCGGCGTCCTGTTTGAGTGGGAGGGGAGATGAAGCGGCCGCATCGAGAGCAGACACAGAGCTGCCAGATAAACGAGGAACGACTGCTGTAAAGCGTTTGCACAAAACTGCGGAAAACGGCAGAAAAAGTGCGGGTGTTTAACCCTCTCACCGGGAAAAGTTGCGACGCCCCTGATGGCTACCTACCAAATAAATAATTCATTTGACACAACATATTGATTTAAAAAGGGAGTTTATTGATTTAAAAACTATTTATATTGCTTCCGCTAAAGAAAATAGTCCGTTCGGTCTCTACGGTTAGAATCCTGCGTCCATGGCAACGCTCTGTTTTTCATGACAACGGTCTGTTATACTAAGATTAGTGCTGCATTACACGTGCCAATATGAATAAGTCTACCTAATGTCTGTGATTGTTGCTGAACATTTGCCAACGACATGTTTTAACCATATTCACGCAGGCGTGACAGTATTAGTCAGTCAGTTTCACGACTAGTAATGCTCATGAAGTATTAATGCTAAGCACTAAAGTGAAGCGTCTCCCTTACTTCCCGATAAAACACTACTTCGTTTAATTTAATACCAATAAAAGCCGTACATACCAGCAAAATGCTCTTCATCTATCCCGTGTGCTGTCGGCGTAGTTTTGGAGCCGTTTGGAGCACGTCACGAAGGTGCTGCGTGTCAGCTTAACCAATGAAAAGTGTAGCAGCAACAAGCACGCTGCGGCTGCACGCTTGTGCGTGCTGCGTAAGGATGCATTCACGTCCGCTGGGAGATTTGGGAAATGTTCGTAAAAATCTAACAGTCTTATGTTTTCAGCGGGGTGCAACAGGGGTGACAAGGACTTCGTCTGGGGTGACAATTGCCACCCCAACTAGCCCTCTGGCTCCGCCACTGGTTCAGCCTACCCTGCACGTGCCGTATGCTTTCGGAAATAATCGTACAGTTGTATCTATCTTTTATAAACGTGATCAAATTAAATACTCTTCTTAGATACGAATTATGCAATACTACTCTAGATTAATATGAGATTGGCAGAAACAGCGTGTGTTAAGGTTGCTTTAATGATTCGAACTGTGTTTTTAAACAAATTCAGATATTCTTGAGATATTGAGACATTTACTTTGAGATGTTTTGTATGTTAATCTAGGATTGATTATGTATCTAATGGAGCAATTCTGTTTATCCTAAATTCACTCCAGAGTTTTAGTGACTTTCATATAACAGCAGCACACACTGTTATGCAGACTCACACACACATACACACACACCTACACACACACACACACACACACACACACACACACCCAGGGACACACACACAACACATGTACTACACTTGTAATAACAGTTTAATTTACAGTTTCTCTGAAATGCTGCCAGTCAAGTCAATCAAAGTTCAACAAAAACAAATCAATCTGTTGGATTTCTTCCAGTGAATCAATCTCAAGTCTTTATGTAAGTCACCTCTCCCTGTTTGCAAATACAGTAAACAGCATGCATTTGTAATTTTCCACATTTGTTACTGGCTTTGGATAAAACTGTCTGCTAAACAAATAAATGCTGATGTATTTGATGTCACTTTTCTCATTTAGCAAGTTGCAACCCCTGAAACAAGTAAGAATGATAAAACACACTGTATGTACCTGATTTTAACCTTTTCTTCCCAGAGTCCTGAACCCATAACCGTAAGCTCTCCATTCACTGGAACGGCGAAGGGGCTTGTGAAGGTAACCGTGGCAACTTGCTGCTTATGGCGATATTGGCGATCTGGAAGAATGACAGTGATCTTTCAAAATCGATATTGGTACTTTTGGTTTGTTTATATTATAAACGTGTATTCTCTCCCTCATAAGGCAGTGACACAAGTATTTATTTAGTCCATGTAGTCAAGTTTATGTGTAGGTTTGTCCATTACAGGCTGACATACCTGTATAGTGAGAGTATGACTGATGATGTTAAACTCTTCAGATGCAAAGCAACTTACATTGCATTATCCTTCATTTGTTTCTAAGTATGTGCCATCAGCTGGGATCGAACCCATGACCTTCGCATGCTCTTACCACTGAGCTACATGAAATACTTAAAGTAGTCTTACAAATGTGAGAATTATACATTTCAGGACGGATTGTATAGTTAGACTTTGAATTCTGATGTCAATTCCACAATTGCACACACATATAGTACACACTTTATTTAGTTTAATTACTTTAGAAGTAACTGTAATTAAATTACAGAAACAATTTGAGTAATCCCTTCCTTTATTTTTTCAAGGGAAAAATTATTTAATTACAGTAACTAATTACTTAGTAACTAATTATACCCAACACTGATCATAAACGAAAATGTCTGAAATATCATGCCATCTGTTGCTGTCGTGATAACGGGTACGACTGAAAGGAGGGTTGAAGATATGAGGGTCATACTCAAACAGCCAGAGCCCAGTGGGCTAGTTTCACAAGATGGAGCTGTTGAGCATTTGCAAGCCCAGACTCTGCAGACTAATTTTCGGTCTTATAACACTATCGAGGTGTTTTGGCTTAAATATATAAAAACGTATTGTTTGAGTGGATGGCCTGGCACAGTGCCCCTGATTAACAACTTCAAAGGCAATTTTCTCAATCTTGTGATTTGTTTGCACTCTCAGATTCCAGAGTTTTAAATATGTGTATCTCAGCCAGATATTGTCCTTTTCTAACAACTCATATCTCAATAGAAATCTTTTTTCTTCAGCTTTTAAATTATGTAGAAATCTCAATCGAATTAAAGACTTGGTTTTGTTGTCCAGGGTCACATATAGGCTAAATAACGGTGTTGACTGAATGGGCATGATGGCTCTGAGCACGTATCTGCATGGAGTGAGTTGGTGTCTCACTGCGTTTACAGGAGCATGCACTTTTTGTTTGATTTAATCCTGGATCCCTAATACAATAGGTTATATTTATTCGTGTGGGGAACTAAAACCTAACAATTATGAAGTAGGAAGAGATTTAATCCCACAGAGAGCACTGATCATTATGAATTAGCCGCAGGTTGATGCTATGTGCGAGACTCCAAAACCCTCCTGCTTAGAGGTTACACAATGTGCATTTTAAACCAAGTAAATTATTCTTATTCACCATGGCAACAGTATTAATAAAGGATATCTGAAGAATCACTGGGATGCAAAACATGGTAAGTGCTTTAATTGCTCAGGTGTGAAAAGGATGACAAAGCCACTTCACAGTACAGGTACGTCTTTGAACTTGGCCTCTAAGACTTAGCTTACGTAAAGTTCATTTGAATATTCTTTTGGTTAAAATCATACCAATTTTGTAAAACAGGATGTTTACATGTGTTGTCTTCTCATGCTTAATTTGGAGTTTGGACGTCTGATGTAAATTTCTGGGCTTGATACACTCCCTCAGCACTCCAACTTGTTTCTGCAAATCATTGTACATGAAGGAATGGATCCGGCATAATATCCTAATTGTTAATCAACTCATTGACAAGAATGGGAATCTATACACTTACCAAAATTTTATTTCGACATATGTTTTCTTGTAAATGAAAAAGAGTTCAAGAAAGTAATTAAAGGGATATTTCAGTAATAAACCCAAATTTCCCCATGTTTTACTCACCCTCAAGGAATCATAACTGAATGAATATTTCTTCTTGAAGAATAATGCAGTCAGAGTTATAATACCACATATCATTTTAATTCCAAGCGGAAGAATGGGAGTGAATGGTTGTTCATTTTTTTCAAGCTCCAAAAAGTGCATCCATAGATCAAAAACTGCTCAACACAGCTTCATGGTCTTAAAGGTCTTCTGAAGCGAATCGATTCTTTTGTTTAATATCCATATTGACAACGATATTACCGATAATGTCTAACATCCCCTAACCCTCAGATCATTACACCATATTTGGCCGCCTCGACAGGTGTAAATATAGTGGTGGCATAACTCCGCTACAAGTAGGCCTACAGTAAATCAATGGGAGAGATTAATTTTGAGTGACAGTAAAACTGACCAGTCATATGATCTTTCTAAACGGGCGCTCTTTTTGTTTGGCTAACTTTCCAACATCTGTGGGTTGCGCGTGCGCAGAGGGCCAAGGCTCAATCGTCACGGTTTGCTAATGCTAGGTACTCAAGATTAATATGAGGTGCTGAAACTGCATGTGATGGCAGCTTTAACGACATAGCATATTTATATTACAAAGAAACCTGCAAACTTACTTACAGTTGAAACCATTTTTCCAGATTTAGATGTTAATTGCACAAAGCAAAACCCAACATTTAACAATTTAATGCAGTTTGATATAAACTATTTGTGATATTTTGATGACAGGAAATAATGTAACATGTAACATGTAACATTTCTAATTAGTGCACAGAACATAAGACAACGAGACTTGACAAATAACACAACAAGAGAAATGGCATATATAGTGTTTTGGGGATGAGTTTCAGATGTGAGTGCAATCATGATGGTAATCAGGTGCAAGGCTTTATGGGAAGTCTAGTCCGTAATATCAAAGTCTGGAGTGTGGGAACGGGTTAAGCTGGGTGGAGGCGCTGATGAGGGGGGCGTGACTGGCAGCGGTGGATAGCTTATTACAATTACTACCCACATAATTCATGTGTTGTGCCATGTGTACCATATACACTCACCTAAAGGGTAATTAGGAACACCATACTAATACTGTGTTTGACCCCCTTTCGCCTTCAGAACTGCCTTAATTCTACGTGGCATTGATTCAACAAGGTGCTGAAAGCATTCTTTAGAAACGTTGGCCCATATTGATAGGATA
Source organism: Triplophysa dalaica (assembly GCF_015846415.1). Classification (NCBI taxonomy): domain Eukaryota; kingdom Metazoa; phylum Chordata; class Actinopteri; order Cypriniformes; family Nemacheilidae; genus Triplophysa; species Triplophysa dalaica. Next base: position 4,784,919 of record NC_079547.1, on the reverse strand, counting down.
GCATCTTGCAGTTGATGGAGATTTGTGGGATGCACGAAGCTCCCGTTCCACCACATCCCAAAGATGCTCTATTGGATTGAGATCTGGTGACTGTGGGGACAATTTTAGTACAGTGAACTCATTGTCATGTTCAAGAAACCAATTTGAAATGATTCGAGCTTTGTGACATGGTGCATTATCCTGCTGGAAGTAGCCATCAGAGGATGGGTACATGGTGGTCATAAAGGGATGGACATGGTCAGAAACAATGCTCAGGTAGGCTGTGGTATTTAAACGATGCCCACTTGGCACTAAGGGGCCTAAAGTGTGCCAAGAAAACATCCCCTACACCATTACAGCACCACCGTAATTGCATTAATGAGAAATTGAAAAGGTGTTCCTGATAATCCTTTAGGTGAGTGTATCTTTCTTGAGTATACTGAAAACATTGATAATCCTTTTCATAATTTATTTTGGAAACACATACATTTCAAACCCAAAATGTTTATGACATTACAAAGAAACAAATTAAACTTGGAAACAAAAAAATGAATTTTCTTACATTTGACACAAACTAACATAATAGCGGAACTGAGAGGTTTTTTTTAAAAGCGGTTTTAGTCTTACAGGAAGTGCCAGGATGTAACACTAACTAAATCTGTTAAAACACTCCACGTTGTAGCTGTTTACTCCCACACCAAATATGATGATGTGTAAAAAAACGAAAGGCAACAAGTGCCACAACTTGCTCTCTTTCAGTCTATGCAATTCTGTTATGCCTGTAATGTCGCGAAAAATGGAAAGCGTCAGCTTTCAAATCTTTCAGAGAGAACACATTGCTCTGAGTGAGATGATGTTAAAACAAAAGGTTTGTATGGGACAATGGTATTACACTGCTACTAAATGAAAACTCATCATCAGATGTGTAAATAGAGTTGTGTGTTTTTTCTGGAATGTTTAAAAAGTGTCCCTAAAAATACATCAGAATTGTCGTATCACTTACGTATGATTCAAAAAAATCGAGTTAAATACAATAATACAGAAAACCAAAAAAAAGCAAAGAAAGGCAATTAAATCTTCCAGTAAGTACAGAGCAGAACTCAATTACACACGCCATTACATCTCAAAGCCACTGTAATGTTCTACCATTTTTTCTACACCAGCAGAAATGTCATCCGACTCCTTCATGTTGCAACTTTTTTCTCTCTCGCTCAGCTATCTCTCAAGCTCTCAGACTCCCCATCGGTACACTATAAAGATCAGAAGATGCTTGGGAAATTGGACGAGTGAATATCACATGATCACAGTACTGCAAGAGTGAGCGTTTGTAGAACAAAAGATCCTCTGCTAGACTTAAATAAACATATTTGAATAATGTGTGTTGTAACAATCATATATTTGTTAACTTTTTTGCCTTGATAACAGATTAGCCAAACATAAAGTTAATTTTGGACAAGAAACCTTAAATGTCTCATCAGACAACCACTTTCAACAAGTTGGTAGGATTTATTAGGGTCTTCATGAAATGTCTGGAACATATTTTCCTTGAAAACACTCAATGGCTGTGTAAACAGAACCCGTTTTGCCTCGTGAAAACAGCTCTGCTAACAGCAACCCGTTTTGGTGCATGTCTCTTTAAATGATAATGAGTTACAGCGCACCGCACCGCACCGCACCGCACCCCCTTCCGTTTTGTCTTGTTCAGTTGGTCTAGATCCCTATTGAGGAACAACTTCGAAGCTAATCCTGTTTGTACTGTCCCAGGTTTAAAAAGCAATCAGGCTTGGAGTGATTCGCGCAAAGAAGCAGGTTTTTACTTATGGTTTCTGATGGATTTCCACTAAAAATTAAATAAATACATTCCTCGCTCTTCCAAGTTTGGACACTGTGCAGCAACTGTATATGCGTTGTCCACAAACTTTAGCCATGACGTCACTCACGTACACCGCCGTCGTGTGTGAAAACTACAATGGTAGAGCGCGGTGGGTGGAGCTGTGTAGAATAAGGGGCGGTTACATTAATAAAATGCACTTTGGACATCACAACCGGAGCGAAATGTGAACGGCTCGATTTCACACATGCTTGCAGGAAAAGGCACACCAAAACAAACTTACTGGGTTCTCATTTTTTGCTCCGGGGACCCGTTTATAGCACTTAAACACTGAAAAAAGTGGGGTTTTCATATGATGTCTCCTTTAAATAATATTATAAGTAGATAATAGAAAGATTTAATAAAATAATAAAAATATAAAATTACCTTTTTTTGTTACGTGTCTATACTGTTCTGTGTAAGGCAGGACATTAACCCAATCCATGAATTACCCATCCCATATCAAACAGGAATGATTGTGGGGAAAATGGTGCTGTCATCACGTTATCTGAACACATGCATTACAGGAGGGTTGCCATGGCTACATCTCACCATCAGACTACACCCCTGATGAATAATAAAGACCTAGATTGCTCATGTTGCCATGACAATGAAGCAACCGAGCCGCCATGTTGATATACCCGGACATATAGTTAAATAAGTCAGGAATTTTCCCTACATACTTACAAGTGATTAATAGGCAAGGAAAGGCAAGTTTATTTATATAGCACATTTCATACACAAGGGCAATTCAAAGTGCTTTACATAAAATTATTGACAGAGAGAAGTAAGACAATATCTTTAAAATGCAAATGATTTAAGATCACAAATACTTTAGATTTTAAGAAACAATAAAACAGCAATAAAATTGATAAAAAATGTGAGTGTATATATAAAAAGAATAAGAGCAAAAGAAAAAGAAATTAGAAATAGAAGTGCAGTTGATGTAGACCAGCAGTGCTCAGGCTGTAAATGCACAGTTGTAATATAGATGCTTGTTATTATTTTAGCTTTGATTATTATTATTTTGCCTTTTTACTGACAGTATAAGACTGTAAACAATGGGATGAGAGAAAGGGGTACAGGCATCGGGAATGGACCATGAGCCAGGATTCAAACTCTTTTTCTATTTTGTGTGCTTGTGTCAGCACACAGGACCATCGGTAACTCACAGCTTATTTTTTTGACAAACCACCACCAACACCACTATGCAACCAACAATATTTTGCAGTCAAAACAGAACTTGATAGGTAGTTGATGTAGAGATGACAGAGACACATAGATAGTTAGAAAGACATATAGATAGACAGACAGATAGATAATCAGACATAGAGACCAACAGATAAAAAGAAAAAGCGTTGTTAATGTGACCCTGGACCACAAGTAGCACAGAAATATTTGTGGCAATAGCCAACTAGACATTGTATTGGTCAAAATTATAGTTTATTCTTTTATGCCAAAAAAGATCATGTTCCATGAATATATTTTGTCAATTTCATTCCGTAAATAAATCAAAACGTTATTTTTGTGAATGGATGCTTGGGTTCTTCAGATGTTAAAGGGATACTTCGCCCAAGAATGACAATTCTGTCATCATTTACTCACCTTCGAGTTGTCTGCATTTACATCTGCAAGATGTGTTTTTTATTGTCTTCTAATCTACTTCTTATTGTATCTGATGTATCCTGTCATATAGACATTTAGAAGATGTCTTTAAAATGTTTTGATCCACCAACAGATTCTACAAAACCTGGCACCCTCTGATAACTTATGTGAACAATTTACCTGGGCTGGAACTGGAACTCTGAATGTTTACATTAACCCCTGGTCAATCCTGTGATAAGGAATGTTAGGTGCACTTGTCCTCTTTTTTTTGTGTGTGTTTTTGTTTTGTTTTTATTTTATTTATTTTAGTTTGTCAGGTCGATTTTGGGTCTCGTCTGTCTGTGTCTTTCTCTTGTTGGGTTTTCTGTTTACTCATTTTTTTCTATTATTATTTGCATAACTGTTGTATACAATAAGTGAAAAATTACAAATAAAGTGAAGAAAAAAAAATGTTTATGATTTAGAATATATGTGAAACTGGTATTTCTAATGTTTACACTGTTTTTTCCACACAACACATGTTTTCCAGATCTCCAGATCTTTAGCAGACATCTTACAGATTTATTATCTTTGTTATCTGGGTAATTTGGGATCCCTCAAGTGGAAAGAATATGACTGACTGCTCAAAAAAATGGACGACATGCTCTAAATTAGAGACAGTTAAGTTAGTGAGTCCAATTTCATTGGTTAAAACATGCATGAAAGACTTCATAAGTGTGAACTTGGTCTAGTCTTTAAAGAAGAAACATAAACATAAAAAACATAAAAAGTCCTTTCAAATTTCCAAACTACTACACTGTCTCACATAGCTAGATGTTTCCTTAGGCTACTGTTGTCATGGAGAAGTGCATATACACTAACAACGTGAACAGGATGGGTGTCGAGTCAACAGCTTTAACCAATGTGAGGTTTGCAAGAGTTACACAAACACATCCCAGCAATATGCAGTATAACTTGGTCAGAGACACATTATGGGATGTTTTCAAATGTCTGTGTGTATGTATATCCTGTAATTTTCTTCGTGTTGAGTCATTTGTATTAGGTCAAAGTTATGTTTGGTTTTCTCTTGGTTTATCTGCAGATCCCTGAGAACTACTGAGATTATTATTGTTTTTTGCGGATGAGTCACGGCTGGTGATTCCAGATTGTTGTTTTTGCTTGTTGGCACTTAGTTTGAGCATTTTTATTGTTCTAAACTTATTGATGAACTACTTCTTATACTGTGCTTTTTCTAGCATTATCAGGAAGCCGTGCCATTATACTGTGGTTCACAACCTTTTCCCCTGTGTATTGTGTTTTGTCAGAGAAGCTCAGTCTGTTGTTACTTTTAAATCTATTGTTGTTTGGTTAGAAGAACTTTGACTGAAGACATGTTTGTAAAGGTCTTGTACTTTCCACATGCGACATCCTCTTTAACTCTATAGACACCGGAGGATTATAGCAAAGGACACCAGGTAATGTATATTATAGAGACTATTCTGGTATGAAGAATATTTATTGATATTTCCCGTTGCCATGTCATCACTTTAGAAGTGTTAATGATTTAAAACATGTTTATGTGCTCACAATAACACTGTTAAACTGCTAAACTTGAAGCTCATGTATAACATTAAGATTCACCAACAACGAAGTAAAATGTAGACAGATAAAGAGACTGTTAGATGTATTCTGTACATTGATATCCATGTACTGTGCTTTTGGTTAAAGGAATAATTCACCAAAAAAAATTCCTTAAGACGTAATTTACTTACCCTCATGTCATCTTAGGTGTATTTGACTTTCTTTTTTCAGCTGAACAAAATTTAAGGATATTTTTTTTGAGTTTTCGAGTAAAAATTATTAATATTTTGAACTTGTTTAGTCACACTTGGATATAAACAACACTAGCCACACACAACGTGGCTGCACACAGGCTCTACCTAATGCCCAGGGCTGGGTTGGGACTAAAAAGCGGCCATGTACTTCATCGCCAAAAACCTCTGTTCATCTTTTTCACCCACTGCGATTATGATTTTTTGAGGAAAGGATCATATACATTAAGAAGTCATGTACATTTGACATGAGGGTGAATAAATTATGGCTTAAATTCCATTTATGGGTAAAAGATTTATTTATTTCACTTTATAAAAAAGGAATTCAAATATGTAATGGGTTTTTGTTTTTTGCTAGGTAATGGACACGCTTCAGCTTTACCCAATTTATGTAGTTGGTGCCATACTATTTCATCTTGGAATAGCTGCATTTCTTTTCTGTATCCGGAACAGAGGTAAAGCAGATAGAACAGTCCTGAAATAATGTTACTTTGATGTATTGTATGAATCTGTGGTGTTTTTTTAAACTTCTTAAAAGTTTATGAACTCCTATGTTCTTTTCTCTTCTTTAAGGGTATTGGATACATGAAGAAGACGTCAGCCTTTAATACAGGCTCCTACAAAAAAAAGGCACCATGCACAAAACTCCTACCTTTGGTTTTTATTTTATTTTTAATATGATTTTTTTATAGGCCTACATAATTTTATATGATTTTTTTAATTAATCATATTATGTTTAAAATGATGTTTAAGTAGTTTAAAATTAGTTAATATCGTCATTATTCTGCCTCATCATGTTTTTCTTGATCTTGTGGCAGAATCATGAGATTATCCCTTGTTTTATATTTAGAGAGGCATTTTGGTCCATTTTGCTTTCCATATGCTCTCTCTGGACTCGTCTCTGTTTTCACCCTTTCGCCTCTTCATTATTGTTTGTTAATTAATTCATGGCCCGCACCTGTTCCCTCTTGATTTGTTCCTATATATTGCCCTTGTGTGTTCTGTCCTGTGCGGATTTGCTTTGCTTGGATTCAAGCTTGTTTCCCTGTACCTTGCATTGTTGACTGCGGTCAGGCCAGCCTCCACTTTGAAAACGTCGGTCAAGCCAGCCCTCACATTGGTTTTCTGTGCACGCATATATGAAAGATTGCGGTAGGAGCGCGGGACGACAAATTTCAAAATAAAAGCGGTTTCAGACTCTTTCATTTGTATGTGTTTTAACGGCTGCTAGTGATGTTGCTATGGTTACTCTTCAGTTCCCTTTCTGTCGGTCTCTCGACGTTGTGTCGAGAACGACAGATGGGGTTCGCCCTTGAGAACCAATCAACTCTGACTACTATAGAAAAGGCCAATGAAATTTGGCGAATGAAATTTGCATGCCGGGCTCCGCCCCCGGATATCCGGTATAAAAGGAAGCCGGCGTGCAGCATTCATTTACCTTTTGTTCTTCAGAGCCTTCGCTCATGACTACGAACTGAACGAATTCAATGAATTCTTCGTCTTCTTCTACTGCCGGATCTACGACGTGTAGCAGCGGATCGTCCCTACCTGCAGCGACCTTCCCCTGGGCGTCTCGGCAGTTCCGAGGGTGTGAGATTTATCTAAAAGTCCTTTTCAGGACTGACTGAGCATTCTCCAGCGCGGCTGTTCTCTTTGGTGCGGAAAGGAATGGATACGATCGCTGCATTAGGTGTGTGGGCGTCCAGCACACTGAAGCAGCGTTCGTTGACACATCTGCCCGCACTGCGGGTAGATTGTCATTCAGAAGTTGCGGTCACGGGTGGCTGTCTTCCTACGGGAACCAGCCACCATTTCGTTTGCTACCAGGGCTGTGACATCTGTGGCTACGGCCCTGATGACCACCCATGTTAGCAGCGTTAGTGATATGGGGAACTCTGCGAACGTAAACCCGCCAGCTAAGTGCTCACGGGCCGATCGCACCCCGATTCGCTTTTCTGAACGTTCCCCAACCGGCGGTGGCATACCGTCCGGATTCTCACGCACACACATCGAGAACGACATGTCCCGCTGTTCTCTTGGGTGCGGCAGGGGACTGACACGATCGCTGCATTAGGTGTGTGGGCGTCCAGCACACTGAAGCAGCGTTCGTTGACACATCTGCGCGCACTGCGGGCAGATTGTCATTCAGAAGTTGCGGTCACGGGTGGCTGTCTTCCTACGGGAACCAGCCACCATTTCGTCTGCTACCCGAGCGGTGACATCTGTGGCTACGGCCCCGATGACCACCCACGTTAGCAGCGTTAGTGATATGGGGAACTCTGCGAACGTAAACCCGCCAGCTAAGTGCTCACGGGCCGATCGCACCCCGATACGCTCTTCTGAACGTTCCCCAAACGGCGGTGGCATACCGTCCGGATTCTCACGCACACACATCGGGAACGATGTGTGACGTAGATGAGATGTCGCTCGCAGCATCGGAGGGAGACTGACATCCGACTCTGACGAATCCGAGCTCCACCCCCAGCGGTCGAGTTAGGAGGAAGCAGAAATGTCATTCATGCTAACCCCGGGTTCCGGAGGTGCATGGGGAGCTGTGTAAAACTTGGAGCGCTCCACTCTCGGACCGCTCCAGTGAAAACCAGCTCCACCTCCCTTACTTCCCTCGATGGTGGGGCAGCCAAGGACTGCGTCGAGATCCCCCGAGTGGAACGTCCGCCCGCGGTGCACCTGTGCCGCGGACGGCTACCACCTGGGGGGAATCGGCCACGCCTACGGTCCAAAGCACGTAAGACTTCGGCATCACTGGTGTCGAGGGCTTGCGATGTCGCGGACAAGGCTGCCTCCTCTCTCTTCGCCATGGCCATCCTGCAGGTCCGCCAGGCCAAGGCGTTGAGAGAGCCCCACGAGGGTAAGACCGACCTGGGTATAATGCAGGATCTCCGTGCCGCCGCTGACAGCGCTCTACGGGTGACTAAGGCGGCGGCACGGGCCCTGGGTCGGACGATGTCCACGGTAGTGGTCCAGGAGAGACACCCCCGGCTATACCTTGTGCAGAAGAGTGATACCAAGGAAGTCCGCTTTCTTGATACACTCATCTCGCAGGGTGGGTTGTTGGTAAAGACCGTCGAGGACTGCGCTCAGCAGTTTTTGACGGTGAAGCAGACAGTGGCAATTAACCACAGTTTTCTCACCGCGACTCGGCCGCCTGAAGGCCTCCGAGATCCCGCGTGACGTCTGCTTCCCTGCAACCCAGGACCCCTTCGACATCGATTCCGGTTCCTGTGCCCCCACAGGCGGCACCCCGGAAGCAGAGGTCGAGGGGGAAACCTCCACCCCGTCAGCAAACTTCTCACGAGAAGGGACACTGACGGGAAGACTCCAGGGAGAACAACATCGGGCCCGAACCATCACAGCCACGGCTCTGATCGGTCGGCACGTGACGACTCCTGCCTCGTCACCAAAGCCGGGCCCTTTTCAGGGCCTGGCGCCCACTTACTCACAGAGTTTTTCGGTCTCCCCGGGTGTACTTGCAGCCGATCCCACACTCCACTGGACTGTGCTCGGCGAACCGACCTCACGCCCTGGCGAGGCGTGAGGTCGTACACATACGACAGTTGTCACCACTCTCAAACCGACAGTGCGTGCCATTGTCCCGCCAGGCAGGTAAAAAGGCGGAGCCATCCTTCCCTCCGGGGACCCCCCGCGACAGATGGTTAGCTCCGCCAGCCGACGAACCACCCCCCGTGGAAATGATGAAGCAGACTGCCCCCTTGGTCACCCTGTACAGTCCCTGGGAGCTCAAGAGCTGCCCACACTGTCTCGCTGGCTAATGCGGGTGGTCCGTCTTGGTTACTCGATCCAGTTTCCCAGAGACTTCTGGCAAAACAGGCATCGAGTTCGTCCAAAATCAAGACGTTCAGTGGGTCACAACCTGCACTTCATCATTCCCTAGAAAGACGGCGGGTTGCCATAGGTCTGCGTACCCTGAACAAGCACCTTCACGAGTTGCCGTTCAGATGCTCACGCAGAGGCGCATCCTGACATCTATCAGGTGTCAGGATTGGTTTGTGGCAATCGACCTGAAGGACGCTTACTCTAATGTCTCGATCCCCTCGACACTGCCCCGTTCCCATGGTTCGAGTTCGAGGGGTGGGCATATCAGTACAGAGTCCTCCCTTTCGGTCTGTCCCTGAACTATCTCGACGACTGGCAAACACTCGTGAGATCTGTTCTGTACACAGAGGGACCTGGTGCTCCGGCATCTAGATCGATTGGGATTTCAGGTCAACCGAGAAAAGAGCAAACTCTCCCCAGTGCAGAGCATCCTCTTTCTCGGTATGGAACCAAACTCTGTCACCATGAAGGCACAGCTGTCCGCAGCACGTGCCCAGTCAGTGTTGGAACTGGAGGCTCCTGGGACACATGGCATCCTCCGCGGGGGTAAGACCCCTCGGGCTGATGCACATGAGACCGCTTCAACACTGGCCACAGAGTCAAGTTCCGAGGACAGCGTGGCACACCGGCAGCAGGCGCACGGTGATGACGCCCTGCTGCCGACGCACCCTAACCCCTTGGTCTTCCATGACCTTCCTCCGGGCGGGGATTCCCCTCGGGCAGGTTACGAGGCACGTCGTGGTGACGACGGACGCCTCGCTGCAGGGGTGGGGTGCAGTGTGCAACGGGCACGCAGACGCGGGGCGCTGGACGGGCCCCGTCTGCGCTGTGCAATTGCCTAGAGTGGTGTACGCTCACGGTAACTAACACAACTTGCCCGACGCCTCCTCCTGTGGAGTTAGCAGGTGATCCGCTCCCTGCGGGCCACACACATCCCAGGCAGACTGAACCAGACAGCCGACACGCTCTCTCGTCAGTATACGCCTTGCGGAGAGTGGAGACTCCACCCCCGGTCCAGCTCATTTTGGGTGTTGTTCGGACAGGCACAGATAGACCTCTTTGCCTCCCAGGACACCACCCATTGTCTGCTTTGGTACTCCCTGACCAAGGCCCCCCTCGGCACGGATGCCCTGGCGCACAGCTGACCACGGGACGGGCGGAAGCACACCTTCCCCCCCCAGGAGCCTTCTTGCACAAACACTGTGCAAGGTCAGGGAAGAGGAGCACCAAGTGTATTGGTTACACCACACTTGTCTAACCGCACTTGGCTTCAGAGTTGATGCTCTGAACAGCGACTCCCCCTGAACCATTCCCCTGACAGAGGACCTGCTCTCTCAGGGCAAGGACACGTTCTGGCATCCCAGATCAGACCTCTGGAACACCCAGGTCTGGTCTCTAGACAGGACGAGAAAATCCTGAGATGGCTACTCCCCCTCTATGGCTGAGACCATCACCCAGGTTAGGGCCCCATCTACTAGGCGGTCACACGCCTCTAGACGGCGCCTCTTCTCGTCCTGGTGTCTCTCTCTCTCAACGAGAAAAGACCCACTGAGGTGCTTGATCAGGATTGTGTTCCCCTTCTCACGAGACTGGAGACTAACATCTCCCCTCCAAACTGAAGTGTATGTAGTCGCTATCGCCACTCATCATGACTCAGTTGATGGAAAGTTTCTAGGGCAACTCGACCTGATCACCAGGTTCCTAACGGGCGTGAGAGGGCGGAATCCGCCTCATCTCCGCTCCATACCCTCTTGAGAGCCCCTCTGAGGTTCCGATCTTCCTCACCTGAGTAAGACAGCCCTCCTGTTGGTGCTCGCTTCCGTCAAGAGGGTAGGGGACCTCCAAGCATTCTCTGTGTCACCGGATTGCCTTAAATTCGGCCCTGGTATTCTCACGTTATCTTGAGACCCAGGCCCGGATACGTGCCCAAAGTTCCCACTTCTCCCTTCGAGGACCAAGTGGTGGACTTGCAGGCGCTCCCCACTGGGGAGGAAGACCCAACCCCATCCGTGTTGTGTCCTGGACCGCACGCAGAGCTTCAGTAGCTCTGACCAGCTCCTAGTTTGTGTTGGAGGACAGCAGAAGGGGAAGGCTGTCTCCAAGCAGAGTCTGGCGCACTGGGTCGTGAATGCCGTTACGACGGCATTTTGATCTCAGAATCTCCCATGCCCATTGGCAGTGTGGGCTCACTCCACCGGAGTTTAGCCACCTCCTGGGCACTGGCAGAAGCACCTCTCTAGCAGACATCTGTAGAGCTACGGGTTGGGCTACGCCCAAACACCTTCGCAAGGGTTAACAACCTTCGCGTAAACCCGGTGTCAGCCCACGTCCTGCGTGGCGACATGTAGGACTGGCATCCGGGGGGGCGTATGCCTGCGAAAGCACCTTCCCACCCTCCAAGAGGTTGGGTCAGTGTGCTATCTACCCTTTTCTTCTTACCCAAACACATGGCTAAGAAAATTGGTACCTCACCAACCTTCCTTCTTACCCAGACACTGGTTAAGAACAGGCATTCCATCCATCACTAAGCAAGCACCTCCTGGGGGTTGGCTGGGCAGAGCAGCCTTCCCCCTTAGGCCGGGAAACATTATGACCTATCACAGATAGTTCTAACCGGACCTGTGCTATCGGACGCAGTAACACCCCCACCGTGGGCTGTTCCGTCTGTTATACCCTCATGACAATGGTTCCCACGCATGGTAACCCATGAGCTTCCCCAGGTGGACCTCCACCTCGCGGTACTACCCAGTCCCCCCCTTCCATGCGTTCTCCTCCAAGGACGAGACCATATCTTATCTCCACCATATTCCTCCCCACGGGTAGGAGGTGGCCTCTGCAGCGCTTCTCTGATTAAGAGTTGCGCTTTTCCCGGTGTAAAACCGAGCCGGACTGCCTCTCGCCTGTAGAGAGCTAAGGCCCCGTCCGTGAAAGGTACCGGTCAGGGCTGTACCCATCTTTCTCCCAGAAAGCTCTGGAACCCCCCGACCACCACACTGGTAGGTTACAAGTTTCACGAAAGCGTCGAGCTGACACGCCCAGGCTTGTTACCGTCGCTTCGCTGAGATTGTGACGCGATACAGCGTTTGTGGCGTTTTCCATAGATAACCCCATCTGTCGTTCTCGACACAACGTCGAGAGACCGACAGAAAGGGAACGTCTTGGTTACGTATGTAACCTCAGTTCCCTGATGGAGGGAACGAGACGTTGTGTCCCTTATGCCACAAACACGTATCGTATTCTGCTGCAGTCGTGAGAGGATCTCAGGCTCTTCAGAACAAGAGGTAAATGAATGCTGCACGCCGGCTTCCTTTTATACCGGATATCCGGGGGCGGAGCCCGGCATGCAAATTTCATTCGCCAAATTTCATTGGCCTTTTCTATAGTAGTCAGAGTTGATTGGTTCTCAAGGGCGAACCCCATCTGTCGTTCTCGACACAACGTCTCATTCCCTCCATCAGGGAACTGAGGTTACATACGTAACCAAGACGTTTCTATAATGTTTTGATTGATTTCTAGGCCATTGATTAGATATTTTGGTGGTTATAAGAGAATTGCAATGCAGTTTGTGTGGCGTTCTGTGTGGTTACTAGGGCGTTGCTAAGGCATTCTGATGGTTGGTTTTGACCTAGCGGGCCAGTTGTGGACTAGTTGTAGGTCACAAAAAATAGGTAATTTTTCATACACCATATCAGGACTTTCTGATGTGGAGTTTTTGTAATAAAAGTCCCCTCTAAATCATATATAGACCTTTTTTCCTCTAAATTCAGATAGGGATTAAAAATAAACTACCTGTTTCTAGAAAATTATTTCACCTCAGAATCATAGAACACCATCTCAGATTGACACTCAAACAATATGAGGTATTTCTGATGTGGAGTTTTTTAATAAAAGTCCCCTCAATATCCTATATAGGAAGATTTTTCTCTATATTCAGATAGGGATTAAAAATAAACTACCTGTTTCTAGAAAATGATTTTACCTCAGAATCATAGTAAGTACACCGTCTCAGATTGGCACTCAAACAATATCAGGACATTCTGATCTGGAGTTTTTTAATAAAAGTCCCCTCAATATCCTATATAGGAAGATTTTTCTCTATATTCAGATAGGGATTAAAAATAAACTACCTGTTTCTAGAAAATGATTTTACCTCAGAATCAAAGTAAGTACACCGTCTCAGATTGGCACTCAAACAATATCAGGACATTCTGATGTGGAGTTTTTTAATAAAAGTCCCCTCAATATCCTATATAGACTGTTTTTTCTCTATGTTCAGATAGGGATTAAAAATAAACTACCTGTTTCTAGAAAGTGATTTCACCTCAGAATCATGGTGCACCATCTCAGATTGACACTCAAACAATATCAGGACTTTCCGATATGGAGTTTGTTATTTAAATGCCTTCAAAATGTCTCATATATGCTGACTTTTACATTTTCAGTTGTGAAAGGGAAACTTTACATTAGAAATCAAAAATTTGGTTTGTGTTTTTATTCACTGCTGAGGGGATGTTTTTCTTAACTCCATCACACTTCAATTATATCCTTTTTTGTGATGCTTATACGGAGCCATTATTTAAAAGTAATTACTAAGTTTTGACAAAGACGTAATTATTTTGATTTTTGTAAATTATTTAAGTCTTTGAGATGCTAAAAAGTTTTTTGGCATTTGTTTTTGATTTCTTAGTGTAGGCATTGATTCTTTGCTCTTGAGTATGTGAACAGCTTTCCCTGGGTATGTGAATGTACATCTTATTGCTATGTTTTTTAAATTATTCTGATTTACACATATTAAAACCCATTGATCACAATAGTGATCATGAATAGTTATTTTTCTTTCAGTGAGTTACTAATGGATATTTTTATGTTTAAGAAGTTTAAGAGTGTTTTTTTTCTTTAATTTGTCTCATTTGACTCTTTGTATATTTTCAATATATGCACTTATTGTATAAATTACAGAAGTATGGTACATTTAACCATAAAAATTCATTACTCATTCCCCATGTTGCCTATTGACTTATATGCTGCACCCACTGCTTTTTCCCCTATCAACCATCATCTCATAGCATTATGGGAATGTGTTTTTTCTTGTTGACTAAAGTGAACAGGAGTTTTGTGTAAGTTTTCTTTTTTGTTTTTGTAATCTGTCTAAAAGAAAGACAGCTGAAGGGTCCTATTCAATGTTTTGATAATAATCTTGAATACAAGGGTGCTGGAGGGTTCATGGGAGTTTGCCCAACAAATCCACATGTTTTGTGGATTTTGAGAAGGTATTCGACTCTGGAGTATGGGATTCGGGACCCTTTGCTTAGGGCTATCCGGTCCCTGTACGACCGGAGCAGGAGCTTGGTTCGCATTGCCGGCAATAAGTCAGACTTGTTCCCGGTGCATGTTGGACTCCGGCAGGGCTGCCCTTTGTCGCCGGTTCTGTTCATAATTTTTATGGACAGAATTTCTAGGCTCAGCCAGGGGCCGGAGGGCGTCAGGTTTGGGGACCACACGATTTCATCTCTGCTCTTTGCGGATGATGTTGTCGTGCTGGCCCCATCAGACCAGGACCTTCAGCATGCACTGGGACGGTTTGCAGCCGAGTGTTAAGCGGCTGGGATGAGAATCAGCACCTCCAAATCCGAGGCCATGGTTCTCAGTCGGAAAAGGGTGGCTTGCCCACTTCCTCAAGTGGAGGAGTTCCGGCCTCAAGTGGAGGAGTTCAAGTATCTGGGGGTCTTGTTCACGAGTGAGGGAAGGATGGAACGGGAGATTGACAGACGGATCGGGGCAGCTTCTGCAGTAATGCAGTCCCTGTACCGGTCTGTCGTGGCGAAGAAGGAGCTGAGCCGCAAGACGAAGCTCTCGATTTACCGGTCAATCTACGTTCCTACTCTCACCTATGTTCATGAGCTGTGGGTCATGACCGAAAGGACAAGATCCCGGATACAGGCAGCCGAAATGAGCTTTCACCGCAGGGTGGCCGGGCGATCCCTTAGAGATAGGGTGAGAAGCTCGGTCACTCGGGAGGAGCTCAGAGTAGATCCGCTGCTCCTCCACATCGAGAGGGGCCAGCTGAGGTGGCTCGGGCATCTTTTCCGGATGCCCCCTGGACGCCTTCCCGGGAAGGTGTTCCGGGCATGTCCCACCGGGAGAAGACCCCGGGGAAGACCTAGGACACGCTAGAGGGACTATGTCTCCCGGCTGGCAAGGGAACGCCTTGGTGTCCCCCCGGAAGAGCTCGAGGAAGTGTCTAGGGAGAGGGAAGTCTGGGCATCCCTGCTTAGACTGCTGCCCCCGCGACCCGGCCCCGGATAAGCGGAAGAAGATGGATGGATGGATGGATAATCTTTGTGTTCTGTTATTACTTGTCAGGCTTCCCTGCACACACCAGAAACTTTTGTATTATACTTGGCTGAAGGGCAATAAATGTTTTTATTTATCGCCCACAAAAACACCACTAATAACATTTACGTGTTATCTTTAGAAAATTAAAGGAAACAATGACTTCGCGAAGCATTACACAGGAATGATTTCCAATGCTCCACTACAGAAGGAACCAAACAATTACTTTTGCAAAGGTCTTGTTAAACACATCGATAGGTATCTTCTTCCCTATGCTGCACTGTGGAGTGGAATAATGCTAGGTAAGTCATATTTAATTACGCATCATAACCCTTCTTTAAAAAAGTGGCTATGCACATAACGCATAAGATTATTGTGATATTAAGGTGATCTTGGTCGCCATGGCACAAGTTTTTTTATTATGTTTCAATGCTTGATTTTAGTTCATAAATGCTTTGACCCATACTGTGTATGTGGTCAACCCAGCAAAGAGCCTCAAAGAGAAAGCTGAATCCGGCTGTGCTGCAAAAAACTTCAGGTATTTTTTTATTTTGTTTAACAGAATAATTGACAGTCAAAATGTGTCAGGACTGTGCATACTTGATGTACCTTGCTCTACACCTCTTCAGACAGTTTAATGCTGATCCAGAAGAATGTCTTTATATTATTTAGCATACTTTAATGAAACTGATATTGACACATATCAAACAGTTATACAAGCTATGAAATATTGGCTGTCCACGATTTTGCAGCTCACACATTTTTTGGGGGAAATTAATTACCCAATAAAATTATATTATTATTACATTTTATTTATATTTTATCTAAAAAAGGATGTGAAATTTTGCCTGCTTATTATTCACTCTTTACGCCCCGATACTTTATAATTTGTATCAAATGTACCTATTTTTTTCTGTGTTCTAAATATCAATTTCAATAACTATCATAAAAAATCACATTCAGCAAGTACCTAAAACTAAGAAGACAGTGCCATGGGAAAACAGAGTGGCAGAACATTAAATGGAAAGGAGGAGTGCTGACCCATCCAACCCAGCAGGATTCCAGTAGCTGTGGCGTCATTGTTACCATGGTATGTGAAGTAATGCAGAGTAATATGTGAAATATAATTTTATTTTTAAGTTAGTTTGCTGATAGATGTTGTCTCTACATTACATGCACTTTTTATTTTTAGATAGGTTTTGCTTGTGGATTTATCTACATTATACAAATATACATTTGGAATGGTCTCCTTTAGTTTTTTCAGCAGCGGTATCTAATGCATTGAATGTTGATGCTTGTTTAGATTGCAAGGGAAGTGATGAAGGCCTTTCCAGCCGTCCCAGTCATAAGCTTTGGGACTTCCAAAAGAGAAATGGCAATCGAAAGAGGAGTAATGGGTGCCCAGATACTGGAATCATCAGGTTTGTTAAGGAATTGATTGTATGTACTATGGTGCAATGATAACAAAATGCAGTTTTGTCAACAATACACTCACAAAAATAAAGCGCCTTAAAGGTTGTTCACAGCGATCCCATAGAAGAAACATTTTTTGTTCCCCAAAGAACCATTTAGTTAAAAGGTTCTTCAAGAACAATCTGTTTCTTGATTTTTGTTATCTGAGGAATCTAGTTTTGCCACAAAGAACCTTTTGCAAAACAGAAAGATTTTTGTGGAACCAAAAGGTTATTCTATGACATTTAATTACCTTTCGAAGCACCTGTATTTTAAATAGTGTATCCTAAAGTAGTTTTAACGTAACTTGTTGAGGAAAATTTCATTGAACTTGATTGTTGAAGAAAATCGTTTTTAACTAATCTTCAGACAAAACATCTATTTTTTATGATCACATTACTGTCTAGTAAAATTAATTTAAATAAGAAAGATTTCAAGAATGTCAAAATTTTGAGCAAATTACATACCGGACAACACAATATGTTGTGGGCTAGGCTAATCAATATGTCCAGGTTAGCAAAGGCAATTAAACTTTAAATACAGTTAATAACACTCATGAAATCTAAGAGAGTAATAATTGACTAAACAATTTGTTTTGACCCTTTTTGGCTAAATTCTTCAACACATTGGTTAGTAATATCTCTATCAGCACTGAAGGTTGTCCGGTAAATTTAATTCACATATAAGTTACAGACAGCTTCTGGCACAAACACAAAGGGTTCTTATAATCATTAGTAGAGTGCAATATCTTGTATTTATTATTGAACCTAAAGCAATAGTACTGTATAAAAATCAAAAATGTGATTATAGGGGAATGCATGCCTTTACCTGGACAAAATCAAGAAGCCTTTATTACAGTGGTAAAGATTGCTTTTTCTCAAAAAAAAGGTAGTTGTAAAATAAATTACACTGTAAGTTATCTATGAGGCAAGTGTATCAGGGGAGAAGTTAAATGGGAGTGTTGAACAAAACGGGAGTAGTTTGACAGCTGCAATGATTAACCCAGATGATTGTATTAACTCATGGCTGGAGATATAAATTATGCCGTTAGAAGCAAAAATCAATTACAGATATTAAGAGAGATTGAGATTAACAGAAATTTTTGGACTCTTGACAAAGTATACCTAATGTTGATGTAAAAGTACACAATACAAAAGAAATCTTAAACGGGTAGTTCACTCAAAACTAAAGGTACTTTTATAATTGACTTACTTTGTCATTTTAGACCTTAATGACTTTTTTTCTTCTGCAGAAACCAAAAAAATATATTTTGAAGAACATTTGTTATTAAAATAATACAATGGACTGTACAAAGACAAAACATGTCTTTAGTGTTAAGTTTTCAAAGACAAATAGGGTGAATCAATAACATTTGGTGTTTAATTTTCCATGAAGGGTCAAATTTAGTATTAATATAAATATAGATAAATAATAAATACATGCATGCTAAATATAATCTAAAATAACTAGAAATTTGAATGCCGTATTTGCTGCACAAAATTAAAATATGTTAAGCTTATATCGGTTTAATTGTTTACATATTTTTTAGTGTTTGATGTAACTGTGCCATGTGTTCAATGGCAAAAGCAATTGGCTCTGGGCCTCCCACTACACACTGGGTGAGTTTTTTGTTTCCTTTCACATTTCAGTATCATTTCACATTTTGGTCTCATTTTTTAGTCTGTGCTTGTGTAGTAAAGGCTGAATATGAAGGATAATTAATACAATTAAATAAGTTATCTTGTAATCTGAAGATATTTATAATTTCATTGAAATTGTACCTTTCCACTCTAGATCCAATGTGACTGTTGTGACAGGTGGTTCCATGAAGAGTGTCTGGGATGTGAAAAAAAAGAACTGAAACGAGCAAGAGCACACAGCTGGAATTGCAAGCTATGGTCTTTTGAATGTCTTTAAAACATTCAGAAAGTTTAATGACAATTGTGTTGGTTTCTATAAGCCAAGTGTACGTGTATTATAAAAACAGTATACTGTATATAGGACATTTGGGGGGGGGTATTTAAAAACATATCCCGATATTGTTTAAGTGCAAATCAAAAATGTTGTATATATGTGTATATGTCTATATAGAATATTGAGGATACCTTTATTAAAGAGCTCCACATCAGTAAGTCCTGATATTGTTTGAGTGTCAATCTGAGAGGGTGTTCTATGATTCTGAGGTAAAATCATTTTCTAGAAACAGGTAGTTTATTTACTCCATCCAGGGTGTATCCTGCCTTGATGCCCGATGACTCCTGAGATAGGCACAGGCTCCCCGTGACCCGAGGTAGTTCGGATTAAAGCGGTAGAAAATGGAATGGAATGGAAAGGTAGTTTATTTTTATTTTTCATCTGAATATAGAGAAAAATCTTCCTATATAGGATATTGAGGGGACTTTTATTAAAAAACTCCACATCAGAAAGACCTGATATTGTTTGAGTGTCAATCTGAGATGGTGTTCTATGATTCTGAGGTGAAATAATTTTCTAGAAACAGGTAGTTTATTTTTAATCCCTATCTGAATTTAGAGAAAAAAAGGTCTATAGGATTTAGAGGGGACTTTTATTACAAAAACTCCACATCAGAAAGTCCTGATATGGTGTATGAAAAATCACCTTTTTTTTGTGACCTACAACTAGGCCACAACTGGCCCACTAGGTCAAAACCAACCATGCCTTAGCAACGCCCTAGCAACCACCCAGAACCCCACACAAACTGCATAGCAACACTCTTATAACCACCGGCGGCGCCAGGGGGGGTCTTGGGGGGTCTCAAGACCCGCCCAAAAAACGCCTTGACCCCCCATTTGACCCCCCACCGCCTCCGTGATTAAAAAATATTTAATATATATTAAAATATATATATCCGGGATAAAGATTTAACAATGGTCCTCTTCAAACTACGCAGAACAATAATAATTCATTATTTATTCGACATATAAAAAAATATAAACATAAGAATCACTGCGACGCCCCATGAACGCGAGCCCGCAAGTGCTGCAACGTACTTTATATCTTTAAGCTAAAAATGGATCGCTTCGTCATACCTAAAAACAAATTGACAGCAGACGGAAATAGGACTGAAAATATACCCGTTGCAGTGGAGGGCGAGCCCTGCTTGAACCTAGAATTAGAAATAGAGGACACCGAGGAATTAGAGCAGTGGTTCTCAACTCTGGCCCGCGAGATCCATTTTCCTGCCGAGTTTAGCCCGAACTCTGATATAAAACACCTGAACAAGCTAATCCGCGTCTTTAGGAATAGACGCGTTCAATTTAATGCGTCGCTGCGCAAATCTATCAGAGTATGAGATTTAAGTACCGCGAGAGCAATTCAAGTGCAGATTGTTCTGTACGGATTTGAATCGCTCTCGCGGTACTTTAATGCGATATGCCAAACAATCTGTGGAGCCCTACATTAAGTTGAACGGGTCTGTTCCTGAAGACACTGATTAGCCTCAACAGGTGTTTTATCAGAGTTTGGGCTAAACTCTGCAGGAAAATGGATCTCGCGGGCCAGAGTTAAGAACCACTGAATTAGAGGATTAGGAGGTGGGACCGCAGCAACTCGCATATGGAAGCATATGTGTTGCAAAATTCTATTTGCAATGTAATATGCAAAATGGCAATGCAGTATGTAAATTGACAATGCAATTGTGTATCTAAATATACAATTCAAATAACGTATGTGCAACATTAAGTGCAAAATGAAAATAAAAATTAAATTATATCAATTACATTTGGGAGTTCCTACATGGGTTTTATGATTACAAATGAAATTGATATAATTGAATTTTTATTTTCATTTTGCACTTAATGTTGCACATACGTTATTTGAAATGGAAAGGATTTAACAGGGGATTTAAGCCATGGCCCAGACGAGAAACCAAGACAGCCTAAATTAAAATCATAACCCTGTCGTTCTTTCGGATCTCAGGGGCAGCATCCAGGGGTTTTAGTTACTCGTGGTTCAAACAGTACCAGTGTCTTGAATATTCTGTCAAAAGACGCGGCTTTTTGTTTTGCCTGTCGTCATTGTTTTCACAGTGTGCATGGATCTGGTTTTATTTGTTTAGTAGCAGTAATATGCAGTTATTAGCCGTGTCCACTGTTTTGTTTTTGGTTTTCATGAGACCCCCCTTGAAATGACCAGGACCCCCCATTGCCCCCCCAATCAAAAGTATCTGGAGCCGCCACTGCTTATAACCACCAAAATATCTAATCAACGGCCTAGAAATCAATCAAAACTTTATAGAAACTGAAGAGTAACCATAGCAACATCACTAGCAACCGTTAAAACACTTACAAATGAAAGAGTCCGAAACCGCTTTTATTTTGAAATTTGTCGTCCCGCCCTCCTACCGCAATCTTTCATATATGCGCGCACAGAAAACCAATGTGAGGGCTGGCTTGACCGACGTTTTCAAAGTGGAGGCTGGCCTGACCGCAGTTTAGCTTCTTGGGGACCATCTTGCGTTTCTCTTCTTTTACGTTTTTAAAATAAAAACTTTTGTGTGTGTGTGTGTCTGTGCCTGCGTGCGTTTGTCTTTGTGTGTCTGTGAGCGTCTCTGTATGTGCGTGCGAGGGAGCACGCGTGTGCGTGTGTGCGTGTGTGTGTGTGTGAGAGAGAGAGTGCACAGAGGATGGGCTGCTGCTTGCTGTCTAAGTCATGACATGCTGAATGCCCCTTGAGATAACCGTGAACTTCACATGGAACATCCATCACCCACTCCCCTCACCATATATTACTTTGATAGAACAGTTTTTAGGCAGCCTATCTCCACCATGAATATTAATCACATCCAAAAGTACCTACATGTTTGAAAGTGCAGTATTCTAGTGCAGAGCATGCAGTACGGTTTATGCATTATTAAGTAATTTACGTGTATATTTGTAAAAAGCATAGTATACACCGTTTTGTTATACTTTGCATATCTATAATTAACTGTCCCTCTTACCTCTTATGTAAATTTATTATTTTCATCATTGATGTATTTTATTTTTATTCTATATATTTATTTTTTTCCATTTCCTGTGTTTGTCTATACTGTATTTTTTCATTCTGAGCTCCTAAAACCACAACACATTGCTTGTCTGTGTGTGCACAATTGGAAAATAAAGCTTATTCGAATTTGTTTCTGATCCATTGCTCTTATACAATTTATTATACTCTTGATGGTCTTAGCCAGTGCGTACAATTTGGGGTGCCATATCTCGACTTTCTTTGAGGGTGCGTTAGACGTTCTACGTTGGAGTTATACCCAGTATTCGTGACTAACATCTAGCCAAAAAGCAGATAGTTTTATTGTAGAATTTTGTTGCAGAACATCGCTGGAGACCCATCTTCTGCAGCGTAGTGAAAATCTCTTTATGTGTTTTGACAGTTTCAAATAAGTCTTTAATTAAATCAGCATATGATTCCAGTGCGGCCATGATGTCGATACGAAATTACTAAAACAATACTGAGTTAATAACTGCAAGATTTTTTTTTCAGGATTCTTTTAACTTTTTGCAATTGCGGCAAACTTCCAAGTGCAACACACACACAAACACGAAGATAACTTCCGGTTCACGCAAATCGAACAAATTAAATATCAAAATCGGTCGTGCCCCCTTTATTTCATTTCCTATTTTTGATCTGATCATTAAATCAAAATTACGACAAATGAGCCGTTATTTGTTTTTTGGTATCACATTTATAAACGAATAACGAAATAACAAACCGTTTTTTAATTTTCCAATTTTGCAATCTCAATTGAATATGAAAAGAACGAATGATACACGGATTATTTTGCTTAATTGCTTGTCTATTTTTGTTTTGTTTTCTCTCCCTCTTTGTTGTTGGGAAATGTTACCATGGAACCATGGAAAAGAAAAGAGTGGAAAACATATTAAAAAAAATTCCATACTTTACATAAGGATTTCTTTCAGGTTTACATTTATTTATTTATCATATGTTTTAACTTACAAATAAGGAATACTTTTGTCAGGAAATGGATAGGAAGAACCCAGATGCAGATAGATGTATTAAACTAAAAAGACTGTTAATATATGTAAATACAAAACAAACCCAGGATGGGGCGAAAAACTACATTAAACAAGGACTCAAAAGAAAAACTTCCCCCTAAGGGGGCAAAACGAAAGATGACAAAATTAACAAAGTCCACTTGACAAAATCCACAAATCGGTGCACAGTAAACAGGAACAAGGCAATCCAAGTCAAGACATGAAAACGACAGGGATGAAAAACGACAATGATCCGCACATGACAATACACGAGTGGCATTACATAAGGGAACTAACAAAGGAAGATAGAAATGAGCTGGTGTTGGTAATGAGACACAGGCGGAAAGCTAAACAAGGTAATGAGAGGAGACCTGATGCGGCTGGGAGAGGAGCCTTTGACCAGCTCCTCTCAGAGCTGCTGCCGTTCCACCAATTGTGGGACCGGCTGATAAACCATCTCCTCTCGCTCCGGAAAAGGTGAGGGTCGTCCATCCGAGCCACCAGGTAGGCACGGACTAGCACCTCAGGAACGGAAGCCCTCCTGGCCCAGATCTAGACTTATCTACCGACGGACAGATAACTATGTGAAACACACATCATTTCTACCCTCCAGTGTCAAGGGTTGTATATTTAAAAGTATATGCAATGAAATGATCAATGATCAACTTTAAAACAATTGTTCTTAATAAACATAATACGAGAAAAACTGCAGAACAAGGATTTCAAATATGCTTAGTTGAGTTCATACATATTGACCCACAAATCTTTTAAGCTTTCACCCCCGTCAAGCCTGTATGACATTGATAGACTTGAACCCATGGAGGACACTGGCCAGGTTTGTCAACATTAAACTAGCCTGGAGCATCTTGGAACCTGTCATCTCTGGAGTGAACTGAACGGGTCTTTTCATGGTCTCTCCAGGCTTCAGTGTGAGTCTGAGAGACAAAAGAACACAACATTTAGAAAATGATTTATTGTAAATTCTGTGTTTGTGATTTGCATATAACAGCAGCGTGCGCACACAAGCAGACAGAACACACACATTTTCAATAAAAGTGTAATTTACAGTTTCTCAGGAATGCTGCCAGTCAAGTCAATAAAAGTTTATGAAACACAAATAAAAGATCAATCTATTGTATTTTTCCAGTGAATCAATCTCAAGTCTTTATGTAAGTCACCCCTCCCTGTTCGCCAGCATAGTATGTATGTGACACAGTATGCATTTGTATTTTTCCTCATTTGTCCCTGGCTTGGATTAAACTCTCTGCTAAACAAATAAATGCTGATGTATTTGATGTCACTTTTCTCATTTCTCGGGTATTTGAAGCAAGTTGCAACCCCTGAAACAAGTAAGAATGTAAAAACAGACTGTATATACCTGATTTGAACCTTCTCTTCCAAGAGTCCTGAACCCATAACCGTAAGCTCTCCATTCACTGGAACGGTGAAGGGGCTCGTGAAGGTCACCGTGGCAGTTTGCTGCGTATTAACTACGACAGAGTTCTCGTTGGCGATCTGGAAGAATGAGAGTGATCTTTCAAAATTGATATTGATACTTGTCACATGTTTATCTAATAAACGTGTATTCTCTCCATCATACGGCAGTTACACGACTGTTTATTTAGTCCATCTAGTTAAGTTTATGTGTAGGTTTGTCCATTACAGGCTGAAATACCTGTATAGTGAGAGTAGGACTGATGAGGTTAAACTCTTCAGATGCCAGTGTTCTCTTCTGAGTCTTCATGTCCTCTATAACCACAGCCAGGTTAACCAGATAATCCTCCCTCACCTCTTTAGATGCATAATCGCTGGACAAAATCTCGTGTTTGAAAGTCTTAGCTGGTGATAGATAACAGGAATCAGTCATAATCAGACTCTGATATATGATGTGTCTGCATGGAGGACATACAGGCTTTGTTTTTATATATGTTGATAATGCATATTGCATATGTTGATATTGCAAACTTAAATAATTACATTTTTGGCAGCACAAATTATTTAATACTGTTTAATGAAGCTGAAGCAGATTTCAGAAGATATGTTCGTTTTTATATCATCTTACAGGATTCATATTTTAAGGATTTGCTGGATAATAAAATATGAATGATCAATTTCACTTATTTACGATTTACATTTTGTTTGCCATCCTTTAGTACTCAAATTTCCTCTTTAGTTCAATAAATAACTTAATAATAAATTGTAACTGAATACAATCATCAGTAGATCAGTAAACTTTGGATCGTCGTCTCTCTAGCGCCACCACCGGCTTAAAGTTTACCTCTGTTCAGCTTGGTGAATTTAATTCACACTATTAGATTGTCCTTAATTGTGAACTTTCTCATACTTGTATCTTCTAAAGTAAATATGGTTCCATTGTAGTATACAGGACCGGTAGTTAGAAGTGAAAGTTAAAGCATCACGTAGGTTATTGTAGAAATCTTACTTTCTTTAGGAGCGAGCTTCAGGTCGTAATGAGCCTCCCAGAAGGTGTTGGTGGGATTGCTGTTGTACTCTTTATTCTGAGCGTTGACGTGCGCTTTAAGCTCTTTGTGTGTGCTCTCATTATTGGTGACAGTGACGTTGAATAAAATGTTTTGTCTGACTACAGGAGTCTTCAGAAGATTCAGAGACACAAAAACATCCTTAGGAGCTACATACAAAAAAATATCAAATGTTATAAAGCAAATAGACAAAAAGTTATGCATGTTTAGATTTTTTCAAATCTGTAAATGCTAGAACTTACTGACTCTTGTCGTCTCTTCAGAGCTAGGCCTATATGCTAGAAAAAGGTTAAATTGTTAGTAAAAAACATACAGATTTCAATCTAGTCAAATAATTTTTGTAATCAGCATGTTTGCAGTTTTACAGATTTTACAGCAAAACTGCAGATAAAAAATGAGATGTGTATTTTTTTTTTTTTAAGAATATATTTTGAATTCTTATCCCATTGGCCAATGAATATTCTTTTCTTGATCTTACTCAATTTAATTTCAATTTAAGAATGTTTGAACTTTTATTAGAAAACTTTTGTGGTGTAAGAAGTGACTTACCCATGAACACAGTTCTTTCATATGATAAAATGTGTTTGTTTTTGCAATTATGTCCTCAATATAAAGCCATTATCTGTCTTCTGTTTCTCTTACCTGTCTCAGTTTTGTATTGTGAGGTGATGTTTAACATTTTCATTGATCCTGGACACTTGGTGCAGATCAGAGATCCGACTCTTCTGGTGTCAGTCTCAGATGACAAAATCTTCCCGTCATGCACAATCATTGTATGCACATCAGCATTCACTGCAGCATAGAGAAATGGTACGTCGTACTCTGCCTCAACTCTCCTGTCACGAATGGCCCTCAGAGCAGCAGGTCCACATCTGTACATTCCTGCAGCAGAAGATTAAAAGATTCATTTGATTTGAAAAATATTGAAACAATTATTTCCTAATGTCTAAATATGATTTATTCACACAGGAGAACCCAAAATTTCCCTGCTGAAAAATGATTATGTTAAAGTTCCATTTAAATTCAAATTTACCCCGTTTACTTTGTAAGTACATATTAATAATTTTGTTGTAAACAATTTATCTGTGCTAATTCACAAAAAAGTATTTTCGAATTGTTCTTTATTCGTCTAATTTCACTAGAAAATACATTACAACACTGAAGTAAACTCAGTGAACTCATGGTTCAACTTGACTTCTATATCTGACCTGCGCTAATCTCCTGGGGTGTGGGGTCGAGTACCTGCCAACCATCAAACCTTTGACCCAGATCAGGCCTCTTCATCCACGACTCTACCCACAGATGGAAGTTCCTGAAAAATATTGGTCCTCAAAGTAAAAACATGATTGACAACAACATTTGGTCCAAAAGCATAAATGTAAATACTAGTGTTAGTCTGATTAACTATTTAGATCCTTATCCATTTATTGTGATTATAAAGCAGTGCCATCAGTCATTTTTCACAGATGTAACTCACCAGATGCTATCCTTACTGAGAGATAGCTTTTTCCCCAACTCTGAGTAATATTCCTCAATCACCATGTTTCCATTTGTGTCATGGGCGGAGCTAAAGTTGGTGACCACACGAGTTGGAATGCCAAGGGCCCTCATTACTGTTAGATGAATAAAACACATTGCGATTGAAAACCAACCGAAAGAATGCTGTTCATGCATTACAGTTTTTCTTTCAGGGCCGTATCTGACTGCAAAATAGCCTACAGTGGTAAAACTGATGTTTGTCTTACCTGTGCACATGACAGCAGCAAACACCCAGCACTGCCCATATTTAACAGGCCTGAATTGTGATTCTGACCATCTCCTGAGGATATCTGCACTCCCAGACCATGTTGATGGGTTAACGCCACCTCTGTATTCACCTGACCAGTTTCCTAACAGCACACCTCTATCATCCTGAGAGTTCACCTGTTCAAAGACAAATTGAGAGGAACAGTGAGTTAAAACTGAGAAGAATAGAAGATCGTAAAACAGTGGAGAGGAAAAGAGATGAGATGCTCACCATAGCTGAGATCACCCTGCCAATATAGACCGGATTGCTGCGGTTCAGTAAATCTCTTCTCCTGTCGGTTAGACACTGGGGACTCAACTCCAGCAGTTTCATACAGATGTCTAATATCCCCCTTTCATACTGTGACCATAAAAAATAAAATTTAAATATTTCAATTTATCTTTTAATGTTTTCCAACATGTGGCTCAATTTTGTTTATTCTCTTACCGGTAAGAAGTGAGGAATATAGACAGAGTCTGAATTGAACTGTACAATATAGGCGTTTAATCCTGTAAAATCCTTGCAATATTTCACTCTGTTTGGCAAAATAAGACATGGCTCACCTGACCAAAAGACCACGGTCTAGAGACGCAGTTACTCGGTGCACCTTTAAAGAGCAATCCAAAATCATTCCTTACATATTCATCTCTCAGCTCCTCAGAGCTCAGAAACACTGAATCACCTGCACAAGAAAAAATATAAAAAACAAATTTTTGACATGTGACCACATTACAAATTAACAATAATAATTACAATGATTTGGTTATTTTGATCTTTTTTTAAGTGTAAAAATAATTTATTATAATTGTAGAAATTACAATTCATTCATAATGAACAATTGTTCACATCTGGGGTGAGGCTCACCTTGACACCAGGGGTTGCAGAGCAGCGTGAACTGACCGAGCGAGTGGGTGCTCACACTCGTGCGTGTTTCGGCTCTCAGGCTGAGGCTGTATACCCCCACAGAGGCGGACGGTGTGCTGAGCACCAAGACTGATATTGTGCGGGGTGAGTTTGGATTGGGTATACCCCGCTCCAGAGTGGCACTCCATTGCATTGTAGATTGTTCTCCGGTCCCAGAGAAAGCCTGTCCAGACCAAGAGGCCGAAATTCCAGACACAGTCAGTCCAGACACAGGCAGTTCAACAGTTAACGGACCTGCACAGTGGAAATTATGAGAGGCCATTTGGTTTAGGTAGAGAGCAGAACAGTTGGGTCCCATTAGCACATATTGTACATAAAACAAATAAAATCAACATAATTTGATGACGTATTATTATTTTAGGAAGAATGTGGAAAATACGCAGAAACATGATTAGCAGTCACTGTTGACCTCTAAACAGAAACAAGAGAATTATGGAAAAGAGAGAATTATGGTTTCAAATACTGAATAATCCAGTATTGATGAATGCATCTTTGTGGGTGAGGATCTGGGCTGGCAATTAAACTGTTTTCAGTTCCAACCCAAGAATGATTCTTGAGATATAAACTGGATTTCCTGTGCTCCCTTGGAGTTTTGGAGTTTTGTGTGGAAATGCATGATAATTGTTTATTTATGATCATTGTCATGCATTCTCCGGTCTTGTCATTTGCCCTGCCCCCTCATTTCCTCGTTTAGCTTCCTGCCTGTGTCTCATTACCCACACCTGCCCATTGTTAAGTTTCCTAATCAGTTCCCCTATATCATGCCCTATATCGTGTTTGTTGTCCAGTGCTGTTGCGTTTTGCTTTGTTTGCATGAGGTTGCTTTTTCTTGTTCACCTTGTACCACCTTTTGGACTACCTTGCCCCTTTTGGATACAGTATGTATATGTAATCATGTCATTATCATTTTGTAAGTGATTTTAGTTCTCCTGTTTCCTCTGCTTTTGCCCCCTCGAGGGAAATGTTTTGTTTCTGTTTATTTTCCGTGTTGTTCCTGTTTATCCCTATCGTGAGTCTTATGTTTTTATTAACAAATTCTTGTTATTACATGTACCGCTGCCTGTGCTTGGGTTCTTTTTTCGTGTAAAACTGTGACATAAACACATAATTATATTCTGACTAACTATTAGTGACAACCTAACTGATGGATTTCAGTGCAATAGGCGTTCATGATATGGGATGATGCAGAACATTACCTAGGACAACTTGGAAGACAAGTTTATCCTGGCGTGGATCAAATGCCCGTCCATCGAAGCTCAACAAAATCTGAAAGGCCTGTCCTCTCCTCAGGACTAAAGTGCTGGAGCTCAGACCATTGGTCTTGTGGTTGAACTGGTTTTTGGCTGACTGCAGGTCGACACTTTTAAGCTTGAACACTACACAATACGAAAAAAATCATATCATGAACTATGAATTTAGCCACAAAACATATATTATTTACAAATATTGAACTATTATTATAATTGTATAGTAAAAAAATTTAATAATAATTATTTAAAATACTACAAGGTCACTTTTAATTTCTATATAGTACAATTTTTTGCAGGTTTCTGTAATGTCTTGCTTGCTAAATAGGAAAACTGTTAATAAATAAATCTAATATATAAAAATGAATGTCAAACTTACCATCCATGAGACTCTACCGAGTTGTTAATTTTCTGCTCAGCTGTAAATCTGTAAAGCTGTAAAGGATCCTGATCCTTCGTTTATTCTCCCCCTTTTTATAGGAGATTCTCGCACCCCTCCTTTCTGAAGTGTCATAAAACTGGTTGAACCGCAATAAAAACCTGCCAGATGATAGAGTCGACGCAACCAACACCTTTGACGATTACGCAATCCGACACACAGGAGCATTGTGCATTTAAGGGTGTGTGTACAGTAGTACGTACTATGTCCAGATACAGGATATTACACACACTTTTAATCTGACATCTTTAAAGGCACAGTTTATGAATTACAGCGGCCACTAGCGTTGTATTACATATTTGTAATGAATCTCTCAGTCCAAACACAACAGTGGCCTCCACTGTACAAAAATAAGTCATTCTCACGCAGTGAAGAGATTTTGCAGTTATTAGAAAGACTGTAGAAGAAAGAGAGAGCTATGACTTATTTCTCACATTAAATAAAAGGTCTGGATTTTAAGAATAAAAAGAAGGATACAGTCAGGCAGGAGCTATAGGACCTGTTAATATTATAAAGACTTTCCAGCAGAGACATGTTAGAACCTGCGGTACTAAGGCTTTAAGCAGAGATACTCGTACATATCTATGGAAATACTTTCCAGCAGAGAGACGTTGGAGAGAAAGAGAGAAAAAGATATGTACTGCCTGAGACCCATCAGACATACAATATCTAGTTATATTTCTTAAAAATAACAACAACACCCCTCCGGCACGGTGGTCGCCAGGGGGTCTGCCCCCAATGTCCCATGAACAATAGACGCAGGACCAGATCTCTGGTGACCACAGCAACCCAAACCATCAAGATAAGAGTATTTTACATCTGAATGGAATGTAGGGAGATGAACTCTCTTTACTCACTTTGGGGACAGACATACAATCCTAAATAGATATATGTACATCAATAAATCTATATAGAAAATGTACATGTAATCATTTATAACCTTTCCATGTATTGATGAAATACCGATGTAAAATGCATAGGATATAGCAATGTAAGCTGCTTTGGATAAAAGCGTCTGCCAAATGCATAAATGTAAATGTAAATGATGTTCTTGTTGTTATGTCTCTCTTAAACGATGTGTGTATAACTACTAGAATTATTAGATTTTTATTAACTCATTTAACCAAGATAATATGTAGATCATGTTTGGTGTCGGGCGCATTTGTGATTTCCTTAATGTTGATGTTTGTTGTGTTTTGGAAACTCTTTTCATATTAGTTTAATCAAACTTCCCTTTCTGTCGGTC
The DNA here is from genome assembly GCF_015846415.1 of Triplophysa dalaica. Classification (NCBI taxonomy): domain Eukaryota; kingdom Metazoa; phylum Chordata; class Actinopteri; order Cypriniformes; family Nemacheilidae; genus Triplophysa; species Triplophysa dalaica. The sequence continues at coordinate 4,753,863 of NC_079547.1, read as the reverse complement.
TCTCGACGTTGTATCGAGAACGACAGATGGAGTTCGCCCTTGAGAATCAATCAACTCTGACTACTATAGAAAAGGCCATTGAAATTTGGGGAATGAAATTTGCATGCCGGTCTCCATGCAAATTTGCAGCATTCATTTACCTTTTGTTCTTCAGAGCCTTGGCTCATGACTACAAACAAAAGATAATTCAACAAATTCTTTTTCTACATTGCCGGATCTACGACGTAGAGCAGCGGATCGTCCCTACCTGCAGCGACCTTCCCCTGGGCGTCTTTGCAGTTCCAGAGGTGTTAGAGATTTTTTTTTAAAAAAAAGGTCATTTTCAGGACTGAGCAATCTCCAGCGCGGCATGTCCCACTGTTCTCTTGGGTGCGGCACCCTCATCGAAGAGGGGAATGTACACGATCGCTGCGTTAGGTGTCTGAAGCAGCGTTCGTTGACAGGGAGGGAGACTGGCACTCGACTCCGAATCCGAACTCCACCCCCAGCGGTCAAGCTCAGGAGGAAGCAGAACTGCCACCGACGGCGCTCTACGGGCGACCAAGGTGGCGGCACGGGCCCTGGGTCGGGCGATGTCCAAGGTAGTGGTCCAGGAGAGACACCACCGGCTCTACCTTGTGCAGAAGAGTGACACAGAGAAAGTCTGCTTTCTTGATACATCCATCTCGCAGGCTGTGTTGTCGGAAACGCCTGTTGTCGGTAACAGTTCCTGTGCCCCCACAGGCGGACCCCGGAAGCAGAGGTCGAGGGGCAAACCTCCACCCCGTCAGCAACCTTCTCGTGAGAAGTGACACTGACGGGAAGACACCAGGGAGAACAAACATTGGGCCCGACCTTCACAGCTACGGCTCTGATCGGTCGGTACGGGACGGCTCCTGCCTCGTCACCAAAGCCGGGCCCTTTTAAGGGCCGGGTGCCCACTTACTTGCAAAGAGTTTTCTGTTCTCCCTGGGTGTACTTGCAGCCGATCGCACACTCCACTGGACTGTGCATGGCAAACCCGACCTCACGTCCTGGCGAGGCATAGGGTCATACACACACGACAGCTGCTACCACTCTCAAACCGACAGTGTGTGCAGCTGTCCCGCCAGGCAGGAAACGAGGCGTAGCAAACCTTCCCTCCGGGGAACCCAGCGACATGGTTAGCTCCGCCAGCCATCGAACCACCCTCCGTGGGAATGGTGAAGCAGACCGTCCCCTTGGTCCCCCTGTCACAGTCCCTGGGAGCTCGAGAGCTGTTGAAACGCTGAGTTTAGGTTCTGAGTCCAAAGTTCCATGGCCTAATCGGACTCCCCAGAGGGGAGCCCCAAGCGCGGTTGGAGTGTCCTCCGCGTCCTCTCTCTTTTCCCTTCCAATTCTTGATTCCAAAAGCTATAAACTTCCGAAGTGGATCGGTGATGGTGTTTTAAATGCATACCTGCCCTGCCCCCAGATGGTCTGCGGCCCAATGCCATGAAAGCGATAAGTTTGCCAGATAAAGTTCCTTTGTTTCTCATGGCGCCTCATTTGCATAGCTCTGAAAGGATGGTCAGTTTGCATTTAATATCTAAACTTAGTTATGGACATAGTATGATGCATGCTATGTTTTTGTAACATAGCTCATCATATAGGGAATTCAAAGAGGAGTAGTAAAATATGAAACATGCAAGGCATTGAAATGTGAATCATCCCTAAAGTATGAATACATCAAATGAACCCTAAATCTAAACTTGTATATCTAATAGTTACAGACTATTTAAAATGGCTCGAGTGCCAACACACAACCTGCGCCTCTACCTGGACCGCACGCAGGACCTTAGAAGGTCCGAGCAGCTATTTGTCTGTTTTGGGAGACAGCACCAGGGGGGCCATTTGAGTTAGAATTGATTGGTTCTCAAGGGCGAACCCCATCTGTCGTTCTCGACACAACGTCTCGTTCCCATCACCAGGGAACTGAGGTTACATACGTAACCAAGACGGTTTCTTAGTGAACATCCAATCAGCTTCCACATGCAAAACAACATGTTGGAAAACAAAGGCCGACAACATTCCCTCCAAAGGTGCCATCTCCTCATTGAGTCAGTCACATCTGATATGATAACCTAACAGCTTAAAAGAGACCACAGTCTCTTCTGATAGCTGTTGGTTCTTTCTCTACTCTACCTTCTAACGTTTTGCTTTTCTTTTTGTTCAGTTTCTGTCCGTGCCATCTCTACAAGGGTAGAACTATCTCATAAGAATGGACTAGAAGGAGACTTCATCTGGACCCCTAAGTTTGTGTCAGGCTGCGGCTTCGTTTTTCCAGATAGAGAGCCTCTGCATAAAACTGCGCTACAAAAAAATGACTTTCTTACTTAGTCTCTTTTTCTTGTTTTCCAGTAAAAATGTCTAAAGGTTCTTGAATCAAGAATCATTTACTTGATGATTAAACTGACCTAAGAAAACAAGTCTTGTTTTAAGCACAAATTCACTCATATTTCATATCTGTTTACTAAAAACAAGCAAAAAAATCTGGTAAGAAAAATAATCTTGAATTAAGGTTGACCTATTTCTATGTCACTCAATTCAAGACCTTTCATGAATTTAATTGTGACAAAATTTCTGTACTAGTCAGGGCCGGCTCCCGGCATGGGCAGGGGTGGGCTGAGCCCACCTAAACGTCTGTCTCCACCTCCCAATGAAAAAAAAAAAAAGTGCAGTATTTTTCTATCGGCTGAAAGCAATGCCACTCTTCACTCACATAGCCAGGGCCGGATTATCCAATGGGCATTATGGTCACAGGCCCAGGCGCTTGGGGCCCAGGCAACGGGAAGAAAATTTCACATAACAGCGTTTATACACCATAATTATTCTGCTGTGCGCTTCTCTGGTCCGCGCACATGGAGGTGGGCACACAGAACTTTGTTTCTATATAAGGAAGTCTGTCTTTTAATTAAGTCACTTTTACTAGCCCTCTAGTGGCTTTTATTCAGAAGAAGCACATAGCAAAAAATCTAGAGACTAAATGTCGCCAGCTCTGTCCCGCGAGCGCGAGGTCTCTCTTTCCTGGCGCAGGGAACCCTTATCTTGGCATCATTCTGTACAGTGAGCGTAAGGAAGAAGCAGCACTGTAAGACAGGTGACTTGCGAATGAAATGAGTACAAAACAGCGTTTCCAACAACACGCCCCTGTTATTGACTGTTTGAATATAAAATATTGTGATAAAGTGTGGTAGTTGACCTATGTGTCATAGGGGTAATTGGAGGGGGGGTGTCCTAATGGGAGTATACAGGTGATGCGGGTAAAATCTAGCAGGCTATTTACGTTTTTTTACATTTATTGGGTGCGTGGTTCCTAGCCAATTATGAATTATTCTATATTGATATAATTTTGATCAGTAACTGCCTTATACTTCACCCATATTTAGCCTTCATTATTAAATGATCCACAGCGCTTTTACATAGCCTACATAGCCTAAATTACAACATTACAAAATGTTTACGTACACACAAATACGATGAAGCCATAATATATGGCAAAAGAAGTATACTTGCATATAAAAACCTACTTGTTAATGCCGTTTATTGTAAAACATTACACATATAAGAACGGGAGACTCGAGCTACACACTTGTTACACAAATAAAGTTTAACAAATGGACAAGTTACTCTTGAAGTATATTCATTGAAAATCCCTGCCCGTTTATTCTTGGAAAATTGATGAAAATTGCACTTAAGAATATTCTAAAGGACTTTCTGTAATTTATCTTAAGAAAGTTTGTCTCGGTTACGTCTGTAACCTTGGAGGGACAGACTGGGGTTTGATTCTGAGAACCTATCAATTCCGAGATAAAATTAAATCGGCAATGGGGTATAAAAGGAAGATGGCGGCAGTCATTCTTCTCCCTTTGTGCTGAGGAACCTGAGAGGTGCTCCTTGCAGCGGATCGGCAAAGCGTTGTGGCATGAAGCCACAATGTCTCGTTCCCTCCATCAGGGAACGAAGGTTACAGACGTAACCGAGAAGTTCCCCTTCAGTCGGCCTCTCTACGTTTTTGAGAGACAGAATGGGGACATATCTCTAGACGCCACAGCGCTGAGCCGTATTACGACCTCAAGCTTAGGGACACCGACTAGACTAGCGAGTCACGAGTGAGCGTTGCAGCGAGAAGTAACCTTCCAGTGGAATAGTTGTGGACATACTATGAAGCCTGTACTGACAGTCATCACGGACAGGGTGTTCGCCTTGTAAGTGAGGCGCCGTCCGGAGCCGTTGCACTGGCAACAACACTGCTGTCCTCTTAGAGAGTGTGTTACGGAGACCACATCCTGCCGTACTGGAGGTAACATGTGGAATACTGACATGGTCCCCCGAAGGAGATCACATGCGAATCGCAGGTGTACGCCCAGACCAGATGCCTGTCCTACACTGTAGGTTGTATAAGCAGGGCTGACACTGCTTCTACTCGGAGGTTGTAGAACCTCGCGAAGGTGCTGGTTGTAGCCCAACCCGCAGCTTGGTAAATGTCTATGAGGAGGCCACACTCCGTGTGGAGTGGGCTCTCACTGCAAGCGGACACGGGCGATCTTGGGATCAGTACGCCAAAGAAATGCCGTCCACGATCCAGTTTGCCAGTCTCTGTTTGGAGACAGCCCTACCCTGGTGCTGTCTCCCAAAACAGACAAATAGCTGCTCGGACCTTCTAAGGTCCTGCGTGCGGTCCAGGTAGAGGCGCAATGTCCGTAACCGGACACAGCACATTGAAGGTTGGGTTTTCCTCCCCTGGTCCCTGAAGGGAGTGGTGGGAACTTTGGGCAAGTAGCCGGACAATTTCTAGGCATCCCTGGGACACGGCAATGCCTGGAGGTCCCCCACGCTCTTGATAGAGAAAAGCGACATCAAGAGCATGGTCTTCATCGACAGAAGAGGAAGAGAAGCGTCTTCCAGGGGTCGAAAAGGGGCCGTACCAAGGCCCCAAAGGACTATAATTAGGTCCCAAGAGGGTATTGAGCGTGGTCGAGGTGGATTCACCCTTCTCGCGCCCCTGAGGAACCTGGTGACCAGGTCGTGCCGACCCAGAGACTTACCCTCCACGAGGTCGTGATGTGCGGCAATAGCGGCAACAGACACTTTCAACGTGGATGGGGAGAGGTTAGTCTCTAGTCTCTGCTGTAAAAAGGCCAGTACAGACACAAATGGGCAATTCCGTGGGTTTTCCCGGTGGGAAGAACACCAGGACGAGAACAGACACCACTTATAACCGTATAGGCGCCTAGTGGCGGGGTCCTGGCAGGCAAACAGGTCTACCTGTGCCTGCCCAAACCGCTCCCATAAGAGCAGGACTGCTCGGGGATGGAGTCGCCACTCTCCGCGGGGCGTCCTCTGACAAGAAAGCATTTAGGCTGTCTGGTTCAGGTCGCCCGTGAAAAATGTGGCCCGTAGGGATTTGCTCACCTGCTGACTCCAGATGTGGAGGCATCGGGCGAGTTGTGTCAACTGCCGTGAGTGCATGCCGCCCTGTCAATTGATGTCCCGCTACTGCGTGCCCGTTGCACACCGCACCCCAACCTCGCAGGGAGGCATCCGTCGTAACCAAGACGCGCCTCGAGACCAGCCCGAGCGGGACTCCCACTAGTGAAAAGGTCAGCTGTGACCAAGGTGTGAGGGTGCGCCGGCACTGAGGCTTGATCGTAAACCTCCTGGTGCCGGTGTGCCACGACATCCCTGGTACTCGACTCTCTAGCCTGTGCTGAAGCGGCAGCATGTGCATCAACCCGAGAGGGATTGCAAGGGTATCTTGTGATGTTAGGGATTACCCCTGCCGGGGACGCCATATGCCCCGGGAGCTTCTGGAAGTGCTTCAGTGGAACTACCAGAGACTGCCTGAACAGTCTCAGGCAGTTCAGCAATGACTGTGCCCGCTCGTTGGTGAGACGTGCCGACATGAGAACAGAGTCTAGTTCGATACCAAGTTAAGAGGAGCTCTGCGCTGGGGAGAGCTTGCTCTTCTCTAGGTTGACCCGTAGGCCCAAACGGTCTAGGTGCCGGAGCACAAAGTCCCTTTGCATACACAACACATCTCGCGAGTGTGCCAAGATAAGCCAGTCGTCGAGATAGTTGAGAATACGCACGCTTCGCTCTCTGACGGGAGCTAAGGCGGTCTTGACGAGTTTTGTGAAAACCCGTGGAGACAGGGCCAGACCGAAGGGCAGTACTTTGTGCTGGTATGCCCATCCCTCGAACGTGAACGGCAGGAACGGCTGATGTCGAGGGAGAATAGAGACGTGAAAGTACGCATCCTTCAGGTCGATTACCATGAACCAATCCTGGTGACGAACTGACTCCAGTCAGTTGTCCAGTCCGGTGCAGCCGGTGTCCAGTCCGGTGCAGCCGTTGTCCAGTCCGTTGTCCTGTCCGGTGTGTCAGTCGGCCTTCCTGCCTGCTTTCCAACCGGAGTCCAGTCCAGGACTTCTCCCGTTAAGCCCCCCGGGCCTACTGGTCTGAGTTTGTTCCCCCCCATCCCAACCCTAATGGACATCCCCCCATTAACTTTGTTGTTCCCCCTCCCCCCCCTCCCATGTTAGTTATTTTTATTGAGTCACCCCAATCCCCTGTTTATCCTTGCCTGTCTGCCCCTGATTTTGTTCTCTATATTTTGTTTGGTCTTGTCAATGTCCCAGTCTGTCTTGTCCTGTGAGTCTCCTTGAGGAGCGTCAGGATGTCGCTCCTTAAGAGGGGGGTTCTGTCACGGTTATGCCTATCATTGTTGGCTATCATATAGCCTATATATTGTTTATAGTCCATACCGACTGTCATATTTTCATAGAACATTCCTTCTGTAAAGTTTTTTTCATAGTAAATGCCCACTGTCTAGTATTTCCTAATATTGTATTCTGTATTTAATCACACTGTATATCCGGCACTTGCTAATTGCACTTCTGGTTAGACCTAAACTACATTTCGTTACACTGTACTTGTATATGTGCTATGACAATAAAGTTGAATCTAATCTAAAAAAAATGTATGATAGGCTGTGGTTTATGACAGGGATTTTCCATCTGGGGTGCGTGGACCCCATGGGCCCTCCAGAAGGTTAAGTGTTTATCTGATTTTTTTGCTACATGCTAAATTTCTGAATTGTTTGTATTTGTATTTTTCTAGTAGATATTTCCTTTTTTCCGCACTCAAAGTTAAAGTTGCTGTTATACAGTTCAAAGTAGGGAAGGAAGGAGGCAGGAACAGGAGAGCATTAAAATGAAGTTTTAATAAAATAAACAAACAATAACCCATGAAGTAAAAGGCTGGCAGCCACCTCACGGTCGACTGCCAGCTCCAAGAACATAAACACAAATTTAACCCATGTCCGGGCCCGGTCCTCTCTCGTCGTAAACTTTGCTGCTCGTCCTTTTATACTTCCGATCACCACAGTGAAAGATATGGAGCCTGTGCAACGCTCAGCTGACACTCATTATCACTCGTGTCACCGGCCACGCATCATTCCCTCACGGCTCTTGACCCGCCTTGCTCGTCACAGTTACATATTACAGTACCAAAACATATTGAAATGTCTCTTCAGGGTTATATACCTCCATCAATATTTGTAAGTTTGGAAAAAAAAAATTGTTATACTGTAATATCCACTCCAGCAACCGGCACCAAGCCCGGTCCAGCAACCGGCGCCGCCCGGCCGGCAGTTATCCAGCCGGAATCCAGGCCTTCCTGCCGGGTTCCAGTCCGGCATTCCCGCCGGGGTCCTTTCCGGCATTCCAGCCGGGGTCCGTTCCGGCATTCCAGCCGGGGACAGGGACTCTTCCCCACCCAGCCCCACCCCTTTTGAACATCCCCAAATGTACTCTGGTTTGCCCCCATCCCCCCTCCCTTGTTTGTTATTTTTACTGTCCCACCCTAACCCATTTATTGTACTTGCTTGTATGCCCCTTGTAATGTTTACCTTGTCTGTCTGGTTTTGGTCATTGTCCCAGTCAGTCTTGTCTTGTTAGTCTACCCCTTGATGAACGCCCGGAGGTATTCATTTAAGGGGGGGGCTTATGTCATGAATCCGCTATCATGCCATGTTTATTCTTGTTCTTGCAGTGGAGTCATGGCATAGCCTTAAGTTATGTGGAGGGAGAGATTGTTTCCCTAGGGTCCTTCTATACTCTCTCTCCGTGTCTGCCAAATGCCTAAATCTAAATGTAATGTAAATGACTTCCCTGAGCTATTCCCCATTGTTGCTTGTGTTATGACACTATTTCACATTGACACGTCAATAAAACACCCTCTGGGGCTTTGCAAATCTCAATTGTTTGTTTCTTTCGTGCTTTGCTCGCCACACCTTATTCCTCATCCTACTCAGCGGTTCCCAGATTGACAACCCATGAGCACCACCACACTGATGAATGCATAGAGTATGCCTCTATATGTAATCAAAAGGATTCTGAAAGATTAATTCAAAAGACAGTGACAGCTGGGGGAACTTGCTAGTTTTGTCAGTCTACTCAGCCAGTAAATAGTAACATTTTAGCCTTCCATTATTTTTTCAGCAGGGCAACTAAGATAATGTTAAGAATAACCTGTGAAAGTAAAGTATAATCTTTAGATTTTAATTTAGTTACAGTTTGACTGACTTAGACCTGATTCTCGTCACTAATAACTAGATTTCTTGCCTAGTTTTCACACACTGGGTCACACTTATGAGTGCAAGTTGCGCCTATTACAGTTTTTCCTCAAATGCTAAAACACATTTCACAAACGTTTCCTCCATGTTCCCCAATGTCTAAACACAACACCCTTTTCTAAAGCTACATAAACACAACCACACCTTCCCACTTCAAAACTCAAACTTTCACACCAAAAGAGCAGCTCGAAGCTTTCAAAAATGTAAACATTATACACATCATTACACACTACAGCAAAACAATTGAAAACACAATGCTCAATTTGTGAGAAGGTTCTTTGTTTCATAACTGCCAATGCATATTTTTAGAAACTTTACAGTAATGGATCTTCTTAGATCTCTGCAGAGGATTAGGCATTTAGATTTGTGAGTTTCATATGAAGAGTATAAGTCTATTGTAAATTCTGCATGTACAATACTGTAACACAACTCAATGCAAAGACAGAATCTATTGCACACAACAATACTCTTGAAAACATGATCAGGGTGTGAAGTTTTTTTATTTACTTTATTCACACCACAATCACTGTGCGGCATCATGCCGCTGAGCTGCATCGGGCCACATCACCTCATCCACGTCGCAGGCTATATTGTCTCTTGCCAGGCACCTCGGGAAAAACGCCCTGGAATGGCGAATCCATCCTTGGAAGGCCTCCACTGGGATGTCAACACAGGCCAGCTCCATTGCCCTTAGGAGGTTCTCTCTAGTGTATGGTTGTCTGTCATAAACCTTCCATCTCCACGATGAGAAGAACTCCTCTATAGGGTTCAGGAAAGGGGAGTAGGGTGGCAGACAGACGTTTAAAAAGTGGTTACTGTTGGTGGTGAACCACTCTCTGATTTGGTTTGTTCTGTGGAAGCTTACATTGTCCCAAATGATCACATAAATGTGATGTGCGGGCCCAGGATGGTGTTGTTGGCGGTCCAGGAGGATGTCTTTAAGCTCCTCTAGGAAGGTGAGGAGACGTTGGGTGTTGTAAGACCCAAGGACAGCATGCCGGTGGACAAGCCCCTCCAAACCCATGGTCGCACAAAGAGTAATATTACCCCCCGTTGGCCAGGAACCTCAGTGATGGCTCTTTGCCCAATGAAGTTACGGCCTCTTTGCCTTCGTTTCTGCAGGTTGAAGCCAGCCTCATCCAGGAAGAGGTACTCATGAGGTCTGGCCATCGCGTCCAACTGTAATATCCTCTGTGAAAATGTGAAAGTGCACAGGTGTTAAGAACAACAGTCAATCAGGTAGCACAGTATTGTCCAGAAGTAATGTAGGCCACTGAGCAACACAGTATATCCACTAACTGTACTGTGAACATGGATGTATACTTACTTGCACATACTCGTAACGTAGGTCTTTGTGTCGTGCAGAGTTGCGCTCAAAGGGAACCCTATAGACCTGTTTCATCCGCATCTTTTGGCGCCGGAGAACTCGGTCTATTGTGGCCAAGCTGACATCATCAATGCTCTCAAAGTTGACATTATCGGCAATGACTTTGTCTCTGATCTCCCGGAGTCTGATGAGGTTGTTCTCACGAACCATATCCACAATGAGGGTTTCTTGTGCTGCTGTAAATATGGCAACCCTCCCACCTCTATGTGGCATTCTTTCAACTCTAAAGAAAGAAACATGTGTTGTCAATTGACATGTTTTACAACACAGTAACAACTGATTTGAAACCAATAGACTACTTCACAGGCTTGTTAAATTGTATTGTGACAAAGAAAGCAATAGAGTACAATACCTGTTGTGTTGTCTGAATGCCCTGATAAAGGTGGCCACGGTGAACCTACTCAGGTTTGGACGGACTCTTAGTCCTGCTTCAGCCATTGTCATGCCATGGACAATGACATGGTCATTGACTGTTGCTCGCATCTCGTCCGTAATGATGGTGCGAGGTTGTCTTGCTCTCCCTCCTGGACCTTCTCCTCTCCCTTGTTGGCCTCCTCCTCCTCTCCCTTGTTGGCCTCCTCCTCCTCTCCCTTGTTGGCCTCCTCCTCCTCTCCCTTGTTGGCCTCCTCCTCCTCTCCCTTGTTGGCCTCCTCCTCCTCTCCCTTGTTGGCCTCCTCCTCCTCTCCCTTGTTGGCCTCCTCCTCCTCTCCCTTGTTGGCCTCCTCCTCCTCTCCCTTGTTGGCCTCCTCCTCCTCTCCCTTGTTGGCCTCCTCCTCCTCTCCCTTGTTGGCCTCCTCCCCCTCTCCCTTGTTGGCCTCCTCCTCCTCTCCCTTGTTGGCCTCCTCCTCCTCTCCCTTGTTGGCCTCCTCCTCCTCTCCCTTGTTGGCCTCCTCCTCCTCTCCCTTGTTGGCCTCCTCCTCCTCTCCCTTGTTGGCCTCCTCCTCTTCTCCCTTGTTGGCCTCCTCCTCCTCTCCCTTGTTGGCCTCCTCCTCCTCTCCCTTGTTGGCCTCCTCCTCCTCTCCCTTGTTGGCCTCCTCCTCCTCTCCCTTGTTGGCCTCCTCCTCTTCTTCTTCTTCCATGGCCAGCTCTTCTCCCTCCTCTGACTCGAATTCCTCTTCCCCTGACTCTGCCTTCATCCATTGTGTTGGTTTGGAATCTTCAGCAAACTGTGCACTCTGAACTTGCTTTTATACATGTGGTCACAGCATTAGCAACAAGTGTCTTCAATTTTGAGTCGTTGTGTGTAATGATTGACGGCAGGTGTGTTCATTGTGTTCAAATATTGCTGACTGTGGCAAGCATTTTGCATCACATGAGCTTTCATTTGAGAATATGAGCAGAGTTCTTTTGCAACTTGTGTTTTAGCAAGGGAAAATGTGCTAAGATTTATGAGAACGGAGGATTGTGTTTTGTGAATTGTGTCTTCATGTGAAATGTGTTTATGGTATTGGAAAATGATGGCTAGATTTGGTAAATGTGTTTAGACAACTGGTCATTTGGTTTAGAGGATTGGCTTTTGTGTTTTAGCATTTGAGAAAAACTGTATTGACATTGATAGTGAACTTTAATAATTAAAAATAAAGATTTGTGCAATTTTATCACCCGTTGTACTTATAGATTGTAGGCATTGTCTCTAGACTGACTTTCCCAAGGCTGGACAGCAGTTCTCATTTCTTATCATCTAAAACAATTATAAACATTGTAGCATAAGTCATCCCTCCATTTATCCCTCATTTATTGATTCAACACACAAACTAACGTTTGTGATGTTGGCTAGGTAGGCAAGATACAATATATTATTGCAAAAATCCCCTAACAGTTTTGTTAATTATAACAAATATACCCATTTTATTAAAGAATACGCAGTGGTTTTAAAGTGGGGGTGAGTTATGTTTATTTAGTCATTCGGCAGACGCTTTTATCCAAAGCGACTTTCAGTGCACTTATTACAGGGACAACATGGAGTAAAGTGTCTTGCTCAAGGACACACTGGTGTTGGCTGCTGGGATCAAACCAGCAACCTTTTGATTTACCAGTTCAGTGGTTTAACCCACTAGACCACCATCTCTGCAGAACTATAAAACACCGCCGAACAGAGAAACCGCTATCGCACGGAGCGGGACCCTGCGTAGCATGAGCATTGTCGGCCTCATTTTCTGTAACACCTGCTGCAGCGTCACCCCGAAGCTACAGTAGCTTCAGGGGAAGGCTTATGAAAACTGAAATAATGTAATTTTGACACAGCCTTCTTCGTGGGCGTTCTTTTGGAAATTTCTCAGTGTGAGAAATACAAGGTGTGGCCTGTGAGCGTGTGAACGGGTTGAAATGCATGTGTCTCACGCCCAGGGGTTGTTGCACAACTAGGTATTATCATTCCTACTAGCATCTCTTCTGTTGTAAGGTGGTGATTAGGACTTTATTCTGCTCAGAGTTTTAAGTGCTATTAATGAAAGCATTACATAGTTTTCTAGTTTTAGCCTGAAGTGCTGTCAGTTTGTCTTAAAGGGACATTACACCAAAAAATTAAATTCTGTCATCATTAACTTCAGTCGTTCCAAATCTGTGAGCTATATTTCTTTGAAGGATGAGTAAATGAAGATAGAATTTTTGTTATTGAGTCATTTAAAAAAAATCAAAATGAGACACAAATTTCTGAAAGTAAATCCTCGACGAAATCTAAAAAGTCACTATATTAAAAATGTTTTTCTTAAAATATTGTTGACCTGTTTAAAGGTCATTGTGGACATGATATTCAGATTTTTTTCCCGCTGTTGGTCTGCAGAGTTGGGGAGGTTACAAGCTTCTTTAAAAAAAAACACTGTATGCTGGCGGCATCTACTGGTGAAAATGTTATAAAAGCATCTAGAACTCTGCAAAAAGATCACACAAAACAACTGCCATATCTTTCAAATTATTTTTTATAGTAAATCATTAAATATTATAAAACATTAGTGTTTTGTATTGTGTTTTATTAAAGATTATTAACAGTATCACTTTCCCCTTTGAATGAGTTTCTCAAGGAGCAGTCAAAGAATTAGATTTTTTTAACTTTTCTAATGGAATAAGTGCTATGGAAATCGTCTTGATTACGTATGTAACCTCAGTTCCCTGATGGAGGGAACGAGACGTTGTGTCGAGAACGACAGATGGGGGTTCGCCCTTGAGAAATCAACTCTGACTATTATAGAAAAGGCCAATGAAATTTGGCGAATGAAATTTCAACGAACGCTGCTTCAGCGTGCTGGACGCCCAGACGCCTAACGCAGCGATCGTGTCCATCCCCCTCCTCGATGAGGGTGCCGCACCCAAGAGAACAGCGGTACGTGCCGCGCTTGAGATTGCTCAGTCAGTCCTGAAAAGGACTTTTTAGAAAAAATCTCTAACACCTCCGGAACCGCCGAGACGCCCAGGGGAAGGTCGCTGCAGGTAGGGACGATCCGCTGCAACACGTCGTAGATCCGGCAATGTAGAAGAAGATGAATTCATTGAATTCGTTCTGTTCGTATTCATGAGCGAAGGCTCTGAAGAACAAAAGGTAAGTGAGTGATGCACGCCGGCTTCGTTTTATACCGGATATCCGGGGGCGGAGCCCGGCATGCAAATTTCATTCGCCAAATTTCATTGGCCTTTTCTATAGTAGTCAGAGTTGATTGGTTCTCAAGGGCGAACCCCCATCTGTCGTTCTCGACACAACGTCGAGAGACCGACAGAAAGGGAATTCATTTTGTATTAAAAAGAGAATATGTTTAGTATTTTAGCATTTAAATCATTTTTCATAGAATTCATTTGAAAAAAACTTTCACATTGCACTGATATGGCTGGAAATGTGCTCTGCTGTTTCAGTAAACTTGAGAACTGCTAGCACATCAGATCACTTCCAATCAGCACAGACGTAATGGCAATTTAAACAAAAATGGCACTTTTGTGACATGTTTGTGTACGTTTCAGCTATAAAGCATGCAGCAATAGCCATATCTCATTGGCTACTGAAGGTATCCCATCGAAGACAGCCTAATGAAAGTGTGATCGGGGTGGCAGTAACTGTAAATCAGGGAAGCAATCAAATAATCCTTGGCATACTACACAACTAAGAATTCTTTTGGATAATGCCGGTTGCAACAAGCTTCAAAATGGGCCCAAAATCTCCCAACTCCCACGACCTGATGTGGCTCTGACCTCATACAGCTTTTAATATATTTAATTCATAATGTGTTTGTTTGCACGAGTGAAACGTCAAAACTTTTTAAATGCCTAGAAATTAACATTTTGACAAAGTGATAGACAATATTCAGTTGCTTGTTTTATGAATACAAAATTGACAGTAAATCCTTACATATAATTTAAATATAAGATAATTCATATAGAATGATTTCCAAACAAAGCAGAACGCAGCAGATAAAAGGAAACAGAAGAGTGGTAAACATTTATGTAAAAGCCCATTAGAGCTTTTACTTCAAAGATTGTAACCCACCACACCATTAAGAAACTCTTACTTCAAAGATTGTAATAAACCACATCATTTAGAAACTGTTACTTTAAAGATTGTAATAAACCACACACAATAGTTGTGACCAAATATGAGTAGACAGAATACATAGATGTAGCTACAAACATTATATATTTTACACCAAGAAAATCATGTGCCCTCAGTGTTTTATCTTTCAAATCATCATATTGCAGAATCGGCCATAAAAGTATAAATATTGGTGAACTAATATAATACACTTACTGTATATGTGTATTTAACGAGGTTCAAAGTAAGGAAGCACGGAGACAGGGTCGGCGTGGCTGGGAAAAACACAAATAATTACAAGCCGCCAATTAATTCGACAATAACTCAGAATACTCTACTTCTTTGGGAAAGCCGTTAACCCAGCTCCTCTCAGTGAACTCAGGACCGCTGTCAGGTGCTGCATACCTCTGCCATTCATTACTATAGATGATGATGTCATCCAAGTAAGCAGTGGTATATGTCACGTGCGGCCGAAGTATGCATTCCATGAGACACTGAAAGGTGGCAGGAGCTCTGAATAAGCAGAAGGAAAGGGTGACAAATTGGTGCTATCCGAACGGCGTGATGAAGGTCTTTTCTTTGGATAAAGGAGATAAGGGGATCTGCCAATAGCCCTTTGTTAAATCCAGTGTCGAATAAAAACGAGCCGAACCTAGCCGTTCAAGCAATTCGTCAACCCACGGCATTGGATATGCTGCGGGTTGACGAATTGGATATGCATTGAACATTGACACAGCATTCACCTTGTGAAAGTCCACGCAGAATGGTACTGAGCCGTCCGTTTTAGGTACCAAAAGTATCGGGCTCACCCTATCACTGCTGGACTTACTCCCATACCTAGCATGGCGCTTAATTCTGTCTGAACCACTTCTTTTGGCCAGGCAGGAGCGAGAACACATCCGCAAATGCTCTGGACCGGATTTCAGTCCAATTTACTAACTTCAACTGTTCTCATATCTCAAATGATGATTAATCAAGATTATAGCAGAGAGCTTGTGCATAAAAGTGTAGTGTTAGTGTGAAGAAAGAAAGTACTCTATACTTCAAACTATGTACAAATGTCTTTAGTAACTCGGTGCATCCTTCAACACACAATTGTTAAACTTAAGTCCTGGAATCTTGCCTACTTGCCTCTAAGGTCTCTTGCTTTTGAAAGATACCTATGGCAGGTCAAAGTGTGGGTTCAGCTAGTTTTGGGTTTGTGTTGGGCAGGTCACTCTTAAAAAAGTTACCAGTTACTAATTACATATTCAATAGCGTACTGTAGAGTCGTGGATGAAGAGGCCTGATCTGGGACATGAGTTTGATGGTTGGCAGGTTCTTGACCCCACACCCCAGGAGACCAGTGCAGGTCAGTCATGCATTTTTATGAAACGTTAGACAATGGAGTAGCTCACTATCATGTTTGTAGTTAAATCAAATAAAAAATACTTTTCAATTGCTATTTCTTTTTGACTTGCATCAAACTGAGATCATTAAACTCAAACTGTGTTGACAAATGCACTTTTGGAATTGTAACACTGTAATGCATTAAAGCAACCCCATGCAGTTGAAAGTTGACATTGCATTTGGCACATACCTTCTACCCGTCCATGGATTCCCTGGGATTTGACTCCATCACCCTGTTTTGTACCATGCTTTGTCAGGCTGTAGACACAACGAGTGCTATTGACTAGCCATGCTGTTGTCTTATCTGCAGGAAGTTTTTGGTTTGTTTAAATGTAAATCCTCATGAAGAATAATTTAAAAATGAAGAATCCCTCATTCTGTTACAGGATGGTTCAGATGTGGCCCTGCTTCTGTAAAGGCGCAGAATCTAACATTACATTATAGACTGGGTGTAAAACTGATTTGTAAAACTAAGGCTCACCTGCGATGAAAACGCATTTGCTAAATAAATTCTGACATGGCGAACATTAAAACCACCAATTTCACATTAGGTTTTCCTTCTGTTATTGCAAACTTTGAAAAGATACGCATCATGTTTGAATGAAAACTCAGAGTTCTCATTCAAACATCAGCAACAAAAGGCTATTAAGTCTTTCAGTGATCATCAAAACATGCAGTTAACTGTTCATGTTGGTAAAAACTCCTCGAAACTCGCCACAGTCAGCAGCTGTTTGCGGATTGGTTGGCAGTCCCAGAGCCATTAAAAGAGAGAGTTGTGTCAACTTTGTTGACTCATTCATGGAGGCTCTCAATAGCAAGTTACTACAGTAACGCATGGAACTGCGGCTTATCTCACCAACCGAGGTAAACTTCTAACCCATTTAAAGACGAAAGCCATTTAATGAATAAAAAAATTAAAACTAGAAAAAATAATTCTGCATTTATTTTTAGGTGGGTGGCACCCGGCATACAACGTGGCTACGCCACCAACTTCTATTTGTTCAGAATAGACTTTTATTCAAAGTCACATGTGTCATATAAAGGACAGGTGTCTTACATAAAGATATGAGATTGATTCTCATGAAAAAATTCAACCGATGAACTGTGATAAATAGTAATTTATTGGCACACTTGAATCCAAATGTTTCTGAGAAACTGTAAATTACACTTTTTGCATGTGTGTATGTTATATTCAAGTCACAAGAGTGATTAAACAGAAATCTCCATTAGATACACCATCAATAACATCCAAAACTCTGTGTGTATCTTGTCATCTCAACAATATCTGAATTTATATTTTCTATTACTATAACTTTTTCAAGCTTAATGTAGTTCAAATCATTAAAGTGAAATATAAGCAAAAGTAGTAGTATATGCTAAATTCAATAAATTTGTGTTCTCTTGTTTCTCAGTGTCACCCTGAATCCTGGAGAGACCATGAAAAGACCCGTTCAGTTCACTCCAAGGATGACAGGTTCCAGGATGCTCCAGGCTAGTTTAGTGTTGACAAACATGCCCACCGTTCTCCATGGGTTAATGACCATCAATGTTAAACAGGCTTGAAGGCTGATGTAGTTTGAATTTGGAAACCGCCTGTGAATTTGGCTTCAAAAGATTTGTTTTCCTTGTATTGCAGTGTTCCTTACATTTGTGTTTCTTTAGTATAAAACAGTAGTTCTACCAGAAAGACTCAGGAAACATAGAACGGTAGATAATATTTATTAAACATAATATTAAGATCTTTGGCCATAGGCCCCGTCCAATGAATGAATCATGGAATATGGTTCCGATGTTCCAGCCTGAAGATAAGGCAGGGGCGGAGCCTACCCCCGGACTGAGGACGGGACCCTGACCTGGTGGTGGTGGTGGTGGGGAGGATGGAGGTTTCACACATGCGTTAGTTTCTGCGAATGAAAGAGAGGGTAAGTACCATCCTTATATACTACGTGCTGAGAGATGATAGGCTAACCGGTAATTAATTATGATGTGAGGAGTCTTCCTGATAGAACTTGCGCGAGAGCTTTCATTTCTACCAGAAAGACTCAGGAAACATAGAACGGTAGATAATATTTATTACACATAATATTAAGATCTTTGGGCATAGGCCCCGTCCAATGAATGAATCATGGAATATGGTTCCGATGTTCCAGCCTGAAGATAAGGCAGGGGCGGAGCCTACCCCAAAAGAGAAGTAAACGAAATCAACCCACCGGATGATGTGTCTCCTTGCAGTTCCTAAAGGAGAAAGTAAGTGTCGGTTAGCCATGGTTGAAATATGAAGTAACATTATACCTGCCTTCTATTGATGGTGGGCACCGGCTAATTGGGCTTCTAAAAGCCTTCAAATTCTCCGGAAGCCTGCCCAGGCTGATGGGCTTGCACAAGCCAATGTTTCCCCCAACTTATTTCCGGATGCCTGATCAGGCTGAATGGCTTACATGAGCCAAACGTTTTCCCCCAACATATTACCAGAAGCCTGCTCAGGCTGAATGGGCTTGCACAGCCAATGTTTCCCCCAACGTATTTCCAGATGCCTGATCGGCTGAATGGGCTTACATGAGCCAAACATTTTCCCCAACGTATTACCTGAAGCCTGCTCAGGCTGAATTGGCTTGCACCAGCCAATGTTTCCCCCAACGTATTTCCAGATGCCTGATCGGGCTTACATGAGCCAAACATTTTCCCCAACGTATTACCCGAAGCCTGCTCGGCTGAATGGGCTTGCACAAGCCAATGTTTCCCCCAACGTTTTTCCAGATGCCTGATCGGTCTGAATGGGCTTACATGAAGCCACATTTTCCCCAACGTATTACCTGAAGCCTGCTCCGGCTGAATGGGCTTGCACAAGCCACATTTTCCCCCAACATATTTCCAGAGCCTCCACGGCTGAATAGGCTTGCACGAGCCAAACATTTTCCCCAACGTATGAAATTTTCCCCAACGTATTACCAGAGCCTGCTCGGCTGAATGGGGTTGCCTACTATTGTCGTAGGCTGGGCTTACAGGGTCATCACCATGGACAGCAACATGACCTTGACTCGCGAGAGTTTCAGGGCAGAGCGAGGCAGAGTGTCGGTGAGAGCTGCATACGACACAGGTCAAAGTTTCCTGACGGCCGAAGTAACGCACCAGTAACTGTGTCGATGATGGACCAGCCAGCCATGAGTTGAGCAATGAGACGAATGAAGCAGATTTAGTGGAACTTGAACTATGATATTCAGGGCCGTCCCTTGCATTTTGAGGCTCTAAACGGATTACAAAATGAGGTCCCCCATGATCTAATGCACACAACAAACTACATTTATTTATTTAGAAATTAGATATTATTTATTAGAATGATCTTATTCGTTGTATAAATACCATGCACTGTGCTGTGTTTTACCTCTTCTGTTTTTCCTGTTTTCCCCTGTAAAGCTGCTTTGAAACAATACACATTGTGAAAAGCGCTATATAGTTTTGAATTGAATTGAATTGTATAGACCCTTACATTTCCTGTAGCTCAGGGGTCAGAGCGTCGCTCCAGAAACGCTAACATCGTGGGTTCGAATCCAGGGAATGATACACACTTACCCTATTCTTGATCCTCATCTTCTTTCCTCTTTCTCTTCTCTGCACCAGACTGATAGTGCCGAATTTCCATTTTTAATCTTAGCACAGTTTAAAGTTAACGCACATAATGATTGACACTGACATGAATAGCATGTAAATTCAATTTTCACGCACGGCAGAGGCCCTCTAGTGGCCAAGGAGGCCCTATGCAACTGGCTATATCGCTTATAAGGTAGGCCCGGCACTGATGATATTCATAGAAAATGGTGCATCCGTATCTCTGATAAAAGTCCGCCATCACTGCAAGATAAGTGTCTAATTCTTCACGGCGCCCAGGGAAGTTGTGGCAGAGTATATCTCTGTAAACTCTAAAAGCGTTTACAAACTCAGAAATGATAGATTGGGTTGTAGCCTCAAATCTGAAGTTCTAAGGAAAACCGCCACGTCACCACAGTCCACCATTTGCTGTTCAGACGCAGGTAAAGGCGTCAGTAGGAAGCTAAATTACCGTCCTTACCTTCGATGATGTTAGAGCATATTTGGTGCGAAACTGAAGCCGCATCCGGTGGCCGAATCGTCCGTCGAAGTATTGGGCAGCCTCTGCCGTAGACATATACACAGAGTAGCGCTCAGAGCTGCTCGACGAAAGTTGAAGTCTGCACCATCGGTGGAGCTGTCGCTTAGACGTTTGAGGATGTAGACGAGGATGTCGAGGGATTTATCGA
Organism: Triplophysa dalaica; assembly: GCF_015846415.1. Classification (NCBI taxonomy): domain Eukaryota; kingdom Metazoa; phylum Chordata; class Actinopteri; order Cypriniformes; family Nemacheilidae; genus Triplophysa; species Triplophysa dalaica. The sequence goes on along the minus strand of NC_079547.1, from coordinate 4,733,665 downwards.
CTCGAGTAGGTTGGGAAAATCCGGGGATAAAGCAAATATTTTAGGCCTACCTGTTGCAGAACTGGAAGCAGGGTTCCCGATAACTCTCTCAAAGACCCCTAGCATATTTCCTAGACTTTTAACGTTTTCGGACAGTACTTGGACTCTTTGCAGAACCCGTTTATGAGAGCTATAGTCGTGAAGATTACCGAAACGTCCATGGACAGCAGGATTTACCCAGACGTTAGAAGCCAACGGCATGATATTTTTATCCACTGGAATACCTTTGCGGCTCTAAGTTAATGATTTTTCCGTTGGCCGTTGAGCCCACGGGAATTCCCGTTCTGAATGCGGGAACTACGCCGCACGTTTGAGGGGGAAGTAGGAGGTGGGTCGTCATCATAATCTGTGAAGTCGCAATCGACTAGATGTTTTTCAACACGATTGGTTTGCTTAATTTACGACGGCCACTATGTCACACATGCGTTAGTTTCTGCGAATGAAAGAGAGGGTAAGTACCATCCTTATATACTACGTGCTGAGAGATGATAGGCTAACCGGTAATTAATTATGATGTGAGGAGTCTTCCTGATAGAACTTGCGCGAGAGCTTTCGTTTATTGAAGTTTCCGTTATTTGTGAGTCAAGCGCATCTGCTAAATAAATACAGTAAATATAAACTTGAAAAAAATCTTAATATGAAGTACTAAACTAACTATGGGAACTTTAAACAATTTTATTTTAGGAAAAAGCCTGAAAATTATACTTTCTTCATTACATAAACTCTGAATCAAATCTCCTCAATAAATAAATGTAAACGTGCAGAGTGATTTTAAATAAAATACAAAGTATGATTTCTGTTTTCTTTTTACACATAATATCACTGTACAAATGTTTATGGCTTAAAGTCAAATTTATCCCGAAAAAGTGAAAATATTTGTCATTACATCCATCTACTATTTACAATCTGGTCACATACAGTCTTTGAAACACAAATAATTTCTGCCCTCTATTGTCAAAGTAGATCTTTTCAGTTTTATAACATTAGAAAACTTGTTGTGATAATAAAGCAATGTCACACTGGAAGTATTTTAGAAAAAGTCAATTTCTCAAATGAAAGATGAATACCTTCTATTTTTAGCTGGGAATAGTACCCCCTTAAAATTCACTTCCTGGACATCCCCCATTTTCTGCTTGCTTATGGCTATCTGTAGGCTGACTACATCCGAGTTTGTACTTCCATTCAATTTCAGTTTGCTTCAGTACTCTGATATAGCGAACCAGCTCCCATATTATCTCCGGCTTCATACCAGCCGTCCAAACAACGAACAGAGGGCGGGCTTTGCTGCAATGTAAAGTAGTCATTTTTATTGCAGTGTAATTTTGCTGTCCCCTCAAAATAACTCAACACACACAGCCATTAATGTCTAAACCGCTGGCAACAAAAGTGAGTACACCTATAAGTGAAAATGTCCAAAATTGGGCCCAATTAGCCATTTTCCCTCCCCTGTGTCATGTGATTCTTTGGAGTAACAAGGTCTCAGGTGTAAATTGGGAGCAGGTGTGTTAAATTTGGTGTTATTGCTCACACTCTCTCATACTTGTCACCGGAAGTTCAACATGGCAACTCTCTTGCAAAGAACTCTATGATGATCTGAAAAACATAATTGTTGCTGTAAATAAAGATGGCGTAGGCTATGAAAAGATTGCCAAGACCCTGAAACTGCACTGCAGCTAGTGGTCAAGACCATACAGCGGTTTAACAGGACAGGTTCCACTCAGAACAGGCCTCGCCATGGTCGACCAAAGAAGTTGAGTGCACTTGCTCAACGTCATATCGGGTCATGGTCCGGGGCTGCATGAGTGCTGCTGGCACTGTGGAGCTATAGTTCATTGAGTCTCCCCTCGAAAACTGGGCTGCATGGCAGTATTCCAACATGGTTATGACCCCAAAAGAAGCCTTAAAGGTGATGGACTGGCCAAGCATGTCTCCAGACCTAAACCCTGCCGAGCATCTGTGTGGCATCCTCAAACAGAAGATGGATGAGTGCAAGGTCTCTAACATCCACCAGCTCTGTGATGTCGTCATGGAGGAGTGGAACCTGAATCCGGTGGAAACCTGTGAAGCTCTGTTGAACTCCATGCCCAAGAGGGTTAAGGCAGTGCTGGAAAATTGACACTTTGGCCCAATTTGGACATTTTCACTAAGGGGTGTACTCACTTTTGTTGCCAGCAGTTTAGACATTAATGGGTGTGTGTTCAGTTATTTTGAGGGGACAGCAAATTTACGCTAAATTTATTCAAGCTGTTCATTCACTACTTTACATTGTGGCAAAGTGTCATTTCATTAGTGTTGTCGCTTGAAAAGATAAAATAAAATATTTACAAAAATGTGAGGGGTGTACTCACTTCTTTGAGATACTTTAGATAGACAGATCGATAATCAGTAAATTGTATTAGAAATACATAAGAATACTGTGCATTTAAGTGTAAATGACAGACATTTCTGTGGAGATCAGGTACTAAGTAGCTCTATTTTTTGTTACTGACAAATAGACTCGTACACGCTTTTTGCTCTTTCTAATCTTCTCATTTAATGTTAAGCGAAAATAGTGCAGACAAGTGCACTTAATGCTCTGTCCAACATTAACAGCTTCAAACAGATAAAAAAAATATGTTGTCAGAGTGCTAAATAAACATTCAACTCTCTTCACGCACATACTGAACTCATCGGTAGAGACTAGAGTAAGAGAAGACGGTCTGTTTAAAGTCCTTCTCAAAAGACAAACACACTTATATGATTTGAAAAATGTGTGGATAGCTTTCATACATGCAGAATATTTTACGTCATTCCGATCTAGATTTCATTCATAATTTTTTCTGAAATCTGTACTGTTGTAGACAAGATACTAATGTGATTTAGCTGACCGGGGACATCGACTAAGGGCGGGTATTGCAGAAGGCTCTTAAAGAGAACTCTATTAATTTTTTAATCGATTACCAGCCCAAGGCCACACACTTCTTTTATTTGTTAATCCTGCCAAGGATGTTTTTTTTTTTTTCAATATACATGTTGTACAAACGTTCTGTCGTCTCATGCTTAACATGGTCCAATTCTCAAAAAAACGATGGGCATATTAGGTAGTAGTTCTGTGCTCAATACACTCCCCAAGCGATCGTACAGGTTTCGGAAAGTTTTTTCTTAATCCCTTATTGCATTATTCTCTCGGAAAAGCATGCGGCACCCCCATGCGGCAGCAAGGAGAGCAGGAGAAGGAGCATGTGCACACGTCACTTTCACACGTGTGCAGAGAGAGAGAGAGAGAGCATGCGTTCGTGAAGTATGGTGAAGCTGTTTGTTTGTTCACTGCATTTGGGTGATGAATGTTATATAAACGGTATATAATGAACTATATAACGCTAGATTTGGAAATCGTTTGAAACGGATATATGGAGCCGTCCCCTCGCTAAAAGTTGACTGACATGAAACTTGCGTTGTTGAGTGAAACTGATGTCTGTATTTTGTTGACAATGGGTGCGCACGTGCTTTAGTTTAGCTTACCCCTTCCCCACGCACACGCCATATGCTCTCGGAAATAATCGTACAGCTCTATCTTTCTTTTATAAATCTGATCAAACTAAATACTCTTCGAAGATATGAAGTATGACTTGACTACCTTACTACTCATTAGGTAGTCAACATTAGTATGAGATTGGCAGAAACTGCGTGTGTTACGGCCGCTGTAAGAAAGAATTGTTGTTATTAAAAATTAACATCATAGTAATCGATCAATCTGCAACTTTTACAATTCAAAGTGACAACAACAGACTCAAATCCATATGATAAATGTCACAATCAACTGATGAGTCATTATATCGTAGAAGGAACACAACCTGATATGTATCCCTGCCTGAATTCAGAACAAGGAATTCTTTTCGGGGCTATCAAAACACCCTTCAGCTCTCTATAACTAGGTGCAGAAAAATAACACAGCACTTAATGACACATTTCTGTGCGCTACAATTTCATCGTGGCCGTTTTCTAAAATATGTCGTCATTGGTGTGAAATGCTTTCCTTTTGCTGGAGTTAAACAAGTTAGTTAACAGTGTGAGTGAAGATAGGTGAAAGCAAGCAAAACTTTTTTACAGTGGATGGGAAATTGTCTGGTTTCGCTCCCGCAATGTTTTATGGAAGACGCATTTATCACAAAGAATGGCAAAGATGCAGATGTCATGTTACGCACACCTTTATCCTCTGCTTTGACGTTCACTCCATTCTTAGCCGCTGTGAATGTGAATGTACTAAATAACGAAGCCTGCTCCTGTTTTATTACTAAGAGCTTTAAAGAGGACTATAAAGCGATCTCAAATTCCTGTAGAAATTAAATAATAACTCACAATTTTTAAGGGGGCTAAGCTAGAACTTCAGGGTGGCTGAAGCCCACCTAAAAAGGGCATAGCATAGCCAATCAAATTAAAGGGATAGTTCACTAAAAAAGTAAAATTCTTTCATGAATTACTCACTCTAGTTGTAACAAACCTGTTTAATATTTTTTGTTGAACACAGAAAGATATTTGGACAATAATTTATAACCAATCAGTTATTGGACCCCATTGACTCCCATAGTAGGACAAATTACTATGGTAGTCAAAAGTGCCCAAGACTGTTTGCTGTCTTACATTCTACGAAATATCTTCAATTGTGTTCAACAGAACATAATATTGTATTCCTACAATATTAGTCAGTGGGGTCCAAGAATTGTTTGGTAATAAGCATTTTTCCAAATATCGTTCTCTGTGTTCATCAGAAAAAATGACATTTAAATAGATTTGGAACAACTTGAAGGCAAGTAAATGATGACAGAATTTAGATTTTTGGGCAAACTATCCCTTTAATCCATTCAAATCGAATTAAAGGGATAGTTCAATAAAAAATGAGAATTCTACTGACTGTCTTGTCATTTCAAACCTTTTTTTCTTCCCCAGAACACAAAAGAGGGGTGGTGGGCGTTGCCCATTGACTTGAATTGGTTTTCTATCCATACCTTTGAAGTGTGGGTATTGTTTAACTTAAAAATAGGATATATACTTGATTATATTCTATCATTATTGAAAGATTATCACTGTTTCTGTCATATCCAGCACAGGTATGTTTGAAAATTGTCTGAGACAGTAAACCACCCAAAGCTTAAAGTGTATTAAAAGAAATCATCCATTATGGGATTGCCAGATTCAAAACAAGACATTGGCAGCTAATGGGTTTTCTGAGTTAAAATTGTCTTAAATGGAGAAGTTGTATTTAAGGGCCAATGGTTTACCTTGTTAGATATAGTAAATGTTGACATAATAAACATGTTAACCAAGATGAATGGTGTATTCTTTATGTTCACATATGAACTCATGATGAATCATAAAAATGGATGAGATGAATCATGATTAAATATTTGTATCTAATGACAGACAGATTTCTAATGCCGTGAAATACACATCATTTCTGCCCTCTATAGTGTAACAGATTGTATATGTAAAAGTAGGCTATATATTATGAAAATTCTTATTTTTTTCTTAATTATCTAAAGGAATGATTATAATTAAAGTGATATTACATGTTAAACAAAGAAACAAGAATCATTTCCATAGTTAGATTATTACTTTATATAAGGATTTCTTTCACATTTACATTTATTTATTAAGCAGATGTTTTAACTTACAAATAAGGAAAAATACTGGTTTGTTCTAAATAAACATAATATAAGAAACACTGCAAATCAATGATTATAAATGTGCTGAGTTGAGTTCATACACAGTTTCCCCATAAATCTATTAACCTTTCACCCTCTTCAAGCTTGTTTAACATTGATAGTCTTGAACCCATGGAGGACACTGGCCAGGTTTGTCAACACTAAACTAGCCTGGAGCATCTTGGAACCTGACATCCTAGGAGTGAACTGCACAGGTCTTTTCATGGTCTCTCCAGGCTTCAGTGTGAGACTAAGAGACAAAATAACACAACATTTTGAAAATGATAGAAAAAATGTACATACTGTATATTACTACTATTGTTCATATTTCATTTTAATTATTCAAACTGTAGTTTTAAAAGTCATAACAATGTTACAGTAGTAGATAATAAAAAATTCTGATATACTTGAGATGTTGAGACATACACTTTGAGATGTTTTGGATGTTAATCTAGGATTGATTATATCTAATAGACCAATTCTGTTTATCCTAAATGACTCCAGAGTTTTTGTGATTTGCACATAAAAGCAGACACACACACACTTGTAATAACAGTGTGATTTACAGTTTCTCAGAAATGCTGCCATTCAAACCAATCAAAGTTCTAGAATCACAAATAAAAGATCGATCTGTTGGATTTTTCCAGTGAATCAATCTCAAGTCATTATGTAAGTCACCTCTCCCTGTTCGCAAACACAGTATGTATGTGACACAGCATGCATTTCAGTATTTTTCCTCATTTGTTACTGGCTTTGGATAGAACTGTCTGATAAACAAATAAATGCTGATGTATTTGATGTCACTTTTCACATTTAGCAAGTTGCAACCCCTGAAACAAGTAAGAATGATAAAACACACTGTATCTACCTGATTTTAACCTTTTCTTCCAAGAGCCCTGAACCCATAACCGTAAGCTCTCCATTCACTGGAATGGCGAAGGTGCTCGTGAAGGTCACCGTGGCAACTTGCTGCGTATTAACTACGACAGCGTTCTCGTTGGCGATCTGGAAGAATGACAGTGATCTTTCTAAATCGATATTGATACTTTTCATTTGTTTATATAATAAACGTGTATTTTCTCCCTCATAAGGCAGTGACATAAGTGTTTATTTAGTCCATCTAGTTAAGTTTATGTGTAGGTTTGTCCATTACAGGCTGACATACCTGTATAGTGAGAGTAGGACTGATAATATTAAACTCTTGAGAAGCCAGCGTTCTCTTCTGAGTCTCCACGTCCTCTATAACCACAGCCAGGTTAACCAGATAATCCTCCCTCACCTCTTTAGATGCATAATCGCTGGACAAAATCTCGTGTTTGAAAGTCTGAGCTGGTGAAAGATAACAGGAATCAGTCATAATCAGACTCAAAGTTTAGCTCCGTTCAGCTAGGTGAATTTAATTCACACTTGTGGATGGTCTACAATTGTGAACGTTCTCGTACATGTGTTTTAAAAGTAAATTTGGTTCCATTGTACGTAGTACGCAGTTAAAGCATCACTTAGGTTCTTGTAGAAATCTTACTTTCATTAGGAGCGAGCTTCAGGTCATTATGAGCCTCCCAGAAGGTGGTGGTGGGATTACTGTTGTACTCTTTGTTCTGAGCGTTGACGTGCGCTTTAAGCTCTTTGTGTGTGCTCTCATTATTGGTGACAGTGACGTTGAAAATAATGTTTTCTCCAACTACAGGGGTCTTCAGAAGACTCAGAGACACAACAACATCCTTAGGAACTACATGCAAAATACACAAAAAATTCAAATCACTGTGTTATAAAGCAAGTAGACAAAAAACGTTAGGCGTGTTTATAATGATTAAAAATCTGTAAATGCTAGAACTTACTGACTCTTGATGATTCCCTGATTGAATTTACTGGAAAAAAATGTTGTAATGTCAATGAAAATCATGCATATTTCAATGTAGTTAAATCATTTTCATATTTTTGTGTCTTTTAAGTTATTACACCAAAACCGCATGTAAAAAAGAAAATATTATTAAACATTTTACTGAGAATATATTTTGAAATCTTATTCCATTTGCAAATAATAATTATTGTCTTGATTTTATGCAGCTTTACTTCTCAACTATTGACCTTCTTTTAAGAATGTTTAGATATAGATTTTATTAGAACTGACTTACTAGCGACTCCAGGTTGTTTTAGAACTGAAAAAAAGCAAGAAGATTGTTTTGAAACTTTCTCATTAACAGCAAGAAATTATCTGTCTTCTGTTTCTCTTACCTCTCTCGATTTTATATTGTGTGGTGATGTTTAACATTTTCATTGATCCTGGCTGCTTGGTGCAGATCAGGTCTCCGACTCTTTTAGTATCAATCTTGGTTGACAAAACCTCCCCATCACGAACAATCATTGTATGCACATCAGCATTTACTTCAGCATAGACAAACGGTACATCGTATTGTGCATCAACCCTCTTGTCAAGAATGGCCTTCAGAGCAGCAGGGCCACATCTGTACATTCCTGTAGCAGAAGATTTAAAGATTCATATGATTCGAAAAATACTTCAGAATGATTTTCATTTGGACAAACAGGAGAACCAAACATTCTCTTGCTGAAAAACATGAATGTTAAAGTTCCTTTAAAATTGTATTACGTACTTTGTTAGTAAACAATGTACATTTTGAGGTAAACAATTTATTTGTGCCAATCCACAATTTTTTTTTTTTTAAGTTTTTATTTGTCTAATTTCACTTGAAAATACATTACAACACTGAAGTAAGGCCAATCAGCTTCTGGTTCAACTTGACTTTAATGACTGACCTCCGCTGGTCTCCTGGGGTGTGGGGTCGAGTACCTGCCAACCATCGTACTCTTTACCCAGATCAGGCCTCTTCATCCATGACTCTACCCACACATGAAAGTTCCTGAAGAACATTGGTCCTCAGAATAAAAACATGATTGACAACCGGATTTGGTTCAAAAGCACAAATATAGATACTGGTGTTAGTCTCATTAACTATTCGCCAGTAAGTGTCTTAAAATATATAAAAAAAGATTATTATCCATTTATTGTGATTATAATGCAGTGCCATCAGTCATTTTTAAAGATGTCACTCACCAGATGCTGTCTCTGCTAAGAGATAGCTTTTTCCCCAACTCTGAGTAATATTCCTCTATTACCATGTTTCCATTTGTGTCGTGGGCGGAGCTAAAGTTGGTGACCGCACGAGTTGGAATGCCAAGTGCCCTCATTACTGTTAGACGAAAAAAACACATTTGCGATTGAAAACCAACTGCAAGAATGCTGTTCATGCATTACAGTTTGTCTATATCAGTATTAAGCTACGGATAAACAGGGGTACGTCTGACTGCACAATACAGTGGTAAAACTGATGTTTGTCTTACCTGTGCACATGACAGCAGCAAACACCCAGCACTGCCCATATTTAACAGGTCTGAATTGTAATTCTGACCATTTCCTGAGGATATCTGCACTCCCAGACCATGTTGATGGGTTAACGCCACCATTGTATTCACCTGACCAGTTTCCCATCAGCAAACCTCTATCATCCTGAGAGTTCACCTGTTCAAAGACAAATTGAGAGACAACAGTGAGTTAAAACTGAGAAGAATAGAAGAGCGTAAAACAGTGGAGAGGAAAAGAGATGAGATGCTCACCATAGCTGAGATCACCCTGCCAATATAGACCGGATTGCTGCGGTTCAATAAATCTTTTCTCTTGTTGGTTAGACACTGGGGACTCAACTCCAGCAGTTTCATACAAATGTCTAATATCCCCCTTTCATACTGTGAAGATAAGAAATTATCATTTAAATATTTAAATTTATCTTGAAAAACACTTTTTAATGTTTTCAAACATGTGGCTCAATTTTGTTTATTCTTTTAGCGGTAAGAAGTAAGGAATTAAGACATAGTGAGCATTGAACTGTACAGTTAAATCCTTTAAAATTCTTGCTATATTTTAAACTGTTCTGGAAAGATCAAACATTGCTCACCTGGTCATAGGACCACGGTCTAGCGACGTAGTTACTCGATGTACCTTTGAAGAGCAATCCAATATCACTCCTTACATATTCATCTCTCAGCTCCTCAGAGCTCAGAAACACAGAATCACCTGCACCACAAAATGTATCAATTACAAATAATAACAACCTTAACATATGACCACGTTACAATTTTACAATGACAAAATTACAATAATAATTACAATAATAACATTTTAAATATTTTAATTATATTACATTTTTATTTTATTGTAATAATAATTTACAATAATCATAATGAATAATGCCTTGATGCCCGATGACTCCTGAGATAGGCGCAGGCTCCCCGTGAGCCGAGGTAGTTCGGATAAGCGGTAGAAAATCGAATGGAATGGAAAAATGAATAATTGTTCACAACTGGGGTTGAGGCTCACCTTGACACCAGGGGTTGCAGAGCAGAGTGAACAGACCGAGAGAGTGTGTCTTCACACTCGTGCGGGTCTGGACTTTCAGGCTGAGGGTGTAAACTCCCACAGATGCGGACGCTGGGCTGAGTAGTGAGACAGATATTGTGCGAGGTGAGTTTGGATTGGTGCCCCGCTCCAAAGTGGCACTCCATTGAGTCGTAGATGGTTGTCCGGTCCCAGAGACAGGTTGTCCGGAACCAGGTGCAGGCTGTCTGGAATCAGACACAGGGAAACCAACCTCAGATACAGCGACACTGGACCCAGACACAAGCAGTCCAGACCCAGAAGCAGGCAGTTCAGACCCAGAGGCAGGCAGTCCAGACACAGGCAGTCCAGACACAGGCAGTCCAGACCCAGAGGCAGGCAGTCCAGACACAGGCAGTCCAGACCCAGACCCTGGCAGTCCAGTCCCAGAAAGAGGCAGTCCAGTCCCAGAAAGAGGCAGTTCAAAAGACAGCGGACCTACACAGAGGAGATTATGAGAGACCATTTGCAGGAAGATGCACAGCAGTTGGGTCCCAATAGCACATATTTTACATAAAAAAAATGACAATGAAAATAATTTGATGACTTATTTTTATTTTTAAAACCTATGAAGTAAGAAGAAAAGAATGGGGAAAATATTCAGAAACATGACTACTAAAACGTGGGCAGTCACTGTTGACCTCTAAACAGAAACGAGAGATTAGAAGAGATAATTATGGATGCATATAATAAATAAATGAATGCATTAATCCAGGAATGATGAATGCATCTTTGTGGGTGAGGATCTGGGCTGGAATTTCAACAGTTTTAGGTTCAAACCCAAGAATGATTCATGAGCTATAAACTTGATTTTTCTGGGCTCCATAAACATGCTGTAAATTAATTACATTTTGACTAACTATGAGTAACAACCTAACTGATGAATGTCATTTATGAAATAGTATGATGCAGAACATTACCTAGGACGACTTGGAAGACAAGTTTATCCTTGCGTGGATCAAATGCCCGTCCATCGAAGCTCACCAGAATCTGGAAGGCCTGTCCTCTCCTCAGGACTAAAGTGCTGGAGCTCAGACCGTTGGTCTTGTGGTTGAGCTGGTTTTTGGCTGACTGCAGGTCAACACTTTTAAACTTGAACACTACACAAAATCAACAAAATCAAATCATGAACTATGAATTTAGCCACAAAAAAGATATTAATTACAAATAATTAACTGCAATTATAAATGTACTATTCATATATCTTGAATAATAATTTAAAACACTACAAGATTACTTAGAATTTCTATATAGTACATCTTTTTGCAGCTTTGTGTAAAGTCCTGTTTGGTAAACATTAAAACTGTTAATAAATAGATAAAAATGAATGTCAAACTCACCATCCATGATATTCTACCGAGTTGTTTATTTTCTAATACTGATCCTTCGTTTATTGTCTCTGTTTTATAGAATATTTTCGCACCCCTCCCTTCTGAAGTGTCACTAAAGTGGTTGAACCACATTCACTTACTACAAAAACATGCCAGATGATAGAGTCCATGCAACCGACACAGTTGACGATTAGGCAATCCGACAAACAGGAGCATTGTGCATTTAGGGGGGTATGTACAGTAGTATGTACAGTGTTCCGATATAAACTATTACACACACTCTTAATCATACATCTATAAAAGTAGAAAAGTCAGTTATTATTTGTTAAACTGTATAGTTTTAGGAAAGGTGGTGATATTTCTTGGGTTTTTTTGCTCCATAGAGCATTTCATGTAATATCACAAAAACAGCCTACTTCCTTCCATCTTAATAATGTTGCAAAATTATGAAATATTCTATGTGTTGCTGAAGCAGAGATTATTCATTCATTTGTGACCTCAAGACTTATCTTTTGTAATAAAATACTTAGTGGTTGCCCTGCATCATCAAAAAGCAAACTACAGTTAGTTCAGATTGCAGCTGCCAGAGTTCTAACCAGGTCCAGAAAATGCGATCACATAACCCCAATGTTATCATTCCTTCACTCGTTACCCATTAAGTATCGTATTGTCTTTAAAGTTCTTTTAATTGCTTATAAAGACCTAACCGGTTCAGCCCCTATACTTAACAGAGCTTCCATCACATTACAACCCATCACGTTTTTAAGATCTAAAAACTCTGGACTTTTGATAACACCTAGAATAACTAAAATCCACAAAAGGGGGTCGAGCTTTCTCATACAGCACCTAAACTCTGGAATAGCCTTTCCAATATTGTTTGAGGTTCTGACACACTCTCCAAGTTTAAATCTAAATTAAAGAAACATCTTTTCAGCCAAGCTTTCAGGTAATGCATAATATGCTCAATAAACCAACTTCATTTATTAGACTTTATTTACTAGAATGATTTGGTTGTTATTTAAACAACATGCCCCTTGCTGTGTTTGACCTTTTTTGTGTGTGTTTTTCTTATTTTCTCCTGTAAAGCGGCTTTGGAAGAATGTGCATTGTGAAAAGCGCTATATAAATAAAATTGAATTGAATTAACTAAACATCATAATTAATTAATAAGAAAATCCATTAAAAAAAATGCCATTCGATATTCCGGGGAGAACCCAGACAGAATTAGACTTCTGTGTCGGCCTACAAATCGATAACATGACCGAACAGTTCTGCTTGATATAGCTGGTAAAAATATGCACTGTATGTGTAATGATTCAATTTATGAGTGAGAAATGAATTATAAATAATGCTGACGCTCGCAAAACCAGCAATCACATAAAATAATCAGAAACTGGAATCTTTTTTTAATGATTAAGATTAAAAATCACACAGGTCCCATTTTCACCCAAGGAATAAAAATGATAAATCAAAATAGGCATATAAATAAATACTGTAGTACAATTTTTTTGCATTGACATTCATTTTAGGTCTGGTTTCCCAGGCTAAAGACTATTGCTAGACTAAAATAAACATTAAAGATGTCTAAACTGTAGAGCTTGCACTGACATATCCAAAAATACATCCGTGCAATTGTTTTTTCTCAAAATGCACACAAGTAATGTTTTTTGTAAGGCATTTTTGTAAAAACTTCTTAAATGTCCTATTTAAGGTTTTGTCCTGTCTTAATCTAATCCATGTCTGGGAAACCACCTCATAATGTCAATTTTTATTAATTTCTCTTAACATGCATTTCTTTGCTTTTATTTTCAATAAATAGTTACAATTAATCCTGACAAACCTTATAATTTATTTTTTATTTCCTGGAAATCTTTGGGATGATACAATCAAATATAAACAACATTCATTTACTGATTTAAGCATGTTTTTTTATTTTTTGAAGTGGCATAACATTATTGTTATTGTCCCTTTAATTGGTATATACAGGAATTTCTAATCTCCAGCAAGGCAATTATTTGGCTTTACACACCCTTACTCAAGCAAACACAGAGCATGAACATCTATCATCATTGATGAAACCACCTAAGTATTGATGGGGTGGGGTTTTGTCAGGACTTGTCACAGTTTCACTCAGTCACTCCCATACTCTGACAACATCTTGCATTTACAGAAAAAGCTTCCGTCCAACTGTTCGAGAAATAAAACTAGCTTATGGAATGGGTGTTATATTTAAAAAAATATTACAACCTCCTGATGCACTAAACATTTTTGTAAACCTTGAAAGAACAGACGTGCATTATAAACAGTTGTAAGTACACGTTGTAAATTAGATAAATCTCTGTATAATTAATTCAGCTGCCAGTTTAAAGCCCATCCCTTAATAAACAAGTAATTTAGTGTTGCTAACCTACATACATCCATCACACTGCAGCGTTATACAGTGATTCATGACTTAATAGGGTAATGTTTCCATATTTCCATATAAAATCTTCTCAACATTGTATGATGTTCTTGGAGAAATAAACAAAGAGGTTTGATCAAAGATGAATTCCAAATAGGAAACCTCCCCTAAAACGAGATTTTTACTGCTTCTCACAACCTTGACTTGGCAATTTTGAAGTCACTTAAATAAGAACAATCTCCTGCTTAAACTGTTTCTAAGGCTAAAATGTCTATTTATTTCAATGTTTTAATGTTGAAATACAACATAATATTTAGAAATTCAATTATGCTTTGTCTAGTATTTTTGTCTGAAACACTGCTTATACTTTCTTTGTACTTTACACATGTCCTAAAGAAATATTTGATTTGGGATTTACAGATTTTATTTCACAACCTGATTTCATCACCTAAACACACATGAAGAGATTTCTCCATAGGAATTTACTATAACAAACTCAAAATACATATGTTTTGTTTTGTTTGTTCAAATAGATCAAACCATAAAACCACAATGTGTTATTATTGTCTAGCAAAAGATGATTGTGCAGCTTTTGCTACACTATAAAAACACCTTGCGATATATAACATAATATATTGCTGAAAGTAAATGTATGAGCTGGTGGCTCATACATTTTTCAATTTAAATTTATAAACAAATTTTCCTCATACATTCTCATAGCTTTACACTCCCTTTTTACACCCACCACCGTTAAAATTAACAGCAGACAAAAAGTAAACTTTTTTAAATTTCTGAATTTTGAAACTGCCAATGTAGTAACATGACTTTATATAAACATGTGTCAATTAACACCACCAATGACTCATGTGTACATCCTTTTTTCTTTGTGTTTAATCAATCAGGAAATGCATCGTTGCATCACATCGTCACCAGGGAATATGCTCTTTGGGTCACTTTGGTGCAGCGCTGACTGGAATACTAAATAAGAATAAAGATATACTGTTTCTCGATTAATTTTTTTTTTCTCGTCAGTTAGTTTATTTCATTATTTGATCAGAAATTTTCCTGCATTATTAAAGCTGATTTGCAGCATGATTTAAAATAATGCGAAATACCCGTAATAAAGCGTTGAAATGAAGCCCTGCTTTAGCCCTGGCAAAAAAAAAATGTATCACCCCCTGCTTACAATAAGTTCCCTCGGCCATGATTACAAATATGCTGAGTTCAGTTCATTGACATTTGCCTATGAATGTTCAGACCGCTTTAGTCATAAATGGTCATAAATACATGGAGAACGAAATAGAGTTCCATTAAAACATAAATTTTAGAAATATTCTGGGTGTTAATCTAGGATTGTGACTAATAAAGCTAATGTTTACTTGTAAATTTACTCCAGAGTTTTTGTGATTTGCATATAACTGCATCACACAGGTAGTGTGATGCCTGTAATTTACAGTTTCACCCAAAATGAAGGTATTCAAAGCAGAGTTTATAACAAATCAAGAAACACAGAGCTCAATCCGTTTATTTTTTCATCAGAATAATTTGCAAGATGTTATGTAAGACACCCCTCCCTGTGCGCAAACATAGTATGTTCAGTATGTGACACATGCACTTGAACTTTTCCCTCATTTATAAATCACTTTGGATAAAAGAGTCTGCTAAACAAATAAACGTTGAAGGATATAATGTCACTTGCTTCATTTCTCAAGAATGTGAAACAAGTTGCAACTAAAATATACAATAGTTTCTTTTCTTAATCTTTTCTTGCATGAGTCCTGCACCCATGACCATGAGCTCTCCATTCACTGGAACAGCGAAAGGAGTCAAGGGACTGGTGAAGGTCAACTTGCTGAATGTTAACCATGACATGGAAGAATGATTTCATTTAATTGATGTTGATTCTCGTCATTTGTTTATAAAATTATGTGTATTCTCTCCCTCATTAACACGAGTGTTAAGATCACACAATTTAACCCCGTTAGAGATGAAGGTTTGTCAATCACAGGCTTTATACATTTATACAATTTACATCCTGGGAGAGGCCTCACATTGACACCAGGGGTTTCAGAGGAGCGTAAATTGACCAAGCGACTGGGTACTTAAACTCGTGCGGGTCTCGAATCTCAGGCTGAGGGTGTAAACCCCCACAGAGGCAGATGATGGGCTGAAGAGCAAAACTGATATTGTGTGGGGTGAGTTTGTGGCAGTCCATTGAGCTCTAGATGGTTGTCCAGTCCCAGAGACAGGCTTTTCGGACCCAAATACAGGCAGTTCGGAACCAGAGACGTGTTGTTCGGAACCAGGGACAGGCAGTTCGAAAGACAATTCTCTGTTTTATTTTCACGTTTGAACTAGTTGAATACCTTACATTAAGACATATTATTTTTCAATGCATTCCCAATACATCATAAATTAATCATGCATTAAGTGACACCTCCAAAATTATTTTCAGTTATTATGAATTAAGTAATTCCTGAGATAGGCGCAGGCTCCCCGTGACCCGAGGTAGTTCGGATAAGCGGTAGAAAATGGAATGGAATGGAATGAATTAAGTAAAATTATTATTTGTGTTTCATTGAATGAACTGGCAACAACATTTCACCTAAATTCCAAATTAAAATATTGTTTTTTATTTGCATTTATTGGCAGAAAAATGAAACAGGACAAAGTGGTAAATATAACAAAAAATATTACATGTATACAGAGCTTCAGAAAACAACAAATTGCTTATGTTTTTACATGTATTTTAAGTACAGTGCATAAACGAACATATGATAGAATAAGCCTGGTTTTTATCACAACTTTTAACCCCAAAATTATTCATGCTCTATAAACAGAGTTTTCTTAGGTTACTCCCTTAAGTAAAAATGCGCTGTGAGTTTCTGACAAACCTTTAATCACATGCACAAACAGAGACGACAGCTAGGAAGACCGGCTTATCCTTGTTTGGATTGAATTCACGTCCATTGAAGCTCACCAGAATCTGAAAGGTCAGTCCTCTCCACAGGACCAAAGTTCTGGAAATCAGACTGCTTGTATTGTGGTGAGGTGGTTTCTGGTCGACTTAAGGTCGACATTTCTAAACCTCAACTCTGGACAAAATGAACAAAATCAACTTATGCATAAACAAGAAAGTGTTTTTGACTAACTATGAAATTGAAGCTTAATCAATAATTAAATGAGATGTTAATAACAAATAATAATGCATTATAAATGCATTGTCACTAATAACCACAGCAAATTTATATGAAGATCTTTTCATTTCCCAATACCTTTTGCAAAGATCTATGTACTGTTTTAATCAATAAACAATAAAACTGTTAATAAATTAAATGTGACCCTCAATAACAAAGCCAGTCTTAAGTAGCACGGGAACATTTTATAGAAATCGCCAAAAATACAAGGTATGGGTAAAAATGACAGACTTTTCATTTATGCTAAAAATCATTAGGATGTTAAATAAAGATAATGTTCCGTGAAGATATTTTATAAATTCCCTAATGTAAATGTATAAAAACTTTATTTTTGTGACTGGATGGCCTGCTACAGTATCTCAGATTAACAAAATCACACATTCACACTGAGCAGTGGGCAGCTATTAGTGTAGCACCCGGCGAGCAAGTGGGTTAGGTGCCTTGCTCAAGGACACCTCAGTCATTTACCTGCCGGTGCTAAGAATCGAACTTGCGACCCTTTGGTCACGACTCCCACTCTCGAACCACTTGCAATATAACATTTTTGGATTAATACTTTATTTCAATAATATTATTATAATATCCAGTCCTGTAAATTCCTCTGTAAAATCTCTTATATCTTAGTAATCAATTTCTATACTCTCAGTATAGTCCTGACAACCTTATAATGTATTATTTCCTGGAATTTTTGGGATGGTATAGCTTACCGAATATAACTGAAATTTCCTGATAAGTGATTTATATATGACAAATCTTTTATCTTGTGTGACACAATCGTTATTTTAATTGGAATAGGAGCATCTCAA
This sequence comes from Triplophysa dalaica, assembly GCF_015846415.1. Classification (NCBI taxonomy): domain Eukaryota; kingdom Metazoa; phylum Chordata; class Actinopteri; order Cypriniformes; family Nemacheilidae; genus Triplophysa; species Triplophysa dalaica. The sequence goes on along the minus strand of NC_079547.1, from coordinate 4,715,760 downwards.
TTCCGGAAAGGAAATGATTTTGAATTACACACCCGCATTCACACTAAGGTGTGACTGTCCATCAGTGATGAAACATGCACCTTAGTATTAACTGGGTGTGGTAGTCAGGGCTTGTCCCGGTTTCACTTGGTCACTCCTCTACTCTTTCCATTTTCAGAAGTCTTTCATGAGCTTCCATTTAAAAAATATCAAACAAAAACAAATCAACGTAAACTTACACAGAAGTTAGCCAGTGATCGTCTTCACAAAATATCAGCTTTCACCAAGGTTGCTAGTTTCAGGCCCTTCCCTTTAAATAAACAGGTGTTTTAGTGTTGCAATCCTTAAGTATTTCCATCGCACGCCAGCTTTCTGTAGTGATTCATGACACAGGCTAAACTTTATTTCATACTTTATTTCAATAATATTATTATAATATCCAGTCCTGTAAATTCCTCTGTAAAATCTCTTATATCTTAGTAATCAATTTCTATACTCTCAGTATAGTCCTGACAACCTTATAATGTATTATTTCCTGGAATTTTTGGGATGGTATAGCTTACCGAATATAACTGAAATTTCCTGATAAGTGATTTATATATGACAAATCTTTTATCTTGTGTGACACAATCGTTATTTTAATTGGAATAGGAGCATCTCAATTCCGGAAAGGAAATGATTTTGAATTACACACCCGCATTCACACTAAGGTGTGACTGTCCATCAGTGATGAAACATGCACCTTAGTATTAACTGGGTGTGGTAGTCAGGGCTTGTCCCGGTTTCACTTGGTCACTCCTCTACTCTTTCCATTTTCAGAAGTCTTTCATGAGCTTCCATTTAAAAAATATCAAACAAAAACAAATCAACGTAAACTTACACAGAAGTTAGCCAGTGATCGTCTTCACAAAATATCAGCTTTCACCAAGGTTGCTAGTTTCAGGCCCTTCCCTTTAAATAAACAGGTGTTTTAGTGTTGCAATCCTTAAGTATTTCCATCGCACGCCAGCTTTCTGTAGTGATTCATGACACAGGCTAAAGGGTATAATACAGAGGTTCTCAACCTTTTGCAACTCATGGACCAAGGACTGTTTAAAAACATTCCGAGGACCACCTTTCCAAATATGTGACCCTGGACGACAAAACCAGTCTTAAGGGTCAATTTTTTTAAATTAAGATTTTTACATCATCTGAAAGCTAAAGAAATAAGCTTTCTATTGATAGCCTATATGGTTTGTTAGGATATGACTATATCTGGCAGAACAACAACCATTTACACAGCTGGAATCTGAGGGTGCAAAAAACCCATTTCGAAACACCAGATTGAATGTGTCAGTTCAATCTGACATTGTTGTGTATTTGGTGTTGCGACATTCAAATACTTATTTTTTTTAAGGTAATGCATCTTGACTCCATTTTAGTGTTTCTTTAACGTGCTTCTTTAACATGTAAATTCATAAGACTAATTAAATCATAAGAAAATAACAAAATGTGTCAATTTAAAAATGATTACAAATTAATTTGGTGGTAGTTTACCACTGTCTATACTGCCCACCAGATGGCGCTCCAAGGCACACCAAAGTGCCGTGGCCCACCGGTTGAGCATCAGTGGTATAATAAACTCTTTACTAAACATGTTTACAGTTTCTATATTTTCATCTAAAATCTTCTTAACAAAATTCTTCTTTAACTTTTTCACCACATTGACTTGACAGTAACTTCAATAAGGAACATCTCTTGATTTAATCAGTATGTTTTTTTAATGGTTAGCATTTGTTAATTTGTGCAATTTAATATTAAAGGTTTTACATTTAATAATCTGATTTCACCACCTGTACTTATAAGAAGCTTATAATAATTAAAATGCCATGTTAAAGAAAAATACTATATATTTTTATTTATTACAAAGCATTAATTCACATTATAAAGCATGCCTTATATCTCTTCTCCTAGAAAAAGATCCTATTCTATTCTATCAAAAAGATCAATTTCAGTATAAAGTATAACCTTTACACTTAAACATAAAACAACTGTAAAGAAACATTTTCAGAAAACTATCCAGTCTCTTGATTTTGCTCCTAAAGCTAAGAAAAGTTAATTGTTGAATTGCAATCTAGTATGCTTTCAGAAAGGATGTGTTAATAATCACCATATTGTTTTGTTATGCTATTTTGTGTGTTGTCCGTGAACTAACAAAGATTGTATTTAAACACAACCGTTATATTTTCCTCATAAATTCTTATAGGTTTTACATACCGTTATACCCACCATGCAAAAATGAAAACACAACTCAAATTAATTTCGCAATCAACTACCTGATGAGGAAGAATAACTCAATTCTAAACCAATTCTAAATTGATGACTCATTTTTCCAATCTTTTTATTCAATTAGAAAATACATTCTCAACTCAAATCCACACCATTGGTAATATACTCATAAATTGTAGTTATGTATACAATTGTCCGTTAATTTAATTTAAAAAATCCACACTGATGCTGTGATGAGAGTGTGACGTAAACTATGGACTATGTTAAAAGTATTATTATTACAGTCAAATCAACAAATTACTGTATATCATTGTTTAGGAGATATTTGAAGGATTTTTTTGATTGATTGTTGACATAACATGACAATATGACATCCAAACCACGAATGACAGATCCCCCATATTTATTTAGTTCAGAAGATGTCTTAATGAATCTGATGAAATACTAACATGCCTGGCTCATATTTCACCCAAAAAATCAAAATGCTATTATAATATATGACTTAATTACAATTTAAACAATAAATCTTTCAGTGTTAACCGAAGACCTGCTTTCTGTGAGATGAACTTTATAACAGCTGTCATAACACACATGAAGATTTAACGAAATTGAAATAGGGCAATGTGCAAGTGTTTAAATAGTGTTGTGTGATGAAAGCCAGTCTGCTGCACTCTATACAATCTACAACAGTCAAAATTACTTCAGGGCATGCTCTCATGTGTGTCAAATTCCAGTCCTGAAACTCACCTTTTTGGAGGGTTTAGCTCCACACTAAACAAGCACAATTCATGTTTTGGCCTAAATTCTGTAGAACAATAACCCTCCAGGACTCTAGCTTCACTTACGATAACCGGTCGTGGTTATACAACTTTGAAAACAGCCAAGGCTACATACATTCAAACTTCATTTGTCTCATTAAAAAAGTGAAAGTCACGGTAATTAAACTATTCAATTACACAAGCGGAAGACCGTTCTGAGGTCTCCTGTGGGTTTAGTTGGTTTTGGGTTTGTTATAAATGAGAAAGTCTGAAATATCATGCCATGTGTTGCTGTCGTGATAAAGGTAATTCATGGACGACTGAAGGGAGGGTTGAAGTGTATGAGGGTGATACTCAAACAGCCAGAGCACAATACCCCACACCAGTGTGGCAAACAGTGGGAAGGGATCTCTCTTGGGTTGGGGGATGTAGCCCTTTTCCATAGCCAATCGAGACAAAGCAAAGAGGATTCTGGAGAGCAGGTACATGTTTATCTGGGGAAATGTAAAATTACACTAAGATTATCACTTATCAAAGCAAAATATCAAACACTTTTTATAGTCATAAATCACAAGGAATCTTATTCTAGAATATCAATTAATTGTACCAAAAACTTTTGGGTTTACACAAATTAATCTCAAGGTGATCCATCTTATATTTTCTTGTTATACTTATCAAATATCATGAAAAAATACTTAATAAACTCTGCTATGCTCACCTGGCTGTTTATGTTGTTATTTTCTCCAAACACAAGCCAGCCTCCGACGCACGCAGCGAGGAAGGCGTGAGACTGGCGCTGCTTCCCCTGTATTTGCTGCTGAATTCCCTGCAGACCTTTATACGTGAACACAAAGCAGGCCAAGTTCCTGGAGTGGGTGTAAGTGGCCTGAGCTATCGCTCTAAACTTCTCTCTCAGACTGTTGTGCAAGTCAGATACAAATACAAAATATCTATTAAAATGTGAACATTAATGCAGAAACTACATTTAATTAGCAAAGAATATTATCTGGTTAGGTTTTCAGTATGTTTCAGCAGTCATATTAGAATTTTGATTTGTCCAAGGTCCTCAATCTTGAAATCTAAAGTGTAATGCACAGGCAACAGTCGTTTTTACTGTAAAGTAGTTAGAATTGTATAATATCTGCTTAAGATTGCAATGAGTAAATACAATCAAACACGGGCAATATGAACAAGCAACAGTAAAAACCGCATTCATTTGAAAGTGTAATGTGGTTTTATTAGAGATGTCAAAGTTCACTTTACCTTCCGCTTCTGAACAGAAACGTCATGACAAGGGCATGAGGAGCACGGATTTTAGCACCATATCTACGAACCAAAAAAGGCTTTGAGACTTTCATTTATTTACAGTAAAATAATGACGTGTTTCCAATAGTTTTTACTAATATATTAACTATTATATTAGGAATGGCTTTCATAATTGCAATTTTGAGTCCAATAAATGTGTTACCTTTACATGAGCAAACAAACAAAGAAACAACAGATGCTCTTTTTATAGGACATGTAACTTAATATAATCAACTGTAAGAAATGTCCAGATGTAATGAACATGAGAACAACACTTTCTATTAAGTGTCTCTCAAAAAAATAGTAGTCAAACAATTAACTCACACAGCTCCATTCCTGAAGCCTTTAACAACAGCGAGTGCAGTTTTATATTTGTGTTGTTGGAGGAGATTGTTAACTGTGTATAATACAGTTCTCAAGAGATCTGAAGCTGCCATGACAAGTCCGGACGCTTAACACCGTAACACAAGTGCATCTGTTATCGTCATCGTTGGGAAACTTTATCTTTGATAATAGTTCCGCCAAAATGGCTACGTAAATATTTCTCTGATTAATACAGAATACATTTCATATAAATGTACACCGCAAAATTGTAAAAAAATATAATAATAAGCTGCTTAGTTATTGAATGCTTTAAATTATTTAAATGTATGTACGTTACATTGTATCTGTTATATGGTGTAAAGTGAACAAAAATGATGATACAAAAGCAAATTTCTCCTATTGGTAACTTTAACTTTTATTATCATTATTTCGATTTTTGAGCCGCAATAAAACAAAAGACAAAATCAACCATTGTGGGACATTGTTGTGCATGATTAATAGTTTTCATTTTGTTGATGTCCAGCTGATGGCAGTATAATACCGAATAAGGCGCTTACGACGACGTTTACACAAATGTGTATGTCACTCAAAACAAACTGAACTCTCTTTGTAGCCGTTAAACATTTATTAGAAATAGTTATTTCGAGGCCAGTGTCACGTTTTAGCCGACTGTCTATATATTTTTAACATATATAAAAAAGTGCAGGTTAAAAACTGCGTCCCCAACTTGGAAGAATCAAATGCGCGTGCTCGCCACACTGACTCTCGTGTTCATGCGCGTAACGTCACTCAGTGAGATGGAAGTCCTGTGATGATGGACCAACGGAGAATCCTGCGGCTCCTGGTCGTCATATTTGGATTAAACAGAGTGTGTGAATGTGAGTGTTAATTCTTTATTTATTTCAGTTGCGTTTTATTCACCAGACTTAAGTCTGAAAGCGTGTTACAGTCGCTGAGGGTTGTGAGTAAAACACGACAACAACATGGCGCGCGCCTTAAACGAACGTTTCCATAAACTCTTCTGATGTTCAATTGATATCTCACCCCCCCCCCCCAACCCACCCTATGTGATTGATGAATCTGTATCGGTCTGCCAGTTGTATTTAACCTAACGTTATATGTTTAATTTAATCAATAACCCAGCAGGACGGTGGTGTTTATGTCTGAAGATTGTATGGGTGATAAGATAGCATGCTAACAGGCTAACTTCGCTTTGTAACTTACGTTACGTGGCTGTAAATTGAAACAACAATTTATTTGAACTTCCAAAAGGTTTGTGTTTTTCGTCTTTAAGTTTGTTAGTTGACGGGTAACCGGTAATCACAATACAGTAACTGGAATGTCATCTAGTAACTTATTGATTTTAGTGCCGTTGCTGAACCAGAGGAGTTTGTACAGACCCCATACTTACGTTAACTCATTCACAAAAGAGTTTAATGTCTCTTTCCCATCACTGGGGTTCTATTTTACACGCATGTGTTTTTGTAAATGTTGTTTTATTGTTCAAGTTGAAATTTAGTTGAAAGTTGAGTTTATTTGTCCGTTTGTTTGGTCTTTTAGTATTGCGGAAGTGATCTGCATCCACATTGATCCTTTACTCTTAAATATTTTTTTTCAGTGGTCTGCTGCACATTTTCTGTAGGCCTAACTTAATACGTAGTTTGTGTGTTGGTTTAGTTGATGATTTTTCGTCTACTTGTTGTAAGGAAAGTTGGTCAGCAAACCTGCATATAGCACAGAGAAAAAGATAGTCTATCAAGCAAACGATTGTTCTTACTCAGTATGAAAATTATGTTTTGGAAATAAGATTTTAATACCAGAATATTATTGTGTATCATATAAAGTGTATTGATGCCTAGGTCTGCCCTGTGCCTGGGAATTATAATACTGATTCTTGTAACAACGACCTCTCAGACATGTTATGGTGTCTTTGGGTCACTAAGGCTCTGATATCATTCAGTTGTTTCAGGCTCTACAAAAATTGCTGTTCTAAGTGACCGAGCAGTGACCCCATCTCTCTTTATTTATTTGTCTCTTTCTTGCAGCGTCAATGTAAAACACAGTGTGTTTCTTAGTTTGGTTTCATGTGGAATAACTCATAGCCAGGGGCTTTATTTACAGCTGTCAACACTCTTCATTTTAAAGGATAATTGGTTTGGGCACACACAAGTTTGTATCTTTTGGAGACTTGGATTTAAAGTGTCTTCCCTTTTGAATTTTTCAATTTTAGAGAATGTGAAAGAGTTTTGGAGGTTTAATAAAGTTAACTAGTCAATAATCAGTTTTTTCTTATCAATGTGTTGTCGAGAAATTTAGCAATTGAAAATATGTAATGTGAAACAATTTTACTAAAAGTATTGATTGGGTCAGTAAAATTCTGAAAATATTGACTTGTTTATGAGAGTAGGAATGCTATATCGTCAGGTATAATTTCATAATCCTCTGTTAGTTAGTCATAAATATGCTATTTTAGTCATAGTTCGACATTCGATCCATTCATACTAAACAACATTATTTGTTTTTGCTCAATACAGTTGCCAAGTTCATATAGGTAAGGGTAATGTGCAGGCAGCCGGTTGTTAACGCAGAGACAAGTCCAAACTAGGGATGGGCATTTAAAGCAAAAACAATATTCGAAGATCGATGAGAACTATTCAAAAATTATTCAAAATTCACACCCCTCCCCCACATGGACGCATTTACAGTATTACACACACAAATGGAGAGAGAGAGAGAAAATTAACGCTTCAAATCAGTATAACGGCACACTGCTTTATGTATTATAGAATATGCAATCTAACATTAAGCAATACATTAAAATAACGTGCTGAAATTAATATATTAACAACCGAATGACGGCACTTATTAACAGTACGTCGATCAGCATCAACCGCTCATAATGCTAGAACATTTCCTTGTAAAATATGAGCATGCACATTTATACCAACTTAAATACAGCAGTGTGATTAATCAGGAAAATATATTAAAGCCATAAAGATTTTAGACCAAACTTAACACGCATAAAACATATTAACCGAATGATGTCATTTATTAACAGTTCGGAGCGATTTCATGAATTAAAAGCTCAAAAGGCTTCAGTTTCTATTGTCTTGAAAAGTTTCTGCAGTCTGGCAGTGATGGTTTTTCTAGACGAACAGTAAACTCAGGCTGAACAAACTCCATAAGATTTTTAAAACCTTCTCCTTTGACAAAGCCGATCGGAAGCATATCCTTAGCGATCATCTTGCTAGTTAGAGCCGTTATTTGCTCCGCCCGTTTGGGATCCAAACGGGGATTTGCTTTGCCCTGAAATGATTGTGCATCGTAGTTGTTGATCCATGATAAGCCAGCCTTGCATTGCAGAGTTTGCACTGCACTTTATTCTCATTCATTTTATTAAAGGACCCCCACACATCGAACACATTTTTGATATCAATTTACCGTTTCCGTTATGCCACGCGGGTCTACAGTGTGCGTAACTTCGTTACCAATTCTTGTGGGAAAATGTTACTGTCTCTTGATTGACAGCCTTTATGTTTTAGGTGCGTCGTTATTGGCAGCGCCACCCTTTGGTTACATGAACGCGTTACACGTGAAAACACGGTGAGTTTTTTAAGATCGCACACACTATTCGAAATTCGATAATTAAATATACTATTCGAATATTTGAAATTCGTGACTTATCCCTAGCCCAAACAGTGTGATATTTCGCGATAACAAACGTCTGCTTATACATTATCCCACTTGTTACATGGCTACTTGCCACATGAGAAAAAAAACTGGACGTGAATTTGAAATATTTTATAAGCTAATTTTTAGCTAAAGCTGTTTACTTTTGGTTTTAATGTAAGAAACTACGTTCAAATGTCACAAACAGGATTTTTTTAATCTTTCGTAAATATTTCATATAATATATAGACATATTTATAGTTAATTTGACAAAAAAACTGTCAAAATAATTAGCTCCATCTGGGTTACCGTGTTAGTTTTGAGAAGTTGTTATCTGGGAATAACAAACGTGCAAATGTCTCGACTAGAGGTCGACCGATAATTGAACTGGCCGATATTAGGCATTTTTTTGATTATCGACATCAGCCATTTTAAAAGCCAGTTTGCCGATAAAGTAATATAATTTTGAAATGCGCCATTTGGCTCTGATGCAGCCAAGTATTTTGTGGGACCCATCGGAACAAGGCACTAGAGTCTAGTCTGTTGCTTAGAGTAATGCCTGCCTACAGCCCATCTAATTTGTTGGGAGTCACAAGTCCGGTCATTCAACGCAGGAGGCTGAAGGCACTGGAAGGATTGCTAGTTCGAGCTGCTTCATTGATCGCGCATCAGTTGACGGAATAGACATTTGCACATTATTTTAAGTCATGCCAATCACAAATACAAACCATTTTAAAGCATCATGTACTCGCGTATTCTCAAAAGACGATCTTTAGTCCGTACATTCACTCGGGACATGGCCGTCACTCAAAATGCTTGCAACAAGTGTCAGATTGAGTTATTTTCACAACTTATTTCGCTTAAATGTTATGACACAAACATTATAATGCCCGTCTTGGAGCGTATACACATAAGCAAAGTCAGTTGTCTTCAAAGAGTGTCTTCAGATCTGTTTAATAAGGGTATTTCCTTAATGTCTTAACGCGCAGCAACATCTTTTTTATTGCTATGGAGAAAGACTTAAATATGCCAGTAATTATGGTCATACAAATAAGTCTAATACATGATTCGAAACTATGATTGGTCTACTTAAATTTTTGTGTACTCATTATCTAAAGTAAAATAATGACAATATACAGGCTGTGCTTTCACCCGTCTCTCTCCGCGTGCATCTTTCTGAAACGGATTATATACTATGTATGAATGTAAAGAAAGGTGCAGTTTCTTCTGCATCAGCTTGTCATGTGATTACATCCTTCCGCAGAGTGCTCTATTTACATGATCCTCACAAGCCCCAAGCAATGGCACAACAAAACGGCAATAATCTTTTCTAAATATGTTGATTGAACTATTGTTTGTTTATTTCCTTACTGTTTACCAAGGTGTTACTATAGTAAGCGTGTAGTATCCATGGTTTTTGTCAGAGCTCTTGTTATCTTGAATTATATTTTTCATTTTTACACCTGACATATATATCGATTTAAAATATCGGTGATCGGTATGCGTGACCTCTAACAATCGATATCGACATCGGCCCTGAAAATTGTATATCGGTCGACCTCTTACTCTCGACTGGCCAATCAGAATCAAGCATTCCAACGAGCCGTGTAACAACCAGTTTTTGAATATTCATGTTTCCACTGAGATTTTGATCATTGTGAATTTTTCAATTTGCTTTCATTTTAAAGGTAGAGTTTGTAAGAATTTCAGTAAAATATCCAAAAGCCACTTGGCCAATGTTATATATTTTTTTCAGCCAAGTATTTACAATATCTCAAATGTTTCCAACTGCTGCTGTTCATCAAACGCAACATTTATAGAACTTTTGCTTCACCTCTTCCGCTTATATGATTTCTCGTTCCTGTCTTATTGACGTATCAGTGGTACCATCAGTGTTGGTGTTGAAGACAACAAATCCCATTATACCACGCTTCTACACAGAGTCATCAAGCTACACGATTGTTGTTGTTTTGATCGTGCGCCCTTAAGCGGCGATTTCTACCAACTGTACACAAAGCCACAAGTATAAAGGATGAACCTAGTTTGGAATAATTTTAAATGGGTACCAGCCCCACGAAAATCGTATGACTGCAGATGAGCTGTTGGTGCTGTGTTACTGGCAGATGTGATCATTCACATGATGTCCTGTATTATTTATTTAGTATGCGTTTTTCACTGATATGTGTGGATTTATTTTACTGGATTTATTCACTGTTTTCTAATGTTCAGTACTGAGCAGAATTTAAGCATGTTCTTCCTGGCAGAACTGCTTTAGCTCTGTCATATTCATGTGTATGGCCCTCTTCAAGTCAATCCATAGCATCTCTATTGGGTTGAGGTCTGAGCTCTGACTTGGCCACTCCACTGAAGCCATTCTGTTGTGGACTTGCACCGGTGTTTTGGTTCGTGGTCCTGTTGTATCACCCACCTTCTAGACAGTTTCAGCTGACGTACAGACATTCTCACATTATCCTTAAGAATTGTCTGATATACCTGGAAATTTATTTTCCCCTCAATGATTCCAAGCTGACCGGGCCCTGATGCAGCAAAGCAGGCCCAAATCATGATGTTTCCTCCACCATACTTTACAGTTTGGATGATGTTTTCATGATGATATGCTGTGCCCTTTCAACTAAAACTAACCGCGCTTTATACTTGCACATTTACATGGGCAATGTCAGTTTGAGGTTGTGAATGTAGCCATGAAGTCCTGTTTTTGGATCTTACAATTGAACTGGTCCAGGCTGGATGAACTTTTGAGCTATTGCAGCTAAACCTAAAGAAGTCCATACCTGCATGCATGGTGATAACACATGCTGTCATACAGTATGACATCATTTATCACGCCATTGCAACTGTAATCGTTGTTTCACCCAGTTCACACCCCACTGGGTTCCCACAGTACACAGGCTCAATAAACGCATTCATGTGTCAATGACCTTAGATAACAAAAAATCCTGGTAACTGAAAACTAATTCACAATGTGTTACAGAATACACTTAGTTTATTTACTTTTATATTACATTTAGATCAAGCAGAAGACCTTTGTACTATGTTTACATGTTGCGGAGAGCACAAAAATTTAAAGAGCTAACCAAATTAGGCCATAAAGCTAGATCCTTTTCATGTGAATCCGTCAATAGCTTCATTTGTTTAATGATTCAGTGTTTTTGTTGGATACGATTCCTGTTGGCATGCGCTGGAGCTGTGTTCAGTCACGCCACCAGCACAACACGCTATAGCTTGCATGCGGCGCTGTGAAACCAGAGCTGTGCAGAGAACATTATGACCATAAACACAACAGTTTTGTATTTTATTAAGTCCAAGCAAATAATTAAATTAGACACTATTGACTCTTGCATAACATCGCTGGTATGATTTTTAATGTTTAGTGTTTTACAAGACAATTTTTTTGTGTTTAAAAGTCAACATATTAAATTAGAATCTGCACATCTCTAGAGAGATCCACGGCTAAAAAGATTTAACCACACAGCCAATGACAATCCAGCACAAATGATATCAGACTGGCTGTACTGCAGATTAGAGAAGTGTGTTTGATCTGACGTCCATTTAAATGTCCTTTGGTAGCAGGTTTATTGAATCAGCTCTGTCTGACTTCTCCTAGTGATACCACACAGGCATTTAACACACAGGCGGATTAAGGGGAAGAAAACAGCTTGAACTTCATCGTCTTTTTTGTGTGAAAACTAGGACTGTCAAACAATTAATCGCGATAAATCCCATCCAGAATAAAAATTTTTGTTTACATAATATAGCCAATGTTTGTGTATACATTTATTTTAATTTTTTTAACACAATGCATATATTTAAGAAAAATATTATATAGACATGTATGTGTACGTGTTTATGAATTCAAAATACATATGCAAAGAACACAGACATATACTATGTAAACACAAACTTTATTCTAGATGCTTTAATCGTGATTTAATCTTTTGAAAAAAATATGTGAAAAAAACTGTACTGACATCTGTCACCCCCTGCTGTTCAAAAGGGGCACAACAGTCTCCACATCCATTCAGTTTTACATTTTATAGATTTGCCACATGAATGTGCTTCCAATCTACATTTTCTTAAACATTATTTTTCCTTCTTGGGATCAAACCCATGACCTGGTGTGTTGCACACGCTGCTCAACCAATTTAGCAGCACTTGTGTTTGTCAAGAAATCAATGTTTTTATGTCTGTTTCTCTTTGCAGCGTTGTTCTGTAACTGCACCACACCGAGCTGTGAGAAGTATGGTTATAAGTGCGAGACAAATGGGGCGTGTGTGGTGTCAACCTCTGTTATCGGTGGACAGGAGCAGAATGTGCGTCTCTGCATCCAGAAGGAGAAGCTGGTTCCTCCCGGCCAGCCGTTCTACTGTCTCAGCGCTGAGGGACTGATGAACACACACTGTTGCTATAAAGATTACTGCAACAGCATCGATCTCAAACTGCCGACCAGTGAGCATCAATCCATCATTACATAACCCGACAGTTCAACATATACATTATAAGCCAAAAGGTCATCTTTACAGTTTCTACAAGATTGAAGGAAAATTTGAGACTAACATATCATGTTCCTCTGTTAGTGACTAAGCAATTGGGTGCCGGTCAGGAATGGGGTCCGGTTAAGCTTACAGCGGTAGTGGCTGGTCCGGTCTTTGTGGTGTGCGTGCTGGTTCTGCTGGGTCTCTTTTTGTTCCATCACCACCAGCGTGCCTACGGTCACCGCCAGAGACTGGAGGTGGAGGACCCCAGCACTGAACACATGTTTCTGGCCAAAGACAAGACCTTACAAGACCTCATCTATGATCTCTCCACCTCAGGGTCTGGCTCAGGTTAGTATCACCTTTTTCTTGTTTCCGTTTTCTTTTTCTCTTCAGTGAGTTATAACCTCTTTTATGTCTTTGTGCAGGTCTGCCCCTGTTTGTCCAGAGAACTGTGGCTCGTACCATAGTACTGCAGGAGATCATTGGTAAGGGACGTTTCGGAGAGGTGTGGAGGGGAAGGTGGAGAGGAGGCGACGTCGCTGTGAAGATCTTCTCCTCTCGGGAGGAACGCTCTTGGTTTCGTGAAGCAGAAATCTACCAGACCATTATGCTCCGTCACGAGAACATTCTGGGGTTCATCGCTGCTGATAACAAAGGTAAACAACACACTTCAGGACCTATGCCGTAGTCTCTATACCAAAGGCTACGCGGCAGTTTTCGTTTATACTTGTACCTTGTTGTCTGCGTCGGCAGGCAATGGCCACTAGACTCAGTGTCCATAGGTGTGTTGCTTGATAAGATACAAGCCAAGATAAGAGCGGAAGAAGGAGCGGTTCGTTGTGTACGCTGTCCAAGAAGCATTTAGAAGTGATAGCCGCAAGTAAACAGTCACTTTTGCAGCTTGAGTTGTTAAATACATAAATTAAAAAAATATATATATTTAGACAATAATTATGAAATGTGTATTAGTAAACTGATGCTATCTCTTGACTTTTTTTTACCTGAACAGAGGGGGTTTAAGCAGTCCAATCACAGGACTTGTATTTTGTGTTGCATTGACGAGCTGTTACATTTTTAGAGAGGTGCGCGTCAGGCTAAGGTTTAAGGAATCTGTTCTGCTGCGTACGCATGACTATAAACTGCACTTTAAGCTCATGTTTATAGTTTTCACATTCTTTTTTTATTGAAAAACATGTGTTCTTGTGTCTCACAGATAATGGCACGTGGACTCAGCTGTGGTTGGTATCAGACTATCATGAGAACGGCTCTCTGTTTGACTATCTGAACCGATACTCGGTCACCATTGAGGGCATGATCAAACTTGCTCTGTCGGCTGCCAGCGGACTGGCACATCTGCACATGGAGATCCTGGGCACTCAGGGTGAGTGCGTGTGCGCGTTTATTACATATTAGACATAGCAATAGGACAGTGCTGTTTCTTCTGAAATTAAAAACGAGGCTTCGTACAAGGTAGCATTATTTTGCCGGCTAAGTGAATTTTTTTTTGCAGGTAAGCCCGGCATAGCTCACCGGGATCTTAAGTCCAAGAACATTCTGGTGAAGAAAAACGGCACTTGTGCTATTGCCGATCTCGGCCTAGCAGTTCGGCACGAGTCCGTCACAGACACCATCGATATCGCACCCAACCAGCGCGTCGGCACCAAGAGGTACAGCTACTTTATTCGCACAGACAGAAAATATAAACCTCCCCGCACTATCATTTATTTTAATACATTTATTTACAGTCAAAATCATTTGTTGTGTTGTTTGTGTGCATCAGGTATATGGCACCTGAGGTTCTAGAGGAGACCATAAACATGCGTCACTTTGACTCATTTAAATGTGCTGATATCTACGCTCTAGGTCTGGTTTACTGGGAGATCGCTCGCCGTTGCAATGCTGGAGGTACTCGGGTCAAACAACACACAGCAGTATGATTTCAAATATATCAAATAATTAGTTTGTTCAGAATAATAACCTTTTTTGTGTTGTGTGTCAGGTATTCATGAAGAATACCAGCTGCCCTACTATGATCTGGTGCCCTCTGACCCCTCCATAGACGAAATGAGGAAAGTGGTGTGTGACCAGAGGTTAAGACCCAACATCCCGAATTGGTGGCAGAGTTATGAGGTGAGAGCTATTGACCCTTTGCTCCTTTAGAACTTCATATATTTCATTAAATTTTTTCCTCAAGTCTTGATATGGTTCTATAGTTTATAAATGGTCTTTATTGGACTGGGGTAAAAGTTTTAAATCTTTAAGTGAGAGTTTACAAATGAACAATATTTATATAACATCATATAAATATTTAGATAGGGTAACGGCACAGAAAATTTTGAGTCACATTCTGTTGATCATCTTAAAATCATGTTTTAGTTAAAGAAAAACTAAATAGCTTGGCTGATGGGTGAATAATTTGTGGGTCATTCCGTGTGTTTTTTTTTTTTAAAGACCAACATCTGGAGTGATGTTAAAAAAACTGATGAAATACCACGATGAATAGTAAATAAGTACTCCATTACTTTGTAAAGTGAGTCAGGTGATTTTCACCTGAAATTTGGAGCCATTTTAGATTGGGTAAAGAATGACATGAGAAATATCCCAGCATCATAATTTTATTTTTACAAAGAGATCGGTTTATCTGTTGCCGTATCTGTTCATTTGAGCAATCTTCAATGTAAATTATGCCAATTCTGAAAACTCCTCTTCTAAAGAGGAATGTTTGAAGAACAAATGTTGAAACTAGAAATGTTGAAGAAAAATTGGAGTCGGGGACCTTTTAACACACACATGCTCTAAATTCTATCTCTCATTCTCCTGCAGGCATTACGCGTGATGGGAAAGATCATGCGCGAGTGTTGGTATGCTAACGGTGCCGCCCGACTCACAGCTCTCCGCATCAAGAAAACCCTGTCGCAGCTCAGCGTGGACGAAGACATCAAAATCTGAAACGAAGTGTGAGAGACTGGTGTTCTTAGAAAAAAACGAATTTGTACAGAAACGCTACCAGTCGAAACTTTCCTGCCAGTTTTAAAGCAAAGTTTTTCCGTCCGCTAGATTGCGACGGGTCCTACCTCACCCCAACGCCAAAACTACTGAATCCCACGGTACCCAAAAACTTTCTTTCTGTCTGCTTTAAACGGTTATCGCCATCTGCTCTTCATATATCAATCTTTATCTTCGCGACTTTAGACTACTCAAAATATACCACTGGCCCCGGGTAAAACCTGTTATCTCTCTTTATAGTGAAATGGTTCTTGGTGGGTTTTGTTTTCTAATCATTTGCCCCAAAGACTCACATTTGACCCTTTAACTTGGTTGCTGTGAACATTTGATGTGGGCTTGTTGCTGTCAGTCTTTGATCTGTCAAAGGTCTACCTCGGTTAAGATGCTATATAGCTTTGTAACATTTATGAACGCATACACACACTCCAGGAGATAAGGGGTTCGGTAAACGGTGTGAATTGGTGCAAGATGAGCTGATTAAAATGGAATGGTAGAGATACCGGAAGAAAAATAATTTTTGGACCAATTATTTCCTTTTTTATAACCACGTAAGCAAATCAACCTTGTTTGCACTTTATTATGGAGGTTTTGCAAGTATGAAGTGGATTATAGCCATCTTAATTTTGGATTCGCTCACTGACACACTGTTCTACTGATTGGTACGGAGAGATCTATTTATTTTAGATTTTAGAGCCATCATATTATCCTTATTTTTTTATTGCAATTCAAATTTTCCTCCACTCCACAGCAAAGCTACTGTATATAGTCTATTTTTAAACGTATGGAAATGTAAATAGCTTACCCTTTTTTAATTTCGGATATCTTTGACAGCTCAATTAAAGTGTTGGGTTCTTTTTTGAGATGTTTCTTATATTATGGACGTTTGGCAGTCAGGTATTGCGATAGGAATGCGGGAAACTGATGTGTGGAAATGTACGGGTCGCGGGTTTGAAAATTATTTGTTTTTGTGTCGTGTACAGTATAGTAAAACTTCTTTTGTTTGACCCAGTCTGTTTTTTAAGCTAATCGTGTGGAGAGTGTGGCTTCTCATGGTAGCATTAAAGGGATAGTTCTCCCAAATATGTAAATTCTGTCATCATTTCTTCACCCTCATTCAAACCAGTACGACTTTCTTGCTTGCGCAGAATACAAAAGAAGATATTTTGAAGAACGTTGTTAACAGGCACCCATTCACTTGCATTGGTTTTGTCTCAATACAATAGAAGTGAATGGTTTCAAACGCTGTTCGGTTACCAACATTCTCATACAGGTAGGAGTGAGTAAATGATGCCAGAATAGTATTTTGTGGGTGAGCTATCCCTTTAAATTTCACTAAATATGACTTAACACTGGTTACATACATTTTATTTGAGGTTTAGGAATTGTTTGTGGCTAAGACGAAAGTGCTTAAACTCTTGAACTCTTAAATTATTTTTATCATCGGAAACGAAGACAAAAAGCAAGGCCATAAAACCATAGGATAATTGATGAACGGACTAAAAATGAAGGAGCTGGAAATCTCATCCTCTGCTGCAGCTCTCAAATTAAACTGCACTTTGAAGTGCATTAGGATCAGTTTAGATGCACAATAATCATTGACGTTTTGCATTAGACTTTTAAAGCTTTGAATCATGAATGAGATTTATGAATGATTTATGTGTGAGCTGAAGATTTGTAGTCAGCAGTTGTGACTTGGATTTCAGTCTGTTCTTGGTGTAAAGCTGTCCTACTTATTTATATAGACCGAGCAGGATGTGCATGGACTGCTTTTATTATTGCTTTTTTAACATTGACATCCGCACTGTTTCATTAATTCTGTTGTATGAATGTATTATTTTATTTTTTTGTGATGATCTGTTTCTTTAGATGTATGTCATGATTCAAGAGGAAATGTTTCATTCTTTACACACTGGCAGGAATGACTTGAAAGGTTTGGTGTAAACTAGGCTCGTCTTTACATCTGATACACTGTATTTTTGACAGGTGACCCTGACAAGTACTCTCCCTTAATACTACTGCCCTTCTGTACTCCACTCCTGTATGGGATATACAAGATGTAAATATAATAATTATCATGTATGATTTTTTTAAACAATCATGTTTTCTTTTTATTCTATTTTGTGGTTGTAGCCAGCTGCCTTTATTAGCTGTTTTGTCACTCTCCATTTTGTGATTCATCCATTTTTGTAATGTGAATTAATTTAGGTTCATTTGTAATGAGCTTTTAACAGTAGAAATGCTCTTAAAGCAGCTGTATAGGATTTTTGTGTGTATTTTATTTTTGTAATTAGTGGATCTCCCGGCCTCTCCAGAATGTTCCAGGACTGATGTTTAGAGTTTTGTCTGATCTTGGGAGTGTTTGACAATCTCAAAAGTAAGTGCTAGGTAACTTGCTAAACTTGCTTCGTCCATTTGCAACAATTCAAAGCCACCATATGAAAATGTATTTATTCCAGAGAAAACCAAAAATAATTGGATATGTTACAAAGGATGTGTTGATGGCTGTTATGTTTCTCTAGATATTTATTTTCATTTGTTTTTGTAATATTTGGATTTAAAAAAAAAAAAATTGTGATGTAACACTGGATTGATTTTGAGTCAATACACTACTGAGATCACACTAGCACGCTGCTAATTGTGAAATGCCTGTCAATATAGTTTGGAAAATCTAATTTAATTTTTGCTTTTACATGTACAGGATAATGGACAGTCATTAACTCAACATAAATCCAATCGGGACATACAAGACCCCTCCTCCCTACATCAGGGTCTTGATCACCCTGTCGGAGTTTATATTGTGACATAATGTCCATTTAATTAAAGCCTTGTATTGTTATAAGGAAATATTTCCTTTAGCCTCTGTGACCTTTGACCGCACAACCTACCTATAATCGCAGTGTATTTCCCAAATCTGAATAGGGATGTTTCAGGAATTTCCAATCATGTACATGGGTAATAAATACAGATTTTCCTACGTTTGAGGTTGTGTTGTGTGCTCATTTTTTGCAGCATTTTAGAATGTGTTAAGTATGATTTATGAGCTCAAATTAGGGGTGAATCGGATTGTGGTTGTCAATTGATGGGATCTATGAAGTGAGGAACTCATTTACACCATATGTAAATTGTAGGTGAAAGCAATAGTTTGTTATAGAATAAAAATGTCTCTCATCGATGAATAACACAGGCTTAAAGGTAGGTGCAATAAAAGTTCTTTACAAGCCACCGTGCCCCCCCACGATTATTTTATCCAATAAGCAAAATTATAAAATTGTAACTTCGAGGAATAGGAAGGATCACAAATACATGAGCCTTCAAGTCAATTTGATGTTCAAACCATTCAGTCAAAAATGGC
Source organism: Triplophysa dalaica (assembly GCF_015846415.1). NCBI lineage: Eukaryota > Metazoa > Chordata > Actinopteri > Cypriniformes > Nemacheilidae > Triplophysa > Triplophysa dalaica. The sequence continues at coordinate 4,696,603 of NC_079547.1, read as the reverse complement.
ACCTTGTTTTTAAAAGTGTAAAGGCCCTATTGAAAAAATAATTTTCTGTGTCCTTTTCAGACACCAGTCCATCGCTTAGGGGTTTGTTTTATTTTTCACATTGCAGAATCTGTCAACAGGGAATATATATTGTTATACACAGTGACTCTTTTAACCCTGCTCTAAAAAACATGCATATTTATAAAACACCAGAAAAACAGTTTGAATTGTTTATGAATATGATCCAGTGAGTATTATAAGATCCCACTTTACATGTTTTGTTGCTGTGTCTACATATTCATATATAACCCAATGACTGAGTAACAAAAAGAATTACTTTGAGGAATAGCTGGATTGCACCAGATGCTAATACCATATTTCGTTGTATAAATAATGTGAAAATAATTAATGATTAATAAAATAATAATTAAATACATATTGCAGGACTTAAGTGATTTTTATATTTTGTGTGCTTTTTGTTAGTCAAAGAGCTGCTTATAATCAATGATTTTGTTATTGTGATAGTACCTTGTTACCTGTGATTGGTGACACCAACCTTCAAATTGTAGTTAGGTAAGAAATGATTATGGATTTTTTTATTAAGGCTTAAGTCGATTCGTATTGTGTGTGTGTGTGTGTGTGTGTGTGTGTGTGTGTGTGTGCGTGTGTGTGTGTGTGTGTGTGTGTGCGCATGTGAGTGTTTGAGCACGCATGCATGCGTCTGTGTGTGTGTGTGCGAGTGTGTGAACAAAAGCAAGGATGCTACTATGTCAAAGGTTTCATAAACACTCTTCAAACTTTATTAACTATATTAACAAACTATATAACTCTTTATTAAGTCTGTGCTATCTTATTATATACATAATATTTACATAATATATACATTATGATGATGAAGCGCTCTAGATGTTCTTTACACAGCAGTATGCTTGGTTTTCTTGTGGAGAGGTGTGGAGCCATTGTCTTCATCATCATTCTCGCTCAAGTCCCGTCGCCTCTTACCAGAGGGTAAATTGGTGCGAGAGCTCTGAGGTTCAGAAGAAATCGATCTGGATCCATGGCTGAGGCTCGGGCTTGTGGTGGAACACGCCGATTGAGAGTGAAGGGGTCTTTGCTGGTGTGAGAAAGCAGACCCCTCGGTTCTGTTCTTAAAACGGTTCACTTCCTGTGTGAGCAAGAACCAGAAAACCGGTTTTGATAGAAGGCAGAGCTCGATACTTGAGAACAAACATGATGTTCACAATCTTACCTGGCGTAAGAACGTGTTTATATTCAGAGAATCAGGAGACACACAAGACTGTTTGCAGGTGGGACAAACATGTTCTTCTGAATCCAGCAGACACGATCGGATACCTGCGACCAAACAATCACATATGTTCTCAAAGGTTAAACAAACTTTCTGACTAACATTTGTTTGTGCAGAAACTCACAGTCGTCGCAGTAGCTGCTGCTGCAACAGGGAGTCGACACAGCATCGGTGATGAGATCTTTACAGATCTTACACAGAAAGGCATCGGGCACTGGATCTCCATCTGAGGTCGACGAGGAGGACTCGATCTGGGGTAAGAAAGGTGGATTCTCTTTCTTCTGAGATGCGTAAGCCTCACTAAACAGAACAAGCACACAATTATCAACCAAATGCTAATGTGTGTTCATGGTGATACACGGATGACAGTTAAAACTCACGCATTAATAATGGGAATGACATGCTTTCCGCTGCTGCTCAGCATCACTCCCTTCATGTTGGGGTCCTCCACCTCCATTAGGAAGCTGACAGGAATTCCTGCGCTTCTCCGAATGCGTTTACCCCCAACAAAAGTTGAATCCTGTGAGGGCACAAGCAACAGGTTGCATTTACATTCATGACATAACATGTGCACAAATGCTGTCCACGGTTTCCTTATGTGTTACCCGTGTCTTTGGGCAGTTTCTGATGTGATGCCCAGGGATGCCACAGTTATGGCACACATAGTTTGGTGGAAGGCCTCCAACCAGCCTGAGTGCTTCACTGGTAAGTGATGAGATTCATGATAGAGTGCACTTGAAAATTCTGCTCGTGATGTGATTGTTATTATACTCACTTCGAAGAATAGTAACAGAGGCTGGACTGGAACATGACAGCTTTTATTTTGTCCTCCTCTGATGCATTTGCCTCAGCCAGATTCTCAGTCTGTTCATTTAGAAATAAATGCTTTATGCGCCTATACAGTTTACATAGTTTTCATGTTGTTCAGTGGATTTCAGTACCCTGAAAAGCTGCTCCAGTGACAGTGATGAACTGTTCACTTGCTGTTGAAAGAAAAACAAAGAGATTTACTAGTAGCAGGCATAACCCCATCACACCCAGAGAGACAAACTAAACATGCTTAAAACAACGCAAACAGAACCCCATCAACTGGTATTTTAAAGCAAAATAGCTAAACCACAGCAAGGTAAACATTTTATATTGAAATTAGTTCATTACAGAACATGTATGTGAAACTTATAAGGTGATGTGAAGTTTTTCTTAAAAAAGAGTTTTAACTTCCTGAATTGTATAGTACAATAACATATGTGCCAATTGTCCCAGGCTTCTTCGTGGTCAACTCTGACCAGCTTAAAGAGATCATACGGTACAATGTAAATAACCGAGTCAACACTATTGTTTACATACTGCTTTTGAAGATCCACTTGATGGTTCAGAACAGTTACTGCAAAACAAAACAACAAAGACTCAATGACTGATTGAAATTCACTTAAAGATTCAAATTCGTAACATCTTCACGTGACTTACTTGGCATGTCTGTTATATGTGGATTTTAGTCCAGTTCCAGGGATTCGTCTGACGGTCACCATGGTGTAACTGGGGATGATGTCCGCATCATCAGTGTATTCTGTGGTAAACACACACTTATTTACAGTCCGTCCACATCAACCAAAGTAATACCAAGGGATTGTAAACCAACCACAGTACATATCAATATAACATGCTAACACTACTCGCAACACTTGTTTGTTAAAACATTGCATACTAATGAGTGTCTTAAATGCACCAGGTGAGCTGCGCCGTCGCCAAGCAACAGTAAACTGACTGAAGTCAAGCCATTTGACTTGGCAAAAGATAATTTAGCAACGTTATTTTAATCATTAATTTGCAAAGGCTTGTTAAACATGTGTGTCTTATCGTTTTGATTGTTTTTCTTAATGTCCATTTAATGCATTTAAATAGTAAAACAAATATTAAACCAGTGACCCTTATTTTCATAAAAACATTTAATACTTCACAAAAATCAACGTCCCCGTTTAAAGAAAGCAAATAAGTCCATTTTTACATGTGAAATATCAGAACTTACCTTCATTGGTTTGGTCGTTTTTGATGCTCAGATCGCAGCGCTTCAGTTTCTCTCGTCTCATGATTTGGCGTTTCAAATCTCCGAGAGTGATGTGAAGGCCATCAAAGATCACCGTGTCGTGTGTTAGTTTACTGAAAAACTTATAATGAACACACGGCATGTTGACTCGGCTGCGTTCTGATGCCCCTGCAACAATAACAACAGATCAATGAATGCAATAAATTGCAGAAATGCAGAAGAAATTAACAGAAATAACAGCAAGTAATTAACCAGAAATATAATATATATAATCAACACAAATATGAACTTCAAAAGTTAAAAACTTGACAACAACGAGGATGAAGAAATGTGCTCTCAGGAACCGCGATCTGCAACACTAAACAAAACGTAGCTTGTTACCATGGAAACCGATCAAGCGCATCAATTAAAGGGTTCCAGTGACGCAAATGTCTAAGCAAGAGAGCACAACTAAACAAAACAATAAAGTTTTATCGAAGTGTGTTATCAGTGTTTGGTGTCTTTGATTAAGTAAGATCATAATGTTTAATTTAGATGAATCCTTATAAACTTTTAATAATTATTTATACTGTCAATGTGGACAAGTATGCGATTTTTATAAATTAGGCCTATAGACACCTGTGTAGGCTATCTATACCTACTCCCTTCCTCCAGAGGAAGTCATCACGTTTTTTATATCTTGTTAAAATGCATCCTGGCTATTTTCTCAGCATTAACTATACAAAGATTTAGATTATTTTATCCAATAAGCAAAATTATAAAATTGTAACTTCGAGGAATAGGAAGGATCACAAATAGATGAGCCTTCAAGTCAATTTGATGTTCAAACCATTCAGTCAAAAATGGCACCTTGTTTTTAAAAGTGTAAAGGCCCTATTGAAAAAATAATTTTCTGTGTCCTTTTCAGACACCAGGCCATCGCTTAGGGGTTAGTTTTATTTTTCACATTGCAGAATCTGTCAACAGGGAATATATATTGTTATACACAGTGACTCTTTTAACCCTGCTCTAAAAAACATGCATATTTATAAAACACCAGAAAAACAGTTTGAATTGTTTATGAATATGATCCAGTGATTATTATAAGATCCCACTTTACATGTTTTGTTGCTGTGTCTACATATTCATATATAACCCAATGACTGAGTAACAAAAAGAATTACTTTGAGGAATAGCTGGATTGCACCAGATGCTAATACCATATTTCGTTGTATAAATAATGTGAAAATAATGAATGATTAATAAAATAAAAATTAAATACATATTGCAGGACTTAAGTGATTTTTATATTTTGTGTGCTTTTTGTTGGTCAAAGAGCTGCTTAAAGTCAATGATTTTGTTATTGTTAAAGTACCTTGTTACCTGTGATTGGTGACACCGTCCTTCAAATTGTAGTTAGGTAAGAAATGATTACGGATTTTTTTGTTAAGGCTTAAGTCGATTCGTATTGTGTGTGTGTGTGTGTGTGTGTGTGTACAAAAGCAAGGATGCTACTATGTCAAAGGTTTCATAAACACTCTTCAAACTTTATTAACTATATTAACAAACTATATAACTCTTTATTAAGTCTGTGCTATCTTATTATATACATAATATTTACATAATATATACATTATGATGATGAAGCGCTCTGGATGTTCTTTACACAGCAGTATGCTTGGTTTTCTTGTGGAGAGGTGTGGAGCCATTGTCTTCATCATCATTCTCGCTCAAGTCCCGTCGCCTCTTACCAGAGGGTAAATTGGTGCGAGAGCTCTGAGGTTCAAAAGAAATCGAGCTGGATCCATGGCTGAGGCTCGGGCTTGTGGTGGAACACACTGATTGAGAGTGAAGGGGTCTTTGCTGGTGTGAGAAAGCAGACCCCTCGGCTCTGTTCTTAAAACGGTTCACTTCCTGTGTGAGCAAGAACCAGAAAACCGGTTTTGATAGAAGGCAGAGCTCGATACTTGAGAACAAACATGATGTTAACAATCTTACCTGGCGTAAGAACGTGTTTATATTCAGAGAATCAGGAGACACACAAGACTTTTTGCAGGTGGGACAAACATGTTTATCTGAATCCAGCAGACACGATCGGATACCTGCGACCAAACAATCACATATGTTCTCAAAGGTCAAACAAACTTTCTGATTAACATTTGTTTGTGCAGAAACTCACAGTCGTCGCAGTAGCTGCTGCTGCAACAGGGAGTCGACACAGCATCGGTGATGAGATCTTTACAGATCTTACACAGAAAGGCATCGGGCACTGGATCTCCATCTGAGGCCGACGAGGAGGACTCGATCTGGGGTAAGAAAGGTGGATTCTCTTTCTTCTGAGATGCGTAAGCCTCACTAAACAGAACAAGCACACAATTATCAACCAAATGCAAATGTGTGTTCATGGTGATACACGGATGACAGTTTAAACTCACGCATTAATAATGGGAATAACATGCTTTCCGCTGCTGCTCAGCATCACTCCCTTCATGTTGGGGTCCTCCACCTCCATTAGGAAGCTGACAGGAATTCCTGCGCTTCTCCGAATGCGTTTACCCCCAACAAAGGTTGAATCCTGTGAGGGCACAAGCAACAGGTTGCATTTACATTCATGACATAACATGTGCGCAAATGCTGTCCACGGTTTCCTTATGTGTTACCCGTGTCTTTGGGCAGTTTCTGATGTGATGCCCAGGGATGCCACAGTTATGGCACACATAGTTTGGTGGAAGGCCTCCAACCAGCCTGAGTGCTTCACTGGTAAGTGATGAGATTCATGATAGAGTGCACTTGAAAATTCTGCTCGTGATGTGATTGTTATTATACTCACTTCGAAGAATAGTAACAGAGGCTGGACTGGAACATGACAGCTTTTATTTTGTCCTCCTCTGATGCATTTGCCTCAGCCAGATTCTCAGTCTGTTCATTTAGAAATAAATGCTTTATGCGCCTATACAGTTTACATAGTTTTCATGTTGTTCAGTGGATTTCAGTACCCTGAAAAGCTGCTCCAGTGACAGTGATGAACTGTTCACTTGCTGTTGAAAGAAAAACAAAGAGATTTACTAGTAGCAGGCATAACCCCATCACACCCAGAGAGACAAACTAAACATGCTTAAAACAACGCAAATAGAACCCCACCAACTGGTATTTTAAAGCAAAATAGCTAAACCACAGCAAGGTACAAATTTTATATTGAAATTAGTTCATTACAGAACATGTATGTGAAACTTATAAGGTGATGTGAAGTTTTTCTTAAAAAAGAGTTTTAACTTCCTGAATTGTATAGTACAATAACATATGTGCCAATTGTCCCAGGCTTCTTCGTGGTCAACTCTGACCAGCTTAAAGAGATCATACGGTACAATGTAAACTACCGAGTCAACACTATTGTTTACATACTGCTTTTGAAGATCCACTGATGGTTTAGAACAGTTACTGCAAAACAAAACAACAAGGACTCAATGACTGATTGAAATTCACTTAAAGATTCAAATTCGTAACATCTTCACGTGACTTACTTGGCATGTCTGTTATATGTGGATTTTAGTCCAGTTCCAGGGATTCGTCTGACGGTCACCATGGTGTAACTGGGGATGATGTCCGCATCATCAGTGTATTCTGTGGTAAACACACACTTATTTACAGTCCGTCCACATCAACCAAAGTAATACCAAGGGATTGTATACCAACCACAGTACATATCAATATAACATGCTAACACTACTCGCAACACTTGTTTGTTAAAACATTGCATACTAATGAGTGTCTTAAATGCACCAGGTGAGCTGCGCCGTCGCCAAGCAACAGTAAACTGACTGAAGTCAAGCCATTTGACTTGGCAAAAGATAATTTAGCAACGTTATTTTAATCATTAATTTGCAAAGACTTGTTAAACATGTGTGTCTTATCGTTTTGATTGTTTTTCTTAATGTCCATTTAATGCATTTAAATAGTAATACAAATATTAAGCCAGTGACCCTTATTTTCATAAAAACATTTAATACTTCACAAAAATCAACGTCCCCGTTTAAAGAAAGCAAATAAGTCCATTTTTACATGTGAAATATCAGAACTTACCTTCATTGGTTTGGTCGTTTTTGATGCTCAGATCGCAGCGCTTCAGTTTCTCTCGTCTCATGATTTGGCGTTTCAAATCTCCGAGAGTGATGTGAAGGCCATCAAAGATCACCGTGTCGTGTGTTAGTTTACTGAAAAACTTATAATGAACACACGGCATGTTGACTCGGCTGCGTTCTGATGCCCCTGCAACAATAACAACAGATCAATGAATGCAATAAATTGCAGAAATGCAGAAGAAATTAACAGAAATAACAGCAAGTAATTAACCACAAATATAATATATATAATCAACACAAATATGAACTTCAAAGTTAAAAACTTGACAACAACGAGGATGAAGAAATGTGCTTTCAGGAACCGCGATTAGCAACACTAAACAAAACGTAGCTTGTTACCATGGAAACCGATCAAGCGCATCAATTAAAGGGTTCCAGTGACGCAAATGTCTAAGCAAGATAGCACAACTAAACAAAACAATAAAGTTTTATCGAAGTGTGTTATCTGTGTTTGGCGTCTTTGATTAAGTAAGATCATGATGTTTAATTTAGATGAATCCTTATAAACTTTTAATAATTATTTATACTGTCAATGTGGACAAGTATGCGATTTTTATAAATTAGGCCTATTGTGCTTTGCGTGAGTGATGTAATTAGTAAATTATTAGATTTTTGAGGTAACATAGCCAAAATTGGTATAATTAATTTGCATTGTCTCTAAAGCCCTTTTCAGACACCAGTCCATCGCTTAGGGGTTAGTTTTATTTTTCACATTGCAGAATCTGTCAAAAGGAATATATATTGTTATACACAGTGACTCTTTTAACCCTGCTCTAAAAAACATGCATATTTATAAAACACCAGAAAAACTGTTTGAATTGTTTATGAATATGATCCAGTGATTATTATAAGATCCCACTTTACATGTTTTGTTGCTGTGTCTACATATTCATATATAACCCAATGACTGAGTAACAAAAAGAATTACTTTGAGGAATAGCTGGATTGCACCAGATGCTAATACCATATTTCGTTGTATAAATAATGTGAAAATAATGAATGATTAATAAAATAAAAATTAAATACATATTGAAGGACTTAAGTGATTTTTATATTTTGTGTGCTTTTTGTTAGTCAAAGAGCTGCTTAAAGTCAATGATTTTGTTATTGTTACAGTACCTTGTTACCTGTGATCGGTGACACCGTCCTTCAAATTGTAGTTAGGTAAGAAATGATTATGGATTTTTTTGTTAAGGCTTAAGTCGATTCGTATTGTGTGTGTGTGTGTGAGTGTTTGAGCACGCATGCATGCGTCTGTGTTTGTGTGTGTGTGTGTGTGTGTGAGTGTGTGTACAAAAGCAAGGATGCTACTATGTCAAAGGTTTCATAAACACTCTTCAAACTTTATTAACTATATTAACAAACTATATAACTCTTTATTAAGTCTGTGCTATCTTATTATATACATAATATTTACATAATATATACATTATGATGATGAAGCGCTCTAGATGTTCTTTACACAGCAGTATGCTTGGTTTTCTTGTGGAGAGGTGTGGAGCCATTGTCTTCATCATCATTCTCGCTCAAGTCCCGTCGCCTCTTACCAGAGGGTAAATTTGTGCGAGAGCTCTGAGGTTCAGAAGAAATCGAGCTGGATCCATGGCTGAGGCTCGGGCTTGTGGTGGAACACGCCGATTGAGAGTGAAGGGGTCTTTGCTGGTGTGAGAAAGCAGACCCCTCGGTTCTGTTCTTAAAACGGTTCACTTCCTGTGTGAGCAAGAACCAGAAAACCGGTTTTGATTGAAGGCAGAGCTCGATACTTGAGAACAGACATGATGTTCACAATCTTACCTGGCGTAAGAACGTGTTTATATTCAGAGAATCAGGAGACACACAAGACTGTTTGCAGGTGGGACAAACATGTTCTTCTGAATCCAGCAGACACGATCGGATACCTGCGACCAAACAATCACATATGTTCTCAAAGGTCAAACAAACTTTCTGACTAACATTTGTTTGTGAAGAAACTCACAGTCGTCGCAGTAGCTGCTGCTGCAACAGGGAGTCGACACAGCATCGGTGATGAGATCTTTACAGATCTTACACAGAAAGGCATCGGGCACTGGATCTCCATCTGAGGTCGACGAGGAGGACTCGATCTGGGGTAAGAAAGGTGGATTCTCTTTCTTCTGAGATGCGTAAGCCTCACTAAACAGAACAAGCACACAATTATCAACCAAATGCTAATGTGTGTTCATGGTGATACACGGATGACAGTTTAAACTCACGCATTAATAATGGGAATGACATGCTTTCCGCTGCTGCTCAGCATCACTCCCTTCATGTTGGGGTCCTCCACCTCCATTAGGAAGCTGACAGGAATTCCTGTGCTTCTCCGAATGCGTTTACCCCCAACAAAAGTTGAATCCTGTGAGGGCACAAGCAACAGGTTGCATTTACTTTCATGACATAACATGTGCACAAATGCTGTCCACAGTTTCCTTATGTGTTACCCGTGTCTTTGGGCAGTTTCTGATGTGATGCCCAGGGATGCCACAGTTATGGCACACATAGTTTGGTGGAAGGCCTCCAACCAGCCTGAGTGCTTCACTGGTAAGTGATGAGATTCATCATAGAGTGCACTTGAAAATTCTGCTCGTGATGTGATTGTTATTATACTCACTTCGAAGAATAGTAACAGAGGCTGGACTGGAACATGACAGCTTTTATTTTGTCCTCCTCTGATGCATTTGCCTCAGCCAGATTCTCAGTCTGTTCATTTAGAAATAAATGCTTTATGCGCCTATACAGTTTACATAGTTTTCATGTTGTTCAGTGGATTTCAGTACCCTGAAAAGCTGCTCCAGTGACAGTGATGAACTGTTCACTTGCTGTTGAAAGAAAAACAAAGAGATTTACTAGTAGCAGGCATAACCCCATCACACCCAGAGAGACAAACTAAACATGCTTAAAACAACGCAAACAGAACCCCACCAACTGGTATTTTAAAGCAAAATAGCTAAACCACAGCAAGGTACAAATTTTATATTGAAATTAGTTCATTACAGAACATGTATGTGAAACTTATAAGGTGATGTGAAGTTTTTCTTAAAAAAGAGTTTTAACATGCTGAATTGTATAGTACAATAACATATGTGCCAATTGTCCCAGGCTTCTTCGTGGTCAACTTTGACCAGCTTAAAGAGATCATACGGTACAATGTAAACTACCGAGTCAACACTATTGTTTACATACTGCTTTTGAAGATCCACTGGATGGTTTAGAACAGTTACTGCAAAACAAAACAACAAAGACTCAATGACTGATTGAAATTCACTTAAAGATTCAAATTCGTAACATCTTCACGTGACTTACTTGGCATGTCTGTTATATGTGGATTTTAGTCCAGTTCCAGGGATTCGTCTGACGGTCACCATGGTGTAACTGGGGATGATGTCCGCATCATCAGTGTATTCTGTGGTAAACACACACTTATTTACAGTCCGTCCACATCAACCAAAGTAATACCAAGGGATTGTTTACCAACCACAGTACATATCAATATAACATGCTAACACTACTCGCAACACTTGTTTGTTAAAACATTGCATACTAATGAGTGTCTTAAATGCACCAGGTGAGCTGCGCCGTCGCCAAGCAACAGTAAACTGACTGAAGTCAAGCCATTTGACTTGGCAAAAGATAATTTAGCAACGTTATTTTAATCATTAATTTGCAAAGGCTTGTTAAACATGTGTGTCTTATCGTTTTGATTGTTTTTCTTAATGTCCATTTAATGCATTTAAATAGTAATACAAATATTAAGCCAGTGACCCTTATTTTCATAAAAACATTTAATACTTCACAAAAATCAACGTCCCCGTTTAAAGAAAGCAAATAAGTCCATTTTTACATGTGAAATATCAGAACTTACCTTCATTGGTTTGGTCGTTTTTGATGCTCAGATCGCAGCGCTTCAGTTTCTCTCGTCTCATGATTTGGCGTTTCAAATCTCCGAGAGTGATGTGAAGGCCATCAAAGATCACCGTGTCGTGTGTTAGTTTACTGAAAAACTTATAATGAACACACGGCATGTTGACTCGGCTGCGTTCTGATGCCCCTGCAACAATAACAACAGATCAATGAATGCAATAAATTGCAGAAATGCAGAAGAAATTGACAGAAATAACAGCAAGTAATTAACCACAAATATAATATATATAATCAACACAAATATGAACTTCAAAAGTTAAAAACTTGACAACAACGAGGATGAAGAAATGTGCTTTCAGGAACCGCGATTAGCAACACTAAACAAAACGTAGCTTGTTACCAGGGAAACCGATCAAGCGCATCAATTAAAGGGTTCCAGTGACGCAAATGTCTAAGCAAGAGAGCACAACTAAACAAAACAATAAAGTTTTATCGAAGTGTGTTATCAGTGTTTGGTGTCTTTGATTAAGTAAGATCATGATGTTTAATTTAGATGAATCCTTATAAACTTTTAATAATTATTTATACTGTCAATGTGGACAAGTATGCGATTTTTATAAATTAGGCCTATTGTGCTTTGCGTGAGTGATGTAATTAGTAAATTATTACATTTTTGAGGTAACATACCCAAAATTGGTATAATTAATTTGCATTGTCTCTAAAGCCCTTTTCATACACCAGGCCATCGCTTAGGGGTTAGTTTTATTTTTCACATTGCAGAATCTGTCAAAAGGAATATATATTGTTATACACAGTGACTCTTTTAACCCTGCTCTAAAAAACATGCATATTTATAAAACACCAGAAAAACTGTTTGAATTGTTTATGAATATGATCCAGTGATTATTATAAGATCCCACTTTACATGTTTTGTTGCTGTGTCTACATATTCATATATAACCCAATGACTGAGTAACAAAAAGAATTACTTTGAGGAATAGCTGGATTGCACCAGATGCTAATACCATATTTCGTTGTATAAATAATGTGAAAATAATGAATGATTAATAAAATAAAAATTAAATACATATTGAAGGACTTAAGTGATTTTTATATTTTGTGTGCTTTTTGTTAGTCAAAGAGCTGCTTAAAGTCAATGATTTTGTTATTGTGATAGTACCTTGTTACCTGTGATCGGTGACACCGTCCTTCAAATTGTAGTTAGGTAAGAAATGATTATGGATTTTTTTGTTAAGGCTTAAGTCGATTCGTATTGTGTGTGTGTGTGTGTGTGTGAGTGTGTGTGTGAGTGTTTGAGCATGCATGCATGCGTCTGTGTTTGTGTGTGTGTGTGTGTGTGTGAGTGTGTGTACAAAAGCAAGGATGCTACTATGTCAAAGGTTTCATAAACACTCTTCAAACTTTATTAACTATATTAACAAACTATATAACTCTTTATTAAGTCTGTGCTATCTTATTATATACATAATATTTACATAATATATACATTATGATGATGAAGCTCTCTAGATGTTCTTTACACAGCAGTATGCTTGGTTTTCTTGTGGAGAGGTGTGGAGCCATTGTCTTCATCATCATTCTCGCTCAAGTCCCGTCGCCTCTTACCAGAGGGTAAATTGGTGCGAGAGCTCTGAGGTTCAGAAGAAATCGAGCTGGATCCATGGCTGAGGCTCGGGCTTGTGGTGGAACACGCCGATTGAGAGTGAAGGGGTCTTTGCTGGTGTGAGAAAGCAGACCCCTCGGTTCTGTTCTTAAAACGGTTCACTTCCTGTGTGACCAAGAACCAGAAAACCGGTTTTGATAGGAGGCAGAGCTCGATACTTGAGAACAAACATGAAGTTCACAATCTTACCTGGCGTAAAAACGTGTTTATATTCAGAGCATCAGGAGACACACAAGACTGTTTGCAGGTGGGACAAACATGTTCTTCTGAATCCAGCAGACACGATCGGATACCTGCGACCAAACAATCACATATGTTCTCAAAGGTCAAACAAACTTTCTGACTAACATTTGTTTGTGAAGAAACTCACAGTCGTCGCAGTAGCTGCTGCTGCAACAGGGAGTCGACACAGCATCGGTGATGAGATCTTTACAGATCTTACACAGAAAGGCATCGGGCACTGGATCTCCATCTGAGGCCGACGAGGAGGACTCGATCTGGGGTAAGAAAGGTGGATTCTCTTTCTTCTGAGATGCGTAAGCCTCACTAAACAGAACAAGCACACAATTATCAACCAAATGCTAATGTGTGTTCATGGTGATACACGGATGACAGTTTAAACTCACGCATTAATAATGGGAATGACATGCTTTCCGCTGCTGCTCAGCATCACTCCCTTCATGTTGGGGTCCTCCACCTCCATTAGGAAGCTGACAGGAATTCCTGCGCTTCTCCGAATGCGTTTACCCCCAACAAAAGTTGAATCCTGTGAGGGCACAAGCAACAGGTTGCATTTACATTCATGACATAACATGTGCGCAAATGCTGTCCACGGTTTCCTTATGTGTTACCCGTGTCTTTGGGCAGTTTCTGATGTGATGCCCAGGGATGCCACAGTTATGGCACACATAGTTTGGTGGAAGGCCTCCAACCAGCCTGAGTGCTTCACTGGTAAGTGATGAGATTCATGATAGAGTGCACTTGAAAATTCTGCTCGTGATGTGATTGTTATTATACTCACTTCGAAGAATAGTAACAGAGGCTGGACTGGAACATGACAGCTTTTATTTTGTCCTCCTCTGATGCATTTGCCTCAGCCAGATTCTCAGTCTGTTCATTTAGAAATAAATGCTTTATGCGCCTATACAGTTTACATAGTTTTCATGTTGTTCAGTGGATTTCAGTACCCTGAAAAGCTGCTCCAGTGACAGTGATGAACTGTTCACTTGCTGTTGAAAGAAAAACAAAGAGATTTACTAGTAGCAGGCATAACCCCATCACACCCAGAGAGACAAACTAAACATGCTTAAAACAACGCAAATAGAACCCCACCAACTGGTATTTTAAAGCAAAATAGCTAAACCACAGCAAGGTACAAATTTTATATTGAAATTAGTTCATTACAGAACATGTATGTGAAACTTATAAGGTGATGTGAAGTTTTTCTTAAAAAAGAGTTTTAACTTCCTGAATTGTATAGTACAATAACATATGTGCCAATTGTCCCAGGCTTCTTCGTGGTCAACTTTGACCAGCTTAAAGAGATCATACGGTACAATGTAAACTACCGAGTCAACACTATTGTTTACATACTGCTTTTGAAGATCCACTGGATGGTTTAGAACAGTTACTGCAAAACAAAACAACAAGGACTCAATGACTGATTGAAATTCACTTAAAGATTCAAATTCGTAACATCTTCACGTGACTTACTTGGCATGTCTGTTATATGTGGATTTTAGTCCAGTTCCAGGGATTCGTCTGACGGTCACCATGGTGTAACTGGGGATGATGTCCGCATCATCAGTGTATTCTGTGGTAAACACACACTTATTTACAGTCCGTCCACATCAACCAAAGTAATACCAAGGGATTGTATACCAACCACAGTACATATCAATATAACATGCTAACACTACTCGCAACACTTGTTTGTTAAAACATTGCATACTAATGAGTGTCTTAAATGCACCAGGTTAGCTGCGCCGTCGCCAAGCAACAGTAAACTGACTGAAGTCAAGCCATTTGACTTGGCAAAAGATAATTTAGCAACGTTATTTTAATCATTAATTTGCAAAGACTTGTTAAACATGTGTGTCTTATCGTTTTGATTGTTTTTCTTAATGTCCATTTTATGCATTTAAATAGTAATACAAATATTAAGCCAGTGACCCTTATTTTCATAAAAACATTTAATACTTCACAAAAATCAACGTCCCCGTTTAAAGAAAGCAAATAAGTCCATTTTTACATGTGAAATATCAGAACTTACCTTCATTGGTTTGGTCGTTTTTGATGCTCAGATCGCAGCGCTTCAGTTTCTCTCGTCTCATGATTTGGCGTTTCAAATCTCCGAGAGTGATGTGAAGGCCATCAAAGATCACCGTGTCGTGTGTTAGTTTACTGAAAAACTTATAATGAACACACGGCATGTTGACTCGGCTGCGTTCTGATGCCCCTGCAACAATAACAACAGATCAATGAATGCAATAAATTGCAGAAATGCAGAAGAAATTAACAGAAATAACAGCAAGTAATTAACCACAAATATAATATATATAATCAACACAAATATGAACTTCAAAGTTAAAAACTTGACAACAACGAGGATGAAGAAATGTGCTTTCAGGAACCGCGATTAGCAACACTAAACAAAACGTAGCTTGTTACCATGGAAACCGATCAAGCGCATCAATTAAAGGGTTCCAGTGACGCAAATGTCTAAGCAAGATAGCACAACTAAACAAAACAATAAAGTTTTATCGAAGTGTGTTATCTGTGTTTGGCGTCTTTGATTATGTAAGATCATAATGTTTAATTTAGATGAATCCTTATAAACTTTTAATAATTATTTATACTGTCAATGTGGACAAGTATGCGATTTTTATAAATTAGGCCTATTGTGCTTTGCGTGAGTGATGTAATTAGTAAATTATTACATTTTTGAGGTAACATACCCAAAATTGGTATAATTAATTTGCATTGTCTCTAAAGCCCTTTTCAGACACCAGTCCATCGCTTAGGGGTTAGTTTTATTTTTCACATTGCAGAATCTGTCAAAAGGAATATATATTGTTATACACAGTGACTCTTTTAACCCTGCTCTAAAAAACATGCATATTTATAAAACACCAGAAAAACTGTTTGAATTGTTTATGAATATGATCCAGTGATTATTATAAGATCCCACTTTACATGTTTTGTTGCTGTGTCTACATATTCATATATAACCCAATGACTGAGTAACAAAAAGAATTACTTTGAGGAATAGCTGGATTGCACCAGATGCTAATACCATATTTCGTTGTATAAATAATGTGAAAATAATGAATGATTAATAAAATAAAAATTAAATACATATTGAAGGACTTAAGTGATTTTTATATTTTGTGTGCTTTTTGTTAGTCAAAGAGCTGCTTAAAGTCAATGATTTTGTTATTGTTACAGTACCTTGTTACCTGTGATCGGTGACACCGTCCTTCAAATTGTAGTTAGGTAAGAAATGATTATGGATTTTTTTGTTAAGGCTTAAGTCGATTCGTATTGTGTGTGTGTGTGTGAGTGTTTGAGCACGCATGCATGCGTCTGTGTTTGTGTGTGTGTGTGTGTGTGAGTGTGTGTACAAAAGCAAGGATGCTACTATGTCAAAGGTTTCATAAACACTCTTCAAACTTTATTAACTATATTAACAAACTATATAACTCTTTATTAAGTCTGTGCTATCTTATTATATACATAATATTTACATAATATATACATAATGATGATGAAGCGCTCTGGATGTTCTTTACACAGCAGTATGCTTGGTTTTCTTGTGGAGAGGTGTGGAGCCATTGTCTTCATCATCATTCTCGCTCAAGTCCCGTCGCCTCTTACCAGAGGGTAAATTTGTGCGAGAGCTCTGAGGTTCAGAAGAAATCGAGCTGGATCCATGGCTGAGGCTCGGGCTTGTGGTGGAACACGCCGATTGAGAGTGAAGGGGTCTTTGCTGGTGTGAGAAAGCAGACCCCTCGGTTCTGTTCTTAAAACGGTTCACTTCCTGTGTGAGCAAGAACCAGAAAACCAGTTTTGATAGAAGGCAGAGCTCGATACTTGAGAACAGACATGATGTTCACAATCTTACCTGGCGTAAGAACGTGTTTATATTCAGAGAATCAGGAGACACACAAGACTGTTTGCAGGTGGGACAAACATGTTCTTCTGAATCCAGCAGACACGATCGGATACCTGCGACCAAACAATCACATATGTTCTCAAAGGTCAAACAAACTTTCTGACTAACATTTGTTTGTGAAGAAACTCACAGTCGTCGCAGTAGCTGCTGCTGCAACAGGGAGTCGACACAGCATCGGTGATGAGATCTTTACAGATCTTACACAGAAAGGCATCGGGCACTGGATCTCCATCTGAGGTCGACGAGGAGGACTCGATCTGGGGTAAGAAAGGTGGATTCTCTTTCTTCTGAGATGCGTAAGCCTCACTAAACAGAACAAGCACACAATTATCAACCAAATGCTAATGTGTGTTCATGGTGATACACGGATGACAGTTTAAACTCACGCATTAATAATGGGAATGACATGCTTTCCGCTGCTGCTCAGCATCACTCCCTTCATGTTGGGGTCCTCCACCTCCATTAGGAAGCTGACAGGAATTCCTGCGCTTCTCCGAATGCGTTTACCCCCAACAAAAGTTGAATCCTGTGAGGGCACAAGCAACAGGTTGCATTTACATTCATGACATAACATGTGCACAAATGCTGTCCACGGTTTCCTTATGTGTTACCCGTGTCTTTGGGCAGTTTCTGATGTGATGCCCAGGGATGCCACAGTTATGGCACACATAGTTTGGTGGAAGGCCTCCAACCAGCCTGAGTGCTTCACTGGTAAGTGATGAGATTCATCATAGAGTGCACTTGAAAATTCTGCTCGTGATGTGATTGTTATTATACTCACTTCGAAGAATAGTAACAGAGGCTGGACTGGAACATGACAGCTTTTATTTTGTCCTCCTCTGATGCATTTGCCTCAGCCAGATTCTCAGTCTGTTCATTTAGAAATAAATGCTTTATGCGCCCATACAGTTTACATAGTTTTCATGTTGTTCAGTGGATTTCAGTACCCTGAAAAGCTGCTCCAGTGACAGTGATGAACTGTTCACTTGCTGTTGAAAGAAAAACAAAGAGATTTACTAGTAGCAGGCATAACCCCATCACACCCAGAGAGACAAACTAAACATGCTTAAAACAACGCAAACAGAACCCCATCAACTGGTATTTTAAAGCAAAATAGCTAAACCACAGCAAGGTACAAATTTTATATTGAAATTAGTTCATTACAGAACATGTATGTGAAACTTATAAGGTGATGTGAAGTTTTTCTTAAAAAAGAGTTTTAACTTCCTGAATTGTATAGTACAATAACATATGTGCCTATTGTCCCAGGCTTCTTCGTGGTCAACTCTGACCAGCTTAAAGAGATCATACGGTACAATGTAAACAACCGAGTCAACACTATTGTTTACATACTGCTTTTGAAGATCCACTGGATGGTTTAGAACAGTTACTGCAAAACAAAACAACAAAGACTCAATTGAAATTCACTTAAAGATTCAAATTCGTAACATCTTCACGTGACTTACTTGGCATGTCTGTTATATGTGGATTTTAGTCCAGTTCCAGGGATTCGTCTGACGGTCACCATGGTGTAACTGGGGATGATGTCCGCATCATCAGTGTATTCTGTGGTAAACACACACTTATTTACAGTCCGTCCACATCAACCAAAGTAGTACCAAGGGATTGTTTACCAACCACAGTACATATCAATATAACATGCTAACACTACTCGCAACACTTGTTTGTTAAAACATTGCATACTAATGAGTGTCTTAAATGCACCAGGTGAGCTGCGCCGTCGCCAAGCAACAGTAAACTGTCTGAAGTCAAGTCATTTGACTTGGCAAAAGATAATTTAGCAACGTTATTTTAATCATTAATTTGGAAAGGCTTGTTAAACATGTGTGTCTTATCGTTTTGCATGTTTTTCTTAATGTCCATTTAATGCATTTAAATAGTAATACAAATATTAAACCAGTGACCCTTATTTTCATAAAAACATTTAATACTTCACAAAAATCAACGTGCCCGTTTAAAGAAAGCAAATAAGTCCCTTTTTACATGTGAAATATCAGAACTTACCTTCATTGGTTTGGTCGTTTTTGATGCTCAGATCGCAGCGCTTCAGTTTCTCTCGTCTCATGATTTGGCGTTTCAAATCTCCGAGAGTGATGTGAAGGCCATCAAAGATCACCGTGTCGTGTGTTAGTTTACTGAAAAACTTATAATGAACACACGGCATGTTGACTCGGCTGCGTTCTGATGCCCCTGCAACAATAACGACAGATCAATGAATGCAATAAATTGCAGAAATGCAGAAGAAATTAACAGAAATAACAGCAAGTAATTAACCACAAATATAATATATATAATCAACACAAATATGAACTTCAAAAGTTGAAAAACTTGACAACAACGAGGATGTAGAAATGTGCTCTCAGGAACCGCGATTAGCAACACTAAACAAAACGTAGCTTGTTACCATGGAAACCGATCAAGCGCATCAATTAAAGGGTTCCAGTGACGCAAATGTCTAAGCAAGAGAGCACAACTAAACAAAACAATAAAGTTTTATCGAAGTTTGTTATCAGTGTTTGGTGTCTTTGATTAAGTAAGATCATGATGTTTAATTTAGATGAATCCTTATAAACTTTTAATAATTATTTATACTGTCCATGTGGACAAGTATGCGTTTTTTATAAATTAGGCCTATTGTGCTTTGCGTGAGTGATGTAATTAGTAAATTATTACATTTTTGAGGTAACATACCCAAAATTGGTATAATTAATTTGCATTGTCTCTAAAGCCCTATCAAAAATGTTTACATTTTTTTATTTGACCTCAAATCGGGCACGAGCATTGGTCAATTAAACTGCCTCCCAAATGCGCGCGCGCGCGCAAACAGGGAGTTCACATAGGGAAAAACACAGCATGAAAAGAAACATGTCGGCTCACATTCTTTACTAACGCACATCACTAATTTTTACAAAATACATAAGTGTGTTCGAGCCTTTGCATTAATAACAGGGGTGAGAATGAGACTCGTATTCAAATGCAAAACAAGAGGCAGCCAACACCGTGCTGAAAGCTTCATATGTTTTAAATTAGTATTCAAAAAGATCTCACATGACGTGAACATTAAACAAGAACTACAAAACAAATGAAGACTTTTTGATAAAAACGTTTGTAATTAATTGAACGTGAATTACAGACCTAAACAAACATGAACGCTCTTCCTCCACTCCAGACCCGATCCAGAAAAACTATCTGCTATTAGATTAGATTCAACTTTATTGTCATTACACATATACAAGTACAGTACAGTGTTAACGAAATGTAGTTTAGGTCTAACCAGAAGTGCAATTAGCAAGTGCAGGATATACAGTGTTAATAAATACAGAATACAATATAAGGGAAATACTATACAAATGTTCTACAACAATATGACAGTCGGTATGTACTATGGACAATATATAAAGAAGGCTATATACTGTGAACATTAATGTACAGGTGGATATGAACAGATAACAATTTAGACTATACAATAGTGCAAGTGACTTAAGTGTGCATTAATTACAGACATTAGCTACTAAAGTTACAGTGAAGAAGATGAGTTAATGAAGTTATTAAGGTTACAGTGCAGTAGATGAGTTAATGCAGTTATTAAGGTTACAGTGCAGTAGATTAATTAATGCAGTTATTGAAGTTATGGTGCAATAGATGAGTAGATGCCGTGAATAGAGTTACAGTGCAGTAGATGAGTTAATGCAGTTATTAAGGTTACAGTGCAGAAGATGAGTTAATGCAGTTATTAAGGTTACAGTGCAGAAGATAAGTTAATGAAGTTATTAAGGTTACAGTGCAGTAGATGAGTTAATGCAGTTATTAAGGTTACAGTGCAGAAGATGAGTTAATGAAGTTATTAAGGTTACAGTGCAGTAGATGAGTTAATGCAGTTATTGAAGTTATGGTGCAATAGATGAGTAGATGCCGTTAGTAGAGTGACAGTGCAGTAGATGAGTTAGTGCAGTTATTGAAGTTACAGTGCAGTAGATGAGGTAATGCAGTTATTGAAGTTACAGTGCAGTAGATGAGGTAATGCAGTTCTGAAAGTTACACTGCAGTAGATGAGTTTTTGCAGTTATGGAAGTTACAGTGCAGTAGATGAGTTAGTGCAGTTATTGAAGTTACAGTGCAGTAGATGAGGTAATGCAGTTATTGAAGTTACAGTGCAGTAGATGAGGTAATGCAGTTATTGAAGTTACAGTGCAGTAGATGAGGTAATGCAGTTATTGAAGTTACAGTGCAGTAGATGAGTTTGTGCAGTTATTGAAGTTACAGTGCAGTAGATGAGGTAATGCAGTTATTGAAGTTACAGTGCAGTAGATGAGGTAATGCAGTTATTGAAGTTACAGTGCAGTAAATGAGTTTGTGCAGTTATTGAAGTTACAGTGCAGTAGATGAGGTAATGCAGTTCTGAAAGTTACACTGCAGTAGATGAGTTGGTACAGTTATTGAAGTTACAGTGCAGTAGATGAGGTAATTCAGTTATGAGAGTAGTCCATTAGTGCAAATGGGCATTCAGTAATATTCCTTGTGTGCAAGTGAGCAGTATAGAGTGCAAATTATGCTGTGTGTGTGTAAACAGTCCGGTAGAACAGATACATGAAATACTGGTGTGTACAGTTCAGTCATGCATGGCAGCCCTGTAGTGCAATGTAAACAATGTAATAGCAGCATTAAAGTTAAAGTTATGGGGGGTAGTGGAATCAGTGGGGAGCAGAGTTCAATAATGAAACAGCTCTGGGAAAAAAGCTGTTTCCTAGTCTGCTGGTTCTTGTCCGGAGGCACCTGAAGCGCCTACCGGAAGGCAGGAGAGTAAACAGTCTGTGAGCGGGGTGAGAGGAGTTCTTGAGAATGCTGCGAGCTCGACACAGACAGCGTTTCTTCTGGATGTCCTCAACGGAAGAGAGTGTAGTCCCTGTGATGCGCTGGGCTGTTTTCACCACCCGCTGCAGTGCCTTGCGCTCAGCAACAGAACAGTTCCCATACCAGACTGTGACACAGTTGGTCAGGATGCTCTCTATCGTGCAGCGATAGAAGTTCACCAGGATAGTTGAAGACAGTTGGTTCTTCTTCAGTGTCCTCAGAAAGAAGAGACGCTGGTGAGCCTTCTTGACCAGGCATGAGGTGTTGGTGGTCCAGGACCGGTCCTCCGAAATATGGGTCCCCAGGAACTTAAAACTGGAAACACGTTCAACAGCCGTCCCGTTAATGTGGATGGGGTCGTGTGTGCCTCCCTTCGCCTTCCTGAAGTCCACGATGATCTCCTTTGTCTTGGAGGTGTTAAAGAGCAGGTTGTTGTTTGAGCACCATGTGGCCAGGTGCCGTACCTCCTACCTGTAAGCAGTCTCATCGTTGTTGCTGATGAGACCAATCACTGTTGTATCGTCTGCGAACTTGATGAAGGAGTTAGATCCATTCACAGGTCTGCAGTCGAGTGTGAAAAGGGAGTAGAGAAAGGGGCTCAGTACGCAGCCCTGTGGAACACCAGTGTTGAGGGTGATTGTGGTGGAGCAGATGTTGCCTAACCTAACAAGCTGAGGCCTGTTCGTCAAGAAATCCATAATCCAGTTGCAGGTTGAGTTGTTAATGCCTAGGTTTCCAAGTTTGATGATTAGCTTGGAAGGGATGACGGTATTGAATGCAGAGCTGAAGTCTACACACAGCATGCGTGCATAAGTTTCCTCATTGTCCAGATGTGTGAGCACGGAGTGCAGCGCCATAGACACCGCATCATCTGTGCTCCTATTACTACGATAGGCAAATTGTTATGGGTCCAGTGTGGATGGTTGAGAGTCTTTTAGGTGTGACAGGACCAGCCGCTCGAAGCACTTCATGACAATGGGTGTGAGTGCTACAGGGCTGTAGTCATTCAGGCATGTCGGGCTGGAATTTTTTGGAATGGGCACAATGGAGGTGGATATAAAACATGCAGGAACCACTGCTTGGGCGAGGGACAGGTTAAAGATGTCCGTGAAGACCCCAGCGAGCTGTTCCGCACATGCCCTGAGTACGCGACCAGGGATGCCATCTGGGCCAGCAGCTTTGCGCGTGTTTATCCGGCTTAGTGCAGTGAAAACATCTGTGGAATTTAGTTTGATGATTGGCGGGTTCCTTATTGTCTCTCTCAAAGCGTGCATAAAAGTCATTAAGCTCGTTCAGAAAGTTAGCATCTGTGCCTGTGGGGATGGAGTGGTTGGGTTCTGTCTGTCTCTCGCTACAGTTCTCCTGAAGAATAAGAAACACCATCATTTCAAGTGTGCCTACCTCCCTGTTAACAAAAATATGAATACGTTTTACTACAAAAAAAGTGTTTTAAGTTAAAAAAATCGTATTGATGTGACCGGATGAAGTGGTTTGTTGAAGATCTAGACACCTGTGTAGGCTATCTATACCTAGTCCCTTCCTCCAGAGGGAGTCATCACGTTTTTTAAATCTTGTCAAAATGCATCCTGGCTATTTTCTCAGCATTAACTATACAAAGATTTAGATTATTTTATCCAATAAGCAAAATTATAAAATTGTAACTTCGAGGAATAGGAAGGATCACAAATAGATGAGCCTTCAAGTCAATTTGATGTTCAAACCATTCAGTCAAAAATGGCACCTTGTTTTTAAAAGTGTAAAGGCCCTATTGAAAAAGATAATTTTCTGTGTCCTTTTCAGACACCAGGCCATCGCTTAGGGGTTAGTTTTATTTTTCACATTGCAGAATCTGTCAACAGGGAATATATATTGTTATACACAGTGACTCTTTTAACCCTGCTCTAAAAAACATGCATATTTATAAAACACCAGAAAAACAGTTTGAATTGTTTATAAATATGATCCAGTGAGCATTATAAGATCCCACTTTACATGTTTTGTTGCTGTGTCTACATATTCATATATAACCCAATGACTGAGTAACAAAAAGAATTACTTTGAGGAATAGCTGGATTGTACCAGATGCTAATACCATATTTCGTTGTATAAATAATGTGAAAATAATTAATGATTAATAAAATAATAATTAAATACATATTGCAGGACTTAAGTGATTTTTATATTTTGTGTGCTTTTTGTTAGTCAAAGAGCTGCTTAAAGTCAATGATTTTGTTATTGTGATAGTACCTTGTTACCTGTGATTGGTGACACCGTCCTTCAAATTGTAGTTAGGTAAGAAATGATTATGGATTTTTTTATTAAGGCTTAAGTCGATTCATATTGTGTGTGTGTGTGTGTGTGTGCGTGTGAGTGTGAGTGTTTGAGCACGCATGCATGCGTCTGTGTGTGTGTGTGCGAGTGTGTGTACAAAAGCAAGGATGCTACTATGTCAAAGGTTTCATAAACACTCTTCAAACTTTATTAACTATATTAACAAACTATATAACTCTTTATTAAGTCCGTGCTATCTTATTATATACATAATATATACATAATATATACATTATGATGATGAAGCGCTCTGGATGTTCTTTACACAGCAGTATGCTTGGTTTTCTTGTGGAGAGGTGTGGAGCCATTGTCTTCATCATCATTCTCGCTCAAGTCCCGTCGCCTCTTACCAGAGGGTAAATTTGTGCGAGAGCTCTGAGGTTCAGAAGAAATCGAGCTGGATCCATGGCTGAGGCTCGGGCTTGTGGTGGAACATGCTGATTGAGAGTGAAGGGGTCTTTGCTGGTGTGAGAAATCAGACCCCTCGGCTCTGTTCTTAAAACGGTTCACTTCCTGTGTGAGCAAGAACCAGAAAACCGGTTTTGATAGAAGGCAGAGCTCGATACTTGAGAACAGACATGATGTTCACAATCTTACCTGGCGTAAGAACGTGTTTATATTCAGAGAATCAGGAGACACACAAGACTGTTTGCAGGTGGGACAAACATGTTCTTCTGAATCCAGCAGACACGATCGGATACCTGCGACCAAACAATCACATATGTTCTCAAAGGTCAAACAAACTTTCTGACTAACATTTGTTTGTGAAGAAACTCACAGTCGTCGCAGTAGCTGCTGCTGCAACAGGGAGTCGACACAGCATCGGTGATGAGATCTTTACAGATCTTACACAGAAAGGCATCGGGCACTGGATCTCCATCTGAGGTCGACGAGGAGGACTCGATCTGGGGTAAGAAAGGTGGATTCTCTTTCTTCTGAGATGCGTAAGCCTCACTAAACAGAACAAGCACACAATTATCAACCAAATGCTAATGTGTGTTCATGGTGATACACGGATGACAGTTTAAACTCACGCATTAATAATGGGAATGACATGCTTTCCGCTGCTGCTCAGCATCACTCCCTTCATGTTGGGGTCCTCCACCTCCATTAGGAAGCTGACAGGAATTCCTGTGCTTCTCCGAATGCGTTTACCCCCAACAAAAGTTGAATCCTGTGAGGGCACAAGCAACAGGTTGCATTTACTTTCATGACATAACATGTGCACAAATGCTGTCCACAGTTTCCTTATGTGTTACCCGTGTTTTTGGGCAGTTTCTGATGTGATGCCCAGGGATGCCACAGTTATGGCACACATAGTTTGGTGGAAGGCCTCCAACCAGCCTGAGTGCTTCACTGGTAAGTGATGAGATTCATCATAGAGTGCACTTGAAAATTCTGCTCGTGATGTGATTGTTATTATACTCACTTCGAAGAATAGTAACAGAGGCTGGACTGGAACATGACAGCTTTTATTTTGTCCTCCTCTGATGCATTTGCCTCAGCCAGATTCTCAGTCTGTTCATTTAGAAATAAATGCTTTATGCGCCTATACAGTTTACATAGTTTTCATGTTGTTCAGTGGATTTCAGTACCCTGAAAAGCTGCTCCAGTGACAGTGATGAACTGTTCACTTGCTGTTGAAAGAAAAACAAAGAGATTTACTAGTAGCAGGCATAACCCCATCACACCCAGAGAGACAAACTAAACATGCTTAAAACAACGCAAACAGAACCCCACCAACTGGTATTTTAAAGCAAAATAGCTAAACCACAGCAAGGTACAAATTTTATATTGAAATTAGTTCATTACAGAACATGTATGTGAAACTTATAAGGTGATGTGAAGTTTTTCTTAAAAAAGAGAATTAACATGCTGAATTGTATAGTACAATAACATATGTGCCAATTGTCCCAGGCTTCTTCGTGGTCAACTTTGACCAGCTTAAAGAGATCATACGGTACAATGTAAACTACCGAGTCAACACTATTGTTTACATACTGCTTTTGAAGATCCACTGGATGGTTTAGAACAGTTACTGCAAAACAAAACAACAAAGACTCAATGACTGATTGAAATTCACTTAAAGATTCAAATTCGTAACATCTTCACGTGACTTACTTGGCATGTCTGTTATATGTGGATTTTAGTCCAGTTCCAGGGATTCGTCTGACGGTCACCATGGTGTAACTGGGGATGATGTCCGCATCATCAGTGTATTCTGTGGTAAACACACACTTATTTACAGTCCGTCCACATCAACCAAAGTAATACCAAGGGATTATACCAACCACAGTACATATCAATATAACATGCTAACACTACTCGCAACACTTGTTTGTTAAAACATTGCATACTAATGAGTGTCTTAAATGCACCAGGTGAGCTGCGCCGTCGCCAAGCAACAGTAAACTGACTGAAGTCAAGCCATTTGACTTGGCAAAAGATAATTTAGCAACGTTATTTTAATCATTAATTTGCAAAGGCTTGTTAAACATGTGTGTCTTATCGTTTTGATTGTTTTTCTTAATGTCCATTTAATGCATTTAAATAGTAAAACAAATATTAAACCAGTGACCCTTATTTTCATAAAAACATTTAATACTTCACAAAAATCAACGTCCCCGTTTAAAGAAAGCAAATAAGTCAATTTTTACATGTGAAATATCAGAACTTACCTTCATTGGTTTGGTCGTTTTTGATGCTCAGATCGCAGCGCTTCAGTTTCTCTCGTCTCATGATTTGGCGTTTCAAATCTCCGAGAGTGATGTGAAGGCCATCAAAGATCACCGTGTCGTGTGTTAGTTTACTGAAAAACTTATAATGAACACACGGCATGTTGACTCGGCTGCGTTCTGATGCCCCTGCAACAATAACAACAGATCAATGAATGCAATAAATTGCAGAAATGCAGAAGAAATTGACAGAAATAACAGCAAGTAATTAACCACAAATATAATATATATAATCAACACAAATATGAACTTCAAAAGTTAAAAACTTGACAACAACGAGGATGAAGAAATGTGCTTTCAGGAACCGCGATTAGCAACACTAAACAAAACGTAGCTTGTTACCAGGGAAACCGATCAAGCGCATCAATTAAAGGGTTCCAGTGACGCAAATGTCTAAGCAAGATAGCACAACTAAACAAAACAATAAAGTTTTATCGAAGTGTTTTATCAGTGTTTGGTGTCTTTGATTATGTAAGATCATAATGTTTAATTTAGATGAATCCTTATAAACTTTTAATAATTATTTAACTGTCAATGTGGACAAGTATGCGTTTTTTATAAATTAGGCCTATTGTGCTTTGCGTGAGTGATGTAATTAGTAAATTATTACATTTTTGAGGTAACATACCCAAAATTGGTATAATTAATTTGCATTGTCTCTAAAGCCCTTTTCATACACCAGGCCATCGCTTAGGGGTTAGTTTTATTTTTCACATTGCAGAATCTGTCAACAGGAATATATATTGTTATACACAGTGACTCTTTTAACCCTGCTCTAAAAAACATGCATATTTATAAAACACCAGAAAAACAGTTTGAATTGTTTATGAATATGATCCAGTGATTATTATAAGATCCCACTTTACATGTTTTGTTGCTGTGTCTACATATTCATATATAACCCAATGACTGAGTAACAAAAAGAATTACTTTGAGGAATAGCTGGATTGCACCAGATGCTAATACCATATTTCGTTGTATAAATAATGTGAAAATAATGAATGATTAATAAAATAAAAATTAAATACATATTGAAGGACTTAAGTGATTTTTATATTTTGTGTGCTTTTTGTTAGTCAAAGAGCTGCTTAAAGTCAATGATTTTGTTATTGTGATAGTACCTTGTTACCTGTGATCGGTGACACCGTCCTTCAAATTGTAGTTAGGTAAGAAATGATTATGGATTTTTTTGTTAAGGCTTAAGTCGATTCGTATTGTGTGTGTGTGTGTGAGTGTTTGAGCACGCATGCATGCGTCTGTGTTTGTGTGTGTGTGTGTGTGTGTGTGAGTGTGTGTACAAAAGCAAGGATGCTACTATGTCAAAGGTTTCATAAACACTCTTCAAACTTTATTAACTATATTAACAAACTATATAACTCTTTATTAAGTCTGTGCTATCTTATTATATACATAATATTTACATAATATATACATAATGATGATGAAGCGCTCTAGATGTTCTTTACACAGCAGTATGCTTGGTTTTCTTGTGGAGAGGTGTGGAGCCATTGTCTTCATCATCATTCTCGCTCAAGTCCCGTCGCCTCTTACCAGAGGGTAAATTGGTGCGAGAGCTCTGAGGTTCAGAAGAAATCGAGCTGGATCCATGGCTGAGGCTCGGGCTTGTGGTGGAACACACTGATTGAGAGTGAAGGGGTCTTTGCTGGTGTGAGAAAGCAGACCCCTCGGTTCTGTTCTTAAAACGGTTCACTTCCTGTGTGAGCAAGAACCAGAAAACCGGTTTTGATAGGAGGCAGAGCTCGATACTTGAGAACAAACATGAAGTTCACAATCTTACCTGGCGTAAAAACGTGTTTATATTCAGAGCATCAGGAGACACACAAGACTGTTTGCAGGTGGGACAAACATGTTCTTCTGAATCCAGCAGACACGATCGGATACCTGCGACCAAACAATCACATATGTTCTCAAAGGTCAAACAAACTTTCTGACTAACATTTGTTTGTGAAGAAACTCACAGTCGTCGCAGTAGCTGCTGCTGCAACAGGGAGTCGACACAGCATCGGTGATGAGATCTTTACAGATCTTACACAGAAAGGCATCGGGCACTGGATCTCCATCTGAGGCCGACGAGGAGGACTCGATCTGGGGTAAGAAAGGTGGATTCTCTTTCTTCTGAGATGCGTAAGCCTCACTAAACAGAACAAGCACACAATTATCAACCAAATGCTAATGTGTGTTCATGGTGATACACGGATGACAGTTTAAACTCACGCATTAATAATGGGAATGACATGCTTTCCGCTGCTGCTCAGCATCACTCCCTTCATGTTGGGGTCCTCCACCTCCATTAGGAAGCTGACAGGAATTCCTGCGCTTCTCCGAATGCGTTTACCCCCAACAAAAGTTGAATCCTGTGAGGGCACAAGCAACAGGTTGCATTTACATTCATGACATAACATGTGCACAAATGCTGTCCACGGTTTCCTTATGTGTTACCCGTGTCTTTGGGCAGTTTCTGATGTGATGCCCAGGGATGCCACAGTTATGGCACACATAGTTTGGTGGAAGGCCTCCAACCAGCCTGAGTGCTTCACTGGTAAGTGATGAGATTCATGATAGAGTGCACTTGAAAATTCTGCTCGTGATGTGATTGTTATTATACTCACTTCGAAGAATAGTAACAGAGGCTGGACTGGAACATGACAGCTTTTATTTTGTCCTCCTCTGATGCATTTGCCTCAGCCAGATTCTCAGTCTGTTCATTTAGAAATAAATGCTTTATGCGCCTATACAGTTTACATAGTTTTCATGTTGTTCAGTGGATTTCAGTACCCTGAAAAGCTGCTCCAGTGACAGTGATGAACTGTTCACTTGCTGTTGAAAGAAAAACAAAGAGATTTACTAGTAGCAGGCATAACCCCATCACACCCAGAGAGACAAACTAAACATGCTTAAAACAACGCAAACAGAACCCCACCAACTGGTATTTTAAAGCAAAATAGCTAAACCACAGCAAGGTACAAATTTTATATTGAAATTAGTTCATTACAGAACATGTATGTGAAACTTATAAGGTGATGTGAAGTTTTTCTTAAAAAAGAGTTTTAACATGCTGAATTGTATAGTACAATAACATATGTGCCAATTGTCCCAGGCTTCTTCGTGGTCAACTTTGACCAGCTTAAAGAGATCATACGGTACAATGTAAACTACCGAGTCAACACTATTGTTTACATACTGCTTTTGAAGATCCACTGGATGGTTTAGAACAGTTACTGCAAAACAAAACAACAAAGACTCAATGACTGATTGAAATTCACTTAAAGATTCAAATTCGTAACATCTTCACGTGACTTACTTGGCATGTCTGTTATATGTGGATTTTAGTCCAGTTCCAGGGATTCGTCTGACGGTCACCATGGTGTAACTGGGGATGATGTCCGCATCATCAGTGTATTCTGTGGTAAACACACACTTATTTACAGTCCGTCCACATCAACCAAAGTAATACCAAGGGATTGTTTACCAACCACAGTACATATCAATATAACATGCTAACACTACTCGCAACACTTGTTTGTTAAAACATTGCATACTAATGAGTGTCTTAAATGCACCAGGTGAGCTGCGCCGTCGCCAAGCAACAGTAAACTGACTGAAGTCAAGCCATTTGACTTGGCAAAAGATAATTTAGCAACGTTATTTTAATCATTAATTTGCAAAGGCTTGTTAAACATGTGTGTCTTATCGTTTTGATTGTTTTTCTTAATGTCCATTTAATGCATTTAAATAGTAATACAAATATTAAGCCAGTGACCCTTATTTTCATAAAAACATTTAATACTTCACAAAAATCAACGTCCCCGTTTAAAGAAAGCAAATAAGTCCATTTTTACATGTGAAATATCAGAACTTACCTTCATTGGTTTGGTCGTTTTTGATGCTCAGATCGCAGCGCTTCAGTTTCTCTCGTCTCATGATTTGGCGTTTCAAATCTCCGAGAGTGATGTGAAGGCCATCAAAGATCACCGTGTCGTGTGTTAGTTTACTGAAAAACTTATAATGAACACACGGCATGTTGACTCGGCTGCGTTCTGATGCCCCTGCAACAATAACAACAGATCAATGAATGCAATAAATTGCAGAAATGCAGAAGAAATTGACAGAAATAACAGCAAGTAATTAACCACAAATATAATATATATAATCAACACAAATATGAACTTCAAAAGTTAAAAACTTGACAACAACGAGGATGAAGAAATGTGCTTTCAGGAACCGCGATTAGCAACACTAAACAAAACGTAGCTTGTTACCAGGGAAACCGATCAAGCGCATCAATTAAAGGGTTCCAGTGACGCAAATGTCTAAGCAAGAGAGCACAACTAAACAAAACAATAAAGTTTTATCGAAGTGTGTTATCAGTGTTTGGTGTCTTTGATTAAGTAAGATCATGATGTTTAATTTAGATGAATCCTTATAAACTTTTAATAATTATTTATACTGTCAATGTGGACAAGTATGCGATTTTTATAAATTAGGCCTATTGTGCTTTGCGTGAGTGATGTAATTAGTAAATTATTACATTTTTGAGGTAACATACCCAAAATTGGTATAATTAATTTGCATTGTCTCTAAAGCCCTTTTCATACACCAGGCCATCGCTTAGGGGTTAGTTTTATTTTTCACATTGCAGAATCTGTCAAAAGGAATATATATTGTTATACACAGTGACTCTTTTAACCCTGCTCTAAAAAACATGCATATTTATAAAACACCAGAAAAACTGTTTGAATTGTTTATGAATATGATCCAGTGATTATTATAAGATCCCACTTTACATGTTTTGTTGCTGTGTCTACATATTCATATATAACCCAATGACTGAGTAACAAAAAGAATTACTTTGAGGAATAGCTGGATTGCACCAGATGCTAATACCATATTTCGTTGTATAAATAATGTGAAAATAATGAATGATTAATAAAATAAAAATTAAATACATATTGAAGGACTTAAGTGATTTTTATATTTTGTGTGCTTTTTGTTAGTCAAAGAGCTGCTTAAAGTCAATGATTTTGTTATTGTGATAGTACCTTGTTACCTGTGATCGGTGACACCGTCCTTCAAATTGTAGTTAGGTAAGAAATGATTATGGATTTTTTTGTTAAGGCTTAAGTCGATTCGTATTGTGTGTGTGTGTGTGTGTGTGAGTGTGTGTGTGAGTGTTTGAGCATGCATGCATGCGTCTGTGTTTGTGTGTGTGTGTGTGTGTGTGAGTGTGTGTACAAAAGCAAGGATGCTACTATGTCAAAGGTTTCATAAACACTCTTCAAACTTTATTAACTATATTAACAAACTATATAACTCTTTATTAAGTCTGTGCTATCTTATTATATACATAATATTTACATAATATATACATTATGATGATGAAGCTCTCTAGATGTTCTTTACACAGCAGTATGCTTGGTTTTCTTGTGGAGAGGTGTGGAGCCATTGTCTTCATCATCATTCTCGCTCAAGTCCCGTCGCCTCTTACCAGAGGGTAAATTGGTGCGAGAGCTCTGAGGTTCAGAAGAAATCGAGCTGGATCCATGGCTGAGGCTCGGGCTTGTGGTGGAACACGCCGATTGAGAGTGAAGGGGTCTTTGCTGGTGTGAGAAAGCAGACCCCTCGGTTCTGTTCTTAAAACGGTTCACTTCCTGTGTGACCAAGAACCAGAAAACCGGTTTTGATAGGAGGCAGAGCTCGATACTTGAGAACAAACATGAAGTTCACAATCTTACCTGGCGTAAAAACGTGTTTATATTCAGAGCATCAGGAGACACACAAGACTGTTTGCAGGTGGGACAAACATGTTCTTCTGAATCCAGCAGACACGATCGGATACCTGCGACCAAACAATCACATATGTTCTCAAAGGTCAAACAAACTTTCTGACTAACATTTGTTTGTGAAGAAACTCACAGTCGTCGCAGTAGCTGCTGCTGCAACAGGGAGTCGACACAGCATCGGTGATGAGATCTTTACAGATCTTACACAGAAAGGCATCGGGCACTGGATCTCCATCTGAGGCCGACGAGGAGGACTCGATCTGGGGTAAGAAAGGTGGATTCTCTTTCTTCTGAGATGCGTAAGCCTCACTAAACAGAACAAGCACACAATTATCAACCAAATGCTAATGTGTGTTCATGGTGATACACGGATGACAGTTTAAACTCACGCATTAATAATGGGAATGACATGCTTTCCGCTGCTGCTCAGCATCACTCCCTTCATGTTGGGGTCCTCCACCTCCATTAGGAAGCTGACAGGAATTCCTGCGCTTCTCCGAATGCGTTTACCCCCAACAAAAGTTGAATCCTGTGAGGGCACAAGCAACAGGTTGCATTTACATTCATGACATAACATGTGCGCAAATGCTGTCCACGGTTTCCTTATGTGTTACCCGTGTCTTTGGGCAGTTTCTGATGTGATGCCCAGGGATGCCACAGTTATGGCACACATAGTTTGGTGGAAGGCCTCCAACCAGCCTGAGTGCTTCACTGGTAAGTGATGAGATTCATGATAGAGTGCACTTGAAAATTCTGCTCGTGATGTGATTGTTATTATACTCACTTCGAAGAATAGTAACAGAGGCTGGACTGGAACATGACAGCTTTTATTTTGTCCTCCTCTGATGCATTTGCCTCAGCCAGATTCTCAGTCTGTTCATTTAGAAATAAATGCTTTATGCGCCTATACAGTTTACATAGTTTTCATGTTGTTCAGTGGATTTCAGTACCCTGAAAAGCTGCTCCAGTGACAGTGATGAACTGTTCACTTGCTGTTGAAAGAAAAACAAAGAGATTTACTAGTAGCAGGCATAACCCCATCACACCCAGAGAGACAAACTAAACATGCTTAAAACAACGCAAATAGAACCCCACCAACTGGTATTTTAAAGCAAAATAGCTAAACCACAGCAAGGTACAAATTTTATATTGAAATTAGTTCATTACAGAACATGTATGTGAAACTTATAAGGTGATGTGAAGTTTTTCTTAAAAAAGAGTTTTAACTTCCTGAATTGTATAGTACAATAACATATGTGCCAATTGTCCCAGGCTTCTTCGTGGTCAACTTTGACCAGCTTAAAGAGATCATACGGTACAATGTAAACTACCGAGTCAACACTATTGTTTACATACTGCTTTTGAAGATCCACTGGATGGTTTAGAACAGTTACTGCAAAACAAAACAACAAGGACTCAATGACTGATTGAAATTCACTTAAAGATTCAAATTCGTAACATCTTCACGTGACTTACTTGGCATGTCTGTTATATGTGGATTTTAGTCCAGTTCCAGGGATTCGTCTGACGGTCACCATGGTGTAACTGGGGATGATGTCCGCATCATCAGTGTATTCTGTGGTAAACACACACTTATTTACAGTCCGTCCACATCAACCAAAGTAATACCAAGGGATTGTATACCAACCACAGTACATATCAATATAACATGCTAACACTACTCGCAACACTTGTTTGTTAAAACATTGCATACTAATGAGTGTCTTAAATGCACCAGGTTAGCTGCGCCGTCGCCAAGCAACAGTAAACTGACTGAAGTCAAGCCATTTGACTTGGCAAAAGATAATTTAGCAACGTTATTTTAATCATTAATTTGCAAAGACTTGTTAAACATGTGTGTCTTATCGTTTTGATTGTTTTTCTTAATGTCCATTTTATGCATTTAAATAGTAATACAAATATTAAGCCAGTGACCCTTATTTTCATAAAAACATTTAATACTTCACAAAAATCAACGTCCCCGTTTAAAGAAAGCAAATAAGTCCATTTTTACATGTGAAATATCAGAACTTACCTTCATTGGTTTGGTCGTTTTTGATGCTCAGATCGCAGCGCTTCAGTTTCTCTCGTCTCATGATTTGGCGTTTCAAATCTCCGAGAGTGATGTGAAGGCCATCAAAGATCACCGTGTCGTGTGTTAGTTTACTGAAAAACTTATAATGAACACACGGCATGTTGACTCGGCTGCGTTCTGATGCCCCTGCAACAATAACAACAGATCAATGAATG
This sequence comes from Triplophysa dalaica, assembly GCF_015846415.1. Classification (NCBI taxonomy): domain Eukaryota; kingdom Metazoa; phylum Chordata; class Actinopteri; order Cypriniformes; family Nemacheilidae; genus Triplophysa; species Triplophysa dalaica. The sequence goes on along the minus strand of NC_079547.1, from coordinate 4,661,433 downwards.
CAATAAATTGCAGAAATGCAGAAGAAATTAACAGAAATAACAGCAAGTAATTAACCACAAATATAATATATATAATCAACACAAATATGAACTTCAAAGTTAAAAACTTGACAACAACGAGGATGAAGAAATGTGCTTTCAGGAACCGCGATTAGCAACACTAAACAAAACGTAGCTTGTTACCATGGAAACCGATCAAGCGCATCAATTAAAGGGTTCCAGTGACGCAAATGTCTAAGCAAGATAGCACAACTAAACAAAACAATAAAGTTTTATCGAAGTGTGTTATCTGTGTTTGGCGTCTTTGATTATGTAAGATCATAATGTTTAATTTAGATGAATCCTTATAAACTTTTAATAATTATTTATACTGTCAATGTGGACAAGTATGCGATTTTTATAAATTAGGCCTATTGTGCTTTGCGTGAGTGATGTAATTAGTAAATTATTACATTTTTGAGGTAACATACCCAAAATTGGTATAATTAATTTGCATTGTCTCTAAAGCCCTTTTCAGACACCAGTCCATCGCTTAGGGGTTAGTTTTATTTTTCACATTGCAGAATCTGTCAAAAGGAATATATATTGTTATACACAGTGACTCTTTTAACCCTGCTCTAAAAAACATGCATATTTATAAAACACCAGAAAAACTGTTTGAATTGTTTATGAATATGATCCAGTGATTATTATAAGATCCCACTTTACATGTTTTGTTGCTGTGTCTACATATTCATATATAACCCAATGACTGAGTAACAAAAAGAATTACTTTGAGGAATAGCTGGATTGCACCAGATGCTAATACCATATTTCGTTGTATAAATAATGTGAAAATAATGAATGATTAATAAAATAAAAATTAAATACATATTGAAGGACTTAAGTGATTTTTATATTTTGTGTGCTTTTTGTTAGTCAAAGAGCTGCTTAAAGTCAATGATTTTGTTATTGTTACAGTACCTTGTTACCTGTGATCGGTGACACCGTCCTTCAAATTGTAGTTAGGTAAGAAATGATTATGGATTTTTTTGTTAAGGCTTAAGTCGATTCGTATTGTGTGTGTGTGTGTGAGTGTTTGAGCACGCATGCATGCGTCTGTGTTTGTGTGTGTGTGTGTGTGTGAGTGTGTGTACAAAAGCAAGGATGCTACTATGTCAAAGGTTTCATAAACACTCTTCAAACTTTATTAACTATATTAACAAACTATATAACTCTTTATTAAGTCTGTGCTATCTTATTATATACATAATATTTACATAATATATACATAATGATGATGAAGCGCTCTGGATGTTCTTTACACAGCAGTATGCTTGGTTTTCTTGTGGAGAGGTGTGGAGCCATTGTCTTCATCATCATTCTCGCTCAAGTCCCGTCGCCTCTTACCAGAGGGTAAATTTGTGCGAGAGCTCTGAGGTTCAGAAGAAATCGAGCTGGATCCATGGCTGAGGCTCGGGCTTGTGGTGGAACACGCCGATTGAGAGTGAAGGGGTCTTTGCTGGTGTGAGAAAGCAGACCCCTCGGTTCTGTTCTTAAAACGGTTCACTTCCTGTGTGAGCAAGAACCAGAAAACCAGTTTTGATAGAAGGCAGAGCTCGATACTTGAGAACAGACATGATGTTCACAATCTTACCTGGCGTAAGAACGTGTTTATATTCAGAGAATCAGGAGACACACAAGACTGTTTGCAGGTGGGACAAACATGTTCTTCTGAATCCAGCAGACACGATCGGATACCTGCGACCAAACAATCACATATGTTCTCAAAGGTCAAACAAACTTTCTGACTAACATTTGTTTGTGAAGAAACTCACAGTCGTCGCAGTAGCTGCTGCTGCAACAGGGAGTCGACACAGCATCGGTGATGAGATCTTTACAGATCTTACACAGAAAGGCATCGGGCACTGGATCTCCATCTGAGGTCGACGAGGAGGACTCGATCTGGGGTAAGAAAGGTGGATTCTCTTTCTTCTGAGATGCGTAAGCCTCACTAAACAGAACAAGCACACAATTATCAACCAAATGCTAATGTGTGTTCATGGTGATACACGGATGACAGTTTAAACTCACGCATTAATAATGGGAATGACATGCTTTCCGCTGCTGCTCAGCATCACTCCCTTCATGTTGGGGTCCTCCACCTCCATTAGGAAGCTGACAGGAATTCCTGCGCTTCTCCGAATGCGTTTACCCCCAACAAAAGTTGAATCCTGTGAGGGCACAAGCAACAGGTTGCATTTACATTCATGACATAACATGTGCACAAATGCTGTCCACGGTTTCCTTATGTGTTACCCGTGTCTTTGGGCAGTTTCTGATGTGATGCCCAGGGATGCCACAGTTATGGCACACATAGTTTGGTGGAAGGCCTCCAACCAGCCTGAGTGCTTCACTGGTAAGTGATGAGATTCATCATAGAGTGCACTTGAAAATTCTGCTCGTGATGTGATTGTTATTATACTCACTTCGAAGAATAGTAACAGAGGCTGGACTGGAACATGACAGCTTTTATTTTGTCCTCCTCTGATGCATTTGCCTCAGCCAGATTCTCAGTCTGTTCATTTAGAAATAAATGCTTTATGCGCCCATACAGTTTACATAGTTTTCATGTTGTTCAGTGGATTTCAGTACCCTGAAAAGCTGCTCCAGTGACAGTGATGAACTGTTCACTTGCTGTTGAAAGAAAAACAAAGAGATTTACTAGTAGCAGGCATAACCCCATCACACCCAGAGAGACAAACTAAACATGCTTAAAACAACGCAAACAGAACCCCATCAACTGGTATTTTAAAGCAAAATAGCTAAACCACAGCAAGGTACAAATTTTATATTGAAATTAGTTCATTACAGAACATGTATGTGAAACTTATAAGGTGATGTGAAGTTTTTCTTAAAAAAGAGTTTTAACTTCCTGAATTGTATAGTACAATAACATATGTGCCTATTGTCCCAGGCTTCTTCGTGGTCAACTCTGACCAGCTTAAAGAGATCATACGGTACAATGTAAACAACCGAGTCAACACTATTGTTTACATACTGCTTTTGAAGATCCACTGGATGGTTTAGAACAGTTACTGCAAAACAAAACAACAAAGACTCAATGACTGATTGAAATTCACTTAAAGATTCAAATTCGTAACATCTTCACGTGACTTACTTGGCATGTCTGTTATATGTGGATTTTAGTCCAGTTCCAGGGATTCGTCTGACGGTCACCATGGTGTAACTGGGGATGATGTCCGCATCATCAGTGTATTCTGTGGTAAACACACACTTATTTACAGTCCGTCCACATCAACCAAAGTAGTACCAAGGGATTGTTTACCAACCACAGTACATATCAATATAACATGCTAACACTACTCGCAACACTTGTTTGTTAAAACATTGCATACTAATGAGTGTCTTAAATGCACCAGGTGAGCTGCGCCGTCGCCAAGCAACAGTAAACTGTCTGAAGTCAAGTCATTTGACTTGGCAAAAGATAATTTAGCAACGTTATTTTAATCATTAATTTGGAAAGGCTTGTTAAACATGTGTGTCTTATCGTTTTGCATGTTTTTCTTAATGTCCATTTAATGCATTTAAATAGTAATACAAATATTAAACCAGTGACCCTTATTTTCATAAAAACATTTAATACTTCACAAAAATCAACGTGCCCGTTTAAAGAAAGCAAATAAGTCCCTTTTTACATGTGAAATATCAGAACTTACCTTCATTGGTTTGGTCGTTTTTGATGCTCAGATCGCAGCGCTTCAGTTTCTCTCGTCTCATGATTTGGCGTTTCAAATCTCCGAGAGTGATGTGAAGGCCATCAAAGATCACCGTGTCGTGTGTTAGTTTACTGAAAAACTTATAATGAACACACGGCATGTTGACTCGGCTGCGTTCTGATGCCCCTGCAACAATAACAACAGATCAATGAATGCAATAAATTGCAGAAATGCAGAAGAAATTAACAGAAATAACAGCAAGTAATTAACCACAAATATAATATATATAATCAACACAAATATGAACTTCAAAAGTTGAAAAACTTGACAACAACGAGGATGTAGAAATGTGCTCTCAGGAACCGCGATTAGCAACACTAAACAAAACGTAGCTTGTTACCATGGAAACCGATCAAGCGCATCAATTAAAGGGTTCCAGTGACGCAAATGTCTAAGCAAGAGAGCACAACTAAACAAAACAATAAAGTTTTATCGAAGTTTGTTATCAGTGTTTGGTGTCTTTGATTAAGTAAGATCATGATGTTTAATTTAGATGAATCCTTATAAACTTTTAATAATTATTTATACTGTCCATGTGGACAAGTATGCGTTTTTTATAAATTAGGCCTATTGTGCTTTGCGTGAGTGATGTAATTAGTAAATTATTACATTTTTGAGGTAACATACCCAAAATTTGTATTATTAATTTGCATTGTCTCTAAAGCCCTATCAAAAATGTTTACATTTTTTTATTTGACCTCAAATCGGGCACGAGCATTGGTCAATTAAACTGCCTCCCAAATGCGCGCGCGCGCGCAAACAGGGAGTTCACATAGGGAAAAACACAGCATGAAAAGAAACATGTCGGCTCACATTCTTTACTAACGCACATCACTAATTTTTACAAAATACATAAGTGTGTTCGAGCCTTTGCATTAATAACAGGGGTGAGAATGAGACTCGTATTCAAATGCAAAACAAGAGGCAGCCAACACCGTGCTGAAAGCTTCATATGTTTTAAATTAGTATTCAAAAAGATCTCACATGACGTAAACATTAAACAAGAACTACAAAACAAATGAAGACTTTTTGATAAAAACGTTTGTAATTAATTGAACGTGAATTACAGACCTAAACAAACATGAACGCTCTTCCTCCACTCCAGACCCGATCCAGAAAAACTATCTGCTATTAGATTAGATTCAACTTTATTGTCATTACACATATACAAGTACAGTACAGTGTTAACGAAATGTAGTTTAGGTCTAACCAGAAGTGCAATTAGCAAGTGCAGGATATACAGTGTTAATAAATACAGAATACAATATAAGGGAAATACTATACAAATGTTCTACAACAATATGACAGTCGGTATGTACTATGGACAATATATAAAGAAGGCTATATACTGTGAACATTAATGTACAGGTGGATATGAACAGATAACAATTTAGACTATACAATAGTGCAAGTGACTTAAGTGTGCATTAATTACAGACATTAGCTACTAAAGTTACAGTGAAGAAGATGAGTTAATGAAGTTATTAAGGTTACAGTGCAGTAGATGAGTTAATGCAGTTATTAAGGTTACAGTGCAGTAGATTAATTAATGCAGTTATTGAAGTTATGGTGCAATAGATGAGTAGATGCCGTGAATAGAGTTACAGTGCAGTAGATGAGTTAATGCAGTTATTAAGGTTACAGTGCAGAAGATGAGTTAATGCAGTTATTAAGGTTACAGTGCAGAAGATAAGTTAATGAAGTTATTAAGGTTACAGTGCAGTAGATGAGTTAATGCAGTTATTAAGGTTACAGTGCAGAAGATGAGTTAATGAAGTTATTAAGGTTACAGTGCAGTAGATGAGTTAATGCAGTTATTGAAGTTATGGTGCAATAGATGAGTAGATGCCGTTAGTAGAGTGACAGTGCAGTAGATGAGTTAGTGCAGTTATTGAAGTTACAGTGCAGTAGATGAGGTAATGCAGTTATTGAAGTTACAGTGCAGTAGATGAGGTAATGCAGTTCTGAAAGTTACACTGCAGTAGATGAGTTTTTGCAGTTATGGAAGTTACAGTGCAGTAGATGAGTTAGTGCAGTTATTGAAGTTACAGTGCAGTAGATGAGGTAATGCAGTTATTGAAGTTACAGTGCAGTAGATGAGGTAATGCAGTTATTGAAGTTACAGTGCAGTAGATGAGGTAATGCAGTTATTGAAGTTACAGTGCAGTAGATGAGTTTGTGCAGTTATTGAAGTTACAGTGCAGTAGATGAGGTAATGCAGTTATTGAAGTTACAGTGCAGTAGATGAGGTAATGCAGTTATTGAAGTTACAGTGCAGTAAATGAGTTTGTGCAGTTATTGAAGTTACAGTGCAGTAGATGAGGTAATGCAGTTCTGAAAGTTACACTGCAGTAGATGAGTTGGTACAGTTATTGAAGTTACAGTGCAGTAGATGAGGTAATTCAGTTATGAGAGTAGTCCATTAGTGCAAATGGGCATTCAGTAATATTCCTTGTGTGCAAGTGAGCAGTATAGAGTGCAAATTATGCTGTGTGTGTGTAAACAGTCCGGTAGAACAGATACATGAAATACTGGTGTGTACAGTTCAGTCATGCATGGCAGCCCTGTAGTGCAATGTAAACAATGTAATAGCAGCATTAAAGTTAAAGTTATGGGGGGTAGTGGAATCAGTGGGGAGCAGAGTTCAATAATGAAACAGCTCTGGGAAAAAAGCTGTTTCCTAGTCTGCTGGTTCTTGTCCGGAGGCACCTGAAGCGCCTACCGGAAGGCAGGAGAGTAAACAGTCTGTGAGCGGGGTGAGAGGAGTTCTTGAGAATGCTGCGAGCTCGACACAGACAGCGTTTCTTCTGGATGTCCTCAACGGAAGAGAGTGTAGTCCCTGTGATGCGCTGGGCTGTTTTCACCACCCGCTGCAGTGCCTTGCGCTCAGCAACAGAACAGTTCCCATACCAGACTGTGACACAGTTGGTCAGGATGCTCTCTATCGTGCAGCGATAGAAGTTCACCAGGATAGTTGAAGACAGTTGGTTCTTCTTCAGTGTCCTCAGAAAGAAGAGACGCTGGTGAGCCTTCTTGACCAGGCATGAGGTGTTGGTGGTCCAGGACCGGTCCTCCGAAATATGGGTCCCCAGGAACTTAAAACTGGAAACACGTTCAACAGCCGTCCCGTTAATGTGGATGGGGTCGTGTGTGCCTCCCTTCGCCTTCCTGAAGTCCACGATGATCTCCTTTGTCTTGGAGGTGTTAAAGAGCAGGTTGTTGTTTGAGCACCATGTGGCCAGGTGCCGTACCTCCTACCTGTAAGCAGTCTCATCGTTGTTGCTGATGAGACCAATCACTGTTGTATCGTCTGCGAACTTGATGAAGGAGTTAGATCCATTCACAGGTCTGCAGTCGAGTGTGAAAAGGGAGTAGAGAAAGGGGCTCAGTACGCAGCCCTGTGGAACACCAGTGTTGAGGGTGATTGTGGTGGAGCAGATGTTGCCTAACCTAACAAGCTGAGGCCTGTTCGTCAAGAAATCCATAATCCAGTTGCAGGTTGAGTTGTTAATGCCTAGGTTTCCAAGTTTGATGATTAGCTTGGAAGGGATGACGGTATTGAATGCAGAGCTGAAGTCTACACACAGCATGCGTGCATAAGTTTCCTCATTGTCCAGATGTGTGAGCACGGAGTGCAGCGCCATAGACACCGCATCATCTGTGCTCCTATTACTACGATAGGCAAATTGTTATGGGTCCAGTGTGGATGGTTGAGAGTCTTTTAGGTGTGACAGGACCAGCCGCTCGAAGCACTTCATGACAATGGGTGTGAGTGCTACAGGGCTGTAGTCATTCAGGCATGTCGGGCTGGAATTTTTTGGAATGGGCACAATGGAGGTGGATATAAAACATGCAGGAACCACTGCTTGGGCGAGGGACAGGTTAAAGATGTCCGTGAAGACCCCAGCGAGCTGTTCCGCACATGCCCTGAGTACGCGACCAGGGATGCCATCTGGGCCAGCAGCTTTGCGCGTGTTTATCCGGCTTAGTGCAGTGAAAACATCTGTGGAATTTAGTTTGATGATTGGCGGGTTCCTTATTGTCTCTCTCAAAGCGTGCATAAAAGTCATTAAGCTCGTTCAGAAAGTTAGCATCTGTGCCTGTGGGGATGGAGTGGTTGGGTTCTGTCTGTCTCTCGCTACAGTTCTCCTGAAGAATAAGAAACACCATCATTTCAAGTGTGCCTACCTCCCTGTTAACAAAAATATGAATACGTTTTACTACAAAAAAAGTGTTTTAAGTTAAAAAAATCGTATTGATGTGACCGGATGAAGTGGTTTGTTGAAGATCTAGACACCTGTGTAGGCTATCTATACCTAGTCCCTTCCTCCAGAGGGAGTCATCACGTTTTTTAAATCTTGTCAAAATGCATCCTGGCTATTTTCTCAGCATTAACTATACAAAGATTTAGATTATTTTATCCAATAAGCAAAATTATAAAATTGTAACTTCGAGGAATAGGAAGGATCACAAATAGATGAGCCTTCAAGTCAATTTGATGTTCAAACCATTCAGTCAAAAATGGCACCTTGTTTTTAAAAGTGTAAAGGCCCTATTGAAAAAGATAATTTTCTGTGTCCTTTTCAGACACCAGGCCATCGCTTAGGGGTTAGTTTTATTTTTCACATTGCAGAATCTGTCAACAGGGAATATATATTGTTATACACAGTGACTCTTTTAACCCTGCTCTAAAAAACATGCATATTTATAAAACACCAGAAAAACAGTTTGAATTGTTTATAAATATGATCCAGTGAGCATTATAAGATCCCACTTTACATGTTTTGTTGCTGTGTCTACATATTCATATATAACCCAATGACTGAGTAACAAAAAGAATTACTTTGAGGAATAGCTGGATTGTACCAGATGCTAATACCATATTTCGTTGTATAAATAATGTGAAAATAATTAATGATTAATAAAATAATAATTAAATACATATTGCAGGACTTAAGTGATTTTTATATTTTGTGTGCTTTTTGTTAGTCAAAGAGCTGCTTAAAGTCAATGATTTTGTTATTGTGATAGTACCTTGTTACCTGTGATTGGTGACACCGTCCTTCAAATTGTAGTTAGGTAAGAAATGATTATGGATTTTTTTATTAAGGCTTAAGTCGATTCATATTGTGTGTGTGTGTGTGTGTGTGCGTGTGAGTGTGAGTGTTTGAGCACGCATGCATGCGTCTGTGTGTGTGTGTGCGAGTGTGTGTACAAAAGCAAGGATGCTACTATGTCAAAGGTTTCATAAACACTCTTCAAACTTTATTAACTATATTAACAAACTATATAACTCTTTATTAAGTCCGTGCTATCTTATTATATACATAATATATACATAATATATACATTATGATGATGAAGCGCTCTGGATGTTCTTTACACAGCAGTATGCTTGGTTTTCTTGTGGAGAGGTGTGGAGCCATTGTCTTCATCATCATTCTCGCTCAAGTCCCGTCGCCTCTTACCAGAGGGTAAATTTGTGCGAGAGCTCTGAGGTTCAGAAGAAATCGAGCTGGATCCATGGCTGAGGCTCGGGCTTGTGGTGGAACATGCTGATTGAGAGTGAAGGGGTCTTTGCTGGTGTGAGAAATCAGACCCCTCGGCTCTGTTCTTAAAACGGTTCACTTCCTGTGTGAGCAAGAACCAGAAAACCGGTTTTGATAGAAGGCAGAGCTCGATACTTGAGAACAGACATGATGTTCACAATCTTACCTGGCGTAAGAACGTGTTTATATTCAGAGAATCAGGAGACACACAAGACTGTTTGCAGGTGGGACAAACATGTTCTTCTGAATCCAGCAGACACGATCGGATACCTGCGACCAAACAATCACATATGTTCTCAAAGGTCAAACAAACTTTCTGACTAACATTTGTTTGTGAAGAAACTCACAGTCGTCGCAGTAGCTGCTGCTGCAACAGGGAGTCGACACAGCATCGGTGATGAGATCTTTACAGATCTTACACAGAAAGGCATCGGGCACTGGATCTCCATCTGAGGTCGACGAGGAGGACTCGATCTGGGGTAAGAAAGGTGGATTCTCTTTCTTCTGAGATGCGTAAGCCTCACTAAACAGAACAAGCACACAATTATCAACCAAATGCTAATGTGTGTTCATGGTGATACACGGATGACAGTTTAAACTCACGCATTAATAATGGGAATGACATGCTTTCCGCTGCTGCTCAGCATCACTCCCTTCATGTTGGGGTCCTCCACCTCCATTAGGAAGCTGACAGGAATTCCTGTGCTTCTCCGAATGCGTTTACCCCCAACAAAAGTTGAATCCTGTGAGGGCACAAGCAACAGGTTGCATTTACTTTCATGACATAACATGTGCACAAATGCTGTCCACAGTTTCCTTATGTGTTACCCGTGTTTTTGGGCAGTTTCTGATGTGATGCCCAGGGATGCCACAGTTATGGCACACATAGTTTGGTGGAAGGCCTCCAACCAGCCTGAGTGCTTCACTGGTAAGTGATGAGATTCATCATAGAGTGCACTTGAAAATTCTGCTCGTGATGTGATTGTTATTATACTCACTTCGAAGAATAGTAACAGAGGCTGGACTGGAACATGACAGCTTTTATTTTGTCCTCCTCTGATGCATTTGCCTCAGCCAGATTCTCAGTCTGTTCATTTAGAAATAAATGCTTTATGCGCCTATACAGTTTAGATAGTTTTCATGTTGTTCAGTGGATTTCAGTACCCTGAAAAGCTGCTCCAGTGACAGTGATGAACTGTTCACTTGCTGTTGAAAGAAAAACAAAGAGATTTACTAGTAGCAGGCATAACCCCATCACACCCAGAGAGACAAACTAAACATGCTTAAAACAACGCAAACAGAACCCCACCAACTGGTATTTTAAAGCAAAATAGCTAAACCACAGCAAGGTACAAATTTTATATTGAAATTAGTTCATTACAGAACATGTATGTGAAACTTATAAGTTGATGTGATGTTTTTCTTAAAAAAGAGTTTTAACTTCCTGAATTGTATAGTACAATAACATATGTGCCTATTGTCCCAGGCTTCTTCGTGGTCAACTCTGACCAGCTTAAAGAGATCATACGGTACAATGTAAACTACCGAGTCAACACTATTGTTTACATACTGCTTTTGAAGATCCACTTGATGGTTCAGAACAGTTACTGCAAAACAAAACAACAAAGACTCAATGACTGATTGAAATTCACTTAAAGATTCAAATTCGTAACATCTTCACGTGACTTACTTGGCATGTCTGTTATATGTGGATTTTAGTCCAGTTCCAGGGATTCGTCTGACGGTCACCATGGTGTATTTGGGGATGATGTCCGCATCATCAGTGTATTCTGTGGTAAACACACACTTATTTACAGTCCGTCCACATCAACCAAAGTAATACCAAGGGATTGTATACCAACCACAGTACATATCAATATAACATGCTAACACTACTCGCAACACTTGTTTGTTAAAACATTGCATACTAATGAGTGTCTTAAATGCACCAGGTGAGCTGCGCCGTCGCCAAGCAACAGTAAACTGACTGAAGTCAAGCCATTTGACTTGGCAAAAGATAATTTAGCAACGTTATTTTAATCATTAATTTGCAAAGACTTGTTAAACATGTGTGTCTTATCGTTTTGATTGTTTTTCTTAATGTCCATTTAATGCATTTAAATAGTAATACAAATATTAAGCCAGTGACCCTTATTTTCATAAAAACATTTAATACTTCACAAAAATCAACGTGCCCGTTTAAAGAAAGCAAATAAGTCCATTTTTACATGTGAAATATCAGAACTTACCTTCATTGGTTTGGTCGTTTTTGATGCTCAGATCGCAGCGCTTCAGTTTCTCTCGTCTCATGATTTGGCGTTTCAAATCTCCGAGAGTGATGTGAAGGCCATCAAAGATCACCGTGTCGTGTGTTAGTTTACTGAAAAACTTATAATGAACACACGGCATGTTGACTCGGCTGCGTTCTGATGCCCCTGCAACAATAACAACAGATCAATGAATGCAATAAATTGCAGAAATGCAGAAGAAATTAACAGAAATACCAGCAAGTAATTAACCACAAATATAATATATATAATCAACACAAATATGAACTTCAAAAGTTAAAAACTTGACAACAACGAGGATGTAGAAATGTTCTCTCAGGAACCGCGATTAGCAACACTAAACAAAACGTAGCTTGTTACCATGGAAACCGATCAAGCGCATCAATTAAAGGGTTCCAGTGACGCAAATGTCTAAGCAAGAGAGCACAACTAAACAAAACAATAAAGTTTTATCGAAGTTTGTTATCAGTGTTTGGTGTCTTTGATTAAGTAAGATCATGATGTTTAATTTAGATGAATCCTTATAAACTTTTAATAATTATTTATACTGTCCATGTGGACAAGTATGCGTTTTTTATAAATTAGGCCTATTGTGCTTTGCGTGAGTGATGTAATTAGTAAATTATTACATTTTTGAGGTAACATACCCAAAATTGGTATAATTAATTTGCATTGTCTCTAAAGCCCTATCAAAAATGTTTACATTTTTTTATTTGACCTCAAATCGGGCACGAGCATTGGTCAATTAAACTGCCTCCCAAATGCGCGCGCGCGCGCAAACAGGGAGTTCACATAGGGAAAACACAGCATGAAAAGAAACATGTCGGCTCACATTCTTTACTAACGCACATCAATAATTTGTACAAAATACATAAGTGTATTCGAGCCTTTGCATTAATAACAGGAGTGAGAATGAGACTCGTATTCAAATGCAAAACAAGAGGCAGCCAACACCTTGCTGAAAGCTTCATATGTTTTAAATTAGTATTCAAAAAGATCTCACATGACGTGAACATTAAACAAGAACTACAAAACAAATGAAGACTTTTTGATAAAAACGTTTGTAATTAATTGAACGTGAATTACAGACCTAAACAAACATGAACGCTCTTCCTCCACTCCAGACCCGATCCAGAAAAACTATCTGCTATTAGATTAGATTCAACTTTATTGTCATTACACATATACAAGTACAGTACAGTGTAACGAAATGTAGTTTAGGTCTAACCAGAAGTGCAATTAGCAAGTGCAGGATATACAGTGTTAATAAATACAGAATACAATATAAGGGAAATACTATACAAATGTTCTACAACAATATGACAGTCGGTATGTACTATGGACAATATATACAGAAGGCTATATACTGTGAACATTAATGTACAGGTGGATATGAACAGATAACAATTTAGACTATACAATAGTGCATGCGACTTAAGTGTGCATTAATTACAGACATTAGCTATTAAAGTTACAGTGCAGAAGATGAGTTAATGCAGTTATTAAGGTTACAGTGCAGTAGATGAATTCATGCAGTTATTGAAGTTATGGTACAATAGATGAGTAGATGCCGTTAATAGAGTTACAGTGCAGTAGATGAGTTAGTGCAGTTATTGTTATTGAAGTTACAGTGCAGTAGATGAGTAGATGCAGTTAATAGAGTTACTGAGTTACTAATACAGTAATTGAAGTTATGGTGCAATAGATGAGTAGATGCAGTTAATAGAGTTACTGAGTTACTAATATAGTTATTGAAGTTATGCTGCAATAGATGAGTAGATGCCGTTAATAGAGTTACACTGCAGTAGATGAGTTCGTGCAGTTATTAAGGTTACAGTGCAGTAGATGAATTCATGCAGTTATTGAAGCTATGGTGCAATAGATGAGTAGATGCCGTTAATAGAGTTACACTGCAGTAGATGAGTTAATGCAGTTATTAAGGTTAAAGTGCAGTAGATGAATTCATGCAGTTATTGAAGTTATGGTGCAATAGATGAGTAGATGCCGTTAATAGAGTTACAGTGCAGTAGATGAGTTAGTGCAGTTATTGTTATTGAAGTTACAGTGCAGTAGATGAGTAGATGCAGTTAATAGAGTTACTGAGTTACTAATACAGTAATTGAAGTTATGGTGCAATATATGAGTATATGCAGTTAATAGAGTTACTGAGTTACTAATACAGTTATTGAAGTTATGGTGCAATAGATGAGTAGATGCCGTTAATAGAGTTACACTGCAGTAGATGAGTTCGTGCAGTTATTGAAGTTACAGTGCAGTAGATGAGGTAATTCAGTTATGAGAGTAGTCCATTAGTGCAAATGGGCATTCAGTAATATTCCTTGTGTGCAAGTGAGCAGTATAGAGTGCAAATTATGCTGTGTGTGTGTAAACAGTCCGGTAGAGCAGATACATGAAGTACTGGTGTGTACAGTTCAGTCATGCATGGCAGCCCTGTAGTGCAATGTAAACAATGTAATAGCAGCATTAAAGTTAAAGTTATGAGGGGTAGTGGAATCAGTGGGGAGCAGAGTTCAATAATGAAACAGCTCTGGGAAAAAAGCTGTTTCCTAGTCTGCTGGTTCTTGTCCGGAGGCACCTGAAGCGCCTACCGGAAGGCAGGAGAGTAAACAGTCTGTGAGCGGGGTGAGAGGAGTCCTTGAGAATGCTGCGAGCTCGACGCAGACAGCGTTTCTTCTGGATGTCCTCAATGGAAGAGAGTGTAGTCCCTGTGATGCGCTGGGCTGTTTGCACCACCCGCTGCAGTGCCTTGGGCTCAGCAACAGAACAGTTCCCATACCAGACTGTGACACAGTTGGTCAGGATGCTCTCTATCGTGCAGCGATAGAAGTTCACCAGGATAGTTGAAGACAGTTGGTTCTTCCCTTAGTGTCCTCAGAAAGAAGAGACGCTGGTGAGCCTTCTTGACCAGGCATGAGGTGTTGGTGGTCCAGGACAGGTCCTCCGAAATATGGATCCCAGGAACTTAAAACTGGAAACACGTTCAACAGCCGTCCCGTTAATGTGGATGGGGTCGTGTGTGCCTCCCTTCGCCTTCCTGAAGTCCACGATGATCTCCTTTGTCTTGGAGGTGTTAAGGAGCAGGTTGTTGTTTGAGCACCATGTGGCCAGGTGCCGTACCTCCTCCCTGTAAGCAGTCTCATCGTTGTTGCTGGCGGCCGGCGGTGGCTCCTCCTTTATCCGGGAGTCGGGGTAGGTTCCCCGTCCCCTGTTCCTCCCCCTTGGGCGGACGGACGCAGGCTCCGGCCTCTGGCAGGCGGTGGCTCACCCGGCACTTCCGCCCCCTGCTCCTCCCCCTCGGGGGACGGACACAGGCTCCGGCCTCTGGCTGACGGCGGCAACCCCCCCGCTCCCACTTGGACGAAAGCCACCTCACCTCGACCCAGGGGCGCGGCAGCAAAGGTCGCCGTTCCACCGAAGTTTTGACGGTGGCCGCACTGTGCACTTCCGTTTCCCCAGAGCCACCGCTTCGGGCAGCCACTGGCGGACGCCCTTCGTCCGCGCTGCCCGAACTCTCCGGCACCGCGAGGCCACTCGGCGGCGAGGACTCTCCCACAGCATGTCTCTCCTTCCTCCCGGGTTTCGGCACCAATGTAACAAATCTCAATAAAATGGAAGGAAGGAGGCGGGAACCGGCAAACATTTAAAAATTTAATAAAGTAATATAACAGCCGGCGGCCCCTCACGGACGACCGCCGGCGAACAAAACATAATATAAATACAAACATAACATAAGTTCGGGCCCGGTCCTCTCTCTTCAACGGTCCGGTCGCTCGTTCCTTTTATATTCTCCCATCTCCTACGTGATTCGATGCCGGTGTGCGCACAGCTGGCGCTAATTCACAATTACTCACCGGACTCGAACCACGGTCTCGCCCCGCCTACTCTACTACAGATCCATTCACAGGTCTAGAGTCGAGTGTGAAAAGGGAGTAGAGAAAGGGGCTCAGTACGCAGCCCTGTGGAACACCAGTGTTGAGGGTGATTGTGGTGGAGCAGATGTTGCCTAACCTAACAAGCTGAGGCCTGTTCGTCAAGAAATCCATAATCCAGTTGCAGGTTGAGTTGTTAATGCCTAGGTTTCCAAGTTTGATGATTAGCTTGGAAGGGATGACGGTATTGAATGCAGAGCTGAAGTCTACAAACAGCATGCG
Source organism: Triplophysa dalaica (assembly GCF_015846415.1). Classification (NCBI taxonomy): domain Eukaryota; kingdom Metazoa; phylum Chordata; class Actinopteri; order Cypriniformes; family Nemacheilidae; genus Triplophysa; species Triplophysa dalaica. The sequence goes on along the minus strand of NC_079547.1, from coordinate 4,645,645 downwards.
TGCATAAGTGTCCTCATTGTCCAGATGTGTGAGCATGGAGTGCAGCGCCAGAGACACCGCATCATCTGTGCTCCTATTACTACGATAGGCAAATTGTTATGGGTCCAGTGTGGATGGTTGAGAGTCTTTTAGGTGTGACAGGACCAGCCGCTCGAAGCACTTCATGACAATGGGTGGGAGTGCTACTGGGCTGTAGTCATTCAGGCATGTCGGGCTGGAATTTTTTGGAATGGGCACAATGGAGGTGGATATAAAACATGCAGGAACCACTGCTTGGGCGAGGGACAGGTTAAAGATGTCCGTGAAGACCCCAGCGAGCTGCTCCGCACATGCCCTGAGTACGCGACCAGGGATGCCATCTGGGCCATTAGCTTTTCGCTTGTTTATCCGGCTTAGTGCAGTGAAAACATCTGTGGAATTTAGTTTGATGATTGGGTGGTCAGTAGAAGGTGTGTGCCTGGTGGCGGGTTCCTTATTGTCTCTCTCAAAGCGTGCATAAAAGTCATTAAGCTCGTTCAGAAAGGCAGCATCTGTGCCTGTGGGGATGGAGTGGTTGGGTTCTGTCTGTCTCTCGCTACAGTTCTCCTGAAGAATAAGAAACACAATCATTTCAAGTGTGCCTACCTCCCTGTTAACAAAAATATGAATACGTTTTACTACAAAAAAAGTATTTTAAGTTAAAAAAATCTTATTGATGTGACCGGATGAAGTGGTTTGTTGAAGATCTAGACACCTGTGTAGGCTATCTATACCTACTCCCTTCCTCCAGAGGGAGTCATCACGTTTTTTAAATCTTGTCAAAATGCATCCTGGCTATTTTCTCAGCATTAACTATACAAAGATTTAGATTTTATCCAATAAGCAAAATTATAAAATTGTAACTTCGAGGAATAGGAAGGATCACAAATAGTAGCAGGCATAACCCCATCACACCCAGAGAGACAAACTAAACATGCTTAAAACAACGCAAATAGAACCCCACCAACTGGTATTTTAAAGCAAAATAGCTAAACCACAGCAAGGTACAAATTTTATATTGAAATTAGTTCATTACAGAACATGTATGTGAAACTTATAAGGTGATGTGAAGTTTTTCTTAAAAAAGAGTTTTAACTTCCTGAATTGTATAGTACAATAACATATGTGCCAATTGTCCCAGGCTTCTTCGTGGTCAACTTTGACCAGCTTAAAGAGATCATACGGTACAATGTAAACTACCGAGTCAACACTATTGTTTACATACTGCTTTTGAAGATCCACTGGATGGTTTAGAACAGTTACTGCAAAACAAAACAACAAAGACTCAATGACTGATTGAAATTCACTTAAAGATTCAAATTCGTAACATCTTCACGTGACTTACTTGGCATGTCTGTTATATGTGGATTTTAGTCCAGTTCCAGGGATTCGTCTGACGGTCACCATGGTGTAACTGGGGATGATGTCCGCATCATCAGTGTATTCTGTGGTAAACACACACTTATTTACAGTCCGTCCACATCAACCAAAGTAATACCAAGGGATTGTATACCAACCACAGTACATATCAATATAACATGCTAACACTACTCGCAACACTTGTTTGTTAAAACATTGCACACTAATGAGTGTCTTAAATGCACCAGGTGAGCTGCGCCGTCGCCAAGCAACAGTAAACTGACTGAAGTCAAGCCATTTGACTTGGCAAAAGATAATTTAGCAACGTTATTTTAATCATTAATTTGCAAAGACTTGTTAAACATGTGTGTCTTATCGTTTTGATTGTTTTTCTTAATGTCCATTTAATGCATTTAAATAGTAAAACAAATATTAAACCAGTGACCCTTATTTTCATAAAAACATTTAATACTTCACAAAAATCAACGTCCCCGTTTAAAGAAAGCAAATAAGTCCATTTTTACATGTGAAATATCAGAACTTACCTTCATTGGTTTGGTCGTTTTTGATGCTCAGATCGCAGCGCTTCAGTTTCTCTCGTCTCATGATTTGGCGTTTCAAATCTCCGAGAGTGATGTGAAGGCCATCAAAGATCACCGTGTCGTGTGTTAGTTTACTGAAAAACTTATAATGAACACACGGCATGTTGACTCGGCTGCGTTCTGATGCCCCTGCAACAATAACAACAGATCAATGAATGCAATAAATTGCAGAAATGCAGAAGAAATTAACAGAAATAACAGCAAGTAATTAACCACAAATATAATATATATAATCAACACAAATATGAACTTCAAAAGTTAAAAACTTGACAACAACGAGGATGAAGAAATGTGCTTTCAGGAACCGCGATTAGCAACACTAAACAAAACGTAGCTTGTTACCATGGAAACCGATCAAGCGCATCAATTAAAGGGTTCCAGTGACGCAAATGTCTAAGCAAGATAGCACAACTAAACAAAACAATAAAGTTTTATCGAAGTGTGTTATCAGTGTTTGGTGTCTTTGATTAAGTAAGATCATGATGTTTAATTTAGATGAATCCTTATAAACTTTTAATAATTATTTATACTGTCAATGTGGACAAGTATGCGATTTTTATAAATTAGGCCTATTGTGCTTTGCGTGAGTGATGTTATTAGTAAATTATTACATTTTTGAGGTAACATACCCAAAATTGGTATAATTAATTTGCATTGTCTCTAAAGCCCTTTTCAGACACCAGGCCATCGCTTAGGGGTTAGTTTTATTTTTCACATTGCAGAATATGTCAAAAGGAATATATATTGTTATACACAGTGACTCTTTTAACCCTGCTCTAAAAAACATGCATATTTATAGAACACCAGAAAAACTGTTTGAATTGTTTATGAATATGATCCAGTGATTATTATAAGATCCCACTTTACATGTTTTGTTGCTGTGTCTACATATTCATATATAACCCAATGACTGAGTAACAAAAAGAATTACTTTGAGGAATAGCTGGATTGCACCAGATGCTAATACCATATTTCGTTGTATAAATAATGTGAAAATAATGAATGATTAATAAAATAAAAATTAAATACATATTGAAGGACTTAAGTGATTTTTATATTTTGTGTGCTTTTTGTTAGTCAAAGAGCTGCTTAAAGTCAATGATTTTGTTATTGTTACAGTACCTTGTTACCTGTGATCGGTGACACCGTCCTTCAAATTGTAGTTAGGTAAGAAATGATTATGGATTTTTTTGTTAAGGCTTAAGTCGATTCGTATTGTGTGTGTGTGTGTGAGTGTTTGAGCACGCATGCATGCGTCTGTGTTTGTGTGTGTGTGTGTGTGTGTGAGTGAGTGTGTGTACAAAAGCAAGGATGCTACTATGTCAAAGGTTTCATAAACACTCTTCAAACTTTATTAACTATATTAACAAACTATATAACTCTTTATTAAGTCTGTGCTATCTTATTATATACATAATATTTACATAATATATACATTATGATGATGAAGCGCTCTGGATGTTCTTTACACATCAGTATGCTTGGTTTTCTTGTGGAGAGGTGTGGAGCCATTGTCTTCATCATCATTCTCGCTCAAGTCCCGTCGCCTCTTACCAGAGGGTAAATTTGTGCGAGAGCTCTGAGGTTCAGAAGAAATCGAGCTGGATCCATGGCTGAGGCTCGGGCTTGTGGTGGAACACGCCGATTGAGAGTGAAGGGGTCTTTGCTGGTGTGAGAAAGCAGACCCCTCGGTTCTGTTCTTAAAACGGTTCACTTCCTGTGTGAGCAAGAACCAGAAAACCGGTTTTGATAGAAGGCAGAGCTCGATACTTGAGAACAGACATGATGTTCACAATCTTACCTGGCGTAAGAACGTGTTTATATTCAGAGAATCAGGAGACACACAAGACTGTTTGCAGGTGGGACAAACATGTTCTTCTGAATCCAGCAGACACGATCGGATACCTGCGACCAAACAATCACATATGTTCTCAAAGGTCAAACAAACTTTCTGACTAACATTTGTTTGTGAAGAAACTCACAGTCGTCGCAGTAGCTGCTGCTGCAACAGGGAGTCGACACAGCATCGGTGATGAGATCTTTACAGATCTTACACAGAAAGGCATCGGGCACTGGATCTCCATCTGAGGTCGACGAGGAGGACTCGATCTGGGGTAAGAAAGGTGGATACTCTTTCTTCTGAGATGCGTAAGCCTCACTAAACAGAACAAGCACACAATTATCAACCAAATGCTAATGTGTGTTCATGGTGATACACGGATGACAGTTTAAACTCACGCATTAATAATGGGAATCACATGCTTTCCGCTGCTGCTCAGCATCACTCCCTTCATGTTGGGGTCCTCCACCTCCATTAGGAAGCTGACAGGAATTCCTGTGCTTCTCCGAATGCGTTTACTCCCAACAAAAGTTGAATCCTGTGAGGGCACAAGCAACAGGTTACATTTACTTTCATGACATAACATGTGCACAAATGCTGTCCACGGTTTCCTTATGTGTTACCCGTGTCTTTGGGCAGTTTCTGATGTGATGCCCAGGGATGCCACAGTTATGGCACACATAGTTTGGTGGAAGGCCTCCAACCAGCCTGAGTGCTTCACTGGTAAGTGATGAGATTCATGATAGAGTGCACTTGAAAATTCTGCTCGTGATGTGATTGTTATTATACTCACTTCGAAGAATAGTAACAGAGGCTGGACTGGAACATGACAGCTTTTATTTTGTCCTCCTCTGATGCATTTGCCTCAGCCAGATTCTCAGTCTGTTCATTTAGAAATAAATGCTTTATGCGCCTATACAGTTTACATAGTTTTCATGTTGTTCAGTGGATTTCAGTACCCTGAAAAGCTGCTCCAGTGACAGTGATGAACTGTTCACTTGCTGTTGAAAGAAAAACAAAGAGATTTACTAGTAGCAGGCATAACCCCATCACACCCAGAGAGACAAACTAAACATGCTTAAAACAACGCAAACAGAACCCCACCAACTGGTATTTTAAAGCAAAATAGCTAAACCACAGCAAGGTACAAATTTTATATTGAAATTAGTTCATTACAGAACATGTATGTGAAACTTATAAGGTGATGTGAAGTTTTTCTTAAAAAAGAGTTTTAACATGCTGAATTGTATAGTACAATAACATATGTGCCAATTGTCCCAGGCTTCTTCGTGGTCAACTTTGACCAGCTTAAAGAGATCATACGGTACAATGTAAACTACCGAGTCAACACTATTGTTTACATACTGCTTTTGAAGATCCACTAGATGGTTTAGAACAGTTACTGCAAAACAAAACAACAAAGACTCAATGACTGATTGAAATTCACTTAAAGATTCAAATTCGTAACATCTTCACGTGACTTACTTGGCATGTCTGTTATATGTGGATTTTAGTCCAGTTCCAGGGATTCGTCTGACGGTCACCATGGTGTAACTGGGGATGATGTCCGCATCATCAGTGTATTCTGTGGTAAACACACACTTATTTACAGTCCGTCCACATCAACCAAAGTAATACCAAGGGATTGTATACCAACCACAGTACATATCAATATAACATGCTAACACTACTCGCAACACTTGTTTGTTAAAACATTGCACACTAATGAGTGTCTTAAATGCACCAGGTGAGCTGCGCCGTCGCCAAGCAACAGTAAACTGACTGAAGTCAAGCCATTTGACTTGGCAAAAGATAATTTAGCAACGTTATTTTAATCATTAATTTGCAAAGACTTGTTAAACATGTGTGTCTTATCGTTTTGATTGTTTTTCTTAATGTCCATTTAATGCATTTAAATAGTGAAACAAATATTAAGCCAGTGACCTTTATTTTTATAAAAACATTTAATACTTCACAAAAATCAACGTCCCCGTTTAAAAAAAGCAAATAAGTCCATTTTTACATGTGAAATATCAGAACTTACCTTCATTGGTTTGGTCGTTTTTGATGCTCAGATCGCAGCGCTTCAGTTTCTCTCGTCTCATGATTTGGCGTTTCAAATCTCCGAGAGTGATGTGAAGGCCATCAAAGATCACCGTGTCGTGTGTTAGTTTACTGAAAAACTTATAATGAACACACGGCATGTTGACTCGGCTGCGTTCTGATGCCCCTGCAACAATAACAACAGATCAATGAATGCAATAAATTGCAGAAATGCAGAAGAAATTAACAGAAATAACAGCAAGTAATTAACCACAAATATAATATATATAATCAACACAAATATGAACTTCAAAAGTTAAAAACTTGACAACAACGAGGATGAAGAAATGTGCTCTCAGGAACCGCGATTAGCAACACTAAACAAAACGTAGCTTGTTACCATGGAAACCGATCAAGCGCATCAATTAAAGGGTTCCAGTGACGCAAATGTCTAAGCAAGAGAGCACAACTAAACAAAACAATAAAGTTTTATCGAAGTGTGTTATCAGTGTTTGGTGTCTTTGATTAAGTAAGATCATGATGTTTAATTTAGATGAATCCTTATAAACTTTTAATAATTATTTATACTGTCAATGTGGACAAGTATGCGATTTTTATAAATTAGGCCTATAGTGCTTTGCGTGAGTGATGTAATTAGTAAATTATTACATTTTTGAGGTAACATACCCAAAATTGGTATAATTAATTTGCATTGTCTCTAAAGCCCTTTTCAGACACCAGTCCATCGCTTAGGGGTTAGTTTTATTTTTCACATTGCAGAATCTGTCAACAGGGAATATATATTGTTATACACAGTGACTCTTTTAACCCTGCTCTAAAAAACATGCATATTTATAAAACACCAGAAAAACTGTTTGAATTGTTTATGAATATGATCCAGTGATTATTATAAGATCCCACTTTACATGTTTTGTTGCTGTGTCTACATATTCATATATAACCCAATGACTGAGTAACAAAAAGAATTACTTTGAGGAATAGCTGGATTGCACCAGATGCTAATACCATATTTCGTTGTATAAATAATGTGAAAATAATGAATGATTAATAAAATAAAAATTAAATACATATTGAAGGACTTAAGTGATTTTTATATTTTGTGTGCTTTTTGTTAGTCAAAGAGCTGCTTAAAGTCAATGATTTTGTTATTGTTACAGTACCTTGTTACCTGTGATCGGTGACACCGTCCTTCAAATTGTAGTTAGGTAAGAAATGATTATGGATTTTTTTGTTAAGGCTTAAGTCGATTCGTATTGTGTGTGTGTGTGTGAGTGTTTGAGCACGCATGCATGCGTCTGTGTTTGTGTGTGTGTGTGTGTGTGAGTGAGTGTGTGTACAAAAGCAAGGATGCTACTATGTCAAAGGTTTCATAAACACTCTTCAAACTTTATTAACTATATTAACAAACGATATAACTCTTTATTAAGTCAGTGCTATCTTATTATATACATAATATTTACATAATATATACATTATGATGATGAAGCGCTCTGGATGTTCTTTACACAGCAGTATGCTTGGTTTTCTTGTGGAGAGGTGTGGAGCCATTGTCTTCATCATCATTCTCGCTCAAGTCCCGTCGCCTCTTACCAGAGGGTAAATTGGTGCGAGAGCTCTGAGGTTCAGAAGAAATCGAGCTGGATCCATGGCTGAGGCTCGGGCTTGTGGTGGAACACGCCGATTGAGAGTGAAGGGGTCTTTGCTGGTGTGAGAAAGCAGACCCCTCGGTTCTGTTCTTAAAACGGTTCACTTCCTGTGTGAGCAAGAACCAGAAAACCGGTTTTGATAGAAGGCAGAGCTCGATACTTGAGAACAGACATGATGTTCACAATCTTACCTGGCGTAAGAACGTGTTTATATTCAGAGAATCAGGAGACACACAAGACTGTTTGCAGGTGGGACAAACATGTTCTTCTGAATCCAGCAGACACGATCGGATACCTGCGACCAAACAATCACATATGTTCTCAAAGGTCAAACAAACTTTCTGACTAACATTTGTTTGTGAAGAAACTCACAGTCGTCGCAGTAGCTGCTGCTGCAACAGGGAGTCGACACAGCATCGGTGATGAGATCTTTACAGATCTTACACAGAAAGGCATCGGGCACTGGATCTCCATCTGAGGTCGACGAGGAGGACTCGATCTGGGGTAAGAAAGGTGGATTCTCTTTCTTCTGAGATGCGTAAGCCTCACTAAACAGAACAAGCACACAATTATCAACCAAATGCTAATGTGTGTTCATGGTGATACACGGATGACAGTTTAAACTCACGCATTAATAATGGGAATCACATGCTTTCCGCTGCTGCTCAGCATCACTCCCTTCATGTTGGGGTCCTCCACCTCCATTAGGAAGCTGACAGGAATTCCTGTGCTTCTCCGAATGCGTTTACCCCCAACAAAAGTTGAATCCTGTGAGGGCACAAGCAACAGGTTGCATTTACTTTCATGACATAACATGTGCACAAATGCTGTCCACGGTTTCCTTATGTGTTACCCGTGTCTTTGGGCAGTTTCTGATGTGATGCCCAGGGATGCCACAGTTATGGCACACATAGTTTGGTGGAAGGCCTCCAACCAGCCTGAGTGCTTCACTGGTAAGTGATGAGATTCATGATAGAGTGCACTTGAAAATTCTGCTCGTGATGTGATTGTTATTATACTCACTTCGAAGAATAGTAACAGAGGCTGGACTGGAACATGACAGCTTTTATTTTGTCCTCCTCTGATGCATTTGCCTCAGCCAGATTCTCAGTCTGTTCATTTAGAAATAAATGCTTTATGCGCCTATACAGTTTACATAGTTTTCATGTTGTTCAGTGGATTTCAGTACCCTGAAAAGCTGCTCCAGTGACAGTGATGAACTGTTCACTTGCTGTTGAAAGAAAAACAAAGAGATTTACTAGTAGCAGGCATAACCCCATCACACCCAGAGAGACAAACTAAACATGCTTAAAACAACGCAAATAGAACCCCACCAACTGGTATTTTAAAGCAAAATAGCTAAACCACAGCAAGGTACAAATTTTATATTGAAATTAGTTCATTACAGAACATGTATGTGAAACTTATAAGGTGATGTGAAGTTTTTCTTAAAAAAGAGTTTTAACATGCTGAATTGTATAGTACAATAACATATGTGCCAATTGTCCCAGGCTTCTTCGTGGTCAACTTTGACCAGCTTAAAGAGATCATACGGTACAATGTAAACTACCGAGTCAACACTATTGTTTACATACTGCTTTTGAAGATCCACTGGATGGTTTAGAACAGTTACTGCAAAACAAAACAACAAAGACTCAATGACTGATTGAAATTCACTTAAAGATTCAAATTCGTAACATCTTCACGTGACTTACTTGGCATGTCTGTTATATGTGGATTTTAGTCCAGTTCCAGGGATTCGTCTGACGGTCACCATGGTGTAACTGGGGATGATGTCCGCATCATCAGTGTATTCTGTGGTAAACACACACTTATTTACAGTCTGTCCACATCAACCAAAGTAATACCAAGGGATTGTTTACCAACCACAGTACATATCAATATAACATGCTAACACTACTCGCAACACTTGTTTGTTAAAACATTGCATACTAATGAGTGTCTTAAATGCACCAGGTGAGCTGCGCCGTCGCCAAGCAACAGTAAACTGACTGAAGTCAAGTCATTTGACTTGGCAAAAGATAATTTAGCAACGTTATTTTAATCATTAATTTGCAAAGACTTGTTAAACATGTGTGTCTTATCGTTTTGATTGTTTTTCTTAATGTCCATTTAATGCATTTAAATAGTAATACAAATATTAAGCCAGTGACCCTTATTTTCATAAAAACATTTAATACTTCACAAAAATCAACGTCCCCGTTTAAAGAAAGCAAATAAGTCCATTTTTACATGTGAAATATCAGAACTTACCTTCATTGGTTTGGTCGTTTTTGATGCTCAGATCGCAGCGCTTCAGTTTCTCTCGTCTCATGATTTGGCGTTTCAAATCTCCGAGAGTGATGTGAAGGCCATCAAAGATCACCGTGTCGTGTGTTAGTTTACTGAAAAACTTATAATGAACACACGGCATGTTGACTCGGCTGCGTTCTGATGCCCCTGCAACAATAACAACAGATCAATGAATGCAATAAATTGCAGAAATGCAGAAGAAATTAACAGAAATAACAGCAAGTAATTAACCAGAAATATAATATATATAATCAACACAAATATGAACTTCAAAAGTTAAAAACTTGACAACAACGAGGATGAAGAAATGTGCTCTCAGGAACCGCGATTAGCAACACTAAACAAAACGTAGCTTGTTACCATGGAAACCGATCAAGCGCATCAATTAAAGGGTTCCAGTGACGCAAATGTCTAAGCAAGATAGCACAACTAAACAAAACAATAAAGTTTTATCGAAGTGTGTTATCAGTGTTTGGTGTCTTTGATTAAGTAAGATCATAATGTTTAATTTAGATGAATCCTTATAAACTTTTAATAATTATTTATACTGTCCATGTGGACAAGTATGCGTTTTTTATAAATTAGGCCTATTGTGCTTTGCGTGAGTGATGTGATTAGTAAATTATTACATTTTTGAGGTAACATACCCAAAATTGGTATAATTAATTTGCATTGTCTCTAAAGCCCTTTTCAGACACCAGGCCATCGCTTAGGGGTTAGTTTTATTTTTCACATTGCAGAATCTGTCAACAGGGAATATATATTGTTATACACAGTGACTCTTTTAACCCTGCTCTAAAAAACATGCATATTTATAAAACACCAGAAAAACTGTTTGAATTGTTTATGAATATGATCCAGTGATTATTATAAGATCCCACTTTACATGTTTTGTTGCTGTGTCTACATATTCATATATAACCCAATGACTGAGTAACAAAAAGAATTACTTTGAGGAATAGCTGGATTGCACCAGATGCTAATACCATATTTCGTTGTATAAATAATGTGAAAATAATGAATGATTAATAAAATAAAAATTAAATACATATTGAAGGACTTAAGTGATTTTTATATTTTGTGTGCTTTTTGTTAGTCAAAGAGCTGCTTAAAGTCAATGATTTTGTTATTGTGATAGTACCTTGTTACCTGTGATCGGTGACACCGTCCTTCAAATTGTAGTTAGGTAAGAAATGATTATGGATTTTTTTGTTAAGGCTTAAGTCGATTCGTATTGTGTGTGTGTGTGTGAGTGTTTGAGCACGCATGCATGCGTCTGTGTTTGTGTGTGTGTGTGTGTGTGTGTGTGAGTGTGTGTACAAAAGCAAGGATGCTACTATGTCAAAGGTTTCATAAACACTCTTCAAACTTTATTAACTATATTAACAAACTATATAACTCTTTATTAAGTCTGTGCTATCTTATTATATACATAATATTTACATAATATATACATTATGATGATGAAGCGCTCTGGATGTTCTTTACACATCAGTATGCTTGGTTTTCTTGTGGAGAGGTGTGGAGCCATTGTCTTCATCATCATTCTCGCTCAAGTCCCGTCGCCTCTTACCAGAGGGTAAATTGGTGCGAGAGCTCTGAGGTTCAGAAGAAATCGAGCTGGATCCATGGCTGAGGCTCGGGCTTGTGGTGGAACACGCTGATTGAGAGTGAAGGGGTCTTTGCTGGTGTGAGAAAGCAGACCCCTCGGCTCTGTTCTTAAAACGGTTCACTTCCTGTGTGAGCAAGAACCAGAAAACCGGTTTTGATAGAAGGCAGAGCTCGATACTTGAGAACAAACATGATGTTCACAATCTTACCTGGCGTAAGAACGTGTTTATATTCAGAGCATCAGGAGACACACAAGACTGTTTGCAGGTGGGACAAACATGTTTATCTGAATCCAGCAGACACGATCGGATACCTGCGACCAAACAATCACATATGTTCTCAAAGGTCAAACAAACTTTCTGACTAACATTTGTTTGTGCAGAAACTCACAGTCGTCGCAGTAGCTGCTGCTGCAACAGGGAGTCGACACAGCATCGGTGATGAGATCTTTACAGATCTTACACAGAAAGGCATCGGGCACTGGATCTTCAGCTGAGGTCGACGAGGAGGACTCGATCTGGGGTAAGAAAGGTGGATTCTCTTTCTTCTGAGATGCGTAAGCCTCACTAAACAGAACAAGCACACAATTATCAACCAAATGCTAATGTGTGTTCATGGTGATACACGGATGACAGTTTAAACTCACGCATTAATAATGGGAATGACATGCTTTCCGCTGCTGCTCAGCATCACTCCCTTCATGTTGGGGTCCTCCACCTCCATTAGGAAGCTGACAGGAATTCCTGCGCTTCTCCGAATGAGTTTACCCCCAACAAAAGTTGAATCCTGTGAGGGCACAAGCAACAGGTTGCATTTACTTTCATGACATAACATGTGCACAAATGCTGTCCACGGTTTCCTTATGTGTTACCCGTGTCTTTGGGCAGTTTCTGATGTGATGCCCAGGGATGCCACAGTTATGGCACACATAGTTTGGTGGAAGGCCTCCAACCAGCCTGAGTGCTTCACTGGTAAGTGATGAGATTCATGATAGAGTGCACTTGAAAATTCTGCTCGTGATGTGATTGTTATTATACTCACTTCGAAGAATAGTAACAGAGGCTGGACTGGAACATGATAGCTTTTATTTTGTCCTCCTCTGATGCATTTGCCTCAGCCAGATTCTCAGTCTGTTCATTTAGAAATAAATGCTTTATGCGCCTATACAGTTTACATAGTTTTCATGTTGTTCAGTGGATTTCAGTACCCTGAAAAGCTGCTCCAGTGACAGTGATGAACTGTTCACTTGCTGTTGAAAGAAAAACAAAGAGATTAACTAGTAGCAGGCATAACCCCATCACACCCAGAGAGACAAACTAAACATGCTTAAAACAACGCAAACAGAACCCCATCAACTGGTATTTTAAAGCAAAATAGCTTAACCACAGCAAGGTACAAATTTTATATTGAAATTAGTTCATTACAGAACATGTATGTGAAACTTATAAGGTGATGTGAAGTTTTTCTTAAAAAAGAGTTTTAACTTCCTGAATTGTATAGTACAATAACATATGTGCCTATTGTCCCAGGCTTCTTCGTGGTCAACTTTGACCAGCTTAAAGAGATCATACGGTACAATGTAAACTACCGAGTCAACACTATTGTTTACATACTGCTTTTGAAGATCCACTGGATGGTTTAGAACAGTTACTGCAAAACAAAACAACAAAGACTCAATGACTGATTGAAATTCACTTAAAGATTCAAATTCGTAACATCTTCACGTGACTTACTTGGCATGTCTGTTATATGTGGATTTTAGTCCAGTTCCAGGGATTCGTCTGACGGTCACCATGGTGTAACTGGGGATGATGTCCGCATCATCAGTGTATTCTGTGGTAAACACACACTTATTTACAGTCTGTCCACATCAACCAAAGTAATACCAAGGGATTGTTTACCAACCACAGTACATATCAATATAACATGCTAACACTACTCGCAACACTTGTTTGTTAAAACATTGCATACTAATGAGTGTCTTAAATGCACCAGGTGAGCTGCGCCGTCGCCAAGCAACAGTAAATTGACTGAAGTCAAGCCATTTGACTTGGCAAAAGATAATTTAGCAACGTTATTTTAATAATTAATTTGCAAAGACTTGTTAAACATGTGTGTCTTATCGTTTTGATTGTTTTTCTTAATGTCCATTTAATGCATTTAAATAGTAATACAAATATTAAGCCAGTGACCTTTATTTTCATAAAAACATTTAATACTTCACAAAAATCAACGTCCCCGTTTAAAGAAAGCAAATAAGTCAATTTTTACATGTGAAATATCAGAACTTACCTTCATTGGTTTGGTCGTTTTTGATGCTCAGATCGCAGCGCTTCAGTTTCTCTCGTCTCATGATTTGGCGTTTCAAATCTCCGAGAGTGATGTGAAGGCCATCAAAGATCACCGTGTCGTGTGTTAGTTTACTGAAAAACTTATAATGAATACACGGCATGTTGACTCGGCTGCGTTCTGATGCCCCTGCAACAATAACAACAGATCAATGAATGCAATAAATTGCAGAAATGCAGAAGAAATTAACAGAAATAACAGCAAGTATTTAACCACAAATATAATATATATAATCAACACAAATATGAACTTCAAAAGTTAAAAACTTGACAACAACGAGGATGAAGAAATGTGCTCTCAGGAACCGCGATTAGCAACACTAAACAAAACGTAGCTTGTTACCATGGAAACCGATCAAGCGCATCAATTAAAGGGTTCCAGTGACGCAAATGTCTAAGCAAGAGAGCACAACTAAACAAAACAATAAAGTTTTATCGAAGTGTGTTATCAGTGTTTGGTGTCTTTGATTAAGTAAGATCATAATGTTTAATTTAGATGAATCCTTATAAACTTTTAATAATTATTTATACTGTCCATGTGGACAAGTATGCGTTTTTTATAAATTAGGCCTATTGTGCTTTGCGTGAGTGATGTAATTAGTAAATTATTACATTTTTGAGGTAACATACCCAAAATTGGTATAATTAATTTGCATTGTCTCTAAAGCTCTATCAAAAATGTTTACATTTTTTTATTTGACCTCAAATCGGGCACGAGCATTGGTCAATTAAACTGCCTCCCAAATGCGCGCGCAAACAGGGAGTTCACATAGGGAAAAACACAGCATGAAAAGAAACATGTCGGCTCACATTCTTTACTAACGCACATCAATAATTTGTACAAAATACATAAGTGTGTTCGAGCCTTTGCATAAATAACAGGAGTGAGAATGAGACTCGTATTCAAATGCAAAACAAGAGGCACCCAAAACCGTGCTGAAAGCTTCATATGTTTTAAATTAGTATTCAAAAAGATCTCACATGACGTGAACATTAAACAAGAACGACAAAACAAATGAAGACTTTTTGATAAAAACGTTTGTAATTAATTGAACGTGAATTACAGACCTAAACAAACATGAACGCTCTTCCTCCACTCCAGACACGATCCAGAAAAACTATCTGCTATTAGATTAGATTCAACTTTATTGTCATTACACATATACAAGTACAGTACAGTGTAACGAAATGTAGTTTAGGTCTAACCAGAAGTGCAATTAGCAAGTGCAGGATATACAGTGTTAATAAATACAGAATACAATATAAGGGAAATACTATACAAATGTTCTATTACAATATGACAGTCGGTATGTACATTGGACAATACATACAGAAGGCTATATACTGTGAACATGAATGTACAGGTGGATATGAACAGATAACAATTTAGACTATACAATTGTGCAAGTGACTTAAGTGTGCATTAATTACAGACATTAGCTATTAAAGTTACAGTGCAGAAGATGAGTTAATGCAGTTATTAAGGTTACAGTGCAGTAGATGAATTAATGCAGTTATTGAAGTTATGGTGCAATAGATGAGTAGATGCAGTTAATAGAGTTACAGTGCAGTAGATGAGTTAGTGCAGTTATTGTTATTGAAGTTACAGTGCAGTAGATGAGTAGATGCAGTTAATAGAGTTACTGAGTTACTAATACAGTTATTGAAGTTATGGTGCAATATATGAGTAGATGCCGTTAATAGAGTGACAGTGCAGTAGATGAATTAGTGCAGTTATTGTTATTGAAGTTACAGTGCAGTAGATGAGTAGATGCAGTTAATAGAGTTACTGAGTGTCACGGTTCTGCCCATCTTGTCTGGCTAATTCTTGGTCTTGAGGCAGAACCAAAACAGAATTCCCTGTTTCATGTGGGGAGAGACATTTTGGACCTTTTGGCCTTCCATACTCTCCCCTAGTCTCGTCTGTGTTTCCCGCCCTTTCCGTGTCATTAGCTTCCCCTTAGTGTTTCATCTGTTTCACCTGGTCCCCATTAATTATCCTGTGTTTTGTCTCCCTATAAGAGTCCTCATGTTTCATTGTCCTGTGCGCGTTCATTGTATATGATACCCTGTAAGCTGTACCCTGTCTGTTCCTGTAGTTGAATGCTGTGCCCATCAAAGTCTTGCTGTTTCAAGTTTGTTGTCTCCCGAGTTCCTGTCTTGTAAGTGTAGTTTAGTTCAGTTTAGTGTTTGTCTCTAGTGTTTGTTTTCTTAGTTTATTGAGACGGTGTCCTTGTTTATTATCTTAGTATATTTATCCCTGTATTGTTTTCCCCCATCGTGGGTCTTTGTTTTACCTGTTTGTTAGTATTTCTTTGTTAATAAATATCCTTGTATACCCCACGTCTGAGTCCTGCCTGCACTTGGGTTCTCCTGCCTTATCTCCCTGCGAGATTCTTGACACTGAGTTACTAATACAGTTATTGAAGTTATGGTGCAATAGATGAGTAGATGCAGTTAATAGAGTTACTGAGTTACTAATACAGTTATTGAAGTTATGGTGCAATAGATGAGTAGATGCAGTTAATAGAGTTACTGAGTTACTAATACAGTTATTGAAGTTATGGTGCAATAGATGAGTAGATGCAGTTAATAGAGTTACTGAGTTACTAATACAGTTATTGAAGTTATGGTGCAATAGATGAGTAGATGCAGTTAATAGAGTTACTGAGTTACTAATACAGTTATTGAAGTTATGGTGCAATAGATGAGTAGATGCCGTTAATAGAGTTACACTGCAGTAGATGAGTTGGTGCAGTTATTGAAGTTACAGTGCAGTAGATGAGGTAATTCAGTTATGAGAGTAGTCCATTAGTGCAAATGGGCATTCAGTAATATTCCTTGTGTGCAAGTGAGCAGTATAGAGTGCAAATTATGCTGTGTGTGTGTAAACAGTCCGGTAGAGCAGATACATGAAGTACTGGTGTGTACAGTTCAGTCATGCATGGCAGCCCTTTAGTGCAATGTAAACAATGTAATAGCAGCATTAAAGTTAAAGTTATGAGGGGTAGTGGAATCATTGGGGAGCAGAGTTCAATAATGAAACTGCTCTGGGAAAAAAGCTGTTTCCTAGTCTGCTGGTTCTTGTCCGGAGGCACCTGAAGCGCCTACCGGAAGGCAGGAGAGTAAACAGTCTGTGAGAAGGGTGAGAGGAGTCCTTGAGAATGCTGCGAGCTCGACGCAGACAGCGTCTCTTCTGGATGTCCTCAATGGAATAGAGTGTAGTCCCTGTGATGCGCTGGGCTGTTTTCACCACCCGCTGCAGTGCATTGCGCTCAGCAACAGAACAGTTCCCATACCAGACTGTGACACAGTTGGTCAGGATGCTCTCTATCATGCAGCGATAGAAGTTCACCAGGATAGTTGAAGACAGTTGGTTCTTCCCTTAGTGTCCTCAGAAAGAAGAGACGCTGGTGAGCCTTCTTGACCAGGCATGAGGTGTTGGTGGTCCAGGATTGGTCCTCCGAAATATGGATCCCCAGGAACTTAAAACTGGAAACACGTATAACAGCCGTCCCGTTAATGTGGATGGGGTCGTGTGTGCCTCCCTTCGCCTTCCTGAAGTCCACGACGATCTCCTTTGTCTTGGAGGTGTTAAGGAGCAGGATGTTGTTTGGGCACCATGTGGCCAGTTGCCGTACCTCCTCCCTGTAAGCAGTCTCATCGTTGTTGCTGATGAGACCAATCACTGTTGTATCGTCTGCGAACTTGATGAAGGAGTTAGATCCATTCACAGGTCTGCAGTCGAGTGTGAAAAGGGAGTAGAGAAAGGGGCTCAGTACGCAGCCCTTATGGAAGCAAATAAGAGACATAATGTTTTGAAATTTAACAGCCTATGAATACTTGATTTTGAACTATTTTACTTTGGAAACCATGAATCTGAATTTATTTGTTTCAAATTTACCTCTATGAAATTTAAATATGAAAATTCTTGATTTCCAATTTGAAAACCTGAATTTAATGCTCACAAATTCAGATACAAAAAAAATCAACTTACAGAATTTCAGATAAAATACATTCAGATTGATCAAATTTGATTGCTCTTATTCAGATCTCAAATTTCAAGTTAATACTTTTCAAAGAAAACATATGTCTAATTCGACTGCTCAAATTCAGATCGAAAAATTCAAGTTAAATATTCACATGGTCACCAGGCCATCGCTTAGGGGTTAGTTTTATTTTTCACATTGCAGAATCTGTCAACAGGGAATATATATTGTTATACACAGTGACTCTTTTAACCCCGCTCTAAAAAACATGCATATTTATAAAACACCAGGAAAACTGTTTGAATTGTTTATGAATATGATCCAGTGAGTATTATAAGATCCTACTTTACATGTTTTGTTGCTGTGTCTACATATTCATATATAACCCAATGACTGAGTAACAAAAAGAATTACTTTGAGGAATAGCTGGATTGCACCAGATGCTAATACCATATTTCGTTGTATAAATAATGTGAAAATAATGAATGATTAATAAAATAAAAATTAAATACATATTGAAGGACTTAAGTGATTTTTATATTTTGTGTGCTTTTTGTTAGTCAAAGAGCTGCTTAAAGTCAATGATTTTGTTATTGTTACAGTACCTTGTTACCTGTGATTGGTGACGCCAACCTTCAAATTGTAGTTAGGTAAGAAATGATTACGGATTTTTTTGTTAAGGCTTAAGTCGATTCGTATTGTGTGTGTGTGAGTGTGTGTACAAAAGCAAGGATGCTACTATGTCAAAGGTTTCATTAACACTCTTCAAACTTTATTAACTATATTTACAAACTAAATAACTCTTTATTAAGTCAGTGCTATCTTATCATATACATCATATTTACATAATATATACATTATGATGATGAAGCGCTCTGGATGTTCTTTACACAGCTGTATGCTTGGTTTTCTTGTGGAGAGGTGTGGAGCCATTGTCTTCATCATCATTCTCGCTCAAGTCCCGTCGCCTCTTACCAGAGGGTAAATTGGTGCGAGAGCTCTGAGGTTCATAAGAAATTGAGCTGGATCCATGGCTGAGGCTCGGGCTTGTGGTGGAACACGCCGATTGAGAGTTAAGGGGTCTTTGCTGGTGTGAGAAAGCAGACCCCTCGGCTCTGTTCTTAAAATGGTTCACTTCCTGTGTGAGCAAGAACCAGAAAACCGGTTTTGATAGAAGGCAGAGCTCGATACTTGAGAACAAACATGATGTTCACAATCTTACCTGGCGTAAGAACGTGTTTATATTCAGAGAATCAGGAGACACACAAGACTGTTTGCAGGTGGGACAAACATGTTTATCTGAATCCAGCAGACACGATCGGATACCTGCGACCAAACAATCACATATGTTCTCAAAGGTCAAACAAACTTTCTGACTAACATTTGTTTGTGCAGAAACTCACAGTCGTCGCAGTAGCTGCTGCTGCAACAGGGAGTCGACACAGCATCGGTGATGAGATCTTTACAGATCTTACACAGAAAGGCATCGGGCACTGGATCTTCAGCTGAGGTGGACGAGGAGGACTCGATCTGGGGTAAGAAAGGTGGATTCTCTTTCTTCTGAGATGCGTAAGCCTCACTAAACAGAACAAGCACACAATTATCAACCAAATGCAAATGTGTGTTCATGGTGATACACGGATGACAGTTTAAACTCACGCATTAATAATGGGAATGACATGCTTTCCGCTGCTGCTCAGCATCACTCCCTTCATGTTGGGGTCCTCCACCTCCATTAGGAAGCTGACAGGAATTCCTGCGCTTCTCCGAATGCGTTTACCCCCAACAAAAGTTGAATCCTGTGAGGGCACAAGCAACAGGTTGCATTTACTTTCATGACATAACATGTGCACAAATGCTGTCCACAGTTTCCTTATGTGTTACCCGTGTCTTTGGGCAGTTTCTGATGTGATGCCCAGGGATGCCACAGTTATGGCACACATAGTTTGGTGGAAGGCCTCCAACCAGCCTGAGTGCTTCACTGGTAAGTGATGAGATTCATGATAGAGTGCACTTGAAAATTCTGCTCGTGATGTGATTGTTATTATACTCACTTCCAAGAATAGTAACAGAGGCTGGACTGGAACATGACAGCTTTTATTTTGTCCTCCTCTGATGCATTTGCCTCAGCCAGATTCTCAGTCTGTTCATTTAGAAATAAATGCTTTATGCGCCTATACAGTTTACATAGGTTTCATTTTGTTCAGTGGATTTCAGTACCCTGAAAAGCTGCTCCAGTGACAGTGATGAACTGTTCACTTGCTGTTGAAAGAAAAACAAAGAGATTTACTAGTAGCAGGCATAACCCCATCACACCCAGAGAGACAAACTAAACATGCTTAAAACAACGCAAACAGAACCCCACCAACTGGTATTTTAAAGCAAAATAGCTAAACCACAGCAAGGTACAAATTTTATATTGAAATTAGTTCATTACAGAACATGTATGTGAAACTTATAAGGTGATGTGAAGTTTTTCTTAAAAAAGAGTTTTAACTTCCTGAATTGTATAGTACAATAACATATGTGCCAATTGTCCCAGGCTTCTTCGTGGTCAACTCTGACCAGCTTAAAGAGATCATACGGTACAATGTAAACAACCGAGTCAACACTATTGTTTACATACTGCTTTTGAAGATCCACTTGATGGTTCAGAACAGTTACTGCAAAACAAAACAACAAAGACTCAATGACTGATTGAAATTCACTTAAAGATTCAAATTCGTAACATCTTCACGTGACTTACTTGGCATGTCTGTTATATGTGGATTTTAGTCCAGTTCCAGGGATTCGTCTGACGGTCACCATGGTGTAACTGGGGATGATGTCCGCATTATCAGTGTATTCTGTGGTAAACACACACTTATTTACAGTCCGTCCACATCAACCAAAGTAATACCAAGGGATTGTATACCAACCACAGTACATATCAATATAACATGCTAACACTTCTCGCAACACTTGTTTGTTAAAACATTGCATACTAATGAGTGTCTTAAATGCAACAGGTGAGCTGCGCCGTCGCCAAGCAACAGTAAACTGACTGAGGTCAAGCCATTTGACTTGGCAAAAGATAATTTAGCAACGTTATTTTAATCATTAATTTGCAAAGACTTGTTAAACATGTGTGTCTTATCGTTTTGATTGTTTTTCTTAATGTCCATTTAATGCATTTAAATAGTAAAACAAATATTAAACCAGTGACCCTTATTTTCATAAAAACATTTAATACTTCACAAAAATCAACGTGCCCGTTTAAAGAAAGCAAATAAGTCAATTTTTACATGTGAAATATCAGAACTTACCTTCATTGGTTTGGTCGTTTTTGATGCTCAGATCGCAGCGCTTCAGTTTCTCTCGTCTCATGATTTGGCGTTTCAAATCTCCGAGAGTGATGTGAAGGCCATCAAAGATCACCGTGTCGTGTGTTAGTTTACTAAAAAACTTATAATGAACACACGGCATGTTGACTCGGCTGCGTTCTGATGCCCCTGCAACAATAACAACAGATCAATGAATGCAATAAATTGCAGAAATGCAGAAGAAATTAACAGAAATAACAGCAAGTAATATACCAGAAATATAATATATATAATCAACACAAATATGAACTTCAAAAGTTAAAAACTTGACAACAACGAGGATGTAGAAATGTGCTCTCAGGAACCGCGATTAGCAACACTAAACAAAACGTAGCTTGTTACCATGGAAACCGATCAAGCGCATCAATTAAAGGGTTCCAGTGACGCAAATGTCTAAGCAAGAGAGCACAACTAAACAAAACAATAAAGTTTTATCGAAGTGTGTTATCAGTGTTTGGTGTCTTTGATTAAGTAAGATCATAATGTTTAATTTAGATGAATCCTTATAAACTTTTAATAATTATTTATACTGTCAATGTGGACAAGTATGCGATTTTTATAAATTAGGCCTATTGTGCTTTGCGTGAGTGATGTAATTAGTAAATTATTACATTTTTGAGGTAACATACCCAAAATTTGTATTATTAATTTGCATTGTCTCTAAAGCCCTATCAAAAATGTTTACATTTTTTTATTTGACCTGAAATCGGGCACGAGCATTGGTCAATTAAACTGCCTCCCAAATGCGCGCGCAAACAGGGAGTTCACATAGGGAAAACACAGCATGAAAAGAAACATGTCGGCTCACATTCTTTATTAACGCACATCAATAATTTGTACAAAATACATAAGTGTATTCGAGCCTTTGCATTAATAACAGGAGTGAGAATGAGACTCGTATTCAAATGCAAAACAAGAGGCACCCAAAACCGTACTAAAGCTTCATATGTTTTAAATTAGTATTCAAAAAGATCTCACATGACGTGAACATTAAACAAGAACTACAAAACAAATGAAGACTTTTTGATAAAAACGTTTGTAATTAATTGAACGTGAATTAAAGACCTAAACAAACATGAACGCTCTTCCTCCACTCCAGACACGATCCACAAAAACTATCTGCTATCTGTCTGTCGCTACAGTTCTCCTGAAGAATAAGAAACACCATCATTTCAAGTGTGCCTACCTCCCAGATAAAAAAAATATGAATATGTTTTACTACAAAAAAAAGTATTTTAAGTTAAAAAAATCGTATTGATGTGACCGGATGAAGTGGTTTGTTGAAGATCTAGACACCTGTGTAGGCTATCTATACCTACTCCCTTCCTCCAGAGGGAGTCATCACGTTTTTTATATCTTGTTAAAATGCATCCTGGCTATTTTCTCAGCATTAACTATACAAAGATTTAGATTATTTTATCCAATAAGCAAAATTATAAAATTGTAACTTCGAGGAATAGGAAGGATCACAAATAGATGAGCCTTCCAGTCAATTTGATGTTCAAACCATTCAGTCAAAAATGGCACCTTGTTTTTAAAAGTGTAAAGGCCCTATTGAAAAAATAATTTT